>NC_068972.1:33759028-35001528 GCF_016808095.1 Vigna angularis
CATTTCATTGGGGGTTCCAATTTCAAGCTCTTATAAAAAAAATTAGGTTTTTGTTTTATTTTAATTTCCCCTGATACAACGTCACTGGCACAGACCCATCGCACCTGCCGCCACTAAGCTTCTATTCTGACTCCGGAAATGGCGACGAGGGGCACCAGATCGGAGAAGGTTCGGCGAATTTTCAATCAATTCGACGCGAACCGTGATGGGGGTCTCAACCGTGAGGAAATGGCATCGCTGGTGGGTGCAGTGAACCCTAGGGTGAAGTTCAGCGACGAACAAATCAGCGCGATCCTTGACGAGGTGTTTCGGACGTACGGCGAATTCATCGACGGCGACAAGGGTCTCACGTACGAGGGTCTGTTGCGCACGTACGACGACGGCGCCGGTGACGTCGACCGTGATTTCGACGCGCTTGGGCTCGACCTCGTGGCAGACGCTGTGAAGGAGCCCCTTGCAGCGTCTGAGGCGTCATCCTCGTCGATCGTGGACGAGAGAATGGCGGTGGAGACCCAGAAGAAACAGCGGACGGCCGCCTGGGCGGTGTCGCCAAACCACGGGATCGTGTTCGATGAGACGTGGAAGATTGTGGATGATTTGGAGCTTCTTGTGAAGAGGCTGAAGACGAAGCAGTCAAAGGAAGGTGGGAAATTGAAGAATGACAACTTTGACGCATATTCAGATGCCGGGTGGTCTCGCGAATTAGGGCCCTCTTCCGAGATTACGGAGAAGAGAGTGTTTTGGGAGGAGTCAGGGCATGATTATGCAGTGTTTTTGAAGGAATTGGGAGCGTTGAGAGGGAGAGCTGATGGTGCTAGGTCAAGAGAAGAGGCTTTTGATGGGCACATGGCAATTGGGAGAGTTTTGTATGAGCATCAGTTGTTTAAGGAGTCATTGGTTAGTTTCAAGAGGGCTTGTGAGTTGCAACCTGTGGATGTGAGGCCTCATTTCAGAGCTGGGAATTGTTTGTATGTTCTTGGCAGGTACAAGGAGGCCAAGGAGGAGTTCCTCTTGGCTCTTGAGTCTGCTGAGGCTGGTGGCAACCAATGGGCTTACTTGCTTCCCCAGATTTATGTCAACCTCGGCATCGCCCTTGAGGGTGAAGGGATGGTTTTGAGTGCCTGTGAGTATTATAGGGAAGCAGCGATTCTCTGTCCCACACATTTTAGAGCCTTGAAGCTCTTAGGTAGTGCACTTTTTGGTGTGGGGGAGTATAGAGCGGCAGTGAAGGCGTTGGAGGAGGCAATTTTCATGAAGCCGGATTATGCTGACGCTCACTGCGATTTGGCCTCAGCGTTACATGCCATGGGTGAGGATGAGAGGGCAATTGAGGTGTTTCAGAAGGCTATTGATTTGAAGCCTGGTCATGTGGATGCCCTTTACAATTTAGGTGGGTTGTATATGGACCTGGGTAGGTTTCAGAGGGCATCTGAGATGTACACTCGAGTATTGGGCGTGTGGCCAAACCATTGGCGAGCACAGCTGAACAAGGCGGTGTCACTGCTGGGAGCTGGGGAGACTGAAGAGGCCAAAAGAGCTTTGAAGGAAGCGTTGAAAATGACGAATAGGGTTGAGTTGCATGATGCAATATCACATTTGAAGCAACTGCAGAAAAAGAAGACCAAAGCAAGTAATGGAGGTGTTCCTGGGGAGGCATCTTTTGTTATAGTTGAACCATCCAAGTTTAAGGTAGTTGGAGATCGGACTACTGGGAGGCAAGAGCTAGCCACTGCTCTGCAGATCAGAGCGCTTCAGAGGGTAACTAGGTTGAGTCGTTGCAGTGTAGAGCTTTTGAAGAAGGAGATGAGTGAACGTGATGTGTCAGTATCCTATTCTGGTAGTGGAGTTCCTGAAAAGTCCATCCGGAAGCCCAATTTGGAAGAAATTCTTCGCAGATTACTCAGTTTTCTGAAGCCTGAGACTTTTCAAGGGGCTGTGAAAGCCATCAACGAGAGGATTCTTTCAGTTTTGGATGAAATTGGTTCAGGCAGGCTGGACCTAGGAATGTTCTATGCAATTCTTGCTCCTATTTGTGGTGGTCCTCCGGACAGACGCAAAAGGGTTGCCTTCGATGCACTTTTGTGGCGTCCTATGAATGAAGATGGTGCTAATATTAGGAAAGTTGATGCCACTGTGTACATCAAATTGTTAAGGGCCGTGTATCTTCCTAGCCAAGCTGTTAGTGAATTAATGGAGGTTCGTGGAGAGTCAGACACTTCAATGGTGTCTTTCTCCGAGTTTCTAGTATTGTTTGATGATCCAGATTTGGGTTTTGGTATCATGCCTACTCTAACAAAGCTTGAGACAGGGGATAGAAACCGGCATGGTAACTCAGTGTGCTCGGTTTGCCGCTACCCAATTATTGGTTCTCGGTTTAAGGAGACAAAATCTCATTTTAGTGTGTGTAACCAATGCTACAGTGAGGGAAAGGTGCCTTCTTCATTTAAGCAGGAAGAGTACAGATTTAAAGAGTATGGAAGTGAGGGTGAAGCCATGAAAGATAAGTGTACGTGCTTCAATTTGCAATCCCGTAATGAACAGTAGATAGTGGCATTCAATTTTTTTGTATTTTTGATTTTTTTGTTCTACTATCTTGTATTATCCCATCTTGTTTATCCTAGCTTTTCGGTGTGAATGTGATTATATCTAGCTCATGAGTTCACCGGTCATTTTGGCCCCTTGTTTAATAATTGTTTCAGGTGGTGTGTCACTGCTTTAGTAACTGTTCATAGACATTGTAAAACCCTTAACCTCTTCCGTGACAAACATGTGTGTTGATCATGCTTCCTTGTCTCTTACTGTTTTCTTATGAAGCATTTATCTATTTTGACAAATGAAGCCTCATAATTCAGTCTGGAGTACAGTCATTATTCTGACTTCCAATTATATTCCTATTATTCAACTGAGGAGGATCAATTATTTCTTCTTCTTGCGTTATTTTTTACATTTACTGTTTATGTTCCGTGAGTCCAACACATTCAATGGATCATAATTCAGCTCAATGTTAATCTGAAAGTACATTTAGTTGTGATTTGAACTGTCATTTGTTTCCATTAAGAATTTTGAATACTAGGGGTACTGTGGGTTTTTATGACAAATTGATTATTTTCCTCCTTTTCAAAAAAGGACTAGACCTGTAAGGTTCAAGTATCCTTTTCAATACATTGAATGGCTTATATTTCATTTCAACGTTAATATTATGACAGTACATTTCTGTTTTCGTTGGTCCCTTTTTGTATTGGAAATTTTGTGAACAAGAAAATGGTGGAAATGAAGGGTTTTTGAGTCAGTTAACATGAGATAGTACAGGTGTTTTCAAAGGCATTTGCAAAGAATGCCTCTTTGTTTGATAGATTTATAGGTGCAATAAGACAACGGATAATGACAATTTTCACGTTAATTGGCTGCAACATAAAAACAATGCTGATGTGGAAGTGAGAGTATATACACGAGACAAAAGGCAGAGAGGGAACGGAGTGTTGTAAATGTTTCATTTATGTATTTTTCCTTCTACTATGCACCTTCTTCCACCGCCACATATTTTCTTCTACCATCCTAAAAGTATAGAAAACGACTAAATGACTAAAATGTTATGGATGATATGTGCATAATATTTTAAATTATATTAATCTGAATATTTGAATTTAATTTATAACTTGGATTATATAACCAAGAACTATATTTCAAATTATGCAATGAATTATATGATCTACAATTATATATTTTAAAATCTCTTTTTTACTGCTATATTTTATATTACACAATATGAAATTATATTACGGATTACTTAATTTAGATATAGTTTTAGATAGTGTAATTTGTATAAATTTTGATATATTGAATTAATTTTATGATGTAGTAGTTGATGATTGTAGACATGGTTTACTTGTTGAGGTGTCTAATAGTTATAGACATTTTCTAATGATAGGTAGTTTGATGATTTAATATTACATTATCTTGTGAAACGATAATTTATTATATACATTTTGTTATGTTAGTTAGTTGTTATTGTGTATTTCTAATTAATATGTAATTGTTTTATAATATTTGTACTTGGACGAATTTTGAAGAAGTAATTTAATAATTATTTTGTTTAATACACAATATGATTATTCATTTTTATCTTACTTTGTGTGATGTTTGTTTGCATCTTTTACTGGTGTGATTAATAATCAATATTGTATTGTTTCTTTTACATTTATGACAAGTTTTTGGATGAAGATCGATTTACATCCAAGATCGACAAATTCAATTAAAGGAACAATTTTAACCTATAGAAAATCAGAATGATAGTCTTGTTCAAGGATCAGGAGTGTCAGGGAGTGTCGACATTTTGGAGTAGATGGAGAAAAAGGTTCATTTGATGGTCCTTTTGTCACTATTAGATGAGATCATTTATGATGTTGTAAGGAGAAGATTTTAGTTTCATTGTGATTGAGGTTGGAGAAGCTCTTCATGACAAAATTCATTTGTAACCAACCAGCTTTGTTAATACAAAGGAGAGTACACCACTTAAGACTCACATTAATAAACTTAATTAAATCTTGATGGACTAAGCAAGACATTGATATCAAAATAGACATTGATATCTATTAGTTTTTCTCCTAGTGTGCTAAATAAACTTGGTAAGTTCATGAGTGTAGAGAAATATTGCGTTACAAAATAAACAAGAAGAATGAGTAAAACACACTATTTCTTGAAGAATTACAAGAAGCTTGAAAGACAAGTTTTCTTTGCTTGACGAAATATTTATTCTTTCTCTTTATTTGATATTTCTTAAACTTGTCAACTTATGATATATCTTTTGAGTAGTCTAAGTAGTAAATATCTAATTCGAGTTTTCTTAAGTCTAAATACATCTCTAAGAAGCATATAAAAGAGGGCATGAAGAATAGAAGACCAATATTGAATAAATCCCAAATTTTCAATTTGACTTCAATTTTCACAGCCAAGAATAGTCAACTAAAGGTAAGAAAGAAGTGTCCAAAAAAGCATTGGAACCATAAGTATATGAAACGCGATTCCCATTTTTGCCAATAGGAGAGCTCCTTTTTAATTTATTTATTTTTTAAAAATTTTGAACTTTAAATTGTCGCTTCTTTTCTTTTGGAATTTGTGGTCAAGCATGAGTGTGTTCTAAATCCCTCATTTGCATGTAATTAGAGGCAGGTTTGATTGTCATTAAACATAATTTTTTTTTTGGAAAATATGAAAGTTTGAATTTATGAGACTATTCCTTGATGTGTTTCTTGAAATGTGAGTAAATGTATCAACTCAAAAAGATATTGAAGAAGACGAAATCTATGAAAGAACACAAATTGTTGTTACTTCTCCATGTAAGCTATAGAAAAAAAAGAAGAAAAAAAGAGTAAAATAAGACTAAAATAAGACTAGAAACGAGAAAGAACATGCCATCTATGAAGGAGAATTCGACATATGAAGGAGAATTCGACATTTGAAGAAGTTCTTCAAGATATGAACACAACTTATTTTCATTAAATATTCATGTATAAATACAAGAAAAACTTAGTCATCCTTATATAGAGTTACCATTTGAAAAAATGGAGGATAAAATGGATTTCATACAATGTGAACACAAGAAAAAAAAATCCTAAGTGTGAACACAAAAAATAATGATGACATGTAATGTGCACACATGTCTTTTAATGATGTTTAAACTAATAATTACACTTAATGTCTCACTAATTCTATGATCAACACAAAATTAGCTCCTTAATCTTGTTTAACATGGATGACCCTTGTTGAACCTTTGAAAGGTGGAGGAATACACAGGGAGAGAACATAGGACATTCCTTGAAAAAAAAAGATATATAAACTAGTTTCAACCTTGCATGCATACTTAAAAGTGACTTGGAAACATTTTCAAGTAGGATATAACCGTATTACTATTTGGGCAGGAAATAAAGCTCTTATAAAAGACCTATTGTATTTTGATTTTGGAAACTTTTTGATTGTTTTACTATAAATACAGGATCTCGTTTATCCTATGGAGGGGAGAGTTTTGGCTCTCTTTGAGGTTGTTGAGCGGGTAATTACTATATTGAATACAGAAATATACAGTTTATACTTTCTTTTCTGGTTGTTTAGTGTGAGTGAGTGCACATTAGATAGGTTTGCAATCTAGAAACCTATCAATTTGGTTCGACCTGCCGGATCAATGAGAGACAGGAGTGAGATGGAGGGAAAATTAAATACACTAGAAAGAAGGATTGAGGGAAGGATGAATATGCTGGAGGGTGGAATGGAGGCTTTGGAGACGACCGTGGATGGGTTGAAGGCGGAGACAATGGGCTTACGACAAGAACTTAGAGAATTTATGCGAATGTTTGGAGAGAGAGGATGAAATGCCGAGAGCCATCAAGAGGGAAGTCAAGATTCGTTGAACGGAAGCAGAGGAGGACGAAGAGAAGGCGATGACGAAGAAGATTCGAGTGGCGTGCAACCAAACTGGGTGAAGAGGATCGAGTTGCCAACCTTCCAAAGCATCGATCCGCTAGGGTGGATTTCTCGCGCGGAGAAATGTTTTGAGATTCAGAAGGTGACGAAAAGGGAAAAACTCTGACTGGCGTACATTTGCATGGAAGGGAGCGCGAGTTATTGGTTCCGTTTCTGGAAAGAGAAAAATCAGGCACCAACATGGGAAGGCTTGCGGAAAGCTCTGGTAAGGAGGTTTGGAGGTCGCGATAGAGGAACAATGTTTGAGAGACTAGCGGGGGTAAAACAGAAGAGCACCGTCGATGAGTACATCCAGGAATTTGAAATGTTAGTGGCGCAAACGAAGAACGTGACGGAGGATCAGCTCCTTGGATAGTTTTTCGCGGGTCTGCAAGGGGAAGTTTGAAGTCAGATTCGTCCGCATAATCCTTGGGATTTATTAACGGCAATGGAGGTTGCGCGATACGTGGAGGATGCAAGTCGAGGCGCGCGGGCGGCTGGAGGAACCAGAACCAAGGGCAACCAGTCATGGGGGCGATATCAAGGTGGGACCGGCTCCGTAGCGAGATCGGAAACGTTTAAACTGGGTCCGGGACGATCGTGAGTAGTAGAGAATACGACGACGACACGAAGGGAAGTTCCTCAGGGAACGACAACGTCCCGAGTTGGAAGTAGCACCGTCAGCGACGATCGTGGAAGAGGAGTGGGGAATTTGCCTTACCCCGAGTACGTCAGGAGGAGGGAAGAGGGGTTGTGCTTCCATTGTGGGGGGCCCTATAGTCCAGGACATCGTTGCAGAGAAAGAAGCTTGCGGGTGGTGATCATGGGGGAAGACCAAACCAACAGTGACGAAGATGAAGAAGTTGGGGGAGAGGCTGAGCAAAAACGCATGGAGTTCTCGTCGTTTTCTGCTGGCGGACTTACTCAGCACAAAACCATGAAGCTACAAGGGTGGGTCCTGGACAAGAGGGTGCTAGTCCTCATTGACAGTGGCGCTAGCCACAATTTTATAGCAACAGGACTGGTGAAGGTGTTGGGTTTACCAGTGGAAGATACTCCACCGTATAGAGTAAGTCTAGGAGATGGGAGGAAAAAACAAACTAGAGGATGTTGCAGGAAGGTTCCAGTAAATATAGGTGAAACGGAGGTGATGGAACAATTTTATTTATTTGAATTAGGAGGAGTTGACTTAATTTTGGGGATGGAATGGTTGGCCAAGTTAGGGCAAGTAACTATTAATTGGGACGAATTAGAAATGGTTTATAAGCAGGGAGAGAAAGAGGTAATCATCAAAAGGGACCCCACTTTGGCACGAAAAATAGTGGAATCGAAAGCTTTAATGAAAATGAAAGCGGTGACTTTGGTATGGACTTTGGGAAAGGCAGAGATAAAATCTGAGACAGTAGAGACCAGTCCAGACTTAACAGGGATCCAGACGAAAGAATTGCAGCGAGTCTTGTCAGATTTCGGAGAGATATTTAATGAGCCCAGGAGCCTTCCACTAGTTCGAAATGTAGTCCACCAAATCCTGCTTAAAGAAGGGACTGATCCAGTTAACATCCGCCCTTATAGATATCCTCATGTGATGAAGGAGGAGATCGAAAACCAGGTAGCTGAGATGTTGAAAGCGGGGATCATACGACCAAACACTAGCCCTTATTCAAGTCCTATGATTTTGGTCAAGAAAAAAGATGGCAGTTGGCGCTTCTGTATTGCTTACAGGGCCTTGAACCATGCCACCATTCCAGACAAATTCCCGATACCGGTCATAGAGAAATTATTGGATGAATTGAGAGGGACGAAATACTTCTCCAAAGTGGATTTGAAGGCTGGGTATCATCAGATTCGGATGAGGAAGGAGGATATCCAGAAAACGGCCTTTAGGACACATCAAGGACATTTTGAGTTCCTTGTTATGCCTTTTGGCCTCCAGCTACATTCCGAAGTATGATGAATGATCTATTGAGAACATACTTAAGGAGGCTTGTGCTTGTATTTTTTGATGATATCCTGATATACAGTCAGGAGTGGGAGGACCATTTGAAACATCTTGGGCAAGTGTTGAATACGCTAAGATAGCACCAATGGGTGGCAAATGGAAGGAAGTGTGAATTTGGGAGGAAGCAGATCAGATACCTAGGACATTTAATTTCAGAAAAGAGGGTGGAGATTGATATAGAGAAAGTGGTGGCAGTGGAGGAATGGCCAGAGCCCAGGACCCTTAGAGCTTTACGGGGATTTTTAGGTCTCACAGGCTATTACAAGAGGTTTGTGAGGGATTATGAGAAGATTGCTAGACCCTTGACAACACTGTTGAAGAAGGGGCAGTTTATCTAGTCTGCACATGCAGCATAAGCTATGGCAAGATTGAAGGATGCCATTACTACTGGACTGGTTTTAGTGTTACCAGATTTCAAGCAGTAGTTTCACATTGAGTGTGATGCATCAGGGGGTGGAGTAGGTGTTGTTCTAACTCAAAACAACAAGCCTATTGCTTTCTTTAGCAAGGTTCTATTAAAGGGATCCCTAAATAAATCCATTTATGAAAAGGAGCTCATGGCTTTGGTGATGACCATCCAACACTGGAGACCTTACTTGCTGGGTCAAAAGTTTGTGGTGCATACAAATCAGAGGAGCCTCCGATATTTGCTTGAACAACGGATACTATCCAAAATCAACAGAACTGGCTGGCAAAACTATTGGGGTATGATTTTAACATAGTTTACAAATCTGGGGTGACTAATAGGGTGACTGATGCAGTGTTAAGGAGAGTTGAAGACAAAGAGCAGGAAGAGGAGGTGGAATTAAGAATTAATGCCAGATCATATTGGCAGGATTTTCAGGAGGTGTTGAGGGAGGTTGAGGAGGATGAAGTGCTCAAGAAGATAATAGAGGAATAAGAGCATATTCTAATTCCCATTATGCTTTTACAATGGAGAACCACCGACTGCACTACAAAGGAAGGTTGGTGTTATCTGCTAGCTCGGTATGGATTCCTAAACTCCTAGTTGAGTTCCATACTACAAATACTAGAGGGCACTCGGGGGTATATAGGACTTATCGTAGGGTGACCCAATCATTGTATTGGATAGGGATGAAGAAGGTTGTCATTGATTTCGTAGCCAGTTGTTTGATATGCCAGGACCACAAATACCTGGCATCTTCTCCTCAAGGATTGTTACAACCTTTGCCAGTACCGCAAGTTATTTAGGAAGAAGTCAGCATGGACTTCATAGTAAGACTACCAAAATCACAGGGCCATGATGCGATTCTGGTAGTGGTAGATCGTCTGAGCAAGTATGGTCATTTTTTCCCCTTAAAGCATCCCTACACTGCCAACACCATAACAGAGATTTTTTTTAAAGAAGTAGTCAGATTACACGGGGTGCCGGTATTGATGGTTAGTGATAGAGACCCTTTATTTTTTAGCTTATTCTGAAAAGAATTGTTCAGATTGCAGGGCACACAACTGCAAATGAGTACTGCATACCACCCAGAGTCTGATGGGCAAATTGAGGTTTTGAATATAATATTGGAAGGGTATTTGAGGTGTTTCTGTTCAGAACAACCCAAGAGTTGGAATAAAGTTCTTCCTTGGGCTGAATTTTGGTACAATACTAGCTTTCAAGGTGCAGCTAAATGTATCCCATTTGAAACCGTTTATGGACGAGTCCCTCCTACTCTTACTCGTTTCATTCATAGGGAAACTTTCGTCGAGGCTGTGGCTCAGGAGCTTCAGACGCGAGATGAGGCGCTCAAACAACTCAGATTTCACTTGACAAGAGCATAGGAATTGTTGGCTAAGTATGCTAAAGGAAGAGGAAACCAGCAGAAGTTAAGGTCAATGACTGGGTGTACCTAAAGATTAGGCCTCATAGGCAAGCTTCCATGCCAACTAGGTTGCATCCCAAGTTATAAACAAGATACTTTGGGCCTTTTAAAGTAATACAACAGATTGGAAAAGGTGCTTTTAAACTGCTGTTACCCGAGACAACAAGAATTCATCCCGTCTTCCATGTGTCACAATTGAAGCTAGTAGTGGGCATAAGACAAGTTGAGAAGAATCTGCCAGAGGGACTGCAAGTTGATGGCCCAATGTTCTGGCCACTCAAGATCCTTGACAAGAGGCAGAAACAACGTGATGAGGAGGTCATACCGTAGATATTGGTTGAATGGCAGGAAGGAGGGAGGGAAGGAGCAACATGGGAGGATGTGCTAACTATCCAGGAATAATTCCCAGACTTCAACCTTGAGGACAAGGTTGCACATCAAGCGGTGCGTAATGATAGGAAATGGATAGTTTATGAAATAACGAGAAAAGGGAATAAAGCGGGGGAGAAGCGTTAGGTAGTTATAATCGTATTAGTATTTGGGCGGGAAATAAAGCTCCTATAAAAGAGCTATTGTATTCTAATATTGGACACTTTTTGATTGTTTTACTGTAAAGACAGGATCACGTTTATCCTGTGGAGGGGAGAGTATTTGGCTCTCTTGGAGGTTGTTGAGTGGGTAATTACTATACTGAATACAAAAATATATAGCTTATACTTTCTTTTCTGGTTGTTTAGTGTAAGTGAGTGCACATTAGATAGGTTTTCAATCTAGAAACCTATCATATTTAGAGACTTCTTTTTTTTATTGAAGTAACTAGAAATTCCATATATGTTAAGGATTCGTCAAGTAAAGAATAAGGAGTAGTCGCCTTTTTATCAACATGTGAATCCTTTCTCTTCTCAAAATTACAAATAAAATCTTATATATAGTTTACATTGACTCAATTATTTAATTATCTATAATAATATTGCAATATATATTATATGTTTGTTGAATACTCATTTGAAATGGTTAAGAATCATATTCACGAGTGCAATGATTAATGAAAATAAAAAGACTTAAGTTAAAATAAGGATTTATATTTTGCATTAGGCTTTTAAGCTAAAATAAGGATTTATATTTTGCATTAGGCTTTTATTAAGTATTTGTATTTGTTTTTATATTTTTCTATATAGACCTTTATGGACATTTTTAAAGGGCTTATTGCATAAGTCTCATTGGTGGACGAGTGTAGTAGTCTTGATCTTAACTTTTGTCAAAGTTTAAGAATAATTTTATGAAATTGAAGTTTTTTTTAACGAAATTTAAGATTAATACCATTAAAGCACAAGATGAATAAAATAACATTATCCTGCCATATCCTGTCATTAAGTGAACCCAGTGATAATGTTTATCCATTGACAACATATCATAATTGTTAGAATAATTACTGCTACATATCATCATTAAGGCTAGTCTGCTAGACCAGTAATGAGTAGTACCTAGTTCTGTACCTAGAGGTCTAGTGCAGACTCTTGGTGTTCCATGTACTCTTGGTTTTCAATATATATAGAAGACAATGAGAGGAATCTGTTAAGCCCTCAAGAATATATTTTTATCAGTTTTTAATCTCAAGTTGGTATTAGAGCAGGTTCATCCTGCTCTGGTTTCTGTCCTGGGTTGTCTACCAGCATTGTCATTGTTGTTCGCATCTGTCTGGTGCCCTTTGCCATTGTCCGCGGTTGTCTTGTCACTACCTGCAGCTGTCAGCTGCAGTTTAAAGCTCTTCAACTTGGTTCTCTGCCATCTCACATTTGTCTGCCTCTGTCCGCCGCCGTCCGCCGTCACTGTTCCGTCCAGCGACCACTGGATCTGGTTCGTCTCTTCACGCGACGACCACCCCTACCGGTGCCGGAGTCTGATTCTCCTTCACGCTCCGCCACGTGCAGCTTCTTTGTGTGCTGCGAACAAGTGCGTACTGTTCACGTGCCGCCCTTTGCCTGTCGGAAGGTCACCGCGACGCCTCCATAGTTGTCGCCTGAGCCTCCTGTCTCTGTTCTGACCCTCAAAACCCTACTTCAGTGAAGTCTAGAAGCTCCCCTTGAAGAAAACCCTAAGAAACCCTCTCAATTTTTTGGTTCCTCACTGCCGCGTTTTTTCTTTCTCCTATTTTTATCAAGAATGACGTCTGAAAGTGTTTTTCTTTCTCTGGAAGTCCCTCCATTACTTCCGAAAAGCTAAACGAAAAGAATTATCTGTCTTGGTCTGCTGCCGTGGAAATGTGGTTCCTCGGTCAAGGACATTATGACCACCTTGAGCAGGATGGAAGCCAAGTACCTTCTGAAAAAGCTGAACAATGGAAACAAGCAGATTTCCAATTGTGTGCCCTATTGTGGCAATCTGTGGAACCCCGACTTTTGATATCTCTTAGAGCCTTCAAAACATGTCACTCTTTTTGGAAGAAAGCTCAAAGCATTTATGCTAATGATATACAACGTCTCTATGATACAACAAACAAGCTTGCATGTCTCAAAATGACAGACCATGATATGGCCTCCTTCATGACTGAAGCCCAAGCAACTGTGGAAGAGTTAAAAATGTTCTTGGAAGTGGAATCTTCGGAAGACATCAAGAAGAAGCTTGACAAGTATTATATGGTGATGGTCCTCCGTGCTTTACATCCAGATTTGAATCATATCAGAGATCAACTTCTGACAAGTCATGAGGTCCCTTCCTTGGAAGCCTTGACCACACGTGTTCTTCGTGTTCCAGTGCCTCAATCTCAGGAAGCTCATGAAACAATGGAACCATCTGTCATGGTTGCCACACGAGGAAGAGGAGGACATGGCACTAGAGGAGGAGGACGTGGAGGTCGGGGACGTCCACAGTGCACTTACTGTAAGAGGGTGGGTCACACCCAAGAAAAATGTTACTCCTTACATGGTTTTCCTTCAAAAACCGCCAATATCTCTAAGGCTGAAACTCCCACTTCCGACTCCAAGTTCACTGAGGAAGAGTATCAAGAGTATCTGCGATTAAAGTCTAACAGCTTGGCCCAATCATCTCAATCCTCAAGTACATCCACAACTTGCATTTCTCAATCCATGGAAGGTCAAAATTCATGGGTAATTGACTCGGGTGCTTCTGATCACATCTTTGGTAATACCTCATTGTTCTCAACCCTTTTCCTCCAAGAAAAACCCCATTTCATTACCCTTGCAAATGACTCTAAAACTTGTTCAAAGGGAGTCGGTCAAGTCTCTCTGTCTCCCTCTCTAACTCTGAAATCTGTTCTTTTTGTCCCTAACTGTCCATTCAATTTACTTTCCTTAAGTCAGTTAACCAAAATGTTACATTGTTCAATAACTTTTGATTCAAAATCTTTTGTTATACAGGAGCGTGGCTCAGGGAGACAAATTGGAGAAGGATATAAAGCTGGAGATTTATACCATTTTGGATCTCGTCCACGGGTGTCCTGTGTTGCAGCTCTTCCCCCTAAAGTGTTACATGACCGATTGGGCCATCCTCACTTGTCAAAGTTAAAAAAGATGTGTCCTGAACTTAGTGGTCTTCAGACTTTAAAATGTGAGTCTTGTCAACTAGGAAAACATGTTAGATCTATCTTTCCTAAAAGGTCTCAATCAATGTGTAATTCTAGTTTTTCTATTATTCATTCTGATGTCTGGGGACCTAGTCGCATCTCTTCTTTTGGTTTTAGGTATTTTGTTAGATTTATTGATGAGTATTCTAGATGTACTTGGGTTTATCTAATGAAAGATCACTCTGAATTGTTACCCATCTTCACATCCTTTTTGAATGAAATCAAGAACCAATTTGGCCAAGTAATTAAAATCTTAAGAAGTGATAATGCTAAAGAGTATTTCTCCTCCAATTTTTCTACAATCCTTAACTCCCATGGTATTTTGCATCAGTCTACTTGCCGTCATACACCCTAGCAAAATGGTATAGCCGAAAGAAAAAATAGACACTTGGTTGAAACTGCTCGTACCCTTTTGCTTGGTGCCCATATTCCTGATCATCACTGGGGGGATGTCATCTTAACTGCATGTTTTCTCATTAATAGGATGTCCTCCTCCTCTCTCAATAATAAAGTCCCTTTCTCCATTCTATCTCCCCATGATCCTCTCTTTCACACCCCTCCTCGAGTTTTTGGTTGTGTCTGTTTTGTTCACGACATGTCTCCGGGGCTAGACAAGCTCTCCGCTCGTGCGATCAAATGTGTCTTTTTAGGCTATTCTCGGCTTCAAAAAGGGTACCGGTGTTACTCTCGTGAAACCAAGAAGTACTACATGTCTGCCAATGTTACATTCTTTGAACATACACCTTTCTTCTCTCCATCTGTTCAAGATGTTCATATCCTCCAACAGGTCCTTCCTCTTCCAATGGTTGAGTCCAATATCTCCAATGTCTCAGTTAATCCAAGTGATGCTCAAGGTCCTCCCGAACCTTCCTCTCCACATATTGATATCTTCCGCCACAGTACCTCGATGGGTAGTCCTCTTCCAGAAAATGGTGGATCTCCTCCTTCATATTCTTCTCCCTCAACGCCTCCAGCCACGCCTCCTGGTGAAAATGATTCTAGTTGGCCCATTGCTCTCAGAAAAGGTAGTCGTTCCACTCGAAACCCTCATCCCATTTATAATTTTCTTAGCTATCACAGACTGTCGCCCTCCTTTTATTCCCTTTTATCCTCAGTGTCTTCTATGGTTATACCCAAAAATGTGAAAGAAGCACTTGATCATCCTGGATGGCGACAAGTCATGATTGCAGAAGTGCAGGCTCTTGATCACAATCATACTTGGGAGCTTGTGCCACTTCACCCGGACAAAAAGGTTGTTGGTTGTCGATGAGTATATGCAGTTAAAGTCGGCCCTAATGGTGACATTTATAGGCTAAAAGCCCAACTAGTTGCAAAAGGATACACTCAGGTTTATGGCCTTGATTATTGTGACACCTTTTCTCCCGTGGACAAGATTACTACAATTCGTCTTTTCTTCGCAATGGCAGCCATTCGTCATTGGCCACTTCATCAATTGGATATCAAAAATGCATTTCTCCATGGTGATCTTGAGGAAGAAGTTTATATGGAGCAACCTCCTGGGTTTATTGCTCAGGGGGGGTCTGGTATGGTTTGAAAATTGCACCGATCTCTATATGGGCTCAAGCAATCACCACGTGCTTGGTTTGGAAAATTCAGCTCCATTGTTCAAAAATTTGGGCTAAAACGCAGTGAAGCAGATCATTCAATCTTTTATTATCATTCGTTTCTCGGGAAATGTGTTTACTTAATAGTATATGTTGATGATATAGTCATTACAGGAAATGATATTGTTGGAATATCTCAATTGAAGGAGTACTTGTGTAGACATTTCCAAACCAAGGATCTTGGAAGCCTCAAATACTTCTTAGGCATTGAAGTAGCTCAGTCAAAAGATGGAGTTGTAATCTCCCAAAGGAAGTATGCTCTGGATATTTTGCAAGAAACATGCATGATTGATTGTAGACCGGTTGACAGTCCTATGGACCCAAATCAAAAATTAACAGCAGAAGAAGGTGAGTTATTCTCCGACTCGAAGAGATATAGGAGGCTAGTTGGAAAACTAATCTATCTCACTATTACAAGGATCTATCTTTTGCAGTTGGAGTGGTTAGTTAGTTCATGCAAGCTCCATGTGTTGGCCATTAGAATGCTATCATTCGCATTCTAAGCTATGTGAAAAAGGCTCCCGGGCAAGGACTGTTATATGAAGAAAAAGGAAGCCTTCAGGTATCAGGATATTGTGATGCCGATTGGGCAGGTTCTTCTATTGATAGACGATTTACTACTGGATATTGTGTTTTCCTTGGAAGAAACATTATCTCATGGAAAAGTAAGAAACAGAATGTAGTGGCTCGATCAACAGCTGAAGCTGAATATAGGGCAATAACGTCACTAACATGTGAACTTATATGGGTGAAACAGTTCCTTCAAGAGCTTAGCTTCTGTGACATCCAGAGTATGAAGATGTATTCTGATAACCAAGCTGCTCTTCACATTGCATCAAATCTAGTGTTTCACGAGAGAACTAAACATATAAAAATTGATTGTCATTTTGTTTGGGAAAAGTTATTGTCAAAAGAAATATGTACCGAGTTTGTTGGATCAAATGACCAATTTGCAAATGTGTTGACTAAGTCATTAAGGGGACCTCAGATTGAGTTTATTTGTTCCAAGCTTGGTACATACAATCTGTATGCTCCAGCTTAAGGGAAGGGTTAGAATAATTACTGTTACATATCATCATTAAGGCTAGTCTGCTAGACCAGTAATGAGTAGTACCTAGTTCTATACCTAGAGGTCTAGTGTAGACTCTTGGTGTTCCATGTACTCTTACTTTTCAATATATATAGAAGACAATGAGAGGGATCTGTTAAGCCCTCAATAATATATTTTTATCAGTTTTTAATCTCAAGTATAATAATAGAGAACATGTTATAGTAATAGAGATTGGTTAAGAATTTGCTGAATGCAAAACCAATAAGATTGGGATAAATTAAACAAGAATGAAACCTCTTTTTATGTATTCCAAGCATGAGAATGGGAAGTCCATAACATGTTCCAGTTCAAGGGATTTGGAAATGAGGGTGTTAATAACAAAGTCCCGGTTAAAATACTCACTGTCTTTATCAAAACCTCTACAAACAACCAGGGAAGTATTACACACCCAAGGAACAGCAACAGTAAAAGCAAGACCAGAACCTTCTCTTCCTACAAGTACATCTTTGTATGCTCTGCAAACTTGAGAGACATACTTTCCCATTGGTAAAATATGCTCAAGTGGGGATGGAACAGTATCAAGATTCAAGACATCAGAGTCAGAATGCAGGTTCACCACAACAGTTCCATGTTTGGGATGGAGTCGATTACTCATAGCTTTAAGAAATGTTGAATCTGGGCGCCATAACTTGTGGGGAAATATATCATCACCATCATAAGCATCAACAAAGATCATATCATATATATTTGTACTGTTGACAATAAATTCCTCAGCATCTGCTTCGTAGAGGCAAATCCTTTCATGGATGCCTTTCCACATAATTTCATCAATGGTTTCAGGTTTCGAAACAGCCTGGTCACCAGATTGTGTCTTGAGTGAGCAAGCCGGGAACCCCATAGCTCGAATTGAGGCTGATATAACAAGGGGATCAATTTCAACTATATGAACAGTGGCACCTGGAAATTGCACAGAAAATTAAGCAAGGTGTATGAGGATTGATTACAATAATAAATTTGTCAAGTGAACAAGGGAGAAAATCATTAGCAAATCCCAAAAACTACATCATAAAAAAAGAATGCAGCAAAAGTAGCATGCTTTATGCTACTAATTATCTCGAGACCAAGAATTAGACTATGCATTAAGAGGGTGGAGAGAGGAATAAATTGATGAGGGTCCGTGTAAATATGTATCCACATAAATCAGGGCACAAGAGGTGGTGCCATATGAACATCTTGGTTCGGTTTATTACTACTGACATTACATCTGGTTGCCAATGACAATAACAACGTCCAAGGTTCGATGCCTTATCCCTCAGAGTGCAAGATATGACTATGTCAATACCAAGAAACAGAATGATATATTTCCATGATGGATTTTTTTTTTAATGTTTTTTTCATTTTTCCACACAAAAGTAATAACTTTTAACCTGGATGTTTCAAGCTACCACTAAGTTAAAACCAGAAAAAACCCATGAAGGTAGAACTATTTTCACCTTGAATTTGACTTGCCAAAAACAGTGGTAAACTTCCTCCACCATGTCCAATGCATAAAATGTGCATATTTTTCTTTCCTTGCAGTGCACTGATAATATCAAAATTACATGAGGCTATAGTAGTCAATCCAGCTGATATCATACTTTTCACATCTGCAACACGGCATTAAACCAAAAAATTACATATTTGGGATTAATTGAACATGAACTGAAAATCGTATTAAGGATGGATATGTTCCGAAAATTAGAAATCAAGAATTATGACTAAAAATTACCCCTAGAACTTCATTAATAAATACTATAATCATGACCATGGCCAAAATAAGAATATCAAAATTCAAATCCACAATGGCATAGCAACCAGAGCAAAATGGTCGTAAAGGAGTGGTGAGCACAAAACAAATATTTTTAAAGATTCATAATAGAAAATAACTTATCTAAGAGTGCAAAATCTTAGCCAGATGCTTAAGATTTAACAAGGCAACCAACAAAGCAATTGTCGTCATAAGGAATGCAGGAATGATGGAGCCTCCTCCAAATTAACAGCAAATACAAAATACCAAGGAAACTATCCTTACATAGGAATTTTTTTATTTTACATTATCTTTCATTTTTTTAATAGGACAAACAGAGTAGGGAACATAGAAAGAGAACAGGTGGTTTCAATCCCGTGCAAAGACCTCTTTGTTTGAATTCAATAATTAAGCATAGCATAAAACTTATTTTTGTTATCAAAATCCACCCCAAATCAAGCAAGGATGCTCAAATTAATAGTTAATTTAAATATATATCATCTAACAGGAATCACTTCAGGCAGGTTAGCAGAAGCTTTAATCTTAGTAATCTTACAACATTGCATATTAGCAATCAGTAACTAAAAACAAACACTACCCAACAAGTCAAGCTGATATTCAAATTTCCATACATAAAGCTTTTCAAATAAAACTTCACTGGTTGAAACGCCAAACTAACCAACCCTAGAAGACACAATTCCACCACAATTACATTTCTATTCACAGTTTAAATGGTTTGGAAATATACATGGAACAGCCAAACAACGTGGTTGCTGCATGAGGTAGACAACTCCTGGCATGTTGTCGTGGTAAGTTGCCAGCACTTTTGCCGTGCTCTGGCGAGTAACCTCATTGAAACGAAGCACCCTCCATTGGTATCCAAGTATCCTCAGTTTCCCTCCATCCCCATATCCTGGATGCACCTCCTCACACCTTTTCTGCAGCCATCTTTCCATTCCTGACCAATGCATTCTGTTCTAAAAACCATGCAAACACCCATCGTCAAAATCTTGCTGAAAAGGAAAATGAGTTCTGAAAAGAAAAACTCCAAAGATTGTAAAAAAAAACGAAACATTTAAAAATATAATCGAACAATTTGCCACACGGTAAAATTAAAATAAATGAATTCAAAGCACTTCAATATCTTACATAAACACATAATGTCTGAAACTTCGTGTAAACATAAACTAAAGGAAACAAAAACTTTGAGAAAGGGAGGAAACTAACGGGTCTTGAAGAGTGATACGCGACGACCGAAACGACGCCATTTCCCTTGCCGGAAGTTGATCGAAGAACGGTGTGACCGTCGTCGGAGTCGGATCCCCACCACTCTGAGGAGTAGAGCCAGTCCCCTTCGTCCTCCGAGCGCCGCCGCACCACCGTTGAGAAACGGCGGAGGTAACCGTAACCGGCTCTGGCTCTGCGCCACATAAGGTAGAACCGTGATTGATAGGGTTTAAGATTTTGGGTTTTATCTCCAATTATATTTGTTTAATCCTACACATACAAGGATGACTACACGAACGATATTGAGTAATGACATGTTTTATTAATCAAACTAGTATAATATTTTATGGATTAATTACGATTAAAGTCTATCTTTTAAATTGGTTGCGGATCTATTAAATTTTATTTAGTATGATGAATACTAAAAAGAATTATATCTTTCTATTAAATTACGATGATGTGATTATTAATTTGTTTTCTTTTTTATGTTTTAACATATGAGATCTTTTTAACTTGTGAGGTGATTTGATTTAATATAAAAATAATATTACAATTAATATAAGATAATTAGATTTTTGGCTTAATAGGTTATTTAGTCTCCAAGTTAAGAGTTGAATTTCCATTTAGTACCCGATTTTAAAAATGAAGATATTAGGTTTCCAAGTTACGAAAATTGTGTAAATTATGTCCTCATCGTTTAATGGCGTTAAAATTGAAAACGTGCAGGATTTCGAAGTGCTGGTTGGACAAACGAAGGCGTTTTCGGACGACCAGTTATTGGGATATTTCTTGGCAGGCCTAAGAGAGGAATTGCGGTGTCAAATTTAGCCACGCGATCTGCGAAATTTGATGATGACAATGAAGATTGTGCGGGATGTCGAGGAGGCTCTACGCGGGTTAGGTGAGTGGTTGGACAGCGGCCAAGAATTCCCAATCGTGGGATCGAACGACGGAAGGAGGAACAGTTGTGGCGAGAACCAAACCGGCGAGGAGTAACCTAGGGAGAAATGCCGCAACCATGAGCGACGAATCAATGAGGCGAGACAGCGCGACAGGGAGTAGTGCGGCGAGAGGAGGAATCCCCAGGGGGAAGTGATAGTAGAGGAAGGAACTCAAGAAACCTTCCCTATCCAGAATTTCTGAAGCGACGAGAGGAAGGGAGGTGCTTTCGCTATGGGGGACCTTTCAGCCCCAGGCACCATTGCCCTGAGAGGAGCTTACATGTAGTGTTATTGACTGAGGATGAAGAGGATGACACAGAAGGAGAGACGGGAGAAGTGGAGCAGAAGCCAATGGGGTTATCGTTTTTTTCTGCCAGTGGGCTTACCCAGCCAAAGACGATGAAGTTGCAAGGGAGAGTGGGGGAGAAGGCAATGCTGATTCTCATAGATAGTGGCGTAAGCCACAATTTTATCAGCAAGAGTTTGGTAGAAGAACTAAAGCTAGACCAGGAGGATACACCTCCATATCAAGTCAGTCTGGGGGATGGACAGAAGAAGAAAACTAGAGGGTGCTGCCCCAAGGTGATAGTCCAAGTGGGAGTGACAAAGATAGCCAAGAAATTCTACTTGTTTGAATTAGGGGGAGTATATATGATTCTGGGAGTGGAATGGTTGGCTAAAATAGGGAAGATCTCACTAAATTGGGGCGAGTTGACTATGTCCTTCAAACATGGGGGCAATAAAGTGGTTATTAAGGGGGACCCCACTTTGAAAAGGAGGCTGGTTAAACCGGAGACCTTATTAAAGATGAATGAGGTGGAAACCTGGGCTCTGGTTTGGAGTCTAAAGAGTAGAGGACCGGGGTGAAATGATAAGGGAGAATCTGGCTTGTCCCGAAAGTAGAAGGAGGAGTTGGAGCAGGTTTTAGAGGAGCATGTAGAGGTGTTTTGTGAGCCAAAGGGGTTGCCACCTGACAGAGACAAAAGGCATCAGATTACTTTCAGAGAAGGAACAGACCTGGTGAATGTTCGACCCTACAGATATCCCTATTTGATGAAAGGGGAAATTGAAAGACAGGTGGAGTACTAGTCCTTACTTGAGCCCCGTTATATTAGTAAAGAAAAAAGATGGGAGTTGGAGGTTCTGCGTGGATTACCGGGCTTTGAATAGAGCGACGATCCCAGACAAGTTCCCCATTCCAGTCATTGAGGAACTCTTGGATGAATTAGGAGAGGCAAGGTATTTTTTGAAAGTGGATTTAAAATCAGGGTACTATCAGATCAGGATGGAGGAGGATGATATCCCCAAAACAACTTTCCGCACTCATCAGGGCCACTATGAGTTTCTAGTGATGCCTTTTGGTCTCAATAATGCCCCAACGACATTTCAGAGCGCCATGAACAGTTTGCTGCAACCATTTTTGAGGAGATTTGTGATGGTGTTCTTTGATGACATCCTCATTTACAGCCAGAGTTGGGGAAAACATGTTCAGCAAGTGGGACAAGTTTTGGGGGTGCTTAGGCAGAATAAGTGGGTGGCCAACAAGAAGAATACGAGTTTGGCAAGGATGAGATTGCATATCTAGGTCACTTAATATCTGCGAGAGGGGTGGTGATGGATCCAGAAAAGATTCGAGCAGTGCTTGAATGGGAGGAACCGAAACGCTGAAGGTGCTGAGAGGTTTTTTGGGCCTCACTGGGTATTACAGGCATTTTGTGAAGGACTATGGAAAAGTGGCCAAACCGTTGACGAAGCTATTGAAAAAGGGGCAATTTCAGTGGTCAAGTAAGGTGAAGGAGGCCATGGACAGATTGAAGAGTTTGATAATCACTGCTCCAGTACTAGCGCTGCCATATTTTGAGCAACCCTTTCATGTAGAGTGTGACACATCTGGAGGGGGAGTGGGGGCGGTGTTTATGCAGGGAAGAAGACCCATTGCGTTCTTCAGTAGAGCATTGTCTGAGGGGTCTCTTAATAAGTCTATCTATGAGAAGGAACTCATGGCATTGGTGATGGCAATACAAAATTGGAGACCGTATTTGTTGAGACAGAAGTTCGTCGTTCATACAGACCAAAGAAGTCTCAAATATTTGCTCGAGCAAAGAATAACAACTCAGAATCAACAAAACTGGCTTGCTAAGTTGTTAGGATATGATTTCGAGATCCAGTATAAACCAGGGGCGACAAATCGGGTTGCTGACGCTTTGTCTAGAAAAGGGGAGGATAAGGAGGACAAGGGGGAAGAGAACAAGGAATTGAAGATAGTAGGGAGGCCATATTCGCAAGATTTTGAAGAGGTATTAAGGGAAGTAGAGGAGGATGAAGTTTTGGGGAAGATTCGAGAAGAGATTAAAAAAATCCAGATGCTCATCCAGCATATACTATGGAACAAGGTAGGTTGCACCATAAAGGAAGGCTAGTGTTGTCGGCCAAGTCAGCCTGAATACCAAAGCTCTTGGCAGAGTTCCATTCCACTAGCATAAGAGGGCACTCGGGTGTATACCGTACTTATCGAAGAATCGCACAATCACTTTTCTGGATAGGAATGAAGCAAATGGTGATTGATTTTGTGGCACGATGCTTGACATGCCAGCAACACAAATATTTGGCGTCATCGCCTCAGGGATTGTTGCAGTCGTTACTCGTACCCCATGCAATTTGGGAAGAGGTGAGTATGGATTTCATTGTGAAGTTGCCGAAATCCCAGGGGTATGATGCAGTGCTAGTGGTGGTGGATCGCCTCAGCAAGT
This sequence comes from Vigna angularis, assembly GCF_016808095.1. NCBI lineage: Eukaryota > Viridiplantae > Streptophyta > Magnoliopsida > Fabales > Fabaceae > Vigna > Vigna angularis. The sequence goes on from NC_068972.1 coordinate 33,782,279, forward strand.
ATGGACACTTCCTGCCATTGTAACACCCTTACTTTGCGCGCACGGTGGCCAAAGTCTTTGTTAAGGAGGTGATAAGGTTGCACGAGGTGCCATTATCCATCGTCAGTGATCGTGATCCCATCTTCTTGAGTGTGTTTTGGAGGGAAATTTTTAGAATGTAAGGCACACAATAGAAGATGAGTACTACCTATCATCCGGAAACAGACGGAAGTGCTGAACAGAATACTAGAAGGGTATTTGCGATGTTTCTACTCGGAGCAGCCTAAAAACTGGAGTATAGTGTTACCTTGGGCGAAATACTGGTACAACACTAGTTACCAGAGTGCAGCGAAATGTACTCCCTTTAAGACGATATATGGGAGAGCTCCCCCCTTCTATAAACAGGTTCATACTCGGTGAAACAATAGTGGAGGCGGTAGCCTAAGATTTGATGACGCGTGACAAAGCTTTGACGCAATTGAGGTTTCATTTGAACCGAGCCCAGGATATGATGATGAAGTATGCTAACAGAAGGAGGAGGCCGGGAGATATTAAGGTAGACGAATGAATGTATTTGAAGATAAGACCTCACCAACAAACGTCCATGGCTGCTAGACTGCACCCCAAGTTGGTAGAAGGATATTTTGGGCCCTTTAAAGTGCTACAACAGGTGGGGGAGGTTGCGTTTAAGCTACAATTACCAGAAACGACCCGGATTCATCCAGTATTTCATATTTCGCAATAAAGAAGGCGATGCGTACTCAGTATGTGGAGAAGGAGTTGTCCCTTGATTTACAAGCAGATGAGCCAACTTTTTGGCCTCTTCGAATCTTGGATAAGAGGCAGAAACAATAAGGAGAGGATCTGGTACCACAAGTTTTGGTGGAGTGGCAAGAAGGTGGAAGGGATGTGGTGACTTGGGAAGATGTATCCATGATCCAAGATCAGTATCCGGATTTCAACTTTGGGGACAAGGTTGTACATCCAGCGGTGGGTATTGTTAGAGAGTGGAAAGTGTATACTAGGAGGAAGAAACATTAATTGCCTAACAGTTTCCTAACTGTTTAGTAGTTAGGCAGGGCAGGGTGTATAATCTTTATATAAGGCAGATTGGGGGTTAGGAAAGGGTTGTTGAGTATATTCTTTGTTGATAGTAGCAGAACCCATTGTCCTGGGAGGGGGATTAGGCTCCCTAAAGCTCTGTTTGTACGTGACTGTTGAGACAATACAATACAACTATTCTTTTCGATATACAGTTACTATTGATATTCTGTGTGTATGGTTCTTGAGAGAACCCAACTACAATTTCCATCTTTTGATAAAACACATTTTAGGGATTAGAGAACTAAAGTTGAGCTTTTTTTTTTGTCTAATTGGTGGATACTACAATTCATCATAGGGCTCAGTTGCTATTGTTGTCTATGGAAGGTAAATTTTTTTGTTTGACAATGGTACCTTTGATTTCTAAAGAAAATCTTGGGTACATATATTACAGGATGTGGGTAATTGATTTGATTATTGAGCCCTTGATGATCTTGCGGCAGAACATAGAACATGCAATATTGAAACATGGAAGTTTTTTTATTGAGTATATTGAAAAGGGTTAAATATAATTTCATTATGTAGATTATAATACGATTTTGGTTTTAGTTTCTCTTCAAATTTTTATCCATTTTCATCCTTCTTTTTTTAAAAAGTTTTAGAATGTCTTTTATGATAAATGTTATTTTGTTTTTTTTTCTAACGTGGCTAACGATGTGCCATATCATCAATACATGTGTGTCCAGGTAAGTAATGAACGTCAACAATGAAATTGGTTATAACTAGCAAATTTAACATTTAAAATGAAATTGAAATCAGGATTTAAAGTGTTGAAATCGAAATTGAGACGAGTTGAGCTATGAGATTCCTCTTTCAATCAACAAAAACAGTGTGCTTACTATGGGTTTTTTGTTTGTGCGTTCAAAGTCAGGTTAGTTTCCAAAATGGTATTATTATTTTTTTAATGTTGAGGATGTGTGTTTAAGGTTGTGATTGTTTCAGTTTGAATCTTGATTTACAATGTAGGTTTCTAAATGGGGTTCATTGTGGCTTTGCATTATATGAGGAAGTTTGAAAAGAACAGGAGACTGAAATATGTTGGTGGAAAAATACATGTAGTTAAAGAAATTGTTCCTGATTGATGGTCATACTTCGAAACACTAGAAATAGTTTGACTTCAAATATGGTGGTGATGTAAAACTTTGGTGGAAGGGATCAAAACATAAGTTACCCAACAATCTTAGAATACTGAGTGATGATAGGGAATCAATATACTTAACTAACTATGCAGAGGCTAATGATAAAGAGGTTGATATATATGTCGAACATGTTCTTAGTTAGGCTTAAGTAATTAACTTCATTAGTATTGGTGGCATGGATGAAGTCGTGGGTGAAGAGGTAGAGGCAAGACACGTAAAGGCCATGAAGGAAGAGGTTAATGAAGATGTTAGGGAAGAAGAAGTGAATGTGCCTAAAGAAGAGCTCAATGTGCCTAAAGTACAAGTCAATGCATATGGAGAACAAGTCAATGGGCCTAAAGAAGGTGGGATTATTGACGATAAGGAGAAAGAAGAAAGGTCAATTGTAGATAAACTTGATGATAATGAAGAAATAAGGTTGCAAATGATGATGCTGGATTTGGGATGGACAATGAAAAGGTTGTAGATGATCCAACACGTAGAAATATTCATCATGTATTGAATAGGTGGACAAAATTGGAAAAAAGGAAAAAAATAGTGAGAAGTAGAACAAATAGTGGTGAAGCATCGTTTATCATTAACGAAGAAGTTGAAGTGTATGAAATAAATGAAGAATACAATACTAATGATTTTGTCTTCAGATATGGGCAGCAATGAGGGTGTTAATGTTAGTGTTAATAGGTAGAAGTTTTCAAAGTATAGACCTGAAGATATGAACAAGAGCTTCAAATTTAAATTAGGGATGGAGTTTTTTTCTTTGAAGGTTTTAAGCATGCAATATTAGAGCATAATGTTCTAAATGGAAAAGAAGTTAAATTTATGAAGAATGATCACAAGAGAGTGAGGACTGTATGTAAAAGGAAGTGTGGTTTTTTAATTATGGCTAACAAGGTATGGGCAGTCATACCTTTAAGGTTAAGACAGTTGTTTGGGAGTCATAAATGTGGAAGTGTTTTTGGTAGCAAAAGTGCAAGTGTATAGTGGAATACACAAGTATTAGTTGATAGATTATAGATGTAAGAAACATGACAATGAACCAAATAATTGATGAAATTAAGAAGACATACAATGTTGGCATAACACCTTGGAGGACTAGCAAAGCAAAGGAACTTGCAATGGATTGTTTGTTAGGAGATGGACAACGACAATATATTTATGTATATGACTATGTTGCTGAATTGGTCAAAGTTTAGGCGTGAACATTCAAGATTAAGGTCAATCAATCCCAACCGACTTTGGCACCAAGGATTGTGTGTTTTTACATGTGTTAGGAAGGTTGTAAAAACCACTTATTGGGTGGTTGCAGGCCCTTCATTGACGTTGGTAGTTGTCATCTAAAGACATCCTATGGTGGAAAATTATTAGTTGTAGTGGATAGAGACTCTAATGACCAATATTTCCCACTAACTTTTGTTGTTGTTGAAAACGAAAGCAAAGACACGTAGAAGTGATTTCTAACATTATTGCTGAGTGAAATTAGGGACATTGAATGTCAATGTTGGATTTTCTTTTCATATAAATAAAAGGTAAATTTTGAACTTAAATTACGTAATTTAACTTCATTTCATTATGATTATTTGACAAAGTAATAATAGTTTTTGCAAGGATTAATGATTGTGTTTGATGAGATTTTGAATGGGGGTAAAACATAGGTTTTGTTTGAGGTATCTATATAAGAAGAAATTAGGTGGATGAACAGTGATTAAGGACCTTATGACAGGGGCTGCAAAGACAACATTCTACCAGGGGTGAAAAAAAGGTGAGTTGAAGAATATTAATGTTGATGTTTATAATTGGTTACTTGCAATTCTCAAAAAACTTGGTGTAAACATGCATTCAATAATTATCCTAGATATGATGTCTTGATCAATAATTTGTTTGAGTCATTTAATAGTATAATTTTACTGGGAAGAGACAAACCAATTATTATTATGATGGAATGGATTAGGTCATACATCATGAATAGGTTGCAACACTAAGAGAGAAAAAATAAAAACATATCTTGGAAGTGTTATGCCTAAACCAAGAAAAAGGCTTGATAGGGAAGTTGAAAAGAGTGGGAATTGGATTCTTGTGTAGGTAGGAGATGCAAAGTTTGAGGTCACTCACAGGTTCACAATGGAGAAGTTTGTTGTGGATCTAACTAACGATAATTGCAATTGTTATTTTTGGGATTTGGGATCCACCCATTTATAAAACACCTCTTGGGAGACCTAAGAAGCTATGAAGAAGTGAAGTTGATAACAACTTCCTTAGCTAGGTTGGGCCAAAGCTAGAAGGATGCAATGAAGATGGTCCCTTGAAGATATATGGCGCATAAATGTGGTGGATCATTAAGGTTAGGGATGGAAATGAGGAAGCTATGGTGTTTGTGAGGCTAAAAGCTCACGACCATATGGTGGTTAAATGGTGGTGGTGGGGTGGTGTTTGAAAGCTCTAAGAGAGGTTAAGTCAACTCTAAGAGGAAGGTGATTAAAGATGGCTCATAGGTTGCTCTAGTCTTGATCTTAAGATGAGTAGTATGCAAAAAATGGGCAGCATAACTTTACTCAACATCAAAGATGAATATATGAGAGGAGACACCTCTATTTATATGTTAAAGGTGTCTTCTAAAAACCCTAAAAACATGATCTCCCACCCTTGCACTCATTGGCCAAAAATGAGGCCTACTAAGGAGTGCACAAGTGATACGCTGTCTGTAAGACCCGCGAAAATGTAAAGCTTATAAATAAGGCTTGGGTATAAGCGTAACACATGTTATTGTATGGTTGTTAAATTTATGATGTTCTATATTTTCAATGTGATGTGTTAGCCTATTGGTAGAGATGTGTGTCTAGAATTGAATGGATATGAGTTCAAATACTAGGTAGATAAGTTTATGAGATTTTGTTTTATTTTAGTTATATTTTTGCCTTAGGGCAATAATGTCTTTTCCCTTTGTGTATTGAGGTGTAGAAATTATAAGTTAAAAATTAGAAAATAGAACGTGTGATCTAGCAGTTAGAAAATTGATTGAGATTTTAAAGGTAGCACTATCTAAGCAATTACTCTAAAGTTATAAAATATTTTAATTCAAAAATAAAATAAGAACTTATTGAACAAGAAATAAAAAGAAAGGAAGCGTAAAAAGAGAGGTACATAAAAATTGTGAGCAAAGAAAAGAGAGCACGGTGAGATAGAGAGATTGAAGAGGAGAAAAAAAATATTTTTGAGAAGATAGCAAACATCTGTGATTGATTGATCTTCATCCTTGAAGTTTTATAATTGACTAAGGTATGAGACGCTTACCGTTGTTTTATTGTATGATGAATGTGAATGTATTCTTGATTTTATGTTATTCAATTATTTATTTGTGTATTTCTAAATTAATTAAGAAAGTTATGCACCATGAGTGGATGTCTATGTTGTGGTTGGATGATTCTTGAATTTCTGATAGGCTTATTATCATGAATGAATTGTATTTTAAGATCAATAAACATTGGTTGATCATTGTTTGAATCTTGGAATTAAAGGTTTAAGGTTGAATTAATGGGAATACATGGTAATTACAGTATTACAAGGGAACGTAACAGTAGCACTAAGAATTTTCATTAATTATGATTAGAAATTGATTAGAGGTTCTTTCTATTAAATGGTAATTTCTAAACCCCAATTAAAATCCTAATTAGTTTTCTAACTCATTAATTTTCCTAAATTGAAATTTAGATTTTAGAACCCTAATTGGGCAATTTCTCCTAAAGCCCCAAATTTTGTTTGGGCCTTTCTTCTATCGCAGGCCTAGCTTTGGGCTGCCGCAATAGGGATGCTTCATTCCCTTTCTCTTTGTCTCGTGCTAGAGGTTGGCTAGGGAAGCAACTCTCTTCCTCCCCCTTTCCCAGCAATTCTGGTTTGACCTTGCAAAGAGGGGAAGCACGAATTTGTTTTCCTTATTGCTTGTTTCTCTCAACAAACCATATTCAGAGGTTCTCTTCTCAATCTGTTCTCTCTGCCATTTATCCCGAGCTAGCAAACCTCAATCTGTTTCGTTCCTCATGTCTCTGTGCATTACTCGCGGATCATCCAACCTTGGAGAAGAGGGTTTTTGATTTGTGGCCTAGTAGTGGCAGAATTCTGGCCGGTGACTCGCGGTGTGACGTTGAGAGAAGAGCTGCAATCCTGGTTGTTTGGGAAGGGGACGATGCGACGAGGACATAGCCAGCGGAGGTGCAATAAAGGCGCGACGGAGGTTTCTTCTCTCCGTTTTGATTCGCGACGCAAGGAGGGAGCATCCTTCCCTTTCTCCTTTTCCGGTTCGTCTTGTAGAGGGAAAGTGTTTCTGCGTTTCGCGACTAGGGTCTCTGTTTGATGGTGGCTGGCGACGGCAACAATGACCTGTTGCGAGGGGTACAGACGAGGGTAGCATAGTGAATCGCGATCCCTTTCTTGCAATTTAGGGTTCCTGATCTTGTTACTGATTTGCGAATGTGGGTTGTTGTTTCTTCCTTGTAGGTTTTGCTCTCATTTTGTTTTGAGCCAGGGTTTGAAATGGGGATTTCAAATTGGGATTGAAGTTAGGGTTTCTTAAATTGGGAATTTGGAGGTTAAGGCTTTCAAATTTTGGGTTTCTTTCCTGATTTCTCTCTTGGGTTGAGATTCTATTTTTTTCTACGTTGATTCAAGGCTTGAATTGGAGTTTCTGATCCTCTTTTATATTTTGCTATTTGAGAAGGTGAGGTCTTCAGTTTTGAATTTGGGTATAGAGTTTTGGCTCTTCCTGTTGATTTGAGTTTGGGTTTCTTGAGCTTGCACCTTTGAGTGATTGGTTTCGGTCGGCGTTTGGGTCTGACGATGGTGGTTTCCACCTTCGAGGTGGCCAGAGAGTACAAGCACATGTTCAAATTGGATGACAGTGGGCCGTGGGCTAGTGCGGGTTGAATCTGGTAGGGCCTGCGCAAGCCCATAGTTGGACTTTGTGAGACCCAGATTTTTAAAATCGCTGAGACATAATGTTTAAAAGAAAAAGGAAAGAAAGAGATAAAGTAAAAGTAATGAAATTTTAAATTTATTTGGAAATCGAAACAGCAGGATCCAAAAATAATAATAAGATAAAAATGATGTCTCTAAAATTAAAATAATGAGAAATAAAATCAATTAATTAACAGCTTAGCTTGCAAAATTGGAAATAAGAAATAAATATTAATTGGTTTTAAAGATGAAAATAATGAGATTATAATTGTTAATTAGAATATTAAATGATTTAGTAATTTTAGTTTGATAAAAGAGAAAAATAATGTGATTATAATCTTTAATTAGATCAATAACTGTTTTATTATTTTTGGTTTGTTATTAAATGTTTTATTTATTTATTTTGATCTATTGTTAGAGTAAAATTTATGAAGTGTTTATGTTGACTACATTGGGTTTTGAATGATATTATTGATAATGATGAATAAATAATGTTAGACAGAGAATGAGGATGGTTATTATAAATAGGTATGGGATGAAATTTTATTGATGTTGGAAATTGAGTGAGTGTTGAGATGTACTTGAGTGTGTAGTTGATGAGCATAAGAGTGAGAGATAGGTCCACTTGCTGTACCTAGTAAAGCCTGAGACTATCGATCGTCTCATACGAGATAGTGACTCCCTTTGGCCTTGTGTGCGAAAAGGGGGTGCTCGAGTATTGAGCCTTCTTTGTATGAGGGTGATGGTGTTTGCCTTGTCCTTGTGTGGCAGAAAACATGTTCCTTAGCCAGGTAGGCGGGACTACTCGAGTAGACCTGTAGAGGAGGCTACAGGGAACCTGTAGGGGAGGCTACATGAGACCTGTAGGGGAGGCTATAAGTTTGAGATAGGGTACAAGAGTGTGACTGATTCTTTTCACTATGGAGTTTATGGTATTGTGGAGGCTCATGGTGGTATTCATGATGAATGATTCGTGATGAAGTTAGTTTTGATAGAGGTACATGTAATGTTGATTCGTAATGACAATGTGTTTGGAAATGATGTTGATAAGGATAATGTTGATGGTATAGTCATGATATAGTTAATGAGGATGTTGATGATGATCATGGTGTATAAATGATTATGTTAGTAAGATAGTTCTAGATGATTGAATTGTTATTAAGTTGTGCTTGCTTCCTATGTACAAATTTCATTGTTATTGATTGTGCTATGGTAGCTTACCCATATCTGTTTGTGTTTTTGGTTGTGTGTGTCTTGCGATGATCGTATAACTTTTGGTTATACGGGAGCAGATGTTGCAGATGCTCTAGATGTATGATAGAGATGCGAGATTGGGAAAAAAACTTGTGTTATTTAAAGTTTTTATGCTATAAATGTTTGAGACATTGTAATTGGGTTTATTTTATTTCATTTTTAGTTTACTAATTTCGGTATTATATAGGTGGATTTTCGCAATGGTATTATGATTTTAAAATTTTTTTAATTTCACTCGTAATCAAAACATTCCATAAATCAGGATGTTACACTGTCATTGACGCGATCAAATTAATACTATTAAAATATAGCAACTTCAGTATTGCTAAGATAGTAGTCAACAAAATAGAAAAGGTAAATTCAACCCTAAGTCGTCTTCTAACGAACACATAATTGATTCTTAACAAATTAGTTCTTATAAAAGCTATACAAAAGGGGTTGGTAAAATAATAAAGAAGATAAAGATAAGGAAAAGATTAAATAACAAAGTAACAAATGATAGATAAAAAGAAATTTATAGAGAGATTTAAAAAGATAAAAACAAATATAAAGAAAATATGTTGACTTCACTGCTTTTTCAAAATAGGATTCATCATTAGTTATCTAAAGATTATTATTTAATTAACTATTGTTTTAGATTTTCAAATTAATCAATGTAAATTCTCAATTAATTTGTTGGCATTCTCACTTTTAATCAAAGTACATTCTCAATTAAAAGCAAGAACTTTGTAAATTAGTCATTGTAAATTTAATCAAAGTACATTCTTAGTTAAATGTTATTATGCCTAATCATGTTTATTCTTTTACCTCTTATATCAAGTAAAAAACTAATTAATCAAAGTACATTCTTGATTAATTCTTGTTAAAGTTTTACCACTAATCAAAGTACATTATCAATTATTGTCAAAAACTCATTCAATCATATGAAAGTTTCTAACTTTAATCAAAGTAGATTCTCAATTAAAATTAAAAACTCTTGGACTCATATGATTGATATGTTATGTAGATTTGACACTATGCTAAATTGCTATAATGTAAAAATCATTACTTTTACTTGATTAAGAAGCTAAAGACATAGATAAAAATAAATCATAACAAGAATCAAAAGCACAAAGAAATTTATTCATCTAACCTCAGAATCCAATTAAGAAATTATAGCAGAATCAACCACAAAGGCTTAACACTCCATGGAATGTTCAAATAACATAAAAATATAAGAAGAGAAGGTAGAGAACATGAGAGAAGAGATGATGGATGAAATTTGAACCCCCTACAGGGTTCCTCAGCTCCCCTAAAGTGTTTCCCTAGGTCTCTTTATATAAAAATTGGATTAGGCTATTGTTTAAGGCTTTTCTATGTTGTAATCTTCTTTATGATAATGTAATCTCCTCCAATTATCTTCTAAGTAATCCAATATATTCAAAATATATTTGATTATTGTGGATATTTAAAAATATTTGAGAAGATATTTGCTAGACTAAAAAAGATTTGACAAGGGTATGTCACCTCCACACTTTTTTTTATTCTCTTTTGATTGTACTTTGACGTTTTTCTTCTAAGAACATTATTTTTACTACACACATATAATGTGTTTTCTTAAAATCATAAAAATAATATATTCTCTCATTTCTTTTGGTATTGGTAAGATCCCTTGCATCACGTGATATTTATTTTTAAATTTTATTTTAAAAGAAAATAATAAATAAACAATTCCAAAAATAAAAAATATTTTCTTATCACATATTTTCTTTTTAAAAACAAATAATAAATCATAAAATAAAGGGTATAAGTATCGCGTCGGCCTATGGCCAGTTTATTTCCTTTTTCCCACCATTCTTAAAATAAATAAAAATATAAATTTACAAACAACATTTACAAACAAATTTACAAACCTTTTTCTAGATAAAGAACTACGTAAATTTCTCATTCTGAATGAGAATACGTAGTCAATCCTTGTCGGGCCCATAAAACAAAAAAATATTTTTGTTTCTTTATAATATTATTTTTAGGAAAAAATAAATAATTTGAAAAACTACGTCAACTTTGTATAGTTAATTAAAGGTGCTGCTTTTAGGCAAACACAATGCCTAACCCTGAACCCAAAATCCAGTTTTCGTACCATGTGTTATTTTATAGTTTTTCATAGTTTTTCTATAATAAATTATGGTGGCGACTCCCAAAATCTTTTTCTTAAACCCATTTTGCAATCGTTGCGACGGAAGAAATAGTTTTAAGATTGATGATCACATTTATATTTACATTTAAAACATTTAATATTAGCTTTCTTGCTTGTTTTTGAGATTAAATTCAATATTTTAATTAAAATTTTCCCAATTGGAATTACTTGAACCTTAATTGGAACATTTTTAAGATTATATTGAAAGTTTTCATATAAAACATCTTATCTCAAAAAGATGAAGATAATTGTTTGATAATGCGTATTGTTCATAATCAAATGTTAGTTGATTTAGAGTTGCAAATATTATATTTAAACGACTATATAAAGAGAGGCCAACACACCAATAAAGGTTATACCACACTCTACATTATGTGCTACGCGCTAGTGAAAATGAACGTATTGGTCCCATTAACAAAATATAATTAAATATCTATACTTATTAACTGTAAATATTTATTAAAAATATTTGTGTAGTATTTGTCACGAATTTTATCAACCTTATATGAATTTGTCATCATGTCTATTGGATTGGATAAGTATCTGGATTAAAATGTTTTATGAAATAAAAATAATTATTAATAAATCTGATGAAGTAAAAACAATTTAATATTTAATTTTGAAGCATATTGATTGAGAAAATTCTCACACGAACCTTAAAACTAATAAACTAACTATATAACTTATTTATAATTTTCGATACCCAACATCATCGAAGCTTTTTATCTGTCATATATTTATCCGATGATTACACAGAATCAAAATATTGCAGTTAAAATGAGAGAAATATAGCGAAAAGTTATACACATTTGATCTTATACATCTGGGCATATGCTATGGACTTGAAGTCATCTTATCTTGACATATCCATTCTTACCAACAACAATAGACAGTGGACACAATCATGCCACGCAAGCATAAGAACAAGCCTTTTCTCTCTCTCATCATGTCATAAACACTGATCATCTTTTAACGTAAGATTTTTGTGTTTCATCGGTCACAAAATGGCTGCCACTGCTGCAGGCATAGCTTCGTTGTTTTCTTCTTCCATTAGCAACATCAAATGTCTTCGTTCCAAGCACTGCTCCATGATGGATCCCCTTATGACAGCAATGCCGTCAAACCGCATGTCACACTTGGTGGAACCTTTGTCCATCGGAGGTACCATGTCGCATAGGTTGTGGGGCCCTAGAATTTCTGCTGCTGTTGCACAAGAAGAGCTGGTTTCTGCGGATGATGCTGGTTTCGTTGAAGAAGAGAAAGTGGAGGATAATGAAGGGGAAGTGGTGGCAGAACAAGACTCAGATGAATCCTTTGCTAGCACTAAGCTTTATTTTGGGAATTTGCCTTATAGTGTTGATAGTGCCATACTTGCAGGGCTAATTCAGGATTATGGTAGCGCTGAACTAATTGAGGTATTTATGCAATTCATTGACTTTAACATCTATAAATTGTCAAGGTAAAAAGTTTAACACAGTCTATGGTATAACTCAACAAATTCACACAATTTATGGTTGAAAGATAGAGTAAAGAGGGCATAAACTATATACTCTTAGAACTTTATCTACTTGAGCAAATTATGCAGCTTGAAATTGGATGCATGAGATCTATAAGATTGTAGTATACTGGGAGTAAATTTATAGATTTCTTTTATTTAAATTCTTCCTGGTTTGAAGTTGTATTGTATCCACTGATTTATGAACATGTGGCAGCGTTCAATTGATTGTGTTGCATGTTGTCACTTCATAGAGCACAATTCTATGCTAGCATACATCTCTCAAACTTGCAACTCATTGATCCAACTTGCATTTAACGATTCAGTAAAGTTGATGATTTATTTATATACATATATGTTTAGGTTCTTTACGACAGGGACACTGGAAAAAGTAGAGGCTTTGCATTTGTGACAATGAGTTGCATTGAAGACTGTAATACAGTGATAGAAAATCTTGACGGAAAAGTAAGGATTACAGTGACTTTCCTCTCTCCAGCATTAGCTCACATGCTATGTTCAATTGGTTTGTTCTGATGATACCCTTTTGCATGCTGAATTTTGTGAATGTAACTTCACAGGAATTCATGGGCAGAACCCTGAGGGTGAACTTCTCTAACAAACCAAAAGCAAAAGAACCCTTGTACCCTGAAACTGAGCATAAACTCTTTGTTGGGAATCTGTCATGGTCAGTAACTAATGAGATTTTGACACAAGCCTTTCAAGAATATGGAACGGTGGTTGGAGCTAGGGTCTTATATGATGGAGAAACTGGAAGGTCACGTGGCTATGGCTTTGTTTGCTTTTCGACAAAAGCAGAGATGGAATCTGCTCTCGAAGCCTTGAATGATGTGGTATTTTACTCCCCAACTCTTCACTCTTGTACTGGTTGTGCTTTTCTAAACTGAGAACTATTTTATGGCTTTTCTATATACAAAACTTTAGGTGATTTTAGAACTATGAGTTGAAACTTTGCCTTGTAATTAGAGATAATAGAGAAGTGTTAAGAAATCCCACGTCGACTAAAAACAAACAAGTTTATCGTATGTAATAGATACAAACTTCATTTAAGATTGAGTTAAAGATAGCATTAAAACCATCCAAAATCTATATAAGATTTGTTTTAGAGCATAATAAAAGTGTTAGAAAGCTCATGTCGATTAAAAACAAACAAGTTTATCGTATGTAAATAGATACGAACTTCATTTAAGATTGAGTTAAAGATAGTATCAGAACCATCTAAAATCTATATAAGTTTTGCTGTTTGTTGGAACTATAATGATAGTGGTAGTTGTGAAAAGCATACATTGCCAACACAAAAGACATTTTAATGCTTATTCTTTTCAGTAACAGAAAGCATTTTGAGAGGGTGTACTTTTAAGTTATGTGGTCATGCACTCACTGTAAAACCAGTAAAACAGTTTTCCAATGTCATTCGTTCAATCACAAACCATCATTAGTATGGTTTTTAAGATTATCATTATTAAAGTTATCAAACTCATTGTGAAGGTTGGTTTGTGATTGACACATAGTGCAAATTTATTTGCTCATGTAAACTTGAACTTGGTGCATAAGATGCAAAAAACGAATGTTATTTTGGTTATTGATATATATCAGGAACTAGAAGGAAGGGCTATGCGTGTGAGTTTGGCTCAAGGAAAACGTGCACAAGGCTAATAGAAAGTTGGGAAGTATGAGATGAGAAATGTTCAACAATGGTGCCATAGAAAAAAGAGAAGGAGATGCTGGTATACCAACCCTGATGCACTTAACTGCTGCAATCTGATGATGAATTCCTTTTCATTTCTTGGTGTATTGTATAAATTATTTACTCCCATTTTCAATAGATCTGCTGACCCCAATGCTGTCATATTTGTTTTTAACATTTTTTTTGCTGATACTACTAACATTGGCCAATGAAATGACAAACTTTAAAAATACCTATTCATTGCTGCAAAACATTACAAATGAGTTACTTTAAAATTCTGAAAAATCTACAGTTATGCTGAAACCATTTTTCTTGCTTCATTCCCTGTATGCCACATTTTATTTGAATGAGACTTTTTAAGTTAACATTTGGATTCATTTATATGTTACTAATATGATGATGGGCATGAAATCTTTATTTAATGAAATTTTTGTTGAAATAAATATGTTCTCCTTTTGCTTCTATTTGAGACAAAAGAAGTTTAGAACATGATTTATAAGATTTGAATAATGATAGTGAATCAATTACTACCATCTGGTTTCGAGAAAAGGGTGAGAAATGCCATTGCCCTTTTTAAGATTGAGAAAAGATACTCTAAATCTAAGGACTTTGAGACTTCATGCAACGATAAAAATAAACTCCAAAATACTTGAATCAACAAGATAATGTCCATGCTGAGATCCTCTAGTAACTAGCTACCGAAGAACACCATGATAAACTATTCAACCACAAAGTTCAAAGTTCATGGATAAGATGATATAAGAAGATAACACTTTATGGAAGAACATTCTGCTACTTTGGAAATTAAAATATTAGAAAATTCTTTTCTTCCTTTTCATAGTCTGGTAGAGGTGCACACATTTGTTTGGAATTCTTTTTGAATATTTTTAGACATCATCCTGCTCCAATTTAGACCGACTTTGGGCCTCTAGACCCATATAGACATAAAAAAGAAGAGGTGTTTCACTCTTCACCTCCAACCTTTTCACTCTCCACCTCCAAACTTTAAGAAATGTCAATTTCACCCATAATTAAAAATACATAGAAAATTAGAAGGAATCTAATTAAAGATTCTTAAACACTCTCCACCTCCAACTTTCTGAAAAAATTCAACTTTTAACTTTAAAAAAAAATATTTTTTTTTAATTTTCTCTCATTCTTATTAAAGTACATTTTAACACTGCACTCTTTTAACCAATTTTAAAATATGTGGATTTTAAAACTCCATTCATAATTTTTTTAAATTTTATTTTTAGATTTCAAATTTAATAAAAATATAATTTAATTTAAAATTTTAATATTATTTGATATACATTTTTATCTTAATAATTATTAAAATATAAATTTTATTATTATAATAATTATATTAAATTAAAAAATAAAAATAAAAATAGAAAAAAAATTCAAAAAATAGTACTATAAAATCTGATTTAATATATTTGAATATATTAAAATATTAAATTAAATTATATAATTATTAAAATTTAAATAAAAACAAAATTTAAAAAAAACTTGGTTAATCGGATATCCAAATCGGTCAAACATATTTTTCTAATTTTTTATTTAAAATTTTATAATTATTCAATTTAATTAAAATTCTAATATTATTTAATATACTTTAATATTTTAATAATAATTAAAATATAATTATATTATAATAATAGATATGTAAAAAAATAAAATGAAAATAATTAAAATAAAAATAGTAATGATAAAAAATAATTTTAATATAAGATTTGATTTATATATTTCAATATATTAATTTATTTAAAATACTAAATTATATTAAACAATTATTAAATTTAAATAGAAAATAAATTTTGAAAAACGTTCGGATATCAAAATCCGAGTTAAAAATATTTCTTTTTCGGATATCAATATCTTTAAAATATTGTTTTTTTATGTAAATTTTAATAATTATTTAATTTAACTTAAAAATTTAATATTATTTTGTTGTATTTTTATATTTTAATTATTATTAAAATATAATTTATATTTTTAGAGTACTTTTATTAAAAAGTTAAAATTAAAATAATTAAAATAAAAGTATTAATAATAAAAGAAACTTTAAGACCGAGGCTAAAAATATTTATTTATCGGATATCAATAAGTTATCTTTTAAAATATTGTATTTTATTTAAACTTTAAGAACTATTTAATTTAATTTAAAATTTTAATATTTTTATAGTATTTTTATATTTTAATAATTATTAAATTATGATTTATATTTTTAGAATATTTTTATTAAATACATTAAAATTAAAATAAAAGTGAAAAAAAACAAAAAAAAAAATAATTTTAAATCAATAAATTTAAATATATTTAAATATATTTAATTATATTTAAATATTAAATAAATTTAAATAATTATTAATTTTAAATAAAAAACAAAATTTGAAAACAAGTTGTTTAACTATCTAAATTAACATATATTTCAACGGATTTGGATATTATCATTTTTTATTTATTTAAATTTTAATAATTATTTAACTTTATTAATATTTAAAATAATTTAATATATTTAAATTTATTAAATCAGATTTTATATTATTTTTTATCTTTTTTTTTCAATATTACTACTTTTATTTAAATTATTTTTATTTGTTTAATATAACTATTATAATAATAGAAATTATATTTTAATAATTATTAAGATAAAAAAATATATGAAATAATATTACAATTTTAAATTAAATTATATTATTATTAAATTTTAAATCTAAAAATAAAATTTTTAAAAAAAATTATGAATGAGATTTTGAAATTCATAAACTTTTAAATTTGTTAAAGGAGTGTAGTGTTAAAGGGATGCAGGAGAAAAAAATTAAAAATAAATTATTAAAGTTAAAAATTGAATTTTTTTAAAAGTTTAGGTGTAGGATCAAACACTAAGACTATTTAAGAATTTTTTACCAGATTCTTTTTAATTTTCTACAAATTAAATGTATTTTAATTGGGGACAAAATTGGTATTTTCTTAAAATTTGGAGATGCAGGATAAAAGGGTTGGTGGTACAGGGTGAAACACTCAAAAGAAAAAGGATGTGTGTCGAAAAATAAGAAGAAAACAACTCAAGTAGTGTTGGGATTTTTTAAGAGTTATGAAATATGGGGACTTGAGAGATATGTTGTATTGAAAACTTTATAACATCAAATATTTATAATATCTCAATCTTAATTTTCTAAATTTAAATAATAACTAAAACTCATAGATACTTTTAATAACGAAAAGATTTCCTAAAAACTAATTTAAATAAAAAAATTCAATAAGCACTAGTGTAATATACTTTCTATACCTATTGTACATGTTTAAATTTATCATATATATTAAGAAAAACGGTGACAATTTGTAAACAATGTGATATCTCATATACTAGTCTTAGCTCCAACTCAGTATAGAAAATGATGTCATAATATTTTCATAATATTGAAATTTTTTGTATTAAATATGTTTTTAGTCCCTAAACTATCAATCGATTTTGGATTTCGTCCTTGTTTGAAAGGTTTGTTCATTTTCGTCCTCTTAGTTTTAAAACTTTTATTTTTAGTCCTTAAAATTGAATGACGTTAAGTTTTCTTTGATGTGGCAAACGGCGAGCTCACGTGTGATGCCAGCTTCCCTTGTATGTGTATGCCACGTTGCTTTTTTTTTAAATGTCACCAACCCATAACTTATCTCCTCCAAACAAAAACCCTAATCCTCCTCTATCGTCAACCATGTCGCGCTGCCGCAAGGTTGCCACTACCGAAAAGCTGCCATCAACACCACGAATCCTTCAAGCTCACATCAGACCACCAGCATGAGCAACCATTCGCCGCCATTGCGAGCCTCTACAGCCTCCATCATCAGATCGCGTAAGCAACCCCTAAGTCACCGCAAGTTCAAAGCGCGAACATCCTCCTGCACGAGCCATTCCTCACCGTCAATGCCGCCGCAAAGACCACCCAGAGCTCCTTCTTCACGTCCCAAGCGACGCCTTTCAACCTCCTGTGGTTCAATTTATGACTAATTGGATTAGACACTAGGTCAGTGGTTACACAAAGCAGGGAATTCGTGTATTATAATATGATTTTTTGTTTTATTTTGTGTCTTTGATTCAAAAATGTTCATTTTGTTGACCCTTTTTTAATGAAGCAAATTGCTTCTGGTGAGAAGAACATGAGACTGTAATCAAACCCTTCATTTTTTGAGGGCACGAGGGGTTAAATGCAGACATTGAGGGGTATTGTTTTTTTATTTAAGTTTCCTCATCATCACCCAGTGTATAGTGAGTTTTGTACATTGATAAAGAGTAAACGGATTCTTGTTGCAATCTGCAGCTTTTAATCATTTGCAATTTGGGAATTTGAAGAAAGACCTCAGTTTGGTTGGCTTGTGCCAAGGAGAGCAATGTCAGTGGTGATGATGGTGTTGTCTGGCTGAAATGGATTTCTTCTACCGACACGAGGCTGCTTCAGGCAACGACATTGAAAGCCGATGTGGTGGTGGTTGCGGACGACAGTGGAAACTTTATTGAAGGCGGTGGACGCTACTCCGTTGAAGAGTAGTAAAAGAGAGAAACATGGCAAAGAAAGCTGGCATCATAGGTGGTTTGACGTTTTCCACATAAAAGAAAAGTTAACGTCGTTCAATTTTAAGGACTAAAAATAAGAGTTTCAAAACTAAGAGGACAAAAATGAACAAAGCTTTCGAAGAGGGACGAAACCCAAAATCGCTTGATAGTTTAGGGACTAAAAACATATTTAACCCAAAATTGTTTTATAACGGTTGTAGCTAGAAAAGGTATAAAAAGTAGTTTAGAAACATATACTATATATCACTCTATAACCAATGCAATATGTTTAATTTCTCATTACATTCATTAACACTCCATTTGTTTGGGTCGTGAAATCGTCATCCATCATCTAGTTGTTGTCGTCATTTCTTATTGTCTGTGGTCTTCCTCTGTTAGTGTAGTCGTCGCCATCGCATAGTCTCTTAATCTTCGTCATCGTTGCCATTAGTATTTTTTACACTTTCTATATTTGAAAAGGTCAACATTTGAACCCTAGTCATACATTACCACCTTTCTATAGTTCGTTGAATCAATGAAATTGGTGCATTTTGTAGGAGTGGGTACAAAATATTGGCTGAAGCAGCTGTTGACACCAAACACAAACTTCCAACATAGTTTTCACTCCTGAGTAAATTATTCTTTATTCATTGTATTGGAAATGTGACCCTTGCACTAGGGAAATTTATTGTATTGAAATATATATGTTTAGTGCAATGTAGAAATAAAGAAATAGGTAACATAATTTTAAATTGTAAGGTGTATAAAGTTGGTTTCATGATCAACCAAATCCTCACTATCACTTGTTTCAGACCGAAGTTCAGCCTCACTAGATTCTAAAGTCATGTTCAGCCTCACTAGATTCTAGATCCATTAGTCTTAAGGTTTATAAAGTTAGTGAAAACTCGTCTCTTCTTTTAGATCATCTGAATTCTCAATTGATGTTAGGGAGCCTTTGGTGGTCTTATGTTGATGATTGTGCTATTTTTTTTTTTGTGCATTTCCAATAACTTTGAGAGAAGCCACTTCCCTTTATATGTTCCTACCCATACTTTCTTCAATTGTGACCATCATCATTAGTCTTGTCAATAATGACAATACAATAAATCATAGTTTGGGTTGAATAAGATGTATCTTAATAAATATTAAATCCAAACCAACATGAACCTTAATTGGATTAGTTCAAAGGAGAGGTATTCAATTGTTTAGATTAATTAGTTTAAGGTAGAGGTATTAGTTTAGATTAATTGGTTCAAGGTAGAGGTATTCGTTGGGTTGGTTTGTATTGCACTATTAAGCATGCTCTCGTGTTTTCTTTCTATTAGAGGAAAGAAGAAAGTATTGTTGTTAAACTGAATTTAGGTCGCGCAAAATCAGAACAAATTAAGTTTCTTCACTAATGAAGTATAGGGATAACCTAGGCATCAATTCTCGGACTCGGTACAATTAAGCTCAAAGTGTTTGGTTAATTCTTGTTTTTATTTTCTATTTACTAACTAAAAGACAAGGTGGGGAGATAAAAAATAATGAAATGAAAAAGAAAGAATTAAAAATAAAATTTGTAAACTGTATAAAATAAAAATAAGGAAATAAAATGTAAAGAAATAAAACCTACACTAAAAAGATTAAACCTAACAGTAGCTAAACTAATCTATGAATGCTAAGAAAATAAAGGAACCTAAACTACTTTCAACTGAAATAAACTCCTAACAATAACTATATCCTCTATCAACTCATAAAAGTCCCTAAAAGTACATAAAACTAAATGCCAATTCATAAAAGCAATATGTGCACGAGAATTAAAAGTAACATCTAAAATCTAAATGCTGAAACAAACCATATCAAATCAGAAACTGTAAAACAACCAATCAAGTATAGGAAAACATTAAAAATCAAAACAAAACTTCATCTAATTCTATCCTAATCTATATATCACCAGAAATCAATCAAGAACAAAATTTACAATTGAAACAAAGTAAAATCAGTACCTAAATTCTAACTAATCAAAAGCAAGATAACAATCTCAAAAGCAGAATTGATTTCATAGGTAAATGTACATTAGAGTGAATAAAAGAGTGCTTAGAGTTATCAGGAAGACATCCTGTTATGTGAATCCCACCTTAGGGTATTCTAGTTCATATTTCATAACATAATTTGACTCTTTCCACTCATTTGTCCAACCAATATTCATTTACCTATTCATCAATCTAAAATTCACAACCAAATTCAAGAAAGCATAGAACATAATTTAAATGTGCATATGATCGAGGATAAAGTATTAATTACACTCAGAAAGACATTCTGACTAAAGTAAACCCATCACAAGGTCTTATAGTTCATATTTCAGAACTTGCAATGGTAATTTCCACTCATTCTCTATCAATGCAAATCTAAATCTGATATACACTTTAAAAAGAAAAGAACTGAAATAATCCGGGACTCGTGTCTAACTCGAGAAGACATCTGGAAAATGAATGCTCACTGTAGAGTCATTTAATTCCAAAAGGAATCATAGAAATGCAGAGTTCGAGAGTCCAAATCAATTTTCAAAACAAAAACACTTATGAAAATCATGAACTGAATAAGAACAAAATTGAAAAAAATAAAAAAGTAGAAATTGAAACAAAAACCAAAAGCAAATTTATTAGAATAAAAAAACTACATTACAAACATACCAGAAACCACAAAGGAAGCTCACTTCTTTCACTCTCGTGAATTCTTACGCGAAATCCAGTAATAAAATCTCTACTCTACAAAAGCGAATAAACCTTAAACTAAAAATTTTAAACTGTAGGGTGAAAGTGTATCTGAAAGTATGTCTCTGTACATTGTAGGGATACCCCTATTTATAGGCTCTGAAAAGAAAAGAGAAAAGAAAGGGGGAAAAGGAAAGAAAGAAACTTGCATGCGACGCTTCGAGCTTCACCTCATCAGACGGTCCTCCTTTATTCTACCTCCTTGCTCTCTTCCAACTATTTGATCCTTTCCACATGGCAGTGCCAGTCAGCTTCGGTCATCTTCTCCGGACAGCTCCTACGGTCACTTGTGCTTGGTGTCGTCTTCTCTGGCAGGACGTGCTCCTCTCTTCAGCTGTCTCACTCGAAGCCCTAACTTGGGTGTTTCTTCTTTCCAAATGCTCGAGAATTAGCTTTTCACCCAAATGAGTTCTTCGAGCCAAGACCCCCAAAGCAGCAAATATTTCACAGCAATAAAACACACCATTTCATTTAATTTGGAGCTAGCCCATGTAGCGTTTTGATTAACTGAGCTTCAGTCCATCAACGACCCTGTTAACTTTCAGTAGCCAAATTCTTGTGCCTTAGCAGCCAATCAAAGGCCCAATAATCCAGTAACAGGTGCAATCCTAGCAGAAACCAATTGTGGCAGTAACGTCCAATGTTGCATCTCCATTAGCGGCCCAAATGCAATTTCAGTGGTCCAATTACTGGCATCAACACTGGCTCAATCTATTTTAGGCTAAAACAGTCAAAGGTTCCTACCGGCTTTCCAAACCCAATCAAATCCAAAAAAAAATTGAATTAAAGGGTTAAAATGCAAATAAGAAGAAAAATTATGAGATTAAAACCTAATTAAAAAAAACATTTTTATTGAAAGAACTTCAGAAAAATACTAATCTCCTAATTATTAACAAAGACTAAAAATTACATCTAAAAATCTATTTTTAGCTAAAATTCTATAAAACTAAAGAATTAATAGAAAAACCTAAAACTAGCCTAATGCTACTTAATTAAAGACAAAAATATGCTATCATAGACTTCTGAACACAATTAAAAGTGCAAAACTAGGGAGTTATCACACCCCCACATTTAGACAACTGCCCTCCTGGGCAAGGACAAACTAGAAAGAAAAAGAACAAGAAACACTCAATCTACAAAGAAAAAGACTAAAGACACATTAGGAAACTTCTAAATTCTATTTCAGCTAACTCAAACTTGCCAAAACACATCAATTCTTAGTTATTTACTAAATCAGAACTGCACAAAAGAATTCCTAACTTCAAACTCAAGCTACAGCAATTGCAGCAAGTATTATAACAACTTAATCTAATCAAAATCAGCAAAGCAAACATATGGAAAAGTAGCAGTCAACCTCAACCTCACAAGATGTAGTGTCTGCACTCAAATCACTCAAGTGTTTAGGAACAATCCTGTTTCACTCAATCATGTCATGCTAACTACCATTCACAATTTTGAAAAGATTCTAAATAACAGTGCTCGACTCGAGCAAAAATCTGCATAAGACTCAAACTTGATTATCTAAGACCTAAAATAGCAAACTAGACTAGACCTAACAAGCTAAAACTAAGAACTGTACTAAACTAATAAATGGAAAATTCATACAACTATATAAACACATTCTAAATGGTATAAGAAAAGTAAACACTATACTAAGAGTCAACAACAACAAAAACAACAAAATTTGATATATCAATACCTAAAAATGGACTAAGAAAGCAACTAGTTCACTACTAAAATGAGAAATATGAAAATCTGTAAAAATGAGTAAAAACTAAGAAAAAACTATTTAAGAAAGTTTAACATGACTAAAGAAAAGTACAAATCAGCAAAAAATTTGAATTCTACAAGAAGCTCAAAACTTCACTACTCAAAACCTACATAAACATTCTTAATATAGCTAAAAATTATAAGTTGCAGTATTATAATCAAAGAAATTGCAAAAGAACAATCTAAGTTTTAAATAGAAAAATAATAACAAAAATGAACTCAAAAGAAAAAAAACTACATAAGACTTAAAATTTGACTACCTAGCACCTAAAATAACAAGTTAAACTAGGCCAAACAAGTTAAAACTATGAAGTAAACTAAAATAAAAAATGGAAATATCATGAAACTATATAAACACATTCTAAATAGTATAAGAAAGATTAAAACTAGACTAAGACTAAAAACAACAAAATCTCATATATCAATACCTAAATATCACTAAGAAAGCAATTAATTCATTACTAAATTGAGAAATGTACAAATCTATAAAATCGAGTAAGAATCGAGCAAAAAAAACTATTCAAGCAAGTTCAAAATGACTATAGAAAAGTTGAAATCAATTGAGAAAATCAGATTCTATAAGAAATTCAAAATTTCACTACTCAAAATCTACAAAAAAATATCTCAAACACAATTCATTGTCCTAAAAGATAAAGAGAAAACACTATCATAAACACTGTAATGTATGGACTAAGTTAAATACTCTAATACAGTTATAAATGCAATGTAGGAATAAAACATGTTGTTTGTTGTGTAGTTTCTCTTTATTTGTGCAGTTTCTCTTATTTGTGCATATCCTTTCTAGGTCAAAGTGCTTTATTCAAAAGTTTTTATGCTAATTCAGAAGAACGTTGAGAAATACAAAGACATTCTTTGAATGTTTCTTCAATGCTTTATGTCTGCTTAATCCAAACACAACATAGTTTATCTCTACAAAAGCACAATAGCATATGACAACGTACAAAAGGCTACAACAAATTTACCGAAGTTAATGCTCCAAAGTAACTGATCTTTTTGAAGTTTCTTATAAATAGAAGACCACATGAAGAAGAGAATAACAATAATTTTATCAACAAGAAAGAACGAATTAATTACACATATTCTTACACTACCAAAATTCTCTGTCTTTGATAGTGTGTCGTCTAGCTTTGAGAAAATCTCTTTGTAACAAGTCTTTTCATATCTACTTTGTATTGAAAAATATGCTCTCTATAAGAGTTTTTCATCTGTATTATTTCAAAAACACTTTGTTGTTTTTGGATAATCAAGAGTGATTTAAAACCCTTGGTTTGTTTAACTTAGGGGGAGTTACACATGTTTAGCCAATTGGGTTACTGTAAAACTAGGAGTGGTGAAACTCATTGTAACTTATTACAGTTAATGGAACCCTTTAAGAGTGCTTTAAGGAGAGATGGACGAGGCTAAAGTTGAGTGAATCAGTATAAAAATGAGCTTTCATCTCTGCTTCCTTTTGTTGTGTTTCTAAACGTTTTAAAAAATCCTTAAGTATTCAACACTGTCTAAAGACCGTCTAACCCCTGAAAACAACGTCTACCACTAATTGTGAAAAGGTTTTCAAATTCTATTCAAACCGCCCTTTCTAAAGTTTACTTGTTATTTCAGTTAGTATCAAAGCTAACCTATTGGAGTTAGTTCATAACTGGACTAGAGGAAAGATCCTGAACACAATGGAAAACGAAGGATTTGTCATCAATCTCCCTCCTCTATTCAAGGAGGAAAAGTTTGATTATTGAAAACAAATAGTGATATCGTTTTTTGAATCCTACCACATTGACATATGAAATGTTGTTGAAAATGGAAATTATTACCCCTAGATGGAGAAGGAGAGTCCATGGTAAGAAGCCTATGGTTAGATGACCAAAAACAAAGGTACCTTCTTAACTTTAAAGTTAGAAACTCTCTAATGTGTGCTCTTTCTAAAGAAGAGTATAGAAAGGTACACGCTTGAAAGATGCCAAGAAAATGTGAGACAAGTTGGTGATTACCTATGAAGGTTCTAGTGAAGTCAAAAGAAACAAGCTCAGTCTACTCACCAAACAATATGAGCTATTCACCATGCTGGACAATTAAAGCATTCTAGCTATGTTCAACCGCTTTCAAACAATTTTGAATGAATTGAAATCTTTTGGTTAGTCGTTTGAAAAGTCCATGAGCTAAAGCTTCAACAAGATGAGATGATAAGAAAAGAGAAAAGCTTAGCTCTCCTCAAAAGACATGATAAGACACCGAAAAGAGCACAAACACTTAAGAGAAACATAAAGACTTATAGTCAAACAATTTTATAAAGAAATTGCAAAAACAAATACATAGGCACATTTTTGGAGACGAATTTGTGACAAAAATTTCCCTCTCTTAGCATATAAATTTTGTTTCTAAATCTTGATTATATTTGGGTTTTTAGCTTGTAGTTTGCAAAAACAAAATTCTATTACAACTTCTATTTTTTTTTATTTAGGTATCTTGGAAAATCTTTAGTTTTTTGTCATCTTCTAAAGTGAAAAATGTAATGGTAAAATAGTTAGACTTATAAAAAAAAGGTTAAGAGGCTAAATGTCCCTTAGACTTTCACTTTAGAAAGGCATCTAGCTTACTTAAGTGTTTAGATTTTCAAAAGTGTGCTAAGGAGCTTACAAAGTCATTTAGTCTTTCGCATTAGAAAATCATCTACTTTGGAATTTTGTCAAGTTTTAATTTATTTGTCTTTTAAATTTTTTCCTTTTTGTTAGAAGCCAATTCATTGAAAACTAAGTTTTACACCTAAGCATTTTAGAGACACTCATTTAATAAGGATACATGTATATGTACACTTCAAAATTTTGTCACTCCATTTTTTGTTAAAACAATTCGAAGTTTGAGAAAATTTTCTATTGATAAAAGAATGAGTGATAATACTCATTATTCTAGTGCGCATGGAAGCGGGAGAGGTACCAAAGACCATGAAGGTATGAGCTTAAGGGATATGGTAATAAACTTAGAGAAAGAAAATTATAAAAAAGAAATGGGAAATAATTTAAATAAGAGGTATGTTTGCTTAACTCATTAATAAGCATGGGTAAAAAATAGGACCAAGCATAATGGGGTCTTATAAAGAATAAAAGACTATTATAATCCTTTAACCTCTCTTAGTGAAGGGATGTATAGTAACAATCACAACAATCACAACTATCATCATCCATTTAAGTATCACATGCTCATAAATAATACTTATCCTATAATAGACATAAGGTTGAACTTTCATATTGAATATTTTGGTTGTATATATATAAACATGCAACAAAATATATCATTGATTATGTTTAAATGTATTTTCTTTACACTTCTTAATTTATTATCATATCAAATTATTCCTTGATGACCTTTGAGCAATTGCACTAGCAAATGTTTTGGTTCATTTGTACTATCAAGTGTCATATCTATAGGAATTTGATCAATCTTTATCAAAAACTATATTTCAATTTGGATTTGTAATTAAATAAGTTGGTTGTAAAATACATAATGATCCATAACTCAAATTTAAGGTTTGTAAACTTAATATGATAAAACGTGTTAGGAGTAAACTTGACAAATCAATTCTCAATTATTGTTTCATTAAGTTATCAAGTTTCACTCATTGTTCTTAGAAGTGCTCTAAAGTAACTCATTCATATTTTGTAATTATCAAAACTTTCCATTGAGGGATAATCTAAGGTATCTAGACATGCTTTACATTGTCTTTGTCTTAACATTTTCCTTTCCTTCTCTTCTTATTCTTATAATCCTTGGCAACAATAGTCACTATAAATCTAGACAAACCAACTTTATCATCATTCCCAAGAGTTCTATGTCAAAATTCTTTATCACAGAGGCAACTTCACCTGTTTCAAAGTGTGAAATATGTATCTATGCTTAAGAAATTAACAAATTTCGCAAACAAACAAGGAGACTTTGCAAAAAAAAAAATTACTATGAGATCCTCATTATCCATCTTTATGCCCATATATTTTAGTTCCATACAAATTTAAATAATTTCATCGAAATCTTCCTTCAACCATAATTTCTAAGTCACACAAATTCTAAATAGTTTTTTTCTTAAACATCAACTTACTATAGATAGAAATTGTCATAAAGAGCTTCTTTAAATTCAACCCTAACCCAAAAACAAATTCTTCAGTAACAACCTTGTAAACAACTTTTTCTAAAAGAGACAAAAGTATTAAAGATTGAGTTTTCTCTACTTGAATTCTTAGAACTAGTGACTCTCCATATGTATCATTATATTAGAAAGGGGCATATAAAAGCATATTCTTTCAACGAAACAAGCATCATGATGCACCACGATTATTATTTCGATTCTCAATTGTGATTATGTTGAACACCTTCTTAAACTTCTCCGTAATAATTTTCTTTATAACAAAATGGAGATACAAAGGGAATTGATCTTGGTCAGGGATCAACCATTAAATAAATCGTAATTGAATCTTCAATGCTAACATTTGGAGTATAAAAAAAACTTAGAACAAAAACATTTAACATTAAACAATATAGTGAACACAAAATAATACATAAGGAATGACAAATAGATTGTGAGAAAATGAATATGATCTTTATAAACTTTCTTTATGAACACATGCAAGAACAAACACAATAATTGAAGAAAATTTAAAGTACACCCAATAAAACAATAAAAGACAAACTATATAGATAATCGATACGAATTGTACTCACAGTTAATCCACAAGCAGATGTTGATGCTTTAGTATGTAAACGGTGTCCATTAGACACATTAAATACACATCATTAGACAATTTACCCTATGAACAGAAAAGGCAAGGAAAATATAGAATAATAAGTTACCTATAAGATTAAGTTTCTGAAAACCAAACCCCACTACTTCTTGCTTTTCTTCTAGGAACCTAAGTTTATTTTATTTTTTATAAAATAGTCTAAGCTTAATTAAATAATTTTAAGGCTTAATAGGTTATTTCGTCCCTAAATTAAGACCTGAATTTCCGTTTAGTACCCGGTTTTAAAAATGCTTCTATTTCATCTTAAAGTAGTATAAATTGTATCAATTAGGTCCCTTCCGTTAAATTCACATAAACGGAGTTAACTCCAGGTGACGAATCTGCATTTTTTCTTCTCTCTCCTCTGGATTTCCTGCAATATTCCAGCTTTTTCTCTCTATCTTCTTCCTCACTTTTTCTGTACTCCTCTGCACTCACAAACCCATCTCCAACCCTCTCTGATTCACACCAACAATCACCTTCATCTCTCCCACCATCACTGCGTTCCGGTTCTGGTTTCGGCGAACCTCCACGTAATTCTTGGGCTTCATGGAACACTTCATGTAATCTTTGAACGTTGGCAAGCTCCCGATGCGTTTATGCTTGCTTCGATTCTTGGAGGAAACCTTCCACACTCTGATCTTACCATCTTGGTGACCGGTGAAGATTTTTCCGACGGCGATTATTATGGTTTTAACCAATCCACTACTTGATTTGAAGTCGGTGTAGTCCTTGAGATGCTTCCAGACTCTTATATTCTTGCTTTCGGAGCCGGTGTATAACAAGTCTCTAGAAACGGCCAAGGAATATATGTGACCCTCTTAACGAACGAGGGATCCGATGAGGCTGTTGCCGGGGAGGTGGTCTTGGTGGTGGTGGAAGGGGTTTATCGCGGGTGAGGCGGGTAAAACCCATGGAGACTTGTTGAGAGGAGATGAAGAATGGTTTGGGTAGTTCAATGGGGACATGGAGTAGGGAGAGACATCATTGCTGTTATCGGTGTAGTTCATGTGGCTGGCGTTGTTGTAGTGGTTATATTAGAAGTTATCGGCATCGATGTTGTTGGGTTCAGAGTGCAACAAGGCTCCAAATTTGGGTCTGTGTAACCTTGTGTGTGTTTGGCTCCACCAACATGGAGCTGCCTTGTGCGTTAGTCATTGGATAAGGAGAAACTAAGGAGAAATCTTAAAATGCTGAGGTTGTGTTTGTGTGAAGGAATTGAAAGTTTAGGCAGAGGTTTGTTATGGGGATATATATAGCGAGAGGTGGAGGGAGATTAGGGTGATGGGTGGCCGACACGTGTGACGGAAAGCCAAAATGGGAAGGATTTATGTGTGGGAGAAAATTAGTATGAGTTTTGGGGGATATTATTATTATTATTAATTATATAATTATAATTATAATTATTAAATATACATATCTTAAATTATAATTAATTATTATAATAATTAAATATACATATCTAGTTATTATAATATTTATTACTATAATTATTAAATATATAATTATAATATTTAAATATATTTATAAAAAAAACTCATATTATTTAAAAGAATAAGTTAAAAATAAAGTTTTATTATCTTTTAAAAACAAAATTTCGTCTTTCCAATGGTAGAGTGCTTCTCTAGACATGAGAATGAATGAGCCAGGGGTGAGAAGAACGGAGAGGGAGAGGGAGGCGTTGGTGAAGTGAATGACGCAATCTGACTCGAGGGAGAGGATGGCGATGCCGTCGTCGAAGCGGAGGAGGTCGACGTGGACGCAGATGCCTTGGCTGGGCTGGTAGATGTTGGCGATCATCTGGTCAAAGAGGGGTTCTCTGTGAAGGATGGGGGGCAGGAAGGGAGGTGGGTTATGGGCCTGGAGGCGGATGGAGCGGCAAATGGAGATGGGTTTGTGAGTGTAGAGGAGTACAGAAAAAGTGAAGAAGAAGAGAGAGAGAAAAAGATGGAATATTGCAGGAAATCCAGAGGAGAGAGAAGAAAAAGTGCAGAATCGTCACCTAGAGTTAACTCCGTTTATGTGAATTTAACGGAAGGGACCTAATTGATACAATTTATACTACTTTGGGATGAAATATAAGCATTTTTAAAACCGGGTACTAAACGGAAATTCAGCTCTTAACTTGGGGACGAAATAACCTATTAAGCCTAATTTTAATTAAGATCGATAAAGAAGTATATGGTTTTTTTTAATGATTATACAATAACTTCATCTTAATTTTTATGAAGACAAAGAATATTACCATTATGAATTTAATGTCTCTTAGTACATTTTTCCAACTTATTTCATAAGATAAAACAGTTTATACCCCTATAATTGGTAGGATACTTTAAACTTACACAATTTGGCATGCAATAGAATAAAATATTTTTTTCACTTTACTATTTAAAACTCGTCTTTTGATAACATTTTATCCACCTATATATCATTAATGTAATGAACTACAATAATATATAACATTTCGAAAAATAATATTGTTTCTGGGTATGTGTAGGGTTAAGAGATGTACCTTTCTGACGTAATCTTTATTTGAGTCTCCTATTCCGCTCGTTTGCATTCTTGATCGGGGGAAGTACCTACAAAAGACACTCTGACACTCAAGTTAGGCGTATTTTAGTGAATTGTTTATCACAATTGAGTATTTTAGATTTAGTCGAACGTACCTTGCTTTTTGCCTTGTCATTATATTTATAAGTGTTTCATAGATCAAATAAAAACAAACCTACCTTATCTCCAGTCGGTTGCTCATAAACAACTTATCAATATCTTTAATCGGATATCATTAACATCGTTAAGCAATATCCTTTAATCATTTTGGTATTATTTTATTACCTGCTGAATTATATCATTGGCCCTATATATCCTGCTGGATTTGGCCCAATAACTCAAGTGTTTGTCTTAGTAAGGCCGAATGACCATGAATTATGTGTCGGCCCAACATTTGATCTGCTTTGACTATTGACAAGAGTAATAGACCGAACAGTCATGGATGTTGACCGTTCGGTCTATCCCATATACAATACATATGCCCCTAAGTTCGAGTTAACCATAGTTAATTATAGGACTTCTGATAAGGTATTGAGGGAGACTGTGTTCGATGCGCCTTAAGCCTTCATTTCTCTCTACACCAAGAGGCAGACTCTAGGAGTTCGCTTAGAACGTTCCCTAGGTCGAAGAAACTCGTGTGAGAGTTCACAGAGAACGTTTCTCATTGAGCGGTTTCCTAAAAGATGGCCGAATGGCTCGTATATATAAAATCCTATTAACTGCAACGGAGAACTTCCTAGCGAATGAGAGTGATAGTCCATCGGGGACTTCCTTCACCGCTCGATTTTTCCCGCTAGGAGTTACTGAGAACTTCCTAGTGAACGAGAGTGACAGTTTGCTGAGAACTTTTATCACCTCGGTTTGAACCAGGAGTTTTTCGGATAACGTTCCCTGGGTTTTGTATACGAGAGTGAAAGTTCACTGAGAACTTTTATCACCTCGAGCTGGACCAGGAGTTTTTGGATAACATTCCCTAGGTTTTCTAAACGAGACTGACAGTTAGCCGAGAACTTTTATCACCTCAGTTTAGTATCAGGGGTTCTCGAACAGCGTTCCCTCGATTTTGTGGACGAGAGTGAGAGTTCACGGAGAACGTTCCTCACCGCTCGGTTTAAAACTAGGGATTCTCGGAGAGCATTCCCTGAGTTTTGTGGACGAGAGTGAGAGTTCACGGAGAATGTTCCTCACCGCTCAGTTTAGGATCAGGGGTTCTCGGAGAGCGTTCCTTGGGTTTTATGGACGAGAGTGAGAATTCACAAGAACGTTCCTTATCGCTCGGTTTAGGACAAGGGTTCTCGGAGAGTGTTCCCTAGGTTTTTTTACGAGAATGAGAGTTCACGGAGAACGTTTCTCACCACTCGGTTTAGGACCAAGGTTCTCGGAGAACGTTCCCTGGGTTTTGTGGACGAGAGTAAGAGTTCACAGAGAACGTTCTTCACCGCTCGATTTAGGACTAGGGGTTCTTGGAGAGTGTTTCCTAGGTTTTGTGGACGATAGTGAGAGTTCACGAAAAATGTTCCTCACCGCTCGGTTTAGGACCAGGGGTTCTCGGAGAGCGTTCCCTGGGTTTTTTAATATCGCCATGCAACCTGTGATTGAATTGAAATTGTCTGGGTCTATTCACACAAAAAATGTAAGCACATAATTCTTGTCAAAAGAATTTATTCGAGACAAAACATGACATCAAAGTTCAACTAAAGTAAACATAAGATAAGTTGCATTCCAAGTGTGAGGAAGGACTTTTTATTATATTTTCTAGATGATATGCCCCCGAACTGAGCGGTCAAGGCTACGACTGCGGCTGCGACTTCGCCTATGTCTTCGTTCTTCTTTTCTATACGGTCATTCGGTACTTTTCCGTGGAGACCTTCTTTTTTATGGGCTTCTTATCTACGGTCGTTCCTCCTCCACGTACTCATGGAGATGACCCGCACGAATAAGTGTTTCAATTTTATCTTAGAGTGTTACACACTCTTTAGTAGTATGTCCCAAGTTTTGATGGTTGTTGAGATTGTTGACAGGAAAGCACAAGTTTAGTGTAATCCACAATCTTAGTGATATCTGAGTTTTTGATGATGACAACACATAATTAATAACACATGTGTATTTTGTGTTACATGTTCTATGTTTACATGTTTTATGTTTTTCCTTAATGTGTTAAATCTGTTAAAGCATATATGAGAACATGTTTGAGTTATGTTTGAGTTGTTCATTGCATATCACTGTGTGAAATATGTGATTTTATATGTGTATACATGACATGTTTTTGGAAAAGGAAAATTACAAGCACTATGATTGAAATTTAAATGTGTGGCAAAACAACAATTTTAAGTCGATTACATTATGGGGTGAATCGATTAAAACTTGTGTGTTTGCACAAACTCTTTTGAAGTATGCTGTGAGTTTTTTTTCAAAGAGAAAAGTTTTCAAAACTATGCAAAAAGATATCACTTAATCGAATGCATGCACTCTGTATTCGAATAAGTTAGTTGATGTTTTGAAAATCTGTTAAATGCTTGTCATAACTAATATAACGGTCATATTTTTAAATATGTTGACCAAGCATTAAATGATAGTCGATTGCATTAATTGTACATTCAATTATTTGTTTGACTGCTGCTAATTCTGTTATAACTGATTGTTATATTCGATTACGTTAGTAGCTCAATCTATTAAAATGTGTCTGATATGTGTTGTACTATACGTTGACACAGATTTGAATTATGTAAAAAAAAGAGAGGACTTTTTGTGATTCTAACAATTTCATATCATTTACAAAAAGCTGTGATCTTACATGAAGAGAGGAAAAGCTCCAAGAAACAAGATTGACCGTGGTGATCAACAACTTGTGATTTCTTGAAGAGCAAGAGTGTTGTGTTACAAAGACTGATCAAATCTACACATTTGGGTGTTACTGCGTGATCAGATTCTGCAATCTCTTGAAGATTGGTTTGAGTTTCCTATTGTGACTACAGGAAGAAGAACGTGTGTGTTCTTGACTTTGAGAGTGCCTCAAAGGGGTTAGACGGTAGGAGAGGGGATTCTTGTTGCTGGTCTTGTTGTGTATTGCCTATATTTCGATTAGAGGGTTAGAGAGGTGTTTTACATTTTTGACGTGAGGTCTTTTGTAGAAACCTTGTTGTAAAAACCTTGATCATTATAGTGCATTTGCTTCCTATGGTTGGAAGGACACTGGATGTAGGCAGGTTGGTTGAACCAGTATAGAAACGCAGTGTTCTGTTTTATCAATCGATTACTTTCTGTACTTATTCGATTAAGTTTCCGCTGCATTTAAAATATTTTATCTTGCAATTCAAGGAAAGTATAAAGACATCATTTTTTATGGAAAAGATTTTAAAAGCTTTTGTTTTTTACACTTCACCAATTAAACCCCCCCCCCCCCCCCCCCCCCCCCCTCCGCTCTTGGTGTGAGAAGTTCATCATTTTTAGGTAAATGAAGCTTTTTTACCGAAAGAAGTTCAGCACTAAGGGCTTCCTCAAGGATTTTTGCCCTAGGTGCATTAACAGCTGTGTAATGATCAAATTTAAGCGTTCAAGGGAAGTCCTTTGGTCTAGGATCTCCACCTTTGTCGTTGTCGCCAAACGATTGTATGTCGTCCCTTCTATTTCCGCCTGCAGAAGCTTCCTGCTGCTGTTTTTTCCTTGAGCTCCTCATGTCCTCAATATAAATAAACTTAGCAACCCTTTCCTGAAGTTCATCCATAGTGTTTGGTGGTCGCGCATATAATTTTTCAGCAAAATATCCTAGTCTTAAGCATGAAGGCAAATTGTTGATGATAAAAGTGTGATTAACCTCTTTATAACTTTTTCATTATACCTTTTTCATAAAGGCCTTCAAAGTTTCCTCCTCCTCATGTTTAGTATTTACCAATTTCGCAGTGTTAACTCCTACACTTGGTTGGATGCATATTGTTTCCCAAAAAAATCGTCCACAATGGCAAAGCAATCCACTGTGTTTGGGGGAAGTGTGTTGTACCATTCTAATGCTTCTCCTTTGAGTGATAACGAGAAGGCTCTACACATAACTGGATCGCTTGTTACCAATGAGGAACATTGGTGTTTTGAAGTTAATAAGTTTGATGATGTTACAAAGTGAAGAATAAGAAGACTTTTGTTGTATGAGTTTAAAAGCATTTCTGCATAAGAGAAGACATTAAGACCGAATGGTAGAAGGCATGACCAAAACTGAACGATAGAAGGCATGAAGGAGACCGAGCAGTTGGAAGGTGAAGTGGATAGAAAGAATTGAACCTGGCAATTGAGCAGAAGCATGACTGAGATCGAACGGCCACTATCAGTCAACGACCGAATGCATATGCAGACCGAACGGCTACACACAGGATGAACACTGGCCGAACACAGTTCAAGACCGAACATAGTTGAACATTGGTGAAACTCAATTGAATACCGAACGGTCACTAACACTGGCCGAACATAAGTTGAGGACCGAATGGTGTTGAACACAGTTGAAGGCTGAACACTGCTAAAAGGCTGAATGGCGCATAGTAGTTGAAGACCGAACGGTGTCTAACACAAGCCGAACGAAATTGTGTCCAAATAACACTGTAGAAGAAAATGTTAAGAGTTGGAAAGCATAACCGAGACCGAGCAGTTAGCACCGAACGCTTCAAAGCTGTGAGGAACCGAGTCGAACGATAGAAGATGATAATAGGTTTAACCGAGCCGTAGAAGGTGAAGAACTAGAGCCGAATGGTCGAAGAGTTAAATATCCTAACTATTCCAAGTCTCGCATATAATCGATTATCACTTACAATAATCGATTATCACTGGCAGTTGTAATGCGTCTTTTCATTTTCGGACCAGTAGGCTATATATACCTTTGTCAAACACTTTAGAAAATAACTTTGCGAATTTAAGAATACACTGAAATCTGAGGAAGTTCTCAAGTGCTAGTTCTTGCTCTTGTCAAGTCTTGTGAATAGGAGAAGCTCGCGCTTTGTGTGTCAAAGGTCAGAGCGGTTCTCTTCAAGTTGGCAGAGTTGTTGCTTCCGGTTCGTTTATCAAAGGAAACTCTTCCAGTTCGTTTGTCGAAGGAAGGTGTTTTTGTTATTGTTATTTTCTATTCACTTTCATTGTAAATGTGAAACTATTTAGTGAAAAAGTTAATCACTATTCATAGTGATTAACGACTGGACGTAGAATCTTTTGATTCGAACCAGGATAAAAATCATTTGTGTGATTTTTCTACTCCCTACAGTCTTTATATTTTCTGCTCATCAACTGTTCGATAAAAAGCTTATAAGAAAAATTAAAGGAACCATTTTTTAATTGACCGAACAAGCTCTTTGCTTTTAACAATCTGTATCGTACTTTGTTTTAATATTTTCGCTGCGCAAAATCGGTACCATTTGTTCTAACCAAAATCGTTGTCTGTGTAGAATACCATTGCGTTCATGAATGTCCTAAGGTGATCGTCTGGATCAGTCGAGCCATCATACTTCTCTAATATAGGAGGAGTCTTTTCTGGCATAGAAGCTTGAATGATGGCCGCCGTGAATGAGAGTAGGTTGGTAGGTCGCACGATTTGCAGAGGTGTGGGTATAACCCTATTATTTGCTTCCCTTCTTCCTTGATCGTTCGGGTTGGTATGGTGAGACGACTGTTGGTTGTGGTTGTTCGGGTTGGTGGGATGGGACGGTTGTTGATTACGGCTTGCCTCGTTGCCATTTTCATGGTTCGACACCGAATACTGGGAAGACTGCTCGGGATGAGTTTGTTCCGCCCTTAATGTCGCAATCTCCTCTTCGTGCTTCTGCTGCATCTCCAATTGTGCCTACGCTTGGGCCTACATCTGTGCTTGCATATTCCTGATCATCTCTCTAGTTCTTTATTGCTTCTCCATATTTCTCGTGGTCATCATTGGGTTTCTTCTGTTTCTCTCGGTCCCACGGTAGGCGCTAAAATGTTTTTGTATGGGTATGTGAAAGGCTGAGAGATGTACCTTTCTGATGTAATCTTCCTATTTTCCAATGCTTGAGTCTCTTGCTCCGCTCGTTTGCACTCTTGACCGGGGGCATATACCTGCAAAAGGCACTCTGACGCTCAAGTTAGGCGTAGTTTAGTGAATTGTTTATCAGAATTGAGTATTTTAGATTTAGTCGAATGTACCTAGCTTTTTGCCTTGTCATTATATTTATAAGTGTTTCTAGATCAAATAAAAACAAACTTACCTTATCTTTAGTCTATTGCTCATAAACATCTTACCAATATCTTTAATCGGATATCATTAACATCGTTAAACAATATCCTTTAATCATTCTGGTATTATTTTATTACCTGCAGGATTATATCATTGGGTCTATCCTACTGGATTTGGTCTAACAACTCAAACGTTTGTCTTACTTAGGCCCAATGACCATGAACTATGTGTCGACCCAACATTTGATCTACTTTGACCGTTAACAAGAGTAATAGACCGAACGGTCATGAATATTGATCGTTCAGTCTTTTTCATATACCATACAAATATTAATATTATATATCACTCCTTCGTGTCCATACTAAGATAATTAATTATAAGTTTATCTATCGACATCATATTTATTGACCATTGAGTTATTAATTAAGTAGTATTTTTTGTTTAATTAAGTTGATTAAATACACTTTACTGCTTAAAGGTTAAATAACCACGGGAGGATAAAACTATTTTTTTCGATTTTCCAAAAGTTTAAAATAGTCCAAATAAAAAATAACCACGGGAGAATAAAAATTTAACACTTTTAAATAAAAAAAAGTCTCTTGTGATTCATATATTTGCAAATAATATTTAACCTACAAGATTGCGCACATAAACGTATCTCTATAATTAATTACAAAACCATTTTACTAAATGACAAAAGGTATCTTGTTTATGCTTCTACTCTCTATAATCAATCATTAAAATAAACTTTTCCTTTGTTGTCTATTATTAAACTTATCAAAAGTTGTAGGTGGTTTCTTTGTGCGGGAAATATGCTTTATCTTCAAACCCATTTTTTTCAATTATTAAATAACAACTTTATGAACAATGATTATGATGTCGCCGCCAACATTGACTCACTTAGCACGCGCTTAATATATATATATATATATATATATATATATATATATATATATATATATATATATATATATATATATATATTCAACCTTTTAATTGAATAAAGATTTGACTTTTAAAAACAACAAATTGTACACTTTTCTTCATTAATGTAAAACATATATTTTTGGAAATTTAAAATCTTTCAATTAATAAATTATTAATTTGATAATAATGTATGTATTTAAAATTATATATTAGTATAATGGAAAGAAATGAGACTAATCAACTACAATAAAAATATTAAATACATATGGTTAATTAAATTCATGAGTATCTGATTTTTTTCAGTATCAAAAGATTACCTTAAAATCACATTGTTGAATGCCTTTTGTGTTTCGAAGATTCTAAGTAGTAGTGTTTTTTCTATTATATTTTTCCATTCTTTACTTTTAACAATGTATATGATCACTAATATTAAACTTGTCGTTAAATACTTAAATTTTCTTAAATATGCTTCTTCTCTTTTTTTTTTCTTTTTAAATATACGAAATATTTCCATACCTAATTTTTTTTTTCTTTTCTAGTTTTAACTTTTTACGGTGTACATGGATACCATAGAAATCTAAAATAAACTTTGCTCCAATAAAACATTGGTTAAAAACAGTATTACTTTAATTTTTAGGTTAATTGTAAACTTTATAAATTATTTTTAGATTAAAATATCGTAATTAGTATTAATAAGAAATTTTATTAATAAAAGTATTGATAATAACAAACATAATTATATATATATATATATATATATATATATATATATATAGATAATAAATAATCAAAATACTGATATCCAAACATATATAAAATGTATAAACTAAATACGTAATAATTAATTACAAAAGTATGTAAGAAGATGAGTTTTATCAAAAGTATATATAAATGCAAATGAACAAAGTTTGGATTCAAATTTTTCTAAGGAATAATCACAATTTGGCAATAATTTGGTTTCTACCAACTTTTATTTTTTAAACTAAATCTCTATTTTCTTTTAGGACACACTCATTTCAAACGACTTACCACCTAGAATGATTCTAGATATGATAATTCTTGAAGTTAGGTTAACTTTTTCATCTTAACATGAATTATTTTCCCTACCTCATTAAACAATTCCATGTAATATTAAAATTTTTTAAATACAATAACTTTTA
The DNA here is from genome assembly GCF_016808095.1 of Vigna angularis. Classification (NCBI taxonomy): domain Eukaryota; kingdom Viridiplantae; phylum Streptophyta; class Magnoliopsida; order Fabales; family Fabaceae; genus Vigna; species Vigna angularis. The sequence continues at coordinate 33,820,752 of NC_068972.1, forward strand.
TCTATCTTTGAATTATTTTTAAGGTAAAATACAACAACTTGCTAGAGTCACTAAAGTCACATCATATCTATAAGACTATAACCCCTTTGGGGTCAAGTTTGGCAACTCCACTCCAACTAGGAATCGGATTTTCTGCATTAGAGAAACAAGTGAGATGGTGAACTTCTTCTATCATTCTACCATTAACTTCTGATTTTGTTTTCTTTGTGACAAAATTAAAATAGTAATAAATGGATAAGATCTTCTGAAATGGTGGTAATGTTATTATAGGATCACCCACTCAAACTAGAGAATCCATCGTGTTGGTAAAGAGTTGGCAAGGTCTCAATAAAGTTGAAATTTATAATAAAGGACAACTTGGGTTGCTTAATTGTATCTGCCTTTTTCATAACTAGGTCTTAGGTACTAACTATAAAAGCATCACTCAACATATGTTTTGGTGCATTTTCAACTATTCTCGATTTTCTTATAACTTTTTACCAATCATGTAAAGATTAATGTACTTTTGGTTTGTATGCATCTACAATAGTTTTCTTGAACTTAATTTTATAAAATAAAATTTTGTATGACTATAATAAGCATTTTTTACATTGGCTAAAGAATCAAATATATATATATATACATATGAGTGATATAAAAAATCTAAATCTATTAATCATTATAAAAGAAATATGAAAACTGACTTAAAACCGAGTTACCTTTATCAAAATTAAAGTTATAACCAAATGTCTTCATTCCTAAATTATAAGAACTTTGTATGTATAAAATGGCTATTTGGAAACTTGTTAAAAGAGTCATGGGAGATGTTTCGGTAAGGATATGAGACCGAGACACTAACTTTCGACTGGTGTGCTCCACTTGTCTGCTACTCGTTTGTATCGATCGGTAACCTTCAATGTTGGCCGCTCGATCACCCTCTTTATAAATGAGGGGAGGTACCTGCAAAAGGCACTCTGACAATCAAGTTAGAATGGGCTCTCGCCAGTTTTTTATTATCCAAAGAACGAAATTTTTACCTTTTCCTTCTACCACTATTTATATGATTTTTAGAGAATATTCCCCATTCATTTCTCAGTGCCAAGTCCACTATGAAGGTAATGATGGGGTTCCTAGTAATGGCTGGAGCACTAAATTTGTCGAGACCCCACCACTCACAATTGCTGCCCATGTTGGTGAACAGACAACCCCTCCATTTTCTCCTCAATGATTTGTTAATTACACATTCATTGCGCATTACACCTACTTAATTGTTTGTCGAGACCGAACGGAAAGCTTTGTCGAGACCGATCGGCTAATAAACTAACCGAGACCGAGCGGAAAGCTTTGTCGAGACCGAACGGCCAGCATTGTGAAGACCGAGCGCGGAAAGCTTTGTCGAGACCGAACGGACAGCTTGCGAACCCATAGTAACATAAGCCCCCCAAGTCTGTGTTAATCGTTCGGTTTTAGCCGAACGGTTAACTATAAGACTTATGAGTTTGAGGGAGGTTTGTTCTCTTTGTATTAAAGAGATTGCTCTTTGTGCTTCAAATTGTTAGAGTTTACCTCTTATCCGAGCGGGATTTACCGTTCGGTCTTCGAATATTTATAGAGGAATTTACCTCTTGGCCGAGCGGGATTTACCGTTAGGTCTTCATCTTCTAACTCTGAAACTTTCATTGAATATGCTTTTATTTAGCCTCTTCGGGAGCGATTGATCGGCCTAAATTGGGCTTAATTTATTCAATAATAAGAGCGTAAGTTAATAACAAAAGCATGAATCAAATGAGACCGAACTTAAACATGACAATAGTAAAATTGTTGATGCTTCTCTTCAGTTGATCACTCCACGAAGCGAGTGTTCCCGACTACGACTGGGACTGCGACTATAGCCTTGCCCTCGTTCGTCTTTCCTGCTCGCCCGCTCGGGGCTTCTTCTCGAATGTCCCTCCTTAGGGAGGTCGTATCTTGCTTCCTTTATAAACCTTCGTAGATGTCTCGCCCGGATAAGATTTTCTATTTCATTTTTTAACGTGATGCAGTCTTCTGTATTATGTCCATGGTTTTGATGGTACCGGCAACTTTTCCTTTCATCTGCATTTCTTGGAGATGGTTTCCTTAAAGGTGTGATAAGTTCCGCACTAAAGGCTTCTTCAAGAACTTTTGCCCTAGGTGCATTGAGTGTTGTATAATGATGAAACTTGAATGGCCTGGGAAACTCCCTATTCTTGTCGTTATTGTCGAACGATCGTTTGCCTTCCTTTCCACTTCCGCCCGCATCACCTTCTTACTGTCGCTTCTTTTGCGACAAACGCATTTCCTCCATACGGATGAACTCAGCTGCTCGCTCTTGGAGTTCCTCCATCGTTTTTGGCGGTCGTGCATACAATTTTTCCGCAAAATATCCTGGTCTCATACACGAAGGCAGATTATTGATAATAAAAGATTGATCTACCTCTTTAACTCGTCGCGCGGTTTCAGTATATCTCTTCATAAAAGCCTTCAAAGTTTCTCCTTTCTCCTGCTTAGTGTTTATCAAATCCACCGGTGTTACCTCCTGTTTCTGATTGGATGCGTACTGTCTCCTAAAGAGGTCTTCCACAGTAGCGAAGCAATCCACTGTGTTAGGAGGAAGAGTGTTATACCATTCCAATGCCTCTTCCTTAAGTGACAATGAGAAGGCTCTGCACATGATAGGGTCGCTATCCGTATAGAATGTCATTGCATTACCGAACGTTCTTAAGTGATTATCCGGATCAGCCGAACCGTCATACTTATCCTATACGGGAGGAGTCTTTTCTGGCATTGGCGTTTGCATGATGGTTGCCGTGAAGGGCAATAAACTGGTTGGCCGAGCGGTCTGCAAGGGCGTTGGTTCCCTTCTAGCCCGACCGTTCGGGAGGTTCCCGCTCGGCCCTTAGCGTCCTCATCTCCTCCTCATGCCTCCGCCGCATCTCTTGCTGAGCGTGCGCTTGCGATTGTATAGTTTGCGCCTGTGCCTCAATCTGGGTCTGCAATTCTCTTATTAAATCTCTGGTGCTCTGCTCCTCCATATTTCTTGTGGTTACCATTGGGTGTCTTCAGCTTGCTCTCGGCCCCACGGTGGATGCCAAAATGTTTCGGTAAGGATATGAGACCGAGACACTAACCTTCGACTTGTGTGCTCCACTTGTCTGCTACTCGTTTGTACCGATCGGTAACCTTCAATGTTGGCCGCTCGGTCACCCTCTTTGTAAATGAGGGGAGGTACCTGCAAAAGGCACTCCGACGATCAAGTTAGAATGGGCTCTCGCCAGTTTTTTATTATCCAAAGAACGGAATTTTTACCTTCTCCTTCTACCACTATTTATATGATTTTTAGAGAATATTCCCCATTCATTTCTCAGTGCCAAGTCCACTATGAAGGTAATGATGGGGTTCCTAGTAATGGCTGGAGCACTAAATTTGTCGAGACCCCACCACTCGCAGTTGCTGCCCACGTTGGTGGACAGACAACCCCTCCACTTTCTCCTCAATGATTTGTTAATTACACATTCATTGCGCATTACACCTACTTAATTGTTTGTCGAGACTGAACGGAAAGCTTTGTCGAGACCGATCAGCTGATAAACTAACCGAGACCGATCAGCTGATAAACTAACCGAGACCGAGCGGAAAGCTTTGTCGAGACCGAACGGCCAGCATTGTGAAGACCGAGCGCGGAAAGCTTTGTCGAGACCGAGCACGGAAAGCTTTGTCGAGACCAAACGGACAGCTTGCGAACCCATAGTAACAGAAGAGGTCTTATATGAGTCATTCACACAAGAAAATTATACATGAGACGTTTTTCTTTTGACTCATAGAGGTGATTCTTCCAAATCCAAATGTGCGTCGGAAGGGATATTCAAACTCCCTATTTCTTGAATAAAACATGCATTTGAATGCGGCACAAATTAAAAAAATTTATTTCTTCTTGTTGGAAGTCTCACATCGATTAGAGATAAGGTTAATTTATAATTTATATAAGTGGGTGTAAACCTCATCTTACAAGCCGATTTTGAGTTGAGTTAGGCTTAAAGTCCACCTCTTAACATGGTATTCGAGCTATGGTTAGAGCTTATCCTAATAATATTTGTTATTTGTTGGGCATGTTGTTTCACATGCCATCGGGTCGTCATCGGACCACCCATTAATCTCTAGTCTCACGCTCGAGATGATGTCTATACCTCGGTGTAAGGGAGGTGTGTTGGAAGTCCCACATCGACTGGAGATAAGGTCAATTTATAATATATAAGTGGGTACAAACCTCATCTTACAAGCCGATTTTGTGGTTTGAGTTAGACTTAAAGTCCACTTCTTAACAAATCTAAACTATTCGATCTCGATTATGTGACTTTTTTTTTACAAAATAATCACATAAAGAGGACTAATTCTAGTCACGGAATAGTCACCTAAGGATACGAAACATAATAGAATTAAAGTTGTAATATCAATTTATTGGGTATTTGATTTTTCATTTTATAAAAAAGAATAAATTTATAAATATAGAGCACTTAAGGAGTATGGTAACCATTTAAAAAAAAAGTACATATTAGTCATTGGATAAGATGTTTAAAGAGTTCAATAGAGAAACTATAACAAATAAAAGCTTCTCACATGAGCAAGCTTAACATATAGGTCTACTAATGATTTAAGACCCACAAAAAATATATGATTGCACACAAATATAAACACATAAGAACTTGGCACTTGTTCAATTTCATGGTAAGATTAACCAAAAAGAGTCTACTATGTAGCTCACCAAACAAAATAAAAAGGAAATAAGCTAACAACCCAATTTCCTAAAGTAGTTAAATTTGGTGTTTCAATGCTTCCTCGTAGCTTTATGCATAATTTGGGTGTATCTTTAAAGTTTCTTATCATCCCCTATATCTATGTTCCAAACCTTCCTTTAGCCAGTGCAATATAGTTACACCTAAAATACTAATAACATATATAAAGATTACCAGCTCACAAAGATTTTAAGCATAAAGAATGACATAAACACCAATCACTACACAAAAATTAATATGTGGAATCTTGTCTTTCATCTAAGACCATACACTCCACTCTGTTAAACCAAAAATTTCTTCATGGTCAACCCTTTTATTTAAAAGTTATCCCATTTATATGTTCTCAAAGTTCTTATATTATTGCTAGCCACCTACCTTTCCAAATGAAGTTTTTGTCATCGTTAAGGTTAAGGAAGTAGAAAATATGAGAATTCTTAGGTTTATTATGATGCACTAAAGACACCTCCATCCATCTATCGCACATATTCTATACACTTTGAGATACCCTACACAAAAAGGAATAGGTGTTCCACCCTCTCTTCACAATCTAAGCATACCTTACACAAATTATTTTGTAGCTGGATTTCCCTTACTAGTAATTTATACTTTGTTGGCAACCATCCATCATAATATAAGTGTCTTGAGAGTTTTCTTAGTGTTTCATAGCATTTTAAATACACTACCCAATTCCACATCTTGTTCCATATAAAATGTTATATGCATACTTTACTGTAAAATGTTGGATATTCGATTAAGAAGTTCACATACATACTGACATTATACATACTAGCATTATATTGTGTTAAATTTGTTTGTCATGTTAAACAACGTTTTAGGTGGATTTTTGAGTTGTAAATTTACATTATTTTACACATTCCAACTCATATATCAATCTAAAACATCGCTTAATACACAAAAAAGAAGTTAATTTCGTTGGATTAAAATAACTATATTCATTTATATTTTAATTTTTGAGACTAACATGTATCAAAGTTTAAGAAGAGACGAGTTCTAATTTCACATCCAAATTTAGAGACTAAAAATATTTTTAACCTAAAAAAATAATATATCTACTAACTAGTTCTTGATTAACACATACTATAATAGAATACAATGATTACATTAATAATACACATTTAAACTAAGATCTTTCTCACATGTTGTTGACCATAATAAACTATATATAAACTAGATTTAACTACATAACCGAATAATAGAAATCCTAATTAACTAAACAAAATAACCATGTGCTTATAATTGAAAGAATATGTTGAAGATTCATAAGATAAATACATCATCAAACTTAGTTTATTAAACACGCCAACCATAGTCACATGTCATTAGATAATATATGAAGATTCATAAGGTAAACACATCATTAGACTCAATCATACACATTTCATTACATGATCCCTTAGAGAAAGAAAAAGATGACACAACATCCCTAATAATTAAAAATTTCACGATTCAATTGTTAGAATATGATTCAAAAGTTAAAAATGTTGTTAATTACTTTATAAATTGTACATATACATACTTTGTGTACATCTCATAAGAGGTAATCTATGCTCAAAATCAAGAGCATTGTTTTTGTATTATCTGTGTGCATGTTATTTCATTCTTTGCTCCAAGTGATATTCATAGCAAGGTTCAATTGTGACTTGGTATGTTTTCAATCAACATTCCTATTCTCATTGGAAAGAAATGGGATCGGTGGCGTGTGCAAATGAAGGCAATTTTTGTGTATCAAGATGTTGCAGAAATTATAGAAAACATATACCCAATGCTAGTTGAAGTTTCTACGTAGGCACAAGATGCTTTACAAAGAAGAAAGATTCTAAAGCAATCTTCTTGATTCATCAATATGTTAACGAGTCATATTTTGAGAAGATTGCAAGAAAAGTCCTAACATCACAAAGGTAATTTATGGTTAATTAACCTAAATGTTAATTATTTAATTAATCTTAATATCATCCTTATGACCAAAATAATATCTTTCACAAGGGATATAACCATCTCGACCTAATTTTGTATAGAAAGTATGGTGTCTACTTAAAAATGTGATATTTTATTTCATTTTAATTGTGATTGAAAATATTTTAAAACATGGTCTAGCAAAGATAACACTAGAAAATATAATACAAATATATATAACAATTATAATTAAAATATACAGTTTTAAATGATTGATTTGGAAATAAAAGCAATTATGAAAATTTAAAATTATTGTATTTGTTTAACCAATTTTTATTTATCAACTGGGTACTTTACCATATATTTTTATCAAATATTTAGATATAATAAGTACTTCAAGTACTTTTAATTACCAAAGGTATAAACTATTTGTATTTTGTATGATGGTGATTTTGTGCTTCTTACAGTCTATAATTAACACAATTTTATAATTTAAAATAAAATTTTATTGAAAATCTCAATAAACAAAAATAAACATTCTTTTACAAATATATTTTATTAGAAAAAGAAAACTAAAACTAAAATATTGTCTTAAATATCTCACAATATTAACTACTTTCCTTAATGTCGTATATCTACCTCAATACATGTATTATCATGTGATCATGTATAAAATATGATTATCATAGGTGGAAACCACAATCACCAAAATAGAATGGTGAGCTAACATATAAACAACCAACCTTACAATCGCAATTCACAAGTAAATAATAAAAATATCACATCATATCCATTAACCAACATTTTAACTCGACTCGTGATCATATATTAACTTAAACCATGTTATTAAAGCAACAATGCAACCAATTCAACCCATAAATGGTGTCAACGCAAGGCATGGGCTCATACAAAGCTACCTGATAAACTACAATCATTATTGTTACACCATCTTAAAGAGTTTTTCAGTCTTTCAGTCTCTGAGAACTAGTAAATGTAACATCCCGATTATATAATAACATAATAACCAATATTATATAATAAAGACGTTAACATCCAAATATAGAGAACAGTCGGAGTATGACGTGTAATTAAATGTGAAATTACAGTCATCCAGAAATAAAAGAAACATAAAATTTAAACTTGAACAGTTGAAAGAATTAAACACTACAAGTGTTCAATCAGGAAATTCCTAAGAAAACTACTCCGCAACATTAGTAACCTCCAGCTCTTGCTCCAAGGGTATCTCCGCGACAACATCTGCTCCCATCCAAGTGGATGATCATCGCCAAAGAAACATACCCAAACAGCACACAACACAAACAATGCAAGGGTGAGCTAGATATAAAAAGCATGTTATACATATAGCACAGTTAATTCATGTTATTATACTTAAATTCGTATAAAAGAACAATTAGAGCATACTTATTAAACCACAATTCACCCACTCACACGACATGCAAAAGTCATTCAAACATGGTAAACTGACATCACAAGACATGTTACTTTATACCCCGACTCGTCCGGACTAGAATGATAGTCGAGCTATGGCGGGTCTTGCACTCGTGGTGGCTTATGAAACTTGGGCTCCCCCAACCTTACCACACTCACGAGGTTAATCCGTTATCACTCACCTTGGATCATACTGGAAGCACCCAAGACTAGGACCTCCTACTACTCCTCACCACATGGTTCAATCCTCTCTACATGAGAAGAAAGACCATTGGAGTTTTAGGATGACCCCCAAGACTGAGCTCTTACTTTCATTCTAAACACTACTAGGGCACCACCATGTATCCTCTCCTTGAGGATCATGGAATTACGTCCATGAACCATACTGTCACTTTGAAACTTAACCCAAGACATGAATAACCAGATACCATCATATTATCACATACCTCATACATTCACCTTCTTCCCACAATAATCACATCATGTTCAGACGCATAAATTCAAATCAACATCATAAAATACATTCATTACAGAAATCATACAAGATAAATATATTTCAAACAAAATAACAATAATAAAATATTAATATAAATGGTCATCAGAGAAGAATCAAATGTTTGACAATCATTAAAATAATCTTAATACATAAAAATTCTTGGGGAAACAAGAAGTTGAATCTGGCAGAGCCGGTTAGACAACTTCTAATTCTTCCAAGAAGATGCAATAAAAATTAAATAGAACAATAAAAGTTCCGGGGAAACAAGAAGTTGAATCTGGCATTACCGGTTAGACAACTTCTCATCCTTCCAGGAATACAATGTAATTAAATAATAAGAATAATAACAGGTTTGGGGAAATAAGAAGTTGAATCTGGCAGAGCCGGTTAGACAACTTCTAATCCTTCCAAAAATAAAAACGAATAAGGAAAACAATATACAGTATGGGGAAACAAGAAGTTAAATCTGGCAGAGCCGGTTAGACAACTTCTAATCCATCCAAAAATAAAAACGAATAAGGAAAACAATATAAAGTATGGGGAAACAAGAAGTTGAATCTGGCAGAGCCGGTTAGACAACTTCTAATCCATCCAAAAATACAGAAATAAACAATTAATAGCATACATATGGCATAACATAATCAACATCACATTTAAAACTATCACACTTGAATCTAAACACAGAAGCATTTCTCATCCAAAAATTTAAAATCATACAGAAACAAAATACTTCACATTCAAGATTTAAGATCAACCAAAAGCAACATATACAAGACTCAAAATAATACCAAACAAAATGTAACTCCCCTTACCTCTATTCCAGACTTAATTTCCTTCTCTGAAACAGTTCTCCGAAAACTTCCAGAATTCCCCATTTGCAACTAAAAATTTCTCCAACTCTCTTCTTTCAAAAATTTTTCTATAATTTTGGTGTAAGTTTCAGCCTTCCATCCCTTGCTATTTATAGCCAAAAAAATTTTACTATTCATTTTTACTATTCATTTTTTTACTATTTATTTTTACTATCCATTTACTATTACAAAAATATTATTTTTATTCAAATTCTATCTGATCCACTTTGCACCAACGTGGCTTACTTATCACTTTGGCACTATTCATTTTTTTTTACTATTCACTATTTACTATTCACTTTACTATTCACTATTCACTTTTTACTATTTAATTTTCTTAAAAAAAATCCTAAATAAGTTATCAAAAATTTGAACCTCTCATTCTAGAATTACTATAATTTTATATCCAAAATTTACATTTTTCTATCCATTAAAATTATTATTACTAATAAAATGCTAAAATTTACTATTATAAATATTTTTCATGAGTCTTACATTCTCCCCAACAAAAAAATTTTCGACCTCGAAAATTCTATACATCAAGAAAATAGTTGAGGGTATAATTGCTTCATTTCTTCTTCTAACTCCCACGTAGAGTCACCTGTTCTCCTATCCCAAACTACCCTGACTAAGTTGATAGTCTTCCCTCTAAGCTCCTTTGTTTTAGTGTCTTCTATACTAACAGGTTGCACTTCTACGGATAGATCCTCTCTGATTTGAATATCTTCTACTTCTAAAATGTGAGAAGGATCAGGTACATACTTTCTTAGTTGGGAAACATGAAAAATTGGATGGAGATTGGCCAACTGAGGGGGTAACGCAATCTCGTAAGCGACTGGCCCAATTCGCCTCAAAATTTGGTATGGACCAATGAACTTAGGAGAAAGTTTCCTCGAGCGAAGAGCTCTACCGATACCCATGGTTGAAGTTACTCGCAGAAAAACATGATTCCCAACCGCAAACTCTAACGGTCTCCTCCTTTGATCTGCATAGGATTTCTGCCTATTCTGAGATGCCCGCATCCTCTCCTGTATAAGCTTTACCTTCTCCGTGGTCTGCTGAACTAGTTTTGGTCCCGTCAACACTGCCTCTCCATCCTGAAACCAACAAAGAGGTGTTCTGCAGCGTCTCCCATATAATGCTTCAAATGGTGCCATACCGATGCTGGCCTGATAACTGTTATTGTAGGTGAATTCTACCAACGACAACACCTCATCCCAAGCACCCAAGTGATCCAAGACACACGTCCTCAACAAGTCTTCTAGTGACTGGATCGTCCTTTCTGACTGACCATCTGTCTAGGGATGGTAAGCTGAGCTCATTTGCAATCTGCTGCCCATCTCGCTCTGAAGCGTTTTCCAGAATCTAGAAGTAAAGCGAGGATCTCTGTCCGATATGATGCTAGAAGGAATGCCATGTAGTCTCACGATCTCATAGACATACAGTTGTGCCAACCTCGCCATAGACATCCTTAATTTGATTGCCAAGAAATGAGCACTCTTGGTCAACCTGTCTACAATTACCCAAATAGCATCATGACCCCTAACCGTGCGTGGTAAATGAGTAACGAAGTCCATGGCTATGCTATCCCATTTCCACTCCGGAATCTCCAACTGTTGCAATAAGCCTCCGGGTCTCTGATGTTCTATCTTAGCCTTCTGACACGTTAAACAAGAGGCAACAAACTGAGCTACATCTCTCTTCATACCGGACCACCAAAAATACTCCTTGAGGTCTTGATACATTTTAGTCATGCCAGGATGCATGCTAAAACGACTTTTATGACCTTCCTCCATGATTAACTTCTTCAATCCCGAATTACTAGGGATACAAACTCTGCCTTTGAACCTTAAAATACCATCAGCCCCCAAGGTAAAATCTTTACCTTGTTCAGTCCCCATCAAACTGGCTGACGTTTGGAGCTCAACATCCTTCGACTGCTCTTCTTTAACACGCTTCAATAAGTCATTAGACACCACCAAATTACTGCATCTGATGCTGTTAGCTTCAAATTCTACCTGTAACCTCAGATCTCTGAAGCTTTCTACCAGTGCCAACTCTCTTACCATTAAGGCTGATATGTGCACTGACTTCCTGCTCAATGCATCTGCCACCACATTAGCCTTTCCAGGGTGATAGAGGAGATCAAAATCAAAATCTTTAAGGAATTCCATCCATCTTCTTTGCCTCATATTAAGCTCCTTTTGATCAAAGAGGTATTTCAAGCTCTTATGATCACTGAAAACCCGAAATTGTGCACCATACAGGTAGTGCCTCCAAATCTTCAAAGCAAATACAACCGCTGCCAATTCCAAGTCATGAGTGGGGTAATTCTTCTCATGAACCTTGAGTTGTCTTGACGCATACGCCACTACCCTCTTCTCATGCATCAACACACACCCTAATCCCTGATGAGAGGCATCACCGAAAACCTCAAAAGGTTTACCTATGTCAGGGATAACCAAAACTGGAGCGCTAGTCAACTTTTGCTTTAGTTCTTGAAAGCTGACTTCACACTTGTCAGTCCAAACAAAAGGCTTATCTTTTCTGCTCAATTGCGTCATTGGCGCTACTATTCTAGCAAAGTTTTTGATAAAGCGGCGATAGTAGCCCGCCAAACCCACAAAACTCCATACTTCAGTAACAGTTTTTGGTCTTTCCCACTGAAGTACGGCTTGTACCTTAGCTGGATCCATAGCGATTCCACTAGCTGAAATGACATGCCCCAGAAATTGAACCTCTTTAATCCAGAACTCACACTTAGACAGTTTGGCATAAAGTTTTCTTTCTCTCAATACCCCAAGCATTGTTCTAAGGTGATCTTCGTGTTCTTCCCGAGTCTTAGAGTAGACTAATATGTCGTCTATGAAGACAACTACAAATTTATCTAGAACGGTCTGAAGATCCTATTCATGTAATCCATAAAGATGGCTGGAGCATTAGTCACACCAAAAGGCATGACCACATACTCATAATGGCCATATCTAGATCTGAAAGCCGTCTTCTGTATATCATCGGCTTTTACCAAAATCTGATGGTAGCCTGACCTCAAATCAATCTTAGAGAACATTGTAGCTCTGTACAGTTGATCCATCAAGTCATCTATTCTCGGCAACGGATACTTATTCTTGATCGTCAACTTATTCAGCTGCCGATAGTCAACGCACAACCTTGAGCTACCATTCTTCTTCTTTACTAGCAACACCGGTGCACCCCACGGCAAAGCACTCGGACGGATAAACTGTTTCTCTAACAGCTCTTCAATTTGCTTCTTCAACTCAGCCAACTCGGCTGGAGCCATCCGATAAGGGGCTATAGATACTAGCCCTGTTCCTAAGACCAGATCAATAGAGAACTCCACTTCCCGCGGAGGAGGTAAACCAGGAACTTCTTCAGGAAAGACATCCATGAAGTCATTCACAACCAGAAGGTCTACACTCTGGTTCCCATGCGCTGAAGAGTTTAAATCAAAAGTCCTATCTACATGGAACAAGATTAAGAAACAACTGGCGCCCTCAAAGATGTCTTGCCTCAACACACCGAGTGATAACGACATATCTTCACCTTTATCGGGAAATATTAGCTTTTTCTCTCTGCAATCTAAGAGAATTCGATTGGCGGCTAACCAATCCATTCCTAGAATCACCTCTAGCCCTTGCAGAGGTAGACAAATAAGGTTCACTTTGAACCTACGCCCCTCAATCTCGATAAGACATCTAGGACATACATTAGATGTCTTAACTAACCCAGTTGTCGGTGTAGACACCACCAGATCGCATGGGAGCTCTCTGACAACTAAACTAAGCATCTCCACACAAGCCTTCGACACAAAGGAATGTGTCGCCCCCGAGTCAAACAATGTCACACATGAAGCTCCAAATAACAAACAACTGCTAACAATCAAATTACCTGCATTGGCTGCCTCAGCTCCAGTCAATGCGTAGACTCTCCCTACTGCTTGTGGTCGATTACCACCCCCCTAGATAGATCTTCCAGCTTGGTGTGGTTGTGGTCCTGTCCTCATAGTAGTAGGACAGTCTCTGGCATAATGTCCCTCTTGCCTGCAGATGTTACACTTCCTATACCCTTCTAGCTGAGGGCACACAACCTGGAGGTGTGGTCCACCACACTTGAAGCATCTCACGGGATTGGCAAAGTTGGGTTGCCCCGATAACTGAGAGGAAGAACCCCTAGACCTAGAGGAAGTAGGTCTAGAGAAAGGGGTACTCCTAGAAATGGAGCCTCCCCTGGATATCATAGGTCCACCAACCCTTAGTGGTTGGCTCTGTTGTTTCTGAGGTCCCTCAGATTCCTTCTTAGTCTTCTCCATGTCACGAGCCATCTCCACCAGAGCAGAAAACTCTCTGATGCGTAACCCCTTCACAAGTAGCTTGATATCACCTCTCAAGCCGTTTTCGAATTTCCTGCATTGCCACTCTTCATCTACCGCCATAGTGTTGAAGCGGAGCAGATGTTTGAAACGATCAGCATATTCTGATACTGTTTTGTTGCCCTGTACCAGCTCCAGAAATTCCACTTCTTTGGCAAATCTGACACTATTAGGGAAATACTCAGTGTAGAACTTGACCCTAAATAGCTCCCAAGTAATAGGAGTCTCACTCCTTTCCAAAATCATCCTCATGCTGCTCCACCAGTGGCCAGCTTCCCCGGTCAATAGATACTGGGTGTAGGCTAGTTTCCTCTCGTCAGGACACCCCTTAGCCTCATAGATTCTTTCCATGTCCCTAAACCAATGATCAGCTTCGTCAAGGCTACATTTTCCAGTGAATCGGGCTGGATGATGTTGGAGAAAGCTTTCTAGACTCCACTCTAGGACAAGAATAGCGGAGGAAGAAGCACTTGGAGTGGTCCTGCCATTAGTCAACACTTCCATGAACTGCCTTTGAGTGTTCTCAGATGACACTCTTGCATTCTCAGCAGCTACCCTAGCGGATTCCAGATTTTGTAAAGCTACGGTGTTCTATTGAACCAATGCAGCATTCTGCTGTTGCAACGCTTGAAGCACCGCATTTAACATCTGGTTAGAGTCAGACGAATCAACCTGTGAGGAAGGAGGAGGAGGAAACCTAGGTGCCATCTTCTGTTTACACAGAAAGGAAAGACCCTCAGTCTTACTCAAAGACACAAGAACACCTAACTTGAACATGATTAAGAGTACACAAGCATAAGCAAGGCACACACATACCCTACAGGATTTCCTAAGGACAGAAACTGCTCTGATACCATTAATGTAACATCCCGATTATATAATAACATAATAACCAATATTATATAATAAAGACATTAACATCCAAATATAGAGAACAGTCGGAGTATGACGTGTAATTAAATGTGAAATTACAGTCATCCAGAAATAAAAGAAACAGAAAATTTAAACTTGAACAGTTGAAAGAATTAAACACTACAAGTGTTCAATCAGGAAATTCCTAAGAAAACTACTCCGCAACATTAGTAACCTCCAGCTCTTGCTCCAAGGGTATCTCCGCGACAACATCTACTCCCATCCAAGTGGATGATCATCGCCAAAGAAACATACCCAAACAGCACACAACACAAACAATGCAAGGGTGAGCTAGATTTAAAAAGCATGTTATACATATAGCACAGTTAATTCATGTTATTATACTTAAATTCGTATAAAAGAACAATTAGAGCATACTTATTAAACCACAATTCACCCACTCACACGACATGCAAAAGTCATCCAAACATGGTAAACTGACATCACAAGACATGTTACTTTATACCCCGACTCGTCCGGACTAGAATGATAGTCGAGCTATGGCGGGTCTTGCACTCGTGGTGGCTTATGAAACTTGGGCTCCCCCACCCTACCACACTCACGAGGTTAATCTGTTATCACTCACCTTGGATCATACTGGAAGCACCCAAGACTAGGACCTCCTACTACTCCTCACCACATGGTTCAATCTTCTCTACATGAGAAGAAAGACCATTGGAGTTTTAGGATGACCCCCAAGACTAAGCTCCTACTTTCATTCTAAACACTACTAGGGCACCACCATGTATCCTCTCCTTGAGGATCATGGAATTACGTCCATGAACCATACTGTCACTTTGAAACTTAACCCAAGACATGAATAACCAGATACCATCATATTATCACATACCTCATACATTCACCTTCTTCCCACAATAATCACATCATGTTCAGACGCATAAATTCAAATCAACATCATAAAATACATTCATTACATAAATCATACAAGATAAATATATTTCAAACAAAATAACAATATTAAAATATTAATATAAATGGTCATCAGAGAAGAATCAAATGTTTGACAATCATTAAAATAATCTTAATACATAAAAATTCTTGGGGAAACAAGAAGTTGAATCTGGCAGAGCCGGTTAGACAACTTCTAATTCTTCCAAGAAGATGCAATAAAAATTAAATAGAACAATAAAAGTTCTGGGGAAACAAGAAGTTGAATCTGGCATTACCGGTTAGACAACTTCTCATCCTTCCAGGAATACAATGTAATTAAATAATAAGAATAATAACAGGTTTGGGGAAATAAGAAGTTGAATCTGGCAGAGCCGGTTAGACAACTTCTAATCCTTCCAAAAATAAAAACGAATAAGGAAAACAATATACAGTATGGGGAAACAAGAAGTTGAATCTGGCAGAGCCGGTTAGACAACTTCTAATCCATCCAAAAATAAAAACGAATAAGGAAAACAATATAAAGTATGGGGAAACAATAAGTTGAATCTGGCAGAGCCGGTTAGACAACTTCTAATCCATCCAAAAATAAAAACGAATAAGGAAAACAATATAAAGTATGGGGAAACAAGAAGTTGAATCTGGTAGAGCCGGTTAGACAACTTCTAATCCATCCAAAAATACAGAAATAAACAATTAATAGCATACATATGGCATAACATAATCAACATCACATTTAAAACTATCACACTTGAATCTAAACACAGAAGCATTTCTCATCCAAAAATTTAAAATCATACAGAAACAAAATACTTCACATTCAAGATTTAAGATCAACCAAAAGCAACATATACAAGACTCAAAATAATACCAAACAAAATGTAACTCCCCTTACCTCTATTCCAGACTTAATTTCCTTCTCTGAAACCGTTCTCCGAAAACTTCCAGAATTCCCCATTTGCAACTAAAAATTTCTCCAACTCTCTTCTTTCAAAAAATTTTCTATAATTTTGGTGTAAGTTTCAGCCTTCCATCCCTTGCTATTTATAGCCCAAAAAAATTACTATTCATTTTTACTATTCATTTTTTTACTATTTATTTTTACTATTCATTTACTATTACAAAAATATTATTTTAATTCAAATTCTATCTGATCCACTTTGCACCAACGTGGCTTACTTATCACTTTGGCACTATTCATTTTTTTTTACTATTCACTATTTACTATTCACTATTCACTTTTTACTATTTAATTTTCTTAAAAAAAATCCTAAATAAGTTATCAAAAATTTGAACCTCTCATTCTAGAATTACTATAATTTTATATCCAAAATTTACATTTTTCTATCCATTAAAATTATTATTACTAATAAAATGCTAAAATTTACTATTATAAATATTTTTCATGAGTCTTACAGTAAACAAATATCAAGTTCTCAATCGCAACTCACAGATGTAGCGGACCAGCCATTCGCTCACCATAAGAGTGAACTGCTCACTACTTCTAGAGTCTTACAGACGGAGTTTACTTTCTACTACTCTCTCGAAGAAACTTATGGGCGAAGTTCACTAGTTGTACCACCACACAAAGTTTACCAGTCATTCATTCATTCCTTTGGATCTAAAGCCCCTCTTGCTCACTAAGAGTTTTATGGACGAAGTTCACTCCCCACCTTATTCCTAGGTAGAGTCCTCAAGTTTCACTTTCATAGCTCTCTCAAATAGTCTTACGGCGAAGTCCCCTACTTTTTGTTAAGTCTCCACACACAAACATATATTTTTGTTTCCAAACAAGCACATATTAATATATCATTACAATCATACTAAATAACATTTACTCTAATATTTATAATCATAATATATCTTTTTAATTATTATATATTTTACTAGTTTTACTATAACTTAAATTAGGAGTGTTTATGGATTGGGTTAAGTAGGATTTAAGAAAGTTGGTTATGTAACTCACAAAGAGAAATGTTGACTTTGAGTTTTTATATATTTTTTATGTTAAACTCAAGTTAATTCAATCCACTATTGCACTAGTAAAAAAATTGCTTTCTAACTCGCCTTATAGGCTTCGGTTTAGAAAAAACTGAAGTCTATCAAAACGCGATGACATTTTTGTAGTTTAGGCGAACTTATACGCCTCGGTTCAAGGAAACCCGAAACATATAAGTAATATTACATCGGTTCATAGCAAAACCGATGCCTAAAAGTTGCCTGACACGTCTGAATTTTGAAATCTGCAGAGAGCCTATGGTTTCGGTTCTTTAACAACCGGTGCAAACCCATGTTTATGCCTCGGTTTAGGCGGGAACCGAGGCGTATAGCTATTTCATTTTTTTTAGGACTATATGCCTCGGTGGAGAGTGAACGGGTTCAAAAAAAATTACCCTAGATATGATGTTTCATTTCCCATTTCCCTACGTTTCAATTTCCCTCATCCCCTCCCTCCTCTCCTGCAACCCCTCCCATTCTCCACTCCCCTCTCCCTCAACTCCATCATTCTCTCACCAGATGGCTTCTCCCTCTGCATCCCCAGGACGGTGCACATGGCCATGACGAGGAGAGATCTCGCGATGGTGCGGCGAGGCAAGACGGCTCGCGACGGTGTGGCGAGGCGAGACGGCTCGCGACGGTGCGACGAGGCGAGACGGCTCGCGAAGGCGCGGCGAGGCGAGACGGCTCGCGACAGCGCGGCGAGGCGAGACGGCTCGCGACAGCGCGGCGAGGCGAGACGGCTCGCGACAGCGCGGCGAGGCGAGACGGCTCGCGACAGCGCGGCGAGGCGAGACGGCTCGCGACAGCGCAGCGAGGCGAGACGGCTCGCGACAGCGCGGCGAGACGAGACGGCTTGCGACGGCGCGGCGAGGCGAGACGAGACGAGACGGCTCGCGAAGGCGCGGCGAGGCGAGACGGCTCGCGACAGCGCGGCGAGGCGAGACGGCTCGCGACAGCGCGGCGAGGCGAGACGGCTCGCGACAGCGCGGCGAGGCGAGACGGCTCGCGACAGCGCGGCGAGACGAGACGGCTTGCGACGGCGCGGCGAGGGAATTGTGCTAAAATTAGTCAGGGAATTGTGCTTAATTGTCCAGTATTTTCCCGTTTTTCATAATTGTGCTTAATTTGACCGGTAATTCTTATTTTGATTAATTTGAATTATCTATGGTTAATTATTTACGTTATTAATTCTAGGAAAATTATTGGGTAATAATTTGTCATATTTAGAGGGCATTATGGTCATTTTACTTTTTGAAAGGGGTGCTTCATTATTGGAAAAGGGTGACATCTAGCAAAGTAAAAAATGCTTGAAGCATGCAAGGTGCACACGTGAAAGGGCAGCAATTTGACGTCCACCATGTGAAGGAGAAGAGGTGTCACGGTCTTTGGCTTGGATTCACGCATCCGGTAGACACAGGTCTCGCTATCTTCACGTCCAGCAGCGTACAAGAAGGTTGGTCCAGCAAAAGCATCATCCATAAACAGCAGCGTCCCAACAGGCTTTGGAGCAGCTCGTTTTTTTTGCCAAAAACAAGACGCTGCAGCTGCTGATTTCACGTAGAGTTGGAAATTGTATGTGCATGGAACGAGAAGGGGAGCTTCAAGGGCACGGTCCAGCCTTCACTGGACACGCTGGCAGCAAGGAGGTGCAGCAGCGGGCTTCGTCCTCCCAGCTACCTTCACGCGTCCAGAACGGCAGCTCACGGTCCAGCAGCAGACGTCTACATTCCAGCAACTTGATAAGCAGCGTCCAGCAAGCAAAAGAGTTGGGACGTGATTGGAACAACCACCTTGAGCGAAGCAACGTTGGGAAGAGGCAGCTGGTCCAACAGAAGAAGCATCCAGCTGGCTGGAAACGGAGGGCTTCAAGCATACAGCAGCTCACATCATCATTCAGCAAGCTTCACGATGGGCAGAGGCACTCACGATCTTCACGTCCAAGAGCAGAAGCATCTTGATCCAGCAGCTTGGAGAGGAACTCTCAGCAGCGTCGAATGAAATGGAAGCAAGCCCACGGCTGCTATAGTAAAGAAGCAGCACGGTGGTGGTGTGGAGTTCTTCTTTCATTTGGTGAACACAATGATGATGCTGGAAGGAGACAAGCCTTTGTGGGATTATTTTATTCATTGGCAATGAAGTGGTGAAGAGAAATGGAGGGCCTTTTCACGTTGTTGGAACGTCCACAAGAAAAGAATTGATTGATGAAGAAAGTTGCTAAAAGACAAAACTAAGAAGTGGTGCTGGATGGCAAAGTCAAGTTAGTGCCCATGATTTGTTATTATTTCTATTAAGAATGGTGCACTTGGACGGCTGGAAGAAGCTCTCACATAGAGACAAAGAAGTGAATAATTATTTTTGCATTGAAGTGGTGTGCACACGTGAAAGAAGGGGGGACTTAGCACTTACTGCCAACAATAAAAGGAGTCGGTGTAGTGTAGAGTAGAGGGGGCCGTGAGGGGCTGTTGCAGGGAATAAGTCCAGAACTGGACAATAGCAGCTGGACAGTAGGGGCTGGAACGGACAAGGGCTGGACAGTAGAAGAGGAGCACAGCACACAGAGAGAATGGAGGTTTATGGTTGAATTCATCTTCCTTGCTGTAATGTTGAATTTCTAATCTAGTTTTACTCTTCTTTTGTTGTAATAAACTCTTCTACAATTTTAATCCAATACACTAATTTAATTTCCTGTTGTTAAATTTCCAGAACTGTTTTACTGTTTCTATTTACTGCTGTAATTTTATTTCTGCTGTACTTGAATTCCTGTATCCAGTTTTCTACAATTAAATCTTTGTTGTTGTTTTTATTTCTTTTGCATGTTGATTATTTTACTGTAATTTTATTTTCTCTGTATTTTACTACAGTAATTTTGATTCTGTTTTTACTGTAATTATGTGTTGCTGTAATTTCATTTTTTAAAATTTACTGTTTTCTGTATTTACTGTTTTCTGTATTTTATGTTTTTCTGTATTTTCGTTTTTACTGTTCCAGATTTATTTTCACTGTTTTATGTTACTGTATTTTCATTTTTACTGTATCAATTTCGTTTTTACTGTTTTAAATTTGTTTTACTGTTTTAAATTCGTTTTTACCATTTTAGTTTTATTTTTTACGGTATGTTTTTACTGATGCTTTTATTTTTGCGTTTAATGTTTTACGTTTTGTTCACGTTTAATGTTCCCGCGTTTATTTTATTTTGATGTTTTTTACCATTGGATTTTTACTGTCGTTAAAATTTATTTCAACGTTTTTAATTCAGTCGTGTTTAATTTTCATCGCAACCAAAAACTTTCAAAACACCCCCACTTCGTGTTTGATCCAAAACTGAACCACATTTGGTCCTTGAGAGACGACCTAGGAGTCACATCCTAGCTATACTGCATTCTTATATGCAATCAAATTTGTATGCGGTGCGACCCGCGTATCAGCGAGAGTCCGCAACGGTGCGGCGAGACAGCTCGTGACGGCGGCTGCGATGGCGGAAACCCTTTTCTGCGTTTTTTAGTTTTTGATTTGTGGTTTTCGGTTCTGTTTCTTTGTAGGTGGATGGCGAAATGGATCTCTGATTTTTGGTTTTTGGTTTGGATCTTTGATTTTGGTTTTTGGTTTGGATCTCCCGCCTGCTCTCTCTACTTCCTATTTCCCCCTTCTTAGACATCTGAGTTTGTTTGTCAAAGTAATTTTGTCCAAAGACATGGATGAAAAAAATTGCAGAAAGAGAAAGAAGTTTAACCACAAAGAGAGTAAACAAACATAACAACACTGATCTCGGTTGAAAATTAAAAAATTAAAAAATTCTACTGCATCGGTTGTCTGTGAACCGAGTCAGAATCTGAATCCTTTTGATTCGGTTCAGGACCGAGCCAAAAAATCTATTCTTTTTACCTTGTCTGAATATGCACCGGTCGCAGAACCGGTGTCTATAAGTGAAAATAACTGAGGCGGTATACCTTGATTGCACTAGTGTTGGTTAAAATGAAATGAGTTAATAAGGTAAATATGTTTAAAAATTCTCTTTTTTTTTGTTAAACATTGTTATAAAAATTAATTGAAGGATTTAAGCATGACAAATCTGTCTAAATTAGTTTAAAACATGAATATATATATATATATATATATATATATATATATATATATATATATATATATATATATATATATATATATATATATATATATATATATATATATATATATATATATATATATAACAGTTTGTCCATAACGCACATATCATCTCATTGGATCTTGAATAATCACATTAAACCAATCGCTGAATTTATATAAGAGTGAATTAGCTTGAATTGAGTAAAATTTGACCTAATTACAAATTAAACTCAATTAAATCTTATTAGAATAAAGTTTATCTATCAAGTTAAGTTATCGAATAACCCGATCCAATAAACACTCATAATCTAAAGTCGTCCCATGATTTAATGATTCACCATTTGATCTAATAAAATTAAAGTTTATAGATAAACATGTTCAAAAGTAAAATATTATGATTAGGGTTTTAAGACCATTAAATTGGCTTCTGAGCCAAAACTTAAATTACTAGTTTATCATTGCCGAAAGAGACCGTTGTTAAATGAGGTGCTAGTTTTCAAAGGCGCTCCTTTCATTTAATAGAAGACTTTAAAAAGCACCAATCGTACCTAACAAACGTGATCTTTTTAAAGGGTAAGTCAACTTATGAATCATGTACTTTTTTCTGAAGATACATTTCTTTCCTGTGCTTTAAAAGCCCAACCATATTCCGTGTAGGGTATGAAGATATGAATGCAGGGAACAATCAAAAACCCATTACAATGATAAGATTATATATACTACACACTATGGTTAAAAATTAAAATAGAAGATACAAGACACAACAACAAATACCATATGAATCGATGGAAATATTGATTATATATATATATATATATATATATATATATATATATATATATATATATATATATATATATATATATATATATATATATATATATATATATATATGGGTTTGCTAATGCGCGTATGCCTGTTTTTCAGTTGGTACATTTTAGCAATGTGTACCAGGTTTTAGTAGACAAAAATACTCTTATATATCATGGATTCTAAGTTTTAAGGTTAAGGGTATTTTAATAATTTTCATTCTCTTTTATCCAATTTTCACCAGCATAAAGGAATTGGTAATTGACCTGAAGAAAATCAGAAATACTCGCTGTTAAACAATTTCTTACAAAAAATGATTTTATAATGAGTTTTCATTTTATAATTTTTGTCTTATCTAATTTTATCTAATTTTCACAAGCATAATGACATCAAAGGAATTGGTAATTGGCCTTGAAAAAATCAGAAACATTCGTTGTTAAACAAGTTCTTACAAAAAATGATTTTATAATGAGTTTTCATTTTATAATTTTTGTCGTATATAATTTTATCTAATTTTCACAAGCATAATGACATCCGAAGGAATTGGTAATGAAATTAGAGAGGTTAGTGAAGATGGTGAAATTGAAGAGATCTTGAATGAACCTTTGACTGAAAGTGAATATGTCAATGACTCAACTCTTTACAAAGACAAATTGTTTAACGGCAAGTGTTTCTAATTTTTTCAATTGGGACTACAGTAGAGATGACAGAGAAAAGGTTGAAGTGAGAGAGATGAAAAAGAGAGGGTTGAGAGGAATGAAAGAGGTGAGTAAGGGTTTGGGGGGTTTCTTTTTTTTTTTTTTAGTTTTGAGAATGAAAATTATTAAAATACCCTTAACCTTAAGGCCTTGTTCTTTTGAGTGGATTTAAGGGAGTGGATTTGAGAGAATTTGAAGATAAATTTTTTTAATTTGTCACATCAATACAATTTTATACTAATTCTCACAAATTTTATTTCCAAATTCACTCTCATTTGACTCCAAATTCACTCAAATAAACGACAAAAAAAAATTATCTTCAAATCCTCTCAAATCTCCACAAATCCACTCCTTCAAATCCATTCAAAAGAACAAGGCCTAAAACTTAGAATCCATGATATATAAGGGTATTTTTGTCTACTAAAACTCGGTACACATTACTAAAATGTACCAACTGAAAAATAGGCGTACGCGCATTAGCAAACCCTATAGGGGAAATGATTTGCTTATATACGAAAATCATGAGCAAATTATGTTTGTCATTTTTAAAGTTTTGTAAATGAACGCAACTATACTATTTTTTTTTTCTGTCCTATACTTATCACTATTAATTTTTGAAAATATTATATTAACTTCTTTAAGTGTTTGAAAAACGTTATGATCATATTGTTGAAATGTATGTTTTCTTTTATTATTATTTTCATGTTCCAGTTCTCATATTAGGGTTTAAGGTAAGTGTTTTGTTTTTCTTTGTATCTTATAAATACATTTGCAAAGAGTGTAATAATTATAAAGAGTGGGAAGATTCGGGAGAGTCAAGATGATGCACAACTCTAAATGTAAGAGTTGGAAAAATAAAGTTTAGGAATTTTTTTCTGAATGGTGTATTTTATTCTATTACAATAACACTTGATGTAAATAGTGTGATTTTTGTTATCTATAAAATTTGAAAAAGTTTAATAAATGATGAATTTTTTTTATGTGAATTGTGGTTAGAAGTATATACGTTTTTTTTTACACTGAAATTTTAGGGTCTTACAATTCCCTTCAAGACTAGTGTTTTTCCTTTCCTTCAAAGCTAGGGTTATTTCCCTCCTCAAATATTTGGAATGGCTTCCCCTTTCCATGCTACATTGACTATTACCATGTTAAAGCTTAATTGGAAAAATTATTTATCCTGACTCACTTTTATGGAGTTATAGTTTCTAGGTTAAGGATACCATGATCATTTAGATATCTCTACTATTTCGAAGGAAGACAAACCTTAGTGACATAAATTGGATAGTTATGTGTTGTTTTATGGCAATCAGTTGAATAAAACGTTTTAGAAATTTTCAGACCATTTAAGACATGTTCTTCCTTTTGGAAAAGGATGCAAGATACTTTTGCTAATCACATTCAATGTTTCTTTGGTGCAACTCAAAGAGTATCCTCTCTCACACAAACCAATCATGAAAATTGTCTCACACGTAGCAAAGGCTCGTACTATAGTAGAAGAATTAAAGATATTTTTTATGGTTGACTCATTGGAGGATATCAATAAAAAACTTATATGTTATACATGGTTCTAATTTTGAAAAGCCTACACTAAGATTTTGATCATATTTGGGACAAATTTTAGTTGGTGGTCAAATCCCTTTAATGGACAACTTAGTCACTAGACTTCTTTATGTGCCTATCCTGTTGAAAGATGAAAATTTAACTGATATTATTGAAAACATCAACAATGCTAACACCCGAGGAAAAGGAGGTCAAGCAACCAAGCAGGATGTGGTGGCCGAAGTGGGCATCCTTAATGCTCATATAGTAAAATAATGGGTTATATCCAAGAAAAATATTATTCCTTGCATTATTTTCCAAAAAAAGGCTACTCATATGTTTAAATATGATAATTTAGAATCTACAATTTCTTATGAAGAGCACCAAGAATTTTTTAGGTACAAGTTTGGAAAATCTATCAATCTTGATCAATCCTCTTCAATTTCAGATGCGTCGACTGCATGCATTTTTTAATCTATGGAAGATCATAGTCTATAGATCCTTGATTTAGGTGCCTCAGACCATGACTCTGTAACATTTCTTCATTTTTCTCCATTTCCTCTCCAAAAATTCCTCATTTCATTATTGTTTCCAATGGATCATAAGTGGTATCATGGAATTGACAAATTTTCCTTATCTCCATCACTAAATTTAAATTTTATTTTGTACATTACTCATTGTGCTTACAATTTAATCTGAGTCAATTGACTCGTTGTTTAAATTTTTTTGTAACCTTTATTGTTAATTCATTTTCTATACAACAACATTGGTGTATCATCTGATTGGAGAATGACTTGAGTCACGGGGTCTTTATTTCCTAAAGCCAAGTTCCTTAGTATCCTATTTTACAACTTCTGCCTCAAAACTTTTGCATGATTGTTTGGGCCACCCAAGTTTGTCAAGTTGAAGATGATGGTTTCAAGTCTCAAACACATTCAAGCTATAGATTGTGAATCTTGTTGGTTCAGAAAACATGTTAGATCTTTCTTTCCTAAAAAGTTAGAAACACGATGTAATTTTATTTTTCTACTGCTCGTTATGATACATGGGGACCAATTCATGTCACTTATTTTGTAACATTCATTGATGAATTTTCTTGATGTACTTGAGTTTATTAATGAAAGACAATGAACTTTTATCCATATTTATATTTGTCTTTACTGAAATTAATAACTAATTTATAGTTCTAGATTATTTTTTTCAGGTGAGGTGATTCCAATAGTTGTTGACATACATATTGATGTTCTTATACTTCCATTAGTATCCATTCAACAATCACCTTCATTAGAGTTGAAGCTTTTACCTAACATCTAAAGTACGCATTTTTATGTTGGTAATTCTGTCGGTAAATCCGTTAAAAAAATGGACATCAACTTTCCTAATAAATTTGATGAACTATTTATTATAAATTAAATAAAGAAGAAAAATAAGAAGAGAAGAAAAAGGAAACGATCGTGGTGGCGGCAGCGACAATGGTGGAAACAAAACCAACTACAATAGAGAAATTGCTCTACAAATATAAGAAACATGTGAGAGTTTAAACTAAAATCAAATGAAAAAGAAAAAAAAATCAAATTACAATATTTATTATTGAATTTTACTAACAAAATAATTCATCAATAATTACTAACAAATATTTTTCAATAAATAATTATTAATAAATTTACACATCGATAATTAAAAACAAATAATAACCTATAGATTTTTAGTAATTGGTAATTATTGATAAACATTTTTATCCAACGATAAAATTTATCAAGAAATATTTTACTAACAAATTTTCAATTATTGATAAATCATGATACTTTTGTTTTATCACTAAACTTTTGTGATTATCAACTAATTTTCTCTATCAATAATTTTCTTTTATTTCTTTTATAGTGATATAATATCATACTTATATCAGATAAAAGATTTTACACACTAAATAAATAATAAAATGTTACAATAAATTTAAATCAAATAAGAGTGTCCAGTAACAAAAGTCGAATCATTATGTCGATTACATTACTAAATTAAATAATAGTTTTTGACTTGTAAATTTACGCTAAACAATTAAACTAATAGAAAAATTAAATAATAAAAACATAATTAAAATATTAAATATTCAATATATCAAAATAGTTTATCAGAGAATCAATTAAGAAAATAATTAAGTTTATGGAAAAAATAAAAGTTAATTGAAACTAAATTAAATAGACATGGTAGCATAAGTTGATTTAGTGCCAGTGCCACTGGTACTGATGGGATCTTGAAACGATTGTATCACGTGAAGTAAATCTTACTTTATTTGTGTTTGTGTTGGGAAGAGTGTGCTAGATACTGCTTTACAACATTGATGTTTCATTTTTCTACTGATAAAAAATGGTCATGTTATTTAAATGTAGTATATATATTATATTGTTTACTTATTTATGTATTTATTTTCTTCCTAAGTTTCTTTTCTCTGTTATCAATTTCTCTCTCTAAATGGTTCTCTAGTCGTGTACGTGTTTTAATAATGGGTTAACCCACGTGCTTTGTTATCCCTCTTCGGTTTCATAAGTATTTCTAACTATTTTATTGGTGTGTAAGCGGTTGATATTTTTAGTAAAATTTATATTTCTATTACTTTTATGTATGAAATTCAAATTCGATATCTTATTTATAGATGCTAACTGAATATGACTAGTTTATACTAGTGGTGTTTCACTATCAACTATTTTTTTTGTGTGATAAAAGTGACCTAATGGTAATAAATGGCCATTGATCCATTAACCGTTTTCATTTTAAATTCTTAGACGAAGAATTGCTGCTTCTTTGTTTTCCCTTCCACCAAAATTGTACTACATTTTGGGCTTAATTATATTTGTAAAATAATTATTCAATTTTTATTTATCTTCTTCCAACTCTAGTAATTGAATTTTCTCTTATAATATATATATATATATATATATATATATATATATATATATATATATATATATATATATATATAAATATGGTTTTATATTCATTATCAAGTATTAAGTTTTTTGAAAGTATATTCATGATACAATCAAAAATAAATGTATTATCTCGACAAGTAGAAGAATACGTTAATCAATGAGTGGACGAATTATCGCTTTAAAATGATATTATTTGGCCTAAAAAAAATAAGAACTACCTATAAGCACCTAATGGATAAGATATTTAAAGCTCGAATTGACAACAGCATGGAGGTATACATTGATAACATGGTGGCTAAATCTCAGTCGATCGACAACCACGCAAAGGATCTTATAGAAATTTTTTACCATATTTGAAAATACAACATGCGTCTAAACCCAGCCAAGTGCAAGTTCAGTGTGGGGGAGGGGAAGATTCTTGGATTCATGTTGACCAATCAGTTCATAGGAGTCAACCTAGACAAGTGTTCGATAATCCTCAATATGAGAAACACTCATAATCTCCAAGAAGTTCAGAGGCTATTTGATCTACTAACCTCACTCTTCAGATTTCTGCCTCGACTAGTGAAAAGAAAATTTTGATTTTGAATGTCATGAAAATGAAGACGACAACAAATTGGGACAAGTGATGCAGGACTACATTTGACAAAATCAAAGCGATCATTACCAGCCCGCCTATAACCAAACCAGCAGCTAATAAAGAAGTGTAGTTATACATGTCGATGTCAAACGAGGTCATCCACGCCACACTCATGCAAGGAAACCCCAAATAAAGGCTTATATATTTCATTAGTTGGGAGCTACAAGATGTTGAGACCCGGTATAAACTAATTTTACTTCTATTAGTTCATATGTAAGTACTGAACGATATAATTTTTTCTACCACTAGCATTTTTCCTTAAGGAAGGTTTTAGCCAAGGAGGCTTTAATGAGGCAACTGAATTAATAAAATCAAGATTTTCACTACAAGTACTTGTCTCAATTTTTCTTCTCGTATGAAACAACTATCAATGGTCGGATAAGGGAGAGTTCATGCAATGAACCCCTATCGCACCAATTGACCCATTAGTTAAGGTAGAGTTCTAAGAACCCCTCTTGTTGGAGCGTACGCTATTGTTAAGGAAAAGTTCTACACAAATCCCTACCACTCAAAGCATATACAATCGGTTGAGGAAGAGTTCTAAATGCACACCTATCAAACGATCACCATTAAAAATTGTTTAAAGTTCATCTAATGAACCCTTATTGAACGCACTATCGGTTAAGGATGAATTCTAACAAATCTTATCACACTTTTCAATGGATCGGTTAGAGACGAGTTCCAAACAAACCCCTTACAAATCCTTACCGATAAAATTCGTTGAGTAAAGATCACAATAAACGATTCCCTATCACATTAAGGTCAAGCTCATCTTAAATCAATCGAGGCAAACACAAACTAATGAATTAAAAAAGACAACAGTATGAAGTTAAGTAGACTTTATATTACTTTAAAAGAAAGTTGTGCAAAATATGAAGGTCGATCCGATGACGATCAGTTTACAAAAAACCTAGCTTTACCGATTGAGTCGGATCGACCAACAAAATTATTCAAACTACTAAGTAAAAACAACTCTTAACAAAAAGAATGAAAAGATAAATATTAACAATCTAGATGACAACCTTTTCTCGATCGATCGGATGCAAGAGACTTCACCTTTCATAACATCCACAACAACACCTTTGTCATCAGAGGTATTCAGAACGCACATGAGCCTCCCCTTGTGGAAGGCCATTTAATTGTCAATTATGCCCTCGTGTATGAGGATATCATAGAAATAGGTCGCTTAGTCCAAATCATTCTGAAACTGACCTCATGTTGAGCCATGATCTATTGCTCAATTCGTCAAGCTTTACGACTAAGGACTTGTATTTTTTGCCTAAGTCCCTTAAGGCCTTCTGGTCAACCTGTTGAGATAGAAGAAGGTTGTCAACATGTCATTGCAATCGATTAGACTTGGCCACCAAAATCTTTTCTTTCCCAAACAAGGTAGCAACCCTGGTGGCTGAATCATTTTCCTTTTGCATACACTAGGTATGAGCGGACCTGATCTCTTTCAATTGGGTCGTCAGGACCCTATTGCCCTTAAGAATTGTTGCGAGATCCACTTAGGAAGCTACAAAGTCATTCTCCAATCCGATTATCTTTGATCGATTGGTGTTGGGAGACACCCTCTTACATAAAGCAACCACAACAAAATTAAATTCAACTACAGCGGCCAACACATCAGATTCAAAGAGATCCTTAATCAATTCTTTCTCCTCAGAGTTAAGGTGAAAGAAGAATTTATTTCCCATTCGTAAGCTAGTACCAAAAACACCGCTAATAAGAGGGGCTGATGTCTCCCCACCTCGACGGTCGTGCTTAGGAAAACAAGTAGAAGTAAATTGCTTATTGTGCTTCCTCTTGCCCTTCCTCCTTTTAGCTTCATCCTACTAATCAGTAGAAGCAACGAAAACAATGGTAAGGGGAGGAATGTTTAGAATAGGTACAAGGGAGGTTATCGCCCCTGCCATAGTGTTGCATTGGAACTTCTGCTACTTTGGTCGTGGGGACCTTTTGTGCATATGGGTCGATCCCGGAATCAATTGCACTTATCGGGTGCTTGTCCAACAGTTTTTTTGAAGAAGTTAACGTTTCAGGGGTTGGTGTAGGCCATTACAGTTGTAACACCAAAAAAAATTAGCCAAGTTAAAAACCAACAACAAATAAACCGAACATGGAAAGATTATTTACTATAAACATCCCAATAAAGATTGTGACATCGAAAACATTTCAAAAGTTCTTTAGCTGGGAGTTTGGGGGAAGCTGCTCCAAAACTTCAAGAGCATAGCCTTCTTCATGGGTTATCATTGTTGATTCCCAAGGGTTTGATCGAGCGGGATTATGGGTCCATGACAAAGAAAAGTTTGGTTGATGGTTCCCTGAAGAAAAATTTACAACCCTTTACTGTAATAGCAACCTTGAAGAACCTCTTTAAAGCCCTTATAAAAGGTAGCAAAAAGTTGGAAGAGGTTCCTATCAATCTCACTTATTAGAGAAACTCATCCCTTTTGGACAATCGAACAGGTTCAATAGTGGTGGAGGAACAAGGTCGGGTAGGAATTAGGCCTAAAGCCTTGCACAATATCCCGAATGTTTGCATGGCCGCCCATGCATTTGGATAAAGTTGAGTGGGAGCAATGTTCAACTCCTGCAAGACCCCAACTTTGAAGTCTTTGAACGATACATGCACGAATAGGTCAGTAAAGAAGTAGGAGTACACAAAAAAAGAAGTTCAACTTCGAATTCTCTCGACCGTGGATACTCATTCGTTGCCTCAAAACACTTGGAGGTGTACGACATCATCATCAATGTTCTCCCTTAGAATGTACGTCCGACCATTAAGGTCCACTATATCATTACCCCATCGGAAGCGGGTAGCATACTTGTGGAATTCAGGCGCGACCCACTCATATTCGGGAACTTTTGGAAGATTCAACTTGTCCTCCTCAATTACTATATGTGTTGACCAATACATATTGACCTAAATAGTACGAACAATCATCCGAAGAGGGAGAAAATCGATCCATCACAATTAGAATTAGTTAAATATCTATATGATTGTTTGAAGTTTTATTACACATTTATTATAAGGTCAAACCCCTTTAGTAGACCCTATTTATGTTGGGTTTTCCAATTATATCCTCGTTTTATTAGATTCCCCAATTTAGTCCTAAAAAATGAAAATTTGAGTCAATTGAGCCCCTAGCGTTAAATTAACTTAACGGGGTTAAGTTTTTTATGACCTTGAACATTGACGTGGCCAGTTTTTGAAACGTGGCACGTGGAATTTGCAATCTGGCAGAGGTCGTGCAACACGCAACAGGCCACGATGGTTTAGGGGGCATGATGGACACTAGTGTTCAAATCCTGAAGAATCTTCCACCTCCCCTTTAGAAGCGTAATAGTCTCCATCACCACAGACCTTCCCTTCATGAGCATTCCATCGAACAGGTTCTGGGCGGGGGTGCCCATCCCGTTGGGGGAGAACGGGATGAGGAAAAAGGGCAGCAGAGGGAAGCACCAGTCTTTGACCATGCAAGGCCTCACGTGGTGGTCGCGAATGCTAATGACCTTGTCCTAGACGATGTCACCGAAGGTGAGGCGGTGGTAGAAGAGGTTGTCGCGGAAGTGGGTGGCGTCATCGGTGCCACCGGGGGCCTTGACGCAGACGTCATAGAAGATCTTCTTGTGGTCGAAGATGACTTGGAGGAGTAGAGAGGGGTAGCCGTAGCAGCAACGGTAGGGGTTGAGGTTACAATTGTTGTTGGGGGTGGATCGGAGGTGGACGGGAGTGGTGTCGATGGTGTCGCACATATTGGGGAGGGATGTGAGTTCCTCGAAGGCATGGGTGGTCTCGAGGAGGCGACGACGGTGACCAATGAGTATTTTGATGAACTTAGGGTAGAGCTTGGTAGCAAGGAGGCGCGTATGTTGGTGATTTTGGAGATGAGGTAGGGGTCAAGGGAGTAGTGGGCAGCGAGGGTTTTGGTAGAGAGGCCATGGGCGAGGTGGGAGAGGACCATGGCAACGGCGTAGTCAGAGGGTGGGGAGAGATTGGAGAGGGCGATGTGGGGCTTGAGCTTGTCGACGATGGTTGTGAAGACGGGGTAGGAGATGCCATAGAGAGAGCGCCAGGGCGTGTCAAATTCCACGTACAAGGTCTGATAATGCCACATTTCAAAAACTGGCCACGTCAACGTCCCACCTTGTCAAAAACTTAACCTCGTTAAGCCAATTTAACGGGGATCTAATTGAAAAAAATCCAACATAAATAGAATCTACTAAAAGGGTTTAACCTTGTTATAACATTATCTACTTTGAACTTAAACTAACTTTAACGTAAAAAAATATTCTAATAAGTTGATGAATAGATTATCCTAAAAACAACTACATTAAAGTAAAAAAAATATTTAAGTGAAGATTTCAATTGTCATCTTATGAAACAAATATAATTCTAATTTATCATCATGCAACGTAATTGATACAAATAAAATACGCAAATAAATACATTCA
This sequence comes from Vigna angularis, assembly GCF_016808095.1. Lineage (NCBI taxonomy): Eukaryota > Viridiplantae > Streptophyta > Magnoliopsida > Fabales > Fabaceae > Vigna > Vigna angularis. The sequence continues at coordinate 33,853,640 of NC_068972.1, forward strand.
AGTAAAATTATCTGCTTGTAATAAGGTGTTGAACATAAGTCAAAATTAAATTGCATTATATATTAATAAGATAATTCATAAATATATAAAACATCACTTAGTTTAAAATACATTGTAAACATTAATCAAAATATTATATATAATAAAATAAAGTATAATGTCATGAGCTTTAAGTAATATCATTCGATCTAAATAACCATTTTGCATATGTTACTTAAATTTATAAAAATTATTGAGCAATTCTATTTAGAGTTTTTTTATCACACAAAATTGAACAACATCTTTTATCACACTAAGTTCAATAGCCAACGTTAAATGTAAAACTTCCCAGAAGGTCACCCATCCCAGAATTACTCCAGGCTAAGCACGCTTAACCATGGAGTTCTTATGAGACAAGCTACCGAAAAGTAAATGCATTTTGGTGATATGAGTAGTCAAATCAATTCCTTTAAGCTATCCTTCAACTGTATAGTCCCATACCTATACAGTCTCCAAATCCCTCTCATTCCGGTGTATGTTCGATTCATCCATGTACCCCTTCCACCCGAAGCTGCCAGGAGCCGCTCCTTGTCTGTGCCCCCTACACCATGCTTCTTGCACCGGCGTCACTCCCCGCCCTCGTCTCCGTGCCCGGGTGTCACATGCCCACCAGCTTCCGCTTGGTTCGTCCTCGAACCACACCGTACTGGGAGAGGCTAGGCTCTGATACCATCTGTAACGTCCCGGCAACTCACAGGGACCATCGACTGCCCCCACAGATCACCACCAGGCTTTCCAGTGTGCTTTGTCCTCACTCGCACACTTTCCGGGAAAACTTCCCAGAAGGTCACCCATCCCAGAATTACTCCAGGCTAAGCCCCCCACAGATCACCACCAGGCTTTCCAATGTGCTTTGTCCTCACTCGCACACTTTCCGGGAAAACTTCCCAGAAGGTCACCCATCCCAGAATTACTCCAGGCTAAGCACGCTTAACCATGGAGTTCTTATGAGACAAGCTACCGAAAAGTAAATGCATTTTGGTGATATGAGTAGTCAAATCAATTCCTTTAAGCTATCCTTCAACTGTATAGTCCCATACCTATACAGTCTCCAAATCCCTCTCATTCCGGTGTATGTTCGATTCATCCATGTACCCCTTCCACCCGAAGCTGCTAGGAGCCGCTCCTTGTCTGTGCCCCCTACACCATGCTTCTTGCACCGGCGTCACTCCCCGCCCTCGTCTCCGTGCCCGGGTGTCACATTAAAAATGACCGGTGATATTTTTGTAAATAAATACAATTATTAAATGTCGTTTAGAATTGTAATTCAACGTAAAATGATATAAAACGTCGAATGCCCCAACATTAGACGTCAAAATTAGTGAATTTAATAAAAATTTGAGTGGGAGATTGAAAATTCATTCATTTTATCTTAGCGCGCGAGACCCTCTTCTCTGCTCAAACTTTTCTCGAACGAAGTTTGACGACCATCACATGTAATATTTCTTTCATTTGATACAAATGCATGTTAATTTACAACTTTAGGTATGATTTTTGTTTGTTTTGATCGATTATTTTCGTGTTGTTGTCCATCATAGGCACATTCTACTTTCTCTCTCACATGTGGCAACACTTTATTCCGATGAACCCAGGTTAGTTTTCGTTTTCGTTTTGAAGAACTTATTTGTTGAACTTGTTTTTTGTTATTTTTTGTTGAACTTGTTTGTTGTTATTGTTTGGGTAAACTTGTTTGTTGTTGTTGTTTGATTGGACTTGTTTGTTGTTTGTCATTGTTTGTTGTTGATACTATATTACATGTTCATAGTTCATACTTTATAAAATACCAAAAACTGAAATTTGTTGATTAACGTCGTTTATTGATAAAATTCGACGTTAAATTTAACGTCGAATTTAAAAAATTCGACGTCAATTTAACGTCTCCCGATATGACGTCGTTCTCGAATTCGATGTGAAAGATCTAAAATATTCGACGTTGTATGTTGTTTTTGTACTAGGTTGTTTCTCTACTTTTCTTTCTTCCTGTATATGTATCTCCAAAATTATAAATATAATATTCAATCATTTATTAAATTAATTTTTTTTCTCTTTTCTCTCTTTATTATACACCTCTTTTATTTTTTTAATCGGCTTTCGAAAATTAGTTAAAAATTCAGTAATTTTCAAAAGCTACTTAAAATTTGAAATACGTTTTTTTTTTTAATAAAATTTACAAGCTCTTAACCTATTTTTAAAAATCGGAGTTAAGGAAATACATTTAAGGAATAAACATATTTCAGTATTGGTTTAATGTCTCGGTAGGTCCCTATTTTCGGCGTGAATTTCAAATAGGTCCCTTTTCTTTTCGGCGTCTCAATTGGGTTCTTTTTTGTGTAAAATTGGAGCAATTAGGGGTCTGCCGTCAAATTACACAAACGGCCGTTTAAGTTTGCCTACGTGTTATTAAAAATGATTTTGAATTAATTTTTGTATTAAAAAATGGATTTGTTCTTCAAGGGCAAAAAAGGCAAACTGGGGCAAACCCACTTCAGTAATTGTCTACCCCTCTCCTTCTCACACACAACCAGAGTGGCGGTGGTGCTTCAGGAGGCTGCAGGGAACGAACAACGCCGCCGTGGCACTCAAGTGCCTGATCGCCGTCCACTACATTATCCTACACGGCAGCTTCATCCTCCAGGATCAGCTCTCGGTCTACCCCAACTCCGGTGGCAGAAACTACCTCAACCTCTCCTCCTGGGTCCGCTGGTTCGCACAGCACATCGAGCAGCTTCTCTGCGCCTCCCGTGTCCTGGGATTCTTCCTCGGAACCGCCAGCGACAAAGAGAGTAGAGAAGACAGAGCGTCGAGTCTCTCCAACGCCGACTTGTTGAGCGAGTTTGACTCTCTGGTGGCTCTGGTCGAAGGGCTTTGCAAGAGGCCCGAGCCCAACGGAAACCTCTTGGTGGAGGAGATTATGAAGCTGGCGCGTGGGGATTGAGGCGTGGTGCAGGCTGAGGTGCGCGTGAGGTTGAACGAGTTTAAGGAGAGGTTCGGGGGTTTAAGTTTGGGGAAGCGGTTGAGTTAGTTTGCTATTTGAAGAGGTTGGAACAATGCGAAGAAAAGGTGTTGGCTATGATGGATGAGGCAAGAGAATTGAAATTGTGGGATACGGTGACCCTAGTGAAGGACATGGCTGAGATTCAGGTCTACAGAGAAGAGAGTAAGTTGCGGATTGTTGAAACTATATTTTTTACTTTTACATTAAAGAAAAACTGTTGTTGCATCGCATCATCACCATTCATTAATAAACAAGATCCCAAGGAGTGAATCAGAGAGAGGATGTTCTGCATTTCCGATTCCCCTCTCTACATCGCTAAATGCCTCAGCAAAGACATAACCACCTCAACCATTCCCCTCGGCTTCCGACTTATCGGCGTCAAGGGCTCCCTCTCCTCCTGGGAACTTTCCAGAACCTTCCTCCAGACTCTCTCCGCCGAGGGCGTCGCCCTGGTCCTCTGTAAATTCGTCTCCTTCTCCAACTCTGACGATTCCCGTTTCGACCCCGATTGCGACTTTGCGGTAGAGGTTTTCGACGCCGTCTTGGAGCAGTTGGTGGAGCTGAAGGAGTGGTTTGAGGTTCAGATTCTGTATCATTTATGTTCTGGTGTTCTGTTTTGGTGTTCTGTTCTAGTGTATGAGAAGGAGAAGGGGAATAACAATGAATTATTGAAGTGGGAATGATAGTGAGTTTTCCCAGTATGCCCTTTCCCTACAGCTGATTTAACCTCATACTTTTTAATATAAAACTCTTTTTTAATTCCACCTCTGATTACTGAAAACACTGCTCATGCCATGTAACGAACAATTAAACGACCGTTTGTCCAATTTGACGGTAGGTCTTTAATTGCTTCAATTTTACAAAAATGAGGACCCAATTGAGACGGCAAAAAGAAAGAGGACTTAAATGAGATTCTAGACTAAAATAAGGACCTACAGAGACATTAAACCTTCAGTATTCGAAAAACGTTTATTTCTGAAATGTATTTACGTTTAAGAAAAAAATATATTAAATTTAAAATAAAAAAAAACTAAAATAATAAATAATAAATTTTGAAAAAACATAATAAAACAAATGAAACAAAAAAAATTAATAAAATTTAACAAAACTTCAAATAAAAAATAACTAACAAATACAATTGAGATATTTTAAAAAATAAACTAAAATTAAATTAAACAATTATAAACAAATAGCAAAAATCAATATAATTTCAAACAATAAAAAAATTATTTTATTAACAATTATTAAATATTGAAAATTTATTAAAACAAACAAAATATAAAATTAACGATTAAAATTAAATAATAAAACATACAAGTTAAAATAACAATAAAAAAATATTTAAAATTAATTAAAAAGAACAATCTAAAATTATTATTTTTTTGTTATTTTAAATTGTATGTTTTTTTATTTAATTTTAATTGTTAATTTTATGTTTGTTTGTTTTAATAAATTTACAATATTTAATAATAGAATCAGTTTTCTAAAATAACCCTTACAACTCATGGACCAAAACAAGGCAGGTTACAAAATTTGTAAACAAGACTAAAAATATAGGATTGTATTCGAATTAACTCCTAATGAAACTTTTATCAAAACATAAGGAAAAAAACTGTAATTCAAATTTATTTATAAGAACAAATAAGAAAAACTCTAAAAAAAATAGATATACGACAAAAAGAAAAAGAATAGAAGGCTTTTAAAAAAGAGGAACTTATCTTATGTTATAAGAGTGAAAGATTGTAGAAGAATGAAAAGAAAAAAGAGGAAGGAGATGAGAATTTTCACCTTTATTCTTTAAGGTGACTAAAACTTTTGTGAGAGGGTGAGAAAATGAAAGTTGTTCCTATGTTTGAAAATGCTTAGCTTGTAATGGAAAGCTTAGACAAGAATAAAAAGAAAAATCAAATTTTTACCACCCTTTTACATTTGTGTGGCCATATTAGAAAGAAGAATGAGATAATATTTTTCTCATATTTTCTAGAAAAACTCATGTCAAACTGTCATGTCATTGAATAAATAGGTAAAATAAAACTTCCCCTTTTATATAAATCTTAATTCACGTGTTTGTGATGTAATTTTTTTTTCATTTTGTTTCAAAGAATAATGCATTATTAAAGTAATTAATGATATACAGTATGGTCATCCGATCAGCCAAGAATGGAAAAATAACCTATCGATCCATAATAGTATAATTGATCTAAGTATTAATATTAATTAATCATCTTTATTATAATATTATTACGCAAAGTGACTATTAAGAATGTGTCTTTGACAAATACCCTCCCACACGACTGGGATAAGGAGGAAAAAGAACGAACAAGATAACTTAGAGAATGCAGAACCATAAGAAAGCTCATCTAGTCTTCAAAACAATTTTGAGTGCTTTGAGTAAGGGATCTCAGTACATTACCCAAAATAAAGGATAATTAATTGAGCTTTATTTTTAAATTTAATCCAAAATATGTATATATATATTACAAGAAAATCTTAAAATAATAATCAATTTTAAAAACAAAATATAATTGGTCCCTATAATAACCAATTAAATATTATTTTATAAATTAAAATTATTCTCTAAAATAATCACAATTATAAATAAAATAATAATAATTAATTTGTGAATTATATAAATAAGATGTGTAATAATAATAATAAAAAAAGAGAAGAATGTATGAAAGTGGGGAGTGAAAGATAGTGGTTACAGTTGAAATGGGTGGTGGAATTAAAGAGAAATTGTTGTGATGCCATAACCAAAACTTGCTTTTGAACGTGAAAGGTTTTCAGACATTTCAAAGTCATGAGTGTTGGTAAACCTTCATTAATTACCCCAAAACCTTTTAATTTGCATTGTTTGTCATCGAACATTTTTGTCCTTATAAATGAAGGCACAATACTTTTGGAAATGAAAGCGACTTTATACTTTTATGTTAACTCCCAAACACCACTTTTCACCTTCAAACAAAAATCATTCAAGATAACAGCCACATACCACCCACCTCTATTCACGTAACCACATGCCCATTTATCAAACATCACTTTCCTTCCATCAATAATCTCATATTTCATTTATCAATGCATCTTCATTTTTTAATAAGTGTTTTTTGTAGATAAAATTATGATAAAATAAACATGTTATCTCAATAAATATCCTAAGAAATTGGAATATCTCAAGTAAACTCTCATTTTTAAAAGGATTGAAACTTTCATTTCTTTTAGACTTCGACTCAAAACTTTTTTAAAATTAAAGTTTTTAAATTTAGAAACGGATAAAAATTAAAAACAATCAAACAAGTTTACTTCCGAATCATGTGGAGAACCAACTTTTTGGAAGGGAAAAACAACACTAACTTAAACCTTTTAACAGAATCTCTAACTCCTTTTATATATATCAGAATCTTTACTCTTAGCAGCAGGGCCTATAAAAATCATAATACATACAGAGAGAGAAAAAACTACTAAAAAAACTTTAAAAGAGACAAATAAAAAATAACCTAAATAATCGTCATGCATATGTGTGATGGAGGTGGAAGGTGCGTTTGGCTCAGTCTTCCTAAACAAATATCATTAAAGACCACATGACACATCCACATTAATTGTTAAAGAATTATTTTTAAGTTTAAAATTGAATTTGTGTTAAAATAACTTTAGATACTCAAATTATATTCTTAATTTTAAAAATATTTTACTTTTAGAACGAAAACATTCAATCATAAATCAAAATATTCCAAAGTTCACTTTATATGAAAATAAATTGGTCATTACGGGAGACGTTACTTTGTGAAGATAATGGTTGTTGGCAAACGTCAAAGAAAGTGATCACTATGCGATAAGTGGAGTGGGAAGAAAAACGGAAAGTATGAAAAGAAAATAGATTAATGATATATATGTACCAATTGAAAATGAAACTCCTTAATGTATGCATATAGTTTTATATATTATTAAAAAATAAAATTGAAAGAAGCATCATCATAGATGATTTTAATTGCACTGAAAAACACGAAGGCAATAAAAATTACTTCCGTAGTGAAAAACTGTTTACTGTTCAGAAAATCAAAATTCGATGTGGGAGAGTTGTTAGCAAAAGTTCATCCATGTGGTGAAGATAATAAAAAGAATATTTTTATAATAAAAAAGCAGGAAAATAAATTATAAAAAGCAGTAAATAAAATGTTTATACAGCCATCAGTCAGGTCCAGCACCAGTAACCTATTGAGGACCAACCCCAAGACAGACACGTTCGCATCTTTCTCTGAATGTTTAACAATATTTTCCATTCTACACAAGAAATCTACAACAACCGAACAAAAATAACCAAATCTAAAACAAAACCTACCATCGTCATCGTCATCGTCGTTATCTTCATCTTCATCATAATCCCCCATCAGTGGTTGGGGTAGAGGCGTTGGGTTCAACCTTCCTCAACTGAATCCCATGCTTGTGAGTCTCATCATCTTCATAGGCATAGGCAAACCCTCCATGCCGGGTCAGATCCATACCCGCCAGTTCATCCTCCGACGAAATCCTCAAAAGCTTCAACTTTTTAAGCCCCCAGAAGAGTGGCCCCATCGTCGCACTAACCCATCCAACAATCACCAAAATCTGAATCACGTGCGCCCCCAACAAACTCCATCCACCACCCATAAACAACCCGTGCGGCCTCGACTGATCTCCCTGGTAAACCTGCAACACGTACTCCTTCTTAGCGAACAGCGCCGTGAAAAGCACCCCCCACGCGCCACACCCTCCGTGCAACTGCGCCGCCTCTAAAGGATCGTCAAACCTAGCCATCTCCGCCAGTTTGTTACACGCGATCAGAACAAGGGACGCCACAAAACCACACACGATAGCCGCCCACGGCTCCACCACAGAACAACCGGCTGTTATGGCGGCGAACCCTCCCAGCAAACCGTTGCAGACATCGGTGACGTTCCAATGTCCGGATATCAGGCGTTTCCCGAAGAGCGTGGTCAACGCAGCCGTTGACCCCGCTAGAGTTGTGGTAACCGCGGTTCTCCCAACCGCGCTCCATTGACCATACTTGTTCCCCGAGTCATAAGCGACTAAGATTTTGTTGAATGAACCAGGGTTGAAACCGTACCAACCGAACCACAGCATGAAGGTTCCGAGCACGACTAACGAGGCGCTGTGGCCACGTAAGGCCACCGCGCGTCCCGCGTGATCAAATCGGCCGATTCGTGGACCCTCGATAAGGGCGCCCCAGAGTCCTGCCACACCGCCGACCATGTGGACAACGCCGGAGCCGGCGAAGTCGATTACGCCGGTGGATAATAAAAGATCGCTTTTCTTGAACGCGGATGCCCAACCGTCAGGGGACCAGAACCAGTGAGAGACTACCGGATAGACGAAGCCGGTGAGGAAGGAGGAGTAGATTAGGTACGCGACAAACTGGGTTCGCTCGGCGATGGAGCCGCTGGTGATGCCGGCAGCGGCGATGGCGAAGGCCCACTGGTAAAGGAAGTTGCTGTAGTCTAAATTGTCGGAGTGGAGGTCTGTGAGGCCGAAGTAGTGTTTCCCGATGAAGCCGTTGGAAGGGGAGCCCCAGGCGAAGGCAAAGCCGAAGAGGTAGTAGAAGATACCGCCGGCAGCGGCGTCGAGCACGTTGGTGAGCATGATGTTCATGGTGTTCTTGGCGCGGACCGAGCCGGCGCAGAGCATGGCGAAGCCGAGCTGCATGGAGAACACGAGGTAGGCGGAGAAGAGGAGGTAGGTGTTGTCAATGGCGTAGCCTGTGTCCGTGAAATTCCTACTCACGGCGGTGAACTGGTCGCAGATTAGCGTGGCCGCCGCTTGGGCGTTGGTTGTGTTTGGGCCAAAAAGTTGGGCTAGTTGGTCCGCCGAACAAGATTGCTGCGACATGGTTAGGGTTGGCGTTGAAACGCAGCGTTCGGATTGGGGGAGTGGAATGTGAACACCTTGAGATGAAGAGAGTGTCTGTGCGTATAAATAGAGAAAGTTGTTGAAGTCAAATTGTCTGCGCTTCAAAATAAGAGAGTCTTTGTGTGAGAGAGGTGACTTTTCAAAGGTTCAGATTCGCCGAAATTAATAAAAATATTTGGAAAACGGAATCACGGTTTTCTTTCTTTAAGATTTCTTTTGCTTCTCAGCTTTTAATTTTTCTTTTATCACTTCACCTACTTTGTTTTACATAAAAGTATCTGCAGTATCTGTTTTCGTAACTATCGTGTGCACATACTGTACGCGAATCTAAACAATAATAATATTATTATTATTATTATTTTAAGAAGTATCTCCTTTTTAATTATTAGATTAAGAAAATAATGACCAAACTTATGAAATCATTTCTGATTTTAATATAATTTAAAAATTAATCATATACTATAAAAGCGTAAAGTAATTAATGTAAGAAACATTCCAATTTAATAAATAATGATATTATTTATGATAAGAGTTATATATTAAAAAATAGTAGTATTAATGAGGTTTGAAGTTATATATCATCATTCTCAACAAAAATTAAAAAATGGAAACACCCCAACTTTTTATATTATAATTAATATAGAAAGTCTTCGTAGAATAAAACTTATTGTAATATGTTTGCACTTAATATACTTACTATGGAGGGAAAATAGTTCCTTTAATGGTTCTACTCTATTATCATCAAAGAAAGAGTTTCCTCTTGTGGATCTTCACCTTCAAACTCTTACTTTGTCCAAGTTGTGCTTAATTTGTGATCCATATTGTACTAATTATTTTGTTATTTTAGTGCATTTAGTTTTCTTCCAGAATATAATTTCTTTTATTTAAAATTAATTGATTTTCATCACTATAAAATTAGTTTTGCAAAATAAATTACTTTTTATGTTAGTTCTTTTTCCAACTAAAATAATAACTAAGTATGTTAATTATTTAAACACCCACACCTTTTTTATGTTGTCTAGATTTTGTATCAATCATACAAATATTTTTAACCGATACATACATACATATATATATATAAAGAACAAGAACCATTCAAAACTAAGAAAATATACATTTTTGTGTATGTACAAACAAAAATGTATATCTAGAAAATTTCCTAAATATCTAGAAAATTCACCTCCACAATTTTTTCCACGTGTGTTTTGATTAGAGTATTATTTGACCTTTGTTGACATTCGAGCCATAAACTTATAGAAATTATTTTCTTAAAAGTTACTCTAAATGATATATGACTAATAAATATAACCTTTGTTCGACGGTGGATAAGTTCACAAGTGAAGTGTACAAATTTTGGTCACACCGTCATAACAAGAAAAAAAAACGGAAAAGTTTTTTAATCTAACGAAAAAATAGATATTTTTTTCTTAACTATTTATACAACCTATATAGTTTAGCACACACTGGATCCTATATAACTAAATAAAGAAAATAGTTTTAAGTCAGTATATATTTAAATATATTTTATTAAATTTTTATTAAAGTTTTAATTTATTAAATAATTTAAAATTTTATATTTTTAATTAATTGTTTTTTATTTTTTTTCAATTAGTTTTATTTTGTTTTGACATTTTATTTATTTATTGTCACACGTTAAAAAAGTGTGAGATTATATATTTAATATAAAAATAATATTGTGATGATTATAAAATAGTTAAAAAATTATTATTTTATTAAAGTATATTATATGACGAGATCATAATTTTATCAATTATTTTAAATATATTTTTGGTTCTGTATTATTATATAAAACTGTAAATGATAACGTTTTGATTATTATCTTTTAAAAGATATTGATTTTAGTTTTTTAATTTTGAACGATATTAAAATTTTGTTTACGTGACAAACGACATTCTAAGTCAAGTATAACAATTCATAGTTGCTATGTGTTTAATTTATTTTTAGATAATATATACATGAACAAAAATATATTTAACCTTATATATTAACTATATAATCTTATACGTCTTAATATATTATAAATTAATTAATTAATAAGATAAGATAATAATTACATCATCTAATTAAAAATAATTAAAAATACCAAACTTTACTAAAAATTAAAAATATTAATATTTAATAAATTAAAAAATATTAAAAAAATTATGAGAACTTAAAATTTAGTAATAATAAATTGTAACAAAATATTCTCAAAAATAGATTTATTTTATTCTCAACAATAAGTCGATAATGATAAATTGTAGTAGAATTGATCTCTTACTAGATGTTTCAACATTGGTAACAAGTTATGATGTATGAATATGAAATGAGTATTAGATACGAAACGTATTTGATATGTCTATGCACTTATTTTTAAAATAATAAAATACGACATGTGATATATACATATTAAAAATTTATACAAAATTCTTAAAAAAATGATAAACATATAATTACTATTGTGTGAACATAAATTAAAATCAAATGTATTAAAATTTGTCAAAATAAAAAAATTATAAATTGATATTATCACAAAAGTATTATTGTTCAATAAATTATATATTTCATTGATAAATACTAGTAAAATATATTAAAATATCGCATACAGTGTCTGACATAAATACGTAAGACAAATTAAAGTATCAGTTAACAAGAAAATTCTTACAAATTGTGAAATAATTTAAGGTAAATATCATTTTTACAATTTTTTTCTTCAAGTTGAAGTTAATATTTTTGGAGACTATATATATTTTCTTATTAAAAACAGTTCTATTAAAATTGAAAAATAAAATCTAAATAGTTAATGTAATTGTATATATAAAATTAAATTTAAAATTACCAATTAAACAAAAAAAATTGTCAATAAATATAAACCCTCGAAATTGAACTTCGTAGAATTGACAAAGTAAGTCAATGCATGTCATAAAGAATATATTTAACACCTCATATTATTAAATAAACTTTTGTAGTATCTTGTGAACATATTCTAAATTGCTTTGGATTTTTTTGTGGAAAATAAGGGTACTTTGTTTTGTCGCATACAATGCATTTAAGTTGACGAGACATGATGGGAAAACAAAGTTTGAAACTTAGTTTTAACCACATAATGATGTTGTGGCCTTTGTGTTGTGACGTAATAGTTTTAAATTTCATCCACATTTTATTTTATTTTATTCATAAAGGTTGTATATTTTTCTTATTGGTTCCACTAATTTGGGATGATAGAAGGAAAAATGACACTTATGATCCATTTAAATTGGAAATAATGTTTGGTGGTGTGGCATGTTATCTTGAGATAAATGAACGTATGTCCATTAAAAATATCGGATGATTCATATTAATTATATGATAGAAAATCAGAAATTTATTTTTAGTATCTAAAATTTTTCCCATGAAACTATCATCACAAGTAGAATTGTATATAACTCACAAATATATAAAAGAAAATATGAACAAAAAGATGCTGGTTAAAAAAATAAAAAAAAATTAAAATTATGATAACTTGTGATTGAATAGTGATATAAAGAAATTTTTGTATCAAGTTTAATTATATTTTTATTTCCTAAAATTTACTGTAATTTTTATTCTGATTTCTCAAATTTATATATATATATATATATATATATATATATATATATATATATATATATATATATCCAGAAGTTTAGAAAAATACAATTTCAGTATACTAAATTTGAAAGTTAAAAATAATTTTAAAATTTAATGTTTACACATTAAAACCATATATTTTTTAAAAATCTAAGACACAAAATTTTTTACTTATATTTGATCATAGGTTTAAACTCTCGAATGATCTCATATTTGTACGAGAATATCAAGTGGATCCTCGTATTTGTAACGGTCTCAATTGGGTCATAATATTTGTAAAATTAAGTCAATTTTGCCCTGTCCGTTAAACTGTGATGAAGTGTTTATGTTGATGTGCATTGTTTAATTAGGTAGAATTTTATTTAAATTAAAAAATTATGACATGACAAATTAGAGTTTTTCATTCTGCAGAGGGAAGGAAAAGGAGCTGCTGTCACACCTAGTGGAGACGCGAAGGAGATTGATTTTAAGGTGGAATCGATCTCGCGATGGCACTGCTTGCACGGATGCTGGCGGCGAAACTGAACTCGCGTCGGGGTGGCTATCTGTTTACGATAGTCTCTTGCGATGATGGTGAAGTGCGAAGGAACGTTGCGATTTGGTTGGTTTTTGGGGGTTTCTCTGTTTTGATTTTCTGCAGGTCTGTGTGTCAGGTGATGGTGGCGGAAGGGTTCCCCTACTCTGCGAGTTCGGGATTCTTGTTATTGCCATGGAGGAGGCTCGTAGAGATTTGCGAATCGCAACAACCATTTTTGTCGCGATTTTGATTTGGTTTTCTACGTTTTCAAGTTCCTGGTGAAGAAGATGAATGTTGTAGCGAACATTACGGAGTCACTATTAGGGTTTTTGCTGTGTGGTTGCTGTAGGTGATTCTCGTGAAGGAGATTGTGGTGGAAAGGTTCTCTCCTTGCGATTTTTGGATTTTGGAGAATGTCATGGAAGAGGCTTGCGATTTGGCTTGCAGAGATTATGGATGTGTTCATGGAGATTTGCGAATCACAGCGGCCATGGAGGCGTTGTTGGCGTTCTGGTGATGGTCTGATGCGATGGAGAAAATTGGATGGTGGCGTGAGGTCTTGCGCTGTTGATGGCGGCGGTTGCCTGAGGCAATGACGGCAAGGTAGGTGTTGTTTGTGCTGCGAAGAAGATGATGCGTTGAAGCTTTACGACGACGCGGAGGAGGGTTTCTGATGAAGGTTGATGGAGGAGGACGAATTAGGGTTAGGCGACGACCTTGCGACAGCGCGTCATGGACGGTGATGGTGGCAGCATAATTGCGGCACGACGCCAAGGGTTAGGGAATTAGGGTTTTTGTGGAGAGGATGATGATGTGGCAACAAGGGTTATCAAATTCCACGTCATAATCTAAAATTTATTTTCACGTAATAAGATCACACAGACCTGTATCACCACATCAGTAGATTTTGACGAATAACTTAACAGATAGGGCAAAATTGGCTCAATTTTACAAATATTATGACCCAATTGAGGCAGTTGCGAATATGAGAACCCACTTGATATTCTCATAAATAAGGACCATCCTAGGGTTTAAACCTCGATTGTAAAACTTTTATGTAATATGCAATGTTGTCAAATTCAAAGATTGTTTGGAGATCTGGAATGAAATAAAAACTTGATTATAACTTGATTTGTAAAGATAAAGAGGAGATAAAAAAAAGTTATATTTATAAATAATTGTATCATTAAAAACAATATAAATGATAATACTAACTCATTCATAATTTATAAAATGAGTTTATAATCCAACTAAAATAGGTTGATAAATTAGACACGAATAAAACAACTAATAAATTCATAAATATTTAATAATCTTTTCCTATCAAATATACAATCATAGTTCTCTTCCATATAATCTTCATTTTAATTAATGTCCTCACCTTTATGATTTTCATTTTCAATAACTAGAAGAATCTTCAAATCATCCATAGGTGAAGCAACGTCACCTCTACTGACATCTATATTTCCTCCATCTTTAGTTAAAATGTCTCCATTTGAATCATCCCAACTTGAACTTATTTAATTTTCCTAGAGTAAATTAATTATCATATATCACCGATGTTATAGTTTTGTTTTGCTAACATCCTTTTTCTTCTTCAATCTTGAATTAGTCATCACAAACACAACATCCTTCATGGCCTTTTTATCTAAACAAAATCTTTTCTTGATGTGAACCTAAATAATTATAAAAGTAATTAAAACATCATACTAGTCTTTAAAATATAATTATAAAATCAATTTTATAAATAAAAATTCTTACATTTTCAAAACACGTCAAGTACACTCAAATTTGGATGAACTACAAGTCAAACTCAATACTCTAATTGCAAATCATTGTAATTTTAGATGTTCATCACCATATCATTCAAACCATTGTGATGAAATTTTGGTTTTAAGTGCACATTGAGCTATTAAACTGCCAAAAAATCTATACTTGTTTTAGAAATTCTCAATTTGAATCTCAATCTCACAAATGTCTCCACCAACCTATCCAAATAATCATACATATTCCACATTTCATCATAAGTGTACAATATCCTTTATTTAAACCGTTGTTGTTATGGTTATGATGTTGTTGTTGTTATCACAATGGTCTAAATCTATCATCAAGACAAACCAATGACTTTGATACCACTAATTGATTTTTTTTAGGGTTTATTAGGAAATATTGTATATATGTGACATGAGTCCAACCTACATAAAGATTTATACAACTTTTAACCCAAAGCTTTGAGAGATTGAGTTTATGTTGTTTTCCTTCTTATATAGTCTTTACTTTGTTATTTCTATCCAATATGAGTCTTAAACTCACACTTAGATTATTTATAACAAAACTCAATATCATAATGCAACATGATATTGTGGTAATGGCCTGTAGCATGTAATTGTTTATTTCATCTTTTACAAATGGTTTATTAAAGGAGAGTATAACTAAGCAAAATAAAATAAATAAATTAATCTCCAAATACAGAATCTGCATTTCTGAAAAATAATTAAAAAAATCAAATATATTATTATCTTTCACTAACCCATTGATTAAGACTTTCTATTTTCTCTTTGGTAATATCCATTTATTTATAAATAAATATCATGGTTGTTTTTCTTATTTGAGTCCACCATGCGCAACACCTTAATTAGGGAAAGAAAATTGAGTTTTGGATCATGGTAGTTGCATACTGAGTAGTTCTTCTAAATAAGTTTATAAATATTAGATTTGTTCCTCACATAATTTTGTATGCTATTTAATTAATTTTTTTTGCCAAATATAAAAACTTATAAATCAGATTAGCTTATCTTATTTTGTGTACATGAATAAATGAGTTAAAGAAGTTACGGGTGACAAAAATAGCCCCGAAATGGAAGAAGGGTTACTAAGGATCTAGAAATAGGAATCGTTTCTAATTTTTTTTTAATGCACTTTGAAAATTTTAATGTTAAACTTAAACTTTTGAATTACTTTTCACTACACACTTTTGACCTGTAATATTATATTTAGAACATGATAGTAGACACGTTGAGTTATGCATAATTTAAATTAAGATATTATTGAGTTGGTAGGATATTACATAAAAAAATCTTCCTAAAACATTTTATTAACTAGGATTCAATATATTTTTCATTTTTAAACTATTATAAAAAAATATTTTTGATTTTAAATTAAATTATAAAGTATTTAATTTCTAATACAAAAATCATATAAAATATATTTATAATAAAAAATATATGCAGTGTTTTTCATGTAAAAAAAAGACTGAACTATAATACAACCTTTATATACCATTTGTTCGAACAAGTGTTTATTTTCATAAAATATAGAGACAAAATAATTTGTAATTTAATTTAAAATAAAATATATCTTTTTATAATAATTCGAAAATGAAAAATACATTAACTCTATTAACTATATTCATACTCTTTAAAAGGTGTATTATTTCTTACATTGCTAAAAAAATTTGAAAATCATCGTAATATACTAATTTTTGTAATTACAAAATTTCAAATTTCAAGAATTTATTTTTTAATATAATTTTTTATAAGTAGAGATTAAGTTATCCGGTCCAAAAAAACAAACTAAGGATTTGTAAACAAGAAATTTAAATTAATTTATCTAAATAAATATCTTAAAAGATAGATGATTGAAATCCCCATAATTTAAAGGTTTAATCCTTTTCGACATCCCTATTTGTGTAGGAATGTCTCAGATAGGTCCTCGTTTTCTAAAGTGTATCAAAAAGGTCCTTAATTTTGAAAATTGAGATCAATTGAGTCCTTCCCATTAATTTGGCTGGACGTCGTTAAAAAAATTGATGAGTGGGATGCTAAGATAACGAAATGTTACTACGTGGCATTGACGTGGCTTGAACAACCCTATATCCTCCATCACCAAGGCCTCTCAAATTCCCCAGAATCTTGGTGAAACCTTACTCCTACGACTACAACAGGCACCTCATATCATCATTCCAAACAGAATAGCAAATTGCTGATACTATTGATTCCCGTCACCATCGATCCAATGCCTCATATATCCAAACCCTTTTTAACCCAGATCATCAATGCCATCCATAAACAAACAACCACCTTGATCTACAAAATTCAAATAAATTAATTAAATAAGGCCTGCTACTCCAACTCCCTACATAAATCCACCAAATTCACGGGTTTCACAAGATCAATGCTCCTCGTCCAAAAAGGTAAAGAAGAACAAACACAAACCCCCCCACCCCCCTATCGATAAGATCAAAAGAGAACATTGTGTGAGTCCATGAGGGCACTAAATACAATCGTGTTCAAAAGGGGGTAAATTGCTTCCGAAATAAGCTTCCCAAAAGCAAGCACTGTTCACGGAAGCCCCACACAAACATAAAAACACACAAAGTAACACAGTCGAATAAGAAGATATAAACTCTCTCTTTTTGACAAACACAATGCGACCCCTTTCCCTTTCCCTTTTCCACGCCGTAATTGAACTCCAGTGCTAACAACCTCGACCCTTTTCCGGGTTCAAGACCTAGCACTGCAGAATGGGGCGAAAACCGCTGAAAGGAAAGAACTTGAAAGTGACCCAGAAGCCGTGGGAGCCCTAAGAGAAAAGGGTATGAGCCACTGAAGGAGAGGATCGAAGTTGAGACTCTGGAAGACCGACAGAGAATGAGGAAAAGGTGAAGAAAGAAAGGGATATTGGATTTTTTGCAGAAGGAGAAGATAAACTTGGCCGTTCTTTCTCTTTTCGATTTTGTTTTAATTTTTATTCCTCTCAGGGATTGCTTGTGAAAAAGAAAGAGTAAGTTTAAAAGTTTCAAAAAGTCTTGTAAAGGGTGAAGAGACGAGTGAGAGAGTTTTTTGTTGCAGAAGAGGAGAGAGGGATAGAGAATTTGACATTTTTTTAAAGGTTTTTTGTTGAGGAGATTAAGGAAAGAGGTGGAGGGAGGAACAGGGGGAAGAGGCGAGATGGTGGAGATAGACCATGGAATCAAAGGTGAGGAGAGCGACGAGGGCGTGATCGGGGAAGTGGTGGTGGAGGAGGAGGTCCTTCTTAAGGGAGAGTAGTTGGTCGTCGGGGGAGGAAAGATGGATGAGAAAGACGAAGGCGGGGGAGTGGAGGAGGGAAGAGTATTCGACGGTGCTGTAGGTCTACGTGCAAATGAATTTGATCCACGTCGTTAAAATTTGCTTCGTCAGCGTGCCACGACTCAATAAATTTAACGTCGTCTATTGAAATTAACAGCAAGGTTCCAATTGACTCAATTTTACAAAAATAGGGACCTAATTGAGATAAAAATAAATACGAGACCTATTTGAGACAACCCTACACAAATAGGAATGTCCAAAAAGATTAAACCTAATTTAAATTTCTATAATTTCGAATTCCATAAAATTTCCTCTAAAGACAGATATCTGAAGCTGAATTATAGATTTCAATCATAATTTTTAAATTCTGGGTTAGACACCCTAAAGATAAACCTTATTAATATTCACTTACACATGCATAAATCCTGTTAAAATACCTAAATTTTATTGAGAAAACTTTTTAGGTATGGATCGCTAGTGTCCATTTTGAGATATATTTGGGAACATGTACAAAATAATCTTAATATTTTACGAATAAA
Source organism: Vigna angularis (assembly GCF_016808095.1). NCBI lineage: Eukaryota > Viridiplantae > Streptophyta > Magnoliopsida > Fabales > Fabaceae > Vigna > Vigna angularis. The sequence continues at coordinate 33,872,309 of NC_068972.1, forward strand.
CTTTTATTTTATTAAATGCACGCCAAACTAGTGTATTATTACGAAAATCAGTTTCAATACTGTTTTTACCTTCTCTAAAGAATATAGTAAGAAGACTGAACACCAATAAAATATGATTAAGATCAAAATATCACTTTTTAATTGTTTCTGTCTTATTCTATTTATATATCCATTTAAGTTTTAAAGTCACTTGACATTAGTACAATTGTATTTTCGTTCTGAATACTTTGCAATAATTTGAATTTATTAAATACTGAAAAATAGATTAGAGCATACATGACAAGGCATCTAATTAATTCAGTTGAGAAATTTGTTAACTATCAATTTAACTGTCACCATCATGATTTAAGCGTGGTAAACATAGTTTTTAACAGTGTTTTCAAAAAGCATCTAACTCGACTCGATCCGACTTGACTTATTACGTGTTAGTTATTTTGTGAGTTAATTTAATCAGATTCACTTATTGACGAACTAAAAAAATTTAAACCCGGTCCGACCCATCACGGATTGATTAATTAAACGGGTTGACTTATTGACTCTCTTAATTACAAGTTTTCTTTTTTCAAATCCAAAAATATTACAAAGTTTTTGTAATTGAAATATAAATAAATTTCAATATAAAATATGTTAAACTCTAAAGACAATTCAAAAAAAAAATACTATACAATCCAAATGTAATTCAAAAAGAAGCACAAAAAACAAACAAATAAGTTTCTAATATTGATAATTTTTGTGTCACATATCCATTTATAAGATTAGAGTCTTGAATGGAATGGATAAATCCATAATATTTTGTCATCTTGAAACATCTTTCTCTTTATCTCATCTACAATACAATAAAAAAAATGTTAACTAATAATATTGAAATACAAAGTAATAAATAATTAAATTAAATTTGGTGGATTGGTGGGCCAACCCGACTCACCATGGGTTCAACTTGGGTGAATTGGATCGTGGTGAGTTGGGTTTTAAGTGGATCGAGTTAAAAATTGGCCCGTATAAAAAAATTACATTTTTTCAAACTTAATCTGATCTGAACCCGTGGTGGGCTGGATTGGTCTGCGGGTTCTAACCCTTTTTGATAACATTAGTTTTTAACAAGTTTCTGTAACAAAATGCTAATATGTTTGTTAGGATTAATTTGTTTGATATATTGTAATATATATTGTTAAAACAATATTGTTTGGGAATTACATAAAATATCCACTATATTTTTTTGACATTTGTTTCATATAATGGTTTTTTGTCCTTCTTACACATTTTACAATTTTACCTTGTCTATCTTGTGATTTGACACAACATTTTGTTTAAAAAATTGGTGCTTGTCACGCTTCAATTTCATCCTCCATTATTTTATTCTCCTCTCATCTCATCTTTACCAGACAAACACCACCATGATGAACAGGTCGTTGTCAATAATCTCCTTGCACAACACGACATGATTACAAAAATTGGAACGCTCCCGCGACATAATACTTCACTTCATTTAAGATGAATATTCTCTGTCTTCCTTGACTATGCCTCTAGTAGCTATGTTATTCTTGATCATTAAACTGAATGCATCACCTTAATCAGGAAAAAAAAATCAAAATATTACATTTTGGATGATAAGAAAACAAACAAAAATTGGCCGGATGGGTGGGCCAGTTTTGCCGAACTCGTCGGTTGGACATGCTGGATTCCAAAATTTGAGTATGGTCGTGGCTCTCTGACTGTGACCATGCTTATGAAACTGAAAAATTCAAGAAATTCTAAAGCTTCTTTATAATCTGAAATCTTTAACAACAAGTTCTTTTTGCTTTTTGATTCATAATGATTGTATGAAAGAAATGAAAATATTAGTCACTCTTTTTTTGGTGTTTGAATGAGCATGTATTTTGGATGCATTTGTAATTTTTGTTTTAATTCATTTTTGGATTTTTTTTCTTTCAATTCATTTTTTGGATTATTCCTAATATTAGGGTTTTGGTGCTTGGTATTGACATATACAAATTGCAAAGTTGAGCTGCTTTATGATAATGTTTTAAAATTACAATTAGACACTAGCAAGATGGACATGTAGATGAGATGACCATAATGACCTAGACTGGCCGTGATGGACAAGTTGATGGGATGGTTGAGATGAATCAGGTTGGTTGAGATGAACAAGTTGAATGAATGACAAGGATTGATCGAGCTGTGATGGCCTTTCCAGGATGGACGGACTGGCGAGATTGCCACAATGGACTGGGCTGACAGGATGATTGGGATCAACGAGATGGACAAGTTGACGGGATGAATGGATTGGTAAGGTTAACGATATGACAAGGATAGACAGGATGGATATGCTGATGAAATGGTCAGGATGAACGAACTGATTGGGATGAACAGGATGGAGATGAACGGGCTGATGAGATGGTCAAGATGGTCCAGGCTTACAAGATGGACTAGGCTTTTGGGATGATAGAGAGAGACTTGCTGATGGGGTGGATGGTGGACAGGCTGATGGGATGGACAAGATGAACGAGATAACATGATGAACGAAATGGACAGATTGATGGGATGGTCGAGCTAGCTAGGCTCAAGGGACGAACAAGTTAGGCAAAATGAATAGACATACGTGATAGCTAGGATGGACACACTTGTTGTGATGGTCGAGATGGTCAAGATGAACCGAATTGATGAGATAGATGAGTTGACGGGATGACCAGCTGGCCAGATAAATAGGTTGAAAAAGATGGATAGACTAATGTGATAACAAGAAATAATTAGAATGAATCAAGTTGAAGAGATGACCAACATACACAATAAGTTGACAGGATAACCTGATGGATGTGCTAGTCGAGTTTACGAAATAATAGATTGGAACTCTACTAACAAATGGATGGGATAGATTGAGCTGAAAAGTTGACCGGATTACGTGATGATCAAGTGAGATTGATTGGATGCAACTACAACGCATATGGGTAAATAATTAGCTGATGCTTCATAAAAAAAAATTAGATATCCATCACTGTAACACACCACTTGTTACTGAAAGTCAATTCCACACATAGATAACCCGACCTTTTTTATTTCAAATTTGAATTAGTGACGAGACGATAAAAGTGATTGTCACGCTAGCCCAGGTAACCAAATTAAACTTATTTATACAAATATATGTTCTAAATTTGTTATTAATTATTAAAAAAATAAATTAAAAAAAAGCCGTGCGTACGCACGAAAAGAGACTAATAATCGAATAAAGAAATGCCGAAGATTTATTATTGTGGGTGATGATTTTTTCTTCCGTACATTGATTGTGTACACATTGAAAATTTTATTTTAGTTTACTAATAATCATATTATGGAAAGAGACACACAAAAAAAATGTCAACAAATTAATCATAGTGATAACTATTAAAATATGACATAGCCAATAATGTTCACATTTAAACGTACAATCTTCTGTTGACTGTCATTTATTATTCATTTGGATTCACAAAGTAAACTTCTATCAAAATCATTCATGATTTTTTTCTTAAAATTATTCTAATGTTATTATGTTTATTGTCTTCATTTCTGAACAATTGAAGCTTATCCGTTGATTCGTAGAAAAAAAAACACTGTAATTTTAAATAGGTCAAATTACAAAGTTTATAAACTTTTATAATAACTTAAGGGTTTTTTTTCACATTCTATCATCAAAATTTTCAATTTTCACAAAGTTTACCAATTCATTAGAGTTAACAAGTCATAATAAAATAAAGTAAGTAAAAACAACTTCATTTTCTTATTGGGTTTTGCAAAACAACGTTTTACTTACATTTTATTTTAGTTTTTCTTGATACATCCTTATTTTTGTGAAAAAACAAGCTTAAATGGTGATCAGTAAAAGTTGGAAAAGTTGAAAATTTAATAATGAAATGCGTAAAAGGATTTTAGATAGTAAAATTTATGAAGTCATGATATTAAGTGATAAAATATGTTACTCAAAGCTATTTATTTACAGAGGAAAAATATTTTTGTGGAATTATCTGCTGAATATTTTTAATAATTTATTTATTTATAAGTAGGAAAAGATAGCAATAAACTTAAAAGAGAAGATGATAAAGTTTTTTCTTAAAAGAAATGGAGGAGGTGAAAGGTTCAATGACGAGTTTAATATTTCAAAAAACAATAACACAATGTAGAAATGTTACTCTTTCGTAAAGAACACACCAACTACTTCCTTAACTAATGTTTGAAAAGACTTTTTCAAAAAAGATTAAGAAGAAAAAAATAAAAATAAAAATAAATTTAACCTTTTAATATGTTAAAATTAGGTTATGTACAAATTAAATCATAAAAACTCCTTCATATAATTATTTAAAAAAATATTTTTAAAGTGTATATATATGAATTTTAACTCATGAATTAAATTATAATTTTTCTCAAAAGTAAAAACTCATATAAAAACAATAGTTTTAGAAGTTAAGCATCTATCTTTACTAGCAAATATAAAAGCAGAAACCCTAAAATTGATCTTTCTATATAAAAAAACATTGAAGATCACCCGTCATCTAACTCAATGAATGTGACAACAGTTTATGTTGATTTTATTAGATGACAGCACATAGTTTATGAAATCTTGTTTAAATGTCAACTACTAACAATTAAACAATTAATCCATTATTTTTAAAAAAGTTTAATATAACATGGTTTTCATTTATGAAATAAATTCAATATCTTTTGTAATTTTTTGATAATTTTTTCAGTTTTATTTCACAATTATACCAGTTAAAAATGAGTCAATTTAGTCTTTATTTTTTTTTTGTAAATTTTCGTTACAGTTAAATTCTTTGTTATTCCATAGTATTAAGTTTATTTTGAACTAATCACTTTAAAAAAGAAAAGGGAAGAAGGACTAAAATAAAATAGTTACGAAAATAAAAAAAAGTTAAGTGAAACGGTTTATAAATATTAAAACTAAAATAAAACTTATTATATGAACTAAACTTGCCATTAAACTTTTTCTTTTAATATCAAACATATTCATATTTTGTATTTTTTCTAAAAGTGTCTAACTTTTAATTTCTATATATATATTTTCTTTTATTTTATCTTCTTGTAAAATGATTTTAATATTGATATTCGTAATATGGAGATAACCTTTTGTGTTTATGAAATATGTTTTAAAATATATTAAACTAATATAGAATTATGAGAAATGATATAAAAAAATATACATTAAAAACTAAATTCAATTATTTAAATGATAAAATTAAATAAATACTAAAAAAAAGAAAATATAATTGAAAGTCAATACAAATGTCTAGAAGATCTAAAAGCAACCTAAAGAAAAGTCACAACTGAGAAGTATATGATCAACTTCACCGTTCTTTGACCAAATAATTAAATTCAGTGTATTTAGCGGCAGGGCACAGGTATATGTCACAAATTTGAATAAAAATATATAGAAGCTTTTTAGATGCGAATTGCACCTTTTAAGAGTTTTACTATGTAATTTTTTTATTATCTATATTTTTGTTGCTTATATTTTATAAATTTACAATTTTTTTATTTTTCCTTTTAGTCCTCTAATTTTTCATTACGAATATTTTTCTTCAATTTTCAGTTTTAAAATATCTTATATTATGTTTAGTAACAAATCTTTTTAATCGTTTTAAAAAGTCACAAGTATCATTTGTTTCTTAATCTCATATTGTGATGTTACCTAAATTGAATTGAACATACTTTTAACTAAATTCAAAAAGTTAAAAATTAGATATAGTTAACAATTAAAAGAATAGATTATATATAAGAACGTAATTATGAATTAAAGAATGATTGCAACAAAAGATTATTAGAAGAACAACAACACATAGTAACCTTTGTGTAGATGATCAACAACGTGGGAAATAGTGACATAGATGAATACCAACACGACATAGAGGAGCATCCATGCAAAGGACCAACAACGTGGGGAACAATGACATAGACTAATACTATATGTTGACGAACACTAACGTAAAGGAGTACTAACATAGAGGGGTAGCGATCTAGAGAAGTAGGAGTGTCAAAACGGACTAGTCTGACCTATTTTGGCTTGCCTCGCTTCTAGCCATCCAAAAATGGGTTGGGCTGAGTTGGTCCACCAAGTCAATATGAGTCGAATTCTGCAACCCATCCCATTATATGACGGGTTAGCATACCAGCCTACCATGTTTCAACAAAATTTTTGCCAATTCATGTTTCTATTAGTCAATAATTAAATCAATCACAAGAATTCAACATTGTTTTTGATTAACTTTGCTTGCGATGATTGGCGTTGTCGTCAATAATTGCTCCTCCCAGATTTCAAATTGAGGTGCTTAATAGAAATAAAATGAATCGCTTAAGAGCCAAAATGTCTATTCAATTGAAATCAATTGTGTCCCATCAAATGTATCATTGAGAAAGGCACTGAAAACCTAAAAAATATTGCATCACCTTATTCATTTCATGTGATAAGCATGCTACTCAAAAGGAATGAATGAACAAATGTGATTCAAATATTGATAACACTAATGGATTCTTAATTTTAGCCTAAAATCAAATGAACACAAAATTAGAAAAGAATAATGAAGGGATGCAATCCTAATTTTTTTTCCCCAATCAAATGGCTTTGAGAAGAGAAGAATATTAGAAAAGTAGATAATAGATGTAAACCTAGTTTTTGCCCAAACAAATTGATATGAGAAGAGATGATGCAACCCTAATTTTCCTCCTAAATCAATTGACTCTAAGAAGATATGGAGGTCTAGAAGAGTAGTGATGAAGAAAGAATGACGTGCTTGGGATTCCTGACAAAGAAGTGTGTGTACAAGAGTAGTGTAAAAAGGGAGAGTAGTGTTGTGAAAGTCTAAAAAAATTTTGTAAATGAAAGAATGATGTGTGCATGATTTTTAATATTATGTGAGAAACATTGTGAAATAAAATTAAACATTATGAATAGGTGGACTAACGGGTTGACCCACCTTTCCCCACCTTGTGGCCTGACGGGTTGGTAGGTTGGGTTGATACGGGTTGACAAGTTCAAAATTATAGCTTTTTTGATTAAATTAGAATTTTTTTAAAATAAGGTGGTTTGTGAGTCAACTCACTATAACTCGGTTCAAACTCGCATAACTAGTGAGTTAAGTGAGTTGAACTCGTTTTAACATATAATCAATAAAATTTGTAATTTTCTAATCCAGTTCGACTCAAGCCCATGATGAGTTAGATTGACTTACGAGTTTTTACTCATTTTGATATTAATTTTTTTTTTGAAAAAGACTTATATAATGTAAATATTATATATATATATATATATTTATTTATTTGTCCTTGATTAATATTAATACTACTCTTACTGAAATGTTACATAATTTTCATGTCATCAAAATATTGATTACTTCAAATTGTAATGTTATTTTTTAATTTAAACTACATAGAAAACTAAAACGTAACTCAATCTTAAAACTAAAAAGCACCTAATAATAGGTAAAGGAAATTTAGGATAATAAGACTACATTACATAATCATAGAAGAAAATTAAATAAGTTAGAAGATATAAGTTATGAGTTAGCTAAAGTAACTAGCTTATAAGTTAAAAGTTGTTAGTCAAACTAGCTTATAAACTAGCCTTATAAAACACATTTTAAGTACAAATTTTAAACGATGTTGAAATGTACAAATGTTCAAAAGTTCAAATAGTTTTCTTTGTTAACAACATACTGTAATAAATTTAACCATCGACTTAGGTTGGATAACTGTGCGTGTGTCGAAAATGCCCTTTGATTAAATTATAGAATGACCCTTCTCTATTTCTCCATACACCCATTTGCCTCTTTTCTTTCTTAATCCGTAAGTCACTGCCACAATATACAGCTGAAGAAAAAAAGGACTAGGTTTAGGTTATTTAAATTCCCATGAAATTACTTTTGTACATTTTACATATTTAATGGCGTGCAGTTTGAAATTGGAGGGGTGCAGGAAGTAATTGGCTACACAGAATTGATCTGACAGAATTACGGGCTTTACTATTAACATCCACTGATTACGGTTTACACCTTTCAAATAATTGATATTTTGTAAAACTGAAAAAATAAAATGCTCCTTACAACGTAAACAACTTCTTCCTCCATTTGCACCCATCTTCTTCTTCTATTTTCACCTTTCACTATCTCTGTCCTTCTTCTTCCTCGTCTTTGCCATATTTGTATTTTATTCTAAAATTCAAAATATGTTTTTTATTTTATATTTTGAAATATATAATAAGTAATATTTTTTTATTTTAGAATATAAAATCTGAAATATTATGATTCTGTATTTTGAAACAGATTATATATTCTATAGCTGATAAAGAAAGCGATAAAGTTAGAAATTTCAAGTATATGGCGGTGCACAAATAAAATATGGAGGTGTTGTAAGAAGCTGCTACAAATATCTTTCTTCAACCCAACTTAAAAGTTTTAAACGTAATTATTATATGCAACACATTTTTTTTATCCATGATAAATGTTAGTTGTTAATTTTTGTTAGTGAAAAAGTTAAATCTACCATCTCTCTCATTCTTTTTTTTTTTTTAACTATATTTTTCAAATATTAGTGGAAAGAACTACATTAACAACTTTTCTAACCTTTTCTTTCAACTTTTATCGCAAAATCACTTTTATAACTTCTTTTGTTTTTAGATAGATATATGTTACAATTAGGAGTTATTGTGGAATTTGAAGGTAATGATGTATCTCACATTCTTTATGTGATAGGTTGATTATATCTAACAATTAATATCATTGATTTAAATTTATTTGTGATTGTATAGAATTATGAAATGCCCTCTTTATTATAAGTTACACCTTCATATTTTTCTTCCTCTATCTTCTAACTTTTTCGAAATATTCATTTTGTCCTTTTAGGATAATAACATCTTAAACTTTTTAAAAGTTCTAAACTCTTCTGTGTTATATGTGAATTCTTACTTCGAACGTCGAATTGGAAAGAAAGTATTATTGAAGATTAAGATTTTTTAGGAGATTAAGTGATAAATTAGAAATAACCAAATCAATATTAGAAAAATGAAAAATACAAGAGGAAAATATGAAGGAGTGGAAAGGATTGATTATTCATTTGTTTTGTTATCTGTTTTTGTGGTAAAAGCTGTCAATATAAGAATAAAGATCACAAATAAAGGATTTTCTGAGACGTATAGATCACTGTCCTTAAGGACTTATCCACGGTGTATTCCGCAAGCCCCCAGGATAGAACATGAACTTCTTAGAATTTCTGAGGATATCAGAACTAACAAGGATATCTGTAAAGAGAATAAAATAAACCTAGAATATTTTTAGGAAAAGAAGAAAAGAGAAAGAATGAAACCAAGAGAAGAGAGAATGAGAGAAGAGTGATTTCTAATGATGTGTTTTGGAGTGAATGAAGTGCTCTATTTATAGAGTTGGTGAACCAGTCCCATGATCCAAAAGATCCAAATTATCCAGCAAAATATCTACTAAAAAATGATTTTTTAATACAATAGGAACGTTGCAAATAAAATGAGAATGTTGGTAGCGTGAAGTTTGGGATATATCTCCAAATCAAAACGTTGGAAGCAAAACTTGCAGTCCAAGCTCATAAAAAAATCTTTCGCATTTGATGGCTCAAATCTTCTTTTGCAATATTATATTCAAAAATAATAACAATCCCCCATATATTGCAAAAGATAAGAAACAATGATTGAAAGAGAGAAAAGAAGAAAAAGTCCTAGGTTTTATAAGATGTAATGCATCAGAGTTGGTATAGCAAGCTATATGAACCAATCCTAGATCGAGAAACTTAACATACAATATAGTTGGTATAACAAGCTATATGAACCAAAGATACTTGAGTGTGTTAGAGGTTTATCAATCACAGTACACCCCCACAATCCTTGCTGTTATCGTTGTGATGCACTCACTAGGCCATGCGCGTGCCTGATATTCATGAGTGCTCTAGAGATCATGCCAAAATCTCATGCAAGCGGCCTCACTTGACACTCATATAGGTGATTTCATCAAGTGTATGCTACAAATCATACACCACCCATAAGAGATATGAAGATCATTAAAAACTTTGTTTAATTACAAAGTTGAACCTCTAAATAATGCAGTCTCTAGCACTTTCACACACACACACACACACCATAGGAATGGACATATTTGATTTAAAATCAAATTAGTGCTATCAGAACTAACAAGTGACTTGTTTTTACCCATATGAACCTTATTCATGGGATCTCCAATCACAAAGGTTGGATTACCGTCACTTGTTTGTTTACCAGTGGCTTAAGTCCCATTCCCCTTGATGTTTCTAAGATCATATTTCTTCCCAAGGGTTTTGTTAGAGGATCTGCTAGATTCCGTTTTGACTTCACATAGTCAATGGAAATAGTTCCACTCTTTAACAGCTGCTTCACCAAATTATGTCTCAATTGTATATGTCTATTCTTTCCATTGTAATTCTTGCTTTTAGCTATAGTTATTGTCGATTAGCAATCACAGTGTATTGACACCGATGGGGTTGTTTCATTCCTAATGGAATGTTTGCTAATAAGTTTTTCAACCACTCAGCCTCACTACCAGCCATCTCAAGAGCGACAAACTCAGATTCCATTGTTGATCTTGCAATAATTTTTGTTTGGCTGATCTTCATGTAATTGCACCACCCCCAAGTGTGAATACATAACCACTAGTGGATTTTGTCTCATATGAATAAGAGATCCAGTTAGCATCATTGTACCCTTCTAGTATAGTGAGAAATCCACTATATTCAATGACATAATCCATTGAACCTCTTAAGTATCTCATAAGCCTGGAAAGTGCATCCCAATGTTCTTGATTTGGACATTGAGTGTACCTACTCAGTCTACCTACTACATAAGCAATATCAGGTCTAGAAAAGCTTATCAAGTGCAATAAGTTCCCAATTATCTGGGCATACTGAGGCTGAGATAATTATTCTTCTCTATTTTTCATTAATTTAAAGTTAGCATCATAAATGGTACTCACGGGTTTGAAATCATAATACCCAAACTTCTTTTCATGCCTCAAATCTTCTTTTGCAATATTATATTAAAAAATAATAACATTTTTTTGGTGCATATCAATATTAGAAAAAAAAATTAAGGAGAAATGTTTAGAATTATGAATTGGAGACACAAATTTCTGCTTTGTCTCAACCGTTTATAAAATACGTAGGTCATTTTACTTTGATTGAATACAGAACAAGTAAAATAAGTTTTTGAATCTCTAAAAGTTTTAAAATATTAAGTAAGAGTCCAACAAAATTGTATTAAGTCTGTTCCTTTAAATTTTAACTATATTTTATTTTTTTAGATTCATCTAAAAATTTAGACATTTTTATATATTTATTAATAGGTGAAAAACTGATATCATTAACCACGTAACGTTGTATTAATTACACATTTAATTAAAATAATCTGTAATTATAAATCAACTTACTAAAATCACCATATATTTGTTTTCCATTTATCACTTATTAACAAATTCTAAAATATTCTAAAATTATATACATTTAAATTTTAGAAGAACAAAAATAATATACGTTTATTTTGAAGGATGCATTTATTTTGTTCCAAATTTTACAGAAACACATCTTACTCATGAGGTCATCATAAATATATTAATGATCATATTGATCTATAAGGCAAAATATATCCTACTTCCATTTGGACTTTCATAATACTTTTATCTTGATACAGGCATATTTAGTTATTAATTAACTATTATTTCTTCATCATCTTTAATTCATTGAAATTTATAAGGTTTTTGATGGAGTTTACTAACTAAATTTTTCACTAATATCAAACTACAAAATTTATAAAAAGAGTATCATTATTAGAAAAAAATGTTTTAAAAATCTTTACTTTCGTGTTGAATAAGTTCTTATGATCATTATGGTTCATATGATTGATTTTTAATAAGTTTTCTTACCATTATCAGGTCTTCTTCTCCTCAAGGAAGAACCTCTTCATTAGATGAAAAAGTAAATTCATCATAAATGTCATTGGCCCTTTAAAACCATCACTTTATTAGCTTAATCAAAAGCATAATGGTCCATTTCAAGACATTTAAAGCATTTTATGTCTCTAGTCCTAATATTTTTATAAGATTTTTCATTTTAATGTTTTTCTTTTTTATAAGATTTTTCATTTTAATGTTTTTCTTTTTCTTTTTCTTTAGGACATTCAAACATACTATAGATCTAAAAAGGTAGCCCTCTTTCTTAAAGTGATATGTAGGACCTTCAAACCTTTTAGGTTGAGGTGGTAGGTTAACTTGATTTGTTGTCTGCCCTCACACACACCAAGTTGAACTGGTTTATTTAAATATAGGAAAATAGTTTAATTTTATCCCTAGTCTCCAAGCTAAGGTCACTTTAAAGTTAAGATGATTATTGTGTTAGCCAGTGAAAACTTTTTTGTTATTTCCTTATAGTGTTAGTTATATCATACTGTAAGCAATTCTTTAATTTTCAATTGAATGAAAAACACACACAGGATCTTGAATTTTCATGATACTCACTATTCTCTCATACATAGTGGAAAAGAACTTACCTGGATCCATTGTATAGTTTCTTCCTGTCAATGTTCTCTCTTCTCTTACTCCTCTTTAATGCTTTCTTGATGATATAGAAATTCTGAGGGATGTCACAGTTTCTTTTCTTTTCAGAGAACGTAACCTTTCTTTCTCTCTTTTTAGAAACTTTAACCTGTCAACCGTAGTCCAACCTTTTCCCTCTTTTATGATATTTAATCAACTTTAATAAAATATCAAAATGCCCTTTATTGAAGTGAGAAGAAAGGGATTAATTTTAATAACTCTAAAATAATCCCTATAACTTTAATACATTATATTCTAATAATCATCACATTACAATCTGTACATCAAAGTTATACTTTAAATTACATGAACCAATCTTAAATATTAATATAATTTAACATTCTCCCACTTGGTTCATGTGATGACTTGAAGATCTAAAACTAAACTTTAAGTGCACACCATTCATTAGAATTATCAAGTCGTCATCCTTATATGAATTGAAATGATCGGATCAATGGCGGGCAAAAGTCACGAACGACAAGATTCCTTCCATGTATCACATAATCAAACCAACTCAACATAACTTTAATCAATCTTTTAACTTTCCTGTCTCTAAAAGAGATATAACATGTTACCACAATCAATAATACATGTATATAACTTAATGTGGATAACAATAAAATAAAGAGAAACATAACTTTAATTGAATTCACAAGTGTCATGACAGTACAAGCATATAACTATACATATCCATATAGATAGATAACATCATTATGTTAATATTGACTTATCCATAATGCCCATACTTTCAACATGGCCAATAAAAGTTTTGGGTGGTAGACCTTTAGTTAACGAATCTGCTATCATCAAATCCGTACCAATATGCTCAATTAACACTCTACGTTTCTGCACTTCTTCTTTGACCGACAAGTATTTCAAATCCATGTGTTTAACACCCTTTGAGTCTTGTCATTTTTAGAGAAGAAGATGGCTGCAGAATTATCACAATAAATCCTTATCGGCCTAGCAATATTGTCAATAATGCCAAGCCTTGATACAAAGTTCCGCAACCACAAAGCATGAACCGTGGCCTCAAAGCATGCCACGAATTCAGCTTCCATGGTGGAAGTAGCAATGATTGATTGTTTTGCACTTTTCCAAGAAATTGCTCCTCCAGCTAATAGATAAACATAACCAAATGTGGATTTTCTTGAATCCACACATCCAACATAGTCTGAATCCGAGTAGCCAACCATCTCAAGATGATTTGACTTTCTGTAGGTGAGCGTGTATTCTTTGGTACCTTGTAAATACCTAAGAACTTTCTTTGCAGCTTTCCAGTGATCCATTCCAGGATTACTTTGATATCGGCCTAACATTCCAATAGCAAAAATGATATCTGGCCGAGTACAAGTTTGAGCATACATCAAACTCCCAACTAGTGACGCATAAGGAATAGACTCCATGGCCTTAAGTTCCAAATCATTCTTGGGACATTGCATTTGACTAAACTTGTCTCCTTTTTGAATTGGAACTATTCCAGGAGAACATTTTTCCATTATGAATCTCTCTAACACTTTGTTAATATAGCCTTTTTGAGACAAATTTAACAATCCTTGTGATCTATCACAAAATATTTCTATTCCTATCACATAAGATGCCTCATTCATATCTTTCATTTCAAAGTTGCTAGAGAGAAACTTCTTTACATCATGTAACATACCAACATCATTAGTAGCAAGAAGAATGTCGTCAACATATAGAACCAATATAACAAACTTACTCCCACTGATCTTCATATATATACACCGGTCAACGGTGTTCTCTACAAAACCATATGAAGTTATGATATCATTAAATTTTAGATACCATTGTCGGGAAGCTTGTTTCAGTCCATATATTGATTTCTTCAATTTACACACCAAATTTTCTTTTCCTGTTATTGTGAAACCTTTTGGTTGGTCCATATAAACTTCCTCTTCTAAGTCACCATTCAGAAAAGCGGTCTTTACATCCATTTGATGAAGCTCTAAATCATAATGAGCCACCAAAGCCAAAACAATTCTCAAAGAGTCCTTCTTAGAAACAGTTTAGAAGGTCTCTTTGTAGTCAATGCCTTCCTTTTGAGTGAAACCTTTGGCGACTAATCTAGCTTTATACCTTTAAATATTGCATTTTGAGTCATGTTTAGTCTTAAAGACCCATTTACAACCGACTCTTTTTGAACCCTTAGGCAATTCAACTAGATCCCATACTTTATTGTCATCCATTGATTTCAATTCTTCTTTCATAGCATTCAACCAATTCTCTGAATTATTACTTTCCATGGCTTGTCTGAAAGAGACTGGATCCTCATCAATGCTTAAGTCACATTCATGTTCAACAGAGTAAACCATATAATCATTCGAAATAGTAGGTCTTTTCTCCCTTACAGACCTTCTTAATGCTGCTTCTTGTGGTTCCTCTATCAATTGCTCATTTATGACTTGCTCATTTGTGACTTGCTCATTGTCAATTGGCTCAACATTTATATGTTCATTTTGTGGGATTGGAACATTAACTTGTTGTCTCTGCTTGTTGTGTGACTGTGATACAACAAGAGGGATAACAACTTCAGAAGAGACATTATATGTAGAAACACTATCAATATGCTCTTGAATATCCACTATTCGTGATTCCTCACTCCCACTAAATTGACCATTTTCAATGAACCGAGCATTTCCAGACTCAACTATTCTTGTACTATGGTTAGGGCAATAAAATCTATATCCCTTTGATTTTTCAGGATAACCGATGAAGTAACCACTAATGGTTCTTGCATCAAGCTTCTTTTCATGTGGATTATATAACCTTACCTCTGCCGGACAACCCCAAACATGAAGATGTCTCAAACTGGGTTTCCTTCCAGTCCATAGTTCATAAGGAGTTTTAGAAACTGCTTTGCTAGGAACCCTGTAAACTAGATATACATCAGTCTTTAATGAATACATCCACAAAGATAAAGGAATATTACTATGACTTAACATACTCCTAACCATATCCATAAGAGTACGATTCCGCCTTTCTGCTACACCATTTTGTTGTGGTGTACCGGGCATTGTATACTGTACACATATACCCCGACTTTCAAGAAACTTTGCAAATGGACCTGGACATTGTCCACTCTCATTTACCATAATATTCACCACCTCTATCAGATCTCACCACTTTTACTTTTCTATCTAATTGTCTTTCCACCTCATTTATGAACACCTCAAGAGCATTCACTGATTGAGATTTTTCATGTAATAGATATATATAACAATAACGTGAGAAATCATAAATAAAGGAGAAAAAATATTTTTCACCACTCTAGGATTTAATGTCAAAAGGACCACAAATATCAGTGTGTATTAACTCAAGAAGTTGACTACTTCTTGTGGCGAGATATTTTGATATGTGTTTTGTTTGTTTACCCTTAATACAATCAATACATACATCCAAGTCATCAAAATCCAATTGAGGTAAAATTTCATTTTTAACTAACCTCAACATCCTTTCTTTGGATATGTGACCTAATCTTTTATGCCATAAGAAAGCAGAACATTCTTTTCCTGCATCACAATTTCTATCAACAACATGCTCAACATTAAACAGGGATTCAGAAAAATTAACATCAAGATTTAAACGATATAAACCATCCAATAATGTACCAGAACCATAATAGTACGAAAGTTTATACAAATGAAAAATACCATTTTCAATCTTAAAGTTAAAAACTAAATAATCCAACTTTGCAACAGAAATTAAATTCCTAGCACAACCAGGAACATAGAGACACTTTTCAAGATTCAGACAATAACCAGTGTCTAGAATCAATCTGTAAGTCCCAATTCCTTCTATCCGTGCCTTCATTCTGTTCCCCATATATAAATACTTTTCAGTTTCATTTATGGGTTGGATTGAAAGGAATCCCTGCATAATATTAGAAACATGAGTGGTAGCTCCAGAATCCAACCACCAGGTATTATTAGGCACTTTAATTATATTTGCTTCAAAACTTACAGAAACATAAAAAGTACCTTTCTTTTCGAACCAAGATTTTCTTTTTGGACAATCTTTCTTGAAGTGACCTACTTTCTTGCAAAAGAAACATTTTTGGTCCTTCTGGATATTGCCCTTATTCACTTTCATTGGGGCTTTGTCCTTCTTGTTCTTCTTTCCTGATTTAGCTTTACTGAAGCTAGCACCTTCATGAGTTGTGAGATGGATAAAATGATCTTTCATTTTCTTCAATCTCCCTTCCTCTTGTACCAACATGGCTTTGATTTCTTGAAAGTTCCATTTATCCTTAAGAGTGTTATAGTTCACTTGGAACTGGCCAAATTCAGGAGGAAGAGAGTTCATGATGAACTGTACTAGAAAAGACTCATTCACCTCCATTCCCATAGACTTCAATCTTGCTGCTATATTTGCCATTCCAGTTACATGGTCATGTATGGGCTGTGACCAGTCAAACTTTTTGGTAGTCAGCTCACTCATAAGAGTTCCTACAATAGACTTGTCAATTATGTCTGATTGTGAGTACTCCTTGATCAGTTTCATGAATTCCTTTGTGTTTTCTGTTTTAGGCATAGAAGGCTTTACATTCTCTGCCATAGACATGCGCATCAAGTTTAGTGACAGCCTGTTAGACCTATGCCAAGCCTCATAAAGAGACTTCTCATCACTTGTACTAGTCTCTGTAATGGCTGCGGGCATTTCATTCATCATAATTGCCATGTCCAAGTCTAACACACCCAGTTGGAACTGGATTTGTTCTGACCAATCAGCATAATTGAGCCCATTAAACTTGACCACATTGTTGCTCAAACCTGATAAATTCATGTAAGCTGGAAATAATACACAAACTCATACATTAATGCTTTGATAAAATTAATGGATTCAAACAAATTACTACACTAGTCATACATTCAAGTTCACCTTTGGGTGACACTTAAACTGATAGGTAATCATTTAAGTCATTCATTTAAGTTCACCTTTGGGTGATTCTTAAACTGACAAATTCCATATATACTTTAATAAACAATCAATCATACTTAAGTCTATATGTATGCTATCTTTGGATATACAAACATATTTACTAAGTACATGAAATGTCTCACTTTAATGTCATCAATTCTAAACAATTACATATAATTCATTAAACAAAAATTATACCATGCATGTCAGTAGATGCACTTTTCAAATTAAAAGCATTTGAAACCTTTAAACTTTTAATTCACATTTAATTTTCATTCAATGCACAACCATGTTAAAAAATACATAAGCACAAGAGTAAAATACTGAGAACAGTGCCGCAATAATAAAGTTGCTTCCAAAATGGAATTTCGCGGCTGAAGATGTGCAACAATAAAGTTGCTTTAATGCAACAATGAATAAAAAAAAATTGCGGCTTCGAAATTCACGATACAGTGAATTGAAACAATCATGCAACAATAAAATTGCTTTTAAACTTTCGGCTTCCAGGGTAAAATTCACGTTAAAGTGAATTGAACTTTCTTTCATCAATAAAAAAAATTGATATCATAAAACCCTACTACGGCTTGGATTTCATGCCAATAAAATTAATTAAACATATGAAAATTTAAAATCCCCAAATTTTACAATTCAAAAATTAGGGTTTCAAAAAATTAAAAAAATTACCATTAATGGAGAATCATAAAATTCAGAACCTGGCTATGATACCACTTGTAAGCAATTCTTTAATTTTCAATTGAATGAAAAACACACACAGGATCTTGAATTTTCATGATACTCACTATTCTCTCATACACAGTGGAAAAGAACTTACCTGGATCCATTGTATAGTTTCTTCCTGTCAATGTTCTCCCTTCTCTTACTCCTCTTTAATGCTTTCTTGATGATATAGAAATTCTGAGGGATGTCACAGTTTCTTTTCTTTTCAGAGAACGTAACCTTTCTTTCTCTCTTTTTAGAAACTTTAACCTGTCAACCGTAGTCCAACCTTTTCCCTCTTTTATGATATTTAATCAACTTTAATAAAATACCAAAATGCCCTTTATTGAAGTGAGAAGAGAGGGATTAATTTTAATAACTCTAAGATAATCCCTATAACTTTAATACATTATATTCTAATAATCATCACATTACAATCTGTACATCAAAGTTATACTTTAAATTACATGAACCAATCTTAAATATTAATATAATTTAACACATACTAGTGCAAAAATAGGATTTGATATGTCTAATATGCTCCGCTTTTTAAGACAAACAAAGCCTATAATGACTCGGTGATATTTTTGAAAATATTTGCACAACTGTAAGTAACAATTCAAAGATAACCGAAGCTTATACCTTAACCACATGAGTATAAGCTTTGATTCTTTAAAGAAACCTATAATGATGCAGTGACATTTTTTAGAATATTTAAAGAACTGAAACCTATAGTTGTGCAAATATTTTAAAAAATTTCTTTATCCATCTACATAGGATAAATTTATGAATTTTTACAACCTGTGAAAAAGGTTTGGTTGGCGTGATTGTATTCTTCTCCTTTGTCATTGCAATTTCACGTTTTCCTCCATTATGGTCTTCATTAAGGTTAGTTTTTGTCTTCATTATCATTTATCTTCCTTCTCATTTCTTGTTTATCTCTTCCTTTCATTTTTTTCCTCTTCCTTCCCTTAAGCTATTTTTCTTCTCATTTTGGTGTTGTCGTTGCATTTTGGTGGTCTTTGTCATCTTTTCGTGTTAGGGCATCACAACATTGCAAGTTCATGTAGGTCTTTGTTTGTTGTGTTTAGGATTCCAATACATTACTGTTGTCTTGGTTGGTGGTTCGCGTTTGAGCGGTTGGTCTTGGTCTGTTTTGCTTTTGTTCTCGCTCTCGTTGTCGCTCTCATTCTCGCTAGGGGTGGGCAAATAGAACTGAACTGCACTGTACTACTAAAATCTGTACTGAACTAAAAACTAATTTGTCTAAACTGAACTGAACTGTAAAACAGTTCAGACAAACTGAACTGAACTGTTTTTTGTTTTATCAAACTAGACTAAACTGAATTATACTAAATTGTACTAAACTACAATATAAACTGAACTCAACTACTACCTATACTAATTTTAAACTGAATTGTACTATTTTTAAATTGAATTATACTAGTTTTTAAACTGAATAATATAACAATACATGTTCTTTTTAATTGAAATTTATTTTAATATTTATTTTATTTTATTCATAAGTTCTTACAAATTAACTTTTTAATTATTTGATATTATTATTTTCTATTTTATTTATATTTCTTTTATTATTATATGTGTATGGAAATTATTTTATTTTTTATTTATTTATTTTATTTTATTTTTTATTTTTTATTTATATTTATTTTGTCATGAATATTATTTTACTTTTATATTTATTTTTTTAATTTTTTATTTATATTTATTTTGTTTTATATGTGTGTATAATTTATTTTATCTTTTTATCTACTTATTTTATTTTAAAATAATTTTTTATTTATATTTATTTTGTTGCCTCATAAATTTTTTTTATTAATCAATTATTTATTATTTATATTTTATTATGTAAAAATTAAACTAATATTTATTAATGATTATAATATAATAAAAGATGATACTAGAAAAGTTACTCTTAACAAACGTTTGTTAATTTTTTTGTCATTTGATATTTCTATACTATTAATTATTTTTGCTATATTACTATTTTTTTTATGATATTTCATCATATAGTCATTTAATAAATTTAACGTTAAAAAATATATTTTAGTTTTAGTCTGTAAAATAATATCATTTAAAAATAATAATATTGATATTTATTTTAAAGTAAGCTGATTTTTAAAATAAATAGTTATTTTAGTGTGTGCGCTTACACACATTTTAATATCATTAAAAGTTTTTTTTAACATATTTTTACATATTTAATAATATGTTAAAGAATATAATATATTTAAAGTTTTTTTTATACAGTCTTTTTTTCTTTTATGATTTCTATTACTTAATCATTTAATAAAATTAAATTAAAAAAAAATATTTTTACTTTTATTACTTAAAATAATATTATTTTAAAAGTAATATATGTTTATTGATAAAAAAATATAAAAATTTGTGATAAAAAAGTTGTCTTAAAAAATTCATTATTAATTTTTTATGTGAACGGTTTCTTTTATTAATATTATATTATTAAATAACGTTTTCTTGGCAAGACGAAACAGTTGAACGAGAACTAGAGAAGAAGAAAGGGTAGATACAATTCTCACAGTTAAATGAACTGAAACTGTTATAAGGTCAATTTTTAAAAACTAAACCATAAAATAGTATACTGAACTTTTAGTAAAAATGGATCAGTTTTTTTTAAGTATAATATAGTACAATTAACTATAGTGCAATATAGATCAGTTATTTTTGCCCAGTCCTAATTCTCGCTCTCATCGTCGTTATCCTCTTGTTTTCGTTCGCGTTTGACTAAAGCCTATTGCTTTTAATTTTTATTTATTTTTTATCACTTTATGCTTCAGTTGTCTTACCAACCGATGCCTAAACCTTCCCTTTTTTACTTCACTTGGATATGCTTTAGTTGTAAAACAAAAATATAATAGTGAAAAAAATTGGTGTCAAAATCCTTCGCTACACTAGTGTCATTACTAGTCTATATATAGTGCGTTCTTACTAATGGTTGAAGATTTTAAAATAATTGAAATTTGTAATCTATAATTTCTTATTTTCTATTTGAGGATGTGAAAACTATAATTTTGACTAATATATCATTTTTTCTCGTTATATCGTATTCTTAGTCTTTTTATTCTTAATTTTGTACTTGTTGCAATAGATCATTTAGTTCTTGGTATCAATTTCTGTGTATGAACTATTGTAATAATGTTAGATTATTGCAAAAGAAAACGTTGGATTGCAACGTTCAAAACTTTAATTGCCAACAACGTTCAAATTCATTTTCGTAAGTGCTTCAACGGTAAAATATTTAATGATTTTTATTTTTCTTTATTGATTTTATTCCCCCTTAGCTCTATAACTAGAAAGCTCTTCCTTCATTCCAAAACACACAAACAAGTAATCTTCTCTCATTTTCATTTCTTCTTTTCCTTTTCTAAAATTATTCTGGGTTTATTTTATACTCTTTTTAGAGATCCTTGCTAGTTCTGAGATTCTCAGAGATATTCTGGAAAGTTCCTGTTGCATCCTGGGGGACTTGCGCAATACACCGCGGATAAGTCCTTAAGGACATTAAATTTACACGTCTCAGGAAATTTTGTTCGTGTTTCTATCAACTTTTATCCAACATGAACTCCTTAATTTGATTCTAATACTTGTAACATTTACCTTTGAATTAATTAGTAATTTACTTTCTATATTTAAACATTTGATTCGATTTGGTCCATATATTATTTTTTGACTAAATATGGTCCTAATTTTTGTTAAACATAGTCAATGTGGTTCTATTCATTAAGTCGACATTAAATAGTTTGAAAGGTGACTAAATGTTAGTCCAATAAAAGACTTAATTAATAACTTGACCCCTATATTTAAGCACAAGAGTCAATGTGGTTCTTATATATGTTTTTACTTAATCGAGTTCCTACATTTGTTTAAATAGAGACATTGTGTTTTATTCTATGAAATCAATGTTAACATCATTAGGAGGTGACCAGATGTGAGTTCAAACCTTCTTTTTCCTCTCCAACCCCTTTTTTGTGGTGGCACAATCCATCTAGATTATCTCCTTTAGATCTAATATCATATATCTAATATCTTCATTTTTGTCTACTGCATTGTCGGATACATACACATGAATCCAATTGTGGCTTTTGAGTTTGTTTTCAGGATCTATTGAGAACGAAGCTAATGGAAAAGGGATCACATTGTATCTTTGTAAAAATATAGGAACTTAATTAGTGAGATGAAAAATATAAAAACCAAATTACTAATTAATATTTTTATTTGTGTAAGAGGTGGTTACTTTAAAGTTGTGTTAATGTAAATACAATGAGAAGAATGACATTTTATTTAACAAAAATTAGGAACACATTCTATTTAACAAAAAAATAATATAATTATATCTTTATTCTTTTATTAAAACCTGTAATCTACAAAAATTATTGTCATTTTAAATCAAAATCAGGTTGTCGTGGTTCTTTTATCCAACCACACTTTACCACTATTTTACACTAGTCACAAAACTTCCTTTTTATAACACAAGACAACATGTAAACAAAAACAAAAACAATGCAAAATAATTATCATTCTGGTTACTAGTAAAACAATTGAAATTTGTAAACATTTTTTTTGTAATTTTCTCTTTCAAATAAAAGATTTGCAACAATCGGAAGATGTAGTAGGCATAGTTGGTCGAACTTTGTTATTAAATTTATGTGTAATTATTCTGCATTTATATTGTTTACATAAATTTGATTAAAAGAAATGTGCGTTATTTCTTAACAATTAGTATCAGAGTCAAATTGTTACTATTGTTTCTTATTATAAACGATCTAAAGGGAATTAGATTTGAGTGGGAGAAATGGTTGTAGGTGAAGGAAAAGTGAAAATTGAAAAGTTCGATGGGGCGGACTTTGGCTTTTGAAAGATGCAAATTGAAGATTATTTGTATCAGAAAAAGTTGTATCAACCTCTCTCAGGAAACAAACTAGAGGGCATGAAAGATGAAGACTAGGCTCTTCTTGATAAACAAGCTCTCAAAGTTATCCACTTAACGTTATCTCACAATGTTACATTCAATATTGTAAAATAAATAACCACAAAAAATCTCATGGTGGATTTTTCTAGAATGTATTAAAAGTCTTCCGCTTCAAACAAAGTTCATTTGATAAGAAGATTGTTCAATTTATGGATGACAAAAGGTACATTAACAACACAACATCTCAATGAACTCAATATAGTCATAACCCAATTGAGTTTTATTGGAATTAAATTTGATGAAGAAGTATGAGCATTGATACTTTTGTTTTCCCTATTAGAAAGTTGGAATGCTACTATCATGATTTGAATCTAAGTGTAGAGATCTGACGAAGAAAGTTAGGTGAATCATCAACCTCTTCAGTTTTGCATACAAAGTCAAGAGTGAGAAATTTAACTATGCATATGTACTAAATCTAAATAAAGGATGTCTAGGTCTAAAACCCTCATAATTTCCATAAATCAAAGGAAATTTAGTGTTGGAATTGGGGAGAAATTGGGCATTACAAAAACCATTGCAAGAATGCATCGGAGAATCAAGATGGGAAGGTAGAGGCAAATCTTTCTTCTACATCTGGATGAGATGATGCATTGATTTGTTCTTTAGAGAACAATGGAATAATCTTAGGTGATAGAATCTGAAGCATCCTCTCATTCCACATCACAAAGACAATTCTTCGAGAATTATGTCCTTAGAATCCTTGGTAAAGTTTACCTTGGTAACGAACAATCTTATGAGATTGCTGGAAAGTTTGTAGTAAAGATTAAGTTAAACAGATCAATACAGGATTAGAGAATGGTAGACATATTCTTGACTTGACAAAGAACTTAATCTCAGTAGGCTAATTGGCCAATGAAGGTTATATGATAATATTCCATATGGAGATCATTGGAAGATTTCAAAGGGTGCGATGGCTATTGCTCATGGTAAAAAGAGTGATACTCTTTACAAGACTACTGAAGCATGTCATTTGATTGCAATTGCAACAAATGAAAATTCCAATATATGACACCAAAGGTTATGCCATATAAGCGAGAAATGGATGAAGATCATGAACTTAAAAGATAAACTATCAGGTCTTCGATCAGTAGAAATTAACACGTGTGAAAAGTGTATACTTATAAAGAAGAAAAGAGTTATCTTTCACACAGGTAAAAGAACCTCAAAGAAAAAGAGACTTGAGCTTGTCGACTCTAATGCTTGGGGGCCAATGACTGTCCCATCCATTGGTCGGAAACAACACTTTGTTACTTTTATAGATGATCACTCTAGGAAGGTATAAGTTTACTTTCGAAAACACAAGTCAAAAGTATTTGATGCTTTTAAGATTTGGAAAGCCATAGTAGAAAATGAGATAAGATTGAAGATAATAAAGCTTGGAAAGAACAATGATGGTGAATATGAAGACAATATATTTAAGAAGTTTTGCTATGAGTGCTAGATCAAAATGGTGAGGACTATGCCAGGTACACCTCAACATAATGGTGTAATTGAGTGTATGAATCAAACATTTACTGAAAGAGCCAGAAGCTTGAATTTACAATTAGACTTACTAAAGAAGTTCTGAGCAAAAACAATCAACATAACAACTTACTTAATCAACCGAGGTTCATTAGTACCATTAGAACACAAGATACCAAAAGAGGTACGGAGTGGAAAAAAGATAAAGCTCTCATATCTTAGAGTTTTTGGTTGTGTAGTGTTACAACTGGGATCACAATGAAACAACAAACTGAAAAAAAAAACGGGTTTAAAAAAATATTTTATAGTCACCACTATAATTTATTCTGAAAAAACTATGGAAAACCATAAAATAAGACATGGTCTACGAAAATGGATTTTGGGTTCGAGAATTGATTACACGTAGGGAAAGTATTAGCACTCTACCGCGCCTGCCCAAAAGCATTACCTTTAATTAACTGCACAAAGTTAACGTGGTTTTCAAAATGTTTAATTTTCCCCAAAATGTTTAATTAACAGTGAAAACATTTTTATCTTTTATTTTATAATTTATTATTTTTATATATAAAAAAAGGTAAACACATAGGATAGTTAATAACACATACACAGAGACATAGAAAGCAAACAATCCTCTTGGAGAATGCTATTCCTTCAAAACTTTCATTGCTCCAATGACTTCTTTCTTGGTAATTGTTGTTAGCAGAGCCCCTTTTACGCGAGAGCTTATTCCCTTGTATCTTTTTCTCTGGCCTCTCTCTTTATGTCTCTCTATGTATCACCCTCTTTTTTTTCGTCCCTTTCTTTTCATGGGTTATGTATTTATATACACATATTGTAATGCAATCATAATCTTATTAGTAATTATAAATGAACTATATATGGAAGGAATTGGTCTTGACGGTAACATATTGCGATAATCAAATCATAATGTAATATCCAAGATATTGATTCTAGTTATTACTATATATACTGCTCTTAATGGTTAAAATCATATCTTTATTTAATTGGAAAAAACATGATGCAACAAATCATGGGATAATATGTAGATATTAATTTTAATTATAAACAAAAAGGATTAAAAATAAAATAGGCTATTTTATTTTATTATCACTTTTGTTATTATGTTTTTTATTCTTTTTTATGCTAAAATTAAAGTTTGAAAACTTAAAGAAAGTTTATTTTGTCTTTTGTGTTTTTTTTCTACCATTAATTGAAAACATTTTTTATATGTTTTTATATTTTTAATTTTTATATTATTTATTTAATTTTTATTTTTAAAAATGAATTTATTTATTCGGATGAAATTATATGTTGACAGGTAGCATATGCGCACACTAGTGATCAAGAAAGGAATAAACTTTATCCTAAATCAAAGAAGTGCACTTTCATAAGTTACGATAAAGATGAGTTTGACTACTGTTTATGGGGTAATGAAAACAAAAAGATTATTCATAGTAGAGTTGTGATCTTCAATGAAAAAGTAATGTACAAGGATAAGGGCAACACATACATTAGAAGCTTAGAGCGATCCAGCTTATTTAGAGGTGGATGATATCCTAAAAACTCATATAATTGATACTTCTCGGCGAGAGGAATCAATTGAAAATAACAATGACTAACAACTTGACATTCCAAAACCTTATACTCCAACTCTTCCTTTGAGAAGGTCTTCTTGATCTCAATAGTCTAACAAGAAATGCTTAAATTATATATTAGTAATTGTTGAAGGGGAACCCAAAAACTAAAAGGAAGCATGTTATACTTGAGATGCTAGTAAGTGGGAGCTTGCTATGAAAGATGAAATGAAATTTTTAGTATCCAATCAAACATAGGAACTAGTAGAGTTACTTGTATGGAAAAAGACACTTCACAACAAATGGGTTTATCGAGTAAAGGATGATCATGATAGCTCCAAGAGATATAAAGCATGACTAATTGTCAAAGAATTTCAACATAAGGAAGGAATTGACTACACAAAAATCTTTGCACTAGTTGTGAAACTTAATACTATCAGGACATTCTTAAGTATTGTTGCTAGTGAGGGACTTTACCTTGACCAATTAGACCTAAAGACTGTATTTCTTCATGGTGACTTAGATGAAGAGATTTAAATGTATCAACTTGAAGGTTTCTTAGAAGAAGGGAAAATGAATATGGTGTGCAATGATGACCATTATTGTTTCTTCAAGATCTAGTTATATCTTTTTGTTAATTTATATTAATGAATAACTAGTAGCAGGTTCAAATATGAATGAAATTAAAAACTTGAAGATGCAACTGTCAAAAGAATTTGACATGAAGGACTTCGGTTCAGTGAAGAAAATCCTTGGAATGGAACTCACACGATATAAACAAAAAGGAATTTTGAGATTATCTCAAGCAGATTACATCAATTGTGTTTTGCATAGAATTAACATGGAAGATGCCTAGACAGTTATCACACCTTTGGCTAGTTATTTCCTCTATCCAAGGATCAATCACCTTAGACAAATGAAGAAAGAGAATAAATGGCTAAAGTTCCATATGCTTCAGCCATTGGAAGTTTGATGTACGTGATGGTCTATGTAAGGTCAAACATTACCCATGCACTGAGAGTTATTAACAAGTTTATGTCAAATCTAGGTAAAGCTCGTTAAGAGTCATTCAAGGGGAGTTTAAGGTATCTACGAGACATACTAGAGAAATGTTTATACTTTAGTAAAGGAGAATTAAAAGTAAGGTTACATAGGAGGTGAAGTTGATCACCAAAGAAGTACCATTGGTTACATTTTTATTGTTGGTATTATAATTGTTTATTGGATGTCACAAATACAAAAGATTATTGCTTTATCTAGGTTGTGTATGTAGTAGTAATAGAAGTTAGTGAAGAATGGATATTGCTTCAAGATTTGTTAACCGAGTTGGGATTTATCCATAAAAGTGTTTTGTATAGTGATAGTCAGAGTGTGATACATCTAGCAAAGAATTCAACATTTTATTCTAGAATAAAACTCATTAGTCTTCATTATCACTTCACCATATCTTTGATTAACTATGAGGTGCTAACATGAAGAAAAATTTTAGGTAGTAAGAATCTAACATATATGTTGACAAAGGTAGTAACCATTTGACAAATTGAAGTTGTTCGTTTGCCCTGCTAAAATAACATATAAGAGAATGTTGCTACATTGATCTAAGATGTGAAGACAAAATGAAATTATTCTTCAAGTGGGAAGATTATTATAATTGGTCAAAAGAGTAATTTTGATGAAGAAAAATTAAAACCAATGAATTGAAAGGATAACATCATCGTAGAAATGAGATGTGAGGATTATATAAATTTGCGCAAAAGTTTATTATGCCTTCCAACACTAGTGAAAAAGAGAGGAGAGAGAGAAAAATAGTATTTTATTTTTCTAGATTTGTTTCGGTTGTAAGTTAAGTGTTTTAAAATAAAATGTTTGCAGCAACCTAAAGATATAAACCTACATAATTGACTGAACTTCATTATCAAATTTTGTGTGTGATTATTCTGCATTTATATTGTTTCCATAAGATTATAAAAATATGCATTATTTTCTAATATATATATATATATATATATATATATATATATATATATATATATATATATATAATATGAGAGGAGAGATTTTGTATTTTCTCTCTTAATTTGCCATATTCCGAAAACTTTCATTTAAAAATTGTTTTCACATAATATCGGACTCTAGGATGATAAGTTCAGAGGATAATCCTTTTATATATAGACACACGTATAGATTATTTGCGAAATTAAAAAAGATATCGTGTGAGATATGTGACGTATTCAAGAATCTAGTTCTGTCTTAGACTAAGCTCAAACCCCAATTGATTAATTTGATAGAAAGCAAAAAGAAATAGAAAGCATTTGTATGTATATGTGGATTAAAGAAAGAAAAAGAATTCAAATATGTGGACTATGTATTGGGTTATACATATTCACCAAAAAAGTGTCGCATAATCTATGCTTAAAGGGTTTTGTTTATGCAAACCCATGCTTTCATTTAAATATTTCCCATCCAAATCAAACAATATTTGCAGAATTTTAGTGCATTTTTCTATGATTAATTGGCTGCACTTTCTTTATTTCAGACAAATGCATAAGAAAAGCAAAAATCTTGAGAATCATTGTTAGAGATGTAATATAATTAAAGTTAATGTCGTCTGCTTGTCTTTCTTTTAATAAGACAAGTTTTTGGGATCAATGGTTGATCATCATATAATTATTTGAGACCACATATTTATTTAACAGTGGAAAACATTTATTAATTGTCAAAATTTGTCCACAAAATGAACGGATGAGAATAATTTAGAATGTTATCTTAATTTGTCACTTGATGTATTCTTTTAGTAAAAATATAATATTTAGGTTTAATTTCTTTTTTTTATTCTATTGTTTAGTGTATGGACGATTCGTATCTCATTGTTTTAATTGCATAAACTTAGCCATTTAAAAAAAATGGACAATTTGATTTAATAGTTTTATTATTCGATTTTTATCTACAATTTTGAAAATTTTATTATTTTAGTCCTATTATGTTTGACCTATTATTGAATTTTTTTAATATATGTAACGAGATAAATCTACGAAACATCTATGCCACATTGATTATTTATTTTTTACAAGTTAATATATATTGTTTATATAAAATATAAAATATAAAATATAAAAAAAAAGAAGTAAAAAACCTTTAAAAGACACACCATACACCTAAAACAAATTAGATAAGTAGATTGCCGCTTCATTAAAATGGTTAAAACCTAATGATAAGTTAAGAGTAAAAATAAAATTATGCATTTTTTAAATATATAAACCAAACTTGAGCAATTAAATTAGGAAGATAAAATTTAGCATTTTGAAATATGTGAACCAAAATTGTGAAAAAAATAATTATAGACCAAAATGAACCGAAATATTGTTCCCATACTAAACAACAATGCACTCAAGTCTAATTTTTATTTGTCTTACAAAATGGAATTTCAACACATGCATGTTTTAGACAATTGCTGATGTAGGTTACTTGTAATCTACACAAGTATTTTTAATCTACAATATCTTGTAAGATAACTTTTTAAATCAAATTAAAAACACAAGAGAAAAAAGATGGAATAAACTAAATTATTGATTAAAGGTTGTTTATCTTGTAAAAATATTATAATCTATTTTTCCCCATTAAAAAGATTCTGAATCCACTGCCATAGTATACCTCTGCATTGTTCAAATTTCAAACCAAATGACTCCACGTGTGAGAAGATTTATTAAAAAATCTCACGTGTATTATTTAATAAGCTTTTGGGATAAATGCAAAGGGAAAGTTCCCTTTATCAGTTTCTTATTGCATTTTGGCTCTTCCTTATTTTCCTAGAAGCTGTAAAGTTGTCATCAGTGGTTGTTATCCAAAAAGCAAAGTTCATTTCAGTTTTTATAAGAAAAAAATGAGACACTTTATTGACAGATTACAAAGTAAGTTGCCTTCAGAATATAATATTTCTACCACACAGCTTCTCAACAACAATTACTCATGGAAACTCCAAAAGTTGTAGATTTTTTCTTGGAGCCATATGAAACTATGACTTAGATTAGATTAACTAAGGAGTAGTTTTCTAAACCATTAACAGAAGGGAGCAACTAAATTATATAGACCAACTTTGCTTGCTGAATTAGCTACAGTGAAATTCCCATGATCCAAGTTCCACAGACCATCCAAAAAAGTTTCTTCAGATGAGGTTTCTGAAAGGTTGGCATTGAGCATGGAGTACGAGAATCCTTGCTCTTCTGTGGTGTTTTGCTGCATGTTGATCATTTCATGTCTAGATTGAGGTGCTGCATAAGGTGCTCTACATGTGTTGTTATCCTCAAGCAAGGCCATGATGCCTTTCATGTCAAAGTTGAACTGTAGCTGTTGTTGTGCCTGATACTGTTGCTGCTGCTGTTGCAGCAACTGTTGCTGCTGCAGCAACTGTTGCTGCTGAAATTGCTGCTGCTGAAATTGCTGCTTCCTCAGGACTCTATTCCTTGCCTTTTCAGCTGCATCAGAGGGACTTTTAGCCTTTTTCTTGAAATGAGTCCTCCAATAGTTCTTTATCTCATTGTCAGTTCTCCCTGGTAAACTCCTTGCAATTGTTGACCACCTGAAGTTTTCGGTTTTTGTAGTTAGCAATCAAGAACTTAGAAAAAAATGCTGCCAAAAACATGCAAAAGGGCAAGAGAATGAACATGCATATAAATTTTACCTGTTCCCCCACCTTGCATGCAACTCCAGAATTATACTCTCTTCTTGTGGTGTTATCTGTCCCCTCTTGAGATCAGGCCTCAGATAATTCACCCACCTCAATCTGCAGCTCTTCCCATTTCTTTTCAACCCTGTCGATGAACAAACAACAACAACCCTATCAGATCATAGAACAGTTTTTGCCATGCTGCAGTATAATGTTCAAAATGAAGATATTTAAGGAACACTATGTACAGAAGAAGTTGAAAACACAGTTGGATTGTAACTTATAGAAATGAAATTCAATGAAGAAAGCAGTAAAAGATTATTGTTGATCGAGTGTTGTTAATTACCTGCAAGCCTAGAAACAGAGTTCCATCTTCCTTCACCATGCAGTCTGACATACTCAACAAGCAACCTGTCTTCTTCAGCAGTCCATGGTCCCTTCCTCCATACCTCCTCCTCCATCACACCTCCACCACCTATCTGGCCACCCAAAACTTTCCCCCAATACATGCAATAAGGGTTCCAAGTTTGTTCTTGGAGAAAAATGGTTTCTTACAATTTCTGTGACACTCAATTAGGTCTAATGTTTGATGCATGTTTTGGCTGTGGTGTTTGCTGCATATTTATACCTGAGATGTTTTGCCCTACTGGATTCTATCAGTCAATCAAAGGTCACTTTCTTAACTTCGTATGATGTCTATCCACTTCACTGTTTAAGGTACTACGGGTAACACTTTTCTAAGAACATGTTTCAATAAACAAACCCTAGGGACCAAAGTGACACTGAAAATGTTGCACGCTTGTCCTTCAACTACCAAATGACCAAAATACCATTACACTCTTTCTGTCATTTAGATAATAATTACTACAAAACTTCCTTATTTGTTATTCCATTATAATTCTAACTTTAATTATTTGATAAAAAAAATAGTACTGCATATATTATAAAATAAAATACTAGATTCTGCTTTCTAATGTTATTTTTTTTTTTGTGAAATAAATTACGTAACAAGAGAAATATTTATATAATGAACACTCAAAATTTTCCTTTTCCCCCATGATTTCCAACTATAAGTAATTTATATCAATATAATGATTAAATCAAATATTTAATTCAATTTAGAGATAAACAATAGCACCCCTTATAATCTAGGGCAATTTTTGTGTGACAATGAGAGGTTTAGAAAATAGAAACTTTTAATAAAGTAATAACTTGCTATTTTATTTTAATAAAGGGTGATGATATATAAATATCCCATTTCCTAATACACACTTACTTAATATCAGTGGTGTAAAATTTTGTTGGAGAGATGAATCAATTAGAAAAATAAAAATATTATTTATTTATTAGGTGTTAAAAGAGGTAATTAAAGGAATTACATGTAAAATTAATTTTTGTTTAACATAAAGGCATATTTGGAAATTGAAGAATGTGTTATGCAATTAGGTGACATGAGTAAAGATAAAAGAGAAAATAGATGCGAAAATGAGACAATATATATGGAAAGAGAAATGTGATTGCCTGAGGACACCTGTAAAATAGGGTGATTGTACCTGGACACAAAACTAGAAGCTTAAGGAAGCATAATACAAGGTATGAGACAAAAAATTATGGTGGTGGGCATTTTTAAAACAAGATATTACAAAAGGACTAATGATGTTTCCCCAGGTGTTGGATTTGCTTACTTCTCAAGAGGACTATAATCTCTGAAACTTCATTAAACTATAATATTGTTGGATACCATTTTCAGTATTGTCTGTATTTAAATGTTAGGGCTATCATGCCTTCGACGTCATCTAAGGTGACAGGTGTTGTCTTCTCATCATATTTTTGGAAAGATAGTGCTGGTAGAATGCTGGAACCATCAACTCTTTCATCTCTATATAATTATTAAATTACCTATTAATTTATTTATGCAAAATCTAAGATCTTTCATGCACTAACAAGAGAATGTTAACCTTTCTTTTTCCTTTCCCTGTTTTAATAAAAAATCCACTTTTTATTCAAGTTTTTTTTCCTGGAAGATGTGCATTTTATTGATCAGCGTAGCTTGTGAATTAAAATAAAAATTCTTTTCTTTTTTGGCCCTCTTTTATTATTATTATTATTGCTGTGGTGATCCTTTTAACCTTTTTTTTTCTTGTCTCATATAAGGAAATCCCCTACAAAAAATCCTAAGTACTTATTATAATACTCTGTCTTAAGGTAAGGTGATGTGCCAAAAGTGAGATTAAATCTTATATTATGATGTCTAGTTAACTGCATGATCCCTCAAGAGATCATATTTATCATTCTATATATATATATATATTTATATATATATATAGATATATATATATATATATATATATATATATATATATATATATATATATATATCTATATATATATATATATATATATATATATATATATATATAGATAGATAGATAGAGACTAAATGCTTCAAAATACCTCAAATATTCTTTTATCTTTTTTTTTCTTCTACGACATCAATAAAAGAATAAAATAAAAACAGAAAAGGCATAAGAGATAGGCATACAACAATTGGTTAAGAGTAGATATAAATATAATTATGAGGTTATTTACATTTATCAATATTGATAAACAGCTGGTACTTGTTCAAAGATTTGAATTCAACTCTATTTGAAGTTGAGTGTGAGATTATATTCATTTGTATTAGATTAGGGCTTTTAATATGTTTCTCATCAAATGGTATACTTTTATTAACCAAGTTTTAAATTGATTATGCAGTTTTATATTGAAAATATTTATTATATTATAATTTTAAAATTAAATTCCAACAGTATAATTTTAAATTTTATCTAAAATTTACCTTTGTAACATCAATTAATTTATCAGTTTATTTCGGTTAAACATATAACCATTTTTCTTTATATAGAGCTGACACTCACTGTGACTCAAGGCTATGATCGAGGAGGATTATTAGTCTATTGATGATGTAACATCCCAAAAATACATTATAAACCATATACGAGAATAATCACATATTAATAATATGACAGATCAGTCTTACAAAAGATCGGAAGCATAGTTATGGCCGAACGACCTTACAAAATACTACAGAATTTAAAACTTTACAAATTCTATCGCCTAAAACGAACGGTTTCCAAAATGCCACAAACGAACGGTTCTACAGAACATAAGTAGAAATAATAACCGAACGTTCCTAAGGTTCGGCCTTCACTTCCACCTCTTCAGTACTCCTTCCAGCAACTCTTCTCCTTCTGCTCACATCCACACGGATGATCATTGCAACAGGACAACCAACCGAACGCACAACACAGACAAGACAATAAATAGGGTAAGCTTATGTAATTTAATTGATTCAATAAAACATACACTATTCGTGATTAAATCAAACAACAACCAAATCATAATTCATACATCATGGCATGCAAAGACCGACCACTTGACTCTGACTGTCTGGACTGTATGAATCCTGTGTAGCTACGACGTTTATGCATCCGGGTGATGTAGTAACTAGAATACCCTCAACAGTTGCCACCCGAGGTTAATCTGTTTCGTCCAAGTTAACCTTATGGACTAGGACCTCCTGTCATTCCCACACATGACTTACTCCTCTCTACTTGAGAATGAGTAATCACGAAATATCAGGATAAACGCCCGCTAAGCTTTGCCCACATTCATACTTTACCATTCAATAACCACTTTCTGAGATATTCCTCCCTGAAATACTCTTTCATAACCAAACTATTTCATTCGCATCACATTTCAAATTCCCTTATACTTCATCATCAATATATTCAACTGAAATAAGATCACACTTTCTCATCATAGCACAAGTCTGAATGGAATAACACTTCTTAGAAACTAACATGATCGAGTGCTATCTACAAATTTATCCGCTTTAATGAGCGAACCCTTAAGAGTTCAAACCGGACGCCACGAAGCCTAGGTCGAGTACTAAGACTTTAGGCCGAACACCATTTAAAGACCAATACTGTTTGACACCAAATACTAATAACTGATGAGATACTATGAAGAAACGAACGCTATTGAGTTTGGCCGAAGAATCTTATTTTAAAAACGGTAATAATAGATTACTGAAATGAGACCGAGCACTATGTTTAAGACCAAGCCCTGTAGAAACCGAACACTATTGAACGAGCGCTGGTCCAAGACCAAGCACTTATCAAGAACGAGTGCTACTGAGACCGAACGCTTGGTCCAAGACGGAGCACTACTAAACTTAAATAAAATGAATGAAGGTATATATATATATATATACATATATATGTATATATACATATATATACATATACATATATATGTATATATACATATATATATATACATATATATGTATATATACATATATATATATATACATATATATATAATTGCGCCACACTTATTTTTAATGAAAAATAACGATATCATCTACGACTTTACTTATTATAGAATACATTAACTAAACTGTTTTGGGAATATATATATATATATATATATATATATATATATATATATATATATATATATATATATATATATATAATTGCGCCACACTTATTTTTAATGAAAAATAACGATATCATCTACGACTTTACTTATTATAGAATACATTAACTAAACTGTTTAGGAAACATAAAGAAGAACTATACTTAGACCGAACGCTCATTTACATATATCTAATGTTATAAAACGATCGTCATTAACTAAATTCTATCTAGAAGAAAAATTTAGTTTAGACGGACGCTCAAAGGAAAACCAAATGGTCAATACTGACTCTTGGTTACAGTTTACATAATTCTGTAGAGTATTACAGAATGACTTTCAAACAATATCCCTAAAGCATGAGAATTTAGTTAAGACCATACACTTCCATGAAGAATTCGAACGATCACGAATGACGCTCGATCACACTTACAGAATTTACTCAGAATACTGTAGTTTGAAGATCAACCCTATTTCAGCTCAGTTCACACCATTTATCAATCATCCATCCACACATCCAAACATGCAGTAACACGAATATTTCATATTCATCAAATAATCAAACAAAGTATCATACAAACATACAACCGTTCAAAACAAGAATCTTAATCAAATTATATAAGCTTCTCTTACCTCTAAACGTAACCGAACGCTCACAGATGCAGAATATAGCTCACCACTACCAAAGACCTTAATGTTTGACAGTCACGCTGATGGAAACTAATCCCAACTGGAAACGTGCAGACAGAGGCTCCAGACCGGAAGAAACCAGTAGTGAATGATGGTGCAGCGGATTGATGAAATGGTGGAGTGTTTGAGGTGTGTTAATTGAGGAAAGGTGTATGGGTGAAGCCTCACAGGTCAGAGGGCCTTCCTATAGAGGAAGGAAGCTTGAGGAAAGGAGAAGAAGTAGCAAATCAAAGGTGACTTAAGAGCACAAAAGCTGGAAAGCAAATTCTGCAGTATATCATTAAGCTCAAAAGTGTCTACAAAAGGGGAAAGAGGTCTCCTATTTATAGGAAGATAAGAGCCTCAAATCTGAAATGAAATTCAATCCAAAAGCAAATGAAATTAAAGAAAAAGGCGCCAATTTTCTTCAGCTTCAAACATGCCTCATTCCAACTCAGAAGCACACGTGAAACATCACCAATTCTGAAACGTTGGGCTAACTAGGTTATTGGCTGAGTTTTTTTGATAGCTTTGGCAGCAAGCTTCTCCCTCCAAGTCTCTCTTTTCACGTGCTCAAATGTTGTGCTGGCAGCTGCTCCCTCCAATTTTATTAATCCTACAAAGCAAAGAAAAATGTGCTTTTAATTATGGGAAGAAGGATTAATGTAAATTACCTTCCATAGAAGCAAAATGGTAGGTGATCCTTCTTCCTCTTGAATCCTCTTTGCCATGGCTCTAGTAAAAGGTCCAATATGTGTCTTAGATGGTCTTCCATCACACGCTTTAAGAAACTAAACCAAACATAAGACCAGAAATACTCAGAATACGATGATCCACTCATGCAACCAGAAATTTGGGTTTGCATGTGAAAAGAAATGAACATGCTAAGGAGAAAGTAACTCACCGGCTTAGAACCACAACTCGATCGGTTTAAATGAAAGCCCTTGACGCCGGGAGAGTTCAAACGGTGCCCGAGAGGTGATCGAAAGAAGAAAAGATGAGATTTTCTTAGAGAGATGGTAGAGAGAAGGAGGAGATTCAAAAGGTTGAAGATGAATGGTGCATGTAGAGAAGTGGCACGAAAATTTGAAAGTTTAAGTTTTACTCCTACCGTGAAAACCGTTCGTCCAATCTGCATCACACACCTGTCTTCCACTTTCTGAATTTCAAACACCCCTTTCGCTTACACATGTACTCCACTAAGTTGGGGTTTTAAGGGTTCTTAGATTCCCCCTAACTACAAAAATTTTCGTCCTCGAAAATTAAAACTTGCCAGAAAACCGGTGAGGGTATAACTCTCTTATGACACTTTCCAGTTCCCATGTAAAGTCACCTGTCTTCTTGTCCTAAACCACTTTAACTAAACTGATGGTTTTACCCTTGATTTGTTCGGTTCGGGTATCCTCAATGCTGGCAGGCTTGAACTCAAACGAACGATCTTCTTTGATCTGAACGTCCTCCACTTCCAGCACATGAGAGGGATCGGCTATATACTTTCTGAGTTGAGAGACATGGAAGACTGGATGAAGGTTGGATAACTGTGGAGGCAAGGCTATCTCGTACGCAACCGGTCCTATTCGCCTTAGAATCTGGTAAGGATCGATAAACTTAGGAGACAGCTTCTTAGGCCGAACGGCTCTGCCAACGCTCGTAGTTGGATTCAGCCTAAGGAAAACGTGATCTCCTGTAGTGAACTCCAGAGGTCTTCTCCTCTTATTGGCGTAAAATTTCTGCCTACTCTGAGACGCTTTCAACCTATCTTGAATCAACTTCACCTTCTCGGTCGTCTGCTGAATAACTTCAGGTCCAGTTAACACCACTTCTCCCTCTTGAAACCAACAAAGTGGTGTTCTGCACTTTCTCCCGTAAAGAGCTTCAAAGGGTGCCATTCCAATACTGGACTGAAAGTTGTTGTTGTAGGTAAATTCAAACAAAGGTAGTACTTCGTCCCAAACACCCAAGTGATCTAATACGCACGTTCTCAGCAAGTCTTCAAGCGTCTGAATTGTTCTCTCAGATTGACCGTCTGTTTGAGGATGATATGCTGAGCTTATCTATAAACAAATCCACAATTCTTGCTGAAGCGAATGCCAGAACTAAGAGGTAAATCTGGGGTCTCAGTCTGAGATGATGCTAGATGGCACTCCATACAAACGAACGATCTCTTGGATGTAAAGTTGAGCCAGCTTTGTCATAGACATCTTCATGTTGACAGCAAGAAAGTGTGCACTCTTTGTCAACTGATCCACTATAACCCAGATTAAATCATGGTTCCTGACCGTACGGGGTAAGTGGGTCACGAAATCCATAGAGATGCTATCCCACTTCCATTCTGGAATCTCCAATGGTTGTAGTAGACCACCTGGTCTTTGATGTTCTGCCTTTGCCTTCTGACAGGTTAAACAGGAAGACATAAACCGAGCCACGTCACTCTTCATACCAGTCCACCAAAAAGATTTCTTGAGGTCTTGATACATCTTAGTCATGCTTGGATGCATGCTAAAACGACTTTGGTGCCCTTCCTCAAGAATTATTCTTTTCAGCTCCCCATCATTAGGAACACACGTCTTGCCTCTGAACCGTAAGAGACCGTCCATCCCAGTATTGAAATCTTTTCCTTTCTCTAAACCGATTAAACTTAAGGTCTGTTGTAGATCCACATCGGACGACTACTTCTCCTTGATACGGTCAAACACGTCACTTGATATTCTAAGACTGCAACACCTTATACTGCTCGGTACTAACTCAAACTGCAGTCTTAAATCTCAAAAGCTTTCAACCAGACTTAGTTCTCTAGCCATCATCGTCGAGACATGAACTACTTTTCTGCTTAACGCATCAGTCACTACGTTCGCCTTCCCTGGATGATAAAGCAGTTCAAACTCATAATCTTTCAAGAACTCTAGCCACCGCCTCTGCCTCATATTCAATTCTTTCTGATCAAAGAGATACTTGAGACTCTTGTGATCACTAAAAACTTGGAATGTAGCTCCATACAAGTAATGCCTCCAAATCTTCAACGCAAAGACCACATCTTCCAATTCTAGGTCGTGCGTAAGATAATTCTTCTCATGAATCTTCAACTGCCGAGAAGCATAAGCGACTACCCTTCTCTCTTGCATAAGCACACAGCCCAAACCTTGATGAGAAGCATCACAATAAACTTCGAACGGTTTGGCCGTGTCAAGAATAACCAATACTGGAGCGCTCGTCAATTTCTGCTTCAGTTCTTGAAAGCTGGATTCACACCGATCGGTCCATGCGAACGGGTGATCTTTTCTAGTCAGTTGAGTCAATAGCGCTACTATCTTAGAAAATCCTTCAATGAACCGCCTATAGTAGCCCGCTAGTCCCACAAAACTTCTAACCTTAGTGACCGAACGGGGACTCTCCCATTCTAGTACGACTTTCACCTTAGCCGGATCCACCGAGATACCTTCTGCCAAGATTACGTGCCCCAAAAACTGCACTTCCTCCATCCAAAATTCACACTTGGATAACTTGGCATATAACTTCTTCTTTCTTAACACACCAAGCACTATCCTTAAATGTTCTTCATGTTCTTCACGGCTCTTGGAATAAATGAGGATATCATCAATAAAAACGATCACAAACTTGTCCAAGAAGGGTCTAAAAATACGATTCATGTAGTCCATGAATATGGCTGGAGCATTAGTAACACCGAACGACATTACTACATACTCATAATGACCATATCTAGACCTGAATGCAGTCTTATGGACGTCTCCCTCCTTAACCAAAATTTGGTGATATCCTGACCTTAGGTCGATCTTTGAGAATACCGTTGCACCATATAGTTGATCCATCAAATCATCAATTCTTGGCAAATGGTACTTATTCTTGATGGTCAACTTGTTCAACTGCCGGTAGTCCACACACAGCCGAGAGCTACCATCTTTCTTCTTTACTAACAACACTGGAGCTCCCCAATGTGATGCACTTGGCCGAATGAACTGCTTGTCCATTAAATCTTCAATTTGATTCTTGAGTTCAGCCAACTCTGCTGGAGACATTCGGTATGGTGCAATAGAGACTGGACCAGCTCCTGACACTAGGTCAATAGAGAATTTCACTTCTCTTGGAGGGGTAATCCTGGTACTTCTTCAGGAAAAACATCCATACATTCACTTATGAACAAACGGTTCTCAGTCTGCTCACTTTGCACTGATCGATCTAAGTGTTCTCCTTCAACCACTTCCAGATGTGACAATACCAGGAAGCAACTAGAACCTTTCATGATATCTTCCCTCAATTGACCGATCGTTATAGAAAACTCTTCCTCTCCATCAGGGAATACTAATCTCTTCTCACCACAATCTATGAGAATGCGATTGGCAGCCAACCAATCCATTCCTAAAATTACCTCTAAACCTTGGAGAGGTAAGCAAATAAGGTTCACCTTAAATCTATGTCCCTCAACCTCAATAGGACATCTAATGCAAACAGTAGACGTCCTAATTTCACTAGTTGCTGGGGTAGACACCACCAAGTCAAACTGCATCTCACTCTCGATTAATCTCAATTTCTCAACACATGCCTTCGAGATGAAGGAATGTGTTGTTCCCGAATCATACAACACACAATAGGAAACACAAAACAGTAAGTAAGTACTAATAATGAGGTTACTTGTACTTGCTGCTTCAACACCAGTTATAGCATAAACTCGACCGATTGCTTGTGCTCGGCCACCCCTTCCTTGTTGAAGTCTTCCAGCATTCGGTGGCCTCATCAACGCCCTCCTTCCCATATTACACTCGCTCTCGAAATGACCGTTCCTTCTACACCGAGCGCAAAATTTCTCTACTACCCACCGAGGACATGACGACTTGTAGTGAGTCCCTCCACAATGAAAACAGGCCACTGCTCCTTGTTGTCAAGACTGACTGACAACGCCCGAGGATTGGGAAAGAGACCCACTAGAGCTAGAGGGTAGTGTAGGCCGAGTATAAGGGGTCCTCCTCTGACTCGAAATGTTTCTAGAAGAGATAGGTCCTCTAGTAGTCTTTTGTTGATGCTTCTTCTGCTGTTCTACTTTTGAAATATTCTTCTCCAATACTTTGGCTCTCTCCACCATTGTCGGAAAAGACTTAATACATAGGCTTGAAATTAGTACTTTGGGATCGCTCCTCAATCCATTCTCGAACTTCCGACACTGCCACTCTTCACTGGTAGCCATAGTATTAAACCTCACTAAATGCTTGAACTTGTTGGTGTATTCCGATACTGACATCCCACCTTGCACCAACTGAAGAAATTCCACCTCTTTAGCGAACCGAACGCTATCCGGGAAGTACTCCTCATAGAACTTACTTCTAAAAATTTCCCAAGAAATGGGAGTTTGGCTGTCCGCTAATATCATCTTCATGCTAGTCCACCAATGACTAGCCTCTCCAGTCAAGAGATACTCGGTAAACGATAACCTATTGTCATCCGGACACCTCTTTGCATTGTAAATCCTCTCCATATCATGTAACCACTGATCGGCCTCATTCGGTAGACACTTTCCATTAAATTTTGCAGGGTGGTGTTGGAGGAAACTCTCCAAACTCCATTCAATATGATGAGTCGTTGTGGAAGTAGACGGCCCAGCGAGGTTCCTAGTGGTGGATATGATCTCCATGAGTTGCCTTTGAGTCGCTTCTGAGTTTGCTCTAGCAGCCTCCAAACTGTGTAACACTGCTGTATTCTATTGTACTAGGCCAGCATTCTGTTGTTGAAGAGCCTCTATCATGGATTCTAACAACCTGGTATTGTCAGATGGATTACGCTCGGCAGAAACAGGAGGAGGAGGTCTAGGAGCCATCTTCTCTGATAATCAGAGAAAAATAATCATCAGTTTAATTCAAAGAGTCCAAAACACTCACTAAACGAACGCTGAGTACACAACAAAAGCATAGTATACTCATAACCTACAGTATTATAAAGGAACAAAACTGCTCTTATATCATTAAATCTAACATCCCAAAAATACAGTATAAACCATATACGAGAATAATCACATATTAATAATATGACAGATCAGTCTTACAAAAGATCGGAAGCACAATTATGGCCGAACGACCTTACAAAATACTACAGAATTTAAAACTTTACAAATTCTATCGCCTAAAACGGACGGTTTCCAAAATGCCACAAACGAACGATTCTACAAAACATAAGTAGCAATAATAACCGAACGTTCCTAAGGTTCGACCTTCACTTCCACCTCTTCAAGTACTCCTTCCAGCAACTCTTCTCCTTCTACTCACATCCACACGGATGATCATTGCAACAGGACAACCAACCGAACGCACAACACAGACAAGACAATAAATAGGGTAAGCTTATGTAATTTAATTGATTCAATAAAACATACAATGTTCGTGATTAAATCAAATGACAACCAAATCATAATTCATACATCATGGCATGCAAAGACCGACCACTTGACTCTGACTGTCTGGACTGTATGAATCTTGTGTAGCTACGACGTTTATGCACCCGGGTGATGTAGTAACTAGGATACCCTCAACAGCTGCCACCCGAGGTTAATCCGTTCCATCCAAATTAACCTTATGGACTAGGACCTCCTGCCATTCCCACACATGACTTACTCCTCTCTACTTGAGAATGAGTAATCACGAAATATCAGGATAAACGCCCGCTAAGCTTTGCTCACATTCATACTTTACCATTCAATAACCACTTTCTGAGATATTCCTCCCTAGAATACTCTTTCATAACCAAACTATTT
This sequence comes from Vigna angularis, assembly GCF_016808095.1. Classification (NCBI taxonomy): domain Eukaryota; kingdom Viridiplantae; phylum Streptophyta; class Magnoliopsida; order Fabales; family Fabaceae; genus Vigna; species Vigna angularis. Next base: position 33,915,195 of record NC_068972.1, read on the forward strand.
CATTCGCATCACATTTCAAATTCCCTTATACTTCATCATCAATATATTCAACTGAAATAAGATCACACTTTCTCATCATAGCACAAGTCCGAATGGAATAACACTTCCTAGAAACTAACATGACCGAGCGCTATTTACAAATTTATCCGCTTTAATGAGCGAACCCTTAAGAGTTCAAACCGGACGCCACGAAGCCTAGGCCGAGTACTAAGACTCTAGGCCGAACACCATTTAAAGACCAATATTGTTTGACACCAAATACTAATAACTGATGAGATACTATGAAGAAACGAACGCTATTGAGTTTGGCCGAAGACTTTTATTTTAAAAACGGTAATAATAGATTACTGAAACGAGACCGAGCACTATGTTTAAGACCGAGCCCTGTAGAAACTGATCACTATTGAACGAGCGCTGGTCCAAGACCAAGCACTTATCAAGAACGAGCGCTACTAAGACCGAACGCTTGGTCCAAGACCGAGCACTACTAAACTTAAATAAAATGAATGAATATATATATATATATATATATATATATATATATATATATATATATATATATATATATATATATACAATTGCGCCACACTTATTTTTAATGAAAAATAACGATATCATCTACGCCTTTACTTATTATAGAATACATTAACTAAATTGTTTAGGAAACATAAAAAAGAACTATACTTAGACCGAACGCTCATTTACATATATCTAATGTTATAAAATGATCATCATTAACTAAATTTTATCCAGAAGAAAAATTTAGTTTAGACGGACGCTCAAAAGAAAACCGAATAATCAATACTGACTCTCGGTTACAGTTTACATAATTCTGTAGAGTATTACAGAATGACTTTCAGATAATATCCTTAAAGCATGAGAATTCTGTTAAGACCATACACTTCCATGAAGAATTCGAACAATCACGAATGACGCTCGATCACACTTACAGAATTTACTAAGAATACTACAGTTTGAAGATCAACCCTATTTCAACTCAGTTCACACCATTTATCAATCATCTATCCACACATCCAAACATGCAGTAACACGAATATTTCATATTCATCAAATAATCAAACAAAGTGTCATACAAACATACAACCGTTCAAAACAAGAATCTTAATCAAATTATATAAGTTTCCCTTACCTCTAAACGTAACCGAACGCTGACAGATGCATAATATAACTCACCACTACTAAAGACCTTAACGTTCGACAGTCACGCTTTAAGAAACTAAACCAAACAAAAGACCAGAAATACTCAGAATAAGATGATCCACTCATGCAACAAGAAATCTGGGTTTGCATGTGAAAAGAAACGAATGTGCTAAGGAGAAAGTAACTCATCGGCTTAGAACCACAACTCGATCGGTTTAAATGAAAGCCCTTGACGTTGGGAGAGTTCAAACGGTGCTTGAGAGGTGATCGGAAGAAGAAAAGATGAGATTTTCTTAGAGAGAAGGTGGAGATGGTAGAGAGAAGGAGGAGATTCAGAAGGTTGAAGATGAATGGTGCATGTAGAGAAGTGGCACGAAAATTTGAAAGTTTAAGTTTTACTCCTACCATCAAAACCGTTCGTCCAATCTGCATCACACACCTGTCTTCCACTTTCTGAATTTCAAACATCCCTTTCGCTTATACATGTACTCCACTAAGTTGGGGTTTCAAGGGTTCTCACATATGAACAATGAAATAAAATAATCTAGATTTTCTTCCAAGGATAAACAATATATATAATATAGATATACACTTTTAAACTCAAAATGTCAGTCCGAAAATGAAATTTCAATTAATATCAAATATGTTTAGAAGTCAATTTTGAACTCTAATTAACTGTGCACTGGAATATTCGGCACTTACAAGACCTTGCGTATTTTTTTTCTTTCAATGTTGTTTTATAAACACAAATGTCTATCACCGAAAACAATCATGTCCAATTACCTAAGATTACTATAATGTATTAAAAATTCTACTAGTTATAAAGAATAAATCCTCTTGCCAAATACTTAACATAAATATTTTAATAGGTAGTAAAATATTATATAAAAAAAGTAAAAATGCTTGAAGAATCGTAGTTGGTGGAAATTAGATTTTGATAGATGCGAGATTATGAAAATAAGTCGAGAAAAAAGTCCTTTATTGAGATGGAAGTTACTTTTCAAAGTAAAATTTATTATGAGAGAATTTCATGAAGTGAAAATGTAGATAGGAGTTATTTGTTAAGGAAAATGAGAATGAGATCATATCCACAAATTTGATGGGAGTAGAAGTTACTAGGTATTGAAAATTGCAATTACCAAGTTAACATATAGTTTTATAACAATTTCTGACGAGTGAACTTTCAACAAAACACAATATAGGTGCCAACATATATCTATTTATGGGGATTTCATAGGGCAACGAAAATATTACACACAAAAGCTCTTTTTGTAAAAGTTAAACATGGGAATGGAAAAGAGAATGTATAGTAATTGCTTTGGAGTATAGGATCGAAGTCAACGCATCAAGGTTTGATAAGTCATTTGGGGTTTGAAAGTTGTCATGTAGTCCAAGTTCTAGTTCAACCACTCGTCCAAACCGTTTAAAGGATACTTGGAAAAAACACTATAATACCAAAGTTAGTTTAACATTGTCAGTTTAAAAATTAATAGCATAGTAAAGATAGATCACCTACCTCCTTACGTCAAACCTGTATTTATAGGTTTCAAAGTGCGATTTTGATTAACATCGGCTTAATCATGACTCAATCATGGCCCAATCATGGATAATCACACTTTGCCTCTAATTTGATATGCAGTAAAGTTAATCGTGTTGACTCATTGCTGACCAACTTGATTTCGGACCAACCAGTCTTAGTGGTGGCTCCTTCAATGATTCGAGTGAAGGTTGACCGGTCAATTTGTGGTTGATCAGACATATGGTATAATAATCTTCTTGTTGATTAACTTTATAGATTTCTTTTGCAAATGTATGTTTTATCTTGGTAACTTTTTTCTTCCTTTGCCCATTATATTTATTGTTCATTTGATTATATTATTTTACTCACTTTTTAATTTTTGTCTTATGTTCATGATTTAATGGTTTTATTATTTGTGTACTTATTCACTTCAAATTTAGATTATTATTATTGTTGAATCGTAGTGGTCCATATCTGCAAGTCGAAAACTAAGTATAGATCCAAGTGTATGATCTAATAAAATATTAGTCTCCTTGACATAAGAAGAAAAAAAATATTTAAGTATATATTTGATATTATATGATGATATATATGATATAAACAAAGTTCGTCTATTATAACTAAATTCATCAACCTCTTTGTTTTTTATAAGACTATAAATACATGTTATCGTAAGAAGTATGATCATCTTATAATCATTTTTATTTATATAATTACTTAAAGTCTCTTACTGATTTGAATGTTAGAGTCCTTAAGTGAGTTTTTCTCTTCAGAATGATAAGTTTGACAACACGTCGGCCTTCGAGTTAGTCCACCTTAAAGATAGCTTAGCCAAACTCAATAATAACACGCTCTTAATTATGTTTATGGTTGCTTAATAATTAAATTTTCTGCAAAAATAATTTTAGAATTTTATTCAAACACAAGTGTTTGAATTCAATTTATATTTATCTTTTTATTCTTGTCATTTCATTACAATGTGTGAAGGTTTATGTTTTATCTTTCAACCATCAAATATTTTCATTAAAAATAATCTTAAAATTGTTTTCATCAATGATGAATCTTGTTCTAACACAAATTAGTCCTATTATGACTACAAGAATAAAAATATTTCGTTATTTAATTAAACCCTACAGCTTGAATAGAAACTTTGATGGTTAAAAATCGAAATTATAGAACCCGTCTTAACATAAGATATTTATGGGAAATGTCACCTTGGCAACCTACACCCAATTCTTAGATGGAAGTTACCACGAAAACCTACATCAAACTCTCAAGTGATAAATAATCAAAACATTAAACTACATTGATTAATCATAGATGGATATTTCTCTTATACCTATAGTATAAACTTAGAAGAAACAGAGGAATATCAAATAGTTCCTTGCAATTATCTAGGACTAGATGATAGTAACTACAAAATGGTTGATATATTATCACAACAAATGACTACAATGTTAAAAACATTAATACAAACAATTAATAAAAGTTGAAAATGTCCACTAATTAAATAACTTGGATTGATTATGTATTTTCATTTCCATATTTGTAAGTAAAGCGGTCAATTTGGCCCAATTCACAAGATATATATATATATATATATATATATATATATTTTCATCTCCATATCCAATTAAAAGTATTAGATATTACTCATATTTATATTACTCATATTTATATACAATCAATGTGAGAATTTTTCATCAAAATGGAGATGTATTCGAACAATATCCATGAGATCAAGTTTATCTGACATCCCTATCTACACTTCTATGCTCAAATTTCTTTATTAGAGCCTTTAGAGTTTATTCATTGACTTTATTTCACAATAAGATGGTATTCCTTCTTAGGATACTCCTAGACTCATTCCAATATCTAATTGAAAGTGCATGACGAATTATTCTCTTCTCCCTCAAAAAGTGAAACATTATGTGACGTATTCTTGAAAACTTAGGATATTCTTAAAAACTTTTCTTACTTAACTCTTTTTGTAGAAAGCACAAAATTTATTAACTCTTCTTTTCCAAACTAATTAATTTTCTACATAATCTTCTCCATTTAAAGGGAAAATGTTTAGTTTTCCAATTATTCTTATTAAAAAAAAGTGTTAGTCCTTAGAAGTGATGTGAATAGATTTTCTATTGATTTGCGATTGAAACCAAAAGACAATCCATCTACAAAAATATTGTCCAACGCTCAAATCTATAGACCAAAAAATATTTAAATAAATAAAGCCAAATATGTGAGATTGAGTAAACACTTCCTATAAGAATTTATTGTATTTATAAACAAAAGTGAATAAAAATTATAAGACATGTAAAGATACAGTGGTGAAAAAAATGTTTTATGATGATTTATTATGATAGGTGAAATCTACATGTCATAATAATCGGTGACATTTTCGTAATAAAACGAAAGCTTTGAAAGACTTATCATAATAGGTAGACACGGTGTCATTTTTGTAATGAAGTTCAAAATGTATTATAGGTCCAAAAAAACTTGTCATAATAAGCATTATTGTGACTGTTGATTCATCATTTGTCATAATAGGTTAAACGCGGTGATATTTTTGTAATAAAATTCAAAACAAATTACCTATCATAGAATGTCAATTTGGCCCAATTCACAAGGTATATTATATATATATATATATATATATATATATATATATATATATATATATATATATATATATATTGTCGCAACCGGGATCGCGACGGGACGACGACCCGAAAAAAAAACGGGTTTGAGAAAAAGGTTTTGGAGTCGCCACCATAATTTATTATGGAAAAACTATGGAAAACCAAAAACATAAGACATGGTCTGCGAAAAGTAGATTTTTAAGTTCGGGAATCGGTTACGCGTAAGGAAGGTGTTAGCACCCTATCGCGCCTGCCCAAAGGCAGTACCTTTAATTAAATGTAAAAAGGTTGACGTGGTTTTTTGTTAAATGTTTAATTTTCCCTAAAAAAAATAATATAAAGAAACTATTAAGAGACAAAAAAATATTTTTTGTTTTATGAACCCGACAAGAATTGACCTTGGTCCTACGTACATCCATTTATAATGGACAATGAGGGATCACGTAGTTCTTTATCTAGAAAAAGGTTTGTGAGTTTGTTTGAAAATTATTATTGATTGATTTAGATTTTTGAAAAGTGAATCCGAAAAAGATTTGGTTTAACAAGATTGACGTCTTTTTTGGTTTTGAAGATTTTGTATTTTTTATTTATTTAAGAATGGTGGGAAAAAGAAAGAAACCGGTCATAGGCCGACACATACTTATACAAAAATTATGATTTAAAAAAACATTATTTGTGTGTAGGAAAAAAAACATATCTTTAGAAAAAAACTTCAGAGTACAATAAAAAGAGAAAAAGAATGGTGTAGAGATGACATACATTTTTAGACTTTTAGTACTCTCCTCTTTCTTCTTTGATGATTGGAGTTGACAGAACTTTTATGGGTGTGAGAACCTATTTTTTTCTATACTCTCTTTCAATTACTCCATGCTTCTCTCTATCTTTTTTTTTCTATGATAGAGTGCGTATTTTTATACACACATTATAATATTATGACAATCTTGGCTTAATTGTAAATTAAATGACAATAAAACAAAATAGGAAAAGAAAGGGTTTTGGTTCTTAGAAAACAAATTAAATAATATTCAAAACATTAATTATCATTATTGTCAAAAAATCATATTTTCCTCTTTAAAAGCAACTAACGCAACAAATTATATTAATATACTATTTTAATTATTGTTTATAATTATTAGCATAATATTAATTACCATATTAAACTAACATTTCAAAAATATTGTGTTTGGTATTAAAGTTATTATTTTATCCCTTTTTACTCACCATTAATTATTATTCTCTTATTTTTTATTTTTAATTACTTACTTACCCGAACGAAATTGGGTGTTGACATATATATATATATATATATATATATATATATATATATATATATATATATATATATATATTTTCTCATCTCCATATCCAATTAAAAATATTCGATATTACCCATATTCATACCCAATCAATGTGAGAAATTTTCATCAAAACGGAGATGTATTCAAACAATATCCATTAGATCAGGTTTATTTGACATCCCTATCTACACCTCTATGCTCAAATTTCTTTATTGGAGCCTTTAGAGTTTATTCATCGACTCTATTTCACAATAAGATGGTACTCCTTTTTAGGATACTCCTAAACTCATTCCAATATCTAATTGAAGGCGCATGATGAATTATTCTCTCTCCCTCAAAAATTGAAACATTATGTGACATATTCTTGAAAACTTAGGATATTCTTAAACATTTTCCTTACTTAACTCTTTTTGTAGAAAACACAAAATTTATTAACTCTTCTTTTCCAATCTAATTAATTTTCTACATAATCTTCTCCATTTAAAGGAAAAATGTTTAGTTTTCTAATTATTCTTATTAAAAAAAGAGTGTTAGTCCTTCAAAGTTATGTGAATAGATTTTCTATTTATTTGCGATTGAAACTAAAAGACAATCCATCGGTAAAAATATTGTCCAACGCTTAAATCTATAAACAAAAAAAATTTAAATAAGTAAAGTCAAATATGTGAGATTGAGTAAACACTTCCTATAAAAATTTATTGTATTTATAAACAAAAATGAATAAAAATTATAAGACATGTAAAGATACACTAGTGGAAAAAATGTTTTCTATGATGATTTATTATGATAGGTGAAATCTACATGTCATAATAATCAGTGACATTTTCGTAATAAAACGAAAGTTTATTATGACATACTTTGAAAGACTTATCATAATAGGTAGACATAATGTCATTTTTGTAATAAAATTCAAAACATATTATAGGTCCAAAAAAACCCTGTCATAATAAGCGTTATTATGACTATTAATTCATAATCTATCATAATATGTTGAAAGTAGTGATATTTTTGTAATAAAATTCAAAACAAATTTCCTATCGTAGAATGTCAATCTCTAATTTCTTACCCTCTTTACATTTTGTTCATCATTTTTCATACTTCTCTTTGTAAGTTTTTCTTCTCTTCAGATGACGTTCTCCCTTCGTGGCATCTGTTGAATCAACGTCGTGGCTTCCGTTGACTCTCTTCGTTGTTGTCTCTGTTGGCTCTTCTCACTGTGGTCTCCGTTGGCTCTTCTCGCTGTAGCCTCCATCGGCTCTCCTTGTTGTTATCTCTAGTGACTCTTCTCGTTATAGTCTCTTTTGACTCTTCTTGTTGTGGTCTCAGTTGGCTTTTTTACTCATAAAAAGTCTTTTCTGCAATTGATTAACAAATAAAATGAAGAATGTCTACTATTGAATTTATTATTTTTATGTATACGTGTCAACTATCAAATTTAAAAGAATTTGTAACGTATTGTATTCATAATCATATTTATTATTGTGTAATATTTTGTCATATACTATAATTATATCTAATATAAAAATAATATATATATATATATATATATATATATATATATAATATTATAACAATATTTATTATAACTATATTTTTGTTCAGCAGTACTTTTCACCTTGGATGGAGAGGAGGTATACTAACTTTATACAATCTTAATAAAAGTGAAATTAATATTAAGGGATGATAGTCAAAAGTTTCTTATTAATAAATGGTCTTCTGGAAACACTAGTGATGCCAGAACATAACTCTATTCAAGTTAAACTATTTAAGCCGAAAGACAAATTAGATTAATTTTAAAACTTGTAACATGACCCCACAACATCCTAAAACCTTGATCATAATCTACTTTGAAAAGACACCCAAAACAACAAAACATTATAAATATAATATCAAATTATGAACACCACAAGGAATCACATGTGATCTTATCTTACCTTTTCTTTAATATATATATATATATATATATATATATATATATATATATATATATATATATATATATATATATATATATATATATATATATATATATATATATAATCACACACACATGTACACTTTTCTCTTAAACTACTTGTTTCAGTAGAACTGCTATACAAGTAATAGCCGTCCTTTGAAAACCGTTTAAATTCAAAATTAGAATAAAATTTGGATTCAACATAGTTTGCTTGTACATGTTAGAATTTTTAGTTTAGTTCTTAAGTAATTACATTAAATGAAATGAAAGGAAGTGGGATAATAATATATAGGGTTATCAAGGGGCCTTTTTTTTTAATTACTGTTTAAAATTTTTATTATAATATTATTGTATTTTTTTTGGCTAATTACTGTTTTCATTTTTTATTATTATGATGTTATTCTATTTTCTTTGCTGAAGTATAAACATTAAGAAAAGACATTAATACGTAAATTGGCAAAAACAATTTATAATTGAAAATAAATTATTTCAGCTAAAGGTAAATATTTTTTTTGAAGTTTTTTATTAAGAATTTGTAAAGAATTTCAATTTAAATATATTAAAGTAATTTTAAACATATTTATAAATTATCTTCATCTAGTGAAAACATTTTTGTTAGTATATCATAAAGTTCACATTTGTTGAAAGAACAAGAATCGAAATATAAGAAAAAAATTATAACTAGATTTATAAAGAAAAATGAGGTTAAATTAAATTCTAAAATTCTTAGAAGAAAACTTAAATAAAATAAAAATGTAAATGTTAAGAAAAGCTAAACAAAAATTAATCGCAAATTGAAAAGTGAGTAAAATAATAATAATTACATGATCAATAAACGAGAGATTATCACATCAACAAATGTAACTTTTAGCTCTATTCAAACAAATTATAAGATTTTATTTGTATTTGTTGTCAGAAATAACGTGACATTAAAATAATTATGAAAATATATTTTAAAATTTAATGTGTTATTAAGTTCAATTATAAAAAAATTATCAAATTAAATTAAGTTATTTATTTTAATTTTGTGGATTCTATAATATTATGTAGATTTAAAAACCCTGCCTACAAATTCACTCTAATGCTAATATTGTTAATATATACTAATATTTAATGTATGAGTTATGGAATTAACATATAACGTAATAATTAAAATACATTTTCACTAGTACTTTTTTTCTCACAGCATACATTTTTTAGTAAGTATACTTTTGAATAAGAAATTCCACATCTCGTGATCCATTTCTGTATTTTATCAAACAACTTTTATAAATAACTCTATTGGAGTTGCTTAATAATTTATAATTGGTGTTAAGTTTTGTATAAAATATTTAAATTTATGTGAAATGGAGAAGCTCAGAAAATTGAATAACGTATTTCGAATACGTTTAAGTGAAATAAAGTTTAAAATTATATTTTTAATGGGATTTTTGGATGAGTAATATGTGAGTTCTTCCATCATAAACTAGTTGGAGTTAACTCGATGACAAAACCCACTAAAATTAGGTTGATATTTATGTTGAGTTGGATTGTCACTAAAGTGCGTGAAGCCAATAATTAAATGTTTAAGATATCTTTTAGCTGATTTACAAGAAAAGCGAGGCAGAATGTTATTTATATGATTGTATCCACATTGAAGATTTTCTTGAATGGAAATATCATCAACAACAAAAAGTTATGTCTACACACTTATCATACACTCCTATGTCTACTCAACGATTACATGTCGAGCATGCGTCTAATTTTATGTTAGTTAAAATTTATAATATATAATAAATAAATATATTTAATGGATATTTGCATGCAATGATATGATTATTGTTCATTCAGTTAGTACGGATATGGTATTTAATAGTGAATATTTATTTTTAATTATTTATTTAATAGTAGATATTTAATAGGTCTTTTAATAAAACTATTTAAATAGGTATAACTCACATGCATGAGACAGGTCTATATTCATTTAAGAAGTTATGTGAACAATGTTTCTTATAATAAAATTAAATGGATACTAGATGATTCTAACATATTCTACTAGTTTTAGTTGACACTATAATACTAGTATTCTATTCATATGTTCTACTATATTATAAAATCATTTAAAATATCTCAAATTGGTCTATGAACCTTTTATACAAGATTTTATTGAACCAATTCTTCTCAAATCTAAACTTTGATTTAGCATAAATCTTCTAAGCTAAGAGTTGCTTATTCTTGGTTAAGTTCATTGTAGACTTAATCATTAATTAGTTGGATCAAATTCAAGCAATGAAAACTTATTTTCTAGCAACACTTTCGTAATCATATCAAAGGGATTATAATTTATTAAGACCTTTACCACCTTCACATATCCTCGTGCAATTTTCTATCTCACAAAATACAAATTCACATAAATGTACTTAGTTCTTTAATGATAGACTTGGTTCTTAGACAACTATATTGTGTTAATACTATCATAATAGATTATGAGAATCTGGTTTTGCATCCTCAACTTCTTGGTTAGACCTTTCAATCACATGGCTTCCTTCATAGTTTCTGTCATGGTAATGTATTATGCTTCAGTAGTTGACAAAGCCACTACCTTTTGTGTGACCTTTCAACTAGTAGTAGTACCATAAGTAGTAAATACATGGGATCGTGAGAGACTTTATGATGTCCAAAAACCTAGCATAGTCTGAGTCACGAACCCTTCCTTCTATGGGAGCATCCCTTGTAAATAATCTAGATCTATTATAAACCAAACTTCTTCAAGTGATCTCTTCAAATAATAAAGGATCCACTTAAGAGTTTTCCTATGAGCTCGCCAAAGATTTGACATGAACTTGCTAACAGTGCTCGCATCATAGGCTATATCAAGATGTGTGCAGACCATTACATACATAACAAAACCAACAATGTTAGCATGTGGAAGACTATCCATATAACGGTGTTCCTCTAGTGTCTTATAAAATTGTTTATCACTTAGCTTGTTGTAAGATGCAACAGGTATGGATACAAGTTTCAAGTTCGTCATTCTAAACTTATCAAGAATTTTTTTTTCAGATAAGCCTCTCGAGACATATAGAAGATTTTTCTTTGTTGTCTAGTGATCTTGTTCCCCAAAATCTTCCTAACAGTTTTAAGATCTTTCATTTCAAACTTGTTATTCAACTCAGTTTTAACCTTTTATTCCTCAAGTTTAATATTGCTTGCTATCAAAATACCATCTATAAATAATTGTAATACAACAAATGGACCTTATCGTAAGATTCAAATGATTGATCATATCATTTGGTAAGATTCAAATGTTGGACTCTCTAACTATACTCATTGTTTGTTGAGGTCGTTTGTCCATAACATTGATTGCTTATCCAAGTCATAAAATCTTGTTTTTATAAATGATTTTGACTCAAGCTCAATTAATCTCATTTAGCCAAATTTCAATGAATTTAGATTCAATTATAATTCAATAAAGCTTAGATTAGATGATCTAAAAGTACATAAAAATGATTGTGTTTTGAGTGTAGCGACTAAAGGTGTCAACACAAAGTTATTCGTGACTCTGAATGGGCGTTCACACAAGAAAAAGTCACAAATTTCAAGCTCAATTATTTGATTTAGGACATCTATAAAAGGAAGCTTCTAAAGGCAAAACACACACAAAAAGTTAAATGTTCATGGCCTATGCAAACTTGCATGTATAAACAATTTCAAGCTTTGAAGTGTTTACTTTATTAGTGTATCTTATTTATATACCCTTCACTACAATGAAGTCAAGATTCTGAAAGCAAGGAGTATAACATTGAGGATTAAGTTTATTTACTTAGGTAAGCAAGAATTGATTGAGAATTTTGTATATTGTAAGAAAGAAAAATGGATATAGTCCAAATTCGGTTAAAAGGTATAAACAAAATGTTCACATCTTTTTCTATTGTTTCAGTCATCTATTTTTTATCATTCTTTTTGAAGATTTTGAAGAAAAATTATGAAGTAGATTCAAAATCTTTAAATGACCCCTACTAATGTCTAATTGACTAAGTATGCAAAAAAATTTCAAAGAATTTTTAAAAGATCTATTCAACCTTTTTATAGACCTGATCATTTCTTTCATATTGGTTTGGAAAATAAAAGAATAAAACAAGAAAATAATTCTATAAAATTTTAGAGAGAAGTTTGAGAACTTGGTTTTTAGACCAATGAATGCTTATAAAACATTTAAAACGAAATTCTTAGTTTTTATTTTTTATTTATAACCATACAAAATTATTTTAAATGAATATTTATGCTTCATCAAATTTAACTTTTTTCTCTAAAGCTAAAAAAATAAGCTTTTACATTCTTCCCAAAAATAAAACATAATAATAAACTTCATAAAAAAAATTCTAACATCCATGAAGAATCACTACATCTCACGTCCCATGACATCTTCACCATGATCATATCTCTACAACTCAATTGTTTCATCTTATTATCTTCAATCCAAACAATCTAGCTTCACTAAAACAATATCTAATCACTTTGTAGTTTTAATCATCCTCTAAGGAAGTATGCACTAAACTTATGAAATTTAACTTTATATGTTTCTCTTTTGCTACAATTAAAGAGATAAAATGTATAGAGCCTAAAGCTTTAGAGATGCAATAGGATAATCCTCTATAATTGTGTTTTCAAAGTCAATATCTAGATTGAGATTCAATTGTTGCTTAAAGCAGACTAAATTTTTGTTTAAGGATAAATAAAGATGGTGTGGGAGCTTTTCTATGATTTGGAGTCAAGTTAAAGAATTAAGTATTAACTCTAAATAATGACCGATCATAAAGAGCATAAGAGACCATATGCTAAAGAGTGTGTAGTAGTGCTAAGTTTAGTCACTTATTCAACAAAACATTTTTATAGTAGGTTGTGCATGTTTAATTACTTATTCTTATATTATATAAATTATTCTTACATTATATAAATATTGTTATGATAGTGTGAAATGATGTTAATGAAAAAGTATCCTAACCTGTAGTTTTTAGTATATTCTAAGTATTAAGTTACGACATATGTTGGTGAAATATATAAACTTTACTGATAATCCAAATTATATAAATAAAAATATCAATGAGAGTTTATGAATGTTTATATCATTTATTATGACATGAAGAATCATAACTACTCAACGAGTGTACAATGAACTACCTATTATATATAGGCTACATGTTAAGATTGGTCTGTGAGATAAATGATTACCAAGTAAGTATATATATATATATAGAAGAATTTGTGTATATGAGGATCATATGTATCGACGCCTAATTTTGTTCAAGTATATAAATATGTTTTTAAAAAAAACATGTTTTTAATTAATTGTAGGTTAAAAAAGAAAAAAAGGTAAAATATTTTTTTTTTTTTATTTTCAAACTTTAATTTTAGTAAAAAAGAATAAAAAATTATATAATAAAATAAAAAATAAAATAATAATAATAAATATATAATAAAATTAAATTAAATTAAAAAGAGGAAGAGAAGTGATAGTCCAATTTGTTTTTAATTATCACACCTTTCGTGAGTCCAAGAGTTCAAGAGTTTAATACATATCATCATCTCAACTATATGTTTTTTACACTCTTTGTAAGACATGTCAAGAAAGAATATTTTGAAATCTTTAATTTTAGAGAAAAATGCGATGTTGATAATTAGAAGCAATATTCATAGTATTAATTAGAATAAATATCTTGATATTACTTTATGTTTTCATTTTTGTGATGTGTTGTATCAAGAATTTTCAAATAGAGAAAAATATGATTCTAATAATTAGAATTAATATTCATGATAATAATTAGAATTAATATAAGATATTGTGCTACGATTTGATTTTTTTTTAAGTGTTATCACAAGTTGTAAAGTAATATATTGTTCATATATCATTTTTCAATTTCTCACAAAAGACTCGTGTTGTTTAGAAAAACTATGATTATTTATTAATTTAGGTGAAAAACTTTGAATATGAAAAAAATTAATTTTTATGAGAATAATATTCTAAGATCTAAAATGCAATTAAATTGATGAAAGTACTTATACAATAAAAACTTCAATGGGTTAGATTTCATACATCAAATCAATATGAAAAAACTAAACAATATATTTCTAATTCCTACTCTAACATTTACACCACTATTTAATAAGTCCTAATATCTTATAAATAATCTAAATATATTAATAAAAACCCTAATGTCTTATATCTTTTTATTAGAAGTCTACATTAAACATTAAGTTTGGATTTTAGAGTAATCAATTGATAAACTTTATGTCTAGATGCACCATCAATCAATTATTCTATTATAGGTTTCAACATGGAGTTCAATAATCATATATCCACAAACATGCACTTCGGAATATTCTTGAAATTTCTCTCTTTTTTACCTCTTTTAGGATAAAAACAAAACCTTATTGAAGGATGCATAGAGGTAACACAGCTACCCATCTAAGCTTTCCTTTCTAATTCCAAATCTGCATAAGGTATTCATTCTTTTCTTCCTCATTATTCTGGTATTGTTGTCTTCATGTTTTTTTCTCTGTTATATTTTGCTTTGAGTATCAATTAGCAAAGCTTTTTTTTATGTGAATTTCTCCGTCAATTGTTTTCATGGATATTCTTTTTTTTCACATATACTCATTTTTATTTTACTTTATTTATTTTATTTTTATTTTTTCTTGGTACTTTTTAGGTTTTAGTTTTATCTTTTATTTTTACTTTTTTATTTCATTTTTATGCCTCACGATGTTTATTTTACTTTTGACACTCCGCTTTTGTGAAAAATGAAAATAAAAAAATGAAACGATTTTTTTCAAATAAAAATTATATATATAATAATAATAAAAGTTCTTTTATTTAATTAATTAGTTTCTTATGGGTCTCGGGTTGACCAAATCTTTTTTTATCAAAAGTCTCCTTAGGAATAGGTAAATTCGTCATTTATTAAAATTTGTGTACAAAAGGTTTCAAAAAATAAAAAATTGATAATAAAATAAAATAAATAATTTTTCAAATAGTTTTTTCTTTTAAGAATTTATAAGAATCACGTGATCACCAATTATTCATTATAAATGGAGATACATAAAAATGATAACAGTGGGATTCATCTCTAAGAAAATCAAATAATTTCTTAAATAGGTTTTTGAACCGTTTTTTCATTTAAAATTACGTAATATTTTATTTTTTATTTAATTGAAAATACGTAAGAGTAAGGTTCATTTTCGTCAAGTCTAAAAATTAAAAAAATATTTCAACCACATTTTTTATGACCATTTTGATGAGTTTCTCCATCTCAATTTCAAGGGAAAGATATCAATGAAAATCAAATTAACTTAATCATTACTTCAAAATTAGCTTATGTTGTTAAAAATAAAAACTTGGAAAAATTTATGTCAGAAAATTTCTAAAACACATCGGATATATAAGTTAATTTTAACTTTTCTAGGGTGGAATTTCATTTTTATTTTTTGTTTATTTTCTTAGAGAAACTAGTTCAAACAAATCTTATATTTGCAACAAAACTCACTTATGTAAACTGTAAGACCTATGAAAAATATTTACTTTAATAGTAACAATTTTATTACTAGTAGTAGTAATAAATTTTTCTTTATGAATGGAAAATATAATTAATAAGTTTATGTAAAAATAAAATGTGGAAAGCTAAATAAGAAATTTTGGTAGCTTAAATGGTAGAAAATTGTGGTGATTTCAAGAACATGGGCTCAAACTCTTTTCTACCTTTTTGTTTTTTTTAAAAAAAAAGAAAAGAAAGAGAAAACAAATGGACAAAGAAACTTTCGGTGATTGAAATAGCAAAACACCAAAACATCTTTCCGTAATTGAAATGATAAAAAAATAAATAAATATATATATATATATATATATATAATAATAATAAATAAATAAATAAAAACAAATAGTATCAGAATCTTGGCCTATACATACCAAGCAAGCGGGAGGGGGATTTTGCACCAAGAAGTAGAGAGAAATCATAAGATTAGGAAGAATTTAGAGTAAGAAGGATTTTAGTGTGGAGATTCTGGAAGTTTTCCAGGAACAACCTCTGATCAAGAAACCAAGTCCGGAATTGAGGTAGGGGAGCTAACCTTTCTAAGCTTTTATATTATGATTTAGTATTGTTTTATTACTATTCATGTCTTGAAATTATGTGTGAATATTGTTAATGAAAAACATATGAGCTTGTTATATATCTATCTATATTGAATTTATGTGTTAATATTATATGTTGTTGTTTTGAATCTATAAATAAGAAATTTGTTAAAAACTAGTTGAGGAACACTTTGGCTAAGGAAATACTTGGTACTTAAGTTGTCCATTGTGATGCACCTCTCTTTCCTGAAAGTCTACTCGACAAGTTTTTAACTTAAATCTTATTGAACAGATTATGTACTGTTAAATTATTGTGCAATATATCTTGTTGGAATGAAAATTTCTGATGAATTCATGTTATTGTGGTGGGTATGGAATTATGAATTTGAGCATGGTATGAGTTGATGACTATGAGCATGATATGAGTCTCGTGGAGAGATTCTGTAATGATATGGTATTAGTGTATATGTTGATGTTGAGGGTCCTGTTGTTGGAGGTTATCCTGATACTCTAATAATCATCCAGTCTCAAGTAGAGAAGGATGAATTATGTGGTGAGAGGGGCAGGAGGTCCTGGTCTATGTGCCGATTTTGGACATAGTGTTGAGGACTAACCTTGTGGATGGTATGAAGTATTTTGGAAGTGTATTTGTAAGAAGAAGTAGAAGTCATCACAAGTGCATAACCTCCCTTGACCGCCCATCAACGTATCATCCGAATGAGTGTCTATTGGGTATTGTGGAATGAGTGTCTATTGGGTATTGTGGAATAAGTGTCTATTGGGTATTGTGGAATGAGTGTCTATTGGGTATTGTGGAATGAGTGTCTATTAGGTATTGTGGGATGAATGTCTATTAGGGATTGTGGTATGATGGGATGAGTGTCTATGGTGCGATTGTTGTATGATGGTATGAGGGTGTCTGACATAATTATTATATGATGTTTGTTGAGTATATCAAAGTAATTATGCATGTTTTATAAATAATTTGTTGCATGTTAGCTCACCCTACTTGTTTATGTATGTTCGATGATCGTATAATTCATTATACGAGAGCAGATGAAGGAATATCGTCTGATTCAGTACCAATGAAGAAAGAGATAGAAGAATAAATTAGAAGAATTCGAGTTATATTTATGAGTTTGTAGTTGAAATCTAAGTTTAAAACATGTATATATATATATATATATATATATATATATATATATATATATATATATATATATATATATATATATATATATATCAACTATGAATTATCAAGTGTGAGATTATGGGATGTTACCTTAAATGTAATGCTACAATATATCAATTATGAATTATCAAGTGTGAGATTATGGGATGTTACATTAATGGTATCAGAGCAGTTCGTCTTTATGACGACCTAAGAGTTGTGGATTTATCCTACGAACTCATATTATGAATCATAATGGCAATAATTCTCTGTGTGAACAGAGAAATGACACGCACACAACCCAACTGTGAAACCTCTAATATGCCTAGCTTGGCAAGGGCTTTGGAGGCTATCGCATCTGCTCTTCAACAACAGGGCGCTGCTTTAGTGCAACAACACGAAACGACTCTACAATAATTAGAAGCGGCTAGGCTGAATTCTGAAGCCAGTCAAAGAGAACATGTGGAAGCCTTAAGGAAACTATCTGAGAATGGCACGTCTGTAGAAGCTCAACCTCATAGGATTCAGGAATGAACCTTAGAAAACTTTCTACAACACCGTCCACCTACTTTTAATGGGAGGACAAGTCCAAACGAGGCTGATCTATGGATAAGAAATATGGAAAAGATTTTTTATGCGAAAAATTGTTCATCAGAAACTAGGTTGGCATACTCCGAGTATCTGCTGTTTGGAGAAGCAGTACACTGGTGGGACAACATGAAGCTAGTATCAAAGGAAGGTGGTGAGATTATTACCTGGGATGTTTTTAAGAATAAGTTTTATGCTGAGTACTTTCCGGACAGTGTAAGATATGCAAAAGAGGTGGAGTTCTTGCAGCTCGTGCAAGGTAACAAGTCGATAGCTGAGTATGCAGACAAGTTCAAACATTTGGGACGTTTCTACACCCAACCAGCAAATGAAGAATGGAGGTGTAGGAAATTTAAAAATGGATTGAGAGAAGACATACAATTATTCGTGAACCCTTTAGTTATTAAAGAGTTTTCTGCTTTAGTGGAACATGCCAAAGTTGCGGAAAGGTTAACGAGTGAGATTGAAGTTCAGCAGAAGTCACAAAGGGTGGGAGGACCATCTAGGTCACGAGTTGGACAGAATGTAAGGATCCGACCTTATGAAAGACTGCAGCCTTAGAGGAATTCTCATCAGCAACAACCCCAACAGAAAATAATCCGATGTTACGTCTGCGAAGGACCTCATCTGAAGAGCGTTTGTCCACAAGTTACTATGCACAACAAATGTTTTCTTTGCGGAGCAGAAGGACATTTTGCTAGAGATTGTTCCTCTAACAAAAGAGAAACAACTCAACCTCAACAACCGCCTCAACAGGGAAGGACTAACAATAGGCCACAAGCGACTGGAAGAGTCTATGCTTTAACGGGAGTAGAAGCTGCCAAATCAGGTAACCTTATTATTGGATGTTGTATTATAGCTGGTAGAGACTTGAATGTGTTGTTTGATTCTGGAGCGACACACTCCTTTTTGTCTGAAACTCTTATTCAAGAGTTGAACCTACCCGTGAAAGAGCTGCAGTATGATCTTATAGTATCTACACCGGCCTCTAAATTGATAAAAACATCGAGGATGTGTCCTCAATGTCCAATAGTTGTAGAAGGACGTAGGTTCAAAGTACATCTTATATCTTTACCTCTACAAGGTTTAGATGTAATCTTATGAATGAATTGGTTATCTGTCAATCGTATCCTTATAGACTGTAACAAGAAGGAGTTGATTTTCCCTGATCCTGAAGAATCGGAGTTGTTGTCATTACAACAAGTGTTAAAAGAAGTAAAAGAAGGATCTTCGTGTTTCATTATCTTGACTCATGTGGAAGTTGAGAAAAATGAACAAAATCTTGATATTCCCATAGTTAATGAGTTTAGTGATGTGTTCCCAGAAGAAGTACCAGGATTGCCACCTCAACGAGAAGTAGAATCCTCCATCGATTTAATACCTGGAGTTGAACCAGTATCGATAGCTCCATATCGAATGGCCCCAGCAGAGTTGGCAGAGCTAAAGAAGCAAATTGAAGAGCTGTTAGAAAAACAATTCATCCGAACAAGCGTATCACAATGGGGGGCACCGGTACTGCTGGTGAAGAAGAAAGATGGTAGCTCTAGATTGTGTGTCGACTACAGGCAGTTGAACAAGCTAACCGTCAAGAACAAGTACCCTTTGCCTAGGATTAACGATTTGATGGATCAGTTGCATGGAGCTCAAGTATTTTCAAAGATAGATCTAAGGTCTGGATATCATCAAATTTTGGTTAAAGCTGAAGATGTACAGAAGACTTCTTTTAGATCGAGATACGAGCATTACGAGTATGTAGTTATGTCGTTTGGGGTAACTAATGCTCTAGCTTTGTTCATGGATTACATGAACAGAATCTTTTGACCCTTCTTAGATAAGTTTGTTGTAGTCTTTATAGATGACATACTCATTTATTCCAAAAGTCGAGAAGAACATGGTGGGCATTTAAGAATTGTGCTTGGGATCTTGAGAGAAAAGAAACTATATGCAAAGTTGTCAAAGTGTGAGTTCTGGATACAGAAGGTGCAATTCTTGGGACATGTTATATCAGCTCAAGGCATAGCGGTGGATCCAACCAAAGTGGAAGCAGTGCTACAGTAGGAGAGACCAAAGACTATAACGAAAATACGGAGCTTTGTGAGCTTAGCTGGATACTATAGAAGATTTATAGAAGGGTTTTCTAAAATAGTAGCGCCTTTAACACAGCTAACTCGCAAAGATCAACCGTTTGTTTGGACGGATAAGTGTGAGAAAAGCTTCCTGGAATTGAAGCAAAGGTTGACAAGTGCACCAATATTGATTATCCCAAATCCAAGTAAGTCTTTTGAGATTTATTGTGATGCTTCACACCAGGGGTTAGGTTGTGTGCTCATGCAAGAAAAGAAGGTAGTGGCTTATGCTTCAAGACAATTAAAGGGTCATGAGAAGAATTATCCTACTCATGATCTAGAATTGGCAGCAGTGGTGTTTTCTCTGAAGATTTGGCGACACTATCTTTATGGTGTCCAATTTCAAGTATTCAGCGATCACAAAAGTTTGAAGTACTTATTTGACCAGAAAGAGCTAAATATGAGGCAAAGGCGGTGGATGGAATTTTTAAAGGATTATGACTTTGAACTTTTGTATCATCCGGGAAAGGCGAATGTAGTAGTTGATGCTTTGACTAGGAAGATGGTACATGTTTCCTATATGATGATCAAAGAATTAGAGTTGGTGGAGAAATTCAGAGATCTGAAGCTACAGATGGAGTATGAAGTAGATTTCATTAGATGTAGTAGTCTGACTATATATAGTGACTTTCTAAGTTTAATCAAGGAGAAACAATTGGTGGACCCTAACTTGAAAAAGATAGCAGAATTGATTGAAACAGAACCAACTAAAGAATTTAGGTTAGGACCTGATGGTGTATTAAAATTTAGAAGTAGAGTGTGTGTACCAGACAATGCAGAGATAAAAAGATTAATCCTTGAAGAAGGACACAAGAGTCATTTTAGCATGCATCCCGACATGACTAAAATGTATCAAGATCTTAAGGAGTCCTTTTGGTGGCCTAGAATGAAGAAGGAAGTAGCGCAGTTTGTAGCGGCTTGTTTGACTTTTCAAAAGGCAAAAGTGGAACACCAAAGGCCTGGAGGAATGTTACAACAATTAGACATTCCAGAGTGGAAATGGGATAGCATTGCTATGGATTTTGTTACCCATTTACCACGAACAATGAGAGGTAATGATGCCATCTGGGTCATCATTGATCGATTAACAAAAAGTGCTCACTTCTTAGCAATAAATTTGAGAATGTCAATGACTAAGCTGGCACAATTGTACATAAAAGAAATAGTGAGATTGCACGGTGTACCTTCTAGCATTGTGTCAGATAGAGACCCAAGATTTACTTCTAGATTTTGGCAAACCCTACAGGAAGCTATGGGCAGCAAATTACGAATGAGTTCCGCGTATCATCCCCAAACTGATGGACAATCTAAAAGAACTATCCAATCATTAGAAGACCTATTGAGAACTTGTGTATTAG
The DNA here is from genome assembly GCF_016808095.1 of Vigna angularis. Taxonomy (NCBI): domain Eukaryota; kingdom Viridiplantae; phylum Streptophyta; class Magnoliopsida; order Fabales; family Fabaceae; genus Vigna; species Vigna angularis. The sequence continues at coordinate 33,937,122 of NC_068972.1, forward strand.
ATCATCTTGGTAGTTGGGATGAAATACTTCCTCTTGTGGAATTTACCTATAACAACAGTTTCCAAGCAAGCATAGATATGGCACCTTATGAGGCTTTGTATGGCAGACAATGTCAAATTTCGTTGTGCTGGTATCAGGATGGTGAATCTGTTTTAATAGGACTTGAGCTACTACAACAAACCAACAATAAAGTAAAATTGATACGGGAAAGAATGAAGGCTTCTCAGAGTAGACAAAAATCATATGCAGATCAAAGAAGGAGACCGTTAGAGTTTGCAGTTGGGAATCATGTTTTCCTGCGAGTAACTTCAACCACGGGTGTTGGAAGAGCCCTTCGCTCGAGGAAACTTTCTCCTAAGTTCATTGGTCCATACCAAATTTTGAAACGAATTGGGTCAATCGCTTACGAGATTGTGTTACCCTCTCAGTTGGCCAATCTTCATTCAGTGTTTCATGTTTCCCAACTAAGAAAGTATGTACCTGATCCTTCTCACATTTTAAAAATAGAGGAGATTCAAATCCGAGAGGATATCTTAGTGGAAGTACAACCTGTTTGTATAGAAGACACTAAAACAAAGGAACTTAGAGGGAAAACTATCAATTTAGTCAGGGTGGTTTGGGATAAGAGAACAGGTGACTCTACATGGGAACTAGAAGAAGAAATGAAGCAATTATACCCTCAACTATTTTCTTGAAGTATAGAATTTTCGAGGTCGAAAATATTTTGTTGTTAGGGAGAATGTAAGACCTATGAAAAATATTTACCTTAATAGTAACAATTTTATTACTAGTAGTAATAAATTTTTCTTTATGAATGGAAAATATAATTAATAAGTTTATGTAAAACTAAAATGTGGAAAGCTAAATAAGAAATTTTGGTAGCTTAAATGGTAGAAAATTGTGGTGATTTCAAGAACATGGGTTCAAACTCTTTTCTACCTTTTTCTTTTTAAAAAAAAGAAAAGAAAAGAAAAAGAAAACAAATGGACAAAGAAACTTTCGATGATTGAAATAGCAAAACACCAAAACATCTTTCGGTGATTAAAATGATAAAAGAATAAATATATATATATATATATATATAATAAATAAATTAAAAAAAACAAATAGTACCAGAATCTTGGCCTATACATACCAAGCAAGGGGGAGGGGGGTTTTGCACCAAGAAGTAGAGAGAAATCATAAGATTAGGAAGAATTTAGAGTAAGAAGGATTTTAGTGTGGAGATTCTGGAAGTTTTCCGGGAACAATCTCTGATCAACAAACCAAGTCTGGAATAGAGGTAGGGGAGCTAACCTTTCTAAGCTTTTATATTATGATTTAGTATTGTTTTATTACTATTCATGTCTTGAAATTATGTGTGAATATTGTTAATGAAAAACATATGTGCTTGTTATATATCTATCTATATTGAATTTATGTGTTAATATTATATGCTGTTGTTTTGAATATATAAATAAGAAATTTGTTAAAAACTAGTTGATGAACACTTTGGCTAAGGAAAGACTTGGTACTTAAGTTGTCCATTGTGACGCACCTCTCTTTCCTGGAAGTCTACTCGACAAGTTTTTAACTTAAATCTTATTGAACAAATTATGTACTGTTAAATTATTGTGCAATATATCTTGTTGGAATGAAAATTTCTGATGAATTCATGTTATTGTGGTGGGTATGGTATTATGAATTTGAGCATGGTATGAGTTGATTAATATGAACATGATATGAGTCTCGTGGAGAGATTCTGTAATGATATGCTATTAATGTATATGTTGATGTTGAGGGTCCTGTTGTTGGAGGTTATCCTGATACTCTAATAATCATCTTGTCTCAAGTAGAGAAGGATGAATTATGTGGTGAGAGGGGCAGAAGGTCCTGGTCTATGTGCCGGTTTTGGACATAGTGTTGAGGACTAACCTTGTGGATGGTATGAAGTATTTTGGAAGTGTATTTGTAAGAAGAAGTAGAAGTCATCATAAGTGCATAACCTCCCGTGACTGCCCATCAACGTATCATCCGAATGAGTGTCTATTGGTTATTGTGGAATGAGTGTTTATTGGGTATTGTGGAATGAATGTCTATTGGGTATTCTGGAATAAGTGTCTATTTGGTATTGTGGAATGAGTGTCTATTGGGTATTGTTGAATGAGTGTCTATTGGGTATTGTAAAATGAGTGTTTATTAGGGATTGTGGTATGATGGGATGAGTGTCTATGGTGCGATTGTTGTATGATGGTATGAGGGTGTCTGACATAATTATTATATAATGTTTGTTGAGTATATCAAAGTAATTATGCATGTTTTATAAATGATTTGTTGCATGTTAGCTCACCCTACTGTTTGTGTTTCTGTATGTGCGATGATCGTATAATTCGTTATACAGGAGCAGATGAAGGAATGTCGTCTGATTCAATGCGAATGAAGAAAGAGATAGAAGAATAAATTAGAGGAATTCGAGTTATATTTATGAGTTTGTAGTTGAAATCTGAGTTTAAAACATATATATATATATATATCAACTATTATCAAGTCTGAAATTATGAGATGTTACCTTAAATATAATGTTACAATATATCAATTATGAATTATCAAGTGTGAGATTATGGGATATCACGTTAGCTCTTCTTTTTCCCTTCATCATTCCTTCCATAGTGATACATTAGGGTCCAATCATAAATATAAAACTAAACTTACAATTTCTTCAACTCTTATTTATTAAATATATTTTCTTAACATGAATAAAACATACACAGATTAGTTACAATTTTTTAGAATATAAGGTGAAATATACTATAACAATTAAGTAATTTATATAAAAAAACCTCATCCTACTTCCCCATGATTTTTTATTTACACCATCACGTTGAAAGTCATCTACTCCTTAGAGCACGACTTCTAATTGCATATAAAAAAATTGAAAATCATGACCATAACTTCCACTTTCACAGTTTTGTTCAACATCCTCATGTGTTACTCACTTATCTTGCCACTGAAAATAATAAGATCTTTGGAGCAAGAAAGTAAAAGGATTTGCTCGTTACCATATTGGCTTGATTTTGGCTTCTCTGTCATTTCAGAAAATAGAGTTAAATTTCAAAATCTTTATAAAGGAAACCAATAATTAGTTCTAAATCATAGGTCGAATGGTTTCTGTTCATAAATTAATGCATAAAATGATAAACAAAAGTTTTAGTATATGTAAATTTTGTGACTAACAAAAGCAAGCTATTTTATTTATCTGCATTACAGTGGAATTTAAGCTATTTAAACTATACAAATGCTATAAAGGGTACCAAACAATTTTCATCAAACACATGAAAGTGTAAAACAGAGAAATGAATAATCAAAATACATAATATAGTAACAGTGTAAACATGATACAATCCAACAAGATCAAGACATGGGTAAGTTATTTATTTCTAAATTTTGAAATATAAAGAGAACAAAAGTAGATTTGGGTTTGTAAAAGATGCACTTTATAACATAAGCTATGTAAGGAAATTTTAAAGCTGCTATACAGTGTATACTAATGTCTACTGTTGTCCCATTATGTATTTAAATCAGCGTGCAACCTTCACTTTATGTCACAGAATATATAAAGTCAAGCATGAGAAGTTGTTCCATTTTTCTCCAATTCTCTCTGTCTGGCCCTCTCCATCTTCCTCTTTCTCCATTCCTCTAAAGCTGAAAATAAAATCATAACAGAAATTAATTCCAATGCCAATACAAATTTTGTTGGAATGACGTTTTGAACAAAAGGTTTAGATATACTGTGTTTCTTCACTGTAAAACCAATCTATGTTATATACAGAAGATGTGTTGATGTTAAGCTAAAGATTAGGAAATATAAAAAGGAATAACCCCTAAATTTTAGTTACAAATCAGATCCTATAAATAGGTAGACAATATTCTCCTAATGATACAGCCAATCCTTCTTTATTTTCTTGAGATCATCATAATCCCCTTGATTTCAGAACCATTAAAACAAAATCCATATTATAATCCCTTAATTTTAACACCATTTACACTTGGGAGAAATCTCCCTTGTGTGTATTGCATACACATAGGGTATTTTATTTATAATGTAAGATATGGATCAAGGCCCTTAATACAGAATGGGCTGAACCCAATTAACATAAACACACATCTTAAAAACAACCAAGTACATCTGGAATAGTCATCAATAAAGGTAACAAAATACTGAAAACCTAAAGTGGACTTAACACGACTAGGTCCCCAAATATCAGAATGAACTAATGAAAAGAGGGACGACGCTCATTGTGAGACACTACGAGAAAAGGAACTACGAGTATGCTTTCCTAACTGACAAGACTCACACGACAAACTTGATAATTTCGACAACCTCGGAACAAGTTGTTGCAGTTCGGCAAGACTAGGATGACCTAACTGAGCATGAAGAAGGGATGGTGATTCCATGATTACGCCAACATGTGGAGAAGGGCGGAGATTATATAGGCCATGAGACTCACATCTTGTGCCAATCATGTGTTTCGAACTCCGGTCCTACAACCAAACAGAATCTTTGGTAAATGAAATAACACAATTAAGGGCACAAGTTAGACGACTTATGGACAATAAGTTGAAGGGAGACCCAGGGACATAAAGTACATTATTAATGGATATGGACGGAAAAATATGAACAGTACCAACACCAAGAGATGAGACTCTAGACCTATCCGCCATTGTTACCAAGGGTAAATTATCCGGACATGACAAGGAAGAAAACAAAGACTTGTTACCAGTGATATGATCGGTGGCACCTGAGTCAAGGACCCAAGGTCCGAGGGAGTGAGAGTGAGTCAGACCAACAAAAGGTGTACCTGTACGTGCAACAGATGTAGATGTAGTGGAACTAGAGTGCTGACGATCCTCATACCATCTGAGAAATTCGTGAAAGATTGCAGGGTTTTCTATGGTATTAGATGAAGTAGGATGGTTTGCAGACGGTGATCGGGGAGGTGGATCAGAATTAGCCATTGCTACAGGTCGAGGAGGACGTCCATGAAACGCTTAACATCTATCAATTTTGTGGCCTAACTTGCCACAGTGGTCACATTTTGGACGTCCTTTACCTGGCTTGCGAGACTGACTTCGATCATCATGTTGGGCAGCCATAACTGAGGAATTAGGAGATGTCTCAGTGACTGGTTTGCTCGGTATACGCAAAAGAGAAGAACAAGTAGAAGTAAAGTTGGGTATGACAGGAGAACCCAAATCTGATCACGGACATGAGAGAAATCATCAGAGAGTCCGTATAATGCCAACAACATGAAGAACTTTGATCGTTGTTCCAATTCTTCAACAGGGTGGAAGCAGGAGGTAATAGCTCAATAAAATCATGAAGAAGGGCATGGACTTTACCCAAATACTCTGCCATGGGACCAGGACTGCGCGGACCAATAACAGTGAATAGGTCCTGACAAACACCATAAAGACGCTGAGTGTCATTTGTGTATAACAACTTCGCTTGTGCCCATACTTCTAAACATGTTTCATATGATCAAAACATTTGTTTCACTGAGGAGTGAATGGTGGACTTTATAACAATGCATAACTGGGCATCAACTTTCATCCAGCGGGAAGTGTCATCTGTGGTAGCAGTAGTCACATTTTGATTAAGGTGATCTACGTACCCCTGACTCTTCAACCAAAGTTTGATGTCGGACGCCCATGTTGCATAGTTTGTGCCATCTACCTTGTCAATGGACAAGTGTACATTCACATAATTGGTGTATATTGTGGGATCAGAAGATGAGCCACCAACAGAGGTGTTGGTAGACGAGGAAGATGCCATGCAGAGGAAGAAACCCTAAAAATCCAAAGTGCTCTGATTGACACAATGACCACAGATCCAGAAAGAGGGCGAGGAGGCGATCACAACAGTCCTGATCGGCGACGGAACTCTCTAGTGACGCGCCTCCACGCGCGGCGGGAAGCGACGGCGTGTGGGTGGTCCGTTCACCGAGATCTTTGCACCACGATGGTCGCCCGGCCGAGACGATTCCGATGGTGTCGTCGTCGGTCGATTCTGGAACTCCGGCGATGGCGGCGACGGCGGCGGTGATGTGTGTCGGAGACCGTGGAGTTGGCTGGAACTAATCCTAAGCTCTAGATACCATGTTAGAAGTGGACTTTAAGCCTAACTCAATCCCACAAAACCGGCTTGTAGGGTGAGGTTTGCACCCACTTATAAACTATGAATTGACCTTATCTCTAGTCAATGTGGGACTTCCAACACACCCCCCTCACGCCGAGGCATATACATCTCGAGCGTGGGATTAGACATTTTTAATGGGTGGTCCGATAGCGGGTGGAGCAATATGCCCAACAAATAACAAATTATCGCTAGGATAGGCTCTAACCATGACTCTGATACCATGTGAGTAATAGAGAAGATTGGGAGAAATCTCCCTTGTGTGTATTGCATACACATAGGGTATTTTATTTATAATGTAAGATATGGGCCAAGACCCCTTAATACAGAATGGGCTGAGCCCAATTAACATAAACATACACCTTAACATCTAACAACACTAAATACAACACTCTCAGGCTGTGAATAGATACTCAATCATTTTCAGCTCTTTAAACATTTAAATTAAATTGTGACTTCAGTAATTACGTGAACACATTAGCTTTTTGTAACTTGGTTGGCACATACATAGTGTAGGCTTGAAAGTTCCTCGTTCAATTTCAGACACTATGAAGTTGCGGTCAATCCTCACATGCTTCATCCTATGCTATCATGTTGAATAGGACTGTGAACTATGCCCATTGCTGATTAACTATCACTGTACAACTTCATAGGGACCTCAAGTGGAATACATAGGTGTCCAAGTAAGCTACTTATTCAAATAAGTTCAGACACATTGAGCTATTCCTCTAAATTCTGCTTCTGCACTTCTCCTTGCAACAATAGTATGCATCTTAACTACTCCTTGCAGCATGCTTCTTACTTCTACATGTCACAACATTCGATGAATAATGAAGAATCTGCATTACAGCATCATATCTCTTGGTAGGATAATCCATAAATAGACTCACTGTAGTTACACTAAGAGTAATGTCTGGTCTACTAAGAGATAGGTACATTAATTTTCCTACGAATTGCTGGTAGGGTTCCTTCTCCAAAGGAGAGTCTTCTTCATTTGAAGTTTATTTTTCCAATATTTGTGTAGAGGCCCAAAAAACAATTTTAAGCATCGAAGGTCCTTTACTCTGAATGTTGCTTGAAGTTGATCATTAAGTCTCCCAATTCCTTGGGTATCATCAACAAAAATAGTAAGGAGATTATTTAGTGAATAGTAGTGCTCTAGGAGATTATTTTAGTCCATACAAGGACTTCGACTTGCACATAGTAGAAAATTTATGTTTTCCTGAAAAGCCTGTATCATAACAAGGTTAAATTAAGTGATCCATGTCCTAGGGAACTATTTTGGTCCTGGTCCATACAAGGAGTTCTTCAACTTGCACATAGTGCCAGATTTATGTTTTCCTTTAAAGTCGTTAAGCTGCCTAGAAACTTACTCCAAATTTCTATTCAGGAAGAATTCTTCACATCCATTTGATGCACTCTCAATGAAGATTTTCAACAAGAGGCATTATGATTCTAATAGTTCAATTTTGCCATTGGTGTAAAGGTTTCTTCATAGTTAATACCATAAGTTTGTGTATAACCTTGAGCTACTAGTCGTTTTCCAGACATTTGTCATTTGCTAGATGTCTTGTGAGGAGTCGTTAGATGACCCAAGACTTGAAGCCATGCAACAAAAGCAATAGAAGTCTCATGATGTATTGTCAGATGACCCAATACTAGAAGACTTGCTTAAAGCGATAGACGACATCAACAAGCAACAAACACATGAAGGGTTAGAAAACCATAATCTCAACAGATGACTTTGAAAGGTACATTGGATGCTCAAGAAGATTGCCCCACAAGTTTAAAAAAGAACATTCACGTACTTCAAAGAACATCTTGACACACATAGTTTTTAAAGGAATTTCATCCATACTAATCAAGTATCTCACTTGGACCTTTTTCCTCATTCCCATATATATGTTCCTCCATGGGTTTAAGGTTCTACATCTTTCGAACATCTGGTCAAGATAAACTTTCTCCTCTGTCATTCAAATGTTTCTTTCTCAAATACCATCATTCTAAAAAGGGGTATCAATGTTTCTTTCTTGAACTTCATTGGTATTTTATTTCTATTGACGTCTCTTTCTTTGAGATTGTCTTATATTATACACTTGTTCCTTTTAATTAGGATATATGTAGCCTGTTTCCCACGATGTCATACCTTGAGATGACAAGATTATACTACTAACACTTTCTCTCATGTTTCAAAAGCAACACCATGTAGCTTTTCTTCTCTATTGTAGCTATTTGTCCCTGGATTTTGTTTCAACTTCACAACAATAAAGCATTTTTACATGTTGATATTGATGAGAAAGTATACATGGAGTAACCTTTTGGATTTGTTACTCAAAGCAGTTATCTAATATGGAATGTCCCTATATGGTCTCAAGCAATCACCTCATGCATGGTTTGGGCATTTTCAAACTACTATCTAGTAGTTTGGAATGATACAAAGTGATGTTGATAATTTTCTATTTTATTGACATTCTCCCCAAAGGACGTTTGTACTTCATTATATATATGGATGACATTGTTATCATAGGTATTAATAAGGAAGAAATCATCCACCTATAATAATATCTTGCTCAACAATTACAAACAAAGATGTTAGACACTTAGGGTATTTCATCAGTATAGAAGTTGCACACTCTAGCTTTGGTCATATGTCAAAGAAAATACACTCTAGACATTTTAGAACAAATAGCTATGCTAAATGTTAAGTTTGTGGACACACACTATAACTGACCAAGGAGAACCCTATTCTAACCCTAAGAGATAAAAACGGTTAGTTGGTAAGCTAAATTATTTCGTTCTGACTCATCCTAACATTGCTTTTGCAATGATAGTAGTAAGTCAATCTTTAAACTCTGCTTATCAAGACCATTGGGATGCAATCACAGGAATCCTAAATTATATTAAGAATGTTCTTGACAAAGGCCTTATTTATGAAAATAAAAGAATTACTCAAACTATTGGGTATTCAGTTTTCTCTCTTTCTTGTGTCTTCTTGGTGAGTGAGAGAGTCTTTGATTAGGTTCCCAATTCAGGAACCTATCAGAATAGTTGGCAGACATTCAGCAAGTCTCTAAGAAGACCAAGGACCAGTTATATTTGCAACAAGCTCATCACGTATGGCTTATATACTCCAACTTGAGGAGGAGTATTATAATTATAAAAATAAGGCACAAATCTTTTATAATCAAGAATATCTTTTATAATCTTTTAGAATCAAGAATATTCAGATTACATATTGTTGTAAAACAGTAGTAGGATGCTGGAATTAATTATTCTCTCATTCATGCTTTTGAAACAATACATAGGTGTTTAAGAAGAAACAGACTATTGTCTAATTAAGGTAAAAAATCTCCTGAAATAAAGTCTCTAAATAAGGAGATATCTACCCAATAATACCTGATCTTAATAAAAGGAAATCTGCCCAATAATTACTAATCCTAATCCCTTAATTTTAGGGATTACACATAATTGCTATATTAATTGTGCAATAAATTCACATATCCTGACACATATGAATTATTAGGAATGTTTTTTATTTACTCTCGTATTAGATGATACCATATCTCCTCTATTTATCTTACTGATTTCATTTTCTCAATATGAATAAAACACTCATGTCTCAGAAACACATTGTTTCAGCTCAATAACTCTCTATTTCTTATAGTTTAACATCTTTAAATTCAAATCATGTCCATGTCAAAAGAAGTGTTAATGAAGGATCCTCACATAACTAACAAATGTTGTTCAATCACTATGATAATCCGAAATTCAAAATATAACAGAATTGAAAACATTATTAACACTCCCTGGAAAACTTAACCGATAAATTATTTTATGGACAAATGACAATAGAGAAATAATGAACATGCACATTTACTGAGTTTCTAGTGTATTTGTACACAAAAGCAAGTTATGATTGAGATGGGTTTATAGGTTTGTCAGGAGAAAAGAGAAACACCTTTCAAGCTGGTAGCATCATTCAAGGAATGGAAATCCTTTAACCTTTTAGACAGATCAACAGCAGCAGTCTGCTTTGTGTCTTTCTTCTGCGCTGTTTCTGGTTCAGTGTATACTTCGTGCTCAATCTCCTTCACCTAAAAGGAAGACACTCAGATTTATAGAAAAACGTATTTTTAAAAAATATATATACCAGAAGTTACAAGAGCAGATTACTGTAACAATTGAGAAAAAAACCATGGCTACCAAAAGTTTAAACTTTTCCTCACTATCATAGTACATAAATTCTTCCAGATATGTATGCCTAGGGCTCACACACTGTAGAGATATGATTGCAGTGGAAAAGTAAGCAGCATACTGATATTTTGTCAGGCTATTGAAATATTGGGACTGCCAACTTTTCAAGGTAATTCAAGGCCAAACATGAAGAAGACGACCTTGATCTCTAAAGAATACTGTGATCTCTAACTTTTAAAAATTAGAGTTAGGGCAATTTTAAGTTAATGACTAAACGAGTATCTGATTATAATGAACATGATTATGCATATCACTGATGGCTGCATGTACTAACATGACCCATTGAAGAACTAAAAGTTTACAATTTATATGACTCTGGTGAAGCTATGCTCAGGAAAAACACAGATTTACACAACAGAGAGCAATAAAGTTAATGACCTGGAATGAAGTCTCATCGCTGTATGATCACAAAAACTAAAAGGGAAAATAAATGATAAAATAGAGTGATTTGGCTGAAAGAATAAAAACTTGAGCATTGTCCAAGAAACTGAGTTTAAGAAAGTATATCTTAATTTGTGTTAATATTGGACATGCAAAGACAGAGAGATAAAGCTTTCAAGTGGCTAGTGAATAAAAAAATTTGTTTGTGAATAATTTGAGAGATCAGCTCCTCCCAGTTTTCCAACTAGAGAGTGAATTGAAAACCACAACAAAGTCGAGATTGGTTCCAGAACTTCTGAAATAAACTATCAATTTGTCACAAAGGAAAACGTCCACTTCCATCTTATCCACCCAAATTCCACCTGAAAACATGTTTAATTATACTAAAAGTATGGTTAATTTTGTTTTATAAATGGTTAGGAGAGTCATGATATATGATTAGAAGTGTCACAATATTATTGAAATATTTAATGATGGTTAACTTTGATTTACAAGTAATTAACAATGTCAAAAGGTTATTGTCTATCACAAGTGGTTAACTATATATGTAGTCATATTTACTTTGCTTCACAAGTGTTAAGAATAAAGGGATGTAATTGCGTCAACTGTGATTAACACTGAAAAGTCTAATAGTAGTTAGCCTTGCCCCACAAGCCACAAGCGGTTAATAATATTACGAAGTCATTGAAATGATTAATAATAATTAACTACATGTGAAACAAATTTAACTATATTTACACTCATCATTAGCCATATTTGCTGGATGGACTTCAGGTATACGTTTCCCAATGTACAAATATCACAGCTTGCCAGAAAAAAAAAATGCATGGACTGTTATATTGTATGTCTATCTATGTGGGACTTAGACTCACACTTGGAATCCTAACAGTATACCATTTATAAGTTATACTATTGGCATCTTCAACATGATTAATGTGCATCAACCATATAAATAACAAATATAGTGAACAAAACTAATTCCAAACTCACTCTTTTTATCAGCTCTACAGGTAGCAAGGCAAGTCGAATCTCTTCAGATTCCTTAATGTACCTGAGTTGAGCTGCAATTAAAAACTTGAAACTAAAATTAGGAACATATGATTCAAGCAAGTTTAATAAAAACTTCCCAGTATATCCCTACCAGTCTATTATAGGTATTTCAAAAGTAGAATCAGTATCATTGTAAGATAACAGTTTTGCTCAAAAGTTCAAAACTGAAATGATTTCATTTTTCTCTTGAAGGATGCTTTGTTTTCTTTTATCCTTATGATCCTTCAGTAACGGGCTTTTGTCCCGATCATGTCATGCTTTTGTCTCACTTTTTATCTTATTATGAGACAAGAAAATCACTACCAATTACAGCAACACAAATTATTATTTATGGAATCAACTAAACTTGGTTTTGTATCTTTCTCTCTCGTAACATGCAACGGTTCAAATCCAAACCCATCTCACAGAATTCAGACACTAATCACAAGTTCAAACATCCATCACTGAAGGACCACCAACAAAGATAATATGAGAAAACTATGAACAACACTCATATATTTTTCTGGACAATAAGCAAATACAGCATGACAAACACTTGGCAAGAAATCCATCATCTGATTTTAAACAACAGTACATTACACAGCCATGACAGCTCAAACTCACAATTCTAAGGCATAAGAACCACCAGATACAAAAATCATAAATTTTTAAGAATGCCCCAAATCACAGTCTATAAAAAATAAAAAAATTCAAAAATCATACGAACAAAAAAACTCACACCACCCCCTTTCCCCTTAATCCAATCAATCACGCAAAAAGCTACAATCTTTTCCCAAAAAAACTCAACTTTAGGACATGATTAACGAAATCAACAAATACCCATAGCCAATTCAACTAAAAGAGTAAAATTTTCCACGAAAAAAGAGAAAAATTAGACAGAAACGACTAGCCTGAGTACGAATTTGCATAGGAGAATTTGTTGCGGGTGTAGGCAGAGGTGAAAAAAGTATGAAGCAAGAAGATTGCAGTTATTACGTTGAGGAAACACACCATCATGGTTGCACTCCTGAAGGAGAATCTGATCCTCCACCATTGCTGCACCTCCATGAGTTCTTTTATGAACTTCAAACACACGCTGATTATTTTGAGTCGAGTATTAAGACAATGACCTTTTATTTGCTAAATTCAAGCAGTGGACCTCAAAGTGGTGACTGCACATTTTCCCCTTGGGAAAGGGAAGGAAAAGGGTATCTACTTATACCATCTTTAATGGCAGTTTTTTTAGTTTATTTTAAAATATATTATTTTTTTTAGGTATATAATATAGAGGATATTTTGAAAATAAGCTTTGTATCTTGACAAAATACATGCTAAAAACATGAATTTAATATTTTAATTTTAAAACAAACTTAAGTATAAATGAAAAAGGTAGTGTATGAACTGTTTATGTTTTTTATTAATAGAATAACTTTATATGAAAATGTATAAATCCTTTAAAACATTTTAATGTAAAACAAAAATATTTATTGTAAATATCTAAATTTAATAATATTGGAGATGCTGCAATTTGACTTTTTTGGTTTGTCCTTTAAATAAATGCCGTTATAGTAACGTATAATAATAGTTAATTTTATTGACAAAATTGGCGGAGTAGATATAACTTAAATGCAAATTACTGTTGTCAAAACTATTTAAAACGCATCCAAACTCTCTGAACGGACGCCACATGTTAAGCAAAGGAGGTCTGTCAGAAAGTGGAAAATAGGTATGTGTTGCGGATTGGACGAACGTTTTTGAAGGTAGAGTAAAACTGAAATTTTTCTAAGTTCGTGTCACTTTTCTGCATGCACCGGCCATCTTCAACCTTCTGAAATCTCCTCCTTCTCTCTAAAAATTCTCCCTTCTCTCTAAGAAATCTCACCCTTTATCTTCTCCGATCTCCGTTCAGACACCGTAGAAGCACTTCCAGCGTCAAGAGTTTCAGTTTGAACCGATCGGTTTCGGGTTCTGAACTGGTAAGTTCTTCTTCTCCTTTAGCCGTTCATTTTCTGGCACATGTGAGCCAATATTCTGGTTGCATGAGTTCATCTTGTTCTGAGCCATTTTTGGTCTTGTGTTTGGTTTAGTTTTGGAGAATTGTTGTGCGTTGAGGGTAGAAGGACTTGTAGTAGGGCGAACCATATTTTTGCCTCTGTGAACGTCCGATCACGCTCAGAGGTAAGGGAAGCTTATTAATTTAATTTGTATGTTACTTGTATTGCATGAACGTTCGTTGAATTGAATGAATTAATATGATATATGATGGTTGCTATGTTTGGATTGTATGAAGTATGAAAATTGACTATGATATGAATGTATGAAATTATGAAGATATATGTTGAGAAATGAGTTGAATATAAATAATTCTGGTATGAAATTTCCCTTATGAAAGTGTACGTTCGTCACTGAACGGTCCTTGACCGTTCGGTTTTTCTAGTGAACTTGGTTAGAATTGGATTCTTTCATTTGGGAAGAATCCTAGTTGAGGACGAGCGTCTTCGTTTCGAAATACTGTGCATGAGCGTTCGGCCAAGCATAGTTGTGTCTTGGTATTCGGTTATAAACTTAAGTATATATATATGTATTTGTATATTTTCATTTATTCTTAAACACTACTCCAATAGTATCTTATTATATTTATCAAGCCCTCTAATATAAGTTTAGTAGTGCTCGGTCTTACATCAAGTGCTCTTACTAAGTAGTGCTCGGTCTTACACCAAGCGTTCGTACTAAGTAGTGTTCGGTCTTACACCAAGCGCTCATTCTCTTTCCTATAATCCATCTTGATGAAAATAGCGTTCGTCCAAATTCAATAGAGTTCTCTCTCTACCGTGTTCGGTCATTGACTGGCATTCGGTTTTCTTGAGGCTAAATTCAAATAAGCTAAGTATTTATAAGCGTTCGGTTTCTTCATGTGAATTCTTCTAAGTATTATTCTTTGAATGTCTTGAAGTGTCTGCATCCATTGGTTTCGGCCTAGAGTCTTAGTACTTGGCATGGTCTTTTCGGTGTTCGGTTGGAGCTCTCAAGAGTCAGTTCATCTAATTGGCTCACTTTGTAAGTAACGTTAGTTCTAGTCGTTCTTTTGATATATAGTTGTACTCGGTTTCTTTCTCAACCCTACAGTAACCCTCTCGGTCTTAATCTGTTATGGAACTTGAGACCTTTCGGTCTCACTCCAAGTGTTCGGTCTCGTTAAAGGTTAAAGTTTAACGTTCGGTATTTGGTACCCTTAGTGATCTTTGTACAAATGGCTTAATTGAGATGATTAATAATGAAAGATGAAGAGAATATGATATGGATGAAATGTTTTGGATTATGGACGAGCGTTCCGGGGAGGAATGACTCATGAATTGAATATTGGAATTGGTAAAGTATCAATGTGGGCATGCTAAGCTAGCGGTTCATCCTGATGTTCCGTGATTACTCGTCCTCACGTAGAGGAGGGTAAGTCATGTGTGGGAACGGCAGGAGGTCCTAGTCCTTATGGTTAATTTGGACAGATACGACTAACCTCGGGGTGGCAACTGTTGAGGGTATCCCAGTTACTACATCACCCGGGTGCACGAACGTCGTAGCTACACAGATTTCATTCAGTCCGGACAGTCAGTCTAGTATTAGGCTTTGCGTGGACGAATGATTAATTATCTTGTTTGGTTGATTGTGTGAAATATATGTTTATATCTGAATTAAATTACATAAGCTTACCATGTGTTTCCTGTCTTGTCTGTTTTGTACGTTCGGTTGTCCTTCTGTTGCAATGATCATCCATGTGGATGTGAGCAGAAGGAGACGAGCTGTTGGAAGAGGCGCTAGAAGAAGAAAACCTGGTTGAGGTAGAAGTTAAGACCGAACAGTAGAACCGTTCGGTCAGTAGTATAGTATGATAGTAAGGTGATCGCTCGATCACCTTTTCCCCTTTTGCTTTTGTATGACCATTCGGTATGGGCTTTTGTAAACCGTTCGGTCAGAATTGCACACTGTACAGCTTTAATTTCTTGTCCTTCTTTGTAAGGTCGTTCGGCTATAACCGTACGTTCTCTTTTAGTGTAAGATTGATCTGTATTACTATTTAATGTGATTATTCTATTGTATAGTTTTAGACTGTATTTTTGGGGATGTTACAACTGTTATAAAAAAGCTTAGATGAAAATTGCGTGGATTTCAAATATTAATGATTTAACTAATAATAAAAATATTTTAAATTCTATATGTCATAGACAAATCGAATTATATACCATGCTTTACCAACTAAGATAATTAGTCTAAACGAAACTTTAAAATAATCTTTTGCAATTTTGATGGGCTCTTGGTATCACGCCTTATTTTCCCAAAAATATAAAATAATGAAATAAAGTTGTTTATTTTGTCAGAATTCAAAATCTTAAATTCCTACCGCTCGATTTCACCTTACTTTTCGATTCCACTTACCGCTCGGTTCCACTTGGTTCAACCTTACCGCTCGGTTCTCCATTCCATCACTTGGGTCTACCTTTCACCAATCGGTCCAATCTTTCACCGCTTAATTGTCAAATCTCAATCCTAACTACCACCGCCTCACTACTCAACTGCTTCCTGTTAATTTCCTTTCTGCTGTATATATATAGGCATTGGCTTATATCTTTTTGTAACTATTCCTACATTCATTAGAAATATACACGTTTTCTCTTCTTCATGGCTTTCAATACTTTTCTCTATGAGTATGAATATGAAGACAATATTTTGCCTCTCATTATCGGGGTACCTCTATGATGGTATCAGAGCCATAGTTAGAGCCTATCCTAGCGAGTTCTAAGTGGGCATTCTATTCTTCTATTCCACCCGCTATCGGGCCGTTATCGGACCACCCAATTTCTACTATCACGCACAAGATGTTTATACCTCGGCGTGAAGGGGGTGTGTTGGAAGTCCCACATCAACTAGAGATAAGGCTAATTCATAGTTTATAAGTGGGTGTAAACCTCACCCTACAAGCCGATTTTGTGGGGTTGAAGAGCTCTGTGGCGCGCATCAGACTCTGGTTTCTACTTCTTCTTTCGCTTTCTTGAGGGTTTTTCTTCTTCTCTTTTTTACTCTTCTACCATGGCTGACAAACATAATCGGCCTTCAAGCTTTTTGTATCTTTACCCCAGCGAGAGTCCAGCCACCTCCTTGGTCTCACCCCTTCTTGATTCAACCAATTATCACGCATGGAGCAAGTCCATGGCAACTACGTTGAGCGCCAAGAACAAATCTCAATTCATCGATGGAACTGCTGAAGAGCCACCTCGTGGAGATTCCTCTCACAACGCCTGGAAAAGATGCAACAACATGATGGTTTCTTGGTTGGTCCACTTGGTGTCACCAAAAATCAGGCATAACATTCTTTGGATGGAAGATGCTCAAGCAATTTGGAAAGATCTCAAATCAAGATTCTTCCAAGGAGATTTGTTGCGCATCTTCGAGCTGCAAAGAGATGCCTCCTTCCTGAAGCAAGGAACATCCACCGTCAGTGAGTTTTACACTAAATTGCGCATCATATGGGATGAGCTAGAGAATTTTCGCCCTGATCCAACATGCACCTGTGACGTCCAGTGTTCCTGCAAAATGCTTTCAACGATTTCGCAAAGGAAACATGAAGACCGATCATTGCAATTCCTTTGTGGCCTAAATGAGCAGTATGGTAATATCCAATCTCATCTTCTCTTACTGGATCTTATACCCCCCATTTTGGAGATTTTTTCCTATGTCATGCAATAGGAGAGACAGTTAATGAACAATAATTTCCTAAATATCATTGAACCCAAAACTATCAATGCTACTATAAGCACTGCTGCTTGTTCTTTTTGTGGCAAGAATGGTCACACTGACTCTGTGTGTTTCAAGAAACATGGGTTTCCTGCAAAACCCCTTCCAAACAAGAAATCTTGCTCTCACTGTGGCAACACTAGACATACAGTTGATGTTTGCTATAGGAAACATGGTTACCCACCCAGACACAAATTCTACAATGGTAAAAGTCTCCTCTCAAGAAGCCAAGAACCTATCACTAACAGTCCAGGAGACAATTCTGACCCTGAAGTGCGCCTCACAAAGCAACAATATCAGGCCCTCATAGCTCTCATCAACCCTACTGCGGACAATGCCTCCAACCCCAAAATCGGTTCCATGATATCCAGTTCTCAGGACCCAGGTAAAACCATTTTAACTTTTG
The DNA here is from genome assembly GCF_016808095.1 of Vigna angularis. Classification (NCBI taxonomy): domain Eukaryota; kingdom Viridiplantae; phylum Streptophyta; class Magnoliopsida; order Fabales; family Fabaceae; genus Vigna; species Vigna angularis. Next base: position 33,955,151 of record NC_068972.1, read on the forward strand.
ACAGTGCTGCAGCAACAGGTATCACAACATGGATTTTAGACTCTGGTGCTACTGACCATGTTGTTTCCTCCCTCAAGCACTTTCATTCCTATGATAAAATTTTGCCTGTGACTATTAATCTTCCCAATGGCATCACCACTAAAGTAACTCATAAAGGAAACATAAAACTTTATGATATACTTTGCCTAACTGATGTTCTTTACATTCCAGATTTCTCCTATAGTCTCATCTCTATATCCAAAATGGTTTTGCATAATAATGTTTACATGACCTTCACTAATTCCCAATGTTTTATCCAGGACTTAACAACACACCACAAGATTGGTTTATCTAATCTTCAAGCAGGTTTGTATGTCCTTCACGTTGCTCCTTGTGTGCACTCTGCCAGTTCACAAAAATCACTCCTTGCTATCAACAACAACATTTGGCACAACCGCTTGGGCCATTTATCTGATAAGAGATTGGAGGTTCTTAAACAAAAATATCCCTGCATTGACTATAGATCAGACAATTGTAATGCCTGTCACATTGCCAAACAAAAGAAATTACCCTTTACTACTCATAACTCTATTGCTCTACATGCTTTTGATATTATACATATAGATATTTGGGGACCCTGCTTCAATGCATCCATTCACTCTCATCGATATTTTTAAACAATTGTTGATGATCATACTAGATACACATGGGTTCATTTAATGCATGCCAAATCTGAAACAAGAAATCACATTCTGCATTTCATATCTTATGTTAAAAATCAGTTTCAAACCACTATTAAAATCATAAGATCTGATAATGGGCCTGAATTTGCTATGCATGATTATTTTAGTTCTCAAGAGATTATCCACCAAACCTCTTGTAATGAAACTCCTCAACAAAATGGGATTGTTGAAAGAAAACACCAACACCTTTTAAATGTCACCAGGGCTTTGCTTTTTCATTCAAAACTTTCTAACCAATTTTGGACATATGCACTTAATTATGCCACTCTTCTCATAAATATCATGCCTACTCCCCTTCTCAATAACGACTCTCCACATGACAAACTTTATAACACAACTTTTGATATCACTAGACTTAAAGTTTTTTGTTGTCTCTGCTACACCAGCACTCTTCAATCTCATATAAAGAAACTTGATCCGCGTGCTACTGCTGGTGTTTTCCTTGGTCTTCATCCCACCACTAAAGGATACATAACATATAGTCTTGCAACTAATGACATTCAAATATCTAGAAATTTTGTTTTCTGTGAAAATGAATTTCCTGACATGGCATCCAATACTTCATCACATTCTGCTTTACCTTTACATCATAACAACATTATGCATGATAATGATCAGCTCACTCCCCCTGGCTCTCATAATTCTTCTTCTCTTAACAATGAAGAGCGTTTAGACAATACTTTTATTTCTGTTAGGCGGTCTACTCACACTAGAACTATGTTTGCTTACCTTAAAGATTTTCAAATATCATCTTATAGTACTCTTAATAACAAATATCCTATTGAGCATGTGCTTAGTTTTGATAAATTATCTCCTGCATATAGACATTTTATTTCTTCTATAGACAGCATCCACGATCCTACTGACTATAAAGAAGCCATCCAACATGCACATTGGCGTGATGTTATGCAAGCTGAACTTGCTGCTCTTGACCACAATAAGACTTGGACTCTCACTACTCTTCCTTCCCACAAGAGAGCAATAGGTTGTAAATGGGTTTATAAGACCAAGCACAAAGCCGACAACACCATTGATAGATTCAAGGCTCGTCTTGTTGTCAAAGGATATACACAATTGGAAGGTATTGATTATTTCGACACCTTCTCACCAGTTGCCAAATTCACAACTGTTCGGTTAATCCTCTCATTAGCGGCTACAAAGAATTGGAATCTAAGGCAATTAGGCGTTAACAATGCCTTTTTACATCGAGATTTACATGAGGAAGTCTGCATGCAACCACCACGGGGACTCATTCTCTCTAATCCTAACCAAGTTTGTCTCCTACATAAATCACTCTATGGCCTAAAACAAGCAAGCCGACAATGGTATGAAAAGCTCTCCTCTTTTCTTCTCTCTCATAAATTTACTCAAACATCTGGTGATCATTCTTTATTTACTTCCAACAAAGGTAACACCAACACCATCCTTTTAATTTACGTTGACGACATCATTCTTACTGGCAATAATAGGCTTGCTATTGATCATATCACTCATCTCCTAAATAAGCAATTCAAAATAAAAAACATGGGTAACTTGTCTTACTTTTTGGGTTTCGAGGTTGCTCGCAACTCTGCAGGAATTCACCTTTCACAACGCAAATAAAATTAAGAAAAGAAAGAAAACTAATATGATTATTGCATCATCATAATTTAAAATTAAGAAAGCATGGATTGAAATTTCATATAATAACGCAATCCAAGAGGTCCTGTGTAGGGATGGCAACAGGTCGGGTCGGGCACGAATAATGCCTACCCGTAACCTGACCCGCCGGACAAAACTGTATATGTTACCTGATCCGTTACCCGTACAAGTACCTGTTTAGAAAATATATGCGGGTACCTACGGATACCCGCAAAAAATAAATAAATTTTTTTATACATTTTTAAAATAAAATTACAAAAAATATATCTAATATAATATAATATAAATTATGTAACATCCCATCTTTAATAGTAAAATACTACTAAAATGAATATTACATATATGATAAATTTAACTAATATAAGAAACAAACCTACGAAAGACAATATCTACACCTGTAGATTCTTCCGACTTCTTTACTGAATCCCCTCAAACCCCTATCGCTAAAGTAACTGAAACAGATGTCTCCCTAAGCTCACACCAATCTCACACCATTAAGGTGATCATCGCAAAAGAGAAAACAATACACAGACAGATAAACACAGAAGCAAGGGTGAGCTAGATATACAAAGTTCATACTATTATAATAACACACAACATTCATGTTTGATTCAAGTAAATTGGATCACACATCATAACATGTTATACTTTAAACTTGACTCGTCCGGACTTAGAATGATTGCCGAGCTATGGCGGGTTGTGCACTCGTGGTGGCTTCTACTGCTTTCGAAAGCCATTGCCAATGGGTTTCACCTTACCACACTCACGAGGTTAGTCCATTATCACTCACCTTAGGCCATACTGGAAGCACCCAAGACTAGGACCTCCTGCTACTCCTCACGACATGGATCAATCCTCTCTACTTGAGAATGAAAGACCATTGGAGTTTCAGGATAACCCCCAAGACTTAGCTCCTGCATTCATTCTAAACATACTCGAATCTCAACAAGAGAATTCACTTTGGATCACAACATAAGGCACCACCATGTAACCTCCCTGTGAGGTCCATGGAATTACGTCTATAACATAGGGCACCACCATGTAACCTCCCTTTGAGATCCATGGAATTACATCCATAACATAGGGCACCACCATGTAACATCCCTTTGAGATCCATGGAATTACGTCCATCAACCAATACTTTGTTACATTCAACCACCAAACATATCTCATACTTTCAATGTAATAACATTACCACCATCATACTATGCATTCCAATCATTCCATACACTTAATTCAACCAAAGAAAGAGCAAAAGAGAAATCTCGACTCAGAGAATTCGCTCAGCACACATCATTCGCAAGGTGAGACAGGATCACCTCGCACAGCGCACCCTCACTCGCAAGGCAAATTAACTCACTGAGGTGCCAGACCTCATGTCTCTCGCATAGTGAACCCTAGTCGCTATGCGAGAGCTCAGACAGAGACCAACCCCCTTAAAACTCTCGCTTCGCGCCCAATTCGCCTTTCGAATTAAACTGGCAGTGACTTCAGACCACCACCAGTTGCACATCGACCAGATTCGCTATTTGAATCACTAGACAGAGAGCAGCACCCTTTAGTCATTCGCACAGCGCACCAGCTCGCACAACGAATGCCTCAAACAGAGAGTACCCTCTGTAGGGACTCGCTATGCGAGACAATTCGCATAGTGACTCTGCATCATCTGCAGAACGCAAATTCTACAGAATTATGCACTCACACAAACCCTTACCATTTCTAGGCCTTTTCTCAAATTTCTAACACCTCTAATTCATGTTTTACACCTAATTAAACTTGTCTAGATGATTATAAACGTTCCTACTACAATTCTAAGGTGATTTAGACTCAATTTCTACTTTAGAAAACCAAAATCAACAACTTAGTGACCCAAATTCAATTTTACCACTTGTAACTCGTGTTAGACTAGTTTGATGTTCCTAACAAGTCAAAATTAACCTATCTGAACTACCCAATTTCACTCAAGACCTCCAATGCTCAAAATCATTATCCCACTTCCTCTCAAAGTGGCCTAAAATCCTAATAGTTCACTCAACACAGTGTATACTCCCTCACCTTCCATCTGAACCCTCATTTAACAGAACCCATACCTCAAACATATCAGATTTCAAATATCACTTCAGCCCAACCAAATCCACAGTCACAATTTCCAGCATGTAGTTCAATTCATACAGAAAATCTCTTTAAAACATAAGTTCAACCCAAACGGCATGGTCACACAAAGTTCAGCACATCTACACATTTCATAAAATAAATTTTAAGAAAGACCTAGCTCCCCTTACCTCAAGTACAAACTAACCAGCTCACAAGAACACCTCAACCGTACCTTTCGCAACAAGAACTCAACCAAACCCTATAGACCACCACATTAGTGATAGGAACAAGTCTTAGAGCTAGAATGGAATGGGAAATGAAAAAGAGGAAAGCACAAGACACATGCAACCAGCAAGGGTTGCATGTCCTAGATGAAGAACAAAGAAGAACTGGATAGAGCCACTTATCCGACTAAGACCCGAAATTGATCGGTTGGTTTTGAAAGTTTGTACGTTGTGGATGCTTGGGCACCACTTGATCGGAAATCAAATGGTTCAGAAAAGAGATTTGGTAGAGAGAAGGAAAAGAACTTGGAAGAAATGAGTTCAAGAAATATAGTAGGGTTTGGTTAATGAACCAGGATGTTCTAAAATGTGTTTTTAAGAAAAAAAATTATGGTTTCATTAACTTAACTAGTGTAGTAAAGGAAAACGACAGCGGTTATTTTCGCCTATTCGCAGCGGTTCCACAACCGAGGTATATACTGGCGAGGCAAAAAGTCTATCACTTTTTACCTCGGTTCTAAACCGAGACAAAAAGGTGTATGCTTTTACCTCGGTTCAAATACAACCGAAGTAGTAGAAGGTGTTCCTTTTTTTACTTTTTTTTGCCAGACTTTTGGCCTCGGTTGCTAGTGAATCGAGGAAGTAGAGATAGAGTTTTATGCCTCAGTTTGAAATTGAACGGAGGCAGTAGAAGGATATTTTATTTCTCCAACCTTTCTGCAATCAAAGAAAAATCAACTAAAGAAACTAGTCCATCGCATGGAAAATTCAATAAAAAAAATAAGATTAGTCAATATCAAATCAAACTATTTATAATAGTTTTAGGAAATATCATACAGTGACATAATTCTGACATAATTCTGTCATATCCAGTGATCCCAATGAAGTTGGTTTTTTTTTATCTTGAAGAAATACAAGGTTTATACATCAAGAAAATGTTTACACAGATCTCAAAAGCTCATCTGGAATGAATATGTTTGAATAGAGATCTAGTGGCAGGATTGTTCCTTGGTCTCTCTCCTTTATCAAACTCAAAACTCGATGAGCTAGCATTGTTGTCATAATCAAGATTTTCGTCTTCCACTGATCTTAGCGCGTGAATCGTGCTTGAACTTCCACTACCAACAACCTTCTGAAAATGCTACATCTTTACACGACCCGTGTCACCATTTTCCTTCGCTATTGTCTCCTTTACTTCATGGGAAATCTTCTCACTCTGTTTCCGGTCCACCACAACATCACTGGATGGCTTTAATGATAGAACCTCTAAGCTTGGAGATGTAACTTGAACAGATAATTTTACTATTAAATAAAAAGTAAATGTATGTGCAAAAATAAAGATATTGGAATTGCATTTTCAGACATTCATCTTCAAGGTTGTCAATTTTTGAAGCAAGTAAGCTATTAACAAATTCAGCATCTTCAAGCCTTGAAGGGGAAGTTCTGGATGAATTACTATTAGGTATTTTATTTAATTTATCAAGTGCATGCAATAAAACCCATGCTCCCTTGTGAGATAACACACTACATCCCCATAATGAAAAAGAAATGTAATTCAACATTAAATAATGATTAAAGAATTAGTTGTGTCCCATTATTCGAAAAATATTAATTAGTCAAATAGTACAGTATCACAAAAAGAAAAAAAAAGCTAAACAACAATGAAAAATACATTAAATGCCTAATAATCAATATATCCCAATGAGTGGAATTTTAACAACGCAAACTTAATCTTAATTACTATCAAACAAAATGACTTCTTTGTCTTGATGAAATCAAGTAAATGAAAGAACCACATTCATATTAAAAATTAAAGAGGTAAACATCCAAAATAAAATAGATTAATAAAACTCTCCATGTTGATGGTGATGGATTGTCTCTGTGATTCCTAAAACTCTCCATGTTGACTTCACAAGTTCAAGAATTTCGTCCACTTTCTAGAAATTAGACAGACCACGGATGACAATTTAGGATCCACAAAAGTGATACAATCTAATTTCTACTTTACCTGGTAGATTCTCAAATAAGAGTTTCATCACAATTATTTCTTCTTAATAAAATAGAATTTAGTCTTAACAGCAGATTTCAAGTAATTACATGTCCATGAAAACCCTCTGTTTCTTTTCCAATCAAATTTGGAAAAGCTATACATATCACTTGCACAACCCATGTACTTAGGAACCACAAACCTTATCACAATTCACTTGTTAATAACTTCATATTCATAATATAAATAAATAAAGAAAACATAGCATAGCAATAACAATTTAAAGATGTAATGGCTCAACTTCTGCTATAATATAGCCTTGGAAAGTAAAAGACACCAACCTTTGTTAGATTACAACCTTTGGTGTGGTCTCTCTAAATGGTGTGAAGTCTGCATAAAATGAAATAGACAGTAGAGGTGAAGGTGGTTGGAGAGAGTTATGAAATTCAAGTTAAAGAGAAGCTACAAAGAAAATTGGAAAACAACATATTTCAGTAGAAGTAGTATCAGTATTTTTCGATTTCTTACTCAGTATTTTAGTAGCAACAATGGATTTACTGCTAGAACTTTTAGGAGTGTCTTCCTTAGATTTTTTATTAACTCCGTCCTCAGATTTGCTATTTGTCTTAGAATCTTTCAATTTGTTTCCATCTTTGGACCTTTTACTAGACTTCAGGGAAACACTTTTTGATCGACTATTCGTCTTTATTCCACCACTTCTGGAAGAAAAATTCATCCTTCCCTGCTTGGTGGTTTCACCATCACTTGTAAAACAAAAAAACAACAAAATTAAATATAATCAAGTAGCAAACTAAAACAAGCAAGGAAAAGAGCACCGAGATTGGACAATCGCACTCCATCGACCCGAAGATTGGATTGATACTTTTTGGCAAGCTCAACATCTTCTAGATCTATGCTTTCATTTTCTTCTAATCACCGTCATCAAAACTTTGAAAAGGACAAGGAAAATTATAATCCAGCAAAGCACTTAATAATCCAATCATTCATACACAGTCCAAGTAAAAGAAATTGAACAATATTGTCAATGGTGTTGGTTGTGATACCCGGGCACTGACGAGGGCGGGGAGTGATCGCCGGTGCAAGATGCACGAAGTGCAAGAGGCACAAACAAAGAGCGGCTCCTGGCAGGCTTCCAGTGGAAGGGACACATGGAAGAATCGAACATACACCGGAATGAGAGGGTTCTAGAGATTGTATAGGTATGGGACTATACAATTGAATTATAGCTTAAAGTTATTAGTTTGGCTACTCATATCACCAAAATGCATTTGCTTTTCTATAGCCTAACCCATAATAACTCCATGGTTAAGCGTGTTTAGCCTGGAGTAATTTAGGGATGGGTGACCTTCTGGGAAGTCAATATTCCCTGGAAGTTGTTGGGGCTCTTGGGACTTTTTGGGAGTGAGCTCGACTAGTTCGGTGGCGTAATTTTGATGTTTTTTTTCTTTTTTTGTGTGGTTATTTTTCCTTGCTTATCTTTTGCGTTATAAATGATAAGGATGTCGGGACGACCAAGAAATCCTACTCCAACCGATGCTACTGCGGAGCTGGCACAGGCAATGCGATAGATTGCTCGGGTTTTGCAAGCACAACATGCTGAGCAGGCACCCAGGCCGAGAGTGGGCATGAACAAATTTCTACGTCACAGTCCTGCGAAGTTCAATGGCAAGGCAACTCTAGATGAAGCAGATGACTGGATTTGCAACCTTGAGAAGATATTTGAAGCGATCGAGTGCATTGAGGGGCAGAAGTTAGTGTTTGCTACATATATGTTGGCAGGGGAAGCTGAGTACTGGTGGCATGGGATGCGGAGGGGCATGTATACCCGAGGGGAAGTTGCTACTTGGGAAGATTTCAGAGCTAGATTCTTGGAGCGTTACTTTCCGGCTAGCGCTAAGCAGCAACGAGAGTCGCAGTTTCTGGCTCTTCAGCAAGGAAGTATGTATGTGCAAGACTACAAGGAGAGATTCGAGTATTTGGCTCGTTTCTATACTTAGTCGAGGATTGGAAGTGCAGGAGGTTTGAGCAAGGATTGCGCCACCATCTTTTGAAGGCACTTGTTCACCTGAAGATTAATGAATTTCCAGAGTTAGTGGAGCAGGCCACGATAGCTGAGAGGTTGGATGAGTCTAGGCGTGTGATAAGGAACCAGAAGGGAAGCTTTTCCAGGGGCAAGCAGCAGAAGAAACCGTATGAGAGGCCGCAACAGTTTAGGTCAGGTTTGTTGAAGTGCTTTGAGTGCGGCGGAGATCACATCCGAAGAAATTTTCCAAAGCTAAGTGACGTCAAGAAGGAGGTGAGGACGTGTTTCACATGTAATAAGCCTGGGCATATCTCTCTTAATTTCCCTCAGAAGAGGTCATTTGGTGGAACGCCTCAGAAGTCAGCTAATGGTGGAAAGTCGCAGGTTGCGGGTAGAGTGTTTGCCATGACGAGAGCAGAAGCCGAGAAGTCAGGTAGCCTGATACTTGATACTTGATCTTTGTTTGGTAGAAATGTGCATGTCCTGTTTGATTCGGGTGCGACACACTCGTTTATATAATTTTTGTGTGTGGAGAATCTTGGACTCTCTATGTTTGACTTGGGGTGTGAGCTTGTTGTCTCTACTCCAACATCCGGACATGTTTAAACCAGTTCAATCTGTGTTGGGTGTCCGATCGAGGTGGCAGGTCACAAGTCCAAAGTCAACTTGGTGTGCTTGCCGCTTGAAGGTCAGGACGTGATCTTGGGGATGGATTGGTTAGCTGATAACCATGTGATGATTGACTGTGGACGTCAGAGGGTAGTCTTCCAGGAACTAGAAGGCATTAAAATGTCAACATCAAAGGAAGTCGTACAAGATCTCAAGAGTGGAGCTGTTTGCTTTATGTTGATAGTGAAAGAGTAGAAGAAGAGCATAAACGAGCAGATCAGTGGAATACTAGTAGTCGAGGAATATGCTGATGTTTTTCCTAAGGAGGTACCGGGTTTGCCGCCGAGTCGTGAAGTGGACTTTGCAATAGATCTGATGCCCGGTGCAGGGCCAGTATCTGTAGCTCCATATCGTATGGCTCCAGCGGAGTTAGAAAAGTTGAAGAAGCAGATTGAAGATTTGTTAGAAAAGAAGTTCATCAGACCAAGTGTGCCTCCATGGGGTGCGCCGGTGTTGCTAGGGAAAAAGAAAGACGGAAGCTCAAGGTTATGTGTGGATTACCGGCAGCTTAATAAAGTCACTATCAAGAACAGGTACCCGTTGCCAAGAATTAATGATCTATTAGACTAGTTGAAAGGAGCTGGAGTGTTTTCAAAGATTGATCTACGGTCAGGATATCATCAAATTCTTGTCAAGCTTGATGATGTGCAGAAGACAGTGTTTCGCTCACGCTATGGGCACTACGAGTATGTTGTAATATCTTTCGGTGTGACCAATGCTTCAGCTATATTCATGGATTACATGAATCGTATCTTTCGTTCTTGTTTGGATAAGTTTGTCGTTGTATTCATTGACGATATTCTTATCTACTCGAAGAACCGAGAGGAACATGCTGAACATCTGCGGATAGCGTTGGAGATTTTGAGGGAGCACCAATTGTATGGCAAGCTGTCGAAATGTGAGTTTTGGTTGGATGAAGTTCAATTCGTTGGTCATGTGATATCTGCTCAAGGAATATCAGTCGATCCAGCCAAGGTGGAAGCTGTGTTGAAGTGAGAGTGTCCTACATCGATGTCGGAAGTAAGGAAATTTATTGGACTAGCAGGTTACTATCGGAGATTTGTAGAGGGTTTCTCCAAGATAGTAGGTCCTCTGACTCAGTTGACGCGGAAGGACCAACAGTTTGTCTAGACTGATCTGTGTGAAGCAAGCTTTGAAGATATGAAGAAAAGGTTGACAACCGCTCTAGTGCTAATTATTCCAGATATAGACAAGGCGTTTGAGGTATATTATGATGCATCATATCAAGGGTTGGGATGCGTATTAATGCAAAATAGAAGACCAGTGGCATATGCTTCTCGTCAGTTGAAGATACACGAGCAGAATTATCCGACGCATGACATTGAGTTGGAAACTGTAGTGTTTGCTTTGAAGACTTGGCGTCACTATTTGTATGGAGCGAAGTTTCATGTTTTTAATGACCACAAAAGTCTGAAATACCTGTTTGATCAGAAAGAGTTGAACATGAGACAGTAGAGGTGGATGGAATATTTGAAGGACTACGACTTTGAGTTGCTTTATCATCCAGGAAAGGCAAATGTCGTGGCGGATGCTTTGAGTAGAAAGCGGGTTCAGATGTCAGCTCTGATGATCAAAGAGTTAGAGTGAATTGAGAAGTTGAGGGACATGAATCTCGGTGTTCATTTGGGTCAGGAACACATGTGGTGTAGTCATCTGACAATTACGAGTAGTTTCTTGGAGCAAGTGAAGTCAGAACAAAAAACTGATCTGGAGCTGCAACGAATTGTGGGGTTGTTAGGAACTGATCAAGCCAAAGATTTTGCTTTGTGCTGGAATGGTATTCTTCGGTTTCAAGGAAGAGTGTGTGTGTCGGCAACAACAAATTTGCGAAGGTTCATATTGGAGGAAGGGCATAAGAGTAATCTTAGTATACATCCGGGAATGACTAAGATGTATAAAGACCTAAAAGAATCTTTTTGGTGGAGCGGAATGAAGAAGGATGTTGCAGAGTTCGTAGCTTCCTGTTTGGTATGTCAGAAGGCGAAGATTGAACATCAAAGACCGGGTGGAATGTTACAGCAGCTGGATATTCCCCAGTGGAAGTGGGACAACATCTCGATGGACTTTGTAACTCACTTACCGAGGTCATCGAGGGGTCACGACTCCATATGGGTGATAGTTGATCGGTTGACGAAGAGTGCCCACTTTTTATCCATCAATCAGAAGATGTCAATGGAGAAGTTAGCAGAGTTATACATAAGAGAAATTGTAAGATTGCATGGTGTACCAGATAACATTGTATCGGATCGGGATCCAAGGTTTACCTTGAGGTTCTGGCAACAGTTGCAGGATGCTTTGGGTTCGCGGCTGAGGATGAGTTCAGCATATCACCCTCAAACAGATGGACAGACTGAAAGAACTATTCAGTCATTAGAAGACTTGTTGAGGGCTTGTGTTTTGGACCATCTTGGTGGTTGAAGTGAGATCTTACTGTTAGTGGAGTTCACATATAACAATAGTTATCATTCTAGCATTGGGATGGCGCCTTTCGAAGCCTTGTATAGGCGAAGATGTTGAACTCTTCTCTGTTGGTTTCAAGATGGGGAAGTAGTATCAGTAGGTTCTGAGTTGTTGCAACAAACTACTAAAAAGGTGAAGTTGATTCAAGAAAGAATGAGAGCAACACATAGTAGACAGAAGTCGTACGCTGATCGGAGAAGAAGGTCGCTTGAGTTCAATGAAGGGGATCATGTGTTCCTACGTGTGACGCCGATGGCAGGTGTGGGTAGGGCTATCAAGGCGAGGAAGTTGTCACCTAAGTTTCTCGGTCCTTATGAGATTCTTAGGCGGATTGAACCAGTAGCATATGAGATAGCATTACTGCCGCAGTTGGCAAACCTGCATAACGTGTTTCACGTGTCTCAACTGAGGAAATACATTCCAGATCCTATGCATGTGTTAGAGGTTGATGATATACAAGTTCATGAAGATCTTACAATCGAAGCTAGGCCAGTCAGGGTGTTGGAGGTGTAGACGAAAAATCTGAGGGGAAAGGAAATTCGCACGGTGAAGGTGTTGTGGAACGAGAAAACTCAAGAGATGACTTGGGAGCTTGAAGAGTTTATGAGAAAAGAATACCTGCATTTGTTCGCATAGTAGCCTTAATTTTCGAGGACGAAATTTTTTGGAATAGGGGAGAATCTAAGACCCGTATAAATAAAATGATTTCTTACTTTAAGTATTTTATTTTGTGGTATTACATAATGAATTGTGATGTGAGACCATGTTAAGAAATAGTTAAGGAAGGAAAGAAAATCAAATTAATATTGGTTTTATATTAATTTTCGAAAAAGGTTGAAAAAGTATTTAAATATATTGTTTGCGCTATTATATCAGTGGATGGAGTCTGGTCTAGTGGTTGTTGTGTGCGTGCATGGGAGGGGTGTGCGTTTGGTCTTTATTTTGGCTCGTGTGAGTATAGAGCTCAGTGGGTGTGCCTAACCGAAGCTTTTACTTGTAATTCCTTGAGGAGTCGGGGAGATAGGTCTGAAGTTGCGATGGAAGACGACTCGAATCGCCCTGTTTTACGAAACAGGTTTGGTACGACAAAATTCAAGGAAACAACAGAAGCTTGTGATAATGATCTGAGTCATTGTTTCGAATATCAGGATGTATTGTGATGTTATGACTATGATAGTCTGGGTGGTGATGATTTGGGTTATGAGTTGAATAATGCGATGTATTGTAAGGTTATGACTAGGATCGTCTATGTTATGATGTTTTGACATTGAAATTATATGCTATGTTAGGCTCTTAGTTACTCACCCTTTCCTTTTGTGGTTGTGGTTCCACCTACGATGATCGTACTTGTACGGGAGTAGATGGCGTTGCAGAAGGCAGAGATGGAGTAGCACAACGAGAGATATGGGAATAGCTATGGGGAATTTATCATGTGTTTAAAGTTATTTTATGTTTTTGAATAATGAATTTGATATTTGTAAGGTTTGAACCTTATGTTGTAAGACGCTTAGACTTTTGAGGTTTTCTTTTCGCGATGTTATCTTTAAAAGAAAAAAAAAACTTGCGTAAATTTTGGTTTTTTGTTATTTTCTAGTGGCACTCCGTTAGGGATGTTACAAGTGGTATCAAAGCCTAGTCTCTCCCAGTACGGTGTGGTTCGAGGACGAACCAAGCGGAAGCTGGTGGGCATGTGACACCCGGGCACTGACGAGGGCGAGGATGATCGCGGGTGCAAGAGGCACAAACAAAGAGTGGCTCCTGGCAGGCTTCCAGTGGGAGGGACATATGGAAGAATCGAACATGCACCTGAATGAGAGGGTTCTAGAGACTGTATAGGTATGGGACTGTACAGTTGAAGGATAGCTTAAATGAATTAATTTGGCTACTCATATCACCAAAATGCATTTGCTTTTCGGTAGCCTAACCCATAATAACTCTACTCACTCTATTGTCTCGTTTTTCAGGTTCTCACAAATTAAAATTTAATTTTAATTAAATTTAACCTAATAAAATATTATTTTATTTTATTTTTAATTAAATTTAATTAAAAATATATATAAATTAATTTTTATTATTTTTTATAGGTAATGGATATCCGTGGGTCGGGTAGTATACTACCCATACCCAACCCGTTTAAAAGCGGGTATTAAAATACCCGCTACCCGTTACCCGCGAATAGTAAATATCAGCCGTAGATTTTATCCACAAATACTCGTGTCCGTGGATTTTTTTGTCATCCCTAATCCTATGTGAAGGAAACCATGGATTAGTTTCACTGGTGGATTATCAGCGCTCCCACTTTCAACACAAAACCATCTATCATGTAAAATCATATTGAAAAAAATATGGTTCAATTAGTATTCTAGAAAATAATACAACTTCTCATTCTTATTTACAACAAAGTCCTACAAATTCAAATAAGTCTTTAGCATGTTCATGTTACATATCATTTATCAACACTGTTCTACCATTTTTTTTTCTGAATTCTCTTGGTTTTTCAACAAGAAAGTTAACTCACAATCAATGTAATCATGTTTCAATATTCTTGAAAGTAATTGACAATATACTTTGCTAGAGCGAAATGCAAGGTACTTGTCTCATATGGAATGAAATTGAGCAATAAGAGCAAAACATATAAAATGAAAAGATCCACAAATTCAATGTCTTAAGATTTTGATCTAAAGGTAGTGTCATGGTCTCTTATATGTTTTTCACAACTCATGGTTCTCCAAACATTTTCTCATGAATTTAGTCCGAAAAGCAAGAAATATACAATCAAATCAATTTCTAAATTAGGTTTCATTATACTCATTGCTCTCAGTTAAGCAAAGAGTCACGAAATGGTGAAAATATTTTGTATGTGTTTGTTGACATTTTTTTTAAAATTAACGTATTGAAGTAAGAAATGGATTGATTAATCATTAAGTGTTCTATCTATCACCTAATTTCTTTCAATTACTACAAGATCCAATATAGGTTTCTAATGAGATAATGACATGTTGTAATGGGTGTCATTAGCGTCGAGGAGGTTGACAATGGGCACGTCATTGGAATTCAAAAAGGGAGGAGTCGACGACAAGGTACGGTGGTCGGAGGTGACCTCGTTAACATTTTCGCTCTCTTACGTCTTATGATTATCTTCACCATTTTGTCACCAATCTCCCTTCTCCTCTTCCTTCTCTGAATTCACAAAAAACTGTTTTTGCACCATAAAGCTTAGTTATAGCCGTTTTAGTAATCAAAATGATAAGTAATTAATTAATTATTAATGTTCATCAAAATTCATCCCGTTTTAGTAAAACTAACTAAAATGGTCTATTTATTATATATTTTTTAAAAAATCAATTAAGATTATTCAAAATCTGAATACTGAATTAAGATTTTAAAACTAATATAAGGACTAACAAGAATTTAAACCTAAATTGAAACTAACTATTCACCCTTATTATAATATCATTAGTTTATGCAATTATTTAATCAGAATAAAGATTAATTATAAAAGTTTTGAATGAGAAATTAAAATAAAAGCAACATTTTCAATCATTTAACGAATAAAGAGTAAATATATATTTTTTATTTTTTTAATATAGATTGATTAAGGACTCATGGAAGTCAGATGAAAAACATAAATAAAAGTAAAATGATAAGAAAGATCATAACTAAATTTAAGAAAATAAAAGGTCTTATAAGAATTTTTGGGTTTTAAGAACAAAATAATAAAAATTATTCAAATCACACAAATTTTACAAATAAATTAAAAAATATATAACTAAACTGAAATAATAGAAGAGTTATCGAATATTGATTTTCTATCCCTTTACATGAGATTTTCTTTTTTTTATAGGACAACAACTTTCAGAAAAATTATTTAATCTGATTATTTTTAAAGAGAACGAAATCCAAATTACTTGATGTGCACTTCATCCGATAATGTAAAGTAATTAACATTAAATATTATAAAGGAAAAAAAAACTTAAGTTATTCACTATTTTTATTCTTTCTTCTATTATGAAAAGAAAACAATAAGTCATCACCTCTACATTCATTTATCATTGTTTTTGTCCTAAGAAAAAAAAATTATCTTGCCCCGCTTGATTTGAAATATTAATTTTATAGCATAATATTTTTTTATCATATAAGTCTTTTTTATAATAATTCATTTTATAGGTACATAAATGAAAAGTTAAATGTTATATGTTATTTTAATTATTAATTTTTAGTTGTGGCTTATTATCCTGCATTTTCATTTTAGTATTTATGTCTAATAATATTTAATTTCTTTTTTTAGTTCAAAATTAATTTAAGTACATCAAGAAATTTTCATTTTAACATTAATATTTTTATGAATCAATTTTAACCTTTGAATTTCAATAAACAAAAGAATATTAGTTTAAAAGAAATTATTGTTAAGCTAAAGGGTTTTCAGGTATAAAATATTCTCAAGATACCTTTTTATTAGTAACTCAAAGAAATAAGATTCAAACATATAATATTTTTGATTGGTAACTCAAAGAAATAAGATATTAATCTAATTCAAACATACAACATTAATGAGACCTGAGTCCATCTACATTAGAGATTAATATTACTCTTTACCCAAAATCTTAGAACCTTAAGGCAATAGGTTAATGAGTCTTTATATAATGTTCTACTTTCTCATTTCTATCCAATGTGGGACTTAGATTTACACTTATAATTCTAACAATTTCTCTACCTTATCTTCTAATGAATACTTTGACTTCTCTCGTTTTTCTTTTTTCCTTTTTGTACTTTGACTTTAAAACACTCAAACTCAATTTATTATGCTCAAACTCTTGAAGCTTATATGAGATCATGGTTTCTCGCACTTCTTCATAAATGAAGTATTGAGTTCTAGCCACCGCTAATTATGCATTATAATAGATAAATTACTTTTTCAAGATCTTCAAATTACTACTGTGAAAATCAAATAACTCCTAATATAGCTCACAGTATGAATTTTCATTAAAGAACAAAGCACAATGAAATTAAGCTAATCTCCTCCATCTTTTTTCCATACAATGTCCAACTTGCCAATATCTTTACTTGTAAGACAAGATCGTTTATAAGACTAGACCGTCTAACGTCTCAATATGTTTTGAAGTTTAATAAACAACAATAAACAAAATGAACATATGACAAAGTATTATATTTGGAAAAGTAATATAGTTGGAAGATAAGTGTTTTGTGAAAAACCTTTATGAAATCTAAATGTTTTATGAAAAGCCTTAGTAAACACACTAATATTTTAGTAAACACATTAATATCTTAGTAGTACACTACTAAACGATTTCCTCACAAAATGTGTCAATGTGCTATATGAGAGTCTTTCTAAACGCGATCTTGTTATACTTTGCTGAACAAGCTAGACGAACTCTCACAATAATGAGCAAAATAATGTTTTTGATAAACACGCTAAAAGATATAAACATTGCTCCAAAAGCATGCATTGAAAGACATCTTGCTAAACGCATTCTTAAACCAAATGAAGATCATTAAACAAAGCGTTGTTAGGAAACTCCTTATAGGCCAAACAATACCTTGTACCAAACGACGTTTTCGTCCAATGATGAAACCTTTATGAACTGATTGGAATCTCTACAGAAATGGTTAAATGACCAAATCTTGCTTGAGCAATAGAAAATTTGAAAAGCTTATAGTTCTTCTGAGCACACATTAAAATGAATATGCATTAAAGAACATTAAATGCTCAACGTTTCAAAACAACAAAAGTGATTAGAAAAAGAACATATATGTCTGCATGTATATCTACTCTACTCTTTGGAAATTACTTATGTCAAGTATCCACCTGCTCTATCATATACAAGTCAGAAGTGGACGTTAGAGACAAGTAAGACATTTATGGAATGTTCTCTTTATCAAAAGTTGCGCCAAAGAGTTTGTACAACCTACTTTTCATAAAGTACTGAAAAAACATGTCTACTCTCACAAGTTGACTTTAACCTACCATCGTTACCTACAAAAAGTTTAAGAAGATCCGAAGATCAAAACAAGTACTATCTAACAGATATTTTCTTGAAACCTATAAATTGAAGATCTTTGAAGAGAAGATCAAGAGAATAAGCACACCAATACGAAAGAAATCATCTGAAAAGAAAAACAAGGTAAAAAAAAGAAAATACTCTCAAGCTTCATAGAATTATAAGCTTACATTTGTAAAAAGAGAGAAAACTCTAAAAGTAAGTTAAATTGAATTGTATTGTAAACACATCTTCTCTATGAGAGTAATCTTCTAAGGACTTGTAAGCGGATCTGATTGATTGCACATTCTGAAGAGAATACAAATACTTAATAACTAACTCGGTGGGGTTAAATGGTAACTAAACGGGTTTGTCTAGCAGAAATCAAGAGTGAGTGAAACTCAACTAGACAACATATCAGGAAGATATTGTGATTGTCTAGGGATACCAGAAATGGTGAAGAATACTCCACAACCAAGAGTGAGTGATACTCAAGTCTAGTAGAGTAATGAGGTTACTAGGATTGACTAGGTGATACTAGGAGTGATGCAAATACTTAGTTGTAATCTGTTTGAAGATTATAGTGGAATCCTCTAAGAGATCTTAGAGGAGAACTAGACGTGGCTTGGTGGAGTGAAACAGTATGAAATAATTGTGTGTTTAATACTTCAGTCTTGCAAAACGTTTTTCTTATAAACTTTGCAATTACTTATTAACTTAATCGTTTCATACAAGCTCTTGCAACCAAACATTATCCTTATTAAGAGTTATCTTTCTCAAAATACAGTAGTAGATTTAACTAAACGATTGAAAAACATTTATTTCTAAACTTGCACATTAAACAAAACTTTATAATTCTAAGTGTTTGACAACTTATATAAAGTGTTTAATCTTTAACAAGGTTATTAAACTACCTTTGACAAAAGGTTTTCCTACAACACACTAGTACAAAAATATCGTATAACGTCGTTGTTTTTTGGCCTTTCACATCGAATTCGAGGTCGACATCATATCGGGAGACATTAAATTGATGTCGAATTTAAAAAATTCGACGTTAATCAAATTGACATTGAATTTTGTTAATATTCGATGCTAAGCAATTTTTTTGTTTTTTTTAATTAATTCTAATCCTTTTTTACAACTCTACAAGATTTGAAAAGCAGAAAAACAACAAATTTCAGTTTTTGGTATTTTACAGAATAATGAGAAAGTTAAAATTGTACAAATAAGCAATCTAGATCGAACGGTTTACAAAAGGCCTATATCGAACGGTCTTACAAAAGAAAAAGGTAAAAGATGATCGAACGATCATCGTACAAATAAACTAACTACTGACCGAACGGTTCTACTGTTCGGTCTTAACTTCTACCTCGACCAAACTTTCTTCTTCCAGCGCTTCTTCCAGCATCTCTTCTCCTTCTGCTCACATCCACACGGATGATCATTACAACAGGACAAACGACCGAACGTACAAAACGGACAAGACAGGAAAATAGGGTAAGCTTATGTAATTTAATTCATGTATCAACATATATTTCACACAATCAACTAAACAAGATAAATCATTAACTCCTTCATGCAAAGCCTAATACTATACTCTGATTGTTCGGACTGTATGAATTCTGTGTAGCTACGACGTTCGTGCACCCGGGTGATGTAGTAACTGGGATACCCTCAACAACTGCCACCCGAGGTTAGTCCTATCTGTCCAAATTAACCATAAGGACTAGGACCTCCTGTCACACATGACTTACCCTTCTCTACGTGAGAACGAGTAATCACGGAATATGAGGATGATCTGCTAGCTTAGCGTGCCCACATTCATACTTTACCAATTCCAATATCCATTCATGAGATATTCCTCCCCGGAATACTCTTTCATAATCAAAGTCATTTCATCCATATCATATTCCATCATCTTTCATCATTAAAACTTCAACTTAACCAATTTGAATAAAGATCCCGTAGGATACCAAATACCAAACGTTAGTTTTTAATCCAGAACAAGACCGAACACTTGGAGTGAGACCGAGATGTCTCCAACTCAAACATAATCAAATTGATAAGTTACTCACTAGTTGTGAAAAGGACCGAATATAATAATACTTCTCAGAGACTAATATAATCGAATGTTGTTTACCAAGTGAGCCAATTTAATGAACTGACTCTTGAGAGTTCAAACCGAACACTGTAAAGCCTAGGCTGAGTACTAAGACTCTAGGCTGAAACCAATTAAGACAGATACTGTAGGACATCAAATAATAGCACTTGACGGAATCATATGAAGAAACCGAACGCCAATAAATACTTAGCTTCTTAATGAGTTAAACATCAAGGAAACCGAATGCCAGTCGAAGACCGGGCACTGTAGAGAGCAAACACTATTGAGTTTGGACGAACGTTCTTATTATAAAGATAGATTACGGAAATGAGAACTAGCGCTAGGTGTAAGACCGAGCACTTACTTAGTACGAGTGCTTGGTGTAAGACCGAGCACTACTTAGTACGAGCGCTTGGTGTAAGACCGAGCACTACTAATCTTATAGAAGAAAGGCTTGATAAATATAATAAGATACCATTTAAATAGTGTTTACGAACGAACGAAATATACAAATACAATAGATATACTTAAGTTTATCGTCAAACACCAAGGAACGAATATCCTTGGTTGAACGCTTATATACAGATATTACTGAACAAAGACGCTCGGTCCTCAATTGGAATTCTTTCCAAATGAAAGAATCCAGTTCCAACCGAGTCTACAGGAAAACCCAACTGTCAAAGATCTTCAGTGACGAACATCAATTTTCACATAAAACTCTAGACTTAGAATTCATAATCTTATCAATACATTTCTCAACATCTATCTTCATACATCCATATCATAGTAAATATTCATACTTCATACAGTCAAAACATATCAACACTCATACTTCATATTCATTCAGAAATCAACGAACGTACATTCATTCAAAACAAGAATCTTAATCAAATTATATAAGCTTCCCTTACCTCTAAGCATGACCGAACGTTTACAGAGGCAGAATACAGGTTCACCACTATGGTTTCTTCTACCCTTAAAGCTCACCGATTTCAAAACTATACCAGAGTAAAGGACCAACACACTATCAGAATTAAATATGGAAAGGTGATCAATTCAAGCAGCCAAAACTAGGCTTGCATGCACAAAAAAACCACTCGACTGAGAGAGATGAACTTACCAGTCCAGAATCTGAAACTGATCGGTTCAAACGGACGCCCTCGACGCCGGGAAAGTAGAAATGGTGCCTGAGTGGTGATCGGAGGAAGGAAAAATGAGGATTTCTTAGAGAGAAGTAAGAGCTTTTTAGAGAGAAGGAGGAGAAAATGGTTTCGGAAATTTGGAGAAGAAGGTAAGCATGAAGAAGTGGCGTGAATTTTTGAAAACCTAGAATTTTACTCCTACCGTCATTAGCGAACGCCCACTCCGCTGCTCACACCTGTCTTCTACTTTCTGTTTTTCAGTTCTCCTTCCTCGACACTTGTCTTCCACTCAGCTGGGTTTTGGATGGATTTTTAATGGGTCTGACAAAGAGTATTTTGTTTTAGTTTTAAAATTATTATATTTGTATACTATGTATGAGCTTTCTTTATTATTATGCAAATATCATTAACTATGTAATAGATATAGAAAACTCTGGCAGTTTTTTTAAGGATGAAATATCATATTCTATAAAAATCGATATTAAAATTTTACACGATATTGTCTAAATTTTCTCAATAAATAAACATGATTTAGACAGTAATCTAAATTTAACTACAATAAATTAGAGTGTTACTCCCTCCATTACCACGTATTGTTTTCTACAGCTCTTCATTCCATTTTTGTCCTTCAATAATATTTAATTTTTATTTATTTTTTATCCAACAACCAACCACTTTCATTAATAGTTTTCATCGAATATCCTTGTATCATTAACCATGGTAAAATAATAATATGTCCATTTTGATTCTCATACAAAACAAATTAGATTTCATCCTCTAAAATTTTAATTTCTTGATTTTAGTTTGTTTAATTGTATTCTTTGTGTATTCAATCAATTTTATTTTGTGTAAATATTGGGACATGATATTTTGTGTGTTGATATTCATACGTGATTGTGGTTAAAAATGGCACCACGAGTTTTATAATAAAAATTCAAATGATAAAGTTTTCGAAGATATAAATGTGAGATTCATAAAGGAAATACTGAGAAGGTTGAGCACCTTTGAACTAAGTCTCAACTTCATAAGTTTTATTTGACTAAATTGAAGCATAATCTATTAATTTAAGGTTTGATTAAAAATATTTAATTAATTAAAATGTGAAGAAATGTAAACGTAAACATAATTAACAAAGAAAAATGACATGTTTTTCAAAATTGCCTTTAATCTCATTTCGAATGAAGAAAGGTTGCAGAGTTAGAAATAAGAATGAATTAGAAAAAGCTAATGGGAAATTAGAATTAAACGCAAATAATAAAAATTTTTGGTTTGTGCAATCTGAAACGGTGTGACAGAGTATGAGCTTATCCGGTGAAGGAGGGGAGCCTTGAGTTGGGAGGAAGTGGTGATCGAAATCTGGTAAGAGGCTGTAATCAATCAAACCAAACCATGTCGTGGTTTGCAAGGACAATCGCAAACTCACTCAGACTCGACGACGATGACAATGGCGGTAACCTAAAATTCCTTCCGCAGAAATCCTAATCAGAACCTATTCAACCCGATTCCGCGGTTACAACGGATGTCGGATATTCGTTTGTCCTTAAACGAAAGCCCACGTCCGTCGGATGTCCGTTGAAGGCAACCACCGAACTA
Organism: Vigna angularis; assembly: GCF_016808095.1. Taxonomy (NCBI): domain Eukaryota; kingdom Viridiplantae; phylum Streptophyta; class Magnoliopsida; order Fabales; family Fabaceae; genus Vigna; species Vigna angularis. The sequence continues at coordinate 33,977,848 of NC_068972.1, forward strand.
TGCACCACCAACGCACCAATGGAGAGAAGAAAGAAAGGAGAAACCAAAACGGAGAATGTTGTATCAACGGAAGTGAAAACTAAGAAGAAGAGAGGAAGTAACAGTGGGGAAAGGGGGTAGGGCTTGCTATGAGTTGGGAATAGGTTTTAAAAAATAAAAAATAAAATTAATAAAAGTAAAAGTAAAAAGATAAATTTGGAATTTAAAAAATATTGAAAAGATGTAAAAAGAAGATGGGATGGTGAAGAAGATGGGAGGTGAAGGGATCATCATTCAACAAATTGTTATGTCCTATGCATGATTACAATTAATATCTCATTTTCCATATTATTTTAAATGGTTAAATTTTATCAATAATTTAAATGTCGAGACAATTACAAATATTACTTCATTACCTTAATAAACTATATCATACTAAAAAAATCTTCCCTGATAGTTTTTAGAGACCATACGTACTCGTGCATCACACGATCCTCCTTTTAGTTTATTTATTAATTCATTAATTAATTTCACTCAGAATTCCTAAGACTTGTGAAAAAAAAAACAGAGACACTCAATCAAAACAGGGTAATAAAGGACACAGCCTCCACTGACTAGTTTTGTGTTCATCACAGCTTCAACATCGATAATCCATGGCTTCTTCTCTTCTCTCTCCATCATTCACTTCCTTTCTCCGCACAAAGGTTCGTTCTATGATTCCCTTCTATGCTCCCAATCCCCAAGCATAGTCGTCATTCACTTTCTTCTCTTTCTCATGCTTCAAAAAACTTCATTTTTCTCCACCCCTGTTTCTCCAATGGGTTAGCTTTGCCCCATACTAACCCCTTTTTTCTTCTTTTGTTTGTCTCTCTGAAGGATCTCTCTCTCTACGCATTCTCCTCTCAGAGATGCTTCAAAGCGGTTCCAAAGAGAATCCGTTGTTCTGTGGCGGCGCCTCAGCGCCAGCCTTCTACCACTGGATCAGTTGAGTTTTTCGGGCTCCCTTTTGGATTTCTGGAGTTGATTTTGAGTTTTTGTGTGTGAATTTTGCTTATTTTTATGTGTTTCAGGTGAGAACCGCAATGACCATGACTGAGAAGATATTGGCCAGAGCTTCTGAGAAGGCCGAGTTGAGCCCTGGGGACAATGTTTGGGTCAATGTTGATATTTTGATGACACATGATGTTTGCGGGCCCGGTTCTATTGGGATTTTCAAGAAGGAGTTTGGTGAGGATGCTAAGGTGAGTTAGTTAATTGGCTTAGCTGGTATTACTCAAGACTATCTTTTATGGGAGTTTTGATTTTTCTGATGGTTCTTCATTGATTGTGCTGTTGGATTGGAAGTCTATTGGAACTTTGAGGACGGTTCGAGAAAAGATGAATTGTGAGGGTTGTTGAAGAAAGTAGGATTGGGGTCATGTGGTGAAATTGATTTTGAAGGACAATCTACGGGATAGGTTCTGTTTGTTGAATGTAGCTTTGTGCTTTCTGGGTGGGAACTTTGTCGGTTTAGAAGTCATGTGAGAGGTTCTAGCATTGAGTGCTGAAAAGGGATGTAAAATGATTATTACTTTTGTAAGTGGGAACTTCAAAATACATTACTGGTTTGATTGTGCACTTTTTCATGTCCATTACACGGTTGATTCTTTTACCTTGAAAGTTGCCTTTGCTGGAAATTTTCTTGCGTGTTCTTATACTTATGTGGCTCTTAGAGTGATTCTAATTTTTCTAGGACTGGTTGGCAGTTAATCTCGTTACATGCTGAGACCTAACTTATATGATTTCCTGATTGTGTTTTCACGCCTGTGATTTCCTGATTGTGTTTTTTTATTTCTGTGTTTTCCTGATTGTGTTATTCATTTGAAGGTTTGGGACCGTGAAAAGCTTGTAATAATACCTGACCACTATATATTTACAAGTGATGAACGTGCCAATCGCAATGTGGACATATTAAGAGATTTCTGCCAGGAGCAAAATATAAAATATTTTTATGATATTAAGGATCTTAGTAATTTTAAGGTATGCATTTTTTTTATATTTAAATCTTTATTTGTCTGACTCAATTCTTTAAATGCTTTGTAATGCACAATTTCCAAGAACATTGACTCTGAGATTATAAAACTGCAGGCAAATCCAGACTATAAGGGTGTTTGCCATGTTGCTCTTGCACAGGAAGGTCATTGTCGGCCAGGAGAGGTTTGTTTAGTATAACAAGATAATTTTACTGTGGTGATGTATTGTTCATTTGTTTAGCATAACTTTGGTTCCTGCTTTTTTAATTTCACGGTTACCTGCAGGTTCTCTTAGGTACTGATTCTCACACATGTACTGCTGGAGCATTTGGTCAATTTGCTACAGGGATTGGAAATACTGATGCCGGTTTTGTGCTGGGAACTGGGAAACTTCTGCTCAAGGTAGCTTCTGCTCAAGACTCACATCTCTTGGTTTTTAATAGAAGATATTCTGTAGAACCATTATATATTTTTTTACCTTTATCATCAACTCCAGCACAAGGTTTTATCTTTGCTAGTTCTAGAATGAAAAGTTTAATGTGTTTTATTTTCTCTTTTTATGTCATTTTTCTCTTATTACTGATTAGAATTTGCAACCAACTTTGTTGTGTCTCTTTCTTTTAACTATTTATAATTTATAATATTCAAATATTTGAAAGAACATATTGTTTGGCTGCTCTGTATTTCCAAGACTTATCTTCCCATTTTGAGTGCAAAAAAATTTGAATATACTATGAGAGCAAAACATAAAAAACAGAATAAAGATTTCTTTGAATATTTTGGGACAAGAATAAAGATGGAATAGTACCTTTTTGTTTAATTTGTTAATAGTAGAGATAGGGTGTGTTTGGAAAAACTGGCTGATAAGCTCATAACTTAAGAGTTCTGACCAGATGAGCTATTTTATTGGATTAGAAGTGTTTGTTACAACTAGCTGATTGGTAAATGTAAAAATGTCATAAAAGGACATAACTACATAAGTTTTATCATATAAATCAAATTTGTGTTTTCTAGACAAAAATGTATTATGTAATTACAATTATTGATTTTTTTAAAAACAATCAAATTCTTTTTTAAACTCTTTTGTGCTTATATTTAAGTTTTAAAAGTTATATATGCTTTTTTTATATGGATATATTATTTTATTTAAACTAGTTGATCTAATGAGTATTAATCAAATTCAATTTTTATTTACTTTCAGAAATTTAAATTTTTTATTTCTCATTTTAAACTATTTTTGCATTGAGTTTCTTTGATATAATTTTCATTGTGTGTGAGTTTTTACCTAGCTTCATGTAATGAAGCATTATTTACTTCAATTTATAATGAAAATAGATAATAATGGATAAAGAATTAAGGACAATGAAGAAATGTATTAAAATCTAAGGGATAGTAAAGAAAGAAAATTAAATAAGCTATATGTTACAAGCTAGAAGTTAGAGGAAATAGTTTGTATGTAGCTTATCAGTTAAAAACTCTTAAAATACTTTGAAGTAACTTGCCAAACACTTTTGTGTTGGTCAAACTAGCTTATAAGCTTGTTAACTTATTTGTTTTACTTGATGCACTCATTTTTTAATCCATAATATATTGTATTTAAAATGCAGGTGCCCCCAACTTTGAGATTTGTAATGGATGGAGAAATGCCTGATTATTTGCTTTCAAAGGATTTAATTCTGCAAGTAAGTGCCTTGGTCCTGTACTTTGGTTTGGACATGCCATAGTACTAGGTGACTGTGACTGTTAGCTTATTTTCATTTGGAAAATATAAAATTTACATCCTTACAGTGGTTAATGGTTTACCTTACAGATTATTGGTGAAATAGGTGTGGCTGGTGCAACATATAAAGCTATGGAGTTTGTTGGCACAACTGTTGAAAGTTTAACTGTAAGCATGTAGAGCAAGATGTCATGTTATGATTTAACACTAAGAGTTCGTTTACTTGTATTTCCATTTTTTCGTTTTCTCTTTTTAATTGCAAAACTGTTATATTGTTCCCAGTTTGTTTCCTGTTTTGAAAGATTTCTTCAGATAACCGAAAAAAAAAAGTCGTTTTCAATGTCTCTTTTACAAGTATTTGAAAACAGAAAGACAATTGAAAACAGTTGGTGGCTTTGTAATTAAAAAGTTATAACAGGAACCAGAAACACAAGTAAATGAGCCTTATGTATTTCTTCAATCTGTGAACCCTTTTTCTTTTGATTGTAATTGTTATTTTGGTAACCTGTTCCTCCTGGATAGATGGAAGAACGGATGACATTGTGCAACATGGTTGTCGAAGCTGGTGGAAAGAATGGTGTTGTTCCTGCTGATAGTACTACATTTAAATATCTTGAGGTTTGTCCCACTGAGATTCTCTGAAATTGATATTGTGCCTCTGAAAAGATTTTAGTACCGTTTGGTTGATGTTAAATGTCTTAATATATTGATTGTATCCTAAAATATTTCTTAGATAATCACTTTGCTGTGGTTTCCATATTTCTTTAAATTTCCTAATCTTTTTCATAATTTGATTAGAATTGGGAGCCTAGGATAATATGCCCAAGTTTAATAGTGGTTGGTGCTGTGTATTGCCTCATCATTAACTATATCAATTCAATGTCTTATTATGTGGAGTCTCCTTTATGTATATTCTTTCTTATCTAAACCTGTTATCTTAAGCTTGACATCATCCTCCATAACTTCTATTGTTAGCATTCAACTGTCGAGTTTTTTCAAAATTTGGAATTTCGTTTGTCAAATTAAATAGATAATTTATATAAGAATGTTAAGATCTAATTTCACTGTAAAGAGAGGGATCGAGTTCCACATTGGATGTATGGGATGTATGGGGTTTGTAAAACCTTGGGCTCTTCAAAGTTGACCTTTGTTGTGCCATTGGTCTTTGTTGGGTGTTTGATTTTCCAGCTGAGTTTAGTGTGTTACTCATCTTCCCATTCCCACTGGTAATCATACCTGCATGAAATGACTTCTGTTTCCGTTAATGATCATTCTAATGGTAACTTATGTTGGCTATGACTTACGGTGCCCTTGCAAGATTTAATTTCCAAGATTACTAGATCTCTGTTTTCTTGTTTTCTTCTTGATGTTTGAAGTTTCCAAATACTTATCTTGGTGAAGTTTTAGTTCATGCCATATTTATAGCTTGCTGAGAAATTTAAATCAAGCTAATGATCATTGCATCTGTATTGTTGAGTTATCTTTCCAGCAGTGGTCAGCTTTAGCATCTGCAAGTTGCCCTTTTAGCTATGATTTATGGGTGCACTTCACACTTCGTATTTATGCTATTTCCTTTTGTGGAGGTTTTTTTTTTGTTACAAGGTTAAAAGCTTAGTAAGGTTTGCCTTGAGAGGGTGTTAGAAGATCTGGTAAACATCACAATATCATGATGTACCTCAGAATCATTGAGAGGAATGTACAGTAATTTGTCTATCGTGGATAATCTTGATTGGCATTTGATAGTGAAAGTATTATCTTTTTTTCTTTTTTTATTGGTTTGGTTTCCAATTATTAATCTTGCCTTCTGAATTATACATCTCATTCAGTTTGGCTGTATTGATGAAATGGGTGGCTATATTTAGTGTCCATTTAATCTTGCATTCTCTTTGATACTGTCTTTTATAGTATTAGTTTTAATATTGTTTGCATTTCTTTTTGCAGGGCAAGACATCTCTGTCATATGAGCCTGTTTATAGCGACCAGAAAGCAAGGTAGTTCTAGTTTTCTAAATTCTTGATTTTCCTGGTTTTATTCAGTGTCGGGAAAGCTCAATGCTTTTGTATAACTTTGTATTTAATAAGATACTTTCTATCTGTTGAAAGTTTTGATGGACACTATATAAAATCCATAGTCAGTATAAATAGACACTGAGAATGAGTATCAAATATTATGCATTTACTTTAGATTTCTTTCATGAGTTATTAGAATAATGTAGATTGACTTGTTGTGATGGGAACTTGGGTATTATGGGGTGCTTAAGTCCCCCATTGTGTAATATGGATGCTTGGTAGAGCGTAAGTGTTTGGTTTTGCTCCTTTAATAGCTAACTTTTGAGGGTGGGTTCTCCTAGTGATTGGATACTTATCAATTTGATGTTAGTTATTTGAGAAACTGAATATCATGTAATTATGATACTAAAGCAATATTTCTATATAAACCAGACTTGGTGTGTAGTTGAGACACATGGTTTTCCAGCCAGTTTGTGTCTCTTCTTTCACGCTTTCTCAACATGGTAAGGAAAATCTTATTGTGTTGTTTCATATCGACTTTTCAATATGGGTATAGTATAGTTACAGATTTTCATACTCTTATCCTGTCATTGGAGTATGAGTAAAGGAATTGATATTTACTTTGTGGGAAGAACAACTTTGGATTTCATATTGACTTTGGGGATTTTACGAAGAAAATGTTTCATCTTATGAGGAGGATGATATGGTACTCATGAAGAAAGTATAAGACTAACTATTTGCTATCCTTATGTTTCGGTGTGTTATGATTATGATAGCTGCTTCTTGGCAATGTTATATTGAAATTGGCATGCTATATAGATCTAGTTATGATCACCCCCTTGGATTCTCAAGATACATATGGGTTTAATTTATCAAACCAAGCTTTGATGCATGAATTTTGCTTGTTAACACTCTTAGAACTACTTATATACTATAATATGATTATATCCCTAATTGATTTGGGATCTACAACACAGTCTCTTACGATAGGGAATGAGAGTTTAGATATTTGTTGGTGGTTCGATAATTGGTCTAAAAGTGGGTGACGCAATAAGTTTAATAAACCTGGTCATAATGCATTTTTATACCATTTTAGAAAGTGAACTTATTAAACCTTACAAAACCGGATTGTAGGTGAGGTTTGCCTACTTATAACATGATTATATCTCTAGTCTATGTGTGATCTCTAACAAATAATTTTTTAACCTGCATCCCTTATGAATTAAACTTGGGGAAGGAAAAAAAATGTCTATAATCTTTGTACTGGAGAAAAACTTGATTTAGCTGCAGAAATAGTATTCAATGGTAGTCAGGTTTATCTATTAGTAACACCCTTTTTTTGTTGTTCTCTAGATTTCTCTCAGAGTATAGATTTGATGTCTCAAAATTGGAGCCAGTGGTGGCCAAGGTTAGTCTTTGTTTGCATTTCCAGTGAGGTTTTTTGTATTGTATTTATTTTCTATGCATTTGTGTTGTTATTATATGATGCTGCCATTAGGTTCCCTTGCTAATATTATGCTTATAAATGTTGCAGCCTCATTCTCCTGATAACCGTGCTCTGGCAAGAGAGTGCAAGGACGTGAAGATTAACAGAGTATATATAGGATCTTGTACAGGTGGGAAAACAGAGGATTTCATGGCTGCAGCAAAAGTTTTTCTGGCATCAGTAAGCATCATATTTTCCTATTGTATATCTATAATCTATGATAAGATATTACTGGAAGCTTTTCTAGCTGAGTCCTAGACTTTTTTACTATTATTTTCATTTGTTAGTATGGCATAACCAATTTGTATCCTAAAATGTATGGGACTGGTCATCGTGTTTTCTTGTATGGTATTTTATCTTGCATTGCTTATAGAATTTACCAGCCTTTTTGTGACCTTTGTGCCTATGTCTCTCCCATGAATTATTTAAATTTGACCAGAAAATAGAGGTAACTTAATATTATTTTATAGCGATAATTTAGAATGGGATTATGTGCTTGCTTATTCAATAGAATGTGTTACATGTGTTATGCAAAATATCCATATAATAGGATTTTGATAGACTTGGTGGAGACTATTTCTTACGCTACAGTTGTTAATTGCATGTAACTTTCTAGTCACTAGTACCCATGAGGACTATCATTTTGATATGTAAACATATTATTTCCCAAGTCCATTAACTATTAATATTTCCAACATGAATCCTAGAACTACTTCCCCTAACTTAGAAAATGTCTGAATCTGCAGGGTAAAAAGGTCAAAGTTCCCACGTTTCTTGTGCCTGCTACCCAAAAGGTCTGAAAAGAAGCTCATGTTTGTATATTTTCATCAGTTGATGTACAGTTATTAATAAAGTTCTATTGGGAAATAATGCTAGATGACTATTTTCCAACTGGTATCTATTAATGAAATTTCAGGTTTGGATGGACGTATACAGCATCCCAGTTCCTGGATCTGGTGGTAAGACTTGCTCACAGATATTTGAAGAAGCTGGGTGTGACACTCCAGCTAGTCCTAGTTGTGGTGCTTGTTTGGGTGGCCCAAAAGATACTTATGCACGCATGAATGAACCTCAGGCAAGTTCCCTACTTCTTCCCCACATCTTGCAATTGACAAGTGTAGTTCAAATTCTCCCTATGTTACATTTATCCTTATTACATTGATGGAATTGAAAATCTTGGCACTGACCTGTCTTGGCACTGAATCGGGTGAATCATCATGTGAATTGTGCAATACTAACTACAATGTTACAAATAATTTGTAATTTTTATTTTACAATCGATTGATAGTTGACATTTAGCTTAAAATCTGTAATTTGTAAAACAAAACCAAATTCCTTAAGGCTTTGTTCACTTAAATGGATTTGGAAGAGAGTAATTGAGTGGATTTGAGAGGATTTGAAGATAAATTCTTTTGTTGTTTATTTGAGTGAATTTGGAAGTAAGTGAGAGTCGATTTGGAAGTAAATTTTTTTAATCTGTCACATCAATCAAATCCTACACTAATTCTCACAAATGTTGCTTCCAAATTCACTCTCATTTATCTCCAAATTCACTCAATTAAACAACCAAAAAATTTATCTTTAAATCCTTTCAAATCCAGTCAATCATTTTCCCCCAAATTCATTCAAGTGAACAAAGGGTAAAAGTAGAAACTTGTTTCTGGCTTGAAAATAATGAAGAAAGTTGGGTGAGAATATAAAGTTAGGGCTATCTGACACAACTTTTAAAAGATTTCATTTCATTAAGATTAGAAGTCTCTCTAATCAGCTTCGGTAGAATATCTATTTTGGTCTTTCTTGGTTACAAAAGGGTACTTAAAAAAAAAAAAAAACTTTTCTAGAATTGTATTTGACTATCAGAGAAGCCTGAAATGGTTAGGCTGAAATATACTTTAATTTTTATGGTGGCTATCTAGTACATGCAATGCAATCATATTATATATCTTGAAGTTCTATAGATTTTTGTAGATCATAAAGCTGTATGCTTCTGAATATTTAAGCAAGTGATACTGTTATGTTATGCCAAGGGATTAAATGGTTTCTCCTTTGTCGTATGATTGCATTTATATGCTTTCTACCCAAGTGATGATATTGAGAATCTGAATAATTTACCCCATTGCTTACATTCTGGTTGTGCAGGTTTGTGTTTCAACTACAAATAGGAACTTCCCGGGCCGAATGGGACACAAGGAAGGTCAAATATATTTGGCTTCGCCATATACAGCTGCTGCATCTGCATTGACTGGTTATGTTACTGATCCTAGAGAGTTTTTGCAGTAGGAAGTTGTTACACCTCATTCTATTATACACTTTGGTTAGTTATGTATTCTCTAGCCACGAGGTAATACCAGCAGGATCACAAATACATTAGTATTTTTTGCCTGAAGAAATTTTATGTAACTTCTATGAAATTGGCACTGTGGTAGATGTCAAAGAAGATTGACTCATCTTGTGCTTGTTGAGTATAGCATGATCATTGTTGCAGCTACTAGAATGACTGATTTCATATGGATTTTCTTGTCAATCCAGCTTTTAGTAACTCCTTTCTGTTTGTTCCAAGTTTATCTTGATAGTTACTCATATATGTGGGTAGATAAACTCAGATTAACATACAAGTTCAAATTTGAAATTTACTGAATTAAGAGTTTGTTCTTGAAAGTAGAAGCTCCTTCGTTACTTTTTGTAAAAGTTTTATCTTTGGATTGTTCACTTGACAAAATAAGATATTGTATGATTAAGAACGATTCTTATCATGGTTATCAAACTCTCGAGTTCTCAGACATGGCTTCCGAATTAATTCAGAACTAAACTCGTTTTCTGCGTAAACTCGATAGAATCAACTGTGAAATCGGTAGGATCGTGTAAAATCGCGAGTTTGGAGCGATTCTGCGAGCTTGAAAATTATAGTTATATTTTTAATGAAATGCATCAAAATTAATGACAATAATTCATGTATTTATGTTTTACAATATTTATTTTTATGAACAATATAACTATAAATTTTATTTATTTAAAGTTATATAATTTTGTAGACTTATTTGAATTAAGATATTATTTATATAATTTTTTTTCATCTGAAATAAACTCTTACGAGTTGAGTTTACGAATCGAGTTTTCAACTCTCATAAATTTATGTAAATTCTCAAATTTGATAAACATTTATTCTTATGGTATTTTTTTTTTCAGTTAGAATTTCATATCAGTAATATGAGAAGAAAGAAATTAAGTGAAACTTTTAATTTGATTGGAGAACAATAATAACTTATACTAAGTTTTGTTCTACTTCATACGATTTAATAAATCACCTTTCTTTTTCTTCAGAAAATATTCACCGCCCTCAAAATCCAAAAGTAAACACCATCATCAAAATCTAAAAATGCATTCTACAACATCAGTAAACAAAGATCATATGATTTGCAACGTGAAATTCATTAGAAACACAATGGAGTACAAAAGAATCAGGTTAAAATAAACATAAAAAGTACAATGAATTACGAAGATTGAGTTTACTGAATTCTCACATAATTTTCTTATCTCCATGTTCGACCAGTCATGCAAGCATGCACCCCTCAATACGCCTCCTCTTCTGATAGAAAGCTTTCATTGTCCACTGCTTGAACCCGCCGCCGGCGATGCTTCTTGCCGCCGCCGCCACCACCGCAAACAATGGAGCACTCAACTCCACATATTACACTGAAGCAAGAGAACAACCCATTTGACCCATCTGCATGCCTTCGTGAATGTTTCCCTTTTCTGCTTGCCCCCGTGACATTGGACTCCGTCTGCCACCTCTCCCCCTTAGGTTGCGGGCCCTCCGCGCCGTCATCGAAGCTCCACCCTCCCTCCGTAGAATTCTCCCCCTCCTCCATTGGTAGTCTCGCCACCACCTCCGCCACCTCCGAAGCTGACGGACCTAATTCGGAGTCCGTCATAAAAGGACGACAACCCAAGTTGGAGCGGTACGGGGTTCCATATTCCATTGTCGTGTCTGCAATCGCAAAGGCATGCAATGGAGTGGCTCTCACACTACCTACGTAATTGTTGTTGTTATTATAAGACTTGGCTGGAAAGGTAGAGTTTTGAAACTGGCGCTTGGGCGTGGACTTTACTGGGTAATCAACATTTACCCTTGCATTGAAGTTGTTTGGTGAATCATGGCCTCTCGCTTTAGTCTTCTTTCTACCCAATTTGCCATCTTTTGGGGTTCCCTTCATGAATGTGGCACTTAATATGGAGCTAGCTTTCTTTTTACTCTTCTTGGAGCTTATTTCTGAAGCGAGAACTTGAGAACTTGCCCTCTCCCTTTTGGTCTTGGCTTGAGGGTCGGGAACTACCACTTCTGAGCCAAGCATTGAGCTGGAATCACTTTTTGAGCGTCGAAGCTCTGGCTTGGCTTGACGTTTTGGTTGATCATGATCATCTTGACTGTATCCAACTATTGGGGAGTTTTGCATGTAAAGAGGCATGCTGCGCATGGAACTGTCAATTCTAGCAGCACCAATGTTCAAAATTCCTTTGGGGCGACCTGAAGGTCTTTGAACTTGAAGCCCCATGAATCTCATTCCTGTGGGTGTGTAAGTGTTTCTCTGGGGTTGAGGTTGTGAAGGTGGTGGAAAAATGTCACTGGAGAGAACATGAGCAGTGCCCACATGAATGTCTCGAAACCAATGAAGAGCGTAAATGTCAATAGTTATCACAGACTTTTCATCATACAGAAAGTCTTCATCAATTCGAAAGACAAACTTGTCATTCCAAGTTGGGTTGGTTCCGCCGTGAGAATCAACTCGAGTGGAAAGTTTGCGATCTGGGTCAATCCATGCCACTGCATAGGTCCTCATTGAACGACCTGCAGGAGCCAAGTCTTGTGCAGATATGACATTGAGTTCTAGGAGTTGGAAACATGCTAAAATGTTGGACATGATAGCACTGTTAGCAAGGACAATCAAATCGCATCAACAAGATCAATGGGAAAATTGAAATGAAAGTGTTTGTGGTTGAGTTTATCAGAAGCGTTCTATGGCTTCAATGCTTTGGATAGAAAGAAGATGGTGAGTGAGTTTCGTGAAGGTGCATGGGAAAGAAATAAGCGATTTTGTGAATAAGGGAGAACAATTTTGTTGTACTAACCATAGCAAATCACAGTGGTGCTCGAAAGTTTTACAACCTTAATTTGTTCCCTTTTTTAGGAATCATGATCTGGAAATGTTTGTTCTTATGATTTCGGTCTATATCAGGATTAGTTTGTTAGTAAAAGGTATGTTGTAGGACTTGAAATTGTGTCATTACAAATCATGCTTACGTGTTTAAAAATGTCACAACTTTCTACGACTTAGTTTGTGTTTAACTGTGCTATTTGTGACATATATAGTAAACGTATGTATGTATGAAACTTATTGTGGTAATATTGTATATTAATGCTAATTTTGAAACTAGTTTCTATATAAAGCTTTAGACAATGAAAAACAAATCTAATACTAACAATTTATCGTACTCTTTTTAAATATTTATATTATATCTAAACAGTTTAAATAATCTCCATAATTCAACATCAAGCAATTCGTGCATTAATTTATTATAATAATAAAAATAATAAGTTACTCGTATTTTTATAATTTTATTTCAAATTAAAGTATTAATTCAATAAAAAAAGACATAAATTTAGTTTTTAAATATTAATGTCGATCATATAGTACCTTATTAGAATAAGTTAAATCGGTTTCACACAAATAATTATTAAAAAAAATAAAATATAAATAATTTTTAATAAATAAATATTTATGGTAATGTCAATTTAATAAATACTAACTAAAATAAATATTAAAAACAAAAAACTCAATTTTGACTTTAACTAAATAAATATTAAAAATTATTAAGTTAGTGGAAATTAAACAAACACTAATTTAAATAGATATTAAAAATAAATAAATTAACCGGTATTAGCATATATTACAAGCAAGTAAGTTAACGTCGGCAGTCGATGACAAAAATAAATATTAAGATTAGTATTCATTTAACCTATGTTAAGTTTATATATTTTTAATACTTATATTTGTTTAAGTTAGAATCAGTATGAGAACAAAAATAAATCATAAATTACATTTAATTTAATAGTCTAAATTTAAAGACGACAAACTTCCTAACTCGAAATTTACTTTTTCCAAAGCTATATGAAACACCAACTATATATAAGATCCAAAAATTTGGCTTTAAAAATTGTATTTTGGATTATATTATGTCCTTTATAAACACTTAGTTGTCACTAGCAGTCTGAATAAAGACAGAAGAAGATAGTGAATTAACTAAAAACAAAGGGGTGATAATGAAGGGTCATGCATTGAGCTAAGCATTGAGAGGAAGGAGAAAGGAACAATTACCAGGATTCGCAGATGGTTCCCTCCGTTACCAGGTATTCTCAGAATCAAAGGATGGAGATTCCCAAATGTGCATACCTATGACACTATCACAACAACCATTGTCAGGGTTACAAACTTTACCTTTACCCCTTTCTGTTCATGTTCCTTCACACTAGGGATTATTTATTCAAAAACCTACTCTACCCCCTTTTTGTTCCTAGGATTATGCAAGCAATTTTGAAAATATAATTTTATAACTATGAATTATTTTTGGACTATACAATCTAACAATACATTCTACATTATATAATTGAAAATGTTGGACAATATTCAAAATAAAAAGTTGTACATTATGCAATTCATAATACAATACCCAAAATTTTAACTTTCAGAAATGTATTCTGAACCTTTCGGATCAATCAATCTAGAATCTTTCCAATGACTCGCATGAAAGAGTACTTTTTACATTGCCCAGGTAAATCCTAAACCCTGTAAAGGTGCAGGAAGAATCCATGAAAATGCAGAAAGGAAAACCCTGGACAATAATATGGCAGAATAGAGTGTAAGTCTAAAGGCCAGTTGCTAAAAGCCCTATATATAAATAAGAAAAATTGATCCACCAATCTTGTTAAAACGATTACATATCAAAGAACTGTTAACAAAACTAATTTCAAATTTCAATTAGGAATAAATAAATGTCAAATGTTTTAAACACATTTCCAGCTAAACATCGAATTCATGGAGAAATAAATGAAACACGAAGCCCCTTGAACAAAATTTATCAATAAAAAACGAAATTATCCCATCCATATTCCCTTAACACTTAATTTAAGACATGAAGAATATCAAATTTGGTCTAATCTACTGAAGTTGACTATTTAGTTGAAATATGTGGACCCAAAATTGGACTCTCTAGCAGAAGTTATCTGTTGACTCAGGACTCAGCAAGGTTCTGCCCATTTCTTGGTACGTGATGATGCCCTGAATTTCCCCTCTCTTGGCGAGGATTCGGTCGATAGAAACCATTTCCTTTCGATTTGCTGTACTCCCTATCACCACCATCTTGACCATTTCCTCTGCCAAAGCTCCTTGAATTGAAACGCCCTCTTGGTGCATCTGACTGATAACTACCTCTGCCTCTGCCCCGTCCTGACGATAGATAATGCATTGAAAGAGAGTATGACGTAACATAAGAAGAAAAAAAAAGTAGCTTTAAAATATTGAATTATGGGGAAAAAACATGGAGGGTGCAATGAACCTCTCTGGAACTATATTGGTACATAAAATATTGCTAGTAAAAAATTGTGTAGATCATTGTGATAATTTATGAACCACAGTGAAGCAAGAGGTTGGCCGAAACAAAATTTAACATATCTTTCTCAATGTCAAACAGTCACCAAACATTGAGTCGACATATTAGGACTATAAGAAATCACAGGAACCCAATGTCATTGAGATAAAATTTTGGCATATCATTGCTAAATTTGCCTTTGTTAAAAAGGCAAGTCACATGAGAATATTTTACCAGTACCATCAACTCATCTCCATTAGCAAAAGTGGAAACAGATTCATCATTTTACCATATCTACATGTTATAACCAATATGTTGGGGACATTCATGATGACGAACTTGGAAGAAAAAAAAAACAGAAGAAAAATTAAAAAATTAAGAAAATCATACTTCCTCCTCGAGAAGGGATGTTACTGTTTGGTCTCCTTTCTTCAATGTATACTTGTCTTCCTGCTATCTGAACAGATCCTGTCTGCAAATATAAACAATCATGATTTTAGATTCTGACACAAAGTAGCATGTTCAGTATTAATTTTGGGTTAAGGTGCACATTACCCATGACAATTCATGAATAATGCACATCCCAAACTTAATATTTAAAAGCAAATCCAAACCTTGACTGCATTATGAACGCCTGTCATATCTTCGAATTCAACAAATGCATAACAAACACCAACATCCTGAATACATGTGAAAAGTTTAGACTCAAAACCATAATTAGTAGTTATGTGAAAACGAGGAATATAAACCTTGCGACTTCTAATAACAACACCATCAGGCCTGATTCTACCAAAATTCTTGAACTCTTCTTCAATTTCAGAAGGAGACACGGTAGGGGACAAGTTTCTCACATAAACAGACTTGATTTCATCTGAAAGCAATTCCAAGAAGACCAAGATTATTGATAGTTACCAATGAATACTTGATAATTACTACATGAAACAGTCTTTAAACAAGCTAACTTATTAGGTTATCAAGCAATGAGCCATGAAGATGTGCTGAATACCAGTAATTAACTAATAACTGGACAGAATAATTAATTAATTCTCAACAAGTACACACAGTAACCTTCATCTTCTGTTACGGGAAGCTCCTCCACTGCATCAGTCTCAGACCTTTCAAATGCATTTGTCGAAGCAGTCGTTGGAAGTTGCTGAATACTACTCTGTGGAGCTTGATCCCATTCTGAAGGGGAGACATTCTTATGAGAGGATTGAGAAGCAACAGATGGCGTAGATTGTCCTTTAGCAACCCGTAACTTCCAACAGTCCATAACATTGTCAGTTCTAATGTCATAACAGAATTCCAAAAGAAAACATTATTTTGGAAATTAATATAATGGTTAGCCAGTGCGTACAATGGAAGCGTAAGTGTGCTTTTGGGGCTCCCCAGCAGGTTGATCAGGAGAAGCAGGTACATGGTCTTGGACGGCAGTCACTGAAGATTGAAGTGAACCATTTGACTCTTCAACAGCAGTATCCTCCCTAATATGCTCAGAATCAGGGCCCCGCTGCAATCTTTTCTCTGAAAATCCATAATTATCAACTACACCGTTTTCTTTTACCTCATTTGTAGCAACATAGTCCCTAGCCT
The DNA here is from genome assembly GCF_016808095.1 of Vigna angularis. Lineage (NCBI taxonomy): Eukaryota > Viridiplantae > Streptophyta > Magnoliopsida > Fabales > Fabaceae > Vigna > Vigna angularis. The sequence continues at coordinate 33,994,291 of NC_068972.1, forward strand.
GAATATCTCCTCCCAGAAGGTAGTTGGATACTGTAAAATCCATGGTTCTAAATTACTAAAAAGTTAAAAGCATATGAATTTGAGAATCATTAATATCACATAATCACCCAAATTGTCTACTTATCAGATTTTTTCTTAAAGTAAAACCTGTTTATTTTTTCAAAGATATAAAACATTTATCATCAAAGATAATGAGGTTTGTACTGGTGTTTCACTGACAGCTGACAACTTTATAAAGTAAAACTACATTAATCAGAAAAGAAACAGTTTTATCAATCAATTTGAACGAACAAGTGTCTTTTATGTATCGTCAAAGTGATAATACTGGTTGTGGCAGTTGACAACAGATAACAGTGTAGCAAATAGAATTGGTGACAATAATAAACGGATTTGCTTGTCTAAAAGATAGTTTATGCAGTTAGGATTTCCAACTGAAATGTTTTAGAGAAGCCACACCCTAGAGCTTCTACAAACTATCTTATTCATAAGCTAAATTTAACTTACGGATAAATTCATTTCATTTTTTCTTATTTTTTTCTCCTACAACTCTTTATGAAGGAGTTTGGCCAAGCAAACAACTACAGACCATTTTACTGATACTTTTAACATATATTCGAAACAATCTCATCATTTCATCTATAATTCACATAAAAGATCAGGTAAGACTAGGAGGCACAACATCACAGTGATATAACTTCTAACATTTATAGCCACAATAAGTCATATTGGAAAAAACACAAGTCTCACATTGGCTTCAAATAGAGCCTGAAAAAAAGGTACATAGGTATGGGGAAACCCTAAACCTCTCAAGCGAGTTTTTGCAGGGTTCAAGCTCAAGCTCAACATTGCTGGAAGTGAAAGGGTGTACATTGGAGAAAATTCAAATCCCACATTGGCTCAAAGAGTACACAAATGGGGACAAACTTTATCTCACAGGATGGTTTTGTAAAGTTGAGTTAGACTCAAAGTCAAATTCTAAGCAATAAGAATTTTTCACTCTACAAAACCTGATAAACTCCTACATCTGCACTGCCAACTCTCAAATCAAACAATAACATGTGAATATTTTTTCTTACAACTCAGCACCTTCATGTACAAGAGCTCAAGCTGGTACAGAACTTACCTGACTTATTGATTGCACTTGAAGTATTCAACTGAGAATCATGATTGCTCTGAGGTAGCAAAACTGCTTGTTGCTGGTGAACTTGATCCTCTTCAACAAAATGAAAAATATCATTGAGCACAAAAAAGCCTTTCTCTTGCGGGGCAAGGAAGAATGTCTGCATAAATTTCCTCCTCTGGTTGTAGTCCTTAATTTGCACAGATCCAGAAACCATCACAAGAACTCCACCACTCCAAGACTCTAAAGAATGTGCAGTCTTGATTTCAATTCCAGTGTAACTAAGTGACATAATTACGGCGTGGATTTGCTGCAGTTGGAAAAGTATTTTTTAGTTGTAGGGAAAATGGAGCAATACTAACAATTGTACATGCATAAGCCATAAACAATTACAGATAATGCCAGGTCCTTTCAAACAATCAAGGACTTAATATAATGGAATCGAATGCTAGGAATAAACTAGAATGCTAAGAATGATAAAATGTTTCATACATTCATATCACAAATATCTAATTTAACATTAGGAAGAAAACTTATATAACATGTGGATAAACAAGCCAAATTAGAAATACTAAGCATGTTCAGTCTCTTATTCATCAAGACTAGAGCTATGAATATTTTATATAGCAGTTATTCAACTACCTCCGAGGGAGTTAGTTCAGTTAAAAGTTTAGTTTGATGTAATTAGAATACTTTAGTTAGTTTCTTGTCATCTGTATTTATAACTGTTCATTATCTCTACCAATTCTCATGTTGTAGTCACTCTCTCGTATATTAAAAACAAGGAATTTAGAGAGTTATTCTTTCTCTCTTTTCTCTATCAATGTTCCTTATGTTCCTTCTCTAAAATGTGGATAAACAAGCCAAATTAGAAATACTAAGCATGTTCAGTCTCTTATTCATCAAGACTAGAGCTGTGAATATTTTATATAGCAGTTATTAAACTACCTCCGAGGGAGTTCAGTTAAAAGTTCAGTTTGATGTAATTAGAATACTTTAGTTAGTTTCTTGTCATCTGTATTTATAACTGTTCATTATCTCTACCAATTCTCATGTTGTAGTCACTCTCTCGTATATTAAAAACAAGGAATTTAGAGAGTTATTCTTTCTCTCTTTTCTCTATCAATGTTCCTTAAGTTCCTTCTCTAAAATGGTATCAAAAGCCTCGTAAGTTCTATGGCAACTTCAAATCTTTATCCCTCATCTTCCACACCCTCTGGTTGCTCTCATCAATATTCAAAGAAGGCATCAGAAAAAAATTTCTAGTATCGCAGCAACAAGTAGAACCATGTGCATATTAATCCAGGCCAGGCATTACAGCCATATCATTCATAATTTTGTTATCGTATAAAATAGTGTAACTGCACTACCAGCTACATTGATTCCCAAAACGAGATATGAAATCATTTCAAGAAGTGACCCATCAATAAATAAATCCTACCAGCATGCATCAAATTCCCAATCACTATTTTTTATCAAGTTTAACCACAAATTCTCCGTGACACCCACACTTATTTAATGATTCCAATTCAAAGACATTTGCTCCATAATCTTAAGATCCCCGATGGGTCATCACTATACTAACAAGTAGATAACCACAAAAATCTTTCATAGCCGTGATACAAATATTGCCACACAAATTCCCTCTTATTATCCTCAGCACTAACTTCCATCTCCTAATGAAAATCACCAAACTTCTCATCCACATTTAATTTGTCGCTAAAATGAATAAGTAGTTAAGCTTTGGAACTAATTGAGCATCTCACAACTAAAGTTACGGCACCTCACAATTCTATGCATCCAAGCGACACCCTCTAGCAAAATTGAAATTACTCAACTACAAACCCATTCCTTCCTCAGTTTAACAAACAATTCTTTTCACTCAACACTACAACAAAAACTAACCAAACTCAAACCAAAAACAGAGGTGTTTACGGAACAAAAAAAAAGACAGCTGTAAATTACAAGCATTGCCGCGGCGGTTTCCCTGGTGTTGCCGTCGACCCGGAGCATGGTGCTGGCATCGGAATAAAACTGGTGCACGAACTCTGGTTGACTCTGAAGCACCTGGTAGTACTGTCCCACGAAGTATGTTCCAACCTGTAAAAACAGAAAATACGTGATTCCATTTGACATGAATATGTGAAGTAGAAGAAAAGGAAAAAGAAGAGAAAGAAGAACCTGCGCTGCGGTAACTGGAATGGGAAAGGGCGTGGCCATTGAAGTAAAAGGAAAAATCCCTTTAAAACCCTAACAGCAATTCGGATCCGCAATCTCCCTCCCCTTCCCTTTCTTTCCAGATCCACACTCACGCAGACAGTGACAAAAGGGAGTAATCTTATTTCTTTTAATATTAATCTTTTAATATTAATAATAAAAATAATTAATATTATTTTTTATTTTGGTTCTTCACGGGTTAGGTTTCTTCTTTTATTACAATATGCACTATGTTGTTATGCATATGTCCTTTCCTTTCCACAAATAACCTTCCACTCCATTAATATTCAATTATATATATAAACATGTTTTTTATTCTAAAATTATTTTTAAAAAATGTAATTGATATTTAAATTAAATAATATATCTATTTTGATTTTAAATTTTATAAGAGTAAAGTAAAACATTAATTCTCTAAAATTACACCTACAAAATATATTATAATTCGTTAAGAACTCTATTTATCACATGAAAAGATATTTTACATCTAATTTATGAGAAAAAATATTTTACCTACTTTCACATCTGCATAAATGAAATAAGTCTATAATTAATTTAAAGACCAAACATAATTTTTGAAAATAGTTTATAGATTAAAAATCTATTTATATGCCAATAAATAAATCCACACTATACAAGCAAACGTATTTCTATATGTTTTATAATAATAATAGATAAAATTTTAAAAATTACATTATTATTACAATACAAAATAATTATTAAAATATAAAATACATAAAACAATAGCTATAAGAAAAACTTTTTAATATAATCATATAACAAAACAATTTCAATATTGTTTCATTCTTATATAAATTATAAACTAAAGATAAAGATAAAAATATATAAAAGTATAAAAAAAATATGTGAAAAAGTTGAAAAATTAATTTTCATTAGTTATATATAATTGAGATTAAAACTATAAAATAATTTTCGAGGCTTGAAAGAATCCTCTCACTCTCATTTTATATATAAGAAAGTTTTGATACAAGTACATGATAAATAACGTAACCCTAGACACAATATAATGATGATAAATAGGGTAAATATTCTAACACTTCTCCTGAAGCTAAAGTATACAAATTGTATGTACCAAGCTTGGAACAAATAAACTCAATTCGAAGACCCCTTAATGACTTAGTCAACATATTTGTGAGTTGATCGTTTGACCCAACAAACTCAGTATATATTTCTTTTGTCAACAATTTTTCACGAACAAAATGACAATCAATTTCTATATGTTTAGTCCTCTCGTGAAACACTGGAATTGATGCAATGTGGAGAACAGTTTGATTATCGCAATACATCTTCATAGTATAGATGTCACAAAAGTTAAGCTTTTGAAGATTGTTTCACCCATATAAGTTCACATGTTAGTGACATCATGGCATTATACTCGACTTCAGCTATTGATCGAGCTATTACATTTTGTTTCTTACTTTTCCATGAAATAATGTTTCCTCCTAAAAAAACACAATATTTTGAAGTAGATCGTCTATCAATAGGAGAACCTGCCCAATTTACATCATAATACCCAAAGACCTAAATGTTTCCTTTATCTTCATATGACAATCCTTGCCCGGGAGCCTTTTTGACATACCTTAGAATGCGAATAAGAGCATTCCAATGGTCAACACATGGAGCCTGCATGAACTGACTAACCACTCCAATTGCAAAGGATATATCTGGCCTTGTAATAGTGAGATAAATCAGTTTTCCAACTAGCCTCCTTTACCTCTCTAGATCTAAGAATAATTCACCTTCTTTTGTCCTTAATATCTAGTTTGGGTCCATGGGACTGTTTACCAGTCTACAATCAATCATGTCTGTTTTTTGTAATATATCAAGAGCATACTTCCTCTAGGAGATTACAACTCCATCTTTTGATTGCACTACTTCAATGCCTAAGAAGTATTTGAGCCTTTCAAGATCCTTGGTTTGAAAATGTCTACACAAGTACTCTTTCAGTTGAGATATTCCGACAACATCATTTCTTGTAATGACAATATCATCAACATATACTATTAAGTAAACACATTTCCCAAGAGAAGAATGATAGTAAAAAATCAAATGGTCTACTTCACTGTGTTTTAGCCTAAATTTTTGAACAATAGAACAAAATTTTCCAAACCAAGCACATGGTGATTGCTTGAGGCCATATAAAGATTGATGCAATTTGCATATCATACCAGACTCCCCCTAAGCAACAAACTCAGGAGGTTGCTCCATATAAAATTCTTCCTTAACATCACCATGTAGGAAGACATTCGTGATATTCAATTGATGAAGTGGCCAGTGACGAATGATGGCCATGGTAAAGAAGAGACGAATAATAGTCATCTTGGATACAGGAAAGAAAGTGTCACAATAATCAAGGCCTTAAACTTGAGTGTAACCCTTTGCAACAAGCTGGACTTTGAGCCGATCAATTTCACCATCAAGGCTGACTTTCGCTGCACACACCCATCGACAACCAACCGCCTTTTTGCCCAGAGGAAAGGGCACCAACTCCCAAGTATTATTGTAGTCAAGAACATGCATTTCTGCAATCATAGTTTGTCGTTATTCAGGATGATCAAGTGTTTCTTTCACATCTTGGGTATAACAAATGAAGACAGTAAGGATAAAAGAGAAAAATAGAAGGGCGACAATCAATGATAGCTAAGAAAATTATAAATGGGATGAGGTTTTCGAGTGGAACGAGTACTTTTTTTTAGGGCAATAGATCATTCTGAATCATTTGCACGAGGAGGCGTGGGAGGAGTTGACGAGGGAGAAGAATCTAAAGTAGGAGATTCACCATTTTCTTGGGGAGATGGACAATCCATTGGGACTCTGTGTGAGATTATCTCAGTATGTGGAGAAACGAGTGTAGGAGGATTGTGATCGAGACTTGGAATGATATAGATAGTGAAGTTATTTGACTCAACCATTGGCATAGGAAGGACCTATTGGAGAATAGAAACATCCTAAACAAATGAAGAGAAGTAAGGAGTCTATTCAAAGAATGTGACATGACAAACATGTAATACTTCTTAGTTTCAAGAGAGGAACACTGATATCCTTTTTGGAGTCGAGAATAGCCTAAGAAGACACATTTTAGAGCGCGAGCGGAGAGTTTGTCTAGTCACGGAGAGTTTGTCTAGTCCTAGAGACATGTCATGAACAAAACATACATAGCCAAACACTCGAGGAAATGTGTGAAAGAAAGGATCATTAGGAAACAGAATGAAGAAAGAGACTTTATGATCAAGAGAGGAGGAGGACATCCTATTAATAAGATAACATGCAATTAAGATGGCATCCCCCTAGTGATGGACAAGAATATGGGCATCAAACAAAAGGGTACGAGCATACTGATATAAGATACCATTTTGTTGTCATGTATGAGGACAAGTAGATTGATGTGAAATACCATGAGAACTTAGGATGAGAGAAAATGAGGATGAGAAATACTCTTTGGCATTATCACTTATTAATATTTTGATTACTTGACCAAATTCATTCTTGATTTCATTCAAAAAGAATGTAAAGATGGCTAACAATTCAAAACGATTTTTCATAAGATAAACCCAAGCACATATTGAATATTCATCAATGAAGGTAACAAAATATCTAAAGCCAAAGGAGGCAATACAACTAGGTCCCCATATATCAGAATGGATGATGGAAAAACTAGAATTACATATTGATTGAGACCTTTTAGGAAAGGTATATCTAACATGTTTTCCTAGTTGACATGACTCACATTCTAAAGTTTAGAGGCCACTAAGTTCAGAAAACATCTTTTTTAATTTGGACAAATGAGGATGGCCAAGTCGATCATGTAGCACTTTAGGATTAAGAGCAGCAACACAACACACCCTTGGACGAGATCCAAAATGGTATAATCCGCCAGCTTCATATCCTTCTCCAATCTGTCAACCTGAACCACACTCTTGTATAATAAAAGATTTATGATCAAAGGTTATCTAACAATTTAAATTTTTGGTCAATTGACTTAGGGAAATTAAATCAAAAGGACAATTAGGGACAAAAATGAAAGAGTTTAGATTGAGCGAGGGAGACAAGGAAACATGACCGACTCCTTTTGAGGAAGTTTTAGATCCACTTTCAAGGGTTATGAATTGAGGTTTTTCTCGAAAGGAAATAGATGAGAATAAAGAGGAATTACCAGAAATGTGATCAGAAGCACCTGAGTCAATTACTCGTGAATTTTGTCCTTCCATGGATTGAGAAATGTAGGTTATTGATGTACTGGGAGATTGAGATGGTTGTGCCAAGCTGTTAGACTTTAACCATAAATACTTTTGATATTCACTAGTGCAAAAAAGACCTTTGATGTCACCGTTTAGACATCCAACCCTCAAATATCAAACGTAAAAAATGACCAGTGGCATTTTTGTAATTAAAAAGAGTAAATAGACGTCTGATATTGGGGGGTCTGACGTCTATAGTCTATTCAGACGCCAGACATCTCCATTGGATGCCAAAAAGATACGTAAAAGTAAAAAAAATGAATTTTTTATTACTATTAGACGTCTAGGTTGGGGGGTCTGACGTCTATAGTCTATTTTAGACGTCTGTTATGGGGGGAACAAACTTCTAAATACTCAGCCCAAAATTTTAAAAAGTCATTTTTTGACTCCATTTAGATGTTTGATCCCGCCACTTCGACTTTTAAAGCCATTTAGACGTCTGTTATGGGGGAATAGACTTCTAAATACTTAGCCTAGAAATATAAAAAGTCACTTTTTGACTTCATTTAAACGTCTGATCCCGCCACTCACACTTCTATAGCCATTTAGACGTCTGTTATGGGGGAACATACTTCTAAATACTCAGCCCAAAAATTTAAAAAGTCATTTTTTGACTCCATTTAGACATTTGATCCTGCCACTCTCACTTCCAAATCCATTTAGACGTTTGTTATGGGTGGAACAGACTTCTAAATACTCAGCCCAACAATTTAAAAAGTTACTTTTTGACTCAATTTTTAGACGTATGATCTCGTCACTCCGATTTCCAAAGCCATTTAGACGTCTGTTATGGGGGGAACCGACTCCTAAATGTCTGCATTAAAACACCCCGAACGCGAGGCAGCCGTTACGCGCAATCACTATTCATTATCTTCCTCTCTTTTTCTCTCCACGGGCTACATTTTTCAGGTTCATTTTCTCACTTTTGCACCGTTTAAATTAATTTTACTCCGATTACATTACTCTTTGATGAATTATCTTTCATTTGAACCGATTAAAATGCGTTTTTGTTGGGTTTTGGTGCAATTTTGCTCGTGTCCTTGGGCGGCGTTCTTGGGCGGCGATTTCTTGCGTTTTGCACTCCTCAAATTCCCTCCACTACGTTTTTAAAACCATCCAATACAAAAAAGCGTACAATCCATTATCTTCAACTAAAATATAAAGTTGTAAACTCGATTCACCATGAGCCAGAAGCAACCCAAGAGGCCTCAAGCGGAGAAAGATCCAATCAAATACAACGATGTTTTAGACGTCTGATCTGTTCAGGTCAGTCGTTTTTATAGACGTCCGATCTGTACAGATCAGACGTCTATATAAACGTCGGACTAGGTCCGACGTCCCATCAACGTCACCCGAATAGACGTCAGGTCGGGATCAGACATAAAAAGCCCAAAATAACAGACATCTAAAGCCTTTTCTAGGCAGGACCATACCTCTAAATGGAGTCAAAAAGTGATTTTTTAAATTTCTGTGAGTATTTAGAAGTTTGTTCCCCCATAACAGACGTTTAAATGGCTTTAGAAGTCGGAGTGGTGGGATCAGACGTCTAAATGGAGTCAAAAAGTGACTTTTTAAATTTTTGGGTTGAGTATTTAGAAGTCTGTTCCCCCCATAACAGACGTCTAAATGACTTTAGAAGTCGGAGTGGCGGGATCAGACGTCTAAATGGATTCAAAAAGTGACTTTTTAAATTTATGGGCTGAGTATTTAGAAGTTTGTTCCCCCCATAAAAGACGTCTAAATGGCTTTAGAAGTCAGAGTAGCGGGATCAGACGTCTAAATGGAGTCAAAAAGTGACTTTTTTAAATTTTTGGGCTGAGTATTTAGAATTCGGTTCCCCCATAACAAACATCTAAAATTGACTATAGACGTTAGACCCCCCCCCCCCCAACCCAGATGTCTAATAGTAATAAAAAATTCATTTCTTTTACTTTTACGTATCTTTTTGGCGTCCAATGGAGCTGTCTGACCTCTAAATAGACTATAGACGTCAGATCCCCCAATATTAGACGTCTATTTACTCTTTTTAATTACACAAATGCCACAGGTCATTTTTTACGTTTGATATTTGGGGGCCGGACGTCTAAACGGTGACGTCAAAGGCCTTTTCTACACTAGCGCGGTGGCGTTCTGACAACCTCACGGTGAGTAGCACGTGTCTGTTCGCGGCGCACAAAGATGTTGCGCATGGCGACGCATAGAGGAGAACGGAGCTCCGACACCGGTGAGGTTTGTCGCATAGAGAGGCGAACTAGATCTGGTGGCAAACTTTAGTGGACAACTTCTCACATTAGCAAAATAGTGTCAAACGATGGTGGACAACGACAAACGACGTTGGACAGCGACAAGCGATGTCAGACAGTTGCATACAATAACTAGGGTTTGGAGACTAGACAGAAACCAGAGCAGGATCGACCCGCTCTAAAAGTAACTTCATATTGAAACTGAAAAATAAATCTCGAGGACTTGAAAGATGCCCCTCACTCTCATTCTATATATAAGAAGGTTTTGATACAAAAGTACATGATAAATAGCATAACCCTAAACACAATATAATAACGATAAATAGGATAAGCCTAAACACAATATAATGATAATAAATAGGGTAAATATTCTAACACATAGAAAATATATATTTGAATAATTTTTTTAAATGAAAAGGAAAAACATATTGATTTATAGAAAAAAAAGTTATACGAATTTATATACAAATTAAAAGTATAAATTTAAACAAATTAGATAAATATTATAAATTAATTTAGATTTAAAGTACTTTTAAGTTATCCCAAATCTCACAAAGAAACATCTAAGAAAACTAAGAAAGATAATCGATAACTGTCACCTTAAACCTTTTGGCTTTCACCAACCTTTACTCTTTGTTCCTTGAAGAACCTATCTTAAATCACCTTTAACCTTTTAAGAACCTTCTATACCATAACAGATATCTTAAACATTGATATAACCAGAACCTTAGTCATCCTTTCTTAGCTAAGAAAACCATATGTACGCACCATCTTGGAAGCTTGACGTCTTGTGAATTATGTTGCACCTTTGTAGATTGTAATGAACTTTCCTAACTACCTATAAGAGCCTAAGTGGGTTCTTATAAATTGTTTATCAAAGCTTAATTGTTCCAAACCTTTATAAAGATGTTGTATTTTATTTTTCAACTGTAAATTCATGGCAACCCTTCGAAATTCGTCACAGAAATTGTCGCTAACCATTGGTTTTCGTCACAAATTTAAATGTTGGCAACAATTTCATCCATTGCTAATCTAATATGCCTCTCTTTGCTTGTGGTTTGTGTGCTCTTTATTTGAAAAAAATCTAAAAGGAATATTGAAAATTTGTTCTTGAGTTTTCTTATTTGCCTACAACATCAAGTAGTCAAAGTTTTAGTTGTATAAAAAACAGTGTGGTTTTGTTTACTTTAAAACATTTTCTAAAATCAAGTTAAATACTCACTTTCCATACACAATTGAATATCATTTTGAGACTCTTTAAATTTCTTGTTTTGAATCGTATGCTTTCTTATTAGTTTTCTTCCATAAGGTCAAGAGTTATCTTGAAATTATACGAGAGCTTTTAGGCAACTTATTCTTCAGTGTAGGTATTTTGAGTACTATAGTCTATAAATCCTTCCACACAAACTATGAAGGAAAGAAGTCCCACATTGGTGGAACTTCTATAGGGCTTACTTTGGTCATTATGTAAGAAGCTCAAATGCTTCTTCCTAAGCATCACATTCTCCTTATTTCTCTTGTATTGTATTAGAAAGAAAATTTCGAGAGAGAATATTAGTTTTCTTTAAATATTTTTAGTATTCTTTTTTCTCCTTGGGACAAGAGAAAAAGGTATGTAATTTCTTTCATTTGCATAAATTTTCATTTTTTTCCTGTTGTCGGTATTTTTTCTCATTTTACTTTAGTTGTGCGTGCTTGTGTGATTTGTCTGATACCCAACAATGGTATCAGGGCTATTGGTAAAATTCTAAGTATCCTTTGTGGTTGCAGTTTAATCTAAAAAGTTGTTACTAGAAAAGGTATGGTAGTGGGGAAGTGTATGTCTGGGAAAAGTTATGACTAGGAAAGACTTGATACATCAGTGACCCACCTCTCCTTTATGGAAACTTACCCAATGTATGACTTCACGATCTATTGTTATTATTTCGGTAGATATTCAAAATGAGAATTATGTAAGTTGGTTTTCTAAAACATGACAATAAAGTACGAGATAAAGAGGTTCAAGGGGAATAATTTCTTCTCATGGAAAATGAGAATGAAGGAAATTTTAAGGAAGTACAATTGTCCAGCAACAACTGGGAAAAACCCTTTCGAAATATCAAATCAAAGGTGGAAAAAAATTAATGAAAATATTATTGCAAATTTGCACTTAGCAATGATAGATGTTGTTTTATCCAATGTCGTGAAGAAAACGACGACAAAGGAGATTTGGGATACCCTCATCAAATTATATAAGGTGAAGTCACTTTACATAAGAATGTTTTTAAAGAAAAAACTATATACTCTTTGAATAAGTGAGTCCACATTAGTGATGAACCACATCAACAATCTGAGTATGTTATTTGCCCAACTTAAAGTAGCAAATTTCAACATAGTTGAAAATGAACGTGTAGAGCTTCTACTACACAAGCTACCTGATTCATATGATCAACTTGTCATCAACATAACAAATAACAATATTGATGGGTAATGATTGAGGACCATCTGGAGGAAGCCACATTGGATCATTGAAAAAAGTGATGGTTAGGAGATTAGAAGAAGAAGAAGGACTTCAAAAAACTCTACTCTTGTGGAGGATAATTTATTAGTTTATCTTACCCTTTCTTGTCTTGTAAATATGTAAATAAGTCTTTTCTTTAGGCCTTGTATTTGGGCCAATATTTCATTTCATTTAGGCTTGTTTTTAGCCATTTTCTTTGATTAGTCTTATAAATAATCGACTAATTCACCCAATAATTGATTATGATAGTGTTTTTAGCCATTTCTTTGGATCATTCGCTGAAATAATCGATTATTTCACCCAATAATAGATTATTTCAGTCAATTTTTATAGTATGTTAGGTTGGGCTTTTTAAACTTACTTCTTGAGTGGAATGCGAACCAAAATGAGTTTTGGGCTTGCTTGGGTCTTAAGGAACCCTTAGGAACCTTGCTTAGAGGTGAATGAATCCTATACAATGCATTTACTATAGAAGAAGGTTTAAGCAGTTATAGGGTCAATGTATTTTTTTTATTCAATGTACTTTCTTTCAAATGGGTTCACTCCCCTATCCTATAAATAGGAGTGTCTCAAGCCTTGTACATTCAACTTGGAATTAATGAAGAGAACCTTTGCCAAAATTAACAGTCTTCTTTTTTCTAAGTTCATTAGGTTAGTCACCTTCTTGACTTCTCATAACCTTTTACCTTGATGGTTGTCCAAACTTCTTCAAGAAACACTTTAAACCCATTCTTCAAACATCATTATCCTTCATCAATTCATGCTTATACGTTCAGAACTTCTTCTACATGAAGTTTCCATCAAGTTGCTTGAAGAAGGTTTCCACCAGGTACCTATACTTCAAAGATATTGCCAAAGTTATTCATGAAGAATAATCCACGAGGAAAAATAAAGTAGACAGGGTGGAAAGTTCAAAGCAAGCAGAGGCTTTCACGATGACAAGAGGTAGATTAATAGAACGTGGATCTAGTGGGAGTCAAACCCATGATAGATCAAAATCTCAAAGTAAGAAGCATCTCAAATGTTACCATTGTGTCAAGAGAGGACATGTCATGAAAGATTGTTGGCAGATCGAGAATTGAGAAAAGAACTCTAAAGCATCGACCTCACAAGGTTGTGTTGGAAGTACCTCAAATGATAGAGATATTTTAGTGAATGAAACAATAGTTAACTCTAATGGTGAAAGACAACTACACGATAGGTGGATAATAGATTTAGGTGCAACTTGGCACATGACTTCAAACCGAGATTGGTTTTATACCTATGAACCTCTCTCAAGTAGATCTATATTCATTGGAAATGGTCATGCCTAAGATTTTTGGATTTGGTATTATCAAAATTAAAATTTACGATGGTACTATTCGCACAGTTTAAGGGTATGCGAAATGTGAAGGACTTAAAGAAGAATCTTTTTTCTGTTGGATAATTAGATGACGTCGAGTGTAAGTTCCATGTTGAAGGTGGAATCTTAAAAGTGGTAAGAGGGAATCTGGTAGTAATGAAAGCATAGAAGATCAAGGCAAACTTGTATGTGCTTATGGGAGATACATTGAAATAAGTTAATGCAATGATTGCATTGACAAGTCAAGAAGAAGTGATGCTGATGTGGCATCGTAGATTGGGGCATATGTTAGAGTGAGGGTCTACAAATCCTTGTGGAACGTAATCTCCTACCTAGGCTCAAGGAGGTTTATTTACCTTTTTGCGAATATTGTGGGATAAGTAAGCAACATAGATTGAAGTTTCCTAGAAGCACTACTAAAAGCAAACACATATTAGACTTAATTCATTCTAATGTAAGGGAATCATCGATATTATCCTTAGGAGGGGAAAAGTATTTTTTGTTGATTGATGATTACTCTAGGAGATTATGGGTTACTTCATCAAGAGGAAGTTAGATGTGTTACCAATATTCAAGGAATCCAAAGCACAAGTAAAACTTGAAATTGGGAAATGAATTTAAGTGCTTAGGCCATGTTAATAATGTGAAAGGGTATCACCAGTAGGGTCCCAATATCCACAAGGTTATTGTCAGTAGGGATGCAATGATGCTCCAACCAAAAAGCTCTAAAGAATAAGAAATCTTGGTTTGCATGTTGAATAGGTCTTTATACTATTTAAAAGGGATGTTCAAGTGTTCGTACAAGAGAATTGATTCATTTGTTAGCCTTGATAAGAAGGACTTAGGATCGAAAAGAAAGATTTTAGGGATGCAGATTCATCGAGATAAAAAAGATAAGAAGATTTGGCTTTTTTAAATAATTACTTACTAAAGATCTTACGACGCTTTGACATGCAAGATTGCAAGCCAATTTCTACCCATTTTCCTATCAATTATATGTTATTCTCAAGTATGAGCCCTAACACTGAAGCAAAGAGGATGAAAATGTCTCAAGTACCGTGTGCATCAACGGTGAGTAACCTTATAAATGTTATGATGTGTACAAGATCTTGCACAAACAATGAAAATGGTTAGTAGGGTCATGACAAACGAAGGTGGAGAGCATTGGAATAAGAAACATGGATGACAAAGTATGGTGTGAAGATTTGATTAATTTCTTCAAAATCTTAAAGTGAGATTATGAACCTAATAGTCATTCCTTAAACATCTCTTTCTCTTTCTCTTGTATAATATTTGAAAGAAAATTTGAAGAAAGAATATTAGTTTCCTTTAAAGATTTTTAATATTTATATTTCTCTTTTTAAGATAAAAGAGAAGGATATTTAATTTTTAGTATAAATTTTCACAATTTTCTTTCTTTTGTCTATTTTTTTTTCCTCATATTTACTTTGTGGGCTTGTGTACCCAACACAAATTAAAAAAAAAAAAACACACACACACACAAATACCTGACAACCACAATTTTGTTTAAGACTTCTTTTCATATTATTAGTTTGTTGTGATTCAACGTTATTATTCCTTAGTTGATCTTATCATTTGTCGTGATTCAATATCCTTATTCGTTATTGAATCATCATCACCACCCCTAGCAGAGCAGAGAGATAAAAAAAGATAAACAAGTTCTTTTGCAATTATATTATGTATATTCATAACACACATATATAGAACAAAGAGAAGAGAGACTCTAAAATTTAAAATTTACACACACAATAAGCTACACTTTCATTCAATTTCACTGACAAATATAAAAACGCTAAACTTTCTAATATGGAAATTATTTATACAACACAAAATTAGTGTTTCGTTATCATCACCTTTGAAAACTTGTCGCATTAACGACTTGCACTACTACGAACTTATAATTATATTAAATATTTCACTACGAGCTTATAATTATATTAAATATTTCACTACGAGCTTATAATTATATCAAATACTTGAGAGACTTCTTATTTATAGAAAGATTTTCTTCCCTTAAAAATATATGTAATTTTAAAAAAATATAGAAATTATTACTACTAAAATTGATGATATAAGCATAACAAGCATTTAAATATATTTTTAATCTATATAAAAAAATATTTAAATATATTTTTTAATTATATTAAATATTTCTCAACGAGCTTATATAATTATATCAAATACTTGAGAGAGTTCTTATTTATAGTAAGACTTTCTTCCTTTAAAAATAGATGCAATTTTAAAAAAATATATAGAAATTATTACTATTAAAATTGATAATATAAGCATAACAAATATTTAAATATATTTTTAATCTATATAAAGAAAATGTCTTTACAAAATTATTTTTTAAACTGTCTTATATTTTTTTTCCTTACTTTATTTATGTATAACCGGGTGTAATTTCGGGTTTTGTTTAAATATTTGTATCCTTATTATTTTGCTTTAGTCTTTAAAATATAATTACTTCCAAAGGGATATTTTAGTCTTCATAAAATTATTTTTAATCCTACCATTATTTGGAAAGGATTAAAAAATGTATTAAAAAAATTTAAACAAAAATAACAATCACGAAACTAAAATAAATAAATCATAGAAATATTACCTTAAAAATTAATTTCAGAAGGATTAAATGAAAAAAAATTGGTATATTATTATATTTAAACCATTGAAAAAATGATGCCCAGCACGTTGCCTATGTGAGAAAGACAGAAAAGACAACATGCAGTCCAAAACTGGATTGCTCTCATGAGTACAAAGGATGTTTCTCTAATCCACACCCCTGTCCGATCAGTTTCTTTTGCTTTTTTCCTCGTGAGAGATCTTAAGATTGTGTTATGTTACTGTTTCTTCACAAAATTTCATCACAGACCTTACTAGTGTGATATTTTCTGCTACAATGAAGTTTAGACTTTCTCTCCATGGTGTATTGCTGCACAACAAGCAGTGATGAGTTTGTGCCAAAACTGGATGAAGCTACAATGTCCCCCATGACCCCAAGTTCAGGGCTGTCACACCATTCCAACAACCTTTTAAAAACTGTGTAGTTACTGCCACTCCCTTGTCCCAAAATGTACAAGTCACACCCTTTTTGGTCTATCTCATGGAGGATCGATGGAATCTCCTCACCAGTTTCTAACCTCAGTTCTCTCTCTGAGTATGTGATGGAGTCACAGTTGTGCAACCCTTTGTGCCTGAAGTGAAATATGTGTTCATCATCTAGCTCTTTCTGCATAACACTGTCCATCTCTGTAGATAACACTCCACTGGAATCATTCTGGAATGCTTTTCCTTCTGCTACCTCAGTACCTGACACCAGAAGCCTAACTACATGCAACTTTGTGGCTGAATGTGATGCCATTCTCCATGCGATCGACAAGGCTTCCCGATCATCAGGCCCTCCAATGAAGATAACAATGATGCTCATTGTTGCAGTGGACAATGACCTCAGTCCACGGTTAACAAGGATTCCCACAGAACAAGGTGGTGCCTGCAACACGTTCTGGTTTATGTCACAGAATGCTGTTTTGGTTGTTTCTAACTCTCCCGAGCTTAGTTGTTTGTGGAATGGAAGGAGAATAAGGTTTGCACGTTTCTCTTCTGTGACATTGTATATGTCCTGATGGATTGTCTCATAGGTTGCAACAATGCCTGATGTGTCAAATCTCACAGCTTTGTATTCCTCCACAAACTCGTTGAATGCATTGCAAATGGTCTCAAACTCTTCTTGTGATCCATACTGCTCTGAGGATCCCCCTTGAACATTTGTGTTGTCGATTTGTGCCACAAGAAGGCCAGTGCCGCGTCTTGTGAGTTCCACAAGGTGAAGGACTGAGACATGTAAAGGGGAAGTTCTGGTGGCATTTGTGGCTTCAAGAACATAGATCATGCCAAGGGCTTGGTGATAGTTGTGGACACAAGCTGCAACTCGAAGTTCTGCTTCGCACCATAGTTTCTGCACAGTCCTTTGCTGGGTCTGCTTGAACCGAAGTTTCGGCTTGTAGATGGCATTAATAAAGGGAGATACCACCGTAGTCATGAATAGTACTGCAAGGATCATGATTGTGAAAGCATATGGGTCCAAAATCTGAAAACACAAGAAATAGAACAGAAAAAGACATCAGAGTTTGTTAACTGTGATCTTCAGAGATAATGGATTAAGTTGCTGCATGCAAATTTCCAACCTGTTTGGTTTGTGAAAACATTTTAGTATATGAAAACAGGAAACAAAGTGAAAACATGTTGACGAACCTAGGAACCAAAAGATGTTTTCTTAATGTAAACAAGGTTTTAGTAACCAGGCAAGAATTTGAAAGAGGAGCATGATATGATATGGTAAGAGTTTGGTTGGAAAATAGTACACTTTTGTCCCAGGCAATGCTTATAAGAATCACTGCCATGATGCCCTTGGTGTTGAGGAGCAATCCAAGGCCAACTCCATCTCTTGAAGACATACCATAGTAGACAGTGACCAGCAGAGAGCTCAAAATTTTTGGTATGGCTAACAAGAACACCATGAAGAGAGGAAGCAAAACTGTGTGGTTTTCAGACCAAAGTGACTCCAGGTTTAGTCTAAAGCCAAAGCTAGCAAAGTAGACAGGAACAATAATTGCAGTAACAAAATCATCCAACATTTCCAACAACAAATCAGCAAACTTCCCGCTGGGCAAAATTAGTCCATACACAAAGGCCCCAACAACATGGTGTGATCCAAGCAAGTCTGTGATGTATGCACAAACAAAAAGTCCCATCATCACATCCAGCAACTTTGAGGAGTTCCATGACTCAGACCTCATTCTGTGTTCAACCACTCGAGCCAGGATTGGACGCACCACGCAGAAGCAGATCACAATGAACAGCAATGTGCACATTAGTGAGAGGAGTGGTTTTCCACCCTGGTGGGAAAAGGGAATGAAGAGTGAGAACAAAACCCAGCCAAATGTATCAATCAGAATGGCTGCTGTTAAGGCATCTTTTCCAAGCCTTGTGTAGAGGATCTTGAGATCTGATAGGAGCCTTGCAAGGACTGGAAAACTGGTGACAGAAAGAATTGCACACCAAAACATATACCCTTTAGCAGTGAGCGCAACGCTTGATCCGCCTGCTAAGTCATTCTGTAGAGCAAGAAAACCAGCTCCAACCAATGCTGGAATGAGAATGCTTGCAACAGCAATGACTACAGCCTGCTTGCTTGATCTCAAGATGGTGTCGCAGTTCATTTCCAACCCAGTAAGGAACACATAGTACATGATTCCAACATTCGCAAAGGTTTCAACACTCATGATTCCTTCCGGACGGTAAATCATGTGAAAAACTCCAGGGATTCTTCCCAAAAATGATGAACTCAAAAGCACACCACCCTGTATATACAATATCAAGTTTATGTAATTGTAAGTGATTCATATTTGATACCAAAGTTTAATTTCCTGAAACATGTTATCTAAAAGCTATATTTGGTATACACACATATGAACAATGAACACTTACAAGCATCTGGGCAACCGTAAGAGGTAGGTGGAATCGCTTGAGGATGTGGTGAAAAAAACTAGATGCAAGGATATTGTAGGCAATTTGAATAGACAGAAGAGGAACACGTTCTGAAATGACATTATCACTCCTCCAGATTCTGTTGTTAAGATCAAATGTTGTATTGTAACATGCAAATTCTGGGATAGAGTTCAGAGTAGCATTCCCTTCCCTTGTCATCTCAATCTTCTTCTATGAGGCCTTAATTAATTTTCTTTGAACTTTTTGTTTTTAATTTTCTTTGAAATATTTGTTTTTGCATCCTTATTTAAACAAAACCATGTAGCAGGAAAACATGCAAGTTATTGCCACGACATTTTAAGCTGGCACAGTTCAAATAGCCTTTTTGTTGTCTCTGTGCTAGAACAGCTTACCACATTGCTGATGTTTTTTCTTTGTCAATGGAAATGTATGTTGCTTTATGACTCCACCCTGAATGCACACTATAATTAAACGTTTGGTTGCTAATTAAAGATCAACTGAAAATAACTAATTAAAGTGTTTGTGCATCCAACAAATGAACTAGCAGAATGTATTAATAAACCATTCCAATTTCATTGGAAGAAACGAAAGGGAGAAAAATAAAAATATTTTCATTTTATTGGTATTTTTAATAGAATTGGTATCAATATCCTAATTATTAACAAAACACGAATTACTAATTAACAAAAAAGAATGACAGGATTGTTTTTGTCTATATAGATGTGATTTACAAGATTGGTTAGTTAAACACATAATATTGGAAAATCAAATCACCTATTACTTTAGAATTTCTAACTTTTTGTCTACTGCAGTTAGAAATAGCTTATTACTAAAAAGATCATTACTATTTAAGAGATCATTTTTAAAATAATTCATGTGTTTCAATTGAAGAAACAAAAATGAAAATTATAACTTATTATTATCATTATTATTATTATGATGCTTAATTAGTGTTATGTATTTAATAAATTTTTTTTCAGTTCTTTTTTGTTTGTTGATACTTTAATTGTGTAACTTTAGTTCATGTGACATTTCCTCACAATTTTGGTCATTTGTAGATATTTCTTTTTTCTGATTATAGTTGTATTGAATTCTAAATTATAGGACTTTAAAATAAATATATGGTTTGCTAATTTTGAACTTTTATGTTATTTTCTATTATTTTTAGATATTGATTTGTTGAAATTTTGTACGGTTAAATACGTGTGTTAGAAATTTGAAATTCATTTTTTTACCAAACTTTTATGGTCCATAAACTTAAAAATGAATTAATATAATTATTTAACTCAATTATCTTAATTTTTTTATTTTGATCTTTTCATATTCTTTTATATTTGATTGCCTTTTATGTTTTTGAATAATAGAAAACTAAACCTACAGGATCAATTCACATAATTAAGATCAAATATTTGCAGTTATTTTTTTTATACAAGTTTGTTTTTTTCTTCTCTAATTTCAGTTTTGCTATTTGTGATATTAATTTGGATTTCTAAAATTATAATTCAAATTATGAATCAATTGATTCCCCCATTTAATATTTGTATATGAATTAGATTGTTGAGAGTTTATTTGTATAAAGTGATATAGTCGGTTAATTATTCAAACTTGGATTAAATATTTAAATAACAAAGATTTTCAAACTTATTCAAACTTTGATTTTTTTTTTTATCTTCTTGATTTTACTTTTGATATCTGAATTTGTTTTTCTTTTAATTATATATATCTCCAAATTAATTTATACAAGAATAATACTAAATATTGAATTATTATATACAATTCAATATGTCTAAGAATGCACCAAGTTTGTGTTTTATATGTAAAATTTAGATAACCTTAATATTTTTGAATTCATAGTGAAAATAATTTAATTGAGTATTTTTTGGAGGTCTTTTGATTTTAACTTTCTTAACCAATACATAATTATTTGTAGGGATGACAGCATAAGTTGGTCATGTCAGGCTGAACGAAACAGATTATGTCCAATTACCATATTGAAGAGGTCATCTTGTTATGTTTTTTTAGTCGGACTACTAAACTGTTTGTCAAGTTCAATCCTTGTTGCCACCTATGCTATGTAATTTCATATAAGTTATTTTTAATTGTACTTTTATCAAAAATAAACCTCCTTACGCCTAATCAAAATGATACCAAATTTCTATTTTATAAATAGCTTTAAATTGACTCATGATGATGAAATTATTAGAGAAGGTAAATCTTGTACACATGCACCGAATTCAAGTCACATAATGTCAAGTTCATATATGTAGCCAATTTTTCTAAAAGGGGTGTAGTTGTTTAAAATAGTAGTATATTAATTGTTTGAAAGTGTGAAATTAACTAACCTTTTACTCGTATAAAAATTTGAGGGATTTTTATCTTAAGTTTGTTACAATTCAATTAACTCAAATAAATTTTATAAATGAACATAAGTGTCTAAAAGTTATTTAGTTATAAAATTATCCCTAAATATTTCACATCAATTGCAAATGGAATTCTTAATTAATATTTTTTAATTACTACTTAATCCCTCAATGCTTTGAATAATTAAGTTTGAACTTTAACTAAATTTTAATACTTTTACAATTAAGTCTTTGGTCAACTAATTTCGTGTGAACTAAAAAAATTTATTTCTTGTTTGAAATTACTTAATTAATTAATCTATACATATATATTCATCCTTTGTGAACAATATCATCTAACCGAACAACAGGTCCAGGAAACATTTTTCTTGTTTTACATTCATTGTCTTCTTCAAAATTAATATTTTGACCTAATACTAGCAGTCCTAAAAGTAAAGTTAAACTGGTAGGGATTGGAATGTGTATGAGAGAAAAAAGTTTAGGAGAGAAGGGGAAGATCGAACGGTGGAGGAAGGAAGACCAAACCGAACGGTGGAAGGCGGGGAAAGTTCAGGCTGAACGACGGAAGACAGGGAGGAGTCGAGCCGAACGGTCAAAGGCGGTAGCGTAGCGATGGGGAGCAGCCGACCTGAGTAATTATAGTAAATAAAGCTATATCCTAGAAAAATGTTGTTAATTACGGTAATTAGAGTAGTATCCTAGGGAAATATTGTTAATTACGGTGATTAGAGCAGTATTCCAGGAAATATTGTTAATTATGGTAATTAGAGCAGTATTCCAAGAAATATTGTTAATTACGGTAATTAGAGCAGTATCCTAGGGAATTATTCAATATAAGTTAATTACAGTAATTAGAAGTATATCCTAGGAAAATAATAATTATAAATAAAGCCTTGACGCTATGGTTTAGGGCATGCTTTTGATTATTGAGTTTTGTAAAGGAGGTTATATGCTTCCTCGTGACTAAAGGAGGTTACGCTCCCAGTTATTGTTTGCTTTCTTTGATTCAGATATTTCTATTAATAAAGGAGGTTTATTCAGTTACTGTTCTTTCGATTTACTGTGAGAGTTGAGGGTTATCTTTCTACCTACGATCGGGGTTAGTTGCGTCTCTGACACGGATACGTAACAATTGGTCCGACCTGCCGGATCCGATAGAGAGGAGTGAGAGGCCAGCCAGATTGATAGAAGGGAATGAAAGACAACATGGAGGGACGAATGAATGCAGTCGAAGGGAAACTAGAGCACATGGGGCTGAAATAGGAGAACATGCAAATGTCCATAGGAGGAGTGGAGATGGAGGTAGCAGCAATCCGCAAAGATTTGCAAGAACTAATGAGGATGATGGGTGGCCGAGACCGATCACTAGATGGTAACTCGGATGGAAGCCAGGGGTTTGTCAACGGGAAAAGGAGGGACCGACGGGATGAAGATGAAGGTGAGAAGGAGAGTTGGGCGCAGGAGCAACCCAACTGGAGGAAAAGGGTAGAGTTACCCACGTTTGAAGGGAATGGTCCGTTAAATTGGATCAACAAGGCAGATAAATTTTTTTAACTACAGGAGGTGTCCGAGGAAGAAAAGGTGCACCTAGCCTACATCAGCATGGAGGGAAGTACCGGATACTGGTTCAGATTTTGGAGGGAGCAGACCAATGACCACTCGTGGGCAAATTTGAAAGAGGCGATAGTGGTTCGGTTTGGAGGAAGAAATCGGGGGTCAGTTTTCGAAAGACTAGCAGCTAGTAAGCAAATGGGATCCGTGGAAGAGTACATCCAAGATTTTGAAGTCTTGGTGGGACAGACGAGGGGAGTGGCCGAAGAGCAGTTGATGGGGTACTTCATGGCAGGATTACATGAGGGGATTCGTAACCGCATAGGGTTGCTTGATCCGCAGAAGCTGATGACCGCCATGAGAATGGAAAGGGACGTGGAGGAGATTCACGGTGGTGCGAAGGTTGGGACCGGAAGCATGAGCAAGAATCAGTCCTGGGGGAAACCGAGCGATGAAGTGGCGAGGATGGAATCCGGTCGGCCTAACCAGAACTGAGCAGAAGCTGCGAGGGAGAACCGAATGGGGGTCATGGAGAGTGTGGGGTCAGTAAGGAGGGAAGGAACACAAGGGAGTGGGATAGAGGCTGAACGTTTCCTGACAATAGGGGAAGGAACGTGAGGAATCTACCCTAAGCTGAATTTGTGAAACGGAGGGAAGAAGGAAGGTGTTTCAAGTGTTGAGGATCGTTCGGTCCAGGCCACCAATGTCCGAAGAGGAGTCTTCGGATGACTATACTAGCCGAGGATGAGGATGACGAGGAAGCTGAGCCTGAACCCGAGCAAATGCAGATGGAGTTATCAACCTTCTCAGTTGTAGGTCTCACATAGCCAAAAACGATGAAATTACATGGTCGGATAGGGGAGAAGCAAGTGTTGATCTTGATAAACAGTGGTGCTACCCACAACTTCATAAGCAAGGAATTGGTGACGGAACTGGGGTTACCCGTGATAGACACTCCCCCATATCGGGTGAGCTTGGGAGACGGGCAGAGAAAGAAGACACAACGAGGACGCTGTGAGGAGGTAGTAATTTGCCTGGGAGAAGCAGAGGTAACCGAACGGTTCCATCTATTCGAGTTGGGCAGAGTAGATGTAATTTTGGGGGTAGAATGGCTCGCCAAGCTAGGAGAAGCCACCCTGAATTAGAGGGAATTGACCATGGTGTTCAGTCAAGGAGGAAGGAGGGTAACCATAAAAGGGGACCCTACTTTAGCTAGGAGATTGGTGGAACCAGGGGCCTTATGCAAAATGACCGAAGTAGAAGCCTGGATGCTGGAGTGGGAGCTAGAGAGTACCGAGAAGCGCGAGGAAGGAGGGCCTTTCGGTCAAGAATTGACCGAGAAACAGAAGCAGGCGTTGGATCGGATTCTGGATCAGTACTCAGGGGTATTCAACGAGATCATAGGCTTACCTCCCGACAGAGGCATGGTTCACTGTACACCTCTCAAGGAGGGAGCAAACCCCATCAATGTGAGACCATATAGATACCTCCATGTGATGAAAGGCGAGATAGAGAAACAGGTGACGGAGATGCTCAAGACAGGATAATCTGACCAAGCACCAATCCATACTCAAGTCCAATTATACTAATTAAGAAGAAGGATGACAGCTGGAGGTTTTACGTGGATTATAGAGCCTTGAACCGAGCGACGGTACCTAACAAGTTTTCCATTCCGGAGATAGAGGAATTATTGGATGAATTGAGGGGAGCTAGGTATTTCTCTAAAGTATATTTAAGGGTTAAATATGTTTTTAGTCTCTCAACTATCATGCATTTTTGGGTTTCGTCCCTCTTTCAAAGGTTTGTTCATTTTCATTCTCTTTCTTAGAAAACTCGAATTTTTAGTCCTAAAAAAGAAACGGCGTTAAATTTAATCTGATGTGACTAACGGTGTGTCACATCATCTTTTTTTTTTTGAAACGTGTCAATCCTCAACAGTGACCCAAAGGTTTCCACTACTACTGTTGCCGACAACCTCAACGCAAGAACAACACCACCCACCATCACCCACCACCACCCACCACCACCATCCAGATAACCTGCTTCAACGGTGACTACCGCATGGGAAAAGTCTCGTCGGTGATCGACCTTCCCTCTCCAAAGCTCTATGCTTGCGGCTTTTGCCTTTATGGTTGGACCCCAAGGTCGTGCTTTTGTTGTCACACAATTGACAAATGGATCCCTTTCTATTCATATTGGTGGTTTGGTTTTTTAAGTTATGTTTCAATTGAATATGAAATATTGTATCTTTTCATTTTAGAGACATAATGTCATAGTTTGAATACGAATAATTCTATCAAATGGTGAAAACACAATAAACAAGTTGATCGAGAGGGGCTAAAACGAGTTGATTGTTTTAATTTTTTCAATCAGTGCTAGATTGAGAGGGGCTAAAATGGGCAGAAGTGTGGTAGCGACGGTGGTTTTCGACTTCGATCGAACCATAATCGACGATGACAATGACAGATGGATCGTCACTGAGTTGGGTCAGAAACAATGTAATTTTGTGCTCCCCGTGTTTCCACATGTCATTCTTCCTCTCCATTTCTCTCTCTCTCTCTAAACCTCATTATTTTCAGACTCTTCACTCTTCAAAATACTCGCCAACGACATGAGGAGTT
Organism: Vigna angularis; assembly: GCF_016808095.1. Classification (NCBI taxonomy): domain Eukaryota; kingdom Viridiplantae; phylum Streptophyta; class Magnoliopsida; order Fabales; family Fabaceae; genus Vigna; species Vigna angularis. Next base: position 34,020,033 of record NC_068972.1, read on the forward strand.
TCTGGATCGCAGGCGATGATGCAGTCACCGACGACAACAGTAATTAAACAAAGAAGGAGGTTGCGGTGGTGGCTCTAGATCGCGAAGGGCGGCGAGTGCTATTTCCAGCGGCGACATTCGAATGAGGCAACGGTGTCAACGACAACGTAGCGACGGTGGCTCCTCGTGCTAAAGAAGAGGGAGAAGGGAAACCGTGTTGGAGAAGACGGATAAAGGAGTCATGCGTCATATATAAGGACACCATCGCTGACGGCGATGCCGCCGATGAGTCTAGTTGGATAGGGATATAGTCATAGATGACGGCAGCTAGGTTTTCCCCATGTGAGAACTTGGTTTGGATGAAGAAGAAACATCTTTGTGTGCAGCGATCAACTTGACGGAGGAAGGGGTACAATAAAGGTTTATTTTCTTTTCTCAATATTTTAGGGTTTAAAACAAAAAGTAATATTTTAAAGTAGTAATATTTAGTTCTGTAATTAACTTCTGCATAGAAAATAATACAACCTAAAATATATATATTGATTAATATTAAACTATTTAATAGAAGTAAATTATTTTTAAGTGAAACAATATTTTGAAACAAAATTGTGTTAGAAATGGGAGAAGGAGAAAGAAAAAACAATGTAATTAACATTGAATCAGAAACAAAAAGTGGGAGTTTCAATTTGACCAACTGTTGTAGAATAGTATCACCTTGAAATTGGAAGTCAAAGTAACACTTCCATTTAATTTGATTCAGGATAGGATCATGGAGGAGCTTTACTCAAACGAAATCATTGTCGATCACATTGCAGAGTGTCGGTGGGGGAAGGAGGGACAAGAGGTTGGGGCGAGGTCGTGGGAGTGGCGGTGATAGATCTATGCATTGGCGGAAGCGAGGTCGTTAAAGCTAAAGAGCTTAGAGATTAGGGTTAGGAAGATGATGGAGAAGAAGTGGCAGGATTGGTTGGGTGACAGAGGATAAAAAGAAGAACAGGTGGTGGTTGTTGTGAAGAAAGTTGAAGTTTCTAAGTGTACAACGTGACACATCGTTAGCCACATCAGATTAAATTTAACGTTGTTTCTTTTTTAGGACTAAAAATTTGAGTTTTCTAAGGAAGAGGATGAAAATGAACAAACTTTTGGAAGAGTGACGAAACCCAAAAACGTGTGATAGTTGAGGGACTAAAAACATATTTAACTCGTAGATTTAAAGGTCGGATACCACTAGATTCGGATGGGAGAAGAGGATATTGAGAAGACGGCCTTTAGAACTCACCAAGGCCATTATGAATTCATGGTGATGTCGTTCGGTCTTACTAACGCACCAGAAACCTTCCAGAGTGCGATGAACGGTCTGATGCAGCCCTATCTGCGAAAGTTCGTGCTAGTATTTTTTGATGACATGTATGTGTATAGCCAAACGTGGGAGGAGCATTTAGAGCATGTCAGGTTAGTATTGAGGAAGCTGGAGGAGAACAGTTGGGTGACTAACAGGAAGAAATGCGAGTTTGGTAGGACCCAAATAAGATATTTGGGGCATTTGATCTTAGAAAAGGGGTGGAGATGGATCAAGATAAGGTGAAGGCAGTGATGGATTGGGAAAGACCCAAGACGTTGAAGGCCTCAAGGGGGTTTCTGGGCCTGATGGGGTACTACAAGCGTTTCGTGAAGGATTATGGGAAGATTGTCAAACCATTGACCGAACGGCTTAAGAAGGGGCAGTTCACATGGACCGAGCAAGCTTATGTGACCATAACTCGATTAAAGGAGGTCGTGACTACTACACCAGTACTGATTCTACCTGACTTTGACCAACCTTTCCATATTGAATGTGATGCTTCGGGAGTAGGAGTAGGAGCGGTTCTCACTCAAGGAAAAAGGCTCATTGCTTTCTTCAGAAAAGCATTATCGGAGGGATCGTTGAATAAATCGATATACGAAAAGGATCTCATGGCTCTGGTTATGGCCATACAGCACTAGAGACCCTATCTCTTGGGGCAAAGATTTGTAGTTCACACAGACCAAATGAGCCTCCGATACCTATTAGAGCAACGCATCACCACGCAGAACCAACAGAATTGGATCGCAAAGCTCCTGGGATATGATTTTGAAATTGTGTATAAAATAGCGGCTACCAATAGGGTTGCAAATGCCCTATCTCGAAAAAAGGAGGAAGGTATGGAGGATGAGAAGGAATTGAGGGTGGTGGCCAGGTCTTATTGGCAAGACTTTGGAGAGATTCTAAAGGAGGTTGAAGCAGATGAAGCATTGAAGAAGGTAATGGAAGATCTCGAGAAGGACCCCAACTCACACCCATCTTTTACTATGAAGCATGGCAGACTGCACTACAAGGGGAGACTGGTGATCTCGGCTCAATCCGCCTGGGTTCCTAAGCTAATAGCTGAGTTCCACATGACTTAGAGAGGGGGTATTCAGGGGTATACCGAACGTACCGCAAGATAGCCCAATCACTTTACTAGATAGGGATGAAGAAAGTAGTAATTGATTTCGTTGCAAGCTGCTTAGTATGCCAACAACATAAGTACCTGTCATCTTCTCCATAGGGGTTGCTACAACCCTTTCCCATACTCAACGCTATTTGGGAGGAAGTAAGCATTAATTTTATAGTAAAGTTGCCCAAATCTCAAGGGTATGATGTCATACTGATAGTGGTGGACCGTCTCAACAAATATGGGCACTTCATCCCACTGAAATATCCTTATTCCGCCCGTACAATAGTTGAGGTATTTGTTAAGGAGGTTGTCAGGTTGCATGGGGTACCAATGTCTATTGTCAGCGACAGAGATCAGTTGTTTTTAAGTATTTTTTGGAAGGAGCTGTTTAAAATGGAGGATATCCAACTACAGATGAGCAATGCCTATCATCTTGAATCGGACGGGCAGACTGAGGTGCTGAATAGGGTGTTGGAGGGTTATCTGAGATGTTTTTGCTCAGAACAACCAAAGGGGTGGAGTTCAGTGCTACCATGGACCGAGTAATGGTACAATACTAACTACCAAGAAGTAACAGGGTGTACTCTTTTCAAAACAGTATATGGGTGATCTCCTCCTTCTCTGCATCGTTTCGTACCAAGAGAAACCTTAGTGGAAGCAGTCGGTTAGGAGCCGCAGACAAGGGATGAAGCGTTGAAGCAGCTAAAGTTTCATTTATCATGTGCTCAAGAACTGATGGTGCAACAGGCCAACAAAAGAAGGAGACCAGCAGATGTAGAGGTGGGAGATTGGGTGTACTTAAATATCAAACCGCATAGGCAGATTTCTATGCCGACCAGACTACACCCTAAGCTAGTCGCTCGGTATTTTGGGCCTTTCCAAGTCACACAGAAGGTTGGAGAGGTGGCTTTTAAGCTCCAATTGTCGAACACCTTATGGATACATCCAGTATTCCATGTATCCCAGTTGAAGAAGGTAGTAGGGGAACAAAAGGTGGAGAAGGAATTGCCAATAAACTTGCAAGGGGAGGGGCCGTCTTTTTGGCATATCCGAATTTTAGATAAGAGATAGATTCAACAAGGGGAGGACGAGGTGCAACAACTGTTAATAGAATGGCAAGAAGGGGGACCGAACGAAGCAACCTGGGAGGATGCAATAACTATCCAAGAGCAATATCCAGATTTCAACCTTGAGGGCAAGGTTGATCATCAGGCGGTGGGTAATGGTAGGGGTTGGAAGGTGTATGAGAGAAAAAGGTTTAGGAGAGAAGGGGAAGACCGAACGGTGGAGGAAGGTGATAACGTTTGAAAATACTGTTATTTGTGATGCAATTTTGATACTAAATCAACCCTTTTTGGACTTAGAAGCTTGCTTGAACTCAATTTAGTTTAGTTTTGTGAATAAGAGAGTTGAGGTTATACTTGAAGTTTTTATCACTAAATTCTCTTGATTTTGTAGGAAATTGGAATGATTTGAAAGAGGAGAATCAAGACCGATCAGTTCAAGAAGACAGACCGATCAGTTCAAGACGACAGACCGATCGGTTCAAGAAGACAGACTGAATGGTGTGATAGAGGAGAATGCAGACCGAACAGTGTGATAAAGAAGAGGCCGATCAGTCAATAATGTGAGGCCGAACGGCTAACAAAGTAAAACTGATCGGTCCATGACACTTGCTCGACCTAGAACCGATCGGTCAACAGTGTGAGCGTCAGCAATGTTGGCCCATGGCCCAATTCAACCCTATTTAAGGATTTGTTCGACCTAGAGAGGGTACCTTTTGACATAATTGACACAAATTCAAATTTTCTTCAACTCTCTAGAGGCAGAAGTGGAGGCGGAAGCTCTCCTCTTCAGTTTTTAGGGTTTTTCTATCTCTTTCATTCCATTGTTCATCTAGTTTCTCCATGATGATGGGGAACTAAACCTTATTTGTTGTTGGGGGATGATGTAACCTTGTGAACTCTCATGTATTTGAATTGGTTTTAATTATTTATGCTTCTTTCATTAATTGTTAGGAATTTTCTCCTTTGTTCTATGCTTGTTATGTTTTGATCACTCATGGCATGATTTTATGGTCTTCTTTGTTATTGGGAAATACCTAGAAACCAGGATCTAGAGAATTTCTCCCAAGAGCAATATTGTCCAGGGATGGGGATAGGAGGATTGGTCGTCTTAAGCTCCTAATCGTAATGCAGAATTAATTATTAGGGATGCAAGGGATTGTGGTCTAGTAATTAAGGATAGGCTTTCTTCGCCGAAGGATCGGGTTTTAAGTAATTTAGAGAGTGACGTTAACAATTGAATGAAGAAGACGAATTCGTATATGCATGAGAGTAAACTATGTGAAATCTAAACCCCAACAACATATTCATCTCATATTTTCAATATCATTCATTCACCTTTGTGTTTTTTCTTTTAATTGGTCAAAATTGCATTCATGTTTATTTTTATTGCATTTGCATTCAAAACCCCTAAATTGTTCTTCAAAAGTCTTAATTAGTTGAGTAATAACATAATTGTTTAATGTTGTGAGTCCTTTAGGAAACGATACTTGGTCTTACCATTTTATTATTACTTGATACAATTCGGTACACTTGTCGACATATTAACAAAAGGAAGACCAAACCAAACGGTGGAAGGCGGGGGAAGTTCAGGTCGAACAATGGAAGACAAGGAGGAGTCAAGCCGAACGGCCAAAGGCGGTAGCGGAGCGATGGGGAGCAGCCGACCGATTGAAGAGTGACTATCCTAACTAGGACATTAGTTAGGATAGGCGGAAAGTAATTATAGTAAATAAAGCTATATCCTAGGAAAATATTGTTAATTACGGTAATTAAAGCAGTATCCTAGGAAAATATTGTTAATTTCGGTAATTAGAGGTAGTTTCTTCTTTCATGATTTTCCATGGAAACTTTCACTACGAAAATTCACACCAGCATGTTATGTCACTCTTTTAATAAAAATATTTGTTAAGATTTATATACAATTTAAATTTTGTTTGAATTTAAGGAGGGAGAAAATTGTGTAATTTTTAAAACTAAGACTAAATTGAGACAAAATAAAAATACAGGGATCAAATTGAGACACAATAAAAATATAGGGACCTATTTGAGACTAATGCAATGACATGTGGCCTAACAATGACACGTGGCACTGTCAGTGCCATGTCACACTGTCATTGCCACGTGGCACAATATTAGTTTGACATGTGACATTTTTTAATTTTATTTAAAAAAAAATAAAAAAATAAAAATAAAAAAAATAAAAAAATAATTTAAAAATTCAAAAAAACCACGAACTAACACGTGTCACCTCCTTTAACGGTGTTAGTGTGGAACTAACGGCGAGGTCTAAATTGATTCAATTTTTCACAATAAGAGACCTAATCGAGAGTATTTACAATACGATGACCTATTTGAGACAATTCTGCAAAAATAGGGATGTTCGAAATGATTAAACCTATTGTTAATTACGGTAATTAGAACAGTATCCTAGGGAATTATTCAGTATAAGTTAATTACAGTAATTAGAAGTATATTCTAGGAAAATAATAATTATAAATAAAGCCCTGACGCTATGATTTAAGGCATGCTTTTGATTATTGAATTTTGTAAAAGAAGTTATGCTCCCTAGTGGCTGAAGAAAGTTATGGTCCCAGTTATTGTTTGATTTCTTTGACTCAAATATTTCTATTAATAAAAGAGGTTTATTCAGTTATTGTTCTTTCGATTTACTATGAGTTGAGGATTATCTTTCTACCTACTATCGGGAGACATAATGCATGGATCAATGGGAGACATATTTTTCCCCAGGATCAAACACAAACTAAAAGTTGTTTCTGCAATGCGACTCTTATGCTTGACTTTCATTTTCTGATTAATGTTTTTGACCAGGCAATGAGGAAAATACTAGAGAGGGAAAAGTGTTAATAGTTGTTCTTCTCGCTAACTAAAAGTATACAAGAGAGTTAGCAGAAGCAAACTAAGAAATCATGACTTGTACATTTCTTCTCTTTTCTAACTTGAAGTTATAAAAAGTTTCACGTGGGGCAATAAGATGTTAGCATCAATACCGAGGATATATTCTACACAGTTGGATTTTTGCATTCAAGTGGATTTGATATTTGGAAGGGAGATATAGCAGTTTTGTAATGATGTTGGGATAAAGATTAAGCAAACTACTGAGGAAGATATAGCTTAATCTTGATCCAGAAAATGACAACTGATAAAGCCTTTAGCCACATTAAGCTTTAGTCGATATAAATTCCTCCTAAAATATAGCATAGGGACAACCTAAGTGTCAATCTTAGGAAACTCAGTTTTTAGTAGCTTGTTTATTGTTTTGTTAACCATGAAAAATTAATAAAACTATGGGGGGAAATTATATACAATGCTATCTATTCTAAAAATGATGTATGAACTAATCTAAGACTAATGGTGAATGAAAATGTAAGAATGCTGTAACAGAATTTATAATATGAAATGATGAAGAAAATTATCTAATCAAGATGAGAATGATGAGACAGAACTAAAATCATAAAACTAACTGAAATGCAAATGCATAACTGACTAAACACTCTAGATACTCAAATTTACACCCTAGAACTAAGTTTCAAATTGACAGCAAAACATGTTTGACAGCTTTTTTGACAACATTTGTGCATTTGTAGTTCCAGTGGTGAAAATGAGTTTTAGACAATATGAATGCATGGAACATGTTACAATTAGTAAGACAATGCATATGTATTGTGAAGACACAAAAAATGCAAAATTCACAAAATCTCCTGTCAAAACAGAATTGGCACTAAAGTGTTTGTTAAAATGCATGAAAGAAGTGAAACTTTGTAAAAAGCAAAATTAATAGCTGGAACACGTCTATATTAATGAAAATATGCATGAAATGTTAACAAAGATTATGCAGCAAAAGACACTAAACTAATGCATCAGAATTTTGACAGCAAAAGTAAAATGAGTACTTAACTAGCTAAAACAAAATGCAGTTAGAGTATTCATAATTTTAACATCTAAATCCATCTATAACAACGCCAATTAACAACTGGAACAATCAATTTCAGAAAATCATAAGCCTGGATTCATATCCCCAATTTTTGCCAATCTAGAAAACCTAAGTTCTTAAGAGCAAGCAAAAAATGAAAATCTGAATTCAGTAACAAAATTAGCAATGCAAGCTTGTTTTAAATGTGCAAGAAACACAGAATCAATGATTAAAATTGAGATTAAAACACAATCTAAAAATCACACTCTAAAGCCTAGATTAACACTTAACAGAATTAACTAACTAAAAACTTAACTGTCAAATTGTGAAAACTGTAAAACAGTGATTGAATCTATAAATTATCATTTAAAATAAGTTCCTATCATGAAGAGAGAGCGAAAAGAAACAAAAGCACTGAACATAGCAACTGGAAACATAAAAACGTAAATGAACATGAACGAACAGCACACATGAACCAGTGACAGCAGAAAATGTAAATACAAGATCAATTTAATCGGTCAATCTGAGAGATAAAGTTTGTAAAAGTAATTTGAATTCGAAACTAACATCAGAAGCAAGAAATTGATGTAGAAGCATTGAAAGTAATGGCTGAAATGTAAAAATTGCATTGAATAAAAATCAATTACAGAGAATTAAAACTGCACAGAACGGTAAAAGTCACTGAAACCAGGCTTCAAGGTGCGTGAATCTTGAATCCAAACAGAGAAAAGAGAAAAGAGAAAAGTGCCTGTTCAGGCTCAGTGAAAATGTGTAGATAGAATGTGAAAAAATGGTTCAGTAGTTGTGAATGGAGCCAGTGTGGTGTAATGAGGTGGTCGGTGTCAATGGTGTTACGTATCAGCCCTTTTATAGGCCACTCAACTCCTAAACAATTCATGGCTGGAAAATGCAAGTAAACTAATTACTATTAACTAACTAAACTTTCCTAAGTATGATTACAAATAACCTGAACAGCAAGTAATCTTCTTAGCTCTTCTAAAATAACTACCTAATGCATATAAGCATATAATGAAGCAAAATGGCCAATTAACTTCTTCCAAAAGGCCTTTTTTCAGATGGGCAGCATCTGACTCCTCTTAATTCTTAGCTTCTTGGACAAATTCAGCTCCTGCATCCAATTGCTTCTTCAGCCTCCACTGCCAATTGCTTGTCACGTGTAGCTAGGTTGTCCCCAATTCTTTTCACTGGCACCCAAAGACTTAGGCTTCCCTAAAGAAGTTAACTGCATTGCAAATTACAAACAACACCATAAATCAAAGCTAGAATATTAGATAGAACTAGGAATTTCAATGCTGCACATGAGACTAAGACTAAAAACAATTAAACTATGCTACTAGAAGAATCCAATTTAGACACTAACTGAAATAACTACTTAAAAACACAAAACTAACACATTTTCCTAAAAACTCTATTATTAACAAGAAAATCCGAAAATAAATTAAAACTAAGGAATTAGAAGCACAAGCATCCCAAAAGAAGTGCATTTATCAATGAAAATCATGTCAAAACTGGGACTTTACAACAACCAAGCATAAGAGTCACATTGCGGAAACAACATTTAGTTTGTGTTTGAACTTGGGGAAAAATCAATATATATCTCCCATTGTTCTATGCATTATGTACGAGATGAAATGAAAAGACAATGAATAAAACAATAAGTTTTACTTTGTTAGATGTCTATTTAGCTTTAGAACTGTTAGCAGTGGGTCAAAATATTAATTTGGAAGAAGACAATGAATGTAACACAAGAAAAATATTTCCTGGACCTGTTGTTCGGTTAGATGATATTGTTCACAAAGGTGATGAACTTCGTAGTACAGATGATGTAGAGGAATTTTGTAAGTTGTACATTCTTCTTGCATTAAATGAGCTGTATTTTCCAAACACAAGTTGTATTGTTTCGTAGGGATTGTTTAAGTTGTAGATGATCTAGGAATGATTGACAAATATAACTGGGGTGTAGCTGTGCATGATAACTTTATTGAAAGTCTCCGTCGAACATCTGATTGTTTATTGGAGGAAAGGAATTCATCACGAAGGACTTTCGTTACTTCTTTGAACAAATCTGACCAACTCCCACTTCTGTGAAATACTCCAGCAAAGTCTCTAATCACCATCATAGGGTATGTATAATTCATCAATAGTGTACCAGTTTCCAAGCTCTAATTTGGTATTGTGTTGTGGAAGATGTTTTTTTTTCATACAGGCTTCAAGAACAAAATCATAATGTACGAGCCACCTCCACACGTGAAATTGACAAACTAGAGTTTGCCAGCTCGAGGCATCAGGAGAGTCTATTTTCCGTGCACCACTCATTTTGTTTCGCAGCAACATGAGAACTGACTTTATGAAGACTACCAACAAGTGCAGCACAAACTCTATCATCAGGTGCTAGACCCTTTCTCATCATCTCATCATAAAACTTAAAAGCTTCATCTGATCTCCCTTCCTTGGATAAACCATAAATAATTGCTGTATATGTCTTTACGCTTCCTCTTATGCCCTTTACCAACATTTCACTGAAAAGCTTCAGAGCCTCGTCTACCCTGTTAACTATACATTCCCCATGTATCAGTGATGTGTATGTAAATACATCTGGCACTATCCCCTTCCCTATCATTTCAGATTTTAACACATGAGCTTGCTTTATTTTTTCTTTCTTGCTATATGCATCTATTAGAGTATTATATGTAACAATATTAGGCACCATTCTCTCTTTATCCATATTCCCTAAGATCCTCTCAGCTTCTGCAAGGTTTCCTTCCTTACAATATATCTCAATTAAAGTAGTGCAAGTAACAACGTTCGGAGTCACTCCTTTCTCCACCATCAAATTTAGGGTCCTCTTGGCTTCTTCATACCTGTGCAATTTACATAGCCCACTAGCAAGAGTGCTGTATGTAAACACATCGGCTTCAAATCCCTTCCTTTCCATGATAACTTGCAGCCTGAAAGCTTCTTCCATCATCCCTCTTTTACAATAACCATCCATCATCGTGTTAAATATCACCACATTCAGATCAAGCCCCTTAGTCTGCATCTCTTCCAACAAGATTTCTGCAGCCTCCATTTGCCCCGCCTTGCACATTCCGCTAATCATCGCCCCGTAAGCATGAGTATTTGGAACAATGCCTTTCAAAATCATCTCATCAAACAAAGTCAACGCCCTTCTAACATTTCCCGCCCTACAATTCCAACTTATCATCGACGTGTACACATAAACATCCATCTGCATGTTCCTCTCACGCATTTCCTCAAACACCTTCTCAGCCTCCCCAATTCTCCCGGAACTCGCATACCACTCAATCAAAATAGTGTAAGTCGTCAAACAAGCCAGCACTCCCTCACTCTCCATTAACCCCAGTATCTCCTCAACCCCCTTTCGATCTTTCCTCACAACACAAGCATTCAACAATGTATTATAAGTAAAAACAGTCGGCCTCACAATGCCTCTCTCAGCCATCTCCTTCATCAACTTCTTACCCCTATTGATCTCTCCTCTCCTACATAACACATCAACCACAAGAGTCAAAGACTGAACCCCAACATCAATGCGGCCACATTCCACCATCCGATGAAAGAACGTCACACAGAACTCCACCTCTTTACATCTCTTCAAAGCAAGCAAAAGCACAAAGCAAGACCTAACCTCTATCGCCAACCCCTTTGCCATCACATAATCAAACACCCAAATAGCCTCTCTAAACATCCTGTTATCAGCACACACCCTGAACAACATGTCACATAGTTTCTCAACAAAATATGACTCACTCTCACTTTCACTTCCAAATTGAGACTCACATTCATCAACTAGAGAAACAAACTCACGAACAGGGTGCTTGATTTCCACATTGGTGACAAGGGAATTCAAAAGGGTTCTCGTTGATGCAAATTGTTTTGCTGAAAAGAGCCTATAGAGGAGGATCAGGTGGGCTTTGAGGTCTGGTTTTTGGGGGTTTTGTGTTGCCAGGAAGTGGAAGAAGGATAAGCAGGAGCGAGGAGGAAGAGATGGGTCTGAGAGAACATAGTAAGTGACTTGAGGTGCGATGCATGGGATCGCAGAGTGAGGTTTGAAATGGGTGGAGTTGAGAAGGTTTTTGGTTATGTTATGAGCGAGTTGAAGATCATCAGTGTTTACAGGAAAAGAGGCGAGGAATCTCGATACGGGCCTCTTAGAACACATTGAGAAAATGGTGAAAAATTAGGTCAAACAGATGAAGAAGTTCATATCTTACAGAGAGAAAAAAAAAAAAGATGCTTGAACTATGCTCTGCTGCACAGGAAGAAAGAAGGGGTTGAAGCAGCTTCTCTTGATTTATTTTTTCTGAAATAAAATACCTAAATAACACTCCACTGACTTTATTTACTGTAATGAACTCAATTACTTTTTTTATATTATATAGTCAGTTTGATATAAATATATAAAAATAAAAATAAATTATAAATATTTAATTGATTAATTATTTATAATATAAAAACTACTAAGATATATTTCATGATTTAATAAAATAAGCACAAAGAAATGTTTAAAATTATTGGGAACTATTTTTAATATTTTAAAATTATAAATAATATAAATTAATAGTTATTTTAAGATTTTCACTATTATTGAAAACATTATAAAATAAAATTAATAATAATAAATATTTATATAAACATATGCTAACACTGTTAATAACAATAATAATATTGAATTTTATCTGATTTTATTATATTAGTTTTTAAAAAAATACTAGTTTAATAGTGTATACAATTTTAAAATTCATAATTAAATTTTTTTAATTATTAAAATTAATGTTAATATTAAAAATGTAAGTATAATTTAAATTAATAACAGTTATCAAATTTTTAATTTATTATATAAATAATTTAAATTGAAATTCCTTTTAAATTATCAAAATTAATAAAACGTTTTCTTTTCTCTAATGATCATTTATAGTTTTAAAGACAGATATTTTTTGGAAAGTTTTCATATTTTGTTGTAATTTCAGGGTATCATAACTTAAGGTCTATGTTTGAGAATATTAAAACTCCTCTAGTTTTATGGTTTTCTAAGGTAAGACTCGTGTACGTAGAACATACTCATGATCAAAAGTAAGAAAAGATACCTACATCCAACATTAGAATTCAAAGTAGAATAAGAAAACATATTGCTAATGATTAACTCAACTATTTAATTCTTAGTTAACTCTTAATTAATGAAATTGTCAAAAATACTCCTTAATAATATATCTTAATGTGTGAGTTAAAAAATATATCTTAACGGGTTAATGGATGAGTCATGCATTTGAGATAACTTAAATATCTTATAAATTAATTTTTATCAAAAAAGATAAATTGTTAACTGTATAAAAAGATAAAGGTTAAGTAAGAAACTAAACAGTGAAGTAATATAATTTATAAATATTTTAAAATAATGAGATTTAATATTTTAATGTTGAAATAATTCAATAATATAAATAAAATTTATAAATAAGTCTCATTATTTAAAATGCTTGCTATATTTTTAAAATTTATTCTTTGAGTTCTTCCTTCTTTCTCTTTAAAATTTATAGTTTTTGAGTTATTTTTTTGATAATAAGGGGAAGTGTCTAGACGATTACAATAATGAGGTCTACATCATCATTTGATCAGTCTTCTTTATTAAGTAAATTAGTTTTTATTCTTTTTTTCCTTTGATTTTCTATTTAATGTACATGCAAATAGGTTAACGCATGTGTCATCTGATCTTTATTTCTAGTCCTTTGTTGATTAGTGGTCCTAAGGACCTATCCTGATCATGATTTTATGGTTTGTAGGTACTTTTAGAGTTATCTAAACTGAGGCATGGGTAGTGTACCTCATAAAGTCGTTATAACTTTCTAAATAGGTAATGGAACCTAACATTATCTTTAAATTTGGTCTAGAGACTCTGAATTCGTGTTCATGGTTCGTGTGTAATGAAATTATGTTTAATTTAATGAGTCATTTATGATATGAACTAGTTTTGATTGTTGGATGATTTGTTGATGAAACTTTTGTATTTTGTATGATAATATGCATGTTGATCTATGGTTGTTTTGATGAATGTTGGTATGAAAGACTTGTGATTGGTTGTATTCATTTGGATCATGTGAGGATGTTGTTTTGGAGTATAATTCAGCGGGGAAAAATGATGTTGTTTTGAGGTTAGGGAATAGGTAGAGCTTATGGTTGGTTTTGGGTAAAAAAGAAGGCTTTGATAGGTGAAATTTTGAATTAAATGGTTGAATGGGAAAAATTGAGGTTTTAGGTCTATTTTATGGTTTCTTTAAACTTGTTTAGATCTTGAGTTAAGCAAAGTTTGAGGTGGAATTGGCTAATGGTTGATAGGTTGAGTTTTGTGTTGTTTTTGGGTCATGATTAGAGGTATTAACTAGTGAAAATATAAATTAAAGAGTAAGTGACGAAAGTAGGATTTGACATTTCTTTTTTGGTCCATTCTGACTTGTATAGAGGTTAAGATCACCAAATTGTTATCATGAATGAATAGAAATGACCTTTTAAGCTTTTTAAAAAAGGGCTAGTTGTTTGAGTTAGAAACTTGTGAGAAAATAAGACTAATAATATGTAAGTTAAGTTATAAACACTTCAAATCACTAATACAATAATAGCTTTTAACGTTTTTTATTTTAGACTTTTGATATCTATTAAATGTCTGACGTCATAGCGGAAGACGTTAAATTGACGTATATTTTCTTTGAACAGACGTCAATTAACATTTGTTGATTTTTTAACAGATGTTAATTGATGTTTGTTGTTCTTACAATTGACGTCAATTTATGGGTTTGTTCACCACTCAAACCATGGAAAACCAATATACAATACAAGAATACACCACAAGATTTTTTAGAATTTTAGAAGTAGTAAGAACCACTGAAAAGTGAAACAACCAATATACATAAACAAACTAAAAATGAAACTAATCGTGAGGTGAAGGAGTAGACAGGTGTCGTTGTGAGAGTGAGGAGAAGACAACCATCGCCAGAGAGGGAAAAGAGAACTCAACGGTGCTCCAAATGGTGTCTCTGCACAAAACCAATCGGTTAAAATGAAAGGAAATCATACATAAAGTCATCAATCAACGAACATTTGTGTTAAATGGAAGAAACATTACCTTTGGTGGTCACCGAAAGCTTTCCCGGAGACGTTCAACCCGCAATGAAGAAAGACAAAAATAGTGAAGGAAGTGGTCTTTCTCGCACTCTTAAAATATCTTCACAAAGTGCGCTCAATTTTTTACTAATTTGAACACCAATAGACGTTTTTTCTTTGACCAACAGACATAAAAAAAGCAATTAGCGTTTGTTCATCTGACAAATAAATGTCTAATGGGTCTCTTAAAATATTTTCGCACTCAAATTTTTATGAATTTGAACACCAATAGATGTCGATTTTTTGGCCAACAAACGTAAAAAAAAGGCAATTAATGTTAAATACAAACTCGTCTATACCCTTAAACGCTCTCAAGTTTTGAAGTTTAATTAAATAATATTAAAACGAAATAATAATTAGAAAATTACTTAGAGTGAAAAACACAAGACTCAAAACCTAAATCTCAAACATACAAAACCTAGAATCATAATCCTCAACATAGAAAAACACTTAGGTTCTTAGGACAAAGAAAAATATCTAGGTGAAAACACTGAGACGCATGGTTAAACGTTGTTATGCCTAAAGAGTCGAAGAGAGTTGAAACCAAACGCTTGATGTTCATCATACCTAAAAAAGGTACTCAGCGTAGCTCTCGAAAACAGAACAAGTCGAGACAATGTCTCTGAAAAAACATCTTAAAAGACATAAAATCAAAACATTAAAAGAAAACTTAAACAAGTTAACCATTATCTATCTAAAAAGAGACAAAACAAAAAGAAGCATTTACTTGACTAAACGATATCATGAGCTTAATAGCTACCTTGTCTAACGATGAAGTAACTCTGCATGCTTGGTATCTTCAGAAAAAAGCTTAATTAAAAAATGCTACCTAACGGTAAAAATTCAAAAAATACTTTGTTGTTCTAAACAAACATAAAATGACATTAAATGCTCAAAGTTCAAAAACAACAAAAGTGATGAGAAAAGACATATTTGCTGCATGCACAATTTACTTTAATCTTGTAGATTCTACATGCATCCACAGTGTTGTTACACGTCAAATATAAAAAAAGTGAACTTTAGAGACAAAAGAGATATTCACATAATGTTCTTTACCTGAAATCATACATAAAAAGATCGTAATAACTACTTCAAGCAAAGTTCTGAAAAAGCATGTCTGCTCTGACAAGTTGACTTACCCAACGACTGTTGTACGAAGAAGAAAAAGAAAGTGTGAGTATCAAGACTACAAGTCTAGTCTAACGGAAAAATATCCATGAAGTCTATAAATAGAAGATCTCTCGAAAAGAAAATCAAGAGGATAACATATTGAAGAAAAGCTTACAACGAAATATTCATCCTGAGAAGCAAAAAAGAAAGAGCTCAAGAAAAAAAATATATCTGAGCTGAAGAGAAGAGAAGAGAAAAAGAGAAATCTCGCACTTCATTGTCATATTGCTTATTGTTGTAAGAGATAAGAGAGTTTGCGAGTGTTTATACTGTGTTGTATTGTAATAAAATCCTCTCTACGAGAGATATAGTCTAAACAGCTTGTAAGAAATCGTTGATTGCAATTTTGAAGAGAATTAAAATACTTACAACTGAACTATATTTGAGTTGAGGAATCTTGGCAAGGTTGCTAAGTATCAAGAGTAGTACGAATACTCAAAGGAAATCTCGACTAAGGTTACTGAGTACTAGGAGTTGTGCGAATACTCAAAGGAAATCTCGGCGGGGTTGCTAAATACCAGGAATGGTGCGAATACTCAAAGGAAATCTCGGCAGGGTTGCTGAGTATCAGTCGTAGTGCTAAAACTCATTTATAATCGCTTTAAGATTATAGCAGAACCATCAACAGAGGACACTGAACGTAACTTAGTTGGAGTGAACTAGTATAAAATCTCTTGTTCAATTATCTCTTCTCTTGCCTAAACGATTCTCTTGTGAAAACTTGTAGTCGCGCTTTATTTTTTAAATATTAAAATCTTCTAAGCTAAAAGTTTATTTATCACACAGGAAGTTCTTACTAAACGTTGTAGTATTTATTATGAATAGCACGTCAAAACATTTGTTTATATATGTTTATCAAGTCGAGCATCTAAGCACTTTAAAAGAAAACTTCAAAAGCTCGATAACGTGTTATATTAAAAGGGTTACGAAAAGTTTTCCATTAACACTATTCAACCTTCCCCCTTCTAGTGTTTTTCAGGTACTTCAATTAACGTATGCTCCTCCGACTAACATATGTCTAATGGTTCTCTTAAAATATCTTCACGCTCAATTTTTTATGAATTTGAACACCAATAAACATTTGTTCTTTGACCAACATACGTAAAAAAGGCAATTAATGTTTGTTCCTCTTACAATATACGTCTAGTAGATCTCTTAAAATATCTTTGTGCTCAAATTTTTATGAATTTGAACAACAATAGACATTTGTTATTTGATCAACAGAGGTCAAAATGGCAATTAACGTTTGTTCTTCTGACCAACAAACGTCTAATTAGTCTTTTAAAATATCTTCGCACTCAAATTATTATGAATTTCAACACCAATAAACATTTGTTGCTTGACCAAGAGACGTCAAAAGGGCAATTAATGTTTATTCTTTTAACCAACCAATGTCAATCAAGTGATTTTATTTACGATTTTGTAGCCGGTCATTTTTAGCGTTGGGCGCTTGGTTGTCAGATGTTGAATATTAGACGTTATATGCCCATTTTACACTAGTGATTCGTTCAAATAAGGTTTGGAATAGCATAAAATAGTTGTAGATGCATGTGAAGGTGTAAGAGTTAGAACTTGTGAGGTTTAGGAGTGTAAATTCTACAAGAATTTTGTTCTTCAAAATTCTATAGACCAACTAGGCAAGTATATAGCTCGTTGGGTGAGTAATTTTGGATATTTGGCAGTGGGTTTTAGAGGCTGGGCAAGACTTCTCGCTGCGCTGGGAAAGCTATCTGTTTGCGTTCTCGATGGACATTAGAGAGTTGTTCGCTAGGCGAGTAGGTCAACTTAAGCGCCAAGGTTCACTCGTAGGGCGCCCTATTCGTTTCATGAGTTTGTGTTCTTTTCTCTTATTTTCTTATGAATGATAATTACATTGATACTTTAAGGTGTGTTTTGTATATTATATGGAATGTTTTGATGGTTTATGAATGAGATTGTGATTGAAATAAACTATGGATTGTAAAGAATTTCTAGGGTGAAATTCTTGATGGTGGTTTCAAATAGTGTGATGTATTGATGTAGGGACTCAATCTTGGAAGTTATCCTAACGTTCCAATAATCACTTCATCTCAAATAGAGAAGTGGATTATGTGGTAAGGAGTAGCAAGAGGTCTTAGTTTATGGTATGGTGTTCTTTGTCCATAGGTGGTAGACACACTAGCTTTGTGTGGTAGCTTGGTGTGAGATAGTTGTTCTACCACTACAAGTGCAAAAACTTGTCATAGTCTAACATCAATACATATATCCGGATTGTCGAGTCTACAAATCATATATATGTTTAGATTCGATTTGAATTGGAAATAAGTTATATTGTATGATGTTTTATAATTGCATGAATGGATTTCTTTTATAATGTTAGCTTACCCTTGTTGTGTTGTGTTTGTTGTGCTTGATGACATATGTGAACAAAGGGAGATGAGACTTCCTTAGAGCAAGCTTTGGGCAGTGAAGGAACAAATGTTTAGTTTGACATGTTTAGTTAGTTTTTGTTTTTGTTATATCTGTGTATATGAAACTTTACTTATAGTTATGTTTTGGATAACTTTAATAAAACTTTTATATACCTTAAGTTTTTATTGACTCACTTTGTTTATTATATGCGTGATATTTCATTTATAGTGTTAAGACTATTTAAATAAAATGTTACAGGTTAATTAATACACTATATTTCTATTTGTCTTTAATAATATCAATCATAACAACCTTCCTAAGAAATAATTATTTGATAATTTCTCATATATTTTATTTTATCAGGATGGTTAATGATGAATTTGGATTTTCTATTGTTTTTTTAATGTTATTTCTCTATTGTGTCTTCAAACTACATTAACTAGTCAAAGATGGGCCAGACTTGACTTGGTATGAGACAATTCAATTTGATTCAGTCAAAGAATGTGCAATATGTCCGACTCCACTTAAATCGAGTTATCCTAATTCAACTTAGTCCAATAAGGACCTAGCATGACTTATTCTTAGGTGGCCCTATTTAGACCTAACCTGATGCAAACTCAACTAGACTTAGTCCGAGGTGGGTCAACTTTACTTGACCTAACATGGACACAACTATACTCAACTAGGCCTAACATGGACCTAACCTAACTGAACTCAAGTTGGGCTCGACTTGATTGAGTCCATGGTGAACCTAAAATGAACTCAATTTTACTTAGCTTGATATGGATCCAACATAGACTTGACTTTACTCGCCTAACATGAACCCAATTTGACTTGGCTTGATGTGATCCAACTTAACATGGTCGAACACAGGCCTCACTTAACTCAATCCATGGTGTGTCCGAATTAAATCACTAGATGCGACCCAACATAGGTTAGACTTGACTCGTTTAGATATGGGTCCAACTCAATTCAGTCTGACATTGGTTCAACTTAACTCAACACAATATAGACCTTATCAAACCTTAACTTGGTCTAGACATAACCTAATCTTGATCCAACTAAAGCAACCTACTCAACTTGGACTCAATCTAACTTTATCCATCTTGACTTTGGACCGATTCAAATAAACTTGGTTCTTGTCCAACTTGACATTAGGTAGATAATACATAATTTGGTCAACATGAGTTTAACCCAAAAAAAATATATCAAACTTTCGACACGATTTAGATCGAGCTTAACTTGTATTTTCAACGGATTAACTATCTTTAAATTATGTCAGGTTAATTTAATTTTACCTTTAAGTTACCTAAAATATGAAATTGGATTAGGATAGAGTAAATATTTTTTATGTGTATAATTTATTTTTTTCATTTTCATTTTTAAACAATATTTTTTAGTCCTTATATATTTTTGTTGATACTTTTATTTTATATACCTTTTCTTATGTGAACTTTTGATCTATGAATTTTTTTTAATCTTGACTCGTTGTCACAGCCAAATTACATGGACTCGGCAAATTGATTTGAATTTGTACATGTTATTCTTTTACTTTAAGTAAATGACCTAATATTATATTTTATTATTTGAAATAGTCATTAAAACGAAGAAAATGTGTATTTTTAACATAAATTTTCATTTGGTTAAATTTTTGTAATTTTTTCTAACATCTCGTTTTTGTATATTATAAATATAATATATAATTAAAATTCATTGTTATTTCAGCAATTGATTTTTTATAAGACAAGAGTGAATATCCAATTCAACTCTTGCCTTTGGTTCAAAGTTGATGCAGAAAAAATTGAATTTAAAATCAGATTCCACTTAATCTTTAAAACAAATTCGAATTGTGTTATTCTAATTTAGTTTTGTCTTACCATTTCCAAAATATTAGTTTTTAAATATTTAATATTAATAATATTATATAAAATGATGATATTATACTTATAATGAGGAACATTCTATATATAAAAAACCCTAATTTCAAGGGTGTAATTTTTCAGAGTGTATGTCAGAGAAGATGATGAGAGCAATGGAACTATTCGGGGAGATGGATGAGCAGGTGTCGTCAATGGCGATGGATGTTGACGACGTCGACCCTCTCGAGACCTTCGCCGAGGGTGTCATCACCGCCGACCTCAAACTTGCCGATGTGAATTTCTTCAACAACTTCGAAGACGATTTCGATGATGCTGATATCAACTAATCAATACGTAAGGGTTAAATAATTTCCGGGTTAGGGTTTCTTTATCTTGAACTTTCCTCTCTGTGATGGTGAAAGGAATCGAAAAATAAATAAAAGAACATGGTGTAATCTATTTCTGGGATTTTCGTGTTAATATGATACTTGTGTTTGGTCATTAACTGTAATTCAGTTTTATTTGATTATTGTGTGATTTTTGTCTCAATTTTCTTTAATTATTGTTTGTTTTAACCGTCTTCTTGGAATGGAATTGGTTCTAAATTTCGGGTATTGTGCTGCTGGATTGTTCATTGCAGCTGGTGCAGCTGTATGAACTTATTATATATTTGCACATAAATAACAGAGAAAAAGAAATATACAATTATTTTAACTAGTGATACATCTTTTTACAATTATTCGTCAATGAATCATGTAGCTTCCCAAGGAACCATCCAGAAGTGTCTTCTGCATTCTTTCAACATCTGACACGGTAGCACTCATTCAACCACTAGCATTTAGAAGTTAGAAAAGAAGATTGAAATTTGAATTTGTCTCTTTTATAAAAAGGTGAAATAAAATGGTGTTGATTTTCTTTTGCGACTTTGTTGTGGTTGCATTACAAAGTTGCGAATGCATTGTGGTTTTGTGATTTAAATTTGTTTAGCAATTGTGGACAGTTTCTGTTGCGAGCAATTCCACAATGACAACGTGATCGCAATTGTAGTTGTGAACCAAAATTTTAAATTATGAGAAGTTTTTTGGTTTTCTTTTAAGCGAGTAAGTGAAAAAGTATTAAGCAGGTATTCATTACTGAAATTTAGTGAGTTGAGATTTCAATGTTTTTTTGAATCAAATGAATGGGAGATAAATCTTGCGCGATGTTTCTTGTATCTGCTGAATGTTTTAGCTGAGGCACTGTCATAGATGTGGGGGATGGGAAGGATGCTTCTAGCCATTTGTTTTGAGGCTTCCTTTGTAGTAAGACAAAGTGTACATGGAGTGTACTCTTGTAAATTAAAGTAAAAAATATCAGTTATTCATGAGAAAACTAATTTGATAATATTGTAACAGATTACGAGCAAAATTTGTAAGCAATATTTAGCGTTGGTTTTCTCCCCTTGACTAGCTTGCTCCCTCTTGTAAATTTTTTTCTAAAGCAATTATTACTGCAATTTATACTGGTGATTAACTTTTATTAATGTTACAATGCTTGATTTGGAAGATCTAACGAGAATAAGCACATTTTTTATGTGCCAAGAAAGCATTATAGCTAGCGGATGGAAGGTCGCAATTACTAACAGAATTGGTTGGTGTGGTTTCTAATGGAACCTTCATTTACTTATGGAGGCGGCCATTTTCTTTAACTTAAATCACAGAATGACAACAACTTGAATCTTATTCGTGCACTTGAATTTCTGTTGTTTACTTTGTTCGGTATTTAATTCAAAATGGTGCTGATCCAAATTGCTTTAGTTCATGTCAAAAGTTTATTTTGGTAGATTGACGAAATTAGTTTCTCACTGGTTTTGGACAAGTTAGGTTGAATATTCTCACATTTAGTCGATAGAAATTATGTTTGAACCTGGAGTTATTTTAGATATTCCCCTGAAGTACTTATTGTTATATTAGGGTGTATGCTGTTGCATTTAATGTTGGATTGTTTATGATATGTGCATTTGATATTGTAAATGAGAATGAGTTTCATATTATTTGATGCCTAACCACACGAACTTCTGAAAATATTTGAAAAAAAAAAATTGGGAGCAAAGGTCAGCAATATGTTAATCAGTCAAATTGTGAATGTTAAATTTAAGAACAGTAGAGATTGATAATTGATTATTAATTAAAATAATAAATTAGTTTAGTAAGTAAAAACATGTTCATTTGTAAATAGTAGATTATTTGTAGTTAGTAAGTAATCAATTAGTACAAGTGAATAATCAACTATCTTGATAAAATAATTGTGTACATCTGTCTTTTGTAATATACTTGATATTATATAAACTAATTACTATTAACAACTTAGTAACTACTTGATATAAAGCCTAATAATTCACTTATGTCTCATTGTCCTTAATATATTATTACCTAAAAAATAAAGTTATAAAAGATTATATATCTATGTATATGATAAAGAATTACTTCAACTCTTTTTAAATACTAATTTATTTTTATGTCATTACTCACTTGGTTATTTAGTGACTTAAGCTTAGAGAATCATTCATAGGTGAATTTCTATTCATTGTTGTTCTTAGTCTTTATTATGGTCAACGTCTTAGTTGCGTATCATTAGATTAAACACCTTAACCTCTTTGTGCTTGTCAAACTGTTTAGAAGAATTTGTAAAGTACCAGACAAGAGACATTACTAGTCATGTACTTTATACCAAGTATTATCCTCAAGGTTAATGTCATTTTTTTCTCGGAAGTTTAAAGAATTTCACCAAATCAGTTTCAATTTCACAACATTACAACAGTTTGACCTTTTATCGGGAATGAATATTTCCACACTAGCTTGCACGAGTCCTGATTACGATAAAAAAATATGTTTGAGGAAACATCATAGGATTACAAAAACTATATCTAATGAAACACTGATAGTTGAGAATGTAACTTCATGGATATTATAATTGTTTTCTCTCAGAGGTTAAAAGGTATAATGAAAAAATATTTTCGCTTGATCAGATTTTATATTTTGTATTTGCATCTTCTTTCTTTTACAGACTTTATAAAGTATTTGTTGCAAAGCCAATCTTTTATCTCAAGCAAATATTTTGATCTTTGTATATCAAACAACGTATAGTTACTGCAAAATAGTTCAAATTCTTGCTCACTATTATGCTTTTGTTAATCTTTGACATCTTTTGAAGAATAAATAGTATATTTCCATTTATATTTGATATTAAACCCTTTCAGATAATAGTGTGTTGGATGCTAAATATGACTATTGATAAAAGGGTTTTTTCATAGATGATGTTTCTAGAACTATATGTAAAAACTCTTGAGTTACACTTTGGCGTAACAAACCATATGAGCCTTCGTTCGTCTTTTTTAATATTGTATGTTTCTCTTTCTAGTAATCATATTAATATTGCCAAGACATTCGTACCACAATAACCGGACATAACAATTTTTATCTTTTTTTCATCTCTCAACTTTAAAGATATCTTTCATGTTCTAAAACTTTGTAATAACCTTATTTATGTTCAATGACCTAAGTTGTTTTGTAAACTTTTTTCTTCCTTATTGTATTCTTTAGGATTTTGTCACAGACGACAATTGAAATTGTTAAGGAATAGGGAAGATTGAATTGCCTTGAAGTCTTGAGAAGCAAGGATGGTACTAGAAGACAAATGATTTAATGTTTTTAATGCCTTTCGTGTCCTCCTTTGTTGTTTAAGACATATCTTTTTATGTTTTAATGTTTATGTTTCCTTTATTTTTCAAAAGAGTCTTCAAGTATGATGTATGTCAATTTACAAAGCACCATGATGTCGTATATTCTTTTAGTAATACCAAAATTGTTCATCCAAGATCAGTAAATAGTTAGTTCAATACAATAAGCATTGACATATTTCGTTTTTAGCATAGTAAAAAAAAGTCTTAATATAGAAATTTTAATTTCATTAGTTTATTTTTTCTTAACTTTGTTAATGGCTAGAATAATTGAATATGTGTTTGGTTTTTAATAACCGTGATGTATTAATGTTAATTACACCAATTCTACTGAAGTGTTTTCTGTATCCATAGTTTTAACTACATATTAATGAAAAGTTAATTGTATAATTAATATTAATCTTTCCTTTTAAACATGACAATTACTAAAGATTAAATAGGCTTAATTACGTTAACCATTAACTAGTTCAAACAAAACTAGAAACACTAAAATTTTTGCACTAAAATTGTTTTTTTCCTTTATTGTATTGCATATAAACAGCATCAATAATTATTCTATTGAGCTTATTATTTATCCTAATTAGATTCACTCGCATTTGATGACTATGCTAGTTTCACATTACTTTTCCTCTTGAAATATAAAACTTTTATTTTATTTGTCAAATTCTTTCATATAATAAACATAATTTAGAAAGTCGATTACATGTATGCATTTTAGTAGTAACAGGAGGAAATGCCTAAATCACGACATGTTTAAATCATGACATGTCTAAATATAAAACACTTAAGTCATCCAATATTTTTATTTTTTCATATAGGAACCATCCCATAGAAAGTAATTCAGTAAATAATAATAAATATTGATATATTTTACATTTAGTATAATAAGAAAAAGAATAATTTTAGTACAAAAACATGAATTCCATTAGTTTTTGTTTGAACTCTCTTAATTGTTAAGGTAATTGAGCATATATATATAAAGGAAAAATTAATATTATTAATCTCCATAGTCAACCTTGTAGATGTGAAATAGATACGAGTAGAGTTGAAATAATTATAAGGTCTATATGTAGTTTTTATGATGTGCTTGGTCTGATTTCTTCATATTTTGCATTCATTTTTTATTTATTTTAATAAAAAAGCTCGGCTCAGCGCCTCTTATTTTACTCACCTCTAGTTGTATTAACAAGTAATCATAAACAAAATCATTGTTTACCTTCTATCTTTTACATCTTCAATAAATGGTAACGTGGCACTTAATCCCAATAAAAACTGGCAATGCAAATCAATCTATGCTCAACCACAACAACTGAATCTTTGAACAACATAAAATGTTTGTATGTGCATATTTACAACATAAATTACATTCTGCATGAGGCTATAGATTCTTGATATCAGAACAAGGATTAGATGTCTTTGAATATTTGACATTCATGCTATAATATTATTTTCACAAGCCAAATAAATATAATACCTAAACAACAGAAGTTGTTAAGAATTTTTGTTCTTCAGTCTCTAGGAACTCACATTTCCTTGTCGGTTCCATTTGAAAAATATACAGGACATACTGCATAGCTTCCATTTCCTTGGCTGCCAATTCAAGTAGGTTTTATTAATAAGACAGAAAATCTTCTTCCAGAGGATATTAATCATGCAACAAATAGCCACATTCAAGTTCATTACTGAGGAAAGAATAAACAAGTTCTGGAAAATGACTTCGACCATTTTAAAACTTTATAATGAAATTAAAAAACTAAATAAAATCTGTTTCCTAACAAGTTACATAGGGATTAGTGTAGAGGATCGTAACCTTTCATTAAATTCCATTAGCATTAAATAATGACTGTTAAAAATTGTAGTGAAAAAAACGGCGAGATTGTAACACTGCCATATAATTATTTTTAGCAGAATAGGTCCACTCCCCATTACACTAGTTCCAAAAACAGAAATTCAGGATATACTAAGGTGAATGCTTATGCTATGTGAAGCAACTGCAGATGCAGCTTATCATTCAAGTGGAAATATAGCAAAGTTGAGTGAATGACGTACTAAAACAACTAATAAGGTTCAGTCATTTCACAGTAGATCCAAGAAACAGCTTTTTATACAACTTTTGCAATCCAACAAAGTGATTATCTTAAATTTTTTTTAAAAAGGTAAATAAAATGCATGTAAGCAGTTGTTTAACATAGTACAGTACTATACCAGAAAAGAATTGGCTGCAAGCCCGCAAGCGATCTCAAATGTACATGTATGCTCTTCTCAACACCTATATACAACTTTATCAAGTATTGGGTACCGGAGACTGAAGCTAGCCACAGCAAACCCTTGTTGGATCATTATAAACTATAGTTTTGATCTTGTTCTGACCTTGGGACTGCTTGGTAATTTGATCTTACATTCTGAATTAAATAATAATACAGTACGAAACATTAGTATCAGATAAAATGAAAGAACGAACTAATAAGAAAAGGAAACTGCATGATGAAATCATTAAACAAATTTAGTCCCCCTTAACCAACTGATGTTAATTTGGTCCTCTAAACAAAGTGGAACATCAATTTGATCTTTAATCATAGAAAAGAAAGTCAATTTGGTTGACCTACCCAATCTCCTACCTATGATTTAGATAATGCATCTATTAGCTTTATGCATTTTCATATATCGAGGTATGACAACCAATCGTGAAATATCGAGCTGTACTGTATGAATTAAAAACATAATTACAGGATAAACACATATTGGTTCATTAGTGATATACAAAATTAATATACTTATGGCAAGGTGTTTATTGTACACCTAAACTGAATGATAATTTCGTTAAAAGACCATAAGGAATATCAAAATATGCATTTCTTAGTTCTTAAAGAATTTTCTTTTGTAAAAGAAATAATGCAGTAGAGTACAATTTCCAATTTGTAGATTTCACTCTTTTAATATTACTATTGTTAGATGCATTTTCAATATATAATATGTTCATTAGTTTTGCTCGTGACACAAGTATTCACAAGTATTCATTCATATGAATACTATCCGACATTTCTACAACTATTATAATAGACTACTTCCAAAAAAAAAACATCCGAGCTACTCTATAAAACTAGACAGGAATGATAATAGCAGAACAAAAGAATTAGGCAAGTGATATATTGAATAGTTTTATGAGATTCAACTGTACCTCTAGTAACGTGATGTAATAGAAATCCTCCATATGCTGCATCAGAGCACTTCCATCTCTGATTGAGCGGAATATATTTATTTCAGTTTGCAACAACTTCTCAATAAGTTCCTTCTCACCCTTCAACTGATACATCAAAGTTGTGAATGGTGAGCATGTAAGAAAGACCACCTCTAGATTCTTAAAAGGAAGAATATGCCAACGGTGCTAATAAGAACGACATGAAATATGCATTCAATCAAAGAAAGCATTATGTATACACTACTACTGCTAGAAATATTTTTTTTGAGAAATTAAAAATGAACGGAACCAAAAGTGCAAATAATAACCAAATGTGCACCACAGTTATCTCATCAGCAAAAGCCAAGTGCAACTAGTTAATATTCTAAAAATAATAAAATATGATTAATATTCTAAAAGGACAGGTATGAACTTAGAGAACTGCAAGAGGAGCCAAACAATACTATTACCAAAGTCGGGATTAATTTTTAACCTCTTTAGAACCTTAACCAGACAATAAATGTATGTTGTCTACAATCAGATAAAACTGACATTTGAATAAGAAATAATCTGTTAATAAATTCCCATTTGACCTCAATGGTAAGGTGTGTGAAATGCACGAGGATATACCTTGCGACACTATTAAGATGTACGTGGATAAAGATTTAAAAATAAAAAGTTCATTATTACGTCTTTTTTATTTAAGAAAAACTTAATTATCATATAAAAATTAATGACCATAACTATAACATTTAGTATTAGTGTGAAATAAAAAATAATGACCATAATTATAAGTGAATTTGTGAATAGATCAGAATAAACATTTACTTCGAAGTTGCAAAAGAAGAAACTTACGAATTCACTGACTATAACATCCGGTGTTGATTCCCCAAGAACATCATCTTCATAACCATCTCCCAAAATATCTTTGTTTTCCTGGATGACAAGCATTTGATATATTAGTAAGAGTAGGCGTTTGGAAATGCACAATTCTTTTAAACTTCAAGAAATTATTCCTCTTAGTCAATGATGACTGACTTTCATTTTATATGTAATGTCATGCTTTTGAGAAAGGGCTAAGAACGTTTTTAATTCCTAAACTTTGATGAGAAATTGAAATTTCTCTTTATCCGAAACTTTAATACATTTTAATTTTTAAACTTTAAAAATAATAGATATAGTGTTTTTAACTCAATTATATTAACTTTTTTTTAACATATCAAATATGATTCATGCTAGCATGAGTTGTTTACATGCTCTTACTTCAATATGGTTGGGAAACGTAAACACGTTAAAATTTTTTAACATAATTAAGTTAAAAAGTATAAATCCATTCATTTTTTAAGTTTAGAAACTAAAATGTATAAAAGTTTCTGTTAGGTTTCTAAGTATGAAACCTAGCCAAAACACTCTCACACACACATAATGCAAAGATGAATGGAAGAATTCTATTATTTCTCAAGAGATAGTCTGTATAATGAATAGTCCGGGAGCATAACCTCCCTCACAAGGTTCAAAGAACCTGCCTGTACAATAACTGCAAAAACTCCCCTCCTATGCTAAACAGAGGTTATTTATACAATTCTTTCCTGCTCCCCTCATAACTGTTAAGACAGTTAGGTTTTTTAATTCTCTCTCTCCTTTTGTAAACTAACCAGGGCCTATCATTACCCACCGCCCCATGTTCAACCTTGTCCTCAAGGTTGAATTCCGGGTATTGATCACGTATGGTAATGGAATCTTCCCACGTTGCTCCATCATGGCCCCCTTCTTGTCATTCAATCAACACTTGTGGCACTTCCTCGTCTCCCCTTATGTGCCTCCTATCCAAGACTTTAGTAGGCCAATAAAACGGCCCTTCCCCCTATAAATCCGTAGGTAATTCTTTCTCCACACTCATATCCCCTACTACTTTCTTCAACTGTGATGCATGGAAAACAGGATGTATGCGAGCTGTTTCGGGTAACTGAAGCCTGTAAGCCACTTGTCCCACCTTCTGCTCAACTAGGAAAGGCCCATAGTATCTTGCTGCCAATTTCGAATGCAGCCTTGATGGCATGGACGTTTGCCTATGCGGCCTAATTTTGAGATACACCCAGTCTCCCACCTCAATATCTGCTACCCTCCACTTTTTATTAGCCTGCTTTACCATCAACTCTTGGGCTCGCACTAAGTGGAACTTCAATTGCTTCAAAGCCTCATCTCGTGTCTGTAACTCCTGTGCTACTGCCTCCACTGCTGTTTCGCCTGGAATAAACCTATGCAAAGATGGAGGTGATCTCCCATAGACTACCTCAAAAGGTGTACACTTCGCAGCTCCCTGAAAACTGGTATTGTACCAGTATTCCACCCAAGGTAAAATAAAACTCCATCCCTTAAGTTGCTCCGAGCAAAAACACCGCAAATACCCCTTTAATACCCGGTTCAGCACCTCCGTCTGTCCATCAGACTCTGGGTGGTAAGTTGTGCTCATCTGCAGCTGAGTCCCTTGCTTCTTAAACAACTCTTTCCAAAAATTACTCAAAAACAGGGGATCCGTGTCACTCACAATAGAAGCTGGTATACCATGCAACTTGACCACTTCAACTATCGTGTGGGCTGAATAAGGGTGCTTCAAGGGCACGAAATGACCATACTTACTAAGGCGATCCACCACCACCAGCACTGCATCAAACCCATTCGATCTTGGCAGCTTGACTATGAAGTCCATGTTGACTTCTTCCCACACAACATTAGGACTAGGTAGTGGTTGCAACAGTCCCTGAGGGGAAGATGCAAGGTTCTTGTGTTGTTGACACACCAAACAACCCGCCACATAGTCTGTAACATCCTTCTTCATTCCCACCCGATAAAGAGACTGAGCCACCCTTTTGTAGGTCTTGTACACCTCGGAATGCCCCCAGTTTGGGTCAAATGGAACTCGACCGCCAGTTTTGGAATCCAGGATGATTGAGCTGATACCACCAACCTACCCTTGTCATGCAACCTTTCATTTTCCATAGTGAAGGGTGGGTGTGAGTCTGGGTTCTTCTTAATATCCTGCACCACCTTCCTTAAGTATTCATCCCCCTCCACCTCCTTTAGAATATCTCCAAAACCCTGCCAATAGGGTCTAGCCACTACCCTCAATTCCTTTTCCCCTTCCCCCTGGTCCACCATTCTTTTGGACAATGCATCCACTGCCCTGTTGGTGTTCCCTGCCTTGTAGACTATCTCAAAGTCATACCCAAGCAGTTTGGCGAGCCAATTCTGTTGATTCTGGGTTGTAATCCGCTGCTCTAGCAAGTACCGCAAGCTTCTCTGGTTTGTGTGAACTACAAACCGTTGTCCCAGCAGGTATGGTCACCAATGTTGTATGGCCATCACCAAGGCCATGAGTTCTTTCTCATAGATTGACTTGTTCAATGACCCCTCTGATAGGGCTTTACTAAAATAGGCTATGGGTCTTCGGCCTTGTGTCAGGACTGCTCCAACTCCCCCTCCCGACGACGCATTACATTCTATGTGGAATGGCTGATCAAAATCTCGTAACACTAACACAGGGGCTGAAGTAACTGCTTTCTTCAATCTGGACATAGCTTCTTCAGCCCGTTCAGTCCAACTATACTCTCCCTTCTTTAATAAGTCGGTCAAGGGCTTAGCAATTTTTCCATAGTCCTTGACAAAACGCCGATAATACCCAGTCAACCCAAGAAATTCCCTCAAGGCTTTCACACTCCTTGGTCTCTCCCAATCCAGCACTGCTTTTACTTTTCCCGGATCCATCTCTACCCCTTTTTCAGAAATCAAGTGGCTGAGATACCCTATCTGAACACTTCCAAATTCGCACTTCTTCCTGTTAGCAACCCATTGATTCTCCTCCAACCTCCTCAACACCATCCCCACATGCCTCATATGTTCTGTCCATGACTGGCTGTAAATCAATATATTGTCAAAAAAAACTAGCACGAATTTCCTTAGGTAAGGCTGCAGTAAGTCGTTCATCGTGCTTTGAAAGGTTGATGGGGCATTGGTCAAGCCAAATGGCATTACCAAGAATTCATAATGCCCCAAATGAGTTCGAAACGCTGTCTTCTGAATGTCCTGCTCTCCCATTCGTATCTGATGATACCCAACCTTAAGATCAACCTTGGAAAAATATTTTGCTCCTCTCAACTCATCCAACAGTTCCTCTATCACTGGAATTGGAAACTTATCCGAACTGTGGCACGGTTTAGGGCCCTGTAATCCACGCAGAATCTCCAAGAACCATCCTTCTTCTTCACCAATATAACAAGGCTGGAATATGGGCTATTGCTTGGCCGTATCACCCCTGTTTGCAGCATTCTGGCCACTTGCTTCTCTATTTCATTCTTCAGCACATGTGGATACCTATAGGGCCTTACGTTTATTGGGTCAACTCCCTCCTTCATGGGTATTTGATGCACCATAAGTCTCTCTGGGGCAACCCGTTGGGTTCCTGGAACACCCCTGCATACTGGTCCAGCAGTCCTCTATTTCTTTTCTCGGATCCATGTTATTCCTGTGTAAGGTGCTCCTTACACCCCTCTCCATCTCTCCCAATTCCCATACTAGCATCCAAACCTCCGCCTCCTTTATTTTCAACAATGCCTCTAGAGCTACCAAGCTTCTGGTTAGCGTAGGATCCCCTCTTATTGTTACCTTCCTACCCTCCTGGCTGAAAATCATGGTCAGGTTGCTCCAATCCATAGTTACCTCTCCTAAAGTAGCCAACCATTCCACCCCCATAATCACATCCACTCCTCCTAATCCAAACAGGTGGAATCTAGTTGTCACCTCCACTTCCCCTATACGAATCCGCACACCTTCGCAACACGCTTGGGTTTCTTTTTTCTACCCATCGCCCAAGCTAACTAGGTAAGGCCCCGTCTCTATCGTATCTAATCTCAGTTCTCCCACAAGTTCTCTACTAATGAAATTGTGGCTCGCACCACTGTCAATCAGGACTAAAATTCTTCTCCACCCGATTTCTCCTTGCAACTTCATCGTCTTAGCCTGCGTCAGACCTCCTGCAGAGCACGCCGAAAGTTCCATCTGCATTTGGGCTAACTCCGACTCTGTTTCAGTCTCATTTCCCTCTTCGTCCTCTGCCAAAATCAACATCCTCAAACCCCTTTCTAGGCATTGATGCCCAGGCCCGAAAGCCCCTCCACATCTGAAACATTTGCCTTCTTCCCTACGTTTCACAAATTCGGCGTAAGGCAAGTTTCGGAAATTTCATCCTCTGTTATCGATATTGGATGACGCCACCCCGCTCGCCTGTGTCGATTCTCTACGCACCGACCCACTACTCTCCGCTGGCCCCGTTCGGTTTTGGTTTTGACGTATGGGTTCTACCCGCGACATCGTCCTGATCGACTTATTCCAGTTCGTTATATTTCTCCCCGTTCCCCTTGACTTCGCACCCTATGCAGTTCTTCCGCGTCGCGCGATATGCATCGCGACCATCAGTTCCTGAGGCTTGAGTAACACACCTGGTTGCTATTGTCTCTTGCAACCCAGCCATGAAATATCCCAACAGAATTTCCTCCGGTAGCTTCGACGTTTGGCCTACCAAGATTTCAAATTCTTTGATGAACTCATCCACTGAGTCGATCTGCTTGATGGTGGCCAACCTTTCAAAGACGGTTCCCCTGCTTCTTCCCCCGAACCGTGCTACCATCGCTTCCTTCAACCCCGCCCAAGATTGGTTTCTGGCTTTCTCCTTCCAGAACCGAAACCAATATCCAGCACTGCCCTCCATGCTTATATACACCAACCGCACCTTCTCCTCATCCTCCGTTACCCCTTGCAAGTCAAAAAATTTGTCCGCTCTATTGATCTAGTTGAGTGGATCCGATCCTTCAAAAGTGGGTAGTTCCACTCTTTTCCTCCAATTGAGCATGCTCTCGGGACGACCACTCCCTCTCCCCCACCTTCGTCCCCCCCTTGTTTCTTTTTGTTCTCATTGATCGACGCCTGGCTATCTTTCGATTGATGGTCGTCTTGATGTCGACCTCTCCCCCCTAAAATCCTCGTGATCTCCTTCAATTCTTGGCGTATTGCGATAGTATCTTGGCGCAACGCCCCTGTTTCCGCCTTAATCCCGTCAACCGCAATCTCTACCGTCTCTAACCGGCCCTCCATCACATTGAACCTTCCGTCAACTCTTCCCTCCATTGAAATCTCGCGCACCTCTCCTCGACCAAATTGTTAGGTTTCTAAGTATGAAACCTAGCCAAAACACTCTCACACACGCAGAATGCAAAGATGAATGGAAGAATTCTATTATTTATCAAGAGATAGCCTTTACAATGAATAGTCTGGGAGCATAACCGCCCTCACAAGGTTCAAAGAACCTGTCTATACAATAACTGCAAAAACTCCCCTCCTCTACCAAACAGAGGTTATTTATACAATTCTTTTCCGCTCCCCTCCCAACTGTTAAGACAGATAGGTTCTTTAATTCTTTCTCTCCTTTTGTAAACTAACCAGGGCCTATCAATTTCGGATAAGGACGAATTCCAATTTTTCGTATTAAAAACATACTTAACCCTTTGATAAATTACATTGCATAACTGTCTGATGCCAGGGTGATACCAAAATAGCCATTTTATATCTGGGGCTAATAAATGTAAGTATTTCATTCCATTCATTTCCCCTAATAGCCATTTTAATTGTTCCATTTCAATCATTTTCCCATATAACCAAGCGCTTGATAATTACATAGTTGAACTATCAAGACTAACAAATCTAACCATACCATTTCACTCAAAATTTCCTAAATATTGCCATTAATAGCCAAATCAATTAAGCAGTTAAAATTGTCAACAAAAAGTATGAGTGCCTCACACGACAGTAGAAGATAAAGAAAATAGTACATTCTTATTACAATTTGATTTTTAATGCACAGATTCACGAGTGCAAAGAATTATAATAATCACTCACTAGAGCATTTCTTAAAACACCTGCAGCAAGAAATACAGGTCGCTCAACATGACAATAACCCATTAACCGAGGAACTGTAGGTATAATATCTCTGTGATTCACAACCCGCCAGCTATCTTTAACTTTCTGTTTATACAAGAGGAAAACAATATGTTGTGTTCATTCAATAATAACAAGAAAAACACAAGAACAAGAATGAAAGAAAGCAATTGTATTATAACAAAAATTTCTTCATAGTCAATGCAACGTGCATAGCCTACACATAGACAAGCTACTAAAGGGTGGTACTAGACATTCTCTATGGTGCCCTTCATCAGCCACTACATTATAATTCTCCACCTTGACTCCAAATAATGAAGAAATCCCACATCACCTTAATTTAATGTGCTCCAAGAAACGTTTGAATATTGATTTTGGTATGGACTTCGTTAACACATATGTAGGATTATCCTCCAATGCTACCTTCACAATCCTAACCTTCTCAAACTCAACAACGTCTCTAATGAAATGCAATCTAACATTATTGTGTTTAGCTCACTAATGATATATCTAATGATGAACTAAATATATGACACTTTGACTATCACAACGAATAATTACACAATACCCAGCTCTCCTACTATCCCTTTCAACCACAATCTCCTTCACCCCTTTTGTGAATGTGATATACTCAACTTGGGTAGTAGATAAAGCTACTACCGATTGTAAATTGGCTTTCCAACAAACTGCAATACCAAATAGTGGGAAAAAAAATACCCAAAAATCAACTTATTGATATCAAATTCCCTACACAGTCTACATCTACAAACCTTTCTATAACTTCTTTGTTATGGGTAGACTATCTATACAATGGTCCATATGATATTGTTCCTTTCATATATCTACCTCCCAATGAGCATATCCAAGATCTGCCATGAATCTGCTAATCAAACTAAGAGCATGTGCCAAATCTGATCTGTTACACACTATCTAACTCATGATGATCCCTACTCCATTAGCATATGCAATAGTCCTCATTTCCCACCTACTTTCCTCAAAACTAAAAGCTTGAGTAACTGAGAGCTTATGTGATGATCCAATGGTGTACCCACAAATTTAGATTCATGCATCCTAAACCTCTTAAAAACCTTCTTCAAATATCTTTGCTGAGATAGACATAACACTCTAATTGCTTGATCCCTCCATCAGTCCATCCCCAATATTTGTCTTGAGGGACGAAGATCTTTAATCTCAAACTCCAAGTTTAATTTTCTATTAATTCTTTTATCTCATTTTTATACAAGTTAATTATAAATATATCATCTACATAAGAGCGAGCATAACACACTACATCCATCTCTTTTTCCAAGATGTAGACACAATTATCATAATTGCTCCTCTAGAACCCCGTCAACCTCAAGAAATCATCAAATATCTTGTACCATTGCCTTGGACATTGCTTCAAGCCATCCAATGATTTCTGTAAGAGACACACCTTTACTTTGTCTTCAACAAATACCTTCAGTTGTTCCATGTAAATGGTCTCTTCCAAGTTTTCAAGCAGAAAAGTTATCTTAATATTCAATTGTTCTAACACCATATTGTACCAATTAACAATTGACATCAATATTCTTATCAAAGAGTGTTTTGCCATTGGTGAGAAGTGTTAGATACGGTTAAGATATTCTTAGTTATAATATATTACGTTAGTCACAAGATTATGTATTTGGGTTTCTTTTCTTATTGTTCATTATAAATATATTATCCTGTGTATTTTCTACACAAGGGGAATTACTCCTATATCTAATTTTCTCTATATTCAACATGGTATCTAGAGTTAGGGTTTCCAAGTAACCGCCATTAACACGCCATAGCTGCCGCCAAGCAATCGGAGCCACTATTTAAGTTGGTGACCCCACCATTCAAATCATTTGGGTCCAACGACTACCATGCCGCAAGAATTTTCGTCATTGGAGTAGTCATGCGCCATTCGAAGTTGCACATTAGTTCATTTGGCAGTAGGGCATGGTGGCGTGTCACTCCTCCTCTCCGATAGTGATCACTTGTGTCGAGATTGCCTCTTCCCGTCTTTCTGAATTTGTGCTTGTTGCCCTGATTGGAGATACCTGAATTTTAGGGTTTTTCTCTCTCTCTCCCATACAAGTACCTATGGCCTCTTCTACTACTGCTATGTTGTTTGAGCCTTTAGAGCAAACTGCAATCTTTAAAAATTTCTCAAATGGTATGAGGATCGTTAGACCTCTAGTTCCATTACTTCTATTGAATAAAAAAGTACATCTTTTGTTGGCCTTGCTAATTCCATGGGAGTCTAAACTTCATAGCAGATGATGGACTCTTGTTTATTTGATAGATGGTAGTGTTTGTAGCTTCCCTCAGAAGAACTTAGGCAAACCAACACCCAGTAGCATACACTTTACTTGCTCCAAAATGGTTTTGTTTATCCTCTCAGCAAGACCATTTTGTTGAGGTATACCTATGACCAACTTATGGCATCTTAAATACCTTTTTTCCTACAAAATCCATTAAATTGCTCTAATACAAACTCCAATCCATTGTCAATTCTAAACACTTTTAAGTTTAGTTAACTATTAATTACCAATCATGGTGTGTCACTCCTTACATGTCCAAAAATTCCTAGTCTTTAAAAGACACAAATCCACACCCTTGGCAAGTAATCATTTATGCTAGTGAGCAAATAGGACCCTCCATCATGAGTCTGAGCTCATGTTTGACCTCAGAGGTCTATACTAGACACATACCTACCCATCCCAAACTTTAATTTGAGACTTTCCAAGTAGGTTTTGTTTGCTTATCACTTCCAACTCCTCTAACCTATCACCTCCTAGTAGGTTATGCTTGCCTAGCTCCACTAAACCTCTCTCACTAATGTGTCTCAACCTCAGATGCCACAACTTCCTCTTATATTACATCATCTAACTAACCACAAACACTTGCGCAATCACTATTGAACCATCTAGCAATTGTAAAGACCGTTCTTTTCACCCCTTAGCAAATGTAGAAACTCCCTTTAAAATCTTTTTAGTGCCTTGTTCAATTTTAGTTGACAAAACCAGCAAGACCAAACATACCAATCGAAAAAAGATTCTCTTGAGCTCTGGAACATACCTTGCACCTTAAAATAACATATCCCAGTTGTCAAACATCTTCAATCTAATTGACCCCACGACTTGCATATTACAAGCTTTATTATCAATTCTAAGGTCTCAAACAACTCCTTCACTTGAAACATGTGGTGAGTGCATCCCGAGTTCTAACACTCCAGCAAACTCTTAGCTATCAAGTGCTATACAAGATCAGCAAATTCCCTTCTAAAATGAGAATTTCTATGCCTCTCCATCTCTAGACAATCTACCTTTTAGTGACTTCTCTTCTGGCAATTGTAACACTCAAGCCCTTGATTCTCCTTTTCATCATATGAATGTTGTTGTAATTAGAGAAAATATCTTTAGAATCTTCCTAACTAGAGGAAAGTGCTTCTGTAGAGAAGGCCCAATATCAGAGGTTGGCAGGAAAATTGATTTATCTATCACACAGAAGACCAAACATTGCTTATTACTGACAGAAAATCTACTTCTAGGTATTTTGTATTTCTTGGAGATAGTCTGGTAACATGGAGAAGCAAAAAGCAAGATATAGTATCTTGTTCTAGTGCAGAAGCTTAATTTCGAGCCCTTGCTCAAGGAATGTGTGAAGGACTCTGAATGAAAATCATTTTGGATGATCTTAAAGTCAAAGTGGAGAACCCGGTGCAACTACACTATGACAATAAGTCTACTATGAGCATAGCCCATAATCCAGTACAGCATGACAAAACCATACACATTGAAATTGACAGACATTTCATCAAAGATAATCTTGACAGAGGATTTGTGATTACAACTCATGTTCCTACAGAACTTCAAATAGCATATATTTTTACAAAAGGGCTTCCTCTGGGTAGATTTCAAGATCTTGTAGGCAAGTTGGGAATGATTGATATTCATTTACCAACTTGAGGGGAGTGTTGTAATTAGAGAAAATATCTTTAGAATCTTCCTAATTAGAGGAAATAGATATATAATCTTTTATTTTATTTTGCTTTCCTAGTTTCCCTATTTACCTTTTTAGAAGAATTAGATTATTACAAATAGAGGATATGAGAATGTATTTTTCATGATTGAGAATAATAAATCAGTCTTATTTTCAACTAATGTTTTGACTTACTCCCTTCCAATTTCAACCATCATTGTATACCTTAGACTCTTGAAGCTTTTGTAGCTCTTTCATCAAAATTGAGGCTTGTACCTTTTTCCAGAGTAATGATATAATCCTTCCCAACCAACAAAGTGTCTTTAAAATGCTCAAATATCGTAGGCAAGGCATTAAGAATAGTAAAGTCTTATTTTCATTTTCGAACTTCACTTCAATGTTCTCCATATCATCGATAATCTTGTTTAAATTTGCTAGTTGCTCCACCATTATTCCTGATTCAGTCATTTTCAAGGAATATAGTTGTTGCTTCAGACAAAATCTATGTGCCTAAGATTTTGTCATGACACCAGCTTCATCGACATTGATGCAATAGTTCTTTCCTTCATGACTTCTCTAAGTGTCTTATCCCCAAAACACAAAAATTATGGCGCTTCTAGCTTTGTTGATCATGTCAGTCTTCTTCTAAGACAACAATGCTGACATGCTCACCTCACCATTTCTTGCATCACCACATTGTTACTGTATCAATATAGCATCCATCTTGATCCTCCATAATTCGAAGTTGTTCTCAGCAAAAACATTTACGATATCAAACTCGAAGGTCATGTCTTCAAACCTTGCTCTTCTTAACTTTCTTCCTCCTATTCCCATAAATGGCACCAATTGTTGGGTTTGTTCAACAATAACAAGAAAAACACAAGAACAAGAATGAAAGAATGCAAGTGTTGTAGCATACATGAAGTACGTTCTCAATGCAATATGTATACCATACACAGATTCTCTATATATTGAAATAAGGAAATAGAAAACTACAAAAACAATTAAGACAAAACACCAACAAAGGTGGTAGAAGGTAGATGGTCTAACTAATTTTGACACTAGTAGACGGACTATTGTACTCTTCATCAAATGATGAAAATTTAGAATCAATACATCACACAATCATCATTTTTACAAAATGTAAATAGTCACAAAAATGTCTATTTTTTTAAACATGATAATCTAATAAAGAAGACAAAATATCTCTGTCAAACATTATAGTATATAGGAAGATATAGAATTTGAAAGAAAAATGAAGATCATAATGGACAATCAATTTGATATAGCAACAAGGCAAACAACATTAACAAAATAGTAATATTATTTTCTAACCTCATTGTAAATTTCCGCAAATCTTTTGTTACCAACCCTAGGAGAACCAAAGTTGTACATAGTAATGGAAATTGCCCCTTGCCTAGTAGAAAAAAAAATTTACAGCATACAAAAACTGTCATGATTATAAGTGGGAGGAAATAGTGATTATAATTTATAATATTAGGGTGTATTAATTGTTAGCTCCTATATTTTTAGTGATAGTATATACGCAGATTGTCTCAAATCATTTCATAAAAATGCTTTGTACTCTAATTAACTTGTCAGCTTAGCAAAGTTAGTTACTGCCAGCTGTTTCAAACAAGTTGTATGTATAATATCACTATGCATACTATCTTTCAGAAAAATTTAAATAGGTCCTCGGTTTCAGAAACTTGCCTATTGTTAGCTACTTATAGATACTTGTTTGAAAGTCAATGAAAATTTACACAAATTCATTTATAAAATTCTCAAAGAGTACACAAATTCTATTTTTTAAAATGAAAATAAGAATGTTAAGGTATCACTGTATAGGTTATAATCCTAGGTTAGGACTATAGCCTCTACCAATCATTTGCACCATCCGTTTCATAGTATAAAGAAAAGAAATACAAAAGTGGAAGACCCAACTAAAACCCGCTAGAAAAACCAAGAATGTTGAAGCCCACATCTATCTCTACAATCATAAGAAAAAGGGAAATTCCTTCCCACCAAATAAAATCAACACCTATTGTTGAAATGTAATGTCTTTATTATTATTAATATTTATGTGAGCGTTTTGTACTTTTAGGGTTTTGTTAGGGGGCTTCCAGCCCTTTTACATTTCAGAACTAATGTCACCTATAAACGCAGTAGTAAGTTGTATCAGGTTTACTAAGTGAAATAAAATTTGTATCTTATCTCAACTCTTCAAGTTGGTATCAAGAGCCAGACCTTTGTGTCTTCCTCGTCTATCGTCTCTCTATTGTTTTAAGTGGTCACCGCTACTGTCCACCATCGCCACTGTCTACCATCACCGTCACTGTCACCCTTCGTTTTCTCCAACGAAGTCAAGGGTTAGGTGCGCCTTGAGAAGCGCAAACCAACCTTGGTGGTCCCCTCCTCAGAAGCCTCCGCACACGCCGCCACGCACCGCTTCTCTCCAGCCAGTCTCAAGCGCGTGTTCCTCACGCACCGCCTTACTAGTGTCAGAATTCCATCGCACCACTGCCGATCGTCTCGTCGGGGCTTCCTGAGTTAGTTTTGGTACTTGTTTCTCCGTTTTGTTGGTTGGGGCTCATACCTAGGGTTTCCTTCCTCAAGTTATTTGGAACCCTAAGTCTTGTTTTTTCTCACAGCTTTAAAATGACCTCTTTTACTGGAATTAGTTCCTCTTTATTTGCTACCGCTAACATTACATTTGCAAAACTCAATTGGAAAAATTATTTATCATGGTCCTCTGGTTTGGAATTATGGTTTCTTAGTCAAGGACACCATAATAACCTTGAACAGGATATTTCTATGGTCCCAGATGAAGAGAAATCTCAGTGGGAAAAACTAGACTTTCAGTTATGTGCTGTTTTATGGCAATCGGTTGTAGATATCTTAAGACCCTATAAGACATGCTCTTCTGTTTTTAAAAAGGCACAAGATATTTTTGCTAATGATGTGCATCATCTTTTCAATGCAACCCAAAGAGAAGCTTCTCTCAAACAAGTCAACCATGATATGGTTTCCCATATAGCAAAAGCTCGGGCTGTGGTAGAAGAGTTAAAGAACTTCTTTGTAGCTAATTCATTAGAAAATATAAACAAAAGCTTGACAAGTTTTACATGGTCCTAATTTTGAGAAGTTTACACTCAGATTTTGATCATGTTTGTGAAGTTTTAGCTGGTGACCAAATCCTGTCAATGGATGGCTTAGTTACTCGACTCCTTTGGGTACCTACATTGGTAAAAGACGAAAATTTAAGTGATGCCATTGAAAAATCAGTAATGGTGCCACCAAGAGGAAGAGGAGGAGGTAGGAGCAACCGAGGAGGATGTGGTGGTCGAAGTGGACGTCCTCAATGCTCATATTGTAAGAGAATAGGCCATACCGGAGATAAATGTTATTCCTTGCATGGCTTTCTAGACAAAGCCGCTCATGTGTCTAACTGATAATTCAAAATCTAGAATTTTTGATGAAGAGTACCAAGAGTTTTTGAGGTACAAGTCTGAAAAATCTTCTAATCTTGGCCAACCATCTCCTCAATGTCATTCCTCATTTGGTTACTGTTGCCAATGGATCCAAAGTTGCCTCTCTGGGAATTGGCAAAGTTTCCTTATCTCCTTCACTTTGAATTTTGTTTTGTATATTCCTCATTGTCCTTACAATTTAATCTCTTTGAGTCAATTGACTTGTTCTTTAAATTGCTCTTTAACCTTTTCTGCTAATTCCTTTGTTATACAGGAACATGGTATGGGTCATCTGATTGGAGAAGGATATG
Source organism: Vigna angularis (assembly GCF_016808095.1). Classification (NCBI taxonomy): domain Eukaryota; kingdom Viridiplantae; phylum Streptophyta; class Magnoliopsida; order Fabales; family Fabaceae; genus Vigna; species Vigna angularis. The sequence goes on from NC_068972.1 coordinate 34,061,734, forward strand.
AGTCACAAGGACTTTATTTCTTAAAACCTAACTCCTCAGTTTCTTGTTTCACAACTTCATCCCCAAAACTTTTACATGATCGGTTGGGCCACCCAAGCTTATCCAAGTTAAAGATGATGGTTCCAAGTCTGAAACACATTCAAGTCTTAGATTGTGAGTCGTGTCAGTTAGGAAACCATGTTAGATCTTCCTATCCTAAAATGTCTAAGACGCGATGTATTTTTGCCTTTTCAACTATTCACTCTGATATTAGGGGACCAAGTCGTGTTACTTCTTTTGGTTTTAATTATTTGTAACCTTCATTGATGAATTTTCTCGATGTACTTGGGTTTATTTAATGAAAGATAGATCTGAACTTTTGGCCATATTTCTGTCCTTTTTTAATGAAATCAAGAACCAATTCGGGAAGACAATTAAAATCCTCAGAAGTGATAATGCTAAGGAATATTTTTCTGTAGCATTTTCTTCATTCTTATCTTCCCAAGGAATTTTACACCAGTCAACATGTCCCCACACTCCAAAACAAAATGCATTGTAGGAGAAAGAATAGACATCTCATTGAAACTGCACGCTCCCTAATGTTGAATACTAATGTTCCTTTCCATCATCGGGGTGAAGTGTTATCGAACTCGCGAGTTAACTCGTTAACTTGGTCAAGTTTACGAGTTCACACAGTGCTTTTGAGTTAACACGTAAGCAAACTCGCTTTTGGTGTAGGATCGGTGGAATCGGTGGTAGACTAGATAAACTTGCATAAAATCGCGATTCTGGTGTTGATTTTGCGAGTTTGGGAATAAATTTCGAAAACATAAAACGACTTCGTTTTTGGGCTCACCAAATTAGGATTTTTGAGCTTTAGTTCAAGAGATTCACTCACTATTCATCTTCATTCTCACTATTCATCTTCATTCTCGCGCTCTCGCCTTTGATCTCGTCATTCGATCTCGCCCTCCGTTGTGCCCTCGTTCATCAAGTTCGCCCTTCGTCACACCTTCGTTCTCGTAGTTCGATCTTGCTTTCGTTCTCGCCATTCGCATCATTTGTCGATCTCGTCATCGATATTGCTATATTGTCTTCTAACTTGCGGGTTGTGTAAGTGTAAATCCTCTACCACTTCGTGATGGTTAACTTGATTTTATGTTTTAAGAGCAGAGTATTTTAATGAGTAAACTTTACAGCACTGCAGCATATATTTTAATAATTTTATGTTTTACAGCACTGCACCATTTTACAACACTACACCATTCATTTTATTTTTCAAAAATAAAGTGTTGCACACTGCACTGTTGAAAAAACTGTGCTGCCACAATATTTTAAGCTCTTGGACATTTTATTTTTTATGTTTGTAGTGAAGAAGCTTATCTCATTATTTTTAGCAAAGCATTGTCCGAGACTTCCATGAACAAATCGGTATACGAAAAAGAGTTAATGGCGTTGGTGTTGGCCATCCAACACTGGAGACCTTATCTACTAGGGAGGAAGTTTGTGGTGCATACTGATCAACGCAGTTTAAAGTATCTGTTGGAGCAAAGGATTACTACATATAGCCAACAAAACTGGATAGCCAAGTTGATGGGCTATGATTTCGAAATCATGTATAAGAAGGGGAGTTCCAATATGGTGGCTGATGCTTTATCAAGGAAGGAAGCAGGAGAAATGGAGGAGGCAGAGTTACGAGTGATGTCCAGGTCCTACTGGCAGGATTTTGAGGAGGTATTAAAGGAGGTGGAAAGAGATGAGACGTTGAAAAAGATAATAGCTGACATTCAAAGGGATCCCGAATGCCATGCGTCGTATACTCCTGAGAATGACCAGCTGCACTAAAAGGGGAGACTTGTAATATCCAAAACATCTACCTGGATTCCCAAATTATTGGCTGAGTTTGACGTAACGAATACCGGGGGACATTCTGGGGTATTTAGAACATATAGGAGGATAGCCCAGTCGCTTTATTGGAAGGGTATGAAGAAAGCTGTCACCGATTTTGTGGCTGGATGCGTAATTTGTCAGCAGCACAAGTATATGGCAGCTTCCCCCCAAGGGTTGTTGCAACCTCTACCGATACCGCAAGCAGTATGGGAGGAGATCACCATGGATTTTATTGTAAAGCTACCTAAATCACAAGGTTATGATGCTATATTGGTTGTGGTGGATAGGCTGAGCAAATACACACTTTATGGCACTTAGACATCCTTATTCGGCTAAAACGGTGGCGGAGGTGTTTATCCGAGAGGTTGTCAGGCTACATGGGATCCCTGTCTCAATTGTGAGTGATCGAGATCCTTTGTTCTTGAGTACGTTTTGGAGGGAGCGTTTTAGAATGCAGGGGACACAGCTCAATATGAGTACAGCTTACCACCCGGCCACGGATGGACAGACCGAGGTAATTAATCGGATTTTGGAGGGATATCTGAGATGTTTTTGCTCAGAGCAGCCCAAGAACTGGCATGCAGTGTTACCGTGGGCTGAGTACTGGTACAACACCAGCTACCAGGGAGACGCGAGATGCACGCCGTTTGAAACGGTCTATGGAAGAGCTCCTCCATCCTTGAACAGATTTGTACCGGGGGAGTCAGTGGTAGAGGCAGTCGCACAAGATCTCATGACAAGGGACGAGGCTTTGAGGCAACTGAAATTTCACCTAAGTCGTGCTCAGGATTTAATGGTGAATCAAGCGAATAAGAAGAGAAGAGATGTGGACATTAAAGTGGGGGATTGGGTCTATCTTAAAATTAGACCCCATAAGCAAGCATCTATACCAGTTCGTTTACATCCTAAACTAGCAGCTCGATACTTTGGCCCTTTCCAGGTGCTACAGCAGGTGGGCCCAGTGGCATTCCGACTACAGCTGCCAGAAAATGCATGTATACATGCAGTCTTTCATGTGTCACAACTCAAGAAAGCGGTGGGACCAAAGCAGGTTGAGAAGGGTCTACCAGCTGAGCTACAAGCAGAGGGGCCCACATATTGGCCAGTGAGAGTGTTGGGGACGAGGCAACGACAGCAAGGGAATGAGAAAATACTACAAATCCTGGTTCAATGGCAGGAGGGTGGCAGCGAAGGAGCTACATGGGAAGACGTGTTGACTATCCAAGATCAGTATCCTGATTTTAATTTCACCCTTGAGGACAAGGTTGCTGAAGAAGGGGAGGGTAATGTTAGGAAGTTACGTGTATATGAGAGGAGAAAGAGAAGTAATTAGAAGTTAGTTAGCCTAACTGCAATAACAGTTAGGAAAGGCGGGATGGGTAGTATAAAAGAGTGAATAATTGAATAGAGAAGGGAGGTTGTTGTGTGAGTTGTACAGGAAGCGTGACTCCTGTAGGGGGAGGTTAAGCTCTCTAGCTGTATCCAGACCTTGTATTCGTGTTTGTGAATAATACAACGAGAGTTATACAGAAGTTTCTGGTGTGTTTAGTGTGCATTTACCTTAGGTTCTTGAATTAGGAACCTAACACTAACTGCGAAACAAATGTCACGACGTGTAACAGTAAGATAGTTTAATTTACCAACTAATCTTCTGTACCGTTCAAGATCTGAGAAAGGCTCCCCCTAATTTGGTAGGAGTTTGATGTTAGGATCCATAGGTGTCTCAAAAGATTTAGAGTTCATTAACCCTGTTTCCTCCAAGATGTCTAACGCATACTTCCTCTGAGATATGACAATACCGGTGTTGGATTGTGCTACTTCAATACCCAAAAGATACCGGAGTTTGCCAAGATCTTTGGTTTGAAAATGATGACAAAGGTGTTGTTTCATCTGAGAGATGCCAAGATAGTCGCTTCCTGTGAGAACAATACCATCGACATACATTATTAAGTAGATACATCCAGCCCTTGAGTGGCGATAGAACACTTAATGATCCGCTTCACTGCGAGACATACCAAATTGTTGAACAACACAGCTGAATTTATCAAACCAGGCCCGAGGAGACTGTTTTAGGCCATATAAAGATTTGCGAAGACGACATACCAATCCAAATGACTCCCCCTGAGCAACAAAGTCAGGCGGTTGCTCCATATAAATTTCTTCATGCAAATCACCATTAAGGAAAGCATTTTTGACATCAAGTTGGTAAAGAGGCCATTGTCGAAGAGCAGCCATGACAATAAATAGGCGAACAGAGGTCATTTTTGCCACTAGAGAAAAAGTATCACCATAATCCAAACCAAAAATCTGTGTGTAGCCTTTGGCAACCAGTCGAACTTTCAGACGATCAATTGTGTCATCAGGGCCAACCTTGATAGCATACACCCACCTGCAACCAACAACAGACTTTCCAGATGGTAATTGACAGAGCTCCCAAGTTCCACTTTTCTGTAAAGCAATTAATTCATCCAGCATAGCTTGACGCCAGCCAGCCAGGATGAGTTAAGGCATCACCTACAGACTTGGGAATTGACACAGAAGAAATGGAGGAGAGATATGTGTAAAAAAAAGGAGATAATCTGTGGTAACTAAGAACAGTATAATGGGGGGAAGGGTTATGGGTAGAGCGTATACATTTACGGAGGGCAATAGGCAAGTCAGACTCATTTGCTGGAGCCGGAGGAGACACAGGAGGCGGCACTGGAAGTGAGTCATGAGGGAGACAATTGCGGCGACTATAAACCTGAAGGGGTGGTGGTGAAGGACGATCCTGTGGTGAATGAGAGTCTAAAGAAGGAGGAGACAAAATGGGTGGAGCATCACCAGGAGGATCATAGAAAATAGGAATATCAATAGTAGCAGATGGAGGTACAGAACTAGAAGATAGATGTGGAAAGTAAAAACAAGATTCATCAAAAGTGACATCAGCAGAGATAAAATGACAATTGAGGCAAGGGGAAAAACACTTATAGCCCTTTTGTGACCATGGAAATCCTAAGCAGACACATTTGTGAGACCTAGGGGATAACTTATCAAGACCAGGACTAAAATCATGAACAAAACATGTAGATCCAAAAACTCTAAGAGGTAATGCATGTAGAGGGTCTTGAGGAAATAAGATAGAATGAGGGATTTTGTTATCTAGGACGGAAGATGGCATGTAGTTTATAAGATAACATGCCGTGAGAACTGCATCAACCCAAAAACGTGAGGGTACTTGACCATGAATTAGAACTGTACGAGTTGTTTCAATAAGGTGTCTATTCTTGCGCTCAGCCACCCCATTTTGTTGAGGGGTATAAGCACATGAGGTTTGGTGAAGAATGCCATGAGAAGCCATAAAATGTATAAACGGTTGAGAAAGGTATTCACGGCCATTATCACTGGTAAATTTCGAATAGAAACCCCAAACTGTGTTTTTATTTCATTGAAAAATGATTGGAAAATAGGAAACAACTCATAACGATTCTTCATCAAAAACAACCAAGTACATCTGGAATAGTCATCAATAGAGGTAACAAAATACTGAAAACCTAAAGTGGACTTAACACGACTAGGTCCCCAAATGTCAGAATGAACCAATGAAAAGGGGGACAACGCCCGTTGTGAGACACTACGAGGAAAGGAACTACGAGTATGTTTTTCTAACTGACAAGACTCACACGACAAACTTGATAATTTTGACAACCTCGGGACAAGTTGTTGCAGTTTGGCAAGACTAGTATGACCTAACTGAGCATGAAGAAGGGATGGTGACTCCATGATTACGCCAACATGTGGAGAAGGGCGGAGATGGAATAGGCCATGAGACTCACATCATGTGCCAATCATGTGTTTCGAACTCCGGTCCTGCAACCTAACAGAATCTTTAGTAAATGAAATAACACAATTAAGGGTACGAGTTAGACAACTTATGGACAATAAGTTGAAGGGAGACCCAGGGACATAAAGTACATGATCAATGGATATGGACGGAAAAATATGAACAGTACCAACTACATGAGATGAGACTCTAGACCCATCAGCCATTGTTACCGAGGGTAAATTATCCGGACATGACAAGGAAGAAAACAAGGACTTGTTACCAGTGATATGATCGGTGGCGCCTGAGTCAAGGACCCAAGGTCCGAGGGAGTGAAAGTGAGTCAGACCAACAAAAGGTGTACCTGTACATGCAACAGATGCAGATGTAGTGGAACTAGAGTGCTGACAATCCTCGAGAAATTCGTTAAAGATTGCAGGTTTTTCTACAGTATTAGATGAAGTAAGATGGTCTGCAGACGGTTATCAGGGAGGTGGATCAGAATTAACCATTTCTACAGGTCGAGGAGGACGCCCATGAAGCGCATAACATCTATCAATTTTATGGCCTAACTTGCCACAGTGGTCACATTTTGGACGTCCTTTACTTGGCTTGCGAGACCGACTTCGATCATCACGTTGGGCAGCCATAACTGAGGAATCATCAGTATGAGGAGATGTCTCAGTGACTGGTTTGCTCAGTATACGCAAAAGAGCAGAACAAGTAGAAGTAAAGTTGGGTATGACAGCAGAACCCAAAATCTGATCACGGACATGAGAGACATCATCAGAGAGTCCGTATAATGCCAACAACATGAAGAACTTTGATCGTTGTTCTAGTTCTTCAACAGGAGTGGAAGCAGGAGGTAATATATCATTAAAATCATGAAGAAGGGCATGAATTTTACCCAAATATTCTGCCATGGGACCATGATTGCGCGGACCAATAACAGTTAATAGGTCCTGACAAACACCATAAAGACGCTGAGTGTCATTTGTGTATAACAACTTCGCTTGTGCCCATACTTCTGAACATGTTTCATATGATCGAAACATTTGTTTCAGTGAGGAGTGAATGGTGGACTTTATAACAATACATAACTGGGCATCAATTTTCATCCAGCAGGAAGTGTCATCTGTGGTAGCAGTAGTCACATTTTGAGTAAGGTGATCTAAGTACCCCTGAGTCTTCAACCAAAGTTTGATTTCGAACGCCCATGTTGCATAATTTGTGCCATCTAACTTGTCAATGGACAAGTGTACATTCATATAATTGGTGTATATTGAGGGATCAGAAGATGAGCCACCAACAGAGGTGTTTGTAGATGAGGAAGACGCCATGGAGAGGGAGAAACCCTAAAAATCCAAAGTGCTCCGATTGACGCAACGACCACAGATCCAGAAAGAGTACGGGGAGGCGATCACGGCGATTCTGATCGGCGGCGAAACTCTCCGGCAACGCGCCGCCACGCACGGCGGGAAGCGGCAGTGCCGGCGACTGTTGCAGCGGCGCGTGGAGGCGCGTGGGTGCTTAATTTCTCTATGTATTATCAACAGCAAGAATACAATGTACAGTAAGCAAATGGGAGCTTAACCTCCCCCACAGGAATAATGGTTTCCTGTTAGAATTCTACAAAACAACTAACTAACTTTCCTCCTTTATTCAGCTAGCTATTTATACAAACGAATACCCACACCACCTAACTGCCAAAACAGTTAGGTATTCCCTGTTTTATTCCTTCTCACGTAAACTCTCCATCCCTAACAGATAGTCTTGATGGAGGACATAAGGTATGTGGTTATAAAGGAAAAGAAAAAGTTGCTACTACTAGCAAGGGAGAGTCCAAGCAATGATAAATCAAATGATGAAAAAAGGATACAAAGAAGAAGTTGATGCTCAAGTGGCTGAATTCTTTTACACCAGTGCTATTCCTTTTAATGTAATTAGAAATCCAACATTTTTAAAGGTGTGAAATGATTGGTATGTATGGAGTTAGATACAAACCACCATCTTATCATGATATTAGAAAGAAGCTCTTGAAACAAGCTGTGAAGAAAACATATGCAAATCTTGAGCAATATAAGGAGTGGTAGAGAAGTGGATGTACAATTATGTCTGATGGTTGGACAGATAGAAAAAGACATTTTATTTGCAACTTCTTGGTGAATAGTCCTAAAGGGACAGATTTTCTTTATTCACTTGACACTTCAGACATTTCAAAAACCGCTTCCAAAATGTTGGACGATTTTGTCGAGTTTGTTGGAGAAGAACATGTGGTTCAAGTTGTCACTGATAATGCTGCAATTTCATGGCAGTCGGAGAATTGTTGATGCAAAAGAGGGAAAAAATGTATTGGACTCCATGTGCAACATATTGCATTGATTTGATATTTAAAGATTTTGAAAAAACTTTGAAGGTCCATGAATTGACCATTAAGAAGGGAAGAAAGATTACCACTTACATCTACGGAAGATCAATGTTGATTTCCTTGTTGAAAAAGTTCACTAACAGTAGAGACTTGATAAGACCGGGTGTGACTAGATTTGCCACGACTTATTTAACTCTTGCTTGTCTTCATGAATTGAAGGCTTCGTTATTAACCATGTTTAGCTCTAAGAAATGGAAGACAAGCAAGTTTGGAACTTCACAAGAGGGAGGAAAAGTAGAACATGCGGTATTAGATAGCCGGTTTTAGAAGAATGTCTCCACGTGCTTGAAAGTTGTTGTCCCTCTATGGTTGTCTTAAGATTAGTGGACTCAGATGTAAAACCCGCAATGGGTTTCATTTATGAAGAAATGGATTGTGCAAAAGAGAAGATTAGGTCTAACTTTAACAATATCAAAAAGAGGTAAATTTTCAAACTTTTACTCATTCAATGTTTAATTACTTATGTGTGATTATTTCTGATATAGTATAATAGATGTAGTTATGAAGAGATTTGGAGAATAATTAATGCTCGATGGCATAATCAACTTCATAGGCCTTTGCATGCAGCTGCCTATTTTCTGAACCCCCATTTCCACTATGAACCTAACTTTAGATGTGATGATGGTGGAAAGGTGAAAGAAGGATTGTATATTTCCATGAGAAGATTGATACCAGATATGGCAGAAAGAAGAAAAATTAATTTACAAATTGTTGAATTTCATTATGCTAAAGGACTTTTTGGAATGGAAGATGCAAAGAAGTGTAGGAAAGAGTTAAATCTTGGGGAACAGTGGGACATGTTTGGTGATGGAACTCCGGAGTTGAAGAGATTTGCTATTCAAATTCTAAGCTTGACTTGTAGTTCTTCTAGATGTGAGCGTAATTGAAGTTCATTTGAAATGGTAATCTAAATTATTTTTAATTTATAAATTTCTTTATTATGTTTATATCTTCACTAAAAATATTATATTTCATTTTAGGTTCATACAAAGAGAAGGAATCGTTTGCATAAAAAAATATGAATGATTTAGTTTATGTGATGTATAACTCCAAGTTGAAAAGTAGACAAATTCGAAAAAGTGTAGCTCTTCCATTTGATGACATTGAATCAGATGATGAATAGATAACTAAAGAGGCAGATGATGTTGTTGAGATTGAGCAAGTTGAAGGTGAAAATGTTCACTTAGATGGAGCAACAATAGATCCTGCTCTAGATGTTCTTAATCTTTATAACATAACATTTAGGGACAATGAAGATGTACAACATTCATCAGAGGAAGAAGTAAATGAGGATGATGATGGAGATGATGATGCCATTACTAGAGGATTAGAGGAATAGGCATAGAGACTTTGACATTTCAATTTATGTTTTACATTATTTCTATGAACAATATTTCTATGGACTTATGTATTTGAATTTATATAATTTTGTTATTTTCTTTGAATTAGGATGTTATTTATATTTTTTTATCATGCAAAGTAAACTCTTACGAGTTTACTAGACTCTCACGAGTTTACTAGACTCTCACGAGTTTACTAAACTCTCGAGTTTGACAACCCTCATTGCCTGATCTCTGATCAATAAGATGTCTTCTTCCTCTCTTATGAATAAAGTCCCTCACTCTATCATTTTTCCAAAAGACCCTCTATACCTTGTGTTTCCTCATATATTTGAGAGTACTTGTTTTGTTCATAATGTTTCTCCAGGTCCTGATAAACTCTCTGCAAAAGCTATTAAGTGTGTCTTTTTGGGATACTCTCGCCTTCAAAAAGGGTATAAATGTTATTCTCCCTCACCCAAGAGGTACTATATGTATGTTGATCTCACATTCTTTAAGGATACACCTTTTTTCTTGTCCTCCATGGAGGATCGTTCATCTGTTCAACAAATGTTTCATTTAACATCATGTGATCCCTTGGTTACTTTTGCTCCTTTACTTCAAATTCAAAATGCAAATGACATTGTTCATCCACCTCTTCTCACATATCAACGTCAGACACAATCTCAAACTCAGAACACAGAAGATCCTCGAGACTCAGATCCTCCTCCATCAGATTCCCAGACCATGGATCCTTCATTCTCCTCACCCTCTCTTGACTCAGATAATAATTTGCCTATTGCCCTACAGAAAGGTATTCGCTCTACTCGTAATCCTTATCCTGTTTATAATTTTTTGTTTATAATTTTTTGAGTTATCATCGTTTGTCTCCTCCACATTTCTCCTTTGTTTCCTCCTTATCTTCCATTCAGGTTCCTAATATTGTTCATGAGGCACTTGGTCATCCTGGATGGCGACAAGTCATGATTGATGAAATGCAAGCACTTGAACACAATGGCACTTAGGACCTTGTCCCTCTTCCTCCTGATAAGAAGTTTGTTGGTTGTAGATGGGTCTATGCTATTAAGGTTGGTCCTACTAGTGCAATCGATCGTCTCAAAGCTCGTCTAGTAGCTAAAAGATATACTTAAGTCTATGGTCTCAACTATTGTAATACCTTTTCTCCTGTGGCTAAAACCAGTTCGTATTTTGCTTGCTATGGCTGTCATTCGTCAATGGCCCCTTTACCAGTTGGACAATAAAAATCCCTTATTCTTAGCCTTCATCCTAAAAATGCCACCACAAGGTGAAATATTCCCAAGCTTTAAGATGTCATTTTTGTTGCATTTAATCCATCCAAGATTTGGAGGATACAAGACTTCTAATTTATTTTAGGTTTTATAAAATTCATTTAAGGCATCACTTTGAAACTATGACATCTTAAGCTGACACCTCAGTTCAATAATAATTTGCTATCACATGTAGCAATTAAACACATGACTTCTATTTAATTACACTAAAAACTATGTTTCAATTTGTTGTTTAAATAGGAAGAAAATAACCCTTCATGTTTCATGATTTCAAAATCTCTCCCCAAATTTTCAACATATGTCTTTATCCTCAAGCAGTCGGTGACTGGTTCTGGCTACCCTGTTGATCAAACATTCCCCTGAAGGAAAACTTACTCTAGTCTAAGTCTATTTTGATGACATGATTGTTGCAAGAAATGATGACCAGAGAAACAAATCTTGAAAGAATCTTGCAACTCAATTTGAAATGAAGGATATGGGAAAATTAAAGTACTTCCTTAGGATAAAAGTTGTTTACTCAAAGAAAGGCATCTTTATCTCCCAAAGAAACTATGTTCTTGAACTTCTCAAAGAACAAAACCATACAATAGGGACTGATGAAGGCAATTCTATTGTGAATAAAGGCCAATATTAAAGACTTGTTGGGAAAAGAGTTCATATAAAGAACTCTTATTTTATGTACAGAGTTAGTTTTGAGTTTTGGGAATTGTTTAGACAGGACTTTGTTTCCTGTGGAGGGGGGAATTGGGCTCCCTTGAATGTGCTCTTGTTTTTGTGTGTGAGTATGAGGAGTTCAGATAGGTTGCAAATCAGAAACCTATCATTTGGTCCGACTTGCCGGATCAGTTTCGCAAGAGAAAAGGAGGAATGGAGACAAGGTTGAACGTGTTGGAAGGTCAAATGGAGATAGTCAAGACAACGCTAGACGGTTTGAAGGCAAAGACTACAACGTTACAACAAGAAATCCGAGAACTCACACAAGTTCTTGGCGGGCGAACAAGAAATCTTGAACGCAACTCTGATGGGAGACTAGACAACAGGTTCTGATCGAATGGCAGAAAAAGGGATCCGAGGGAGCTACCTGGGAAGATGTTGGAACAATCCAGGATCAGTTTCTTGATTTCAACCTTGAGGACAAGGTTGATCATCAGGCGGTAGGTAATGATACAATATGGAGGGTTTATGAGAGAAAGAGAAGAGTTAAGTGAGAAGGTGAAATCTAACTGTCATAACGCTTAGATTGTTAGGTGGGGGGCGCGGGAAAAGAGTTCATATAAAGAACACTTGTTTTGTGTACAGAGTTAATTTTGAGTTTTGAGAATTGTTAAGACAGGACTTTGTTTCCTGTGGAGGGGTTAATTGGGCTGCTTTGAATGCTTGTATTATGTACATTGTAAAGATAGATCAATAACAGATTCATTCTTTGGTTTTCTGTGCTCTTGTTTTTGTGTGTTAGTGTAAGGAGTTCAGATAGGTTCCCAAATCAGAAACCTATCATAGCCTATGTTGTGAGTGTAGTTAGTCAGTTCATGCATGATCCAAGAGAGAGATATTTACAAGTTGTAAACAAAATCCTTCAATATTTGAAGAAAAGTCCAGGAAGGGGATTATTGTTCAAGAGGAATGAAAAATTAAAAATGAAAATGTATACTGATGCAGATTATGCAGGGATTATGAGATAGGAAATCTACCTTAGGATATTGCATGTTCTGGGGTGGAAATTTGGTGACTTGGAAAAGAAAAAAAATGTTGTTGCAAGGTCTAGTGCAAAGGCTAAATTTCAAGTTGTGGCACAACAAGTGTGTGAATTGTTATGGTTGAGAATTACTCTAAATGATCTTAAAGTGGCATGTGAAGAATCTATGATCCTTTATTGTGATTATAAGTCAGCTATTAGTATTGCTCACAATCCAGTTCAGCATGAGATGACCAAACACATAGAGATAGATCGACACTTTATTAAAGAGAAATTGGATAGTAGTAGCCTTATAACTACTTCCTACGTCCCATTTGGGCTTCAATTAGTAGATTTGTTTACAAAAGGTCTTACCATTGAGCGATTTCATAATCTCACATGCATGTTAAGAATGATAGATATCCAGTTACCAGCTTGAAGGGGAGCATTATTAGTAAGATATTAAATACATTATTGAAAGTTGTTGGTAGAATATTAATTGTATAACTAGAAGTAGATAGAAATTGTTAGTTGTTAGAAGATTCTAGAGATTTTTTTGTAATTATTACTTTAGGGTTAGAGTTCTCTATATATAAAGGTTGATGTACGGTTTCAAATGAATCAATTTTGAATAAAAATGTTCTGTTTCATATTAATCCTTTCAAGTATACTCACTCTAGAGATCTCTTTGTAATCTTTACTTTAGGGGTAGAGTTCTCTAAATAAAGGCTGATATATCGTTTCAAACATTCAATTCAATAAAATCTCCTTTCATCATGTCTATTCTTTGTCAAGTGTAAATAAAAGATTTGCTAGTAAGTGCGTATTCATTTGCAAACGAATAAAAGCATAAAAAGTTATAAATTAAAGAAATGAAGTATATAAGAAATAATAAACTTACTTCGTTAATTGATTGGATGAAAGTTCAAGTGCGAGCAAGGTTGCCAATGCACCACCTAAACTATGACCAGTCACATAAACATGCCATTTGTGAAGTGACTTAGAATGATCATCTCTGGAACAAGAAATAACTTTTGTTTGTCAAAGCAAATCAAATTTTGAGATGTACTGTATTAACAAAACAATCAGGTTTAATGACCAGATTTACTGTACAAGCACTCAACAAACAAGGGTTTACCCCTTTTAAGGAGATTTTTCCTTCAAAGCCATATGCAACAAACTGAAACCTTAATACCCTCATATAGGTCTGTCAATCAAACTGTGTGTATAATTGATAGAAACGCTATTGATAAAAAAAGTAATAAATATAACATTAAACACTGGAATCACATGTAATAGTTTAAAACACTTGTCCCAGAGACAAAAGGCTCCCTTATCACTTTAAATAGATCAATACACTTTCTGTCCTAGAGACAAACATCTCATATAACCGTATTCTCTATTCACAAATCACAAACAACTTCACACTCGTCAATAATTACACAACCACCAATCACATATACTCCAAATACACTACTACCAGCAGTTATTTTCCACCCATATTTTCATGCTACAGCTTCTAATACATAACAAACTAGCAATAGTTATCTTTTATACATAACTGCCTTCCTGGAGTTTTTAATATAGAATTGATTTCTGAAGTAATAATTTTCTACACATAACTGTCACCCCGGAGTTTCTAATATTGAGTTGTTTTCTAAAGCATTTATTTTTTACATATAAGTGTCATAATTGCACATAACACTCGGGTCTTATCAAGAACACAACAGCTGTAACTCCTAAATCATAACCTCCCAATAGAACCCATCACATAGTTATCAATAAAATTATATTTTTGGCAGTTGAAGTTGTACCTACACCCCAAGCTTAAGCTTTTGGGCTAGCTCGTTCATGACAATAAGTAATTCATTTGTCACTTAACTCATATAAGCACTTATTTAGTCAACTATAAAAGCTTCACGTTGGAAAGCAAAGGAATTTTCAAAATATTCTAAGAAATACAGCACAATTACAAGGCAGTTTGCTCGGTACAAAAACCTTTTTCACATGACTTACACATAACCGATTGCTAGCCGAATAAGAGAAATGATCCTGGTCCTTACTGAATCATATGCACTTAGAAAACCGCTGTGAACCTACAAAAACCATAGCATCATCAACAACAAACGAATAATATGTTCTTAAGCCTTCAAAAAACCTACCAAACATGTCTGACCATAAACCTTACTACAATTAACATACTTGAATCTCTTGCTTGAAATCTCCACCTATCCTTTCAGGATTTAGCCTGTGAAATTCATGGGAAAGGTAGTCATGAAAGGAAATAATATGGTTAAACGAAAAGTAATTTTAATCAATCCCTAAACTAATTATGATTTGACACAGCACCAAAGAATTTTCAGTGCACCTGAGAACTTCAAAAACTGACATTTCTAATACATTTTGAAGTAATAACAGTCAATACCAACAACAGAAAGAAGAATGGTGTACTTTCTCAATGAACTAAAAATATCTTGCTGCCTTATGTCCCCAAAACATGAATCTATTGATTTTCACTACCTTTCCTACTCATTTTTAATTTTATCTATTATCAGTTTTTTTGCCAAATATTTTGTTTCAAAAGAATCAAATATATTTATTAAAAAGTAAACTTTAAGATTAACTCAACTTCACAAAAACCAGCTTGTAAAATAATATTTGCATCCACTTATATATTATATTAACCTCAAAAATCATCTTAAGAAATAGACTTTAAACTTAAATCAACTTTGCAAAATTAACTTTTAAGGAGAAGTTTGTATAATTTGACCATATCTTTAGCCAATGTGGGATTTCAAACAGTATCACAAAACATCTAACAGTATCAAATATGATTAAATTTATCAAATACATACAATGATACAACACGATTACTCACAAGATTAAAACTATAAAACAATGAGATACTGGTTAAATTAAAACTAAACCAAACCACTAAAAAAGTCACAACTAGGATGGAAAAGAATGTTACCCAGCTGGCACAAGCATTAGATCAGTTCTTAAGTCCTTCCATTGAGACTGAAAAATAAAAAGTATATGCTTCTTTAACTGTCCAGATGCTATAAACCACCTTAAAGAACAAGAATATAAACTACCTGTTCTGTTCCCCTAAAAGCAACCACCAACCTTCTTCGTGCAGAATCACGCCAAATTGCAACCTGAAAGTTCTGAAGACTTAGAAAATAGAAAGCAGCACACAAAATAAGATATTGGCAATATCACAAACATGCATTGCCAATTGAAAATTCACAGAAAACAGAGAAATGGACTTATTGAAGAGGTTATAAACAAAACACCTGTGTGTCTGTGGATGCATTATCTAAGAAGCATAATTTTTCAAACTCCGACTTAATAAAACTAGGTTGGCCCAGGGAAGTGGCCAGCATTGCCCAAGCCTCCATGGCACTTTCAGCAGTAGAAAAAAGTTCTTTCATCTCTTCAGTTATTTTATCATCCAGCACTACTCCACTCTGTGAGTTGGGAAGCTTCTGACTACCGGAATATTGGATGTCCTTGTCTCCTGCTTTAGTATAATCTTCTTTCACTTTCCTCTCTTCTGATGAATCCACTTCATCTTTTATTTTAGAAACTGTTGCAGTCAAAAGCATCAAACCTCCTAAAATTGACTCAGTCTGCCTCATCAAATTTTGTGTCGCTTTTTTAACCTCAGGAAGTGAAGACTGAAACACAGTGACGGCAGGTTGGCCACTTGTTTTATCATTCATATCATCTGTGCTGCCAGGCATTGCAAGACCAGATTGAACATAAATGCTTTCTGCAATATTTTGAGATTGTGAGCCAATTTTGTTTAAAAACTCCAATCCGTCCCACTTAAATTTCTCAGAAACAGAGAGACCCAACTTTTGAGCGATACTAGAATTAACAACATTAGCAAAATTCCTCCAAAAAATTTTATTTGATAATTCTTCCTCACTAACTTTTGCTGGCAATTCAGAAGCATGTCCATTTTCAGTATCATTGTCATGTCTGATAAATTCCTTTGAGTTCCTCTGTTCCCCGCTAGCCTCATTGGAGGCTTCTGAACTACCAGCTTCGATGGAAGGAATATTGGATATAGAAGCAGATTCAGTCAGTTCCCCTGTAGCTTCACTGTCGTACTCATCATTATTATCAGACTTCCGGCCCTTCAGAAGATATGAATTGTTAAAAGACTTTAACTGCCCAAATGCATATTCCACAAATTGGCGGGCCTGTACTGTATCAGAGCCAATAACCTTTCTGAATGCAGAATCAAAACCTTTTATCTTTAAAAAGTCTAAAACAAAAGGTATCTTCCACCACCTTTTCTCTTCGTCAATTTCATCATAGCTTTTATATTTTACCTAAAATCCAAAAGTTATCACAATCATGATTCATTACATCATAACCTGTCCTTTAAACAACACAACAGAATTTATACCAAATTAAGCACATATGTAGATAAATATTTCAAAAATACATAAAGCATATAGCTTATATCAAAAGTCCTGATTGAAGTTCAAGAAGTCAAATTTTACATTAAAACCTATGAAGATTTATTAAAATAGTACAAGATGGCTAAAAAGGAAACAGTTTAATGCAAGTAATAAAATATACAAATGCATATATTGCCATATGAAGTTGTAAGTTGTAATATTTGTTCTACCAAATCATACAGAAAATAACTTTTCCCCATAAAATTTGTACTCTTAAGAAACATACCTCCATCTGAACCTTTCCGCCACCACCCATTCCTTCCAACTCAACCAATATTTCATGCACATCTCCTATAGCAAAAGGCATTTTTGCTGAGTTTTTGCAGCCATAAGTTTAACTATATTCATAAGTAACTTTTACACTACTGTTGACCGATCAACATGTATAAAAAGAAAATGGAGAGAAGAAATTGAACTCATTTCAAAATTTTAAGCAACACAACAATCTTTCAACATTGCACTAACAAAATTTCAATAGATTTTCTAGTCCTCACCATCACAGAGCCACTCTAGATCAACACCTGCATTCCCCATGCGTTTGTGAGGAGTTACAAGATTTGCATCCCAGGCTGCAACCTACGATATACTGCCACATGTTAAAATATTGACATGAACTTTTCAAGATAGTTTTACTTTCATTCAAACATATATTTTCAGTATTTTTCATTCGTGAAACCAGATGATATACTACAGAAAGTTGTTTGCTTAATTTGTAACTCAATAAAATGTGCAACATGACATAATGACTTCAAAAGAAACCATAAAAGAGGGAGGAAACTTAAACATGGAGCAAAGTTAAATTACATCAATAAGGATGAGAAGATCTGTGGAAGGTAGAACAGAAAGTAAAAATCTAATTATGTTATAAATAGAATTATGTTTTCCACTTAGTATGTATTCAACTATATGACACACTTAGATGGAATCTGCGGTCATCTTCTCTCCAAGATTGCAACATCTATATTTGTCCTTGAGCCATTGGTGTCTGGTTTTGGAAAGGAAATGGAGGAACCTTACATTTATCACTTGGTAATGTCCCATAACCCTCAATAATCAGCCTTATATCCCACCAAAAGCCTCTAAATCTTGTCTTCAAGCTTTGTCTTGTGAAGTGGTTGCTCCTATTCTATCCTAGCTACCTAAACCATGCCAAAAAGGGGATTCTTTATCCATCACTAACCTAGAAGATGTTTACAAAGGATTCAATCTCCATGGAAGATTCATTATCGCCAAAGGTCAAAAGCCTATGATATTGGATGATTTGCATATTAAGCTTAGTGCTCTTTGGATCGTGTTCTGGAATGACAGACTGTTAGGAGCTGGAAAGTGTATGAGAGAAGAAGGTATAGGAGGGAGAGAGAGGGGGACCGAACGGTAGAAGGCGGGGAGCTAGTTGGCCGAGCGATAGACGAGGGAGGATGACCAGGCCGAACGGTAGACGGCGGGGAGCTAGTTGGCCAAGAGAGGATGACCAGGCCGAACGGTTGGGGACAGCAAGAAAGCATCCTAACTGCCACAGCAGATAGGATGGGCGGGAAATTAAATAAAGTGATAAGAGAGATATTTTGAGAAGATATTCAGCAGAGGATAATTAGAGTAATAGAGCCATATCTTAGTATATTATTACGTATAACTTAAATATAGTAAATAAGGCTAAAGATATTCTTATCAGATAATTATAATAAATAGGGTTATTTTATATTATTCTTTACCTTTTTGGGAGGGAATTAATTAGTACAAATAAAGGGGAAACCTAGGGTTAAGGGTGTGCTTTTGATTAGTGAGTTTTGTAAAGAGAGGTTATGCTCTCAGGTAGATCTTGCTCCCAGTTATTGTTTGTTTTCCTTGATACAGTTATTTCCATTTAATAAAGAGGTTTATTCAGCTATTTACCATTGTTCATTGTCTGTGAGAGTGTAAGTGGTTGTGTTTGGCTAGTTTACGTACTTAGGTACGTAACAATTGGTCCGACCTGCAGGATCCTATTGAGAGGAGGAAAGACATCATGGAGGGAAGAGTAAATGCAATTGAAGGGAAACTAGAGGTCATAGAAATCTCCATGGGAGGATTGGAGGCAGCAATGCAGGAACTAGTGAAGGTGATGGGAGAGCGAGGTCGACGGCATGAAGGAAACTCAGATGGAAGTCAAGGGTCTGTCAACGGGAGAAAGGAGGAGGAGGGTGAGAGAGATGGCGACAGGCTAGATGGTGGACACCGAGACGAGCAGCCGAATTGGTGGAAAAGGGTAGATTTACCCATTTTTGAAGGAAGTGATCCGTTGAATTGGATCAATAGAGCGAACAAATTCTTTGAGCTGCAAGGAGTATCAAGGAAGAAAAGTTGCGCCTAGCTATATCAGCATGGAGGGAATCGCGGGACACTGGGTCAGATTCTGGAGGGAGAAGGCCAGGAGCCGCTCGTGGGCAGGATTAAAGGAGTCAATGGTGATCCGTTTTGGAGGAAGAAACCGGGGAACCGTCTTCGAGAGACTGGCGGCCTGTAAACAATCAGGAACCGTGGAGGAATACATCAAAGAATTTGAAGTCTTGGTCGGCCAAACGGAAACAATACCCGACGCACAACTGATGGGGTACTTTATGGCAGGGTTGCAGGAGGGGATCCGTAATCAACTCAAGTTACTTGATCCGCGGGAGTTGATGGACGTTATGAGACTGGCAAAGGACGTGGAAGAGTTCCAAGGTGGTGCGAAGGCTGGAGGTGGAATCATGATCAAGAGCCAAACATAGGGGAAACCGAACGGTTCAGTGATGAGGACGGAACCCAGTCGGCACAATCAAAACCGAACGGGAGTCACAGAGAGGGGTCGGACAGGAGGAAAGGAAGGGACACCAGGGAGAGAAGTGGACCGATCATCTTTGAACAACAAAGGAAGGAACGTGTGGGATTTACCTTGTGCGGAGTATGTTAAACGAAGGGAAGAAGGGAGGTGTTTCAGGTGTGGGGAACCATTCGGTCCAGGCCATCGTTGTCCGGAAAGGAGTCTTCGGATGCTGATACTGGCAGAAGGTGAGGAGGAAGGCGGGGAAGAAGAAGCTGAGACTGAACTCGACCAGATGGAGCTATCAGCCTTCTCGGCAGGGGGCCTCACCCAGCCCAAAACGATGAAATTACATGGAAAAATAGGGAAGAAGCAGGTGCTGATTTTGATTGATAGTGGCGCCAGCCACAACTTCATAAGAAAGGAATTGGTAGAGGAGCTACGTTACCCATAGTAGATACCCCACCCTATAGGGTGAGTTTGGGAGATGGGCAGAAAAAAAAACACCAGGGGGTGTTGTGAAGAGGTAATGATTCGCATGGGAGAAGCTACAATCACCGAATTGTTCCACCTGTTTGAACTGGGCGGAGTTGACGTAATATTGGGGGTAGAATGGCTCGCTAAGCTGGGAGAAGTAACATTAAATTGGAGGGAACTGACCATGGTGTTCGGTCAAGAAGGAAGGAAGGTGACCATCAAAGGAGATCCTAGTTTAGCTAGGAGATTGGTGGAACCCAAAGCATTGTTCAAAATGAAAGAAGTGGAGGCCTGGATGTTGGTGTGGGAGCTTGGGGAGACAGAAAAGGACGAGGGAAGAAAACCGTTCAGTCAAGGAGAAGGACCATTCGGTCAGGACCTGACAAAGAAGCAGAATCATGCAATGGATCAGATTCTGAATCAGCACGCGAGAGTATTTCACGAGCCTAGCGGACTGCCTCCAGACAAGGGCATGGTTCATCAAATTCCATTAAAAAAGGGTACGGATCCAGTGAATGTAAGGTCGTACCGTTACCCCCATGTGATGAAGGGGGAGATTAAGAAGCAGGTGGCCGAGATGCTGAAAACTGGGGTCATAAGGCCGAGCACCAGTCCATATTCGAGTCCGGTAATACTAGTGAAGAAGAAGGATGGCAGCTGGAGATTTTGTGTGGATTATAGAGCCCTTAACCGGGCAACAGTACCTGATAAATTTCCCATCCCACTGATAAAGGAACTGTTAGATGAATTGAGAGGGGCCAAGTACTTTTCGAAGGTGGATTTGAAGTCCAACTACCATCAAATTCGAATGGGAGAGGGGGACATAGAGAAAACAGCCTTTCGGACTCACCAGGGTCGTTACGAATTCATGGTGATGCCGTTCGGTCTCACCAACGCGCCAGCCACCTTTCAGAGTGCGATGAACAGCCTGATGCAGCCTTATTCTAGGAAATTCGTACTTGTGTTTTTTGATGATATATTGGTATATAGCCGATCCTGGGAGCAGCACTTAGAGCATGTTGATTTAGTGCTAGGAAGGCTCGAGAAGAACAGATGGGTGGCCAACAGAAAAAAATGTGTTTGGCAAAACTAAGATAGGCTATCTAGGTCATCGAATATCAGAGAGGGGTGTAGAAATGGATCAGGACAAAGTAAGGGTTGTGGTAGATTGGGAGAAGCCCAAGACGGTGAAGGCTTTGAGGGGATTTCTGGGCCTGACAGGGTACTATAGGCGGTTTGTGAAATATTATGGGAAAATTGCCAAACCTTTGACCGATCTTAAAAAAGGGCAGTTTACATGGAACAAGCAAGCGGAGGAAGCCATGTCAAGATTAAAGAAGGCCATTACCACTGCACCAATACTGGTTCTGCCGGACTTTGACCAGCTGTTCCATATTGAGTGTGATGCATCAGGAAGAGGGATGGGAACGGTTCTAACCCAAGGGAAGAGGCCCATTGCTTTCTTCAGCAAGGCGTTATCGGAGGGGTCGTTGAGTAAGTCTGTATATGAGAAGGAATTGATGGTGTTGGTCCTATCCATACAACACTGGAGGCCCTATCTCTTGGGTCAAAAATTTGTGGTCCACACTGATCAAAGGAGCTTGAAATACCTATTGGAGCAGCACATCACCACTCAGAATCAGCAGAATTGGATTGCGAAGCTCCTGGGTTATGACTTTGAGATTGTGTACAAGTCAGGAGTCACCAACAGGGTAGCAGACACCTTATCTCGGAAGGAGGAGGAGGACCCGGAGGAGGAAAAGGAATTGAGGATTGTGGCCAGACCTTATTGGCAAGATTTCGGGGAGATTCTGGAGGAGGTTGAAGCGGATGAAGCGTTAAGGAAAGTGATAGAAGACTTAAGAAAGGACCCCAACTCACATCCCTCGTTTACTCTAGAACACTATCGGTTACACTATAAGGGAAGGCTGGTGATTTCAGCCCGCTCGGCCTGGGTGCCTAAGTTGATGGCAGAGTTTCATACAACTCAAACCGGAGGTCATTCAGGGGTCTATCGGACTTATCGCAAGGTAGCACAATCTCTTTACTGGATAGGAATGAAGAAAGTCGTGACTGACTTTGTTGCAAGCTGCCTGGTATGCCAACAGCATAAATATTTGTCATCCTCTCCGCAGGGATTGCTGCAACCTTTACCCATACCCAACGCCGTTTGGGAGGAGATAAGTATGGATTTTATTGTGAAGTTGCCGAAGTCCCACGGGTATGATGCGGTGCTGGTAGTAGTGGACCTCCTCAGCAAATATGGACATTTCATACCACTGAAACATCCCTATTCTGCCCGCACCATAGCTGAGGTGTTTGTAAAGGAGATTGTCCAATTGCATAGGGTACCAATATCTATCGTGAGTGATAGGGATCCACTGTTTCTGAGTATTTTTTGGAAAGAGTTGTTTAAATTGCAGGGAATTCAACTGAAGATGAGCACAGCCTATCATCCTGAATCCGATGGTCAAACTGAGGTAGTAAACAGGGTGTTGGAAGGGTATCTGAGATGCTTTTGCTCAGAACAGCCAAAGGGATAGAGCATAGTACTACCCTGGGAGGAATATTGGTACAATACCAGCTATCAGGAGGCGGCGGGATGTACCCCATTTGAAGCAGTAGGAGATCTCCCCCTTCTTTGCACAGGTTCATACCAGGGGAGACCTTAGTGGAAGCAGTCGGCCAGGAGTTACAGACAAGGGACGAGGCACTAAAACAGCTAAAGTTCCATCTAGCAAGGGCTCAGGAACTAATGGTGAAGCAGGCCGACAAAGCAAGAAGACCAGCAGATGTGGAGGTGGGAGATTGGGTGTACTTGAAGATCAGACCACACCGACAGACTTCGATGCTATCCAGGCTGCATCCTAAACTAGCCGCTCGGTATTTTGGACCTTTCCAGGTCATACAGCAGATAGGAGAAGTGGCTTTTAAGCTTCAACTACCAGAGACCGCTCGGATACATCCAGTTTTCCATATGTCGCAATTGAAGAAGGTCGTGGGGGAGAAGAGTGTGGAGAAAGAATTGCTAATAGATTTACAGGTGGAGGGACCGTCTTTCTGGCCGGTCAGCGTTCTGGATAGAAGATAGGTACAACAAGGAGAGGACGAGCGACAGGAAGTGTTAATAGAATGGCAAGAGGGAGGACCGGACAGGGCGACATGGGAAGATGCCATGACCATCCAAGACCAATATCCAGACTTCAACCTTGAGGACAAGGTTGATCTTCAGGCGGTGGGTAATGTTAGGGGCTCGAAAGTGTATAAGAGAAGAAGGTATAAGAGGGAGAGAGAGGGGGACCGAATGGTAGAAGGCGGGGAACTAGTTGGCCGAGCGATAGACGAGGGAGGACGACCAGGCCGAACAGTAGAAGGCGGGGAGCTAGTTGGCCGAGCGGTACACGAGAGAGGACGACCAGGCCGCGAGAAAGCATCCTAACTGCCACAGCAATTAGGATGGGTGGGAAATTAAATAAAGTGATAAGAGAGATATTTTGAGAAGATATTCAGCAGAGAATAATTAGAGTAATAGAGCCATATCTCAGTATATTATTACGTATAAGTTAAATATAGTAAATAAGGCTAGAGATATTCTTATCGGATAATTATAATAAATAGTGTTATTTTATATTATTCTTTACCTTTATGGGAGGGAATTAATTAGTACAAATAAAGGGGAAACCTAGGGTTAAGGGTATGTTTTTGATTAGTGAGTTTTGTAAAGAGAGGTTATGTTCTCAGGTAACTGATGGAGATCTTGCTCCCAGTTATTATTTGTTTTCCTTGATACAGTTATTTCCATTTAATAAAGAGGTTTATTCAGCTATTTACCATTGTTCATTGTCTGTGAGAGTGTGAGTGGTTGTGTTTGGCTAGTTTACGTACTCAGGTACGTAACACACACGATATTCCTTGGACGTGACTTTTTAATCCAAATTCAAATCTCAAGAGGACTTGAGAATGATTGTTTTAGCAAGATCTTGGAACATAAATCCTTGATGTCTATTTGATACCATTGCAACTGGAGTAGGTGTTCTTATCTGTATTGATGCTGCTTCTATCAACAAATATAAGGTCACTTTCCAAGAATCTTGGTTGATATAGATCTACTAAAAGAACTGTCGGTGCAGGACTCGGTAAAAAGTAAAGGATTTGCTTTCTTTTTCTCTTTTTCTTAAGAAAGATTGTCTGAATTTTGCTCTCACGTCTTCTTTCAACCCATTCATAAAACTTTCCAGCAATTGTTTTCTCCCAAACCTTGAACAGAACCAACATATTTCTCAAACTTAGTAACATATTCTTCACCAAATTATCTTGCTTCAAAGCTCATGATGACTAGAAGGGATTACTCGACACAGGTTGAAATCCTCCATTAATGCCACCTTGAATTTTTCCAAACCCGTATTTGGGTTGCAAGATTCCCAACACTGAAACCACCTTAGTGCATCACTTTTTAATGCCACCATAGTTGCCTCCATTTATTCACCAAGCATAACCCATCACCCTATACCAAAAAAACGTTGGGGCTTTGTCGTCTACCAAACACAACTTCTCCCCAAAACAAACAGATTTGGATTTAGAACAATAACCACAAGAATATTTTTATTGATCTTAAAGAACTTCTCATCCAAACAGTTCTCAATTGAACAAATCCCAGGTATTTCAAGGAACCTGAACCCTTCCCACAGAACTATTCAATTTTCCTCTTAGTACTAACAAAAACAAACTTCCTCTATTAGTAGTCTTTACTCTACTAGACAGCTGACCCAACTATTACAAATTTAATTTTTCTTATGTTTTTCTCTGGTATGCGATTTTAATAGAAGGATGTCCTGTTCTATCAAAATCTTGCAATGCTACCTTCCATTGAATATGTATCTGCGAATAGATGTAAGTGAGAAAGAGTGATCATGCTTGTTAACCTGTAAAGATTGGTTTGGAGGCTGCTTGATATTAAATGTAAACTCCTCATTCCATGTTGGCTCTTTTGTCCTGCCATCAATTAATTTTACATAAATGAACCCAATCTAATTGGAAAACATTATACAAAGATACAGCTGAAGTTAAGACATTAAATTTTACATAAATGAACCCAATCAATTAATTTTACATAAATGAGCCCAATCTAATTGGAAAACATTATACAAAGATACAGCTGAAGTTAAGACATTAAATTTTAGCAAAGGAAGTAGAAGACAAGTACTCAGTGGGATTTTATGAATTAAAAACAAATGGTCCCTGCATGTTATTCTTGTATACATTTAGCCAATATACAAATTTGAAAGAAAATGATAATCCAA
Source organism: Vigna angularis (assembly GCF_016808095.1). NCBI lineage: Eukaryota > Viridiplantae > Streptophyta > Magnoliopsida > Fabales > Fabaceae > Vigna > Vigna angularis. The sequence goes on from NC_068972.1 coordinate 34,087,168, forward strand.
GATACTTCAAACTTAGGGAAATGCTTCCAGGGACAATATGAAAGATTTTTTAAAGAAAAGTCAAAACAGTCACATAGCACAAACTATGCAATGTAACATGGACTCTTAACCATGAGATGGTGGCCTTTGAATAAGTGAAATGAACAAAACAGAAATGTGATAAATGCTCACCCCCATTTGATACCGCTTTTAGCGGTCTGAGAATCCAGTTGTATGACAACATATGGGTCACTTGTTCCCTGGATGACACCAAAATAACCAATATAAATAATTAATAGAAATTATAGCAATAAGCAGTTGTATGAATTAACTAAAAATTTGGGGCAACAGGGATGATTGTCAGATACAAGTCGAAGTAAAATGTAGTACACATTTCATATCATTAGAGAACTATAATTAGGTTGGTAATTTAAAAGAAATAAAATAACCAACCCAGGGATCCATGGCAGGAAAATTGAACCCTTTTTTCAACTTTATAAAGAGTTGACCATCATAAATTTCATGAACAAATTCCCTGCAGATACCCAAAATAATGTTGTTAAACATGCCATTATTCTAAGGAAATCTTGTAAAAATAATACTACTGCAACAACAACAACAAGCCTTGTTTGATTAGATAAGGGCAACAACATAGGATCAAGTGACACCATCAAATTTGTTAGATACATTATAGATATATTTTATATATGGACTTGGACCCATGCCTATGTTGTGTTATGTATGATGTGTATATATGTTCCTCAATTTTTTAAATACATAAAAGGGGATTCTTTTACATGAATACATACCATTTATTTCTACATAGTATTTAGAGCCTAATAAAAAATTTGTGCCTTCCCATGGACCCAATGATCACTGATGCCAATTTTCTAAGAGAGGATACTCTTTGATTCACATCAAAGAGACGTTGAATGTCATTAGCAAAGATAAAATGAATTTACAATATATATAAGTGGGTGCAAATCTCATCTTACAAGCCGGTTTGTAGGATTAAATTAGCCTTTAAGAGTATATGGGAAAATGCAAACCTCACCTTATAAATTGGTTTTGTAAGGTTGATTTAGGCTTAAAGTCTACTTCCTAAGATCGTATAAGAGTCATTTGATGCCTAATGCCTATCTAGTGAAATTTGTAGTTTGTTATTTGTTGGGCCTATTGTGCTATTTGTCCGAACCACCCATTAATGTTTACTCCCATACTCAAGATGCATATGCCTAAACATGAGCGATGTGTGTTGAAGATCCCATATTAACTATAGATAAGACAAAATTACAGTATATAAGTGACTGTGTTAGGTTCCTGAGTATGAAACCTAACTATGAACACTAACAGTAGGTAGAAATAGTAAAGAAAGAATGAGTTCTATTATTCACAGCAATAGAATTCTCATTACAAAGAATGGTTGGGAGCATAACCTCCTTGGTTGGGAGCATAACCTCCCTCACAAGACCCAAAAGTGTCTGTCTGTACAATCCAATTCCAAAAACTCCCTTTGACAACATAACAGAGTACTATTTATACAATTCTTCTTTCTTCTATCCTAAACCCATTACCCATTATATCCTCTCATCCTATATCCTCTCATCCTATATCCTATCATTACACCCCGCTGCAAAACAACCTTGTCCTCAAGGTTGGAATCGGGAAGCTTGATCTCATGGCTCCTCTTCATCATCGTGTTACCATATGAAAGGAACCCACTGTTTATGCCCTCTCATCCTAATTCAAGTCAGGAGGCTGGGGTGGTGGCAAATCCTCCCCCACACCTGAAACACCTTCCCTCCTCTCTCCGTTTCAGGAATTCTGAGTAAGGCAGATTCTGGGCGTTCAGTACTGACCCCACACTCTCGGCGACTCCCGATCTGCCTGGGTGATTAGCCTCGGACCGCTCGGTGACTCCTGATCGGTCTGGGTTATAGTGATTGGCCTCGGACTGCTCAACAACTCTCGATCGGCCTGGGTTATAGTGATTGGTCTCGGACCGTGTCACCTCACCGCTCGTTCATCCCCAAGACGACTGGTCTTCTATCCCGCCCCCGTTCCCCACCTTTGCGCCTCCCTGGAACTCTTCAACATCCCTTGTGATCCGCATCGCCACCATTAATTCATGTGGGTCATGCGGTCGGACTTGATTCCAGATGTCCTCTTGCAATCCCGCAAGAAAATATCTTAATAGCTGCTCGTCCAGCACTCTCTTCGTTCGACCCGCCAATATCTTGAAGTCTTGTACATACTCATCCAGCGTCCTTATCTGTTTCGATGCCGTCAAACGCTTAACAATGGTTCCAAACCTTATCACCAAGGCTTCCTTCAAACCATCCCAAGAAAGTTTCTTGGTTTTAGCCTTCCAGAATCTGAACCAATACCCTACACTTCCCTTCATACTAATGTGCGTCAGACGCACCTTTTCTTCCTCCGTCACCACTTGAAGTTCGAAGAATTTCTTAGCGCGATTGATCCAATTCAATGGGTCGAGTCCCTCGAAGATGGGTAATTCCCCTTGCTTCCTACCACTGTATTGCCCCGACGCACCTTTTCTTCCTCCGTCACCACTTGAAGTTCGAAGAACTTCTTAGCGCGATTGATCCAATTCAATGGGTCGAGTCTCTCGAAGATGGGTAATTCCCCTTGCTTCCTCCCACTGTATTGCCCCTCATGATGTTTAACTTTTCTTCCACCATTGTTTTCTTCTCGTGTGTCCCTCCTGTCCTCATCAACGGACACTTGGCTCCCATTTGAGTGTCCATCCTGGTTCCTGTTTCGTCCACCCAATATTTGCATGATTTCTTGTAAGTCTTGACGCATCGCGGCCATTTCTTGCCATATTTCTTTTCCATTCTGCCATGCTCCTTTTGCCGGTCCTCCTCTCCAAGGTATTGTCTCTTCCTTCCCTCATGCTTATCCTTCCTTCGATTCTATTCTCCAAAGCGGTAGCTTGCCCACCGTCTTGCTCTGCCTTTAATTGGATCCGGCAGATCGGACCAATTTGTTAGGTTTCTGAGTATGAAACCTAACTATGAACAATAACAGTAGGTAGAAACAATAAAGAAAGAATGAGTTCTATTATTCACAGCAATAGAATTCTCTTTACAAAGAATGATTGGGAGCATAACCTCCCTCACAGGACCCAAAAGTGCCTATCTGTACAATCCAATTCCAAAAACTCCCCTCTAACAACATAACAAAGTACTATTTATACAATTTCTCTTTCTTCTATCCTAAACCCATTACCCATTATATCCTCTCGCCCTATATCCTATCAGACTGCAAATCTCACCTTAAAGGTCAATTTTGTAGGATTGAGTTAGGTTTAAAATTCACTTATTAAGAGATATCGTATGCGTTTTTTCCAAAAAAAAAAACATGTCTTAAAGCATCTAAATATTTATAGGACATCTCATTCAATTGAATACCCCAAAACAACAAAAAACTGGAAGTCCAATTTCTTCCATAGAGATTTATCTTCATTCGAAAGAGCACTAACTTCCTTTTTATAAAGATCTGGTATTTTTAACTAAGGAACCATAACTCCATAGATGTGGACCAAGAAAAGTAGTTTGTCTAGGTCCAGTTTAGTTGTAGTGCTAATAGTAGGAGTAGAATAAAAAAAGGAGCAAAAGTAGTGTAAGTTATTCCAGAGACAAAGCCATAAACAAATTTGTGAAGAGAGGGAAAGACCCAAAGGCATGAGGAGACAACCTTGACTAGCTATATAAGTGCATTGAACCAAGAAGACAAGGGTAGAAACATGCTCAAAAGACACAACAAGATAAACAACAACAAACATTTGTCATTCTGACACTAGGACGGAGCACCTTGGACACGCGCGCACACACCTAATGCAAGGTTGACAAGGATCACTGCATGGTAAGGCATCACGCAACCACCAGATTTGAGTCATACTCCTTAAGACACACCTAACCTTGACTTCATCAAACAAAATGGCGACAACAAACAACAAATGGAGACAACAGAAAGTGGTGGTCCAGCTACATGGCTCTTAATACCAACTTGAATTTGAATGTGATTAAAAAACATTGATTTACATACTCAGCTAATGTATATTTTCTATTTATGAAGTAGGAAAGAGTACATTACAGAGAAAAGTTATATCCTATAAGACTCAACGAGTTATGCTATGTACATATACCCAAAAAACAAGTTTAGAGAAGTTGTACAATACAATAATAATCATAAGTTTAACAAATATTTTAGAGGAGATTGGAGGCTAACGAATTCCAAACCCATTGACACAACTATAGATCCCAATGTTAAACTACTAATATGTTAGGAAGAGCCACCTTCAAATCTTGAGAGATACACGAGACTGGTTGGAAACTAATCTTGATATCTCCTTTGTGCTTTGTGTGTTCAGTCAGTTTCTTAATGCATCATGTGCAAGAAATTGGAATTAAATCCATTCACGTTCTTAAGTACATTAAAGAAGCCCCTATACAATAATCATACTCAAGTTGTAGGATACTCAGATGCAGATTGAAAAGCTGCACCTACTAACAAGTGATCCACATCCAAATAAGAAGTAGAGTTTAGTGGCAAGATCGAACAAAAAAAGTAGAGAACAAAAATATGGCTTCTGCCTCTTGTAAGCTTATTTGACTCAAATAGCCTCTTAAAGAACTAAGATTTGGAAAGTTACAAGATGATTCTCATTTGTGATAAACAAGTTGCTATTCATATTGCCTCAAGTTTATTATTTCACAAGACGACCAAACATATTCAAATATACTATCACTTCACCAAGAAAAGATTTTACATAGAGACATTAGCACTCAATTTGTTAATTTTAATGATCAACTAGCAAGTATCTTCACCAAATCATTGTAGGGCCCTATGATTGACTATATACATTACAAGCTTGGTATATATGATTTCTATGTTTTGGTTTGAGAGGGGTGTATTAGTTATATTTTGTAAGGGCTTGAGTCCATCCCTATGAAATATTAGGGGAGTAATTTTGCATGTGTTCCTCAATTTTGCTAATACATGCAAGGGGGTTCTATCATATGAATATAAGTCATTTCTCACCAAAAGACTATATAAAAAATGCATTTGATATGGTCAAGTAATAAAAGTGTCAAAAAGCTATTTCTGGTTTTATTCGTGGAGGATAAATTGCTCTTCAAAAGAATACATAGACATAATAACTGAAAATCCTGATTTATGATGGATATAATATATCCCTACAATTCAGGACCGATGAGCATGTACAATAAATATAAAATATAATGTCAGCCTATCACTCATCCTATCTATCCTCCTAATTATGAAATTAATTTTTTCTAATTATGTAATTAATTAAAACTGTACAAGAAAATATTAATTGTAGTATACATCAAGGAATTCTGACAAAAAGAACAGCGGCTGCATGTGCAACCATGAAACTTAGGAATGCAAATGAATCATACTCAGAAAGGTAGACTGTCTTGCAACCAGCAGCATCAACTTCCCTCCTGCCTATATTTTCCTGCAACATATTGTAATGGGGAGAAAAAGAAAAGGTTTGAAAAGGAGTTTGGAAATATCATTAAAAGAAACCATTATTTTCATTGTAACAGTGATCGATTTATTCCATTCAACTCATAATATCATGAAGAAATAGCAAGAATCATATAATTAGCATACATATTTATCTATTTCTGTTTTCATTTCAACGTCTATAATTAAACCATATGTTATAAACTTACTAATAATTTTATATTAGCTTATTTTTCACAACAGAAGAGTAAAATATATAAAAATAATTCCTGAAATTTAGTCTTTCAATTAACAACATTACCTAACTACATTAGAGATCAAATTAATTGACGACCAAGTACCAAATTGAATAACACATGCCTAAGTTGAGGTCTAAAGTGACTGTCCGCAATTACCTAACGGATATTATCAATTTCAAGCAACAAAAATTCTTTCTCTAAAGCTCATGGAATAAGATGGTCAATTGTTATAATTTCCTATGCTTCTTCTAGTAGTAACATAGCGCAACCCATCAGACTAAAGATAATCACCAAAAGGCCCAGCCATTTTCAAGGACTATTTGACTCTGTATGCTGAGAAATAGACGATAGGTACTAGAACAAAACATAGTTGCAACAGCCACATGCTTATATGAAATATCTTTCACATATTCTATTTTCTGTTTTCGGATTTCACCGACCAACAATCATTGGATTTATAACTACATTAAACATTTGATTGAGAAATGAGAAATGGAGGAGAATTATCTTTTGCCTTGAATTAGCAATATCTTAGTATACTCTTAGAATATTTTCCCTATCCACTAGTCCAACCTATCAGGCCAGAGCACAACATAAAAAAATTGTCACTAACCATTTGGAGCATACTATCCAACATCTTACACAAACACAATCTACCCATACCCACACATTATGACCTAACTCTGAAGGTTAAGGCATTCTAAACCATTTAGACACCTGCACCACCTACTCCACTACCTCTTTATAAACCAATTCTTCCTCAATATCTGTTAGGGATGGAGAGTTTACGAGTGAAGGAATAAAACATTAAATGCCTAATTGCCTTAACTGCCTAAGCAGTTAGGAAGAGCAGGGGTATTGGTTGTATAAATAGCAAATAATCAATTGTAGTGGGGGGTCGATTGTTTTGATTGTAGTCTAATAGGGTTTGTCATCCTGAGGAGGGAGGTTAGGCTCTCTAGAGGGAGGTTATGTTCCCAAACCCAGTTCTTGTAAAGAGATTCGTTTACGATGAATAATAGCAAAACTCATTCTTTCATTTCTGTTTCTATCTTTTGAGTGTTTTCTTGTTAGGTTCCAAACCCGAAACCTAACAATTGGTCTGACCTGCCGTTTCGAAGTGGGGGTGAAGGATCAAGAAATTGTCGGATCCCAAATTGGGCGCAAGAACGAGTTATGGAGAGAACGACGAAGGGAGGACTGGAGGCGTTGGAGATTACGATGGAAGGGGTGAAGGCTGAGTCCGCCGCTGTACGACGGGAACTGCAACAATTAATACGGATGATGGAGGCGCGGTCTAATAACCATGATAGAGACTCGGATGGAAGTCAAACATCCGTAAATGATAATCCGGGGAGGCGCGATGAGGACACTGGAGGAAGAGGGAGCGGCGATCATCAAGGGGTGCAACATAACTGGAGGAAGAGGGTGGACTTACCCATGTTCGAAGGGCTGGAACCTCACAGTTGGATCAATCGGGCGGAACGATTTTTCGATATCCAGAAGGTAGCGGAGGAAGATAAGGTGGAACTCGCGTATATCAGCATGGAGGGCAGCGCGAGTTACTGGTTCAAGTTCTGGAAGGAAAAGGCCACCAATCGTTCATGGGAGGGCCTTAAGGCAGCCATGATCGGCCGATTTTGGAGTGGATTTCGGGGGTCTGTATTCGAACGAATGGCGATGTTGCGGCAGGAGGGAACCGTGGAAGAGTACATTCGCGAATTTGAGGTGTTGGTAGGACAAACACGTGGCATACCGGAGGAGCAGGTGTTGGGTTATTTCCTTGTCGGGTTGCGCGAGGACATCAAGGGGCAGGTGCGCATTCAGGACCCGCAGGAGTTGACGGTGGCGATGAGAATCGCGAGAGACATGGAGGACGTGGCGCTCATGACGAAAGGGGGAAGTTGGAATGCGACCAAGAATTTGCAATCGTGGGAAGAAGCGATCGGGGCAGACACAAGAAACGAGATCAATCACCCAAATCCGAGTCGATCGAGCGGGGCAGAAAGCGGACGATCGGTGAGAAGAGAAGAAGTCGCAACGAGTAGTGTAATGAAACCGAACGGTAAGGTGGGGCAACCAAACAGTATGGGCGGGAGCGACAATAGAGGCCGAACGGTGAGGAACCTGCCCTATCCTAAGTTCCTGAAGAGAAAAGAAGAGGGACGATGTTTTCGATGTGGAGGACCATTCGCGCCCGGTCACCATTGTCCAGAAAGGAGCCTGCGGGTGGTACTCTTAGCAGAGAATGAGGAAGACGATGAAGAGGAGGATTTGCCACCACCCAAGCCTCTTGATCAAGCCGAACGGTAACGGGGAACAACCGAACAGTATCAACAAGATAGACCGAGGGATTGCGATAACAGACCGAGCGGTTAATGGGTAGCGATAACAGACCGAGCGGTTAAGGGGTAGCGATAACAGACCGAGCGGCCGAACGGTATCAGCAGGAGAGACCGAGTGGACAAGTTTCCCGTTTCCAACCTTGAGGACAAGGTTGTTCGGCAGCGGGGTGTAATGTTAGGGATGGAGAGTTTACGAGTGAAGGAATAAAACATTAAATGCCTAACTGCCTTAACTGCCTTAGCAGTTAGGAAGAGCAAGGTTATTGGTTGTATAAATAGAAAATAATCAATTGTAGTGGGGGGTCGATTGTTTTGATTGTAGTCTAACAGGGTTTGTCATCCTGAGGAGGGAGGTTAGGCTCTCTAGAGGGAGGTTATGTTCCCAAATCCAGTCCTTGTAAAGAGATTCGTTTACGATGAATAATAGCAAAACTCATTCTTTCATTTCTGTTTCTATCTTTTGAGTGTTTTCTTGTTAGATTCCAAACCCAGGAACCTAACAATATCCCACCACCCTCCAATCGGGTTGGAAGTTCTACATTTTGATGGTAATGATCCCCTGGGGTGGATTTTCTAAAACCAACCAATTCTTTGACTATAAGTGTACTCCAAGCAATGAATGTATCACCGCCTCTTTCAACATGGACAGACCTGCATTAAGTTAGTCCCAATGGACGTTTTGGAATGGCTTTATCACTTCTTGATCGAGTCTTCTTCATGATATAGAAATTTGTTCGCCACCATCTTTATACAATGACCCTTGAACATAGTCCTACTTTCTTTTCTTTGTTTCAACAAATCACTTAGGACCTGCTTCTTTCATAGAATATACCATACATTAGGAAATCATTTTCTTTCAAGTGAATATATAGCTCATCCATAATAGACCTTGTGTTTCATTGTTCCGTACTAGAATTGCATCAAAGACTTGCTCCCCTCTACTATTGTTGATATTCATCCTTTACTTCAGCCTCTTTCAATCCTTGACTCCAAGATTGACCTCCCCACTTCTCCTCCCACCAAGCTTGTTCTTGTTTACTGGATCGTCATCTCACCCCAAGATAACAACTGGGAGAACTAGATGAGCTCCACACTACTTTCCAAAGAATAAGTGGGCTTGAGAACCGCTAGTCCACAAAGGGAGCAAGACACGATGGGGAAGAGTATATGTGATAAAGAAGAATTGGATGACTGAGGTGACATAACTAATGGGTAGGACAGTTAGAGGAGAGAGTATACTATTTTGTGGGAGAAAATCAATCATGGAGGGAGAAAGGATAGCTAAGGAGGCCCTTTTTTCCTGAAGGAGAGGAGGAGGAATTGCTTGGGCTGTTTTATAGGAGCCTAGCTCAGTGCAGTGGGATTTGTTATCCTTCTGTATTTTGCTTTCATTGACAAATAATACAAATGTGAGTGATTACTTCCTTTTTCTACTTTCTTCTGTAACAGTGTGATTGTTACCAGAAAGGCCGAACAATTTCAAGGATTATATTTGATACCAGATCAAAGAGAATCACCAAAAGGCCTAACAATTTCAAGGATTATATTTGACTCTATGGTAAGGAAAAGAGGATCACTAGAAGGCACTACAACAAAAGCTAGTTGCAATGGACACATGCTTTTACGAAATAACTTTTACAGATTCTACTTTCTGTTTCCGGATTTCGTGCACGACCAACAATTAGATTTTTAAATCTGGTAGGCTTTGTTCAATTGAATGGATTTGGGGAAGAGTGATTGAATAGATTTGAGAGGATTTGAAGGTAAATTTTTTTGTTGTTTATTTGAGTGGATTTGGAGGTAAGTGAGAGTGGATTTGGAAGTAAAGTTTGTGAGAATTAGTGTAGGATTTGATTGATGTAACAAATTAAAAAAATTTACTTCCAAATTCACTCAAATAAACAACAAAAAACTTACCTTCAAATTCTCTCAAATCCATTCAATCACTCTCTCCCAAATCCATTCAAGTGAACAAAATGTTAAAGATCTGATGGAGAAAATAGAAGAAGAATTATTTGTTATCGTGAATTGGCAATAGCCTAGTATAACCTTATAACTGTTTTCCCTATGATCTCCCCTGTCTTTTAGAAGGGACTAGAAACCTGCTAAGCTGTATTAAGTTTATAACATTATTGTACAACTTTTACCTTCTGGAGGGTAGATTCCCTTGGTCTAATGGTGAGTTGTGATTGTTTGTGTCGGTTATATATTCTCCCTACTATGCATTCTGAAAATTAATGAATTGAGCATTCTCAGCTATGCCTATTTGGTAGTAGTCACCTTTTGGTCCCTTATATCCAAATTTGTGTAAGAGTGTATGGACTAATTTGATACTAAAAGAATTAGTAAAAAATATATATTAGAAAAAATTGTATTTCCATTGATATTAAAATTGTACAGCAATGATAAAATGATAAGAAAAATTAAAAAAATACTACCAAATCAGTCACTAAAATTTTATAATTGTAATTAAAAATCAATCTCAATCCTGAAATTTTATTAGAAAATAGATTACGTAAATATAGTGTAAGACAATTATATACTGTTATTCAATCACAATTGCCTACTACAAGTTTGATGATTTTTTTAATACCTTGAGAAAATATTAACTGTTTACATTCTTTTAACGTTAAAAATGAGATTTTAAAATGGCACTCTTGCCATCCCAAAATGACTTCAATATTGCCTAAAGAATAAATCAAGGCGATATTAATCATACTGTTCTTAGTATGCTCCAATTAAGTTAACATAAACACCACTAGGAGTAATCAAATGACCAATTATCACAATTATAATTAATATTAATATTATTATATTCAATATTATTAATATTATTATAACAATATATAAATATAAAATATACAATAAGATCTATCAATATAATCTTAGCCTTAGCCAAAAACTAAATAAAAAAAACTCTTCTAGCACTGCAATTATGAACTATTAGCACAGCTTCACTATTCCCGAAAGTTTCTTCTATTTTCTACAGAAAAGAACAAAAAGAACACGTACAGGTGGAGTTGTGTATGCTTCGAAAGCGAAACCAGCGAGAATAACCGCAAGATTGATATCGAACGGAGGCCGATCATCGTCCTCAGGAACAGAAACCCGCTGAAGCTGGGAACCAGTTTTTGAGGAGCAGCAGATTGAAGGAACTCGCCTCCTCCGCGCGGTCGAGAAAACGCGCAATTTTCCGAGAAAACGAGGAGGAAAGGTGCGAGAAAATATTGGCCTGCGAGGAGGCGGAAGCGTGGAACAAAGAGGAGAGAGAGCGTAACGGAATTGGACGGAGGACATTTTCTTGTTACATTACAAGAGGCGGGAAGAGAGAAAGATAATAAACATTAATAGAAGAAATAGAAGGAAGGGAGTGGCAAAAGGTGTAATTAAGAGGAATGGAAAGGGTAAATGGTTGAGAATAGACAGTGGATTTTCGTGTATAGCCAAGGGAAGAAGTGTGCTCGTTTCTGGTTAGTTCTGGAAAGCATGTCAACAGGTTTCTTTCCATGGACGGTGACACTTTTCTACGGCTTTTATTCCTTTATTTTTTATTTATATAGGTGTGTTTAATGTTATAATTTAAGGGCTTCTTTTACACGTGAAGAAACAAATTACTTTCTTTTTCTAATTATGATTAATTTTTAATAACTAAAAATTATGTAACGTGAAACACAGTGATAAAAAAAATAATTCTTTTGAACTAGCGAAAAGACGTATGCGCTAATTATGATTAACTTTTAATAACTAAGAATTATTTAATAGTTAACCACTATGAAACGTGAAACGCAATATAAAAAAATAATTCTTTTGAATTAGTGAAAATATGTCATTGTTTCGTAATTATTTGTTATTGTATGTATTTTCTTGTCTATTTCACTTTTAATTAAAATTATTAAATTAAAATGAATTAATTCTGTTAATTCTGTCTCAATTTTTTTCTAAAATAAAATAATAATATTTTTTCCAAAATTAAAATCAAATTTATTATTTATATAAATATTTTACTGGTATTTATATTAAAATTTAGTTTTATATCAAATATTTTTGAAATTATTTTTAAATTAACACTCATAATATTATTGAATTTCATTTAAATTAATAATTTTTAATCTTATAAAAAATATAGATTAATAATATAATAATTTTAAATATTTACTTTTTAAAATAAAATTTGAATTTATTTAATAAATATAATAATATCTATACGATAAAGTAACGTCTGACTTCAAATAAAATAAAATATAAATAAATATTTATCTGACTTAAAAATAGTAAAATTTAAAATGAAAATAATTTAAAAACAAGTTTTATTATATAATTTAAATATAAAAAATATACAATCATTAACTTTCAGTTTAAAAATAATTATTTAATTAGTTTTGAAATAAAGATAAATTATTATGTAATAATTAAAAACATGGATACTCATTTTTCTCAAAACAAGTATTAAAAAAAGTTTTATAGCTGTTGTTTGGAAAAGAAGTTATGTAAGCCTTATTTGAAAGTATTTATTTATCTATAACATTAATAAATGAGATTTTCCTTGTATATAAATTACTACAAGTGATGATATCACTTTTTGTATTTAATCGTTTTTTAACTTAAGCGTTCTATTAAATTAAAATAAATGTCTACAATAGAAAAATATTTACAAAACAAACAAAAATTATTTATAATAAAATTTAAAAAAAAAATAGTTGCATTTACTTTTAAATTATAATAATAATTTTATTGCTTTTTGTTATTATAAAATATAAGTTGACACAAACCCATGTTTTCATAACAAATTATAAAATTACAAAATTAAAACATTTTTTTAAATTATTTTTACCTTTTAAAATAAAGTATATGGTTACATGAGTGAATATGTGAAAATGAGAGTGTTTATTGCGAGAAAGGAAACATTGAATGAAGATGTGGCTCTTGTGATAAAGTGTTACAACTGAGAACGTGATGGTGCCCCTATCTATGAGTTAGGGTTTCTGTGTGAAGATTGTCAGAGCAAGCGGCCCGTGGATGGAGTCAGAACGTTATTTTTCCACCAGTGGTTAGGTTGTGCAGTAAACTTTAATTCTTATAATTTATTTATGTACAAGACCTACAAAACATATGTAATGAAAGTTGTAATACATCATTAATATCATCTTCTTCAGACATGATCAAAATCAACTTCTTTAAAGTTTTGCTTAATTTTCCAATTTCAACAAATTCCACATTTACAATACCTTTTTCAAGATACCTAAAACTCATTTACTGTTATGCTCGAGCAATAATTGTCCACCACTCTATGAAAACTTTTCAAATGCATCAACACGTTGTCTACAACTCAATGCTTTCAAGTCGATTAGAAAAAATAAGCACACTTGTCTGTAATCAACAACTCATTCTTCAAATGGTGTCTAATCTCATCGATGCATATAAAGGGTAAGTGAATTAATCTAACAAAACAAATGTTTTTCTCCTATATATATGAAGCTCGTTTTGTGTTTACATTAGAAAAATGTCATAGTGACATTTATAAATGTTAGTGAGACATAAAAAAATTCTGAGGATTTTTTTCCTACAAATTATGTTTTCTTCCTGCACTTTTAGCGGGAAAACATTAGAAGAAGTGGCATTATGAGTAATTTCAAGTTTATATTTTTTTTTTCGAGAATAAGCTCATTCTTTTACTCTCATGTTGTATAATTGAGTAACATTTTGCTTTGTTACATCTTCTTGTATTTTATGTATGAAGTTGTTATGTTTTTTTGTCAAAGTGTTGTTTTGTTAAGTACTAATAATGAGTATTTTCTTTTTTTGAGATGATTTTGGTAAAATTTTGGACTTTGAATGAAAGATGGTGTAAGTTGATTCTAATACTAACAAAATTACTAGTTATGAGATGTATATAAGTTTTTTATAGAGAAATATTGTTGAAGATTTACTAAATAGACTTCCAAGAGAGAAGTGAGTCACATTAGATAAAGTTAAAAAATCTTTCTAGACAAAGTTTTCCTCAATCCCCCCTTCTTAGACAAAATTTTCCTCAGTCCCTTTATACAAATTTTCTTTAGAAATCTTCAATAATGTTAATATTCTACCATAGAATATCGCTCGGTCTTCATCTTTTTTTCACCCTAGTTTTTTCTGGTACCTTTTGCACAAGGTTGATCATTTATTCAACATTCTTATACATATAGGATTTTGTGGTTGAGATTGATTTATAAGTTATCATCATTTTGAGTTTCATCACAACTTCATCTCCAAGTTGGTGTATTATGCTCTCAACAGCCAAACTATCGCGCCCTTGTTGGAGAACTCCAAGTTTTGATGAGAGAGAGGAGAATTTATAGTTTTAAAGTTGCAATTGCCTTTTGAACTTTGATCAGTGCACAAATTGGTTTAAAAGCTTCACAAGTGGTTGGTATTTGATTGCAAACTTTGATTGACACAATTATATATCCACAATTTTTTTAATAAAATACTCATCATAAAAAATAATTTAATATAGAAAATAGATGGAGTATGAAACTAACACTCCTTAAATGCTTTGCAAAATTTTGATCATAAATGTTCATGATACTACGAGCAAGATGATTATTGATTGTGATTAAATATCTTTTACACAAGGTGATGATAGTATAAAATGTAAAAGTTTGATAAATTTTATCTCATCCCACGGTGGACACCAAATGTTCTTATCAGAATTTTGTCATATTAATCTAAGTCCACTCACTGGTACTTTGATAGTCAAGTCAATAAATAATATCTTGTGAGTATGAGAATAAAAAATAATATTGAATTAGTACACTTTATCTGTTATCACAATATTTAAAAGTTTACGTGAACACGATACTATAACAACAAATAAAATAAACTTAAAATATAATAACAAATTAACAAATATATTAATTGAATTTAGTTTATTATAAACTATATTTTATTTATATTATCATAAATACCAATTTTCCATAATTTTAAAAATATTAATATTTCATACAAATTTTACACATGCTATTAACCTAAGCATAATAATATATTTGGAGTGTGGAATGTATAATTTTTCAAAGTATCTCACATGACACAATTTACAATAAACTTTACCTTTGTTCGTAGCCTCACAACAAATAATAATGTTTTTTACACTTATGTATGTCCCACTTATTATTGATCCTCTAAAATATTATAAATATTTACTTATTCTATTAGTCATTACATTTTTTTTTCATATACTTTTTTACTTCTATTCACTCGTTCATCTCTTTTATATTGTAATTTAAGTTTTTTAATACTTAAGCATTTATTATTGTCTCCTAAAATAGTCTCTTAAGCGAGTGAGGAAGTTTTATTTTTAAGAGGATATTTTTGTTTTTGAAATAAGTTTTTCGTCAATTCATTGCCCTTTCACTGATACACAACCTATTTATTTTTACATTTTAGTGCTTCTAGACTTGGTTCCACATTAATTAGTATAGATCGACTTAAAGGTGAGTAAATCTTGAACAAAACTTGTTTTCACCAAGAATCGAGGCTGTCAAAATGCTGCCATATCGGATTCAACATTGTTAATGCTGAGTTTGGACGAGATAATTTAAAATGACATTTTATTTACTTGAAGAATTTAAATTCTTTTACACTAAAATGACTTATATATACAAATTTTTTCGTTGGTTCTTTTCACTTTTATTTTTCAAGTTATCATTTTATTTGAATTTATTGATTTTTAAATTTAACCATTTTTCTAAATTAAATAAATAAAAATCATCTATTAAATAAATTAAAACTATTTGTAATTAAATTATAAAAATGATTTTTTATTTTATTTTTATAATTATAATTTTTTTATTTCAAAAATATTGAGCACATGTAACATATATTTTTTCACTAGTTTAATTAGTAATTATAAAGAAAATGAAATTAAAATAATTTTGAAAAGTATTTCAAATCAATAAAATAAATGAATTTTGAAAGGTGAGTGAATTTTAAAATTTTCTCACTCTACTCACGAAAACAATGGTGACTCGATCTAAATTGAAAGTTTAGTCGAGTCAACTTATACTAAAAGTTCAATCAAGTAGGTTTGAGTTTAAAGTTCAACTCGAGTTAAAAGTTCAATTTGATTTTATTTGGATCGAAAGTCGAATGAATTTGGTTAGGATTGAATTTTGAGATAAAATAACTAAAGTTAAAAGTTAATATGAGTCGATTGAACTAAAAGTCAAGTTGAGTCAACATGAAAGTCAGGCTAATTCAGCACATGTCGAAAGTCGAGTTAATTTAATCAAGTTGAAAGTCAAGATAAATCAACTAGGTTGAAAGTCAAAAAATAAGTTAGGAAAAAAGTCGAGATGACTAGACCTAAATGAAAGATTAAGACAAATTAATGTAGGCCCAAAATCAAAATAAATTTGTCTAAATTAAATATCGAGACGATTAGACCAGACTAAAAATTAAAATGGGTTGACAAAAACTAAGGACTGAAACGAGTAAGTTCGAATTAAAGGCCAAGACGAACTTGTGTTATTCAAATATTTTTAAAACAAGATTTTATTTAAAAGAAAAATTAAATTGTTTAATCAAAACAAAAAAATTCAAATATAAAATATCTTAATTACTTTTCAAACAAACTATTTAAAAAATAAGAAGAATTTAATCATAAATAATTTAAATACTATACATTTGAATTTTTTTAGAATATTTGAAATCCAAGCCCAAAAATCAAGATTTATTTAAATAAAAAATTATTTTAAATGGCCAATTTAAAAAGAAAAATTATTTACTTTTGAAAAAGACGACAAACACTCGTTGAGACGCGGTGGCGTTCTAAATATCGTTTTGGTTTCCTCTTTTCTTTTTAGTTAAAACCCTTCCCTTCGTGTCTGTGGCGGGAACTCACTGTGCTTGCACTCTCTCTCTACCCTTCACGCAATGTACAGGGTAGTCACTAGAAACGTCGCCGTTTTCCTGCCTCGTTGCCGCTCTCTTTTGCACTTCTCTCATTCGCCATTTCCCATTTTCATTTCATGTGTTCCCTCTCGCTTCCTCCGGTAATATTTTCTTGTGTTTTTCGTTTCATATTTTGTCATATAGAATTTGTATTTAGTATTTTATCAGATTATTTGGTGAATATTCACTTTATCTGTCAAAACATTGTATTTAGAACTACACTTTAACATTGTATTATCTACAATATGTGTCTCGAAACGTGATTAGGTGTGACACTCACTTTAACCTACATATTATGTTTATGAACTCACTTGTATTCTTTATTCTTTATTCTTCAGTAAAGATTAATCATTCATCAAACCAGTGATACATCGCATGGCTACAACAAAAATCTATATTATTTAGTTCTTGCAGAAACCTTTTTTGTTGAAAACTGACTTTTATACTTCCTTGATCTCGGTCTAAAAGTGATTCCAGTTTTACCCGTAAGAGAAAGATTCTAATGTGATAGATATTTTAAGTTTTCGATTAAATAGTGTTTGGTTAAGGTAAAGTAAGTGTTTTTGAAATAAGCAATTTGAGAAAAAAAAAGCCCATTTAAGAAAATAGATGTGGCCAGTTTGTTTAAAATTAGAATAAATATTTTTGAAATAAGCAATTTTTAAAATAATCAGTAATTTGAGAAGCAAATACAATTTACTTATTAAAATAAGCATAAAATTGCTTATTTTTATAAATAAGCAGAACAGACTATTGGATGACAAAAGCATAAAGCTTTTATTTTATTGAGCTTTTATTTTATTGAGTAAGTTTTTTTGTAAAGAATACTACAAACAAACTCACCTAATATTTGTGTTGGAGATCTCGTATCGATTAAGAATAAGACAACATCATAATATATAAGTGAAACTGAGTTAGATTTAAATTTCACTATCTTAATATGGTAAGTAAGCCATTTAGAGCAAAACCTAGTGAAGTTCATTTGGACAATTATGCCACCGCTTTAGGACTATCACCCACAAATATCTAATTCCACACTCATGAAGTTCATTGCGTCAGGAAGTGTGTTGGAGATTTGACGTCGATTAAAAGTAGTGACAAATTACAATATATAAATGAGGTTGTGTTAGGTTTAAATTATACTATCTTAATAATTTGGTTCTTAAAATGTAGAGAAGTGCTTATTTTTTAAATAAACATGCTAGACAGACAAACAAAAACAAAAATACATAAACTCACCCATTATTATTTTAATTTCTATTCTCCCCCAAATGTTCATAAGGAGAATGTTTATATTTGCTTATAAAAGTAATGTATTTATTGAGAGGATAAGATGATTTGAGTAAAATTGTTTCAATGAGTGATATATTTATTGTTATTCTTAATTTGTGAAAATAGCTTCAATTGCATTGGGACAAGGGGGTAGTTATTAGGTTTTATGAATATCATTCATCTTTACTGCTTAATTTTTTTGCGCTAAACATTGTACTTGAAAATTTGTAAAAAGGATGGTGTAATCGAATTTAACATTTTTCTTTTTTGGTTTTTTAAATTTCGTATGAAGGTGTAAAACTAACGCAAGCAGTCTTCTATTGAGTTCTAGTTTAGAGACATGGTAAAAGTCATAAAGATCTCGTGTGAGATTTTGGTGTTTGAACAACATCTCATGAGTTAGCAAGAGTTATTGATGCTAATAGTGGTTTTGGACCTTGGGTTCATTCTAGCTACATCCTTCTTGCTTTTTATGTTATTGTGCAAAGTGTGAAGCAAATAAGGTATATAAGAAATCACTATTGAATTTGCAATTCCAACTAGGTGGGCACTCCATGTTATGTTAATCGTTTGCAGCATATCCAAGTACAATAGAAAAATAAAAAAATATAATTGAATGAGGGACTATACCGAAAGCCACTCAATAAAAAACCTATAATTAGGTAGATTCCATCTATTCTTATAGAGATCAAACTGAACAAAAACAGGAATAAGATCCCACCACCTAGTACATCTGTGTCTAACCCTAAAAGAAGCCTATTCATCAACATAATAGTTTCCCTCTTTCCCTATATGTTTGAGACACATGAAATCTAATTCTCTTAGGTTGATAAAACATATTCTTCAAATGATTCTTAAAACACCAAGGAACTAAATGTTGATTGGAGAAAGGTTGCATCACCAGCATAAACGTTGATCTAATATTTGCTTGACTTGGTGAAATTCTAATTATGTAAATATCTAGTTTTTTGTTGTATGACATGTAAAATGTGAAACTTCTTATTGAACAGAATAAATAGATGTGTAAAGAATGTATCGGGTTATATGGAAAACAAGGTTTCAAGGGGGAGTAGTAGGACTACCAAGAAGCCAAAAGTATCAAAGAACGGTTTAGATGATAAAGATCTTCCTCACATATTGTGGTGGAAGGAGGTAGGTCTATCTACTCTTTTTTGCATTTGGTTAAAGCAAAAATAACTGTTCCTGAACTTTGTTAGTCTGTTTATAAAGTCTTATTTACAATAAAACTTCATTTTGACTTTTATTTCCTTCTCAAATTATGGCAGAGGTTGCAAATGTGCAAAAAGTTTTCAACTATCCAACTAATTGAAAAACTTGAATTTTCTAATTTGCTTGGCCTGGATTCCAAATTGAAAAATGGAAGGTGAGTGCGCACTAATGAAATTAAAATTACTACTTTATGCATTTCTTTTGGTTTTTTTATAACAAAACAATACGAAAACATCAATTGTTGTTTCGTTATTCATAGAGGAGCAATTGTTCTTAAATAGAATTCAAAGACTTAATAATGGAACATCCTAGTTTATGATTGGTACTCCTATTTTTATGTGTGATGAGATAATTAGATATCAGTTCATTTTCAGTTCAATTTCTCTGAATCATTCTTCAGTTTAGTTCATGTACGAATGATGAATATAATCTATCCCTATAAATCAAAACCAATGATCTTGTACAATAAATATAACCTATTAATCCTCCAAATTATACTCTTAATTGTGGAATGTAATTAAATCTCCTAATTATGTAATTAAAAGTGTACAGAGAAATATTATCTGCAATATAAATTGAGGGATTCTCACACTCGCCCATCAAGTTAGTGAGTGGATGTCATCCATTCCCAACATTTTAATAATAGACTGGAATGTAGCACCACTTAGCTCCTATTTTCAATTCCTCTGCAAGTTAATTTCTAGAGGATACAAATGGTGTACATATTGTCTTATTATCGAATTTTTCCTATAAGTGTCGATCTACTTCAACTTTAGATCAATCTTCAGGTCTTCTAAAATTTTCTTTAACCATAGTATTTCACAAATCCCTAATGTCATTGTTCTAAACTTACCTCCGCACTTGATCTCACAACAACCTTTTTGTTTATTGTTCCCCCAAGTTGCCAAAATTTCTATAAGAAAAGTGTGATATCCAAAGGTAGATCTTTTGTTGTCTATTGGACCTGTATAGTTAGCATCTTTGTAGGCTTCTAAGATCACATCTCGTTCCCTTTTGTAAATATAATTCCTTTTCCATGATTTCCTTCAAGTATTGTAGAATATGATAAACACCTTTGAGTCGAGTCTCCTTTGGATTATACAAGAATTGACTTACAACCCCTACAACATAGGCAATGTCGAATCTAGTGTGTGACAAGTATATCAATTTTCCAACCAACCTTTGACTAGATTGTCTATCCACATCTACATTTCAGTTGATTTTCTATCGAAATGCTTTCACAATCTTCATCCGTGATCTCATGATCTTCCACTTTGGCATGATCTTGTGTGTGCATTGAATCAAACAAGGTGTGCTAAATGGAGGAGTCACACTATTCCATGATTGTCTTGTGATCTTGACTACAATTCCAACAAATTCCATAGGACTTTATGTATATCGTTTGGCATTATTCTTCACTTCTGTTCAATTCTTAATAAAAATATTTATTTCCCTTACTTTTATATAAGTTTACAAAGATATCATTAAAAATGAGAAAAATAGAAAGACAAAACTCATGGAGGGACCAAACCAAAACCCATGACCAAAGAACAAGCTAGTTAGCTATAAGGCAATCCATGAGCTAAACTTACATTTATTATGAAAGAAGTCCAAAGTTATAAAAGTTGGCATAGTCGTATAACATTTAATCCCCTCTCTGGTTGATAGGTCTAAGGTGGCTAACTTATCTGCACAATGATTTCCTTTTCGAAATATATGGGACACCTTAAACTCAATACCACGACAAAACTTTACACATTTTCTCCAACGCCCTTTGATAGGCCATGGTACAACCTATTGAAGATAGGAATCACATTCCAACCAGAGACTTCTAAATCTGACACTTCTTGCATACTTAATGGCATGAATAGCTCCCATAAATTCAGCAGAAAGTCCGTTCTTCTGTTGCAATGTTCTTCTGTTCAGATTCAAGAACACAACTATTGGACCAATGTCATCAAGAATGCATATATGACTGTCTATAATAATCCTTTATTCTTAGCATTATAGGCTATTGTTCAAACACATTTGAACTCCCTTATTTTTGTAATCTGAGGAATGGTGGTATGATGAATCTCCGTGTTTAGTGTAAAGGAAGGAACACTCAACTGGGAAATGTTGCAGTTCAAGTCAAAATTTCCACGTCAAGTATTACTCTGCAGAGTAAGTAATAGTTATGCCATTCATTGAGAATTTAGTATTGGTGGTCTTATAAATTTAGTTTGAAGGGAGCATGATTATTTATTGGGAATAATGTGTTTTCAGTGGCTATACTTTTGGTTAAACATGGTTTAATCTATGTACCTTTGTGTTGATGAATTTAGTCCTCAAATTTAGATGCATTTAGTCCCTCGTAAATTTAGGAAACTTTATACATTATAAGAAATGAGGGATTAAATTCACATTTTTTTTTGTAGTTCGAGGACTTTGTTTATTGATACGAAAGTATAAAGACCTTGTCCATGTTTCACTGAAAATACTAGGACTAAATATGCATTTCCCCTTCCCAATTCTTGATAAAATTTCTGTTTTCTCTTCGTTGGTTTTGTAGTATTCCATTTCTATCCCTCATGAAGTAAATATTCTGTTTGTGTCATGTATTAATTCATATATTTTCTAATTACTGCTAAGGTTGGGGAATTCTATGAAGCTTGGGGAATAGATGCTTGTGTGCTTGTTGAATATGCTGGTTTAAATCCCTGTGGTGGTCTCCAATCAGATTGTGTTCCAAGGGCTGGTTGTCCTGTTATGGTATTGACATTTTACTATGTTATTTTCTCATGGATTTTAAATATATATGAAATATTTTGCTGACTTTCTTATATATATAACAACTTTCTTCTTTTGTTTGTCATAGAATCTTCGACAAACTTTAGATGATCTAACTCAAAATGGTTATTCAGTGGTGAGTGCAACAATTAAATAGTATTCTATACTTTTTTCACCTTTTAAAGGTTTCATTACTTTGTTGTTTACTTGCCATGTTACCGTTTTATGAATACTTGTTGCTAATTAATCTTGATCTGCACAGTGCATCGTGGAGGAAGTTCAGGGCCCAACTCAAGCTCGATCCAGGAAACGTCGGTTTATATCTGGGTTAGTACAATACTCTCTCAAAGCCAGTGGTCTCTATGGATTTCTGTGGTCAATTGATAGAGTTTGCTGTGGTTATTAGAGTAAAATAAACTTTCATTTTGCTAATTATTATAATGTCATATTGGTTGACTTCAAGGACATGCTTGATAATCATAGGTTTCTATTTCAACCAGCAAGAATAGCTCAGCCCCTTGTTCTTTAGGTTTACTCTGATTGGTCATTTGGCCCAGTTGTTTCACTTGGGTTCTGCATACCTTGATCCCTCCAGGGATCATGGGCTTAGTAGGTTTGTAGAGGCTCAAAATGAAAAAAAGAAGTGAAACTTGACCCAATGCTGAAAGTTGGCACATAAAAAGATGATCCACACAAACTCAGTAAACTCTCTGATTCTACTATTTCTACTGTTGGCACCTGTATGTCTGTATTAGGAATTAGTTGACAACTGAATTTTATTTTCTAGAAGATTGAATAATTAATCAGATTATTCTAATTTGATCTTATTCGAAATAATTAGTGTCCAAAGGTAATTCTGATTTGATTTTTTGTGGTCAAAATCAAATCTATCCTTTCTTATTTATTTTTGTTAGAATATTTACCCTATTTATCATGATTATATTATGTCTAGGGTTACTCTATTTATCATTATTATATTATGTCTAGGGTTACCCTATTTATCATGATTATATTGTGTCTAGGATTATCCTATTTATCACGATTATATCGTGTCTAGGTTATCCTATCATGATTATATTGTGTCTAAGGTTACCCTAATTATCATGTACTCTTGTATCAATTTATTTTTATAAATAGAAGATTATAAGAGGGATCAATTAAGCCCTCTAGAATTATTTTACAGTTTAATTCTCAAGTATTTTCCTTTCTGCATTTATTATCTAATTGACAGGTTTTCCTATATATCTAAATTCTTGATTCCTGAATATAATACACAGTACCTAAAATTACATTTATGATTCTGCATGGCGATTCTACCTATTCTGCTCAGCAGTGATTCAGAACATGAATGAACTTGCTGTGACATGACAGAAATGTAGAGTCGTTCAATTGTTGTAGTTGGAACATGATGTTGACTACCATGCTCTGAATGATGTGGGAGTGGAATCTTCAACATCAACCAGTGAGATTGTTGTGAGGAGGTAACTTAACCAAAGGCCAGGTGCCATTGCCAATTAAAGCATTATATTCAACTTTTATTGCTTCCAAGTTCCAACCAAGTAGGATTTCGGGGCTTTTTGGTTCCATATGGGTGCGTAGAACAGTAGGATGAATCTTAGGCTTTACAAAACCAAATTTAGCCCTTTGCATAGGTTGGACAGACATTGAATGAGTGACAGGAACTGGGGGGAGGGAAGGGAGAATAGGCAGGAGAAGAAACTAGATTAAGAGGGTTGACAAGATGAAGGAGGGCATTTTGGTGATACAGTGAGGGAATGGGAATTGACTGAGTTTAGAAAAGTGGAAAATAGACTGTGAAATATGGAGATAGGGAAATCTTAGCTCATTAAATATAATATCTTTGTAAATATTAACCATTGGAGGCTAGACACTTGTATCCTTTGTTGGAAATAGAGTACCTTAGGAAAATGCATTCTCAGGAGTAAAATAGGCATAGTAAAAATCCATAAAAAATGTATAATCAGGATTTTGAGCAAACAATTTAGGGTTAGGGATATCAAAATTAAGGTAGGAAGTGAGTAGTCTATTTATGAGGTAGACATTAGTAGTCAATGCATGGTCCCAAAACTTTAAGGGGTAATGATGCTTGAGCTAGGAGGGTGAGACCAAGTTCCACAATGTGGGGTGTTTATGTTCAACAACTCCATTTTGGTATAAAAATTAAGGTAGACAGTGGGTAGTCTATTTATGGGGTAGACACTAGTAGTGAATGTGTTGGGAAGCATATAAACATGTTGTCAGTAAGACAAGAGTGCAAGTTTATTACAGCAAGATGTTTAAAAACAATAACTAGAAATGCAGTTGTTAGGTAGTTTTTACAGCATAGTGTTCGCCAGCAGTTAGGTCTCCTTTTATAGAAAGTCCAGGGGGAAAATGGGGGTTGGTGGGGGGAGTTCGGTTTCAGAGAATTGAATTTTGTAACTGGAATAATTCAGTGGGAAGGAGAGTGCTCCTTTGTATCTTTTATTGTATGATTGGTGAAATTAGAGAAGTTCAGATTTACTTTTCTTTGTTCATGTCTGAAAATAGTGTTGATTCCTGTCTGTTAGGATATTTATCCTATTTTATCATCATTATAGTGTGTCAAAGGTTACCCTATTTATCATGATTATATTGTGTCTAGGATTACCTTATTTATCATGATTATATTGTGTCTAGGGTTACCCTATTTATCATGTACTTGTGTATCAATTTATTCTTATAAATAGAAGATTGTGAGAGGGATCAATTAAGCCCTCTAGAATTATTTTACAGTTTCAATCTTAAGATGGTATCAGAGCGGGTCGATCCCGCTCTGGTTTCTGTCTCGTAATATATATCTGTCCGGCGCCACAGTTCTTCGTCGCCCGCCATCGTCTGCCGCTGCCCGCCGCCGGCCACCGTTCACCGTCCGGCCACCGCCCGCCATTGCCGGCCACCGTCGTCCATCACTGTCACAGTTTCCTTCGTCTAAACCCTTAGGGTTTTCTTGTTCCTCGCTAGTACTATTCGTCTTCTTCAGAAATGGCGTCTAGCAGTACTCTTTCCTTCTCTGGAAGTCCATCAATTCCCTCCGAGAAGCTAAATGGAAAAAATTATCTATCATGGTCTGCTGCCGTTGAAATGTGATTCCTTGGCCAAGGGCATTATGACCACCTTGAGCGAGATGGAAGCCATGTGCCTACTGAAAAAGCTGATCAGTGGAAACAAACAGATTTCCAGTTGTGTGCCCTGTAATGGCAATCAGTGGAACCCAAACTTCTTGTATCTTTGAGGGCTTTCAAAACATGTCACTCCTTTTGGAAGAAAGCCCAAAGCATTTATGCCAACGATATTCAACGTCTCTATGACACTACGAACAAGTTTGCATCTCTTAAAATGGCAGACCATGATATGGTGTCCTTCATAGCTGAAGCCCAATCTGCTGTCGAAGAACTTAGGATGTTTTTGGAAGTAGATCCATTAGAGGATATAAAAAAGAAACTAGACAAATTTTACATGGTGTTGATCCTTCGTGCCCTACATCCCGATTTTGATCATCTCAGAGATCAACTTCTAACTAGTAATGAGGTCCCCTCTATGGAAACATTGACCACTCGCCTTCTGCGTGTCCCGGTACCTCAAACTCAAGAAGCGCATGAACTAGTGGAACCATCTGTCATGGTTGCCACACGAGGAAGAGGAGGACGTGGCACTAGAGGAGGAGGACGAGGAGGTCGGGGACGTCCTCAATGCACATACTGTAAAAGGATGGGTCATAATCAAGAGAATTGCTACTCCTTACATGGTTTCCCTTCCAAAACCGCCAATATTTCGAAGACTGAAACTTCCACTTCGAAGACTGAAACTTCCACTTCTATATTTTCTGAGGATGAATATCAAGAGTATTTAAGGTTAAAGTCTAACAACTTGGCACAACCATCTCAATCTCCCAATACATCAACAACTTGCGTTTCTGAATCTATGGAAGGTCAAAATTCATGGGTAATTGACTCAGGTGCTTCTGATCACATTTCTGGTAATACCTCTTTGTTCTCATCTATTTCCTTTCGAGAAAAACCTCATTTCATAACCCTTGCAAATGGATCTAAAACTTCTTCCAAAGGAGTCGGTCATGTTTCTTTGTCTCCCTCCCTCAATCTCAACTCAGTCCTTTTTGTCCCTAATTGTCCTTTTAATTTAATTTCCTTAAGCCAGTTGACTAAAATGTTACATTGTTCAATAACCTTTGATCATAAATCTTTTGTTATACAGGAGCGTGGTTCGGGGGAGACAGATTGGAGAAGGATATTAAGCTGGCGGATTATACCATTTTGGATCTCGTCCAAGGGTGTCCTGTGTTGCTGCTCCTAATCCTAAAGTGCTACATGATCGACTTGGCCATCCTCATTTGTCCAAATTAAAAAAGATGTGTCCTGAACTTAGTGGTCTCCAAACCTTAGAATGTGAGTCATGTCAATTAGGAAAACATGTTAGATCTTTCTTTCCTAAAAGGTCTCAATCAATATGTAATTCTAGTTTTTCTATCATCCATTCTGATATATGGGGACCTAGTCGTATCTCCTCCTTTGGTTTTAGATATTTTGTTACCTTTATTGATGAATATTCAAGATATACTTGGGTTTATCTTATGAAAAATCGTTCTGAATTGTTAGCTATCTTTACATCCTTTATGAATGAAATCAAGAATCAATTTGGTCAAGTAATCAAAATATTAAGAAGTGATAATGCAAAAGAGTATTTCTCATCTCCTTTTCTGCCATTTTGAGTTCCCATGGTATCTTACATCAGTCTACTTGTCCTCATACACCACAGCAAAATGGTATAGCAGAACGAAAAAACAGACACTTGGTTGAAACTGCTCGTACCCTTTTGCTTGGTGCCCATATTCCTGTCCATCACTGGGGGATGCCATCTTAACTGCATGTTATCTTATTAATAGGATGCCCTTCTCCTCTCTTGATAATAAAGTCCCTTTCTCCATTTTGTTTCCTAATGATCCTCTCTTTCATACATCTCCCCGAGTGTTTGGCTGTGTATGTTTTGTTCATGACATGTCTCCAGGTCTAGACAAACTCTCCGCTCGCGCTCTCAAATGTGTCTTCTTAGGCTATTCTCGACTTCAAAAAGGATATCGGTGTTACTCTCCTGAAACTAAGAAGTATTACATGTCTGCCAATGTCACATTCTTTGAACAGACTCCTTACTTCTCTCCATCTGTTCAGGATGTTTCTATCCTCCAGCAGGTCCTTCCTATTCCAATGGCTGAGTCAAATAGCTCCACTGTCTCTGTCATTCCAAGTCTTGATCACAATCCTTCTACACCTGTTTCTTCACATACTGAGATCATCCCACACAGGGCCCCAATGGATAGTCCACCTCCCAAAGACAATGGTGAATCTCCTACTTCAGATTCTTCTCCCTCGTCACCTCCTCCCATGCCTCCTGGTGCAAATGATTCAGCATGGCCTATTGCCCTCAGAAAAGGTACTCGTTCCACTCGAAACCCTCATCCCATTTATAATTTTCTAAGCTATGATCGATTGTCGCCCTCCTATTTTTCTCTTTTATCTTCAGTGTCCTCTGTTGTTATACCCAAGAATGTGAAAGAAGCACTTGATCATCCTGGATGGCGAAAAGCTATGATTGCAGAAATGCAGGCTCTTGACCACAGTAATACTTGGGAGCTGGTGTCCCTTCCCCCAGGAAAAAAGGCGGTTGGCTGTCGATGGGTGTATGGAGTTAAAGTTGGCCCTGATGGTGAAATTGATCGGCTCAAAGCTCGGCTTGTTGCAAAAGGTTACACTTAGGTTTATGGTCTTGATTATTGTGACACTTTCTCTCCTGTAGCCAAGATGACTACTATTCGTCTCTTCTTTGCCATGGCAGCCATTCGTCACTGGCCACTTCATCAATTGGATATCAAGAATGCCTTCCTACATGGTGATCTTGAGGAAGAAGTTTATATGGAGCAACCTCCTGGGTTTGTTGCTCAGGGGGAGTCTGGTATGGTATGCAAATTGCATCGATCTCTATATGGCCTCAAGCAATCCCCACGTGCTTGGTTTGGAAAGTTTAGCTCCATTGTTCAAAAATTTGGGCTAAAACGCAGTGAAGCAGACCATTCAGTTTTTTATTGTCATTCTTCTCTCGGGAAATGTGTTTAGTATATGTTGATGATATTGTCATTACAGGAAATGATGCTCTTGGAATATCTCAACTAAAAGAGTACTTGTGTAGACATTTTCAAACCAAGGATCTTGGAAGTCTCAAATACTTCTTAGGCATTGAAGTAGCGCAATCAAAAGATGGAGTTGTAATCTCCCAAAGGAAGTATGCTCTTGATATATTACAAGAAACAGGCATGATTGATTGTAGACCGGTTGACAGTCCCATGGACCCAAACCAGAAATTAAGGACAGAAGAAGGTGAATTATTCTCCGATCCAGAGAGGTATAGGAGACTGGTTGGAAAACTGATTTATCTCACTATTACAAGGCCAAATCTATCCTTTGTAGTTGGAGTGGTTAGTCAGTTCATGCAGGCTCCATGTGTTGACCATTGGAATGCTCTCATTCGCATTCTAAGGTATGTAAAGAAGGCTCCCGAGCAAGGATTGTTATATGAAGATAAAGGAAGCATTCAGGTCTCTGGGTATTGTGATACAGATTGGGCAGGTTCACCTATTGATAGACGGTCTACTACAAGATATTGTGTTTTTCTGGGAGGAAACATTATTTCATGGAAAAGTAAGAAACAGAATGTAGTAGCTCGATCAACCGCGGAAGCCGAGTATAGGACGATGGCATCACTAACATGTGAACTTATATGGGTGAAACAATTTCAAGAGGTTAAATTTTGTGACATCCATACTATGAAGATGTATTGCGACAATCAAGCTGCTCTCCACATTGCATCAAATCCAGTGTTTCACGAGAGGACTAAACATATAGAAATTGATTGTCATTTTGTTCGTGAAAAGTTGTTGACCAAAGAAATATGTACTGAGTTTATTGGGTCAAACGATCAACTCGCAGATGTATTGACCAAGTCATTAAGGGGTCCTCGGATTGAGTTTATTTGTTCCAAGCTTGGTACATACAATTTGTATGCTCTCGCTTGGGGGGGAGTGTTAGGATATTTATCCTATTTTATCATCATTATAGTGTGTCAAAGGTTACCCTATTTATCATGATTATATTGTGTCTAGGATTACCTTATTTATCATGATTATATTGTGTCTAGGGTTACCCTATTTATCATGTACTTGTGTATCAATTTATTCTTATAAATAGAAGATTGTGAGAGAATCAATTAAGCCCTCTAGAATTATTTTATAGTTTCAATCTTAAGACTGTCAGAATCCCATGATTTATGCCGCAGTTAATATTTCCCTGTACAGTTTTTTTTACATAATTAGAAGATTTAATTGCATGGTCCCAAAACTTTAAGGGGTAATGATGCTTGAGCTAGGAGGGTGAGACCAAGTTCCACAATGTGGGGTGTTTATGTTCAACAACTCCATTTTGGTATAAAAATTAAGGTAGACAGTGGGTAGTCTATTTATGGGGTAGACACTAGTAGTGAATGTGTTGGGAAGCATATAAACATGTTGTCAGTAAGACAAGAGTGCAAGTTTATTACAGCAAGATGTTTAAAAACAATAACTAGAAATGCAGTTGTTAGGTAGTTTTTGCAGCCTAGTGTTCGCTAGCAGTCAGGTCTCCTTTTATAGAAAGTCCAGGGGGAAAAGGGGGGTTGGTGGGGGGAGTTCGGTTTCAGAGAATTGAATTTTGTAACTGGAATAATTCAGTGGGAAGGAGAGTGCTCCTTTGTATCTTTTATTGTATGATTGGTGAAATTAGAGAAGTTCAGATTTACTTTTCTTTGTTCATGTCTGAAAATAGTGTTGATTCCTGTCAGAATCCCATGATTTACGCCGCAGCTAATATTTCCCTGTACAGTTTTTATTACATAATTAGAAGATTTAATTGCATTCCATATTTAAGAGGATAGTTAGGAGGATTAATAGGCTTACAATATATTTTATATTTCTTGTTCAGGATCAATGATCTTGATTTGTAGGGATAGATTATATCATAAATTAGTATTTTAAATTGTTATGTCTTTTGTATTTTATTTAAGAGCAATTGCTCCTCTATGAATAATATCAGAAAAAGTTTTTCTGACATGGTATCAACTATCTAAAGTCTGAGAGCCTGTGTAATCTCTTGCACAACTTTCATTTTATCTGATCTCATGACTTTCCCATTGCAATATTAAATAAAGTCTATCATACATAGCCTCATGTAGTCCTATCACCACCTGCTCTATATATCCAATCCTAGGGATGACAAATAGGCTGAGATCACATGTCAACTATGGATATAGCCTAAGTAAAAGTTCTCTTTTCTTGAAATGAACGCCGGTAAATTTTAATGACCTTAGACTTTTATTTTATCGGTTGTGTTTGATTCTTTTAGTTGAAACAACTCATGTTGTCATGTTGGTGCATAAAGGTGTGATTGTATTTCCTGATAACCATATTCACCATTTACATAGTATTTGTAGGTTACAGAGATCACAAAAAATATTTTTCTTCTATTCTGTTAGGATACTTATCCTATTTTGTCATCATTATATTGTGTCAAGGGTTACCCTATTTATCATGATTATATTGTGTCAAGGGTTACTCTATTTATCATGATTATATTGTGTCTAGGATTACCTATTTATCATGATTATATTGTGTCTAGGGTTACCCTATTTATCATGTACTTTTGTATCAATTTATTCTTATAAATAGAAGATTGTGAGAGGGATCAATCAAACCCTCTAGAATTATTTTACAGTTTAATTCTCAAGTTGGTATCAGAGCGAATCGATCCCGCTCTGGTTTCTGTCTCGTAATATCTGTCCGGCACCACAGTCCGTCGTCGCCCGCCACCGTCCGCCGCCGCCCGCCGCCGGCCACCGTCCGCCGTCGTCCGTCGCCGGCCACCGTCGTCCATCGCTGTCACAGTTCCGTTCGTCTAAACCCTTAGGGTTTTCTTGTTCCTCGCTGGTACTATTCGTCTTCTTCAGAAATGGCGTTTGGCAATACTCTTTCTTTCTCCGGAAGTCCATCAATTACCTCCGAAAAGCTAAATGGAAAAAATTATCTATCATGGTTTGCTGCTGTTGAAATGTGGTTCCTTGGCCAAGGGCATTATGACCACCTTGAGCGAGATGGAAGCCATGTGCCTACTGAAAAAGTTGATCAGTGGAAACAAGCAGATTTCCAGTTGTGTGCCCTGTTATGGCAATTAGTGGAACCCAAACTTCTTGTATCTTTGAGGGCTTTCAAAACTTGTCACTCCTTTTGGAAGAAAGCCCAAAGCATTTATGCCAACGATATTCAACGTCTCTGACACTACGAACAAGCTTGCATCTCTTAAAATGGCAGACCATGATATGGTGTCCTTCATGGCTGAAGCCCAATCTGCTCTCGAAGAACTCAGGA
The DNA here is from genome assembly GCF_016808095.1 of Vigna angularis. NCBI lineage: Eukaryota > Viridiplantae > Streptophyta > Magnoliopsida > Fabales > Fabaceae > Vigna > Vigna angularis. The sequence goes on from NC_068972.1 coordinate 34,118,949, forward strand.
TGTTTTTGGAAGTGGACCCATTAGAGGATATTAAAAAGAAACTAGACAAATTTTACATGGTGTTGATCCTTCGTGTCCTACATCCCGATTTTGATCATCTCAGAGATCAACTTCTAACTAGTCATGAGGTCCCCTCTATGGAACCATTGATCACTCGCCTTCAGCGTGTCCCGGTACCTCAAACTCAAGAAGCGCATGAACTAGTGGAACCATCTGTCATGGATGCCACACAAGGAAGAGGAGGACGTGGCACTAGAGGAGGAGGACGAGGAGGTCGGGGACGTCCTCAATGCACATACTGTAAAAGGATGGGTCATACTCAAGAGAATTGCTACTCTTTACATGGTTTCCCTTCCAAAACCGCCAATATTTCGAAGACTGAAACTTCCACTTCGAAGACTGAAACTTCCACTTCTATGTTTTCTGAGGATGAATATCAAGAGTATTTAAGGTTAAAGTCTAACAACTTGGCACAACCATCTCAAGCCTGCGTTTCTGAATCTATGGAAGGTCAAAATTCATGGGTAATTGACTCAGGTGCTTCTGATCACATTTCTGGTAATACCTCTTTGTTCTCATCTATTTCCTTTCGAGAAAAACCTCATTTCATAACCCTTGCAAATGGATCTAAAACTTCCTCCAAAGGAGTCGGTCATGTTTCTTTGTCTCCCTCCCTCAATCTCAACTCAGTCCTTTTTGTCCCTAATTGTCCTGTTAATTTAATTGCAGAAATGCAGGCTCTTGACCACAGTATTACTTGGGAGCTGGTACCCCTTCCTCCAGGCAAAAAGGCGGTTGGTTGTCGATAGGTGTATGCAGTTAAAGTTGGTCCTGATGGTCAAATTGATCGGCTCAAAGCTTGGCTTGTTGCAAAAGGTTACACTCAGGTTTATGGTCTTGATTATTGTGACACTTTCTCTTTTGTAGCCAAGATGACTACTATTCGCCTCTTCTTTGCCATTGCAACCATTCATCATTGGCCACTTCCTTAATTGGATATCAAGAATGCCTTCCTACATGGTGATCTTGAGGAAGAAGTTTATATGGAGCAACTTCCTGGGTTTGTTGCTTAGGGGGAGTCTGGTATGGTATGCAAATTGCATCGATCTCTATATGGCCTCAAGCAATCCCCACGTGCTTGGTTTGGAAAGTTTAGCTCCATTGTTCAAAAATTTGGGCTAAAACGCAGTGAAGCAGACCATTCAGTTTTTTACTGTCATTCTTCTTTCGGGAAATGTGTTTACTTAGTAGTATATGTTGATGATATTGTCATTACAGGAAATGATGCGGTTGGAATATTTCAACTAAAAGAGTACTTGTGTAGACATTTTCAAACCAAGGATCTTGGAAGTCTCAAATACTTCTTAGGCATTGAAGTAGCACAATCAAAAGATGGAGTTGTAATCTCCCAAAGGAAGTATGCTCTTGATATATTACAAGAAACAAACATGATTGATTGTAAACCGGTAGACAGTCCCATGGACCCAAACCAGAAATTAAGGACAGAAGAAGGTGAATTATTCTCCGATCCAGAGAGGTATAGGAGGCTGGTTGGAAAACTGATTTATCTCACTATTACAAGGCCAGATCTATCCTTTGTAGTTGGAGTGGGTAGTCAGTTCATGCAGGCTCCATGTGTTGACCATTGGAATGCTCTCATTCGCATTCTAAGGTATGTAAAGAAGACTCCCGGGCAAGAATTGTTATATGAAGATAAAGGAAGCATTCAGTTCTCTGGGTATTGTGATGCAGATTGGGCAGGTTCACCTATTGATAGACGGTCTACTACAGGATATTGTGTTTTTTTGGGAGGAAACATTATTTCATGGAAAAGTAAGAAACAGAATGTAGTAGCTCGATCAACCGCGGAAGCCGAGTATAGGACGATGGCATCACTAACATGTGAACTTATATGGGTGAAACAATTCCTTCAAGAGGTTAAATTTTGTGACATCCATAGTATGAAGATGTATTGCGACAATCAAGCTGCTCTCCACATTGCATCAAATCCAGTGTTTCACGAGAGGACTAAACATATAGAAATTGATTGTCATTTTGTTTGTGAAAAGTTGTTGACTAAAGAAATATGTATTGGGTCAAACGATCAACTCGCAGATGTATTGACCAAGTCATTAAGGGGTCCTCGGATTGAGTTTATTTGTTCCAAGCTTGGTACATACAATTTGTATGCTCCAGCTTGTGGGGGAGTGTTAGGATATTTATCCTATTTTATCATGATTGTATTGTGTCAAGGGTTACCCTATTTATCATGATTATATTGTGTCAAGGGTTACCATATTTATCATGATTATACTGTGTCTAGGATTACCCTATTTATCATGATTATATCGTGTCTAGGGTTACCCTATTTATCATGTACTTCTGTATCAATTTATTCTTATAAATAGAAGATTGTGAGAGGGATCAATCAAGCCCTCTAAAATTATTTTACAGTTTAATTCTCAAGTTTTTCCATTATATTTTTATCTCAAATTAGTTTTGAATTTTTATTGTGTCATGTTATTGATTTCATGTTTAACTTTTAGGCATGCTCATCCTGGAAATCCATATGTATATGGACTTGCTGCAGTTGATCATGATCTCAACTTTCCCGAACCAATGCCTGTAATAGGTATTGATGTTTTTCTTTTACCTATTTGTACTAATTAGAATATTACCATTTCTTTTAAAATTATAACTTCTTTTGCACCACTTATTACTCAGGACAAATATTGTGTATAACATAACTTTATTGTTAGTAAGAGATTATGAGGTCTAGTTTTTTTCATTTTTTTATTTTATAAAATTTTTGTTAGGTATCACTTTGAACTATGAGACCAACCATTACCATTCTAGGCATGTGATACTCTGACAAAAGCTTGAATCTCTCTACATTAGAAACACCAACCATAAGAGAAATACAGCTACTACTAGAATACCATTTGTCATACTAGAAATTATTTTAATCACCATTTCCAACAATCATAGAGGATGACTTGTACAACAATCTTATTATATGTAGATTTTAAAAATCTAGCTCTCATAATAAAGACCAAGGCATATTGCTATAAGAAAAATCCTGAGGCAATCTAAGCAAATAAGTCTTATTTTCAACCTAAGTATTCACAACATGAAGATCCCCTTCAAATTTATTATTTACACATTTATTATTACACAATTGACTCCACTTAACACTAACCAATTGCGACTAAGAAGCCATTTATAATTCTTGAAACTATAAGAAAAAGCACCAATAGTTACCCGGTTGATCAATTGAATTCTACTCATCATACTAAGAGCTTTACTTTTCCAAGAGGCAAGTTTCACATGAATTTTATCAGCTGGGAGTTGAAAATATTGAGTTTTGGGTGCCCCCAAAATGATACGAACACCTAAATAAGATATAGGAAACTAGCCTATATTGCAGCCAAGTAAATTTCTAATCTGCCTATTGAAATGGTTAGTCATCTGTACTATAAAATTGACATTCAACCATTGTCGAGAAACCATTCCATACAAATGGAGGAATTTCATTAGGTGATCCAGAGTGTTTTTATTAGCTTTGCAGAAAACAATGACATCATCAACATAAAACATGAGGTGGAAAAGAATAACCTTTGGGATTAGCCATAGCTAGGATCTTCTTGGAATCCCAAAAATATATCCCTATAATCGAAATACTTTATATGCTGAGATTATGTGGGTTATTTTGGCTATTAAGAATCTTGGACTGATGATTATAGGCGGGTGTGGTTGGAATTGAGTCTACTTTGGTTTGGTGAGCCTTTCTATATCCTCAAATTTTCGAGGGAGATGGTGGAAATTCATGAAGAGTTGTGATGCTATGGAGTTCAAAGTAATCTACATCTTTTGTGAAGGAAATTCTTGTGCAAATAATCTAGCAAATTTGAGGATTGATAAAAGACACGAGTTTTGGTTCCCCTCTCCCACACACCACCACCACCACCACCCCTTGTTTAGTTTGATTTTATTTGTTCTTTCTTTTTCAATAAATTGTTTCATGTAATGGAAAATGATTGTTGAATTGTGGGTGTCATTCTAGCTCAGAGGTCATAGTTCAAAGCGATGCCTAACATTAATTTTATATAAAAAAAAGTGGGATGAATCTGAGGTTATATTGTGAAAAATGAATCTGCAGTTAGCATAATTCACAACCTAGTACAACATGATAGAACTAAACACATTGAAGTGGACATTCATTTTATCAAAGAAAAGCTTGACCGTGGCATGATTTGCACTCCATATGTTTCTACCGAAGTAGAATTTGCAAACATACTCACCAAAGGGCTGAACAATAGTAACTCCGAGAGAATTATGTCCAACCTTGGAATGGGGAACACTTATTCACTAGCTTGAGTGAGTGTCAAAATATATTTTAGGAGGTTTAAAAAATTATTCCTGTTGTTTTTAATTTTGTACATTTATCTTGTTTTTATTACTAGCATATTAATCTCACAATCTCAGAGATTTGTTCGGTGGAATAGGCTGTTCTTATTTCCAAAATTATCCAACAAATATATGTTTATGTGTATGTAAATATAACGAGAAAGAAATAATTTTGTTCTAAACTTGAGAATATAGGATCTGCTCCTTATTTCTATAACTATAACAACATTGAAATGATAAGTTTGAAACATGTCTTTTTATTGTAGGAATATCTTATTCTGCGAGGGGCTATTGCATTAACATGGTGCTAGAGACCATGAAAACATTCTCCTCTGAAGATTGCTTGACAGAAGAAGCAATTGTTACAAAGCTTCGTACTTGTCAATATCATCACTTATTTTTGCATACATCTTTAAAGCAGGATTCTTGTGGTTTGTACTTTCTCATTCTTTGCTGTTCTTTTTATGAAAATATTGGGCCGGATTTTGGTTTACAAGGTGATTTTCTATGAAGGACATGTCAGAGGTCACATGTTAGATTTGATGTTCCTTTTTATAATATTTTTCTTTTGTTTAGGTAGATTCTATCCTTTACATAGTTGTATTTTCTCCTTGTTTGTTATAATATTTATTTGATATATATGAAAATAAAAATAAAAATAAAAGCAAAAACTGTGACCAATGTTATCATGGTGCTGGTTACGTAATTGTTCTTATCTATAAATGGTGTTTATGTAACACAGTATATAGAGATCATTTTTAGATATTGATTGGAGGTCTCTACCAATATTACATTTAGCCCAAGTATTGATAGGAGTTCTCCACCTGACCGGAGTAACTTTGATAGAATAGAGAGATAATTAGTAGATATAAATACTTTTTGTGTTCCTCATCTTTCTTAAGCATTTGAATATTGTTTTCATAGGAACATGCAAATGGGGAGAATTCGGTGAGGGGGGTCTCCTATGGGGAGAATGTAGTTCTAGACATTTTGAATGGTTTGATGGCAACCCTCTCTCTGATCTCTTGATCAAGGTATATAAACAAATTATATAAACTTTTTTGCATTTTCCTTTTCTAAAATGAATGGTACACAAATGAGTCATTTAACATTACATGTTTATTTCACTTTTGAACATAGGTAAAGGAGCTTTATGGCCTTGGTGATGAGGTTAATTTTCGGAACGCAACTGTATCCTCGGCACATAGGGCTCGACCTTTAACTCTTGGAACATCTACTCAAATTGGTTTGTATATTACTAATGATGGATTGTTAGTTGTCCACATGTCATTTTCTTTTTCTTAAACTAGTGTCTTGCATTTTAGGTGCCATTCAAACGGAAGGAATACCTTCTTTGTTAAAGGTCTTACTTCCACTTAGTTGCAACGGATTACCAGTTCTGTGAGTGACGGATTCCTTTTTCCTTTTGTTGTATCATGTTTAAAATTACTCCATGATAATTATTTGACCCACTTGCCTTTAAACTTTTCCTATTTATTACATACTTAACCTTTTCATTTTATAAAAGACTAGTTCTATCTTTTTTTTTTTTTTTTTTTTTTTTTTTTTTTTTTTTAAATCAAAGGAAAGAAAGAATGCTATAACATCAATCATATGCAACATTCTTAGAATAATTATTTTTGGAAATGAAATACAAAAGTGGAGAGGCAAAGCCAACCCACTAAGAAAAATGAAAGTGCGGAAGACCATACCTATCTCAATGAAAGTCAGAAACAATAAAAGTAGGTACACTATTCCACCTAGAAAAAACAGAAGATCTCAAACCATAAGCTGCTAAACCATCATCTGGAAATATGAGAAAATCTGAAATTTTACTTTTGATGGGCTCTAAAATGTTGAGCCATCTATTTCTTAGCTTCCAGGGTACCAAGGAACTATCATAATAAGATTTCATAGTAAGCAAGAAATCAGTCTCAATCAAAGAGCTCTCCACCCTTTTTGCATAGTAATCTTGATAGCATGTATAGCTCCTCCCATAAGCTCTGATTCCAAGGCTGACTGTGCTTGTAAAATTATTGAAAAGCAACCCATAATTTCTGTTTTCGAATTCCTAAAGATACCACCACAAGCTGATTTTCGTCCATGATCAAATTATGTTCTATCTGTATTGTATTTTATCCATCCTGTTTCAATGGGAGTTCAATCCACTTGAGCAGTCTTATTTGACTTCCTTGGCCGCAAACAACTTAAAAGGCCATACTAAGTTTGAATTCTGCAATAGTGGAGTAGAATGCATGTTACTTGTTTCCAAAGAACCAGAAAGATTCACAACAGTGAAAATTCTGTTTTTGATATGCTGGTATTGAGTCTGCTGTCCCTCAAACATACTGAAAATTACCTTTCATTTTACATAACTGTATATTTTAGTTAAAAACAAGCTTTATGCTTTTTCGTTATTAATTCTTTATTATGGACAGCCACTAAAATTTTCTTTTTTCTTGTTGATGCATTTTGTTTGCATTTGCAAGATGGTTTTTATTTTTTTTAATTATTATTATAAGTTCATGAAGATATCTGTTAGGTTTCTGTGTTAGAAAACCTAACTTTCTCACAACACCCACTCACACAAAGGCAATTCAAGCAAGAGAAAACAAAGGAAATGCGTAAATTCACTGTAATTGTATAATGAAAAGGAATAACGATTCGGGAGCCTAATCCCCGTCAACAAGGTCCAAGACCTGGTTACACAATGTAAGAAATGGCTAGCTGCCCTCTAACAAAGAATAAAACTCTATTTATATAAGATCTCCCATCCCGCCTTTCCTAACCGCTCTCTCATTTTTCCGCCTTCTATCCTCTTACCTTAGATCCTATCAATATCATTAAAAACTAGAAAAAAAGAAACAAAGAACTCATGGGGGACCAAACCAAAACCCATGACCAAAGAACAAGCTAGTTAGCTATAAGGCAATCCATTAGCTAAACTTCCCTATACATGGGAAGAAGACATTTATTATGAAAGAAGTCCAAAGTTATAAGCGCTGGTTTATTGCATTTGCAAGATGGTTTGATTGTTTTGCTTGTTCTATTTTTCCATTTAGTTTGGTTGTTTTATTTTTTTTATTGCAACCTAAAGTTTCTGTGTTCCCCTTAACTCTGGAAAGAAGTTTAGAAAAGGAAAAAAGTTTCAAGGGATTGATGGAAGGGTGAAGATAGCTTTGTTGTAAGATGTGGGTATATAGTCTGACTGTGTTGAGTTAACTGTTTATTTTGTTTATATTTTCTAGTTTTGAACCATTTAATTGTGTAATTCATTGACTTAACTAGACTAAAATTTTCAATATGAATTGTTTATTTTTCCTATTTTCCCCCTTTTGTTTTAGTTTTAATAATTAACTTTAGCTCAAAGTAGTGTCCTGGCAATTAATTCTAGAATCCATATTAGATGATTAATTTATGTTTGCTTCGCAGGTATATAAGGAATCTTCTCTTGAATCCTCCTTCTTATGAGATTGCATCCAAAATTCAGGGTAATTTTTAATAGTTTAACTAGAAAAGGATTTGGATATATGAGAGGAGAAAAAAGATCTTAACCGAATTGGAAGTCGTACATAAGCACATAATATATATGTGTATGTGTGCGCGCGTGCGCGTTTGTGTCTCTATCTCTCTCTCTAGTTATATAAAACACTGTATATAGAAAGCTCTACTCTCCTAGAGGAATGATTACGAAAATCTCTAGTATCTTATTGTACTACATTGGTAATGACTGCAATACCATCTTGTAACTGAACAAAATATTTTTGTTAGGATATTTACCCTATTTATCATGATTATATTGTGTCAAGGGTTATCCTATTTATCATGATTATATTGTGTTTATGGTTATCCTATTTATCATGTACTCTTGTACCAATTTATTCTTATAAATAGAAGATTATGAGAGGATCAATTAAGCCCTCTAGAATTATTCTACAGTTTAATTCTCAAGTTGGTATAAGAGCGGACCCCCCCGCTCTGGTTTGTCTTGTAGCCTCTCTTGAAGAAAGTGGTCTAAACCCTTAGAGTTTTCTTGTTCCTCGCTGTTGCGTTTTTTTTCTTCAGAGATGGCGTCTGGCAGTGCTCTTTCATTCTCCGGAAGTCCATCAATTACTTCCGAGAAGCAAAATGGAAAAAAATCATCTATCATGGTCTGCTGCGGTTGAAATGTGGTTTCTTGGCCAAGGGCATTATGACCACCTTGAGCGAGATGGAAGGCATGTGCCTGTTGAAAAAGTTTATCAGTGGAAACAAGCAGATTCTAGTTGTGTGCCCTGTTATGGCAATCCGTAGAACCCAAACTTCTTATATCTTTGAGAGCTTTCAAAACTTGTTACTCCTTTTGGAAGAAAGCTCAAAGTATCTATGCCAACGATATTCAACGTCTTTATGACACGACAAACAAGCTCGCATCTCTTAAAATGGCAGACCATGATATGGTGTCCTTCATGGCTGAAGCCGAATCTGCTGTTGAAGAACTAAGGATGTTTCTGGAAACAGACTCATTAGAGGATATGATAGGACTCCTAACAAGGATGGGCCTGTTAATCAACATGAAATAATTATAGAGGGAGCAAGGCCCAAAATATGGAACGTTTACGTGAGAAGAAAGAAAATGGGGTTAGGAAAAGAAAGGGAAGTTAGTTAGAGAGGGGAATGACGTGTCAGGAATCCAGGGAAGGGGAATTCTGTTATAGGAGAGAGAATAGAGAGTGTGAAGGGGGATACGGAATAGGAGGTGGTGAGTTGGTTAGGAGGAGAGTCATCCTCTGGTTAGGAGTGAGAGCACTCTGGGTTTTACTGGTGATTGTAGAGCTTTCAGTCTATAACTTTTCTTCTGCATAATACTTGAATAATATACCTGTGATATTCAGTTTAATTGTTAGGAGTCCTATCAGGATAACAAGAAGAAACTAGACAAATTTTACATGGTGTTGATCCAAATTTTGGTCATATCAAAGAACAACCTCTGACCAGTGAGGTCCCATCCATAGAAACATTGACCACTCGTCTTTTGCGTGTCCCGATACCTTAAACTCAGGAAGCACATGAACTAGTGAAACCATCTGTCATGGTTGCCACACAAGGAAGAGGAGCACGTGGCACTAGAGGAGAAGGACGAGGAGGTCGGGGACGTCCTTAATTCACATACTATAAAAGGATGGGTCATACTCAAGATAATTGCTATTGCTTACATGATTTCCCTTCCAAAACTGCCAATATTTCGAAGATTGAAACCTCCACTTCTAAGTTCACCGAGGATGAATATCAAGAGTATCTAAGGTTAAAGTCTAACAACGTGGCACAACCATCTCAATCTCCTAGTACATCAACAACCTGCATCTCTCAATCCATGGAAGGTCAAAATTCATGGGTAATTGACTCAGGTGCTTCTGATCACATTTCTGGTAATACTTCTCTGTTCTCATCTATTTCCTTTCGAGAAAAACCTCAGTTCATAAGCCTTGCAAATAGATCTAAAACTTCCTCCAAAGGAGTCGGTCATGTTTCCTCTTCTCCCTCCATCGATCTCAACTCTGTCCTTTTTGTCCCTAATTGTCCTTTTAATTTAATTTCCGTAAGCCAGTTGACCAAAATGTTATATTGTTCAATAAACTTTGATCACAAATCTTTTGTTATAAAGGAGCGTGGTTCGGGGAGACAGATTGGAGAAGGATATGAAGCTGGCAGATTATACCATTTTGGATCTCGTCCAAGTTGTGTGTTGCTGCTCTTGATCCTAAAGTGCTATATGATCGACATGGCCATCCTCATTGTTGAAATTAAAAAAGATGTGTCCTATACTTAGTGGTCTCTAGACCTTAGAATCTGAGTCATGTCAACTTGGAAAACATATTATAACTTCCTCTCCTAAAAGGTCTTCATCAATATGTAATTCTAGTTTTTCCATCATCCATTCTGATATATGGGGACCTAGTCGTATCTCCTCCTTTGGTTTTAGATGTTTTTTTACCATCATTGATGAATATTCAAGATGTACTTAGGTTTATTTTATGAAAAATCGTTCTGAATTATTAGCCAGCTTTACATCTTTTATGAATGAAATCAAGAATGAATGTGGTCAAGTAATCAAAATATTAAGACGTCATAATGCCAAAGAGTATTTCTCATCCTCCTTTTCTGCCATCTTGAGTTCCCATGGTATCTTACATCAGTCTACTTGTCCTCATACACCGCAACAAAATGGTATGGCAGAACGAAAAAATAGACACTTAGTTGAACCTGCCCGTACCCTTTTGCTTGGTGCCCATATTCCTGTCCATCACTGGAGGGATGCCATCTTAACTGCATGTTATCTTATTAATAGGATGCCCTCCTCCTCTCTTGATAATAAAGTGCCTTTCTCCATTTTGTTTCCTAATGATTCTCTCTTTCACACATTTCCCCAAGTGTTTGGCTGTGTATGTTTTGTTCATAACATGTCTCTAGGACTAGACAAACTCTCCTTTCGCGCTCTTAAATATGTCTTCTTAGGCTATTCTCGACTCCAAAAAAGATATACGTGTTACTCTCCTGAAACTAAGAAGTATTACATGTCTGCCAATGTCACATTCTTTGAACAGACTCCTTACTTCTCTCCATCTGTTCAGGATGTTTCTATCCTCCAGCAGGTCCTTCCCATTCTAGTGGATGAGTGAAATAGCTCCACTGTCTCTGTCATTCCCAGTCTTGATCACAATCCTCCTGCACCCGTTTCTCCACATGCTTAGACCATCCCATACAAGGCCCCACTGGATAGTCCACCCGTTTCTATGCTAACTCCTTTTTTTCCAAGTTGATTTAATTTGTTTAAGTATCCTCTAAACGTGTGTTTTCTCTTGTTGTAATAGGGTTGTCGTCAATGCATTGTATGTGAGAGGAGTAAAACCTTTGATAATATGATTTTCAACAAACAAATATGAATTCACATCTCAGGGGTTTCTTGTAAGGTTAAAAGGCAAACCAGAGGAATAGAACATTCTAGCTATGGGAGCATTGAGATTGTCTCTATCCTCTATGTTGAATGCCCTCTTCCTCTTTCATAATGAAATATTTTCATGTCTATCTTTAGTGGGCAAGGGAACATGCTTAGGTTTAACTTTATTTTTTGCCAATTCAACAGTTGATTTCTATTCAACCAAATTGTTGGAAGTTCCACATCGACTAGAGATAAAGCTAGTTAAAGTATATAAGTGAGTGTAAATCTCACCTTATAAACCAATTTTATGGGGTTGAGTTAGGCCTAAAGTCCACTTCTTAACATGGTATCAGAGGCACTGTTAGAGCCTATCCTAGCGAGATTTGTTGGACATATTGTTTCACCCACAATTGGGCCGCTATCGGACTACACATTGATGTCTAGTCCCACATACGAGATGTATATACCTTGGTGTGAGGGATGTATGTTGGAAGTCCCATATCGACTAGAGATAAGACTAATTTAAAATATATAAGTGGCTGCAAACATCACTTTACAAGCTGATTTTATGGGATTTAGTTAAACTTAAAGTTCACTCCTTACTTCAAATGTTCTTCATTGGCGTTTGAGCACACACTAATTCCGGATCCATGAATTTTTAATAAATGAGCTTTTACTCTAGAGTAATAACTTTTAAAATCTTTTTGACAAAAATTACAAGACCTTCTCTTGTTTCCTCCTCCTTTTGTTCCTTTGTCTAATAAACTGACATATGCCCATAAAGAATCATAATCAACTTGTTAAACATCTTTTGAAATAGACTTCCTTGGAATTTTTAAGTTAGAACTAGAAAAATTTGGTATTGGTGCCAATATTTCTTTTACTTAGAAGTAAGTAAAATAAATAATAGGAAAAAAATAGTAGAAAATAATGAAACAAACGTCTATAAAAGAACGAATACCTTAGAAGGAAGATAAAATAAGAGATAAAATGCAATTGGTCAAAGACTTTCAGAATAACAGGAATAAACGAATTGAATGTCACTTCAAATGATTTTCCTTTCCCACACCTTTAATGACAAATTAAAAGTGATAGATCACATATGTAACATTGCATGTAGGGCTGTATCACATGTAGTGTTGTGATTATTTATCTACCTATTTATTCTATATTATATTCTTTCTACCTAAACAAAGTGAGTAAATAAATACTTGAAACTAAGAAACTATATATTTTGATTTTAAAATTGTCATTTATTTATTGTAATTATTATTTGAAAATCTGGTGTAAACAAAATTAAACTGTGATTAATAGATTAAAGAAAACGTTTACAACTGATTTTATGCTGGGTTGTTAATATTAGAGATAAGGACGTGTATGATGTTAAAAGATAAAATAAAATAGAAACGCTTTATTAGCTCTCTAGTCTCGAATCTTGTTGATCTTCCCTTTGCATCCTCTTGGATTTGTTGAATTCTTTACGCCTGTCTCTTTAACCATGGATCTTGTACTTGATCTTTGAATGTTTGATAATCTCTTTAGGTCTCTTAGTTATATTACAATAGAGAGTAATGTACTTGCACAAAAGATTTGCTATTCTACTCTATTACTTTCAATCTTTTTATTGCAATTCAAAGTATTCTCAATTATGTACTTTACATATTTATATTGCTATTATTATAATGGCAATTTTTACCTAAATTTGGACTTATTTCATTTTTTTTGTTTCACAGAAACATGCAAACTTATGAGTAGTTTAACGTGCTCAATTCCAGAATTTACTTGTGTTTCTTCAGCAAAGGTTATTATTAAATTGCTTGTATCCTATATACTGTAAAGCAGTTTTTTTTTTTGGTCAAACATAGAATGAATATTAGTTGTACTATGATTGCAACCTTCAACATAATGATTACCTGCAAGTAATTATTCTTCATTCTATATTCAAGTACTTCTTTTATGAAGATTAGTTTTTATAGTTCTTGCTCTCTAGCATAAACACATGTGCTGGCCTGAAAATAAAAGGGTTATTAATGTTTTTCTTTTTGTTCACTAATTAATGCTTCATTATTCAATCTGAAAAACTAATGTTAGCTTTAATTTGTAAGTTGTATTATACTTTTATGTTTAAATATATATGAAACAAGCATGATAGTTCTTGATTCTCAACTTTTCTTGGTTCTCAACTTTTGGGTATGTAGCAAGTAGAAAAGAAGTGTCTTAGTGGAAAAGTTTTGGGGCTTTAAAGGCTTTTGTATCTGGATTTCCTTATTTATGAGAAATAATTGTTTTTGTTTGGCCATTTTCTAACTATGCTTTTGAAAGGAATTATTGTTTGCTACAAATAAAATGTAGCTGAACATTCTACTATTAGTATTATGAAACTAGGTTTGTTAAGAACTTGCTATGTCAGTAGTAACTGAATTGTTGCTTGAAACTTTGACACTAGTAGACATTGTGTTAGGTGTTGTGGTTTTGTGTAATTAGGAGAAAAGCAAAGGGCTAGTGAAAAAGATGGAGTACTTTGCGATTCATGTTAAGCATTTGGTGTGCATTAAGAAGTTGAAAGATGGTTGGGGGGTTTAGAAGTTGAAAGATTTAATATCTTGAGTTCTAATATGGCTATTATTGAAGAACTTGACATTGATGCACAATTTGGATTTGAGAATAACTAAGAAAAGTACAATTAATAGCATGGATAACCATGGCCAAAGAGTTACTAGCTTGTGCACTTCAATGATTGATAAAGAAGCTTATTGGATTGCCTTGTATTGAAGGTATTCATTGTACAAATTCACTTAAAATGGACTTGGATGTGCTAATGAATTTACAGTGAAACTTAAGGTAGATGGATCACTAGACAGGTATAAAGCTGATTGGTTGAAAGGGGTAATTGATTAAGGTGAGGCTTTTTCTCTTGTAGCAAAGATGAGTACAATTTGAGTTGTTCTTGCTCTAGCTGCTTGTTTTGGATAGAAATTACACAAGTTGGATTATGATTATGAACTTGTTGGACCACTAGTGAGGTTTGGATGATGAAGGGGATGCGATAAGTGATGTGAAAGAGAAGTCATCCAAATTCTAAAAAGCTTGGACATGAACATAGGTAATGAATACAACACATTATAACCTCTAAAATTTCAGATATAGCAACATGAATATATTTATATTGAGCATAATTATTAATTTTTTAAATTGACAATCAAAATTTTATATTCGAAATAATCTATTTAAAAGTTAGTCAAATATAATAATTAAATATTCTGTTGGCTAATAAAAAAATGAATCTAAACTTTGAAAAGTAAAAAAGAATCTATTTCATTTTGGTCTTGATCATGATTATTGAAAAACACACTAGCGGGGTTCATCTAAGGAGAATTAACAACCTTAGAGAAAATCATAATATATGAAGATATCATACAAGAATAAATAAAATGTTCGTAACTCTTGATTATATAGCATCTACTTATTTCTATAATTATAATAGAAACTTACTATTAGGAATAAAAGAGTAAGACCGAACGGTAGCAAGAAGGAAGGAGGGAAGTAGAGCCGAACGGTAGCCAGAAGGGAGGAGGGAAGTAGATGCCAAATGGTACCAAAAGGGAGAAGGGAAGTATAGACCGAACGATATCCAGAAGGGAAGAGGGAAGTAGAGATTGAGTGGTATAAACTAATACCGAACGGTAAATGAAAGGAGGATGGGATCAAAGACCGAACGTTATATATACACTAGTACCGAATGGTATTTAGTAGAAGTAGGTTGGGTTAGCCTAAAGGTTAGGGCGCGAGAATGAGACACTAAATAGTCTTCCTGTAACTCTAATCAAGGAGGTTATTTTCTTTTGGGTAAAGACTAGACATATTTGCCAGTGGAGGAAGGTAGGCTTCCTTGGGGGAGAGTATACTTGTATTTTCGATACTTTACTGAATCCATAATACATACATACTTTCTTTTTTTTTCTGTTATTCGATTGTTGAAGCGAGAGTAGAGTATAGATTTAGGTTACTCGAATAAAGTAACCTAATACTTACAGAATAAGTTTTATGGATTTCTAGCATAAAAAAATCACAGCCTGTCCTCATTATCACTTTGTTGGAGTCATGTCAGAGCTGTGTCAGACATTAGAAATCGTTTTTTAAATTTGGCACTTCAACAGTGGCTGATATGTGCTGCACCAATGTCATGCGTGGGTTGGTGTCATATATGTGTCGGATAGTGAGACACTATTGAAGAAGAGTGTCCGAACTTTATATTGTTGATGGAACTTTAGATAGAAACAAGTTCTTGCAAAAGTGTTGTATGTCATGACTGTTTTATGTCATGGTTCATACTTGTTTGCTTTTATTTGAGCAAGAGACTTGAATTGGCATTTTTTCTTATCTAAATATGTGATGCAAATTTCCTTTTTTCCATTTTGGGCTCCAATATTATGTGTTGGTTATTGAGCCTTTATTAAGAAGTTTCATTCGGATTTATATCATTAAAGAGAATAGTCTGATTAATTCTTATTTGTACAGTTAAGAGAATATTATTTTCAATATTTTAGGATATCTTGTGTTCTTTTAGTTTTTAATTTTCTGCCAATAAAGAGGAGATTAGTCGCAAGTTTTATTCTTAGATAGGTCTGCGACTATTGGCCTAATCCTTATTTACATCTCTTACACATAGTCAATATTTAAAGTGTAACAATATTTACTGTACTATATTTTCAATACCTTTCATATTTAGATCCTTACACTTTTTTTATTTTAACCATTCTGCATGTGCATTTTTGTGCAGCTTGTAAAGCTACTTGAATGGAGAGAGGTCAATCATATGGAATTTTGTAGAATAAAGAATGTGGTCGATGAAATTTTGCAGATGTATAGAACCCTTGAGCTCAATGAAATATTGGAAAGTTTAATCGCACCCACGTGGGCGACAACTGGGTTAGAAATTGACTTTGAAACCTTGGTGAGTGTGAAAAGTTTATTTCTTCACTTTATTGAAATAAAAAGGAGGGATTGTTTCTCCGGTAGGAAATTGGGTTAACCAACTTCTCAAAACATATTAACTAAAGGATGAGCCATAAATATTTTTTTATCTCTATAGAAGGAATTGTTTGTAATGGTGTAAGTTGTATGCATGTCATTGACTAATAATGAGAAACATTTGTCAAGATATTTCTTTATTTGATGTAATGAAATCATATCCTATTTCCATATATGTTAGACTTGAAGAGCTTATAATTAGTTCAAAACTGTTTTATTTCACTTAAACCACTTATACAACTTACTACTATATTTATAGAGTACACTAGTGTAGAATACAAAAGGTCAGGAAACCCTAAAACCTAATAGATGAGTTCCCCTACATAAGTATTAATAATAATAAAGAACATTACATTTGAACACTCCTCCTCAAGCTTGAGGGTAGTGTCAACAATTAGATTTTCTTACTCCGTATTGTGTCAACAGGCTATAGATAAAGTGTGTATTGTAAATATCCTTGAATAATAGGGATCTATTATTTAAAGTGTTATTATATTCCAAAATTAGTTTTCCAATCTTATATATATAGATATATGATTTACTCTTACCCATAAATAATTCTACCCTAATATTTTAGACTACCCTAATGTTATTTTGTTTCCAGGTTGCTGGATGTGAAGTTGCATCTAGTAAGATTGGTGAAATAATCTCTCTGGATGGTGGGAATGATCAGAAAGTCAACTATTTCTCTCTTATTCCTCATGAATTTTTTGAAGATATGGAGTCTAAATGGAAAGGTCGAATAAAAAGAATCCACATAGATGACGTGTTTACTGCAGTGCAAAAAGCAGCTGAGGTCTTGCACCTAGCAGTAGGTCTATGTAACTCAATCTTGTCTGTACATGTTTGCATATTTGGAGTCTTGTTTATGCAACATTAATGTTGTCCCAACATTGTTACAGGTCACTGAAGATTTTGTTCCTGTTGTTTCTAGAGTAAAGGCTACTATAGCCCCACTTGGAGGTCCTAGGGGGGAAATTTGTTATGCTCGTGAGCATGAGGCAGTTTGGTTCAGAGGCAAACGCTTTACACCAAATTTGTGGTCTGGTAGCCCTGGGGAGGAACAAATTAAACAGCTTAGGCATGCTTTAGATTCTAAAGGTAAAAGGGTTGGGGAGGAATGGTTTACCACACCGAAGGTTGAGGCTGCATTAACAAGGTACCTTTTTTATGAGTAATTGTATCTTATTATTATTATTACTTTATTTTGTCAAACTACTGTAGTTCTTTTTGCTAAATCATATATGTTGATAAGTTTATTTGTTGAAGGTACCATGAAGCAAATGCCAAGGCAACAGAACGAGTTTTGGAAATTTTAAGGGAACTCGCTACTGAATTGCATTACAGTATAAACATTCTTGTCTTTTCATCCACACTACTTGTTATTACCAAAGCTTTATTCGCTCATGCAAGGTTTGTAAACATTTGCAGTTGCATCTGCTGTACTTTTTTGGATAAAATGCAATGGTATTTTTCTTTTTGGTGCATTAATTTTTTTAAGTGGGTTTTATTAGATCTGTTTAAGCTACAAGAATCTGTCTTAAGTTTGTTGATTAAATTTAGTTTCATTAGAAAATATTTAATGGGCATTTGTCTCCCAGGGCTCACAAACAATAGTTTTGTGATTTAATTCAAGTCATGGGAAAACCTGAAACAATATTATGAAAATTGTATATTGCATTATATGATTTTGTTCAATATTTATGCAGGTGGACAGCAAAATAAGTTCGTAAAGTTTAGTGTTTACAACAGTTTATGCAAGGAATGTAGGAGAGAATCTGATAGATTCTTTTAGTACAAGAATCTATCTAACACTCACTCAACACGAACTTGCAAAGACAACAAAGAACAAAACTGTATATTCCTCTTGTATTCAAAGAACATTATAAGAACAGCACTCAACTCTCATGGGAGCACTCTCCCTCTACAGGAACAACCTCCTGTCTTTACAAGAAAATATCAAAAGCTAACCCCTTTATAAAAGCCCACAACCTTTTTGATAAGGTTCCCTTAACTGTTAGCAGGGTCACTAACAGTTAAACACACTTCCTAACCTCCTAACCGCCTAAACATCCTATTACTTTCTCTTCCTCCTCTCATACACTCTTAACACTCTATCAGAATTAAAGAATAGAAAACCAAAGACTGAATATCTAATCTGAATAACATCTTAACAAAAACTAATATTTTATTGTCATATAATAAAGCTTTCAAGTAATAGCAGTTTTTTTAAATAGGAGCAGTAGTTAAACAAATATTTAGGAATGGGAAGACAGCATGGAAGTTGTGCTATCAGTCTCAGGGTGTAAATTGTTAGGAAGTCCTACATCACTTGCCTTAATTAGTGTTATCTGGACAGTTTCATGTAATATCAATTGGTTTCAAGATGAAATCTGACATGGTATCTGTTAGGGAGTGGAGAGTTTATGAGAGGAGAAGGAAGAGTTAATGTCCTATCTATTTTAGCAGTTAGGAGAGGCGGGAAGTTAGGAATTGTATAAATAGAGTTCTGTACTTTGTTTTGGGTAGCTTTTGACATTAGTTTGTATAGACAGGAATATTTGTCCTGTGGAGGGGCATTAGGCTCCCATATATTGATTGTACATTGAACTCTGTTACATTGAATACAGAATACCATTCTCTTACAGTTGGTTTTCTTGTTTGTGAGTGTGAGTGCAAGCCATAATTTCATTGGCAGAGGACTGGAAGAGGAGCTGGGATTACCCATTGAGGACACACCACCTTACCAGGTGAGTCTAGGAGATGGGCAGAGGAAAAAGACCAGGGGTTGTTGTAAGAAGGTCATGATCAACATAGGGGAAACCGAGATAGAGGAGAGGTTTCATGTTTTTGAATTAGGGGGAATGGATATAATCCTAGGGGTGGAGTGGTTGGCCAAGCTGGGAGAAGTGACCCTGAATTGGGGAGAGTTGACGATGGTGTTTAGTCAAGGGGGAAAGAAGGTGGTCATAAAAGGGGATCCCATGTTGGCTAGAAGATTGGTGGAGCCCGAAGCTTTACTGAAGATGAAGGAAGTGGAGGCATGGATGTTGGTGTGGAATTTAGGGCAGATAGGAAGAAGAGAGGAAGATACCGACTGCCAGGGGCTGACAGGGAGACACCAAGAGGAATTGAAGCAGGTTCTGGAGATACATTCAGAGGTCTTCCACGAACCCAGGGGATTACCTCCAGACAGAGGGATGGTGCATCAAATACCCCTTAAGGAAGGGGTTGACCCTGTGAATGTGCGCCCATATAGGTACCCACACGTGATGAAAGGTGAAATTGAGAAGCAAGTGGCGGAAATGTTGAAGACAGGTATTATCAGACCTATCACCAGCCCGTATTCAAGCCCAGTTATATTAGTCAAGAAAAAAGATGGCAGCTGGCGTTTCTGTGTGGATTATAGGGCGTTAAATCGGGCTACTATACCCGACAAGTTTCCAATCCCCGTTATAGAAGAATTACTGGATGAGTTAAGGGGAGCTAGGTGTTTTTTTAAGGTGGATTTGAAGGCAGGATACCACCAGATTCGGATGGGAGAAGGGGATATACATAAAACGACCTTTAGAACTCACCAAAGCCATTATGAGTTCATGGTGATGCCTTTTGGTCTCACCAACGCACCAACAACCTTTCAAAGTGCCATGAACAACTTGCTGCAACCTTATTTGAGGAGGTTTGTGTTAGTATTCTTTGATGACATCTTGGTTTACAGCCAATCATGGGGAGAACATTTGAAGCATGTGGGGCAGGTGTTGAGTAAATTGAGCAGAATAACTGGGTGGCGAATAGAAAAGAATGTGAGTTTTGAAGAATACAAATAAGATATTTGGGGCATCTAATTTCAAAGAGGGGACTAGAAATGGATCAAGAAGAGGTAAAAGTAGTGTTGGAGTGGGAAGAACCCAAAACTCTAAAGGCTTTGAGAGGGTTCTTAGGCCTTACAGGGTACTACAGGCGTTTTGTAAGGGACTATGGTAAAATTGAAAAACCCATGACTGAGTTTTTGAAGAAGGGGCAATTCGCGTGGACAGAACAAGCTAGTGCTGCTATGGCCAGGTTGAAGGAAGCTGTCACCATTGCACCAGTGTTGATCCTGCCTGATTTTAGTCAGCCCTTTCACATAGAATGCGATGCATCAGGTGGAGGGGTAGGGGCAATTCTTACCCAAGGAAAAAGACCCATTGCTTTCTTTAGCAAGACTTTGTCAGAGGGATCTTTGAACAAATCGATATATGAAAAGGAGCTTATGGCTTTAGTTATGGCTGTCCAACATTGGAGACCATATGTCCTAGGGCAGAGGTTTATTGTGCACACTGATCAAAGAAGCCTCAAATATTTGTTGAAACAACGGATCACTACACAGAATCAACAAAATTGGGGTATGACTTTGAAATTCTGCATAAATCAGGAGCAACTAACAAAGTGGCGGATGCATTGTCACGAAAAAAGGAGGAAAATGGGGAGGATGAGAAGGAATTGAGGGTGGTGGCAAGGCCTTATTGGCAGGACTTTCAGGAGGTTTTGATGGAAGTTGAGGAGGATTAGGCATTGGTAAAGGTGATAGAAGATATCAAGAAAGATCCTAATTTACATCCAGCCTTCACTGTAGAGCATGACAGGTTGCATTATAAAGGGAGGTTGGTGCTTTCGGCTAGTTCAGCCTGGATTCCCAAGCTCATAGTCGACTTTCACATGACAAATACATGGGGGGCATTCAGGTATTTACAAGAATTACCGAAAGGTAGCCCAATCACTGTATTGGATGGGGATGAAAAAGTCAGTCACTGATTTTGTTGCTGGTTGTTTAGTATGTCAACAACATAAATATTTAGCATCTTCTCCTCAAGGACTGTTACAACCTTTACCCATACCTCACGTTGTTTGGGAAAAAGTGAGTATGGATTTTATAGTCAAACTGCCTAAGTCCCAGGGGTATGATGCTGTGCTGGTGGTAGTGGATCGCCTGAGCAAATATGGTCATTTCTTACCTTTGAAACATCCTTATTCAGCACGCACCATAGTAGAAGTGTTTGTTAGGGAGATAGTCCGACTACATGGGGTGCCAGTCTCCATTTTTAGTGATAGGGACCCATTGTTTTTGAGTGTTTTCTGGAAGGAGCTTTTCAAGATGCGAGGGACACAACTGAAGATGAGTACTGCCTATCACCTTGAATCAAATGGGCAAACTGAAGTTTTAAACAAGATTTTGGAAGGCTATTTGAGGTGTTTTTCCTCAGAGCAACCAAAAAGCTGGAGTACAATACTTCCTTGGGCTGAGTATTGGTATAATACTAGCTATCAAGGTGCAGCGAAATGCACCCCCTTTGAGACTGTTTATGGCAGAGCTCCTCCCTCCCTAAACAGGTTCATACCACTGTAGAAGCAGTAGGACAGGAGTTGCGGACTCGGGATGAAGCCCTTAGGCAGCTTAGATTCTATTTAACCCGAGCTCAGGACTTGATGGAAAAATATGCGACTAGAAAGAGGAAACCAGTGGATATTAAGGTCGAGGATTGGGTAATTTAAAGATTAGACCCCATCAATAGACTTCTATGCCATCAAGACTGCATCCAACCTTGTCAGCTAGATATTTTGGGCCATTCCAAGTCATACAACAAGTAGGGGAGGTAGCCTTCAAGCTCCAATTACCTGACACATCCAGGATACATCCTATATTCCATGTGTCTCAACTAAAGAAGGCAGTGAGCGCGAAGAGTGTGGAGAAGGAACTGCCAACAGACCTGCAGGTAGAGGGGCCAACATTTTGGCCCATCAGAATTCTGGACAGAAGGCAGATACAACAAGGGGAAGAAATGGTGCAACAGATATTGATTGAATGGCAGGAAGAAGGTAGAGATGGAGCGACTTGGGAAGATGCACTAACTATCAAAGACCAATATCCAGATTTCAACCTTGAGAACAAGGTTGATCGGCAGGCAGTGGGTAATATTAGGGAGTGGAGAGTTTATGAGAGGAGAAGGAAGAGTTAATGTCCTAACAGTTTTAGCAGTTAGGAGAGGCGAGAAGTTAGGAATTGTATAAATAGAGTTCTGTACTTTGTTTTGGGTAGCTTTTGACATTAGTTTGTATAGACAGGAACATTTGTCCTGTGGAGGGGGATTAGGCTCCCGTATATTGATTGTACATTGAACTCTGGTACATTGAATACAAAATACCATTCTTTTACAGTTGGTTTTCTTGTTTGTGAGTGTGAGTGTTTGTCATTGTTGGGTTTCATATTCAGAAACCTAACAGTATCAGAGACTATAACTCCTCTTAGTAATCACCTCTACTGGTAGGTTCTCCTGATTTGGAAGACTTCTATATAAGGTGGGTGTTGGGAAATCCCACATGGTCTGCCTCAATCCTTGGTATATGGCTTATATATTTGTTGTGTAACTTCACTTAATACCAATAGGTTTTAGGATGAAATCTGATATGGTGTCATAGAATATAGCTCATCTTGATAATTGCATATTGTGATAGGCTCTCTTGATTTGGAAGACATATGTGGGAATCCAACATATATGCTTGCTTTTCTTAGGTTGTTTATGGAAAATGGTGAATCAGTGGTCTGGTTAATTGTTATTATCTTGGTTTCTTTAATAAATTAAGCCTACCACAAAATAATCATTCTTCACTTTTCAGAATCTTGTGGAATTCTTCTGTTTTGAAATCGGTGGTTGTAAAATGTAATGTAACCAATCAATGTTTTATAATACTGAAATGGTGAAATTATTTACTTGATGGCTTTCAGTGAAGGGAGAAGAAGGAGATGGGTTTTTCCAACACTTGCAGATTCGAATGGGTTTGAGGTAGTATGTAATAACTTGATAGTGCTGTTATTTTTATTGATGGATAATGTTTATGTTTGCAGAGAATAAACTTATGGATTGTTCTCTGTATATTGTACACTCTTGTAACTGAGTTGTATCTTGGTCAGATAGTTACAGCTGTTAGGCGGTTACAATGATTCCATTGATTAGGCAGTTAAAACGGTTATCGTTGTTAGACAATTACAACTATATCTCAGTCCTCTGAGCATAGATGTGTAAATGTGTTTCTCTATCACCTAATGGCAGTTATTTTTATTCATAACTTGTTTGGGTTTGAGAGTTGATGTCTATATGTTAAATTGTTGCAGGATGTAAAATCGTCGGACAAAACCCATGGGATGAAGATAGTTGGTTTATCACCATATTGGATCCACATCGCGGAGGGTGTTGTGCGTAATGATGTTGATATGGAATCATTATTTCTTTTGACAGGACCGAATGGTGGTGGGAAATCAAGTTTACTTCGATCAATTTGTGCTGCTGCACTACTTGGGATATGTGGACTCATGGTTCCTGCAGAATCAGCCGTGATTCCTTATTTTGACTCCATCACACTTCATATGAAGTCATATGATAGTCCAGCTGATAAAAAGAGTTCCTTTCAGGTTTGATATTTTCTCATGCTTTTGTCTCATGTTCATCCATAGTAAAATATTATACAATTCTGATTACACCCAAACCCGAAGCCAGAGTGTTCAAATATGGACGGAAAGCAAGAATGAGGTCATAACCAGGATGAATACCCACTTATGAAGTATTCATAGATAAAGCTTCTTCCCAAACGAACTTAGTTACCAACACTTGAAAATATATTATTCTATGACTTCCAAGGATGTTGGCCTTTACTTTTTGCAATACCTTTTTACCATTTTCATAAACACAATACTAATGTGTTGTTTACTAGAGAAAGTAGTGTATGCTAGAAAACAAGAATATGATGTCATATGTTAAGAAGTAAATTTTAAGCCTAACTCAACCCTACAAAACCGGCTTGTAAGGTGAGGTTTGCACCCACTTATATACTATAAATTGGATTTATCTCTAGTCGATGTGGGACTTCCAACACTCCCCTACGCCGAGGTATATACATCTCGAGCGTGTGATTAGACATTAATGGGTGGTCCGATAGTGGCTTGATAGTGGGTGGAACAATATTTTCACACAAATCTCGATAGGATAGGCTTTAACCTGACTCTGAGACCATGTTAAGAAGTGAACTTTAAGCCTAACTCAACCTCACAAAACTAGCTTGTAAGGTGAGGTTTCCACTCACTTATATACTATAAATTGACCTTATATCTAGTCGATGTGGAACTTTCAACACATCATATGGTCAGTAGCTCCGATGTCACAATCTAAAGATCCTTAAGAATGGTATTAGACATTAAAGTCATTGCTAGTCCTAAGGGTTTGTCTTAAGTTTAGTAGAAAATAATATTTGTCTTATTGAGTCTGTTACGTATCTGAGTAGGAGATGTGACGAAATCACCCTCTCACACACTCACAACAAGCAAAAGAATAATGAATGAATGATAATGAACGAATGAATCTCTTTTATTGATGGAAATATCTGAATAAACAAAAGTAAACAATAATTGGGAGCATAACCTCCATCAATTATTTGGGAGCATAACCTCCCTCACAAGACAATAATGTTTGTCACAAAACTCAATAATCAAAAGCATACCTTTAACCCTAGACTCTCCCTTTATTTATACTAATTATTTCCTAAGTAAAATTATTTCCCTAGAATAAAATCTTTCCCTAGAATAAAATATGAATATTGTTCTAAATAAAATATTTCCCTAAGATATATTCTTATTTACTATAATTATTTCTAACTATTTCCCGCCTATCCTAACTGTTGTCTCAGTTAGGATAGTCACTCTTCAACCGATCAGGTCCAGCTCCCGTTCGGCTTTGCTTCCCCTGCCTCCTACCGTGCAGCTCTCGCTCTTCACCACCTTCCATCGTTCGGCTAGACCTCTCCACACCTTCCACCATTCGGTTACCGTTTGGCCTTTACCGTCAATACCGTTCGGCCTCACTTCCCTCCTACTTTCCTTCTCCTTCTCATATACTTTCCAAACCTTATTATTATTCCCTACCTTATACCGTAACATATGGTCAGTAGCTCCGATGTCACAATCTAAAGATCCTAAAGAATGGTATTAGACATTAAAGTCATTGCTAGTCCTAAGGGTTTTTCTTAAGTTTATTAGAAAATAATTTGTCTTATTGAGTCTCATTACATATACATGATTATGTACATACATTGATCGGGTAATTTAGGAAACAAGAACAACCTATTCTAGGAAAAAAATCTCCAAGATTGTGAGATTGATATGCTAGTAATAAAACCAAGATACAGTTAATATACATAATTAGAACCAATGGGAGTAAACCCTAGAACTTCCTAAAATATCTCGACAAAATAAAATCCGTAGTCACTCTTCAACCGATCGGGTCCAGCTCCCGTTCGGCTTTGCTTCCCCTGCCTCCTACCGTTCAGGTCCCGCTCTTCACCACCTTCCATCGTTTGGCTAGACCTCTCCACACCTTCCACCATTGGGTTACCGTTCGGCCTTTACCGTCAATACCGTTCGGCCTCACTTCCCTCCTACCTTCCTTCTCCTTCTCATATACTTTTCAAACCTTATTATTACCCCCTACCTTATACCATAACATATGGTCAGTAGCTCCGATGTCACAATCTAAAGATCCTAAAGAATGATATTAGACATTAAAGTCATTGCTAGTCCTAAGGGTTTTTCTTAAGTTTATTAGAAAATAATTTGTCTTATTGAGTCTCATTACATATACATGATTATGTACATACATTGATCGGGTAATTTAGGAAACAAGAACAACCTATTCTAGGAAAAAAATCTCCAAGATTGTGAGATTGATATGCTAGTAATAAAACCAAGATACAGTTAATATACATAATTAGAACCAATGGGAGTAAACCCTAGAACTTCCTAAAATATCTCGACAAAATAAAATCCGATAGTCACTCTTCAACCGATCGGGTCCAGCTCCCGTTCGGCTTTGCTTCCCCTGCCTCCTACCGTTCAGCTCCCGCTCTTCACCACCTTCCATCGTTCGGCTAGACCTCTCCACACCTTCCACTATTCGGTTACCGTTCGGCCTTTACCGTCAATACCGTTCGGCCTCACTTCCCTCCTACCTTCCTTCTCCTTCTCATATACTTTCCAAACCTTATTATTACCCCCTACCATATACCATAACATATGGTCAGTAGCTCCGATGTCACAATCTAAAGATCCTAAAGAATGATATTAGACATTAAAGTCATTGCTAGTCCTAAGGGTTTTTCTTAAGTTTATTAGAAAATAATTTGTCTTATTGAGTCTCATTACATATACATGATTATGTACATACATTGATCGGGTAATTTAGGAAACAAGAACAACCTATTCTAGGAAAAAAATTCTCCAAGATTGTGAGATTGATATGCTAGTAATAAAACCAAGATACAGTTAATATACATAATTAGAACCAATGGGAGTAAACCCTAGAACTTCCTAAAATATCTCGACAAAATAAAATCCGATAGTCACTCTTCAACCGATCGGGTCCAGCTCCCGTTCGGCTTTGCTTCCCCTGCCTCCTACCGTTCAGCTCCCGCTCTTCACCACCTTCCATCGTTCGGCTAGACCTCTCCACACCTTCCACCATTGGGTTACCGTTCGGCCTTTACCGTCAATACCGTTCGGCCTCACTTCCCTCCTACCTTCCTTCTCCTTCTCATATACTTTCCAAACCTTATTATTACCCCCTACCTTATACCGTAACATATGGTCAGTAGCTCCGATGTCACAATCTAAAGATCCTAAAGAATGATATTAGACATTAAAGTCATTGCTAGTCCTAAGGGTTTTTCTTAAGTTTATTAGAAAATAATTTGTCTTATTGAGTCTCATTACATATACATGATTATGTACATACATTGACGGGTAATTTAGGAAACAAGAACAACCTATTCTAGGAAAAAAATCTCCAAGATTGTGAGATTGATATGCTAGTAATAAAACCAATATACAGTTAATATACATAATTAGAACCAATGGGAGTAAACCCTAGAACTTCCTAAAATATCTCGACAAAATAAAATCCAAAGCCTCCTAAAATATCTCACTTGAGACTGAAACTGTAAAATATATTTCTAGAGAGCTTAATTGATCCCTCTCACTTTCATCTATTTATAATAAAGTTCTGATACAAAAGTACATGAAAGATTAAGGGTTTGCCCTAGATACCTAGGTGTAGACCTAGGTACTACTATAGATGCTACACATAAAGACTAGTACACTACTCTTAAGTAGGCTTAACGATGATACATAGGTGCAATTATTCTAAAACTCCCCCTTAAGTTGGAGCATACAGATTGTATGTACCAAGTTTGGAACAAATAAACTCAATCCAAGGACCCCTTAATGACTTGGTCAACACATCTGCAAGTTGGTCATTTAATCCAACAAACTCAGTCATATTTCTTTAGTCAACAACTTTTCACGAACAAAATGACAATCGATTTCTATATGTTTAGTCCTCTCGTAAAACACTGGATTTGATTCAATGTGGAGAGCAACTTGATTATCGTAATACATCTTTATCTGTCACAGATGTTAAGCTCTTGAAGGAATTGCTTTCCCATATAAGTTCACATGTCAGTGACACCATTGCCCTATATTCGGCTTCAGCTATTGATCAAGCTACTAGATTCTGTTTCTTACTTTTCCATGAAATAATGTTTCCTCCCAGGAAAACACAATATCCGGTAGTAGACCGTCTATCAATAGGCGAACTTGTCTAGTCTACATTACAGTACTCAGATACCTGAATGCTTCCTTTATCTTCATATAACAACCCTTGCCCAGGAGCCTTTTTCACTTACCTTAGAATGCGAATGATAACATTCCAATGGTCAACACATGGAGCCTGCATGAACTCACTAACCACTCCAACTGCAAAAGATAGATTTGGCCTTGTAATAGTGAGATAAAAAAATTTGCCAACCTATACCTCTCAAGATCAGAGAATAATTCACCTTCTTTTGTCCTTAATTTCTGGTTTGGGTCCATGGGATTGTCTACAGGTTTGCAATCAATCATGCCTGTTTTTTGTAATATATCAAGAGCATACTTCCTTTTGGAGATTACAACTCCATCATTTGACTAAGCTGCTTCAATGCCTAAGAAGTATTTAAGACTTTCAAGATCCTTGGTTTGGAAATGTCTACACAAATACTCTTTCAGTTGAGATATTCCAACGGCATCATTTTCTGTAATGACTATATCATCAACATATACTATTAAGTAAACACAATGACAGTAAAAAATCTAATGGTTTGTTTCACTACGTTTTAGCCCAAATTTTTGAACAATAGAGCTAAACTTTCCAAACCAAGCACGTGGTAATTGCTTGAGGCCATATAGAGATTGACGAAATTTGCATACCATACCAGATTCCCCCTGAGCAACAAACCCAGGAGGTTGCTCCATATAAACTTCTTCCTCAAGATCACCATGGAGGAAGACATTCTTCATATCTAATTGATGAAGTGGCTAGTGACGAATTGCTGTCATGGCAAGGAAGAGGCTAATAGTAGTCATCTTGGCTACAGAAGAAAAAGTGTCATAATAATCAAGACCATAAACCTAAGTGTAACCTTTTGCAATTAACCGAGCTTTGAGTCGATCAGTTTCACCATCAGGGTTGACTTTAACTACATACACCCATCGGCAACCAACGTCCTTTTTTCTGGCGGAAGTGGTACGAGCTCCCAAGTATTACTGTGGTCAAGAGTCTGCATTTCTGCAACCATGGCTTGTCGCCATCCAGGGTGAGCAAGAGCTTCATTCACATTTTTGGGTATAACAACTAAGATATTGAGGATAAAAGAGAGTAATAGGAAGGCGACAATCTGTGATAGCTAAGAAAATTATAAATGGGATGTGGGTTGCGAGTAGAACGAGTACCTTTTCTGAGAGTAATGGGCCAACTTGAATCAGCTTCACCAGGAGACGTGGTATGAGGTGACAAGGGAGAAGAATTTGAAGTAGGGTATTCACCATTGTCACGGAGAGGTGGACTATCCATCGGGGTCCTGTGTTGGATGACATCAGTAATGGAGAGATGGGTGCAGGAGAAATTTGATCAAGACTTGGATTGACAGAGACATGTAATACTTCTTAGTTTCAGGAGAGTAACACCGATATCCTTTTTCAAGTCGAGAATAGCCTAAGAAGACACATTTGAGAGTGTGAGCGGAGAGTTTGTCTAGTCCTGGAGACATGTCATGAACAAAACACAAACAACCAAAAACTCGGGGAGATGTGTGAAATAAAGGATCATTAGGAAACAAAATAGAGAAAGGGACTTTATGATTGAGAGAGGAGGAGGGCATCCTATTAGTAAGATAACATGCAGTTAAGATGACATCCCCTCGTGATGGACAAGAATATGCACTCCAAGGAAAAGGGTACAGACAGTTTCAACCAAATGTCTATTTTGGAAGGAAAACCATGCAAGGAGTAGCAATTCTCTTGAGTATAACCCATCCTTTTACAATATGTGCATTGAGGATGTCCCCGACCTCCTTGTCCTCCTGCTCTAGGGCCGCGTCCTCCTTTTCCTCGTGTGGCAACCATGACAAATGGTTCCACTAGTTCATGAGCTTCCTGAGTTTGAGGTACCGGGACACACAGAAGGCAAGTGGTCAATGTTTCCATGGAAGGGACGTCATGACTGGTCAGAAATTGATCTTTGATATGATCAAAGTCTGGATGTAGAGCATGAAGGATCAATACCATATAATATTTGTCTAGTTTCTTGATATCCTCCAATGAGTCCACTTCCAAAAACATCCTTAGTTCTTCGACAACAGATTGGGCTTCGGTCATGAAGGACACTATATCATGGTCTGCCATTTTAAGAGATGCAAGCTTGTTTGCCATGTCATAGAGATGTTGAATATCGTTGGCATGAATGCTTCGAGCTTTCTTCCAAAAGGAGTGACAAGTATTGAAAGCTCTAAGAGACATAAGAAGTCTGGGTTCCACTGATTGCCATAACCGGGCACATAACTAGAAATCTGCTTGTTTCCATTGATCAGCTTTGTCATCATGTACATGGGTGCCATCTTGCTCAAGGTGATCATAATGACCTTGGCCAAGAAACCACATCTCAACGGCAATAGACCAAGATAGGTAATTTTTGCCATTTAACTTTTCAGAAGTGATTGAGGGACTTCCAGAAAATGAAATGGCACTTTCAGACGCCATTTCTGATCAAGGGTTAAAGAACCAGCTAGGAAAAACCGAAAAACCCTAGGTGACTTTCAAAAGGGTTGCTTTTGGACGTTATCGAAACAAGGTTCTGAGGGGCAGAACAAAGAGAGGAGAGTCTAGCAACAACTATGGAGGTGGCGGTCTAGCAAGCCAAAGGTGACATGAGAGCAACACGTGCCTGTTCGCGGCACACTGAGATGCTTTGCATGGTGGCGTGTGAAGGAGAACTGGACTCCGACATCGGTGGGGTTGGCCGTTGCGCGGAGAGACGAACCAGATCCGATGGTCAATGGACAAAGCTGTGACGATGGCCGGTGTTGGAGGGTCAAAACGGCAGAGAACAGAGATTAATGGTGCTGGATGGTGACAAACTGTTGTGGATAGCTACAAATAGTGGTAAAACAATGCTGAACAATGGTGGACAGCGGGAAACAGTGTTGGACAATTGTGGATAGCAACTATAGGTGTCGACAGAGAAGACTAGACAGAAACTAGAGCGGGATCGACCCGCTCTGATACCAACTTAAGACTGAAACTATAAAATATATTTCTAGAGGGCTTAATCGATCCCTCTCACTTTCATCTATTTATAATAAAGTTTTGATACAAAAGTACATGGAAGATTAAGGGTATGTCCTAGACACCTAGGTGCAAACCTAGGTACTACTGTAGATACTACACATAAAGACTAGTACACTACCCTTAAGTAGGCTTAATGGTGATACATAGGTGCAATTATTCTAACAATCTCGACACTCCCTTTCAAGCTAGTAAATAACTCTTCTACATTTCAGGTTGGATATAATTCTCTCGAAGATACTGCAGTTTTAGCCCCTTGGTAAATATTTCTACAAGTGTCCTTGAGTAGACACTGTCACGCTTTCCTTTGAAAAGTGTCTGTCCACTTCAATGTGTTTGTTTCTTCCAATATAATCTACAACCATAAGTGTCAGAAGCTCTTAAATTATGTTGCAGTTAATATTTCCTTGTATAATTTTAGGTACAGAATTAGGAGTTTTAATTACATTTCATAATTAGGAGGATTACTAGACTGGTGGTATATTTATATCTATTGTACAATATCATTGATTGTGAATTGCAGAGATAGATTACATCCATCATAAATTAGCATTTTCAATAAGTATGTCTATGTATTCTATTTAAGAGCAATTGCTCCTCCATGAATAATGTTAGAAACAATTTTTTTTGTAAAGTAACAATTCACATATTCCTTGAGCCATTGCTCAATATTATGCTTCAGTACTAGATCTAGTTACTACACTTTGTATTTTACTTTCCAAGTTACTAGGTTTCTACCTAAGGAGGTGCAATATCCCGTAGTGAACCTTCTATTTATAACTGAGCCTGCATAATCAACATTAATATATGCCTCAAGACTAATGTTCTTGTTTCTTTTGAACAAAATTCCTCTTCTTGTTGTCCCTTTCAAATGCTAGGCAATTCTAAGAGCATCTTGTAAATGTATTTCATTTGGTTGATCCATAAATTGACTGACTAGACTAATAGCAAAAGCAATATTTGGTCTAATGTGAAATAGATAAATAAGTCTTTCCACAAGTCTCTTGGTACATTTCTTTATCCACAATTTCACCCTCTGCACTTCCCATCTTTGTATTTGGATCAACGGGTGTACATGTTGGTTTGTATGCTGTTTCATCGGTTTCCGTAGCAGGTTAATAATGTATTTTTGCTGAAATATAAATATCCCTTTCTTGGATTGAGCTACTTTCATCTTCAGAAAATATTTTAACTTTCCTAAAATCTTGAATTCGAACACTTTGGTAAGGCCTTGTCTCAACCTTTGTTGCTCCTTTTTGTCATTCCAGTAACAATGATATCATCCACGTAGACCAATAGAACTGTTACTCCCCCTAAATCAGAATGTTTGACAAATAAAATGTGGTTCCCTTGGCTCTATTTATATTTAAGGCTCATCATCACTTTGGTGAATCTCCCAAACCATGGTTGCAAACATACTTACAAGCACAGTTTGTAGACATACTTACGAAGGGGTTGAACAAGAGTAACTTTGAGAACATTATGCCCAAGTTGAGAATGGGGAACACTTATTCACCAGCTTGAGGAGTGTCTAGATATTTTTGGAAGTTTAGATATTATTCCCATTGGCTTTAATTCTGTAAATTTGTTGTATCTTGATTTTATAACTAGCATATCAATACCACAATCTCAGAAATTTGTTTCCTAGGGTAGGCTGTGCTACTTTCCTAAATTATCCAATCAATCTATGTATATATATCAGATGCATGTAATGACACTAAATAAGAGAGAAATTATTGTGTTCTAATTTTGGGATGAATTATCAAGATAGGGGAAGTCAACATCATTATCCTTAAAATTAAATACTTTTCTGTGCTTTATGGAATTACAGTTTTCATAATTACCTTGAACATTTCATCCATCTTTTTTGTATTTGTTTCAGGTGGAAATGTCAGAACTTCGATCCATCATTGGCGGAACCACCAAAAGGAGCCTTGTACTTGTTGATGAAATTTGCCGAGGAACAGAAACTGCAAAAGGGACTTGTATTGCTGGTAGCATCATTGAAACTCTAGAAAGAATTGGTTGTCTGGGTGTTGTGTCCACTCACTTGCATGGAATATTTACTTTGCCCCTAAACATCACAAGCACTGTGCGCAAAGCAATGGGCACAACGTCCATTGATGGACAAATAATGCCTACGTGGAAGCTGACAGATGGGGTCTGTAAGGAAAGTCTTGCTTTTGAAACTGCCATTAGGGAAGGAATTCCTGAGCCTATTATCAGAAGAGCTGAATATCTTTATCAGTCAGTTTATGCTGAGGAAAATTTCCCAAATGAAGACAAGTTTTCTACTTGCAACAATTTTAATAATTTGAATACAACACGTCTTCATTCTAAAAGGTTCTCATCAGGAGCTAATCAAATGGAAGTTTTACGCCAGGAAGTTGAAAGAGCTGTCACTGGGATATGCCAGGATTATATATTGGAGCGGAAAAGCAAAAGGATTGCATTGGAGCTTCCTGAGATAAAATGTCTCTTAATCGGTACAAGGGAGCTGCCACCTCCATCGGTTGTAGGTTCTTCATGCGTCTATGTGATTTTAAGGTCAGATAAAAAGCTCTACGTAGGAGAGGTAAATACCAACTTTAGTATATTATCGTAATTTGAAGTAACCTTTTTCCTTATTTATTTTGTTTCTTCCTTTATCTTTGCGTGATACACAACGCGAGAAAAGAACTAGACACCATGTAGGCAAAATTGAGCTATATATATGAATTTGCTTTTGAAGAAAACAAACGGGTAGACATTCCTAATTTATCCTGGAATCAATCATAACACCAACTTATTTTGATCTATTTCTATTATTAATTTTTACTATCTAGCATTTTTCTTTATTTCTATTTACAAGGGAGTAAGTCTCTGCTGTAAAAAATGTTCTCAGTACTTAGCTGTGGGGATACCATAATTGATTCTATTGTAACTGTTTTTAGCCAAAAGCAGTATTTAATTGATAGCTGATAAACCTGGCTGCATGAATTGGTCTCATGGTTGGGTAGAATGGATCTGATTCCCTTCCGAATGATTGTCTCACATGAACGATCACATGAAAAGACTGAATTACTAATAAAAATTCTATACTCGGACCCACAGTTCTTTCTGGGGACTTATAGTTCTTATTGTGTCTATCTCCTTTATGGTATCTCTAAATATCATTTGTGATGACTTTTAGCACAATAACAAAAACATGTAATTTGTCTGAAATGCTGCAAATTATTCGTTTGTATGCCATCATTACGTTATACAGCTCCTTTCTTATTTTTTTTTAATATTAGTCAATTAGTTGAATTTTTTGTTGCATTGAAATGTTATAGACAGATGATCTTGAGGGACGGGTTCGAAGACATAGATTGAAAGAAGGTATGCATGAAGCATCATTCCTTTATTTCCTTGTCCCTGGAAAAAGCATGGCATGCGAATTTGAATCTCTGCTCATCAACCAGCTTTCTAGTCAAGGCTTCCAACTGAGCAACACGTCAGATGGTAAACATAGGAACTTTGGCACTTCCAACATGTATGCATAACTAGATGATAGACATTGATAATATCTAATTTAATTTTTCTGCCAGTTTTATATGGCGAAATCACTTTAAAAGTTTGGGAAGTAATGTCTGCAGCATTTTTGTTAGAATTAGTGGCTGTAGCTGTATTAATGTACTTTTGTCAATTATCTTACAAGTACAAAAAGGTCTCTTATCGTATCCCTCTTTGGTTCTTGCTTTAAATTATATTGAGATTAGGTAACAAAATCCTTATTTTTCAATATTCTTTTTGCTCTTTTTTTTATTTGAAAAATTCGTTTTTGTTATAACTTTTTTTCATTTTCTTTCTCAATTCATTCAGATTTTGAAAGTATTTTTTTTATCTTAGTTGAAACAATATTTTAAAATAACTTCACTCTTAAATGAAGTATGTTTATTTGCTATAAAAGCATAATGCATTTTATTTCGAAAAATGAAGAAAATATCTTTAATAATACATTAAAAATTGAGTCATTTTAGAATTTTTTTATGAAGTTAAAATTCTAGTTTTAGAATAAAGAAAACAAATAATTGTTTTTTAATGTCTTTATACAATATATCTTTTTCTTTATCAATTCCTATATATACAATTTTTTTTATCTCTTTTATTGACTAGCATCTAAATGGACTAAAAGTAGTTAAAAGTTAGAGTTTTATAATTATCATATTTAAATTAGTAATTAAACTATAATAATATATAAAAGTGAGTACTACAGAAAGTTAATCAAGAAAAGAAGAAAAATATAAATAAACAACTTTTTATTACAAAAGAATTTTCCTTGAAGAAAACTCCATAATAATAGATACTTAATTTGCTAGTCCCTAACAACTAGGAATAAGCAAGAACCTATAAAAACACTTTCACTAATGAACATTGATCATTTCTTGTCCATTCCCAGTGTGTGTTTCACACTATCCACAGCACCTTGAGCCATGTTCTTCATTTGCTCCCCAGTCTGCAAAAAGGGGTAATTGAAATTAGAACACTATTTAACGAATTAATTAAGATATTAATGTTCATGAAGTTGCAGTGAAAATCACAAAAAGAAACATAGATTATGTTCATGGTAAGGATATTATATATGATGAACTCTTAAAGCGACATTCAACAAAAGTTGTTTGATATGAGAAAAAAGAGAACCTGTTGGAGAAAACCAGCTGCTTCCTCCTTGTTTTGCTCAGCAGTTTGCCCTGATGTGTTAGCAGCTGCA
Organism: Vigna angularis; assembly: GCF_016808095.1. Classification (NCBI taxonomy): domain Eukaryota; kingdom Viridiplantae; phylum Streptophyta; class Magnoliopsida; order Fabales; family Fabaceae; genus Vigna; species Vigna angularis. The sequence goes on from NC_068972.1 coordinate 34,154,775, forward strand.
TTAGCTTTGTCAGCAGCTGCTGAAACTGATTCCTTCGTAGATTGGACCAAATTTTCGGCCTTAGCCTAAACCATAATCAAGCAACACTCATTAACAATTAAGAATAATATATATTTTCAATTTGCTAAGATAAAGAAACTGTTTGGCATGTATTGTGTAAGTTCAGAGTTAAATTTAAGGTTTATTCTCTTGCGTCTGATCTTCAATCAGGCCAGAATCAGTGGTACAGCTCTCATCAACAATAAATAAAATGAATTTTTAGAATATTTGTAAGTATAAATATCATTTTATAAAGTTTAATTACATTTAAAATTTATTTTACAAGATAATATTAAAGTTATTTAACCTTTATCTTAACAAGATTTGTTATTTGTTAAATTATTTATTATTGAATTATTTTATTAATATTTAGTTTTATACTTAACATATATATGTTTACAGAGATCTCACATCAAACAAATTTATAGTATATAAATTATACAAACTTTATTTTATAAATAACTAAGAATTATATATATATTGTGTGAAATTAAGAGTTTGATATTAAAATATATGAAGAAGATGTTTGAGTTGAAGGTAGTGTAAAATATATATAAAAATATCTATAAAGAAAGTCATTGAACCAAAGTTTTGGGTAAAAGAAAGAAGTAATATAATATATAAGAAAAGAGAGTGAGGTTTTGGGTTGAATATTATATATGTGATGTAAGTTGAGAAAGGGATTTGTTGACCTGAGTCTGGCCTTGGGTTTGGCCTGCACTGAAGTTTTGTTGGGTACTTGACATCTTTTATTGATTTGATGAAAAAGAGTGATAGAAAGAATAGATCTAAAATGGTGTTATTTGGTGTTTCACAAGCTTCATTTATAGATCTAAGAAAAGCATAAATATAGGATCCTCATACTCTGTTAACGAATGTGCGCATTTTTCTGTTTCTCTAACATGAGATAATCACGCATTTCCATCTTTCCTTTACTTTCATTTATTACTAGTTAATGCTTTTTTATTCTTCATTTTTCTTCCAACCAAAAACTTCAATGTTACAAAATAAAACTTACTATTTACAATTAGACACTTTGTTTCTGCTCCTCCTCCATGCCATTCTTCATACATTCCTAACTAAAAACAACTTTTCATATTACTTTTCGGATTACACAATTTCAAATTCATTTTTATTTTTATTTTTCGAGTATATAATCCCAAAACCAAAAATAACTTCAGAACTATATAATTTAAAAGTCAAAAATAACTTTCAAATTAGTCAATTTTTTTTTTAAAAAAATATTTTTAGATTGCAAAATTTAAAAACCCTAAGGCTCGCATGCACCCGCAGAGAATGTCTAAAAAAAAAAGGGAAAAATGAATATTTACTCTGTTCCACTTTTTTGATTAGATGGTTATGTAGAGTTCTTCGCTAGGAATGATCTTGCAGTTTTTGATCTTCAATCATAGGTCAAAACTTAATAGACATGGTAAAAAAAAAACTAGAAAATGGGTTTAGAGAGATAATGATTTTATAAAAATAAACTTTATATATTTTAAAAATTTTATTATTAAAATATTATACTATTATCTTTTTATATAAACCACTGTTGCTCTAACACCGGATTCTCACACAGTAAATAATGATAATTAAATAAATTGAAAACAAATTATTTTTCTAAAATATCAATTTAAAAAACCTTGATAAACTTTTAACTTAAAAATTGTTAATAGTGATATCTTTATATTATCAATAATTATTTGAAATTTAAATATTTTGTTGCATTTGATAAATGTTGAAATATTTTATTTGATAAAATAAAATCAATAAATTTGGCATTATTGTCACTTCTTACTTTCTTTATTTTTGTATCAAATTATATTGACAAAAGCAACATAATTCATAAACATAGATTTAACTTCAATTTCATTATATAAAAAATAAACTCAAACTTTGAATAATAATCGATAATTGGTAAGTAATATTGCACCCCACATGATGATGAAGGAGTGTGATACAGTTTCCATAAATCACAATGAACGAATTCAAACAAACTCCCACTTTATGTAAACTGATTCTTACATTGTTTAGCACGGTAACATACATCACGAGTTCTATATTATTATTTTTACTAAATATGCTCACACAAGGATTAACTTTTAACACCTTTTGTGACAGGTAACCTAAACGTCTATAATATATATTAGTCATTAATGCATGCACCTTCGAAATACTCTAGAAAAAATAAATTAAACCATACAATTGGAGGCATTGTGATACATAAACTAAATTGCAAATTAATTGAGACACATAAAAGACATTACCAAGTTGCAAACTACCATCCAAATCACATTGTCCTCTTTCACGGTGTTGACATATTTCGTATTTGACAATCACACTATTGTGCTTGTAAACTTTCTCACATTTATCAAACAAGATGATTTTTGTCACTTGGTGAGACTCTTGTGTCAATAATAAAAAGAACTATGAAGAACAAACACAAATACAGACATAAACATGAAGATACGATGAAGTTGAAAAATATAGGACACAGGACACAATGTGATATATATATATATATATATATATATATATATATATATATATTTCTTTTTAATTTTAATTTTTGTGAAAATCAAATTGATACACATCAATTAATTTAATATTGTCCCACAACTCAGACAACTAGCTTCTCATCCACAAGAGGTTTCCTTACACTCGCATCTTCATATGCTCACACTAATAAGATGTTATTTGCAAAAATAAGAAGATAACATAGAAACCATAAAACACACAACATAGTAAGCTAGTTGGAAAATGAGATAACATACATTTATAATATAATGAGTCATTCAATTATCACATAAAAGTATACATACAACCAAACTCTTCTAGAACTCAATTTATTTGGATATATGTCCTTGAGTCAGACTAGTGAAACCATGAACTTGTGGTGATAAAAATATTGTTCTACCGAGCTGACATATACAAGCTTATTCCCTGTCATGATCATAAGAACCCTAGAGTCATCCTTATGATAGGACCTCTTGCCACTCTTATCACCTAATCATTCTCCTCTACATGAGTATGAACGATTAGTAGAGTTAAGAATGGCTACACAAAAATGGAATAGTCCTTACCTCAAGAAGCATCCTAGTGAATCACACAGTAAATAGGATTTTCTCTCTAGAAATCCCCATAATATCACCAATTTCAACTATCACAACCAATTAAGTATTACTCATATATTTCCAACAGTCTTATATAAAGAAATCGATGACTCATGCTTAATACGTTCACACATATGACATACATACTATAATTTCAAATGGGTCTATACATCCTCAAACAAGTATTCAAAAACACATATTAGAAACCATAGAGCATATGTCTCTCTTGGAAGTAACTAGTTCCCATCACTTTTATCAAATACAACTTCCTTAAGTAAATTGCATAACAACTTAATAATACATTGTACAAATTGTTTGGGATTTTAGAAATAGACTTCACCTTGTCCAAAACTTAAACAAATTTATTTTTACATTCAAATTAAAGGTAATTGAATCAAGAACACAATGCAAAAAAGAATCAATCTAATTGGATAGATGTAGAAAAAATTATGCACTGAACAAACAACAAAGGTCAAAGTTGTATAATAACCTAATATACAGAGACCTTAAGAGAAAAATTGGTGTCACTAAATACCTCTAATTTAAGATTTGACGGTCTAAGCAAAGAACTATGTGTCTAGGATCAACGGTTAAAGTTCCAGCTCAATTTGATACTAGATAATGCCCAACAAGACAATGAACCACTGTCAAACTAGAGCCTAATAGTTAAAGTGTGGCGCCCGATGTTAACAAGACAATGAACCACTATCCAAATGACATCCAATGCCAAGAATACCTCCCAACGATATAGCTACATAGGCTTGTTGTTCTAGGTTTTTCGAAACCTAATAACACCTAGTGGTGACCAGGGCCACCCAATGGTGACATTAATAGCAACTCAAAAACACCATTTTCAGACCCCAAAGCTTACATATATTGACTCAAGCTCATGCTTCTCGAACCTAATACATGAAACATACATTTTACAACACTCAATCATGCAATCAAGACTCAAAAATACCAATTATAATAGCCAAAAGTGTCCAAATAGCTTTAGACAACTAAAAACACTTCTAGTTCAACAGGATGTTTTACATGAACATCACAAAGATGATCTGACATATTGTTATGATCACTTACCAACAAAGACTCATATAAAAGATTAAAAGGATGCATGCAAGTGGAAAAAATGCTTACATACAACAAAAAATATAAGTAAATTAAGAAAATGGATGAAACTATACTTATCCAAACTAAAAAATTGTTCGGTCAAAATTGAAGAGCTCATTGCGATGATCAATCCTACGGTTTTGGATCTTGTGAGAAAGCAAGAGAGAAGAGAATTATAGAAAAATGATTTCTAAAGATTATATGTTTTAAAATAATGAAACTCATTCATAAAACTTTCTATTTATATAAATACTTTTAATATTAAAATAATTGGGTCTTATCATCTAAATTATTATCATTATAAATTTTAAAATATCATTTTTTATGTCCTCACAATTAGTGTTAAGATTACAAATTTTAAAATAATTTTCTTAACACTTTATGGTTAGAAAAATATTGAAAATTGCAAAATTTTAAGAGAAATTTATTAAATAAAATTTAAAATTTTCTATTTAAAATTTTTATCTTTATTTTCTTATTTTAGAAAATATGTAATTTTGATTAAATTTTTAATTTATCTATATTTATTTTATTTCTTACATTACATTTAAATTAATGAAATCATGTTTAGAGTTCAATTAAATTGAAATAAAAAAAATAAAAAATACCTAAAAATCAAGGATTTCGTTAAAACTGAAAAGCTTCTAATAAAATATCAAATGCTTCAATTTTAAAATGAATGGATGAAATTTACGAATTGAGAAAAATAAAACTAAACTTATATTCAATATTAAGTCAAACATAATTTTGTGATTTTTAATAAAAAATATTTTCCAACTTATTAAAGAATAAAGATATATTTTCGTACAACGGATCTTCCTTGTCATTTAGCTTATACATTATTACTAAAAGTTTAATGCATGATGTCAAAAATGTTAAATGGAAAATATATTCAAATCTTGTTGTTTTAATTTTATTCAAAATCGTTTGGTCTGTCTTTCAAATCAAGATTTGATACAACTTTAAGGAACCATATTGTACAATTGTACAAATGTTTCTTTGATGTCCAAAAATCATAATAACCTCAATTCGATAAAATTTTAAACACTTCTCCTTTTGCATTTGATCTTTTCGATAATTATTGAGAACCAATTAATTATTAATTAGGTCATCTCATTACAAAATATTCTAGCATAATACACTTTATATCTACCCAGTGGAACATATATTTTCTGAAAAAAATATTTATAACAATAAGTATATAAAAAACAATGAGTACTTACACAGTAATTATTTTAGTATTTGAATACTTTATTTTTGTTTTTTTAATTTTAAAATATAATTAAAGGTAAAATAGAAATATAAAATGCATATGAAAAGGGAATCTTTTTTATTGTATAAATATATATATTTTAAAATATAATTTGTGATACCTTTAAAAATATACTTCTATAGCCAAATATATATATATATATATATATATATATATATATATATATATATATATATATATATATATATATACTATTTAGAAAATTCATATAAAAGTTGGTTAATTTTCTTTAGAAAGAATTCTTCTAATCTCTTTGTCTTCTCTTTATGACTTTACATTCATACGTCAATCAAGGTCTATCGTTACAATCACCATAGATAGTTCTCAAAATCTAATCGATCTAAATCGTGAATAGAATAAACTCCCTTTTCTACCATTTTTATAGAGAAAATATGTGTTTTTATGTTGTCTAAGGTTTTTCTAGATTGTATGTAGCTCAATCCTACTTCAATATTTTTCATGAATCTAATGATAAACTTAGGTAATTAATTTGATCTTCTTATGTGTGTAAATATGTTTTGTGGGTGGAAGTTGCAAAAATGAGTGTTGAGAAACTTAAATGTAACATGTGAAGTGAGGAAAGCTAAACTGTAGTTTTTGTATAAAGATTTTTTTTGTTTGGATGTTTAGTTGTGTAGTGATGTTGTGTTTTGGTAGCTCAAATTGATTTGTTGATTTTATTTTTGATAGGTATGAGATTAAAAACCCTTAATTTTCATGTTTTTGTGGAAATTTTGGTGTTTTGTATGACATGTACTAGAAATGGAATTGGTTGGGTACGAAATTGGTGAAATTGTGATTTGTGAGGTATGAAATATTGGTTTGGTTTTTGGTATGCTTGGGATTGTCTAAAAAAATGCAAATTTTAATTATATGAATTATGCAAATGTGAGAGTGTAAAAAATAGGATATTAGAAGTGAGAGTGTAAAAAATAGGATATTAGAAGTGATAGCTTGTTCTAAATAATGAGACTTGATTATTTTAACATTAAAAGTTCAATGTATAAATATAATTTCTATTAATGAGTCTCATTATCCAAAAACATATCATCTCTCTAAAACATGTTCTCTAAGAGCTCTCTACCATCTTTGTAAGCCTTTTCATTCCTAATTCATATGTTTGAAGACTAGAGAACACCTAAGTGATCACTAAGGTTGTGTCTTCAAGTCTATCTGATCAGTTCTTATAAAAGAGTAAGTTAGTTTTTTCTCTTTTCTTTAATTTGCATGTTTTCCCATGCATGTGAGCATTATGTGTCATCTAAGTCTTCTATAAGACTCTTTGCTGATCAGTGATACTAACATTATGTTGTGATCATGATTTTGTGACTCGTAGGAGCAGATAAAGTTCGTTGAGCTATAAGAATCGCTCTAGGTTCCATATAGTAGTTTGAGCTTCTAACATTAAGGAAAGTTAAATACCATTATTCTCAAGTTCTAATATGATTAAAATTGTGTGTGCATGTTTAATGGTATGTGATTGATAGAAATTACTAATTTAGTTGATTGAATCACTGTTAAAATATGCTTTGAGTCTGATGATGGTGTGTTGTTTGATACACTTGTTTTGTTTTGTAATTGGTAGTCTATTATAAGGATATTCTGTTGTGACTACTTGTTGAAATTGTTCCTGTTGTTGGTTGTCTAAGATGGATGAAAATTGAAGTGTTAGTTAAATTTGCTGTTGAAATTTGGTTATTTAGTATGTTGTTGTGTTGTTTGAAATTGGTTGAAGTTGGATTTGAGCTGATGGACTAAGTCTTTAGCCAGTGGGACAAATTGGTATTCACTTTAACACTGAAACATGTTTTCAAACTAAGTACTAAGTCAGAAGTATCAATTTGGTCATTTGGATAGGTCATCAGTTCAATCAGATCATAGTTTGAAATGTGCAAGTTTTTGGTATGGCACTCAACTCCAGTTTTTATGCTAAGTGGCCAAAATTTGAATGGTCTAACATTGTTGAGTGTTAGTTACCATTGTAGGTCTAGAGCTATTTTCTGTCTTTTGGCGTTGAGTGCTCTCTTTTGCGAGAGCTTCTGCATTAAGCGTCAATTTGAGCGCCAATATGTTTTCTATGATTCTTTGATCTTTGCTTAACTAAATTGGTTTTTTATGGATGTTATGTATGCTTATTCTGAAGTTGGTAATGTCGTATGAGTTATATTATGACTATATGTATGTATCAAGTATGATGCTAAAAGAATTTCAATGAAAAGTTGTTATATGGTTTCAAGTTATGTATGTATTGATGTAAGGATTTCGTATTTGAAGTTATCCCAACGTTTAAAATAACCATTCAATTTATAGTAGAGAAGAGTGAGGTTGAGAGGAGCATGATGTCCTAGTTTAGGAGTTTTACCTTGTTCTAAGGTATTAATGGACTAAATTTGTGTATAATACAATGAAACCCATTGACAATGACTCTATAGAGTAATAGAGGCTACCATAAGTGCATAACCCGCTAGATTTTGACACTAATACATGTATCTGGATGATCAAGTCTAGAATTAGTGTTTGTATGCTTAGGAATTTGTTTGATTGACTTTTGTTTAATTGTTTTATTCATAACTCAATTATATGTATGTTTCTTTGGTAATTTATTTTATCCTTCTATCTTTGTTGTGTGTTTACTTGTTTTCTTGTTTGCTGTGATAACCTTAATGGTGTGAGCAGATGAGGATATTTTTGTATACCAGGTACAGGGTGGTGAGGCAATAAGGAACATAGAGTAGGATTTCTTATTCATATATATATATATATATATATATATATATATATATATATATATATATATATATATATATATATATATATATATATGCTTTTGTAAAACTCTAGTATTTCACTTTAGTTTTGAGTGTAATAGAACTCCTAGTAGGGTATAACTTTTATATATAAATTTTGGTGTTATAGTTATGTTTGGATAATTGTAATAACATTTTATATGTCCTCTTTTAGGTTAATTGTTCTTTTCTTATTGAATATGTGATGATTCCTATAGTAGTGTTAATACTATTAAAATGGGATATTATAACACACTCGTTGGACGAGTTCATGTAATTCAATTTTCTCGAGAGCTTTGGCTGTTGGGATAGTGGGTGGTCGTTGAGAAAAAATTTAAATGACTTTCTCCCATCACTCATTTCAGTGGGTGAGCCAAATGCTTAGCTGAGCGAAAAATTAATGTGTTTTCCAAAGATTTTTGGCATCTAAGAGAGATCGTTTCTGTTGGGCTAATTATTATGGAATTTGTTCCAGTGCTAGACTCGTTGGGCGAGCCATTCAGGCATTGTGTGAGTAGACCTCCAAGGGTTGCTTGTTGAGCGAGTGTGTGATTTCATTGAGTGAGCCTATTTGATTTCATTTAACTTTTCTATGATGGAAATTCTAGAAATTGAGATGGGAAAAGGTGATATTGATTACAATGAAGATGTTTTCAGGTTAAATCAATGATGTGTGATAGCGAAATGTTGTGCTTTGTTGTATGGTCAATATCTTTTATAAGGAGGGCGAATTTGGTAATATTAGTCTAAAGTTATCTATTAATGAGTGTGATTTAAACTACAAAATGTGTGCTTATTTGTATTAGACTTACATTTATTTGGTAGTATGATTTTTTGTTCATTATCTTATTCTTCTTTTTGTGTTGATTGTTTTGTCTCTTTTGCAATGATCATTCAATGTGTGACCAAATGGAGTTGTAGTGATAAGACTCATCAATAGACTAAGAACGATTCTTAGAACTCTTTTTAGAATGAACGTATTCCATATTTTATGTATTTTGAAAGACTTTACTTATGAAAAGATTGTAAATACATTTTTATTGTGTGTTTATGTATATCTTTTATTAGCCATATGATCAATTAATTCTTAATACTCAAATATAGAAACTAAAGGAAGTAGAATAATATATTTTCTTGGATCATTACATAATTAAAAATGAAATAAATATATAAAATATGTACGTTAAAATGAGGAATTTTATTATGTATTGTTTTAGAATATTAATTTCAACCTATTTATAATATTAATAAGTTTTTTTGTTGAAATTATACTAACTCAATTCCCTTAAATCACTAGTGTAACAAAGGGATACAACAACGGTTGTTTTGGATCTATGACAGCGGTTGTAGAATTGAGGTATATTCAGGTGAGATAAAAAGTCTAGGACTTTTGGCCTCGATTCAAAAATTGAAATAAAAAGTTTATGATTTTGCCTTGGTTTAAAAAACTTGAAGTAATAAACCGAAAAATAAAAAATTGGGTTTATTATTTCGATTCTGGTTCCAACCGAGGTCGTAGAGCCTTAAAATTAATTAATTAAAGGATTTATGGCCTTGGTTGGATCCAGAACTAGGGAAATAAACCCTTTTTTGTCTCATTTTTTACTAGAATCGTTGTCTCAAGTATGTTTCTTTTAAAAGTGATCGTTTCTGTAAACATTCCATAGCATATATACAAGAACACAAGCCTAGAAACACAAAAAAAACCTGCACACAAGAACAATTATTTAATGTGATTTTTTGTTTTCATAGCTATGGTCATTATCTTTGAACGAAATTTTATTTAGCACTCTTTTAAACTCATATTTAAAGCCCTTTAATTCGGATCAATCTGAAGTTTAAAAAATATTTGCATTGCAAATATTAAAATGACCCTAACTTTCACCTCGATTAACCGTTTTCCTATTATTATATATGCATTTGGCGTAGCCAGCTAATCCTTCCATATATCCTAGAAAACGCTGTTTTCTCCCATAAAATACTATTTTTATGCTTTTTTGAAAACTTTGCAAAAATAATTAAAATAGTTAGAGTTTGAGTTTTTAGCTGAATTTTTGTGAGTGATTTTCATGATTTTTTGGACCTTCATACAAATTTTCAAGCCATTTGGAGTTCATTTGAGCACACTCTCGATTTTACCTATACATATGAATAACTAACAAACACTCAAACGAAAATATCAAAAACCTAAAATGAAACTAACTTTGAAGGTGGTTCCGTGCTATTGAAACTAAACGAAAAAAATATCTAAAGAGCACTTGTGCACAAAATCAATCGATCAAAACGAAGAGAAAATCATACCTAAGCACTTTTCAAATCTTTTATTGATTTCTTTTTCTCTCTCAAAATTTTTGTATTTATTTCTAAAGTTTTTATTCTTCTTCTTCATTAGATTTTTTCTAAATCATATTTAATCTCATTTAATAAATGTTTTTTTAATATAATCCAAATTGGGATGAACCATTATAAAATTAAAAATGTTCATTGTTATTTCTCAAGAAAATGTTATAAAAACAAATATAAGTCCCTAACAATTTTATAAAATTTTGTGAAAATAATTGTTAAACTTTCTAAGACTATTAGAAGAGCCCTATGCAACGACTAATAGAGTAATTTCCTTGAAAAAATTTCCAAAATATTTTTAAAAGTTTTATTCAAACTTTCTTTTAGAAGTAACCTGTTATCTTAATTGGTATTGTTGGAGTTAATTCTTTGGGTTAGTTATTTGCAAAACAATATGAAAAGAATATGTAAAATATTCAACTAGATAGAATGATTGTTTTCTTTAAGTTATGGCACATTGAAACTATGGATGTGGTGTAGAATATCCAATACATTCTAGTAGATGATGTCAATTATCCTATTTCAAAATACATTAATTAATCATATGCTTGAAAGGTTAGCAGGGGATTCTCTCTCTTTCTTTTAAGACGGGTTCTCTAGTTATCTACAAAAATCACTTTCATTTGATATTATTGCTATGTATGTCATTTGGTCTATGCACCCCTTATGTTTGGTATATTTGTGAATTTTTGGAATAACACATAAAAGTATTTATGGATGATTTTTCTAGTTAGGGTTCATCTTTTGAAGAACACCTTGGTAATTTAAATAAATTATAGAATGATTATTGTTTCGGATGTGTAGGGCTGTGCGGTTCTAAACCTTTCAATTCTCCTTCGATCTTGTCTCAACGGCGGATCTTCTTCCCAAGCTTTGACTTTCCTCTTGATCCGGAGGGGTGGAGACCTACAAAAGATTCTCCGATGCCAAAGTCAGTTTCAGAGCAATGGCTTTTCTCAAGGGATAGCAATAAATGTGCATTCAATGTAACCTATCTACCACTCACCGTGAACCTGTATTTATAGTTTTCGCTATGGGCTTTGGGATTAGTGAAAGGTTAATCACGGCCCAATCAGCCCAATAGCTCCTAATTTCTACTTACCTCTAAACCAGGTCAATTTACTTGAGCCACAGTGATTAGTGATTTGGCCGGTCAGTGTGATATGGGCGTCCGCCCAAGTGATACGGGCGTTCGTCTTTCCTATGGACGACTCGGGCACTACATTGGGCGGACGATCCTCTACGCGGTCGCCCGGCACTTCGTTGGGCGGACGATCTTCTATGCGGTCACCCGGCACTTCGTTGGGCGAACGATCTTCTATGCGGTCGCCCGGCACTTCATGATACCAAACGTTCGTCTCTCGGCGTCATCCTGTAGAACAGTTTTTGTGAGCATGGAGAGTGCGGCGTTGTCTCGTGGTGATGGAATTCCTTGTGAGTTCTTCAAAGTTTCTCTTAGAGACAGAGGTTCTACCCAAGTGGTCGGCGTAGGATTCGAGATGGTCGGCCGACCTCATTAGTGGGCGTCCATACGTGCGACGCCGGACATTAGCTGGTGTAGGAGAGTTTGTACGGTCTAGGTTCAATCCGTACCTACTTGGGCGGCCAAGACTTGGGCGGTCGAGCATTCGTCTGTGGCGGGTGTGACATAGGCGTCCTTTGGGCGGCGCCCGTCGCCTCACGGGCGTCCTTTGTACGGCGCCCGGCTCTCCCTGGTACACAAGCCCCCCAAGTCCTAGTGGGCTTTTCGAATTTGGATTTTGGGCGGGAAAACACGTGGCGCGCTCTTATTGACGGAAGGTGAAGCGTCGCCAAATCCGGAGCGTTGGTCGTGCTAAATCTAGACGGCCAGGATACACCCAACGGTTACTAACTTTTTCCTATAAATAGCGGATTAGACGATGTCATTTTCACTTATCTTCATTACTCAAGAGCTCAAGATTCTTTTTCCCTCAGGTAATAAATGGCATCTGTGTCCATCGAGTCAGGTTCTGGGTCGTCGGGCGGAGTCCGGGAGGGGTCTGCGCGAGGCGACAGCGGCGATTCTCCTAGCTCGGTTTCTTCTTATTTTTTGGAGGAGGCGGTTGGGTCTTCCGGGGGGGGCCCTGAGTCACCGGTCTTAACCAACGATCGTATCTTCCACGGCGTGGCACTGTTCCTGCTTAAGGGCGGTATTCGCGTAGTCGGGTCGCCCTTCGAGCCGGATGGTCAAGGGACGGTGGTATCTGAGTTGGCACCCGTCGTTCCCAGCCGGTATGCTTCCTGCTATGCTTATCGCAAGGAGTTAGAATGGAGAGTCCGCCATACCCATATCGTCCGGGATGTGGAGGATTCGAAGTTAATTCGTGCCGGGGTGACTTTATTAAACGAAAGGGTCTTTCATGATGGGCGGTCTAGTCCATATGATTTCTTCTTCATGTACGTGACCTTCTTCACCCACCTTTTTATCCGGGTGCCCTTTACTGAATTTCAAACGGCCGTTCTTCGAGAAGTTAATGTGGCTCCCACGCAGCTGCATCCCAATTCATGGGCGGCTGTGCAGGCGTTCATGGCGATGTGTTCGGCAGTAGGTGTCACTCCCACCATCCCGGTCTTCTTTTATTATTTCGCAGTCCGCCCTTCTCCTTCTGGCGGTTGGGTATCGTTTAGGTCGGTGCGGGACAGGACCCTTTTCCGCCCCTTCTCCGACTCCTTCAAAAATTTTAAGCAACATTATTTTAAAATAATCGTTGACAAAGCCGGCCTCCACGAATTTTCCGATGGTGCAGGGAGGCCGCTGTTCCCCTTCTATTGGACGAGGGACCCTCGGCGCATAAGGGCGAATTCTATCGGGGATTTGACAGCACGCGACCTAGAGGCCGTGCGTACCATTAACACCCTCCCCCGCCGGATCTCCGCCCGTCACTTAGTTGAATGCCTTAGTCTTGAGGATTGTGGACCAAAGGCGTTCGGTACGGTCTTGTCACATTAGGTGTGCTCGTTTTTCGCATACTGACGTTAATTTTTCTGAATTTCTTTGTTTTTTGCAGAACTAATGACGACTCCGGGCCCCCGCAAATCCAACTTCCTCACCATCAGAAAGAAATCCGGGGCCAGCTCGTCAACCGCCCGGCCAACTAGTGTTCCAAAAGTGCCGCGCCCGCCTCCTGCCGGCGCTTCGACTGGACGAGTCCCCCCCACTGATAAGGCCGGGGGTTCAGGCGTGAAGGTTTCGGGTTCTAGCCTCCCACCTGAATTGGCGGCCGTTCAGGTAGGTCCAACCTCTGGGGCGGCCATGACTTCCGCGGATCCTACTCGAAAGAGAAAAGATCCTACTGCTGAGGGACGCAAAGACAAAGAGGGTTCTTCGTCTCGGTCAGCTTCAAAGAAGGCCCGGAAGGACAAGGGCAAAGAGAAGGATCGGGAGAGGGTATTGGCCGTCCCCCTACCTGGCGGCGTTTTCAGCCCGGATTTCAGCATGAGCAACCGGACAAAATTCCACATGAGCTCTTCTCAACGGGCGCTCATTGAACCCCTCTCCGAGCTGGAGCTAACCAACGCCATGCTAGAGATGTCTACCCGGACGTCCGCTCTAGCGTGGTATCTGAGGAACTTTGCTGACCGCCCTGGAGTGGCGGAGGTCCGGGCCGAGCTTGACAAGGAGAAGAAAAACGCAGCCTCCCTTCAGGTGACTTTGGAAGAGATGGTCCTCAACCAAGATGAATATGATAAGAGGATCGAGCAGCTGGAGGCCGACCTAGAGAAAGCCAAAAGGGAGTCCGCCGAAAGGTTGGCAGCCGCCCGGATCGAGCAGGAGCGTTTGGCGGAAGAGAGTCGCCAGAAAATCGATCTGCTGGAGGCGGAGGTAACCCGCGTGAAGGAGGCCGAATCGTGCCGGGCCAAGGCTAATGAGGAGCTCACTCTTGAAGTGGCTAAGGCCAAGGAGCAAATTGCCGAGTTGGAGTCCACCATCTTGTTTGAACATGAGGAGGGCTTCAACAAAGCCCTTCGTCAAGTGACTCTTCTGGCGGGCGTCCAGGATCCCTTTGCTCTTGGCGTGGATATAGAGAAGGACATTTTTAACGGCGTCCTTATGGATTTGAATGTCGTCGCGGAGAACGAGCCGACTGTGGAGGCCGCCGGCGGGGGCAAGAATTAGGATTTCTCTTTGAATTTTTTGGACGTGTATCTTTCGACAGTCCGTCCAACGTTTGGGGTTGTCCAGATGTTGGCCGGGCGGTCTTTTTGTAAATCTTGGCGCCTTTATGCGCAAATGATTAATACACAGTTGTCTTTCGAATTTTGCATGTCTTTTTATGCGGCTTTACTCTTGTCGAGTTTTAATAATGGGCCGGCCGGGGTGGGGATTGCTCTTGCTTTTCCTGGGCGGATGGTCCTTCGCTTTATTGCCCGGCCAAGCTGAGAATCGTTCTCTTTGGAACACTCTTTTTCACCAGCTTGGTCTTACTGGGATGGGCGACCCTTCGCTTTAATGCCCGGCCAAGCTGAGAGTAGTTCTCTTTGGAACACTCTTTTTCACCAGCTTGGTCTTACTGGGATGGGCGGCCCTTCGCTTTGATGCCCGGCCAAGCTGAGAGTAGTTCTCTTTGGAACACTCTTTTTCACCAGCTTGGTCTTACTGGGATGGGCGGCCCTTCGCTTTGATGCCCGGCCAAGCTGAGAGTAGTTCTCTTTGGAACACTCTTTTTCACCAGCTTGGTCTTACTGGGATGGGCGGCCCTTCGCTTTAATGCCCGGCCAAGCTGAGAGTAGTTCTCTTCGGAACACTCTTTTTCACCAGCTTGGTCTTACTGGGATGGGCGGCCCTTCGCTTTGATGCCCGGCCAAGCTGAGAGTAGTTCTCTTCGGAACACTCTTTTTCACCAGCTTGGTCTTACTGGGATGGGCGGCCCTTCGCTTTGATGCCCGGCCAAGCTGAGAGTAGTTCTCTTTGGAACACTCTTTTTCACCAGCTTGGTCTTACTGGGATGGGCGGCCCTTCGCTTTAATGCCCGGCCAAGCTGAGAGTAGTTCTCTTCGGAACACTCTTTTTCACCAGCTTGGTCTTACTGGGATGGGCGGCCCTTCGCTTTGATGCCCGGCTAAGCTGAGAGTAGTTCTCTTTGGAACACTCTTTTTCACCAGCTTGGTCTTACTGGGATGGGCGGCCCTTCGCTTTAATGCCCGGCCAAGCTGAGAGTAGTTCTCTTCGGAACACTCTTTTTCACCAGCTTGGTCTTACTGGGATGGGCGGCCCTTCGCTTTGATGCCCGGCCAAGCTGAGAGTAGTTCTCTTCGGAACACTCTTTTAGAAATCTACAAAATGAAGTTAGTCTCATAGGAGAAAAATGGACATCTTGATTCATTAATCATGGGGGTGTAATACATCGATTCATTAACTGAAGTAAAACTTTAAGTGCGTGGCGTTCCAGGTGTTGGGGATTGGATGTCCGTTCATGCGTTGTAGCCTGTAAGCCCCGTTTCCCAGAGTCTCCCCTACGCGGAACGACCCTTCCCACTTTGCTGCAAATTTTCCGTGGGCTGGGTTTCGGCAGGCGTCCCCTGCTTTTCTCCATACTAGATCCCCCTCCTGGAAGCTTCTTGGCCGGACCTTGGAGTTGTACTTTCTTTCAACCATGCGCTTGCAGGCTTCGGCCCTCAATGCGGCCTGGTCTCGTCGTTCATCCAGGGAGTCCAATTCGATCCTCAGCTCTTGGTCGTTGAGGTTCAGGTCATCGACTTGACGCCTAAGGGACGGCTCCCCCAGTTCGACTGGTAACATGGCGTCAGTGCCATAGGTTAAGTTGAAAGGTGTTTCACCAGTGGTTCCATGGGGCGTGCATCTGTATGCCCATAGGACCTCGGGTAACTCGTCCACCCACGCTCCCTTCTTTTCTCCTAGGCGCCGTTTAAGCTCCGAGACTATGGTCTTATTCATTGCTTCCGCTTGCCCATTCGTCTGGGGGTGCTCGACCGAGCTGGTGACGTGCCTAATCCCCAGCCCTTTGAAGAATTCGGCCAGTTTCTTGTCAATGAACTGTCGGCCGTTATCAGTGATGATCGACCGAGGGAGGCCGAAACGACATACCAATTTCCAGCAAAACTTCTGGACTTGGGCGGCTGTAATGGTTGCCAGGGGCTCGGCTTCTACCCATTTCGTGAAGTAATCCACCGCCACCAGGAGGAATTTCTTCTGTGCCTGTCCTAATGGGAACGGTCCAACGATATCCATACCCCATTGGGCGAACGGCCACGGGGATGTCATTGAGTGGAGAGCGTGTGGAGGTAGGTGGGAGCTATTGGAATGCTCTTGGCAGCGAACGCATTTTTGGACGAACGTTTTTGTGTCGGCTTCCACAGTAGGCCAGTAGTATCCGGCTCTCAGTATCCGGGCTTTTAACGCTCGCCATCCTGTGTGAAGACCGCAAATGCCATTATGGAGTTCGTCCATAACGTAAAGTGCCTCTGCCTCTCCCAAGCATTTAAGGAGAGGGGAGGAGAATCCTCTGCGATACAGGTCGTCACCCACCTCAAGATATCGGGCGGCCTTCTTAGCCTCTCTTGGTCCTACCGTCCGCCCTTCATCCTGGCGGGTCATGATTTCTCGGATTTCTGCTCTCCAATCTTTTCCTCCGTCAGACACCGCCGAACATTCAACTGAAGGTTGGAGTAGAACTTGTCGCACGACAGTGGTTAACTGCCCCTTCTCCTTTCCCGAACTAAGCTTGGACAGTACGTCCGCCCGTGTGTTCTGTTCCCTGGGAATGTGCTGTATGTCCAACTTATCAAAGGCTTTCGCGAGGTCTGTTGCTCGCTGGAAGTATCTTAATAGACGCTCCTCTCGAACTTGGAAGTTGCCATTCATCTGACCCACCACCAGCTCTGAGTCCGTCCGGCAGGTGATTCTTCTGGCTCCCATGTCTTTCGCCAGCTCGAGGCCGGCCACTAAGGCCTCATACTCGGCCTGATTGTTGGATACCTTGAATTTGAAGATCAAGGAATGCTCCAGTAGGAATCCGTTGGGGCCCTCGAGTACGATGCCGGCCCCGCTGACCGATCGACCGGACGCTTCGTCCACATACAAACTCCACTCGTCCTGGCCGGACGGGGGTAACTCGGCCGCGAAATCTGCTAAGTGTTGACCCTTGACCGATCCTCTCGGCTCATACCGCAAACCGAACTCTGAAAGCTCAACCGCCCAAGCGACCATCCGTCCGGCCAAGTCCGGCTTCCTTAGGATCTTGGAGATGGGGAAATCGGTCCTGACTATCACCTGATGGCTTTGGAAGTAAGGCCGGAGCCTTCGGGAGGCGTGCAGCAAAGCTAAGGCCACCTTTTCCACCCGTTGGTATCGGGTTTCGGCGTCGAGGAGCGTGCGACTCACAAAATAAATTAACCTCGGCTGAGGCCGTTCTTGCATTAACACGGCACTAATGGCCGTCTCTGACACTCCCAGGAAGATGTGCAGATCTCCTCCTGGGACTGGGCGATTCATGACCGGCGGGTTAACAAGGATTGTTTTTACGTCCTGAAACGCTTGTTCGCACTCGTCGTCACAGGTCGGGCCGGCCCCTTTTTTCAATTTCCGGAGGACCGGTCTCAGCCTATCCGCCAGGTTGGGGATAAAGCGGGACAAAGCGGTGAGGCGTCCGACCAGTCTTTGGATCTCTTTCAGGGTTGTCGGACTTGGCATCTGTAATATCGCTTCGCACTTGTCCGGGTTGGCCTCGATTCCCCGGGATGTTAACATGAAGCCCAAGAACTTTCCGGCAGCTACCCCAAATGTACATTTGGCGGGGTTTAGGCGCATGCCGAACTTCCTTACTTGTCGAAACACCTCCTCAAGGTCTCTGATGTGTCCCTCTCCTTCCGCGGACCGGACGACCATGTCGTCGACATAGACGTCCATGCACCGGCCTATCTGGTCTCGGAAAATCCTGTCCATCAGGCGCTGATACGTCGCCCCGGCATTCTTCAGACCGAACGACATGACTTCGTAACAGAAGTTGGACTTCTCCGTTATGAATGCCGTCTTCTCGACGTCTGGCCCGTACATGGGTATCTGGTTGTACCCGGAATATGCATCTAGAAAGCTTAGGACCCGATGCCCAGAAGCGCCGTCCACCAGGGCGTCTATACTGGGTAGGGGGTGCGAATCTTTCGGGCAGGCTTTGTTCAGGTCCGTGTAGTCTGTGCACATGCGCCACTTTCCATTGGCCTTTTTTACCATGACCACGTTAGCCAGCCACGTGGTGTACGTGACTTCCCGAACAAAACCAGCTTTCTTCAGCTTTCCTACTTCCTCCTCGACAGCTTGTCGTTTTTCCTCGCCCATTCTTCTCTTTTTCTGTGCGACTGGGCGGGCGTTCTGGAAAAGGGAGAGCTTGTGGCACATCACCGCGGGATGGATGCCCGGCATATCCGCTGTCGTCCACGCAAATAAATCCCGGTTCTTCCATAGTAGTGCCCTTAGCTCCTTTTCCACTTCAGGGTTCAGCTCCCTGGCGATGAGGGTGGTCTGAGCGGGTTCCCTTCCTATCAGGATGGGTTGGGTTTCTCCAATGGGCTCCAGCCGGTCCTCGGTATTCGTCCTCGGGTCGAGGTCTGCCATGGCAACCTCGGAGCCGGCCGCCCTTCTTTTCACAGGCCGAGCGTGCAGTTTCAACCCCGCCGCGTAGCATTCCCGGGCCGTCTTCTGGTCCGCCCGAACCGTGCAAATTGCTCCATTTTCGGAGGGATACTTCATTGTGAGGTGAGGGGTAGAGACAATTGCCCCAAACGCGTTTAGGCACGGTCTTCCGAGCAGCACGTTGTACGACGTGTTGGCCTCTACCAGCAGGTACCGGACCCTCTTCTCTTCGCTAGAGCGTCCGGTTCCTAACCTTGTTCTTAACTCCACGTACCCCCTCGTATCCACCCTTTCTCCTGCAAAGCCTACTATCTGCCCATCATAAGGAACGATGAGGTCCTCGGAGATATCCATCTGCAAGAAGGTCTTCCAGTAGAGGATGTTGACCGAACTCCCCTGGTCAACCAGAACTTTGCTGATTCCATACCGCGCTATCTCTGCAGTGATGACCATTGGGTCATCCTGGTCAGGATCAGGGGCGTGGAAGTCTTCGTCCGAAAAGGTGATGGGCGGCATGGAGCGGCGAGGCTTGTCCACTAAATGCACGGACTGGAGGGCTCGGACATGGCGTTTACGAGCGGAGGAGGATGACCCTCCCCCCGCGAATCCTCCAGAAATGGTATTGATATGCCCTCTCAAGGGGCGTTCCCTGCTGCGGCTTCGGCTTCGGCTTGGTCGCCTCTCTGAGCGGGGTCGCTCCACCCTCGTGCTCGGCTTATCTTTTCGATAGGCCGGCCTCTAAGTAGGCCGACCGATTGATTGTGGTGGGTGCTCATTGCGGACGTATTTTTTAAGCTTTCCCGCCCGGATGAGCTCTTCTATCTTATCCCGGAGGGTCCAGCAATCCTCGGTGGTATGACCCATATTTTTATGGTACGCACAGTGTTTGCTCCAATCAGCATTCTTCGGAGTCGGGTTCGCTTCCCGCTCTGGTATCAATTCCGCACTCAGGGCCTCTCGGAGAATTTTCTCCCTCGAGGCATTTAGAGGTGTATACTGTGGGAAACGGGGCCCCTTTCTCTGCTCCCGGGGCCTAGGACCGGACGTTTTTCCCGTCGAAGAGCCGGGCTTATTACCGTCCGTCCTTGCTTCCCTGGCTTCTTGATTTTCTTTTTTGTAGGAGAGCTTCATCTCCTCCACCCTTATCTCATCTGCAGCCCGTTCCCTCAACTCTTCCATCGTTTTGGGCGCTCGCCTGCAGACGTTATCCTTAAACGGTCCCGGCTTTAGAGCCGGCAGGATGTAGTGAAGGGCGAGCTCTGGGGTCAGGCTTTTCACGCGCCGGACCGTCTTCTGATACCGGTCCATGAATGATCGCAGCGCTTCGTCCTTCCCCTGTTTGAGAGTCATCAATTCGAATACGGTCAGGTCTTGGGTACTACTGGCCGCAAATTGTTTAATGAATAGTTGCTTTAAACCGGTAAAGTTTTCTATTGAATTGGGGGGGAGGGTGTTAAACCATTCCAAAGCTTCTTCCTCTAGTGAGAGCGAGAACGCTCGGCACCAAATGGCGTCATTGCCCGTTCGGAACGCCATGGCGTTCGAGAACGTCTGGATATGGGACGCCGGATCTGTCGTCCCGTTATACATTTTGAACTGCGGAGCCATGAATTGCTCCGAGATTTGGACGTTCATTATGTTCTGGGTGAATGGAAGTAATAAAGTGGATGAAGGCTCCGACTTGACTACCATCCGCCCGTCCTCGGCAGCGCTCTCCGCATGCACCGATTTAACCTTGCTTTCTTCTGCCTCCGATCCGGAAGGCCTCCAAGTCTTGTCGCCCTCGGTATCTGGGGGCGGGCGTTCTCCTTCCACCCCCTTTCCCTTATCCTTCACTCGCTCTCCCCCGTCCATCCGTCCAATCTCCCGGGCTATCCGGGCTTCGCAGTCGGCCTTTACGGCCGCCATCTCTTCTTCGTGACGTTGCTGCATCTCGTCCATTTTTTGTTGTAGCACGCGCATCATCTCAGCGGGATCGTCCATGCTCATGTTTCTCGTGGTCACCATTGGGTTTTTTAAATCACACGGCCCCACGGTGGGCGCCAAATGTTTCGGATGTGTAGGGCTGTGCGGTTCTAAACCTTCCAGTTCTCCTTCGATCTTGTCTCAGCGGCGGATCTTCTTCCCAAGCTTTGACTTTCCTCTTGATCTGGAGGGGTGGAGACCTACAAAAGATTCTCCGATGCCAAAGTCAGTTTCAGAGCAATGGCTTTTCTCAAGGGATAGCAATAAATGTGCATTCAATGTAACCTATCTACCACTCACCGTGAACCTGTATTTATAGTTTTCGCTATGGGCTTTGGGATTAGTGAAAGGTTAATCACGGCCCAATCAGCCCAATAGCTCCTAATTTCTACTTACCTCTAAACCAGGTCAATTTACTTGAGCCACAGTGATTAGTGATTTGGCCGGTCAGTGTGATATGGGCGTCCGCCCAAGTGATACGGGCGTTCGTCTTTCCTATGGACGACTCGGGCACTACATTGGGCGGACGATCCTCTACGCGGTCGCCCGGCACTTCGTTGGGCGGACGATCTTCTATGCGGTCGCCCGGCACTTCGTTGGGCGGACGATCTTCTATGCGGTCGCCCGACACTTCATGATACCAAACGTTCGTCTCTCGGCGTCATCCTGTAGAACAGTTTTTGTGAGCATGGAGAGTGCGGCGCTGTCTCGTGGTGATGGAATTCCTTGTGAGTTCTTCAAAGTTTCTCTTAGAGACAGAGGTTCTACCCAGGTGGTCGGCGTAGGCACCGAGATGGTCGGCCGACCTCATTAGTGGGCGTCCATACGTGCGACGCCGGACATTAGCTGGTGTAGGAGAGT
This sequence comes from Vigna angularis, assembly GCF_016808095.1. NCBI lineage: Eukaryota > Viridiplantae > Streptophyta > Magnoliopsida > Fabales > Fabaceae > Vigna > Vigna angularis. The sequence continues at coordinate 34,176,873 of NC_068972.1, forward strand.
TTGTACGGTCTAGGTTCAATCCGTACCTACTTGGGCGGCCAAGACTTGGGCGGTCGAGCATTCGTCTGTGGCGGGTGTGACATGGGCGTCCTTTGGGCGGCGCCCGTCGCCTCACGGGCGTCCTTTGTACGGCGCCCGGCTCTCCCTGGTACAATTATGTTTAGACTAAAGTTTGTTTTTAATCTATAAAAATGTCATTTAACGGTAGAATAGACATAATTCTAGTTTTAGATCAAATTTCAACACCCTTCAATTTGATTTTAATTATGTGTCTGAAGTATAAAACATAATCTTATAGCCATCAAGTTTTGTTAAACGTAAATGTCTTATTAAGCTATTAAACACAAGTTGTAAGTTGTGTGGTTGAATAGACAATAGTACTTTTTTATTATGCTTTTCGCTTTATAAGTTTTTGTTTGAATATATATAAATTTATGAATTTATATATATGAATTTATATATGTCTATTCGCGAAATATAAATGTGTTTTTAGGCTTTTCGCTTTATATGAATTTATATTCAAACAAAAATTTATATATAAATGAATATATATAAGCTTTTCGCGAATATTTTTGGCTTTTAACTATGAATTCGCGAAAGACATTATATTTGGAGATGTTAAATTTACGTCGAATTTAAAAAATTCAACTTTAAACTTAACGTTGAATTTTTAATCAATTTTCTTAGTTTTATTTAATTAATTGTGATTCTTTTTACAACGACCTGAAAAATAAAAAAAAACAACAAATTTCAGTTTTTGGTATTTTATAAAGCATGAACTATGAACATGTAGTGTAATAACCAACAACACACAAGTTCAATCAAACAACAACAACAAACAAATTCAATCAAACAACAACAACAAACAAGTTCAACTAAACAACAAGAACAAACAAGTTCAACTAAACAACAACAACAAACAAGTTCAATAAAAAAACAACAACAAACAAGTTGAACAAAAAACAACAAACAAGTTCAACAAATAAGTTCTTCAAAATGAAAACTAACCTTCAAAAGGTGGGTTCTGTTAGAATAATTTCATCACAGCGAGAGAGAAAACAAAATGCGTCTATGAAGGACAAGAGCACGAAAATAATCGGTTAAAACAAACAAAAATAATACATAAAGTAATTAATTAATATGCATTTGTATCAAATGAAAGAAAGATTACATGTGATGCTCGTCAAACTTCGTTTGAGAAAAGTTTGAGAAGAGAAGAAGGTATCGCCGACTAAGATAAAGGGAATGAATTTTCAATCTCCCGTTCAAATTTTTATTAAATTCACTAACCTTTTGACTTCAAATTTAAAAGTCATTTGACGTTTTATATCCTTTTACGTCGAATTACAATGCATTTATTTACAAAAAAGTCACCGCTCATTTTTAACGTTGGTTATTCAGTGGTTAGACGTTGAACGCGTGACATTATATGTTGTTTTTGTATTAACGGACTCATGACATAATATATATATATATATATAGTATGAAGGATAAATTATCTCCAAAATGAAGTGTGTGTCTCATCTTCCTTAGATATTTATCATGTTTTTTTTTTAAAAAAATGATCAAAATCGTTGAAAGGAGTGTTTTCTATTACAATTGTGATTTATTATCAAAATACCTTACAATTTTTTGGTAACATTAATCATATTGAACATTACACAATATACGTGAATGCATTATATAGCACTGCAGCAGAAAGTGTTGAGTGTACAATTTTTCTTTATACCTTTTGTTCCTTTTGAACTGAATCTTACCCGAAAATTGTCAAAACAATTGAATCAGATAGATAGAAGATGTTAAAAAACCCGAGCAAAACGGAGAAAAAACTCTACTTTTTGCACATAAAGTAACTGCAATAATGCCCTAGATTCTCTGTATGGGACCTCAATGCAAGAGAAGATTGTTGTTTTCTCATGAGAGGGTTTATGCTCCCACAATCAAAATTATAAATTATTTTCGACTTACAATTCATGATGATGAGATTGTTGCTTTGTCCTCGTATATCTGTTAACATTTGAAATCAAACTGGGTTCAAATGTCTTTTCAAATATTCAAAATTTTACATTGCTTTTGTATTTTTTTTTTCTTTTTTCAAAACCATGCAGTTCAAGAGTTTTTTTTTTTCTGTCACGAAATTATCTAAATTTATTCAACCAAATATTAATTTTACAAGCCTTTTGCACTCCATAAAAGCTAAACACAATTGTTTAGCCAATGAAATCATGGATTCATATATAGATATATTACATTGGATTTTCCATACTTCAATGGCTAAATAATTTACAAAAAAAAAAAAACAGTTCTTGTTTAGTTGTAATGATTAACATTAAAAAAAAAAATCATGATTAGGTTTTCTCTCTTTCAACCCCTTCCCATAACTTTCTACAAAAGGGAACCAATATTGATGATGAGAGTGATGAAATTTTTCTACCAAAATGTCATAGATCACGGATTCAATCTATTATTATGCAAAATGTCATACATCTTGTTTTTCTTTTTCTAATTTTAGGTGTTCTTATAAGAGGGAACGAATGATTAATTTCTTAAAATATTGAATTTATTTAAATACTAATTAATTTTAATCTCATAATCACATATTTAAAGAATAAAGTTATTTATCAACTTTAAAGTTTCGATATTTTTCTTTGAGTGCATGCTTACCTTATTTTATATGATTAAATTAAGTTAATCTTCATCTTAGAGCTATAAAATAAATAAAATATTCTTTAGTGGAAATACTTTTTTGTTGTACTTTTCCCTTTAAGACGTGTCTCTAACTCAAAATATAAGTTGCATTAAACATGTTCATTCTCAAAAAGGAAAGTTCTTGGTATTATAACTTTGATGTATTACACTTTTTTTTTCTTATTTCCTTTATATATTTATAAAGTGTGAATTGAACATGATAAGAAGAAAGACATGTATAGAAAAAGATATGATGATGGACATAAAATATAATTCTTTTTTCACTTTTGAGCTTTTTCTTCTTCATGTTTTCACTTTACCAGAAACTATATGAAGTGCGTTCTTGAAAAAGATAGAGTATATTAAATGTATTTTATTTTTATTTTTTTACTTTTTTTCACGCATCATGATTTTTGAGTTTAAAATAAATTAGCTTAATCCGATTTATTTTTTATAGATTAATCTATGTAAAAATATTTTATTTTTTAAATTTATTTTATGTATTTATTATAGTACAATCAAAATAATTTAGTTTTATTTATTATTTCATAATATTATTTTATAATAGTATAATCAAAATATTCATTTATTTTATCAAATATTATTACAAAAATATTCGATAAAAATTAGAATATCAATTTATTTAATTTAACAAATAAAATATATTAAACATCTAAATTATTTAAACATTGGACATCGTTATAATATTTTCAAATTATCAACCTACATTTAAAAATAATGAATAATTATAATAAAAAATTGTGAAGCAGGTGTACTGGTTTACATAGGGATTAAACCTCACTGATATCTATAAGCAAAATATAATTAAAAGTATAGTTGGTTCTCATGTAGGGTTTTTGAAAGAGACATTTTTTTTTTTAATTGAAAAGAGAATCCAAAAACAACAGTACTCATGCAAATTTGTCCAGATTTTGGCAGAAAATATCTGCTATAACTTACAACTAATTACATTATTATTTTTACGAGAATTAGAAAAGGATATATAATTACCTCTCTAAATTATGTGTATTAATCTATTTATTATTACTACTGTTATATATATTATATATATCTGTGTGTGTGGTAAAATAGGTAAATTGAAATAAATTTAATTAAATAAACAAAACTGAGCAAAAAAAAATACGTTGGCAAGACTGCTGCCCTGGTACATTAAATATTAATTATTTATTCTGTGATCCATGCCTGTAATTACTTAGTATAAACAAAAAGCCAAACCCAAAGTCTATAATACATTTGTCCGTTAGTTAATAAAAAACTGAAAAAGAATGGCTTTTGTAAAGCATAAATAAAGAATATGAAAAAACACTTCTTTAATTTATTAAAAAGTTTTAAGAATTATTTATTTATTCTACCCTTAATTTCGACCAGGGTTACTTTTTTTCCCCTCTTTTCATAATTGAATCAAATGGTTCATCTTATTCATTAAATAAGCCACTGGTTTTTATCAACTATGCTATTCATTTAATTATGAAAAATAAAAAGTATTTCTAACACGTTTTTGCATTCATTTAATACATTATTCTTTATTTTTCTATTACAAAAATTATATGTAGATGTGTAAACCTATCATTGTCATATCTTGTACTAAGTAGAGTCACATGGTGCTCTTGTCTTTTGATATTTGCTTTAGTTTTTTTTTTTCAATTCATTAATGAATTTGATTTTTTTTTACTTTTGAGTTTTGATGCTGTTTTATTTTTTGTGAACTTTTAAAATCTACTAAAAAAATGTTAAATTTAATATTTTTAAATATATTAAAAAAATAATATAATAACATCAATATATTTTAAAAATTGAGCAAAATAACACCAAACATTCAGGAAAAAAAATCTAACTGATATTATGTATTTTCTGAGTCAATAGCTACTAATTGAAGGAATGTGTGTGACCAATGACTGAGTAGGTGGCCACCACAGTCTTTTGCATTGAAGGGAAATACACCAAATAAGAGGAACAGAAACTTCTATTAGAAACTAACTTTAATAATGCAAACAAAAATAGGTAAGTAAATAAATAAATAACCATATTCTCTGTATCTTTCCTTCACTAGTCCTTAGACTCTGCCATATTCAACACCTAAACTAGTCCACAAGGAAACAAAAAACTGCTACTCTTCCTCTTTGTTCTGTTTCCTGCAATGGTCAAGAAGAACATTTTTTTTCTTCTGCTTGTTTATTTTTCTACAGAAAAAGAAGGGAAGAAAAAATTGAAAGAAAAATAGGTGCTTTTGAAAAATACAAACAAACCCACTAACCCAGTATACAATAATAATAATAATAATACATACTGAACCACATTTTTCAATTTTGGATATGAAAAAACCTAGGTTTTGTGTGCAATGTGTTTGCATTTTCATTTTCATTTTCCCAATTTGCTCCTCAAGAGACTCTCTTTGGTTTGAATTGAACTCTTCTTGCCATTCATAATCCTCAGGCTTTGCCTTAACAGGTCAAACTCCCTCTCCTTTTTGTTCTTCTCTTTCTCCATTGCAAGTAATTGGAATTTTAAGACCTTCACAGTTTCCTCCTTTTCTTGCAATTCCTTTCTCAGATTTTCCATTTCTATGTCATTTTCCTCTGCTTTCCAATACAAACCATCCCCTGTCAAAAACCATATCAGAACTTCACACATTTGTTTCAAGCTCATTGGTTACTTAGTTATACCAGTTTCTAAAGAACAAAGTAAAAACTAACTGAACATGTTAATTGGACTCTTTTAGGACACTAATAGCATAATTGCATAAAAGCAAATGGTAAAATTACTATGAATTCATGTTCTGCAACTCATAAGTTTGCTAAAAAAATACTATAAAAAATAATGAGAGAGAAAGAGAGAGACCATCGTATGTTCTTTGAATGAGTTCATCAAGCTCATTCTTGATTTCAAGATATAGTTGCTTCCACTTCTCGACAGCTTCATCTCTTCTTGCTCTCTCCTCCTTCATCTGTTCAACCAAGAGCTTAGTTCCCATCAATTCCCACTCTTTCTGACTGTTCTTCTCCATCAATCCAACCTCAATCTCTCTTATCTTCTCATCCTTCTCTTCTACCAAACTCCTCAACTGCTTCACCTCTTCCCTCAGCCTCTTACCCTCTTGCTTCCAATCTGCCTCCTTGAAAGTGAACACCATTATGTCTCTCTCATAGCTTCTACTGTCCTTCTCCCTCTCATACATCATCTCCTTGATCTCCTCTTGCAAGACCCTAACTTTCTCCTTCAAATTCATCACATATTTCTCAGAAGAACTCCTCCCACTTTTGCTCACTCTTCCACCCATGTTTGCTGCCTCTGGGTCGTGTGTGGTGAAGTTATTATAATAGTGATGATGATGATAACGGTGGAGGATGAATGGTGGTGTAAAACTTGAGTACAGGGTAGGCTATAGGCTCCTGAATATTGATAGAAAACGCACCAAGAATTTTGGCGTATTTTATGAAAACTGAGATAAGAGTGATAGTTGTACTAACATTTCAATAATGGAAGTGGTGAAATGAGACTCGTGAATAGCACTTGACAAGTTGTGAGAATTTACATTCGACACATACACACCACATGTTCTGCCTGCATACCAATTATAAATAGGAATTCACCTATTCACATGCAAATATTTCTCCCCCAATTATTAAACAACATAATTGCCTAATTCCAATTCCTCACACCCAATTTTTTTATGCTTATATTTGCTTCCTCGATTGAACTTACCATATAGAATAACATGATTTAATTGTTAGGATACAAGTCCCATATAGAATAAAACAAATATAAGATACCTTCTTTAATAAATTTTTTTTTTAATGATATCAAAAACAAATCCTTGAGAGTTTAATACGGACTATATCTACCACTGTGAAGAAGATCTATGTGTGTTGAATCTCTTAGTCTAACTAAATATTTAGATCTAAAGCATATCGAACTATGAGTCAATTCATATATACCATCCAAAATCTTAATAGATTTTTTTGTAAGTCTTTTCTCTTATACCATCTTACTGTCTTCACTCAATTGTTGAATTCCTTACACATTTGTCTCTTAAATAAGTTATAAGAAATAGTTAACTATATGTTTAACAAATTTAAAACCATTTAGAGAGAAAAGACAAAATAAATGCCAACATTTTCAAGAGATAACATTAGCATCCTTGTGCTGTATTCCTTCCCACATGGCTGGCCCTAAACATAACTCTCGTGAAGTTTTGTGACAGTTTATTGAAACTTAATCATAGTAGGGTTTATTATTTTAGATCAGAAAATTCAGAGACAAGAAAGCAATGGAGAAAAAAAATGTGTACTTACTAGATGACAATTTGGGCAAACAAAAAGTCAATGTTGATCAGACTGAAAAAAAGCAAGGAAAACTCATGCATGCTTACCTTTTGCAATGGGAAATTCCCCTCTATAATTATCAGCGTGTAATATAAAAATGTTTTCAAGTTTTCCTGAACAATAGAATAAACTTTGTCCCATAAGCCACATGAGTAACACTTAAACCCACATAGATGTGTATTTCTTATATAAAAAAAATGGTAGAAAAAAGCATTGGATGGTCCATAGCAGATAGCAGATAGCAGATAGCAGCAGATTAGAAGAAGAAAGGTTGTGATGGGAAGCACATTTAGAGAGTGTGACAACAATATTCTGAAAGTGAGACTCAGCCATGTTGGAGAAGCATCCTATTTTTTGCAGGCATTAATGATTGTGTTTTGGTTGGAAAGAAACAAATTTTCAATGTGTGATATTTGTATATTTCCCAATACGACATCATAGTGCATGCTGGTACAAAAAAACATTAATAATGGTATGTGGATGCCACCTTTGGATTCCCTGCATGAAAAGGACTTGTAGCATTCCTGTGATTATGGCCTTGTAGTGTAGGTTTTCCCTGCAAGGTCAATCACTCAGCATCATTAAATTGCTCTGTGTTTTTCTTCATCTTCTTTGGTATGGTATTTAAATCTTACTGTCCTTTCTACATGTCAGTAGATTTATATTTCTGCCCATGCTCTCCTTATGCTTCCAAATCAGTGTACAAAACTCCTTAAATTGCAAACTAAAGTGGTTAAAAAGTTATCCAGTAGATATGTTAAGTGTCTTGTTTACTCTCATATTTATGGTTTCCACTTGTTAGGAATACACAAAATTTCACATTCAGAAGGGCTAATCACAAAATTCAATAATACATAACAAAAATAAATGCCTATAAACTTCCAGTACTTTAGGTTAAAAATGAATTCCAAATATTAGAGTCAAATTCACCTTTTAAAAGAAAAATTTTATGGATTAATCGTATTAATGCAAAATTGCATAAATCATTCCGTTTATATATATATATATATATATATATATATATATATATATATATATATATATATATATATGTATGTATGTATGTATATAGTGTTATTTATTTTTATTTTAACTCTTTAAGTTTTTTATTCATCGAGTTGAGAAGATATTGGATGTATATTTATTTAAGATATTATTATGGTTGTCTTATAATATGGATTTTTTGCTTGGAAAGGAAAATATTGATAGTGGAGAGATAATTTATTTTAGTACTGTTAAAACATGAGAAGGTAAAGCGATATTTCATGAGAATTATTTATAAAATTCAAGATCTCATATTTATGATTTGAGAAAATTTGATGTTTCGAAACTTTGAATGAAATAATTAACTATGACATAAGAAAATCAAAGAAGTTATAAATAAAATAATTCAAAAAGACAATGTGAATAATTGATAGAACAAAATTAGCATGGAGAAGAAAGTAGTTTATTTTTCAAAAAGCATGAATACACTTTGTAATATAAAATCTATATGTAACATGCCTAAGCATAATGATAATGTTAGGAGATTATGTAGTGGTAGATCAAATATCGATTAAGTCTAATAGTCACGCTTATGTTATAAGCTAAAATAAGTGAGGAAATAGTTAAAATAAAGTCAGATGAAAGATGAAAAGAGTTTCCATACGAACAAAAATACTTAAATCACTAATAGAATCTTTTCCTAATGCAGATGGGAGCCATCACTTAGTTGATAATGATAAAAAAGATTATTTCATTTAAAACTAATAGTATTGTTTAGAAGGGTAATATGAATTACAATTTTTTGTTAATGTTTTTTTGTTCGTACCTATTGCTATAAAAACCAGTCATAATGGATCAAAAGTCAGACAAGTGTTGGAAAAATTTATGGAATCCGTGTAATTTTATTTTTCTGAAATGAGTAGATTTTGAAAAAGTTATGGATATGGGTAAACAGTGATTGCAATTTGGAACCATGACTTCACACCAAAGTTCTTACTTCAATCACTTTAGACTTTTTTTTTTTACTCTAATTGTATTTGTATTTACAAGAATAGTTAACTTTTTTTTAGTTGAAGATGTATTTGTACTTGCAAGTTGGACTTTATTTATTTATAATTAAAATTGTATTTGTAAATAGGATTTTACTTCTTTTAATTGAAGCTGTATTTTTAAATATGACTCTTTTTTTTTTCTCTTTTCTAATTGCTGTTGTGTTGAAGAGTATGACTTTTTTTTTTTTAACTGAAGAAGCCGTGGTTGGAAGCATAACTTCAGTAAAAGAAATTAAAAAAAAAATATTGGAGCATGATATTTTTATTTTAAAGTTAAAGTGTGAGAAAAGAGAAGTGAAAAAGTAAGAACTTTTGACAACGACTACAATTTGTTAGGATATTGTATTGAAAATAATTTTTTTATTGTAACTGATTGCTCCAAATATTGTTCTTTTATATAATTACAATATAGAGTTTTTATTATAAACATAAAAAAGTGATAAAATGTATGTATTATTTATAATTTTAATTAGAAATTAAATTGTTCACATTAGTATAAAATAAAATGATTATATTTTTAAATTGAAATATTTATACAACTTCATAAGTAAATTATCTATAAATAATTGATATAGTATAATTATAAATTGAAAGAGTTAAAATGGTTAGTATAGTCAAGAATTAATTTTTCATCTATAAGAGGTAGAACATGCATAATAGGGACACATATGAGGTTAAAGAAAAAAAAATGATAATTCATTAATATTCTTTGAGCAAACTAAATAATAACAATTTAATAATGACAAGTTACCATGTGAGGTTCAGTTCAGCTGTTCCATAAAAAGTTCTTAAAATGAAAATTAAGCTTCACTTGTATGTTTTAATTTACTCATATCATTGTATATTTATTGTAAAAACTGAACGAGTCGAACTTAAAAGACTGTAAAATTAAATATCTACAGAATTTCACACTTATATGTGATCTCAATTTTCAAATTCAATCTTATAAAATTGTTTCTTCTCAATTTGATGAAATTCAATCTCATAAATTCCGCTAAGTTTCTTTTTTTATGTGAAATTATTCAAAACATTTCATACAGATTATGTTACTATCATATTTTATACGTTAATGTACCATTTAGTGAAAATAAAGTATTCAACTAGAGAATGTTTACATTTTTTAGTAAATGTATTTAAACTATTTAATTTGTCTTCATAGTTCAAAATTTATATTTTACATTGATGACAGGTATTTTATATAGATGGTAAAACGGATTAGACTTAACGGCCAGTATAGTCTATTCGGCCCGATGTATTTAGTCCATTAATTTGACATATCAAATGTGAGTCGGTCCATTGTTTTTTTTTTAAATTAAAAATAATTTAATAGATGAACTTTTTATGTTATATTTTTTAAAATTTTAAATATATAATTTTATTATAATTTAAATAATTAACATTTACAAATTAATTTTTAAGTATTAGGTATAATAAAGTAATTTAACCTGAAAATACAATAATTATTTTACCTTATCTAACTAAAATATTAACTAATCAATTAAAAATTTTAAAAAAAATTATATGATTAAATAAAGTTTAATATTCATTTATGTGTACATATAAACAAATTTAGAAAAAAAATAAAACAATTGAAAGATTCATTATTAGTCTGGCACAAAGGATTGTAGTGACCAGTTTTTGTTTGACGGGTTCATTCGGCCCAGTCAGTTTTTTACGAGTCAACAACGAACCAGACCAGTTTTGTCACTCTTAATTTTATAAGTATATTTATAAGTTTATTGTATATAACAATTTTAATATATTTTATTTTTCAGATTTTAAATTATTTTTTAATAATAATAAATTGGATTCATTATACATAATTATTTTAGTTTTATATATTTTTGTAGTCTGATGTACTTAGTGTTTTAATTGTAACTTTTATTATATATTACTTTTTTGGGAATTCAGATGTATTGAATTCTAAATCTTCAAGGTATAAAAAATTAATATATGATTACTTGATTTAGAGGTTTTTGTTATTTCTTAAGATTTTGGAAAGTTAAGATTAGAACCCACAATTAAGTCATGTTCACAACATATTAAATTCCCTCTGGTGACATATATTGAAATAATTTGTTCAGTTTTTCACTTTTAAAAATTTTCTCATTCTCTCCCTTTTTTACTCCATTACCAATTATCTCTTCATCTTCTTCTCTCATCTTTCTTTTTCCTTCTTCATCCGTGGAAAAATAAATCTTAAGGTTCAATTCATGGAAAGAAAAATATATAATCCGAAATAAGTTTTGAACCAATGGTTTAACACTTTAAGTTTGTTATCGGATAACATAATCTTTTGATTTGATCTGTTTTTCTTAATTAGTTAATTGAACTGACTAATTATTCAAATTTGAATTCAAATCTTTTGAGAATCAAGATAAGAATCCTTTGAGAATTTAGATAAGAGGAATTCCGTGAATCTTGAATTTGTAAATTGATATTTCAATTTTCAATTTTTTTTTCTAGTTCGTTTTGTTTTATCTCCTACTTTTCATTTTTACTGTGTTCAAGACAAAACCCCAAAATTAAATTTTACGAAAAAGAATATTGGGGATGAAAATTGAATACAATGTGCATGTGTACTCTAGATTATACTCTATGAAATTGACCTAGATTATACTCTATGAAAAAACTTGGATACTTTAATTTTAAAATAACATTGAAAATAAAAATGACGTTGTTGTTAGAAACACATTGTTGTCTTTCTTTGTAAATTTCTGTTGTTATTTTCATAGATCTTAACTTTATTTTAGTTTTCTTCACTTCTATATCAATTTGGAAAGAAGTAATGTGTTTCTGTTTTTTATTTTCTATTGTCTTTTTTATATTTTGTCTCTGTTTCCATCACTATTTTTAGTGTTTGCTTTTCTCTGTTGTTACAGTTTCGTATCTTGTTTGATTTTTTAGTTTAGTTTGTCATTGTTTCTCTCTCAATTGTTTTCATTGCTTCCATTTTTTTGTTTTCCATCTTCGTTGCTTTATTTTCTTTGTTGCTTTGTATTGTATGGGTTGTTGTTTTATCGTTTTACTATTCACCCGAATTAAAAATAAATAATAAAACAGTTGGAGATGAAATTGTACCCAAATTTCTTGTGGTAACTTTTTTGTGTATATCTCATAGTAGAGTAATTGATTTTCCATATTAGACTGAATTTTATTTTATTTTGAAAAGTTCAAACAATTATATATTTGAGTAGGTAACTCGAAATTAGGACTGTACGTCGAAACTGCATAGCAAAAACTTGCAAAACAGATTGTTGATTCTCAGCATTGTGAAAATCCCATGTTTTCGTTGGCCACTTTTCCTTTGAATTTAGGAAAACTTGTGTGGTGTTTTCTTACACTGAAAGGAGACTTATTATAGTCTTACATCATCCAAATTTCATACATTTATCATTGGAAGAACGCAAACAACATCAGTTATCATATCCAATAGTCTTCTTGAGAAGAACTAAGAGGAGCTGCTAAGTAATGAGCTGAAAATTATGTTAGATTTGTGTAAAAACGTAAATTTTAGGGGGAAATTTTTCACCAGAGAGACAGAGATCATGACATGATCAAGTTCAGTATGCCAGTGCAGAAGTGCATACCAATGTTAAAAAAAAGTGCATCAACTACAATCCTATATCTAAAAACTTTAATAAAAATACAAAAAATAGTTGTTAATTTATATTTCAATGCGATAAGCCTTTGGATGGTGTGACCACTTTTTTCGGAGCAAAGGAGGTTGCTATATCACAACTCAAGCTGTTCATCTACCACAATCCTAATTCAAAATTTACAACATCGATTGGTGGAAAAGAACTTTGGCACCGGAGTATACAGATTTAGCATCATCTGCACAAGACAGAAAAAAAGAAAACAGAGGGTCATGATTGAAAAGATGATCGCATCATCATGGTTGTAAAAGCACCGACAATCAATAAACAAAACCATACAAAATCTTAATCCATAATTGAAGAGAAAATACTATTGATTAAGTAGTGTACAACATAAAATTTTGCCTAATCAAACTCTTCTCGTTTTTGGTTAGACCATGGGATATTATATCAACATCTCTTTGCAGTGCATTTACATCTTAATCCATAATTCAAATAAATACTTATTAGGCTTCATATGAATTTTTCATTTCTCAAACACTGATTCAAGTCAACATGTAGGCTGCCAATTTCCAAAAAGAAAAGCAATAGAGTTAACAAAAATGAATTATTTGTCACCAGGGATGCTGATAAGTTCACTACGTAACTTTCAAGCATGTAACAGAAAAATAGCAACTAGATATGCGTATGACCATGGCTATGACTAAAATACAAAGCTAAAACATTACCTGCGATAGCTGATAAATTGAAAGCATTAGGGACATTAGCCTCAGCCTCAACAGCAGCTTTAGCCACTGCAATGCCAACTGACACACTTTGCATAATATCTAATCCTGCACAAATTGATGTGAGTATTCCACCCACTAAGCAATCACCAGCACCAGTAAGCCTCACAACTGACGCAGCAAGAGATGGAAAATGCACAGCAAAAAAATGGGAGCTTTTATTAAGTTCTGAAAAGCCAGAATAGCGACTAGGAGGACATTTTTGCATGAAAGCGTTGAATAATTGTCCACCAAAACCACTCCGATTTATTTTCTCTGTAGGCTTTTTAGAGTGGCGAGGCCCTCCTTTATGGCATAAAAACACTCCTTTAGAGCCAACGGTCACTAGGACCACTTCAATGCCATTTTCTAACAAAACCCATATTGCTGGTTTCAGCAATTGAAACAAAGACATTACTGAAATATTTTTCTTCTGACTTTCTTTAAGTGGTTGAAACTTATCACAACCAGATAAAGCATTTGCCATCGCAATAAGTTCATCTTCATTCGGTGAAACAAAAGTCACCTACACAAAATATGCACAAGTGTCAAGAACAACTTTTTACAAAAAAACACAAATGCTATCCTATGACATCGATAGAGTTAAATCATATGCACATTGCACAATGTAATATATCTAAAGAAAACTAGTCATAATGGTAAATATTTAAATTTGTGCATATTATAACATCATTATTAAGATAATGAATATCAAGAATTCAAGACAAAGTAAGGAAAGTTGATGACACAAAACAAATATTTACAACGACAGTTAGGGATTATGTAAGTATTGCAATCAGGTTTATTATGAAATACTATGAATTGTATGTATTCATATAATTATGGAAATTGTTATCCACTCTATTTAAAACTTGCATTATACACAAGAGCCTCCACTATGTAAATTAAACGCATGGAATTTATCTGGTCTCTCATTCTTCTCTCTCTTTCTAAACAACTACTTCAGACTACTGCAATCCCCAATTAACCACAACCAACTTTAACAAACCATGAGATAAATATAATAAAGAATATCAAGTTTGTGTAAAGCAAGGCACTCACATACTCAGCAATAAAACTGATTCTTCGGGATTTAGTAACTGATACTGGCTCAAACCACACAGGACACTCCATGTCAGCCGCCACTGAGGAATGTAGATATTTATTTATTCAATGGAAAACAACATATGTAGTGAGTTCATAATCCAGCAGAGAGGGAAAAAGAGAATTAAAATGTTAGCATGAAATGTACTTTTACAAGCAGCTTCAAGAGCAGGAAGACTCAGATTGGCATCCACCATTAACACTGGAGCAGAAGGCAAAGCATTTCTAAAGTGCAAGATCCAGTCAGGTGTCAGATATTTTTCCTGCAACATGATGATTGTATTATATATGTTTTCCTTGCTTCAGTCTTTTACAACAACTGTCATTACAAAAAAAGTTTCAAAATACATATTTTAGCTTGCTTAAGTTAGGAGATTACTTGATAGCTTAGTACTTGAATGGTCAACTTACAAGAGCTTCCACACTAGCAACACCAGCGGCTACCTCCCCATTAATATCAAATAAATTGCATACGACTGGAGTTTCAATATCTTTATCCTTCAAAATACCTACTTAAAATTCAAAAACATACAAAAATATCATTGTTTTACAGCTATGGCATATCTAATGATGAAGCCACCAAGAAAAAATAGCTTACCTTCTGCAGATAGGCCAGCAGATTTCCACTGATTCAACAACAGATTTCCTAGATGAAGAAAAAATACAGTAGAAGAAGAAATTTATTCTCCAAATGTCATTTTCATCAACATGTCTTCTGGTACAGTGAAGTCATTGTAGAAAATCGGCAGATGATTCTACTTAAGATTGAAACTGTAAAATAATTCTAGAGGGCTTGATTGATCCCTCTCACAATCTTCTATTTATAAGAATAAATTGATACACAAGTACATGATAAATAGGATAACCCTAGACACAATATAATCATGATAAATAGGGTAATCCTAGACACAATATAATCATGATAAATAGGGTAACCCTTGACACACTATAATGATGATAAAATAGGATAAATATCCTAATACTCCCCCTCAAGCTGGAGCATACAAATTGTATGTACCAAGCTTGGAACAAATAAACTCAATCCGAGGACCCCTTAATGACTTGGTCAATACATCTGTGAGTTGATCGTTTGACCCAATAAACTCAGTACATATTTCTTTGGTCAACAACTTTTCACGAACAAAATGACAATCAATTTCTATATGTTTAGTCCTCTCGTGAAACACTGGATTTGATGCAATGTGGAGAGCAACTTGATTGTCGCAATACATCTTCATAGTATGGATGTCACAAAATTTAACCTCTTGAAGGAATTGTTTCACCCATATAAGTTTACATGTTAGTGATGCCATTGCCCTATACTCGGCTTCTGCTGTTGATCGAGCTACTACATTCTATTTCTTACTTTTCCATGAAATAATGTTTCCTCCCAGAAAAACACAATATCCTGTAGTAGACCGTCTATCAATAGGTGAACCTGCCCAATTTGCATCACAATACCCAGAGACCTGAATGCTTCCTTTATCTTCATATAACAAATCCTTGCCCGGGAGCCTTCTTTACATACCTTAGAATGCGAATGAGAGCATTCCAATGGTCAACACATGGAGCCTGCATGAACTGACTAACCACTCCAACTACAAAGGATAGATCTGGCCTTGTAATAGTGAGATAAATCAGTTTTCCAACCAGCCTCCTATACCTCTCTGGATCGGAGAATAATTCACCTTCTTCTGTCCTTAATTTCTGGTTTGGGTCCATGGGACTGTCTACCGGTCTACAATCAATCATGCCTATTTCTTGTAATATATCAAGAGCATACTTCCTTTGGGAGATTACAACTCCATCTTTTGATTGCGCTACTTCAATGCCTAAGAAGTATTTGAGACTTCCAAGATCCTTGGTTTGAAAATGTCTACACGAGTACTCTTTTAGTTGAGATATTCCAACAACATCATTTCCTGTAATATATACTATTAAGTAAACACATTTCCCAAGAGAAGAATGACAATAAAAAACTGAATGGTCTGCTTCACTGCGTTTTAGCCCAAATTTTTGAACAATGGAGCTAAACTTTCCAAACCAAGCACGTGGGGATTGCTTGAGGCCATATAGAGATTGATGCAATTTGCATACCATACCAGACTCCCCCTGAGCAACAAACCCAGGAGGTTGCTCCATATAAACTTCTTCCTCAAGATTACCATGTAGGAAGGCATTCTTGATATCCAATTGATGAAGTGGCCAGTGACGAATGACTGCCATGGCAAAGAAGAGACGAATAGTAGTCATCTTGGCTACAGGAGAGAAAGTGTCACAATAATCAAGACCATAAACCTGAGTGTAACCTTTTGCAACAAGTCGAGCTTTGAGCCAATCAATTTCACCATCAGGGCCAACTTTAACTGCATACACCCATCGACAACCAACCGCCTTTTTTCCTGGGGGAAGGGGCACCAGCTCCCAAGTATTACTGTGGTCAAGAGCCTGAATTTCTACAATCATAGCTTGTCGCCATCCAGGATGATCAAGTGCTTCTTTCACATTCTTGGGTATAACAACAGAGGACACTGAGGATAAAAGAGAAAAATAGGAGGGCGACAATCGATGATAGCTTAGAAAATTATAAATGGGATGAGGGTTTCGAGTGGAACGAGTACCTTTTCTGAGGGCAATAGGCCATGCTGAATCATTTGCACCAGGAGGCGTGGGAGGAGGTGACGAGGGAAAAGAATCTGAAGTAGGAGATTCACCATTGTCTTGGGGAGGTGGACTATCTATTGGGGCCCTGTATGGGATGATCTCAATATGTGGAGAAATAGGTGTAGAAGGATTGTGATCAAGACTTGGAATAACAGAGACAGTGGAGCTATTTGACTCAGCCATTGGAATAGGAAGGACCTGCTGGAGGATAGAAACATCCTGAACAGATGGAGAGAAGTAAGGAGTCTGTTCAAAGAATGTGACATTGGCAGACATGTAATACTTCTTAGTTTCAGGAGAGTAACACCGATATCCTTTTTGAAGTCGAGAATAGCCTAAGAAGACACATTTGAGAGCGCGAGCGGAGAGTTTGTCTAGACATGGAGACATGTCATGAACAAAACATACACAGCCAAACACTCGGGGAGATGTATGAAAGAGAAGATCATTAGGAAACAAAATGGAGAAAGGGACTTTATTATTAAGAGAGGAGGAGGGCATCCTATTAATAAGATAACATGCAGTTAAGATGACATCCCCCAGTGATGGACAAGAATATGGGCACCAAGCAAAAGGGTACGAGCAGTTTCAACCAAGTGTCTATTTTTTCGTTCTGCTATACCACTTTGCTGTGGTGTATGAGGACAAGTAGACTGATGTAAGATACCATGGGAACTCAAGATGGTAGAAAAGGAGGATGAGAAATACTCTTTTGCATTATCACTTCTTAATATTTTGATTACTTGACCAAATTGATTCTTGATTTCATTCAAAAAAGATGTTAAGATAACTAACAATTCAGAACGATTTTTCATAAGATAAACCCAAGTACATCTTGAATATTCATCAATAAAGGTAACAAAATATCTAAAACCAAAGGAGGAGATACGACTAGGTCCCCATATATCAGAATGCATGATGGAAAAACTAGAATTACATATTGATTGAGACCTTTTAGGAAAGGAAGATCTAACATGTTTTCCTAATTGACATGACTCACATTCTAAGGTTTGGAGACCACTAAGTTCAGGACACATCTTTTTTAATTTAGACAAATGAGGATGGCCAAGTCGATCATGTAGCACTTTAGGATTAGCAGCAGCAACACAGGACACCCTTGGACGAGATCCAAAATGGTATAATCCACCAGCTTCATATCCTTCTCCAATCTGTCTCCCCGAACCACGCTCCTGTATAACAAAAGATTTATGATCAAAGGTTATTGAACAATTTAACATTTTAGTCAACTGACTTAAGGAAATTAAATTAAAAGGACAATTAGGGACAAAAAGGACTGAGTTGAGATTGAGGGAGGGAGATAAAGAAACATGACTGACTCCTTTGGAAGAAGTTTTAGATCCATTTGCAAGGGTTATGAAATGAGGTTTTTCTCGAAAGGAAATAGATAAGAACAAAGAGGTATTACCAGAAATGTGATCAGAAGCACCTGAGTCAATTACCCATGAATTTTGACCTTCCATAGATTGAGAAACGCAGGTTGTTGATGTATTGGGAGATTGAGATGGTTGTGCCAAGCTGTTAGACTTTAACATTAAATACTCTTGATATTCATCCTCAGAAAACATAGAAGTGGAAGTTTCAGTCTTCGAAGTGGAAGTTTCAGTCTTCGAAATATTGGCGGTTTTGGAAGGGAAACCATGTAAGGAGTAGCAATTCTCTTGAGTATGACCCATCCTTTTACAGTATGTGCATTGAGGACGTCCCCGACCTCCTCGTCCTCCTCCTCTAGTGCCACGTCCTCCTCTTCCTCGTGTGGCAACCATGACAGATGGTTCCACTAGTTCATGCGCTTCTTGAGTTTGAGGTACCGGGACACGCAGAAGGCGAGTGGTCAATGTTTCCATAGAGGGGACCTCATGACTAGTTAGAAGTTGATCTCTGAGATGATCAAAATCGGGATGTAGGGCACGAAGGATCAACACCATGTAAAATTTGTCTAGTTTCTTTTTTATATCCTCTAATGGATCTACTTCCAAAAACATCCTAAGTTCTTCGACAGCAGATTGGGCTTCAGCCATGAAGGACACCATATCACGGTCTACCATTTTAAGAGATGCAAGCTTGTTCGTAGTGTCATAGAGACGTTGAATATCGTTGGCATAAATGCTTTGGGCTTTCTTCCAAAAGGAGTGACAAGTTTTGAAAGCCCTCAAAGATACAAGAAGTTTGGGTTCCACTGATTGCCATAACAGGGCACACAACTGGAAATCTACTTGTTTCCACTGATCAGCTTTTTCAGTAGGCACATGGCTTCCATCTCGCTCAAGGTGGTCATAATGCCCTTGGCCAAGGAACCACATTTCAACGGCAGTAGACCATGATAGATAATTTTTTCGATTTAGCTTCTTGGAGGTAATTGATGGACTTCCAGAGAAGGAAAGAGTACTGCCAGACGCCATTTCTGAAGAAGACGAATAGTACTAGCGAGGAACAAGAAAACCCTAAGGGTTTAGACGAAGGAAACTGTGACAGTGATGGACGACGGTGGCCGGCAACGGCGGGCGGTGGCCGGCGACGGACGACAGTGGTCGGACGGTGGTCGGCAACGGACGACGGTGGCCGGCAACAGACGACGGTGGCCGACGGTGGACGGTGGCCGGCGGCGGGCAGCGGCAGATGGTGGCAGGCGACGAAGAACTGTGGTGCCGAACAGATATATATTACGAGACAGAAACTAGAGCGGGATCGACCCGCTCTGATACCAACTTAAGATTGAAACTGTAAAATAATTCTAGAGGACTTGATTGATCCCTCTCACAATCTTCTATTTATAAGAATAAATTGATACACAAGTACATGATAAATAGGGTAACAGGGTAACCCTAGACACAATATAATCATGATAAATAGGGTAATCCTAGACACAATATAATCATGATAAATAGGGTAACCCTTGACACATTATAATGATGATAAAATAGGATAAATATCCTAACAATTCTTAACACATTGGAATGACATATATATCAGTTGGCATCCTTGGAGGGGTACATTCTATTAAGACAGCCACAATGTTACTCTTCCCTGCTTCAGATGTGTCTCTGACACAGACACATGAACTCATGTCAGATACACTATTCAGTTGGACACGGTTATGTTCTTGGGCACAGCAGCAATAACACAGTCCACTACTTGGACACATGTATCATACCCGATTTAAGAGAAACAAATAGGCACAAACAATCTATAACAGAATTGATTCACACAAAAGAAGAAGAAAAAAACAAAATTTTGAAGAGAAGAAGAATCGTTTGTTGTGTTGCAAAAAAAAATGTTGCATACCTGCAGAAATGAGGAAGTGGGAAGAAGCATAAAGGAGGGAGACAGGTAGACCAGGAGTGCTAAAAACAACTTTTATTATTATATTCAAATCCTTTAACCAGTTTTCTATTATATTCATCTTTTTATATTATTTTATTTGTATAATTTGTTATATTGTAAGATTACTTTTTCGTATAATTTATTTACATTATGTTTCTTTTCAATTTAAAATTTGAATAATGATTTTTTATTTAATTTTATATTTGATTTTCATATTCAAGTGTATTTTTTATATTTAATTTATTTTTGTTATAGAAAATTAGGATGAATCAAGTTATGGAACAAAAGGATGAAACAAAATCTTTGTAGATATCCGTTTCAAATTTAAGAAAGACTACTCTTAGTGAAAATAATATGATCAAGTATAGTTTGTGTGATTTTTCATTCCATGGATCTTATACTCAAATAAGAGCTCATTTGTTAAAAATTAATGAAAGAGTTGGAATTTGTCCAAATGTCACCCCATTAAAACATGTTGAGTTTAGAAAGTTATACAATGAAGCAAACTTGAAAATAGAAAATTCAAAAGAAAAACGAGGTCCCTCCGCCACATACATGTATTTGAAGAAAGAAATCAGACAAACAATGGTGTTAACCCAAAACTCAAAGGTTCTTTACAAACTTCTTTCAATATTCAAGTTAAAGATACTCTTGATTGTGAAAATTTATGTTTAGCAATAAAATACTAGTCTTTTATCTCACCTAATTTATCTATTGACTTCCAAATCATTGGTCCACCCTAAGTGATAGTCATGAAATTTATAAGTAATCTTCTTTGAGAATCAATCCACACATCACTAACAATCGTTATACATTTCTGATTTCATGAATTTCTTATAGGTTGCAAAAGATTTTCTATGTTACATCGTTCTTTTGAAAGTAAAGGATCTCTCAATTTATTATATGTGGTTATACATATCCACTAAAATTAAAAGTATTAGCATCATAAGAAAACATCCTCACAATTTGACAATCAAGACTATCTCTAGCTTGAATATTGAAAAAAGTTTATAAACATGAGTTTTGAATTAAAACCATTATTTGTAAAGGGACCTTTCTCTTTCTTTGAATTTTCTATTTTCAATTTTGTTTCATTGTCTAACTTTTTAAACTCAACTTTTGACGGGATTATATTTAGACAAATTCTTACTCTTCCTCCAGTCAATGTTAACAAATGAGCTTTTACTCGAGTATAAGGTAGTAACCTTCGTTCATTTATTTCCACCACCAAAAGTCTATCTTGACTTTGAAACATATCTCCACAAAAGTCTTGTTTCCTTCTTCCATAACTTGATTCATCTTAATTTTCTATAACAAAAATAAATTAAATTTAGAAAATTTACTTTAATATAAAAATCAAATGTAGAAATTAAATAAAAAATCATTACTCAGATTTTAAATTTAAATTGGAAACAAATGAAATGTAAATAAATTATAACAAAATGCAATAGAACAAATTACAATAAAATAGGAGAACAATGATTAAAGGGTTCGAATAAAATAATTATAAAAAAAGTTGTTTTTAGCACTATTGATGTACCTCTCTCCCTTTTTCATGTATCTTCTTCCCTTTTCTTCTTCTTTTTGTAATTTTCTTGTGCAACAGCAACACAACAAATGGTTCTTCTTCATTTCAAAATTTCGTTTTCTTTTGCAATTGCAACACAACAAACAGTTCTTCTCTTTTACTTCAAAATTTACTTTTTTTTCTTCTTCCTCTTTCTTTCTCCTTCCTTCGTGTGATTCTTCTATGAATCAAAATTGCAATCTATAGTTTGTGCCTATTCGTTTCTCCTAAATCGAGTGTGTACACGTGTCCAAGAAGTGGATCGTGTCACCATCACAGTGTCCAAGAACAGAACCATGCTTGACCCAATAGAGTGTACCTGTTAGGTTACTTTATGCAAGTAACCTAAATCTGTGCTCTCTTCTCACTCAAACACTAGAACAACAAAAATGAAAGTATAGGAAATTACAAGTGTAATCTCCCCCAAGGAAGCCTATCTTCCTCCACTGGCAAATATGCCAGTCTATACTCAAAAATGAAATAAATCCCCTTGAATAGAGTTACAGGAAGACTATTTATAGTGTCTCATTCTCGCGCCCTATCCTTTCTGCTAACCCAACCTGCTTCTACTAAATACCATTCAGTACTAGCGTATATATATCGTTTGGTACTAGCGTACATATACCGTTCAGCCTTTACTTCCCTCCTCCCTTCTGAATATGTTCGGTCTATACTTCCCTTCTCCCTTCTGGCTACTGTTCGGCCTCTACTTCCCTTCTCTCTTCTGGCTACCATTCGGCCTCTACTTCCCTCCTCCCTTCTGGCTACCGTTCGGTCTCTACTTCCCTCCTTCCTTCTTGCTACCATTCGGTCTTCCTCTTTTATTCCTGACAGTATCCGACACCATGTCGTGAACATGTCGATTCCATGTCCCTATCGGAGACATATCTGAAGCCAGGAAGTGCGACATCTTAGTCATGTCAGAGCTTCATAGGTTCCTACTGTTTAAATTATTAGATTCTTTTGTAACATAATGGCTATTTTTATGTATTCAACTGGTGTACAAAGTCTAATATTGTAATCAAGGATCTAAGTAACTAAAGGTAGTCAAAAAATCAAAGTGTTAAGCATCGGACATCAATCATTAACCCACCACGGATCAGTCAAATCTAGAAGATTATTGGAGTTAATTAGTAGGACTTGACATGTAATATTGATCTGATTAATGAAATATTATGAGTAAAAGCACATTGTATATCTATTTTGTAGGAGGGCATTCATTGTAATTCATTGTATATTTGCAGGATTGGGGATTGCATAATCTTTATAAAATTTCCATCCAAGAACCATTTCCAATCCTTTCCTCTCATTTCTAGGACTCCAGAGATTCCAAAGAATATTGTTTTATACCACATTTTGCTAAAAACAATAATAGTACATGGCTAAAAACAATACTACATCTCTTCTTTACTCTAAGTAGGACATAAACATATATCCAAATTTTGAACAGCCAATAGATTTCAATAGATATCAGCTGAAGTTGCCATACAGGGTGCCTCTTGACCACAATAAAAGCTTGAAGTAAAAAGAATGACAACATTGCAAGAAAATGCTTGGGGATAGTAATTATTTACCGGCCATGTCAAACCCAATAGCACTGATCATGAATGGCTTAGCTCCGAGTTTTGACATGCACTCTGCTACATTCCTCCCCACACCTCCTCTAACATAATAGACCTGAAATTCTCCAGTATAAGAATAAGAAGATAGATACAAACATGAAAAAGATAAAGAATATTCAATCAGGGCAACGACTGCTTATGCTTGTCACATCATTAACACAATTGAGTTAACACAAACAGAACCCTATTAGGTTTCTTTTCTTCTTTCCTTTTCAGATAAAATAGATTACAACCTTGCCAGGGACAGTTGTTCCAGAATTTGCTCTCACTGAAGGTGTAGCGTGAATGTCCAACACCATACCCCCAATTATTACTACTTCTCCATCTCCATGCTCCAATTTTTTGCCTCTGAGTGCAACCTTACCACCATCAACAACAACAAACAACCATCAAGTAAATTGGCACAAAATGCAATGAAGTTAGAAGAGATAAATAAAACAAAATAACATGAAAAAGAACTGCAGTGAGTAAACAATTATTAGCAGCTAACATGACCTTTAACTTAGAAAATAAAAAAGAAATATTAGCATGAAAAGAGCTTGCAGGATGCATAACCATTTATTAGTCTCATTTCACAAAACTTCATTTTTCCCCTAATCCTACTCTCGATTCCTGTTACTGTATTTCTCTCCACTCCTACACTGGCACAGAACCAATCAAGTAGCAGGTAATTATTCAAAACTATACAAATCTGTCAAAGTATATTCAAAGTCTGTTGTCCTTCATTGATGAAAATAAGCAAATATATATACAAGAAAAGTAGAATCATTCTAGCCTACAATTACGGAAATGTGGTTGGCACTTTGCAATTTTCAACTCACAGATTTGCACTCCAGATTTGATTGCTATTTTCTAATATGCACATGGAGACATAATCATGGCATAAGGTCCTACAATAATATTTTATTCTTATTACCCCCCCTCAAGGTGGAGCATGAGGGTTATGAATGCCCAGCTTGTCCAAAAATGAGCCAAATTGAGTGACGCCAAGCGGTTTGGTGAAGAGGTCAGCAAGTTGAGAATGAGTGGATACATGGGTAGGTTGAATACGATTTTGCTGTATCTCATCACGAATAAGATGACAGTCTACTTCAATATGCTTCGTCCGCTCATGAAAAACTGGATTCTTGGCGATATGAAGGGCAGCTTGGTTGTCACAATAAAGATTCATGGGTACGGAGTGGGGAATACCCAGACTTAAAAGAAGACCTTGAAGCCATTTCAACTCACACGTTGTGTTTGCCATAGATCGATATTCTGCTCCAGCTGAGGATCGAGAAACTGTGTGTTGTTTCTTGGTTTTCCATGAGATTGGGGATTGACCAAGGAAAACAATCCACCCTGTTATAGAGCGACGCGTGAGAGGACAAGTAGCCCAATCAGAGTCACACCATCCATAAAGACGAAGGTCACTTTCCCTTTTTAAAAGCACACCTTGACCAGGTTGACCTTTTAAATAACGTACCACACGTAGTGCAGCACGCCAGTGCTCCTGTCGTGGTTGTTGCATAAACTGAGATAAAACATGAACACTATAGGATAATTCAGGTCTAGTAAAACACAAGTAAATAAGGCGCCCAACGAGGCGTCGATACTGGCTCGGGTCAGAGAGAAGATCATCATTAGCCAAGGCCAATCGATGATTTTCTTCAATGGGAGTGGGCACTGGTTTTCCCCCAAGCAATCCTGTTTCAGCGATGATGTCCAAAGCATACTTCCGTTGACACAGGAAAAGTCCTGTAGAAGACCGAGCAACCTCCACCCCAAGAAAGTATTTTAATTTACCTAAGTCCTTCATATGGAAACATTGATGAAGATAACTTTTGAATTTTGCAATCTCTTCACCATGATTACCAGCAATGACAAGATCATCCACATAAACTAACACAACTAGTTGTATACCTTTTTTTCGAAAAGTGAACAAGGAATGGTCGGATTGAGAGCGTTGAAATCCGTATTGGTCAAGAGCATTTGAGAGCTTAGCAAACCAACACCGAGGGGCCTGACGAAGCCCATAAATGGACTTGCGGAGACGACATACCAAACCATTTTGTGACACCAAGAACCCTGGTGGCAGTTTCATATACACCGCTTCGTCTAGATCTCCGTGCAGAAAAGCATTATGAACATCCATTTGATGAAGTTCCCAGTCTTTGGCAACAGCGACTGCTAATATTGTTCGAATGGTGACCATCTTTGCCACTGGGGCAAAGGTTTCATCGTAATCAATCCCTTCAACTTGGTGATTTCCCAAGACAACTAGTCGTGCTTTGAAACGTTCAATACTCCCATCAGAGTGATATTTAATTTTGTAAATCCACTTGCATCCCAAAGGCTTTTTCCCTGCCGGCAAAGCTATAATGTCCCAAGTTCCATTGTTTTGGAGGGCATCAATTTCATTAGTCATTGCATCCCTCCACCGAACATCCCGAACTGCTTCGGAAAAGTGTACTGGCTCTCGCTCTTCATGAAGGGCTGCAAGAAAGATTCTGTGTTGCAAGGAGAATTTGTCACAATTAAGATAATTTGTCAATGGGTAAGACATACCTGAGGAAACTGAATGTGGAGTGAGGATTGATGACTTAACTTGGATGGTGGTGTTAGTGACATAATCACGAAGCTTCACCGATGGTTGTCGTACACGGTGACCTTTCCCGAGTGGAGAAGACACAGTAGACATCTTGTCAACCTCGTTTTCTATTGTCGAACTAGAAGTTTGTTCTGGTGAAGGAACAACTTGAGATGCGAGTTCTAGATCATGGCTGTTATCTTGAACCCCATTGAACTCATTTGTGGTCACTGTCTCGGTCGTAGGGTCATTTTCATCAATTTCCACAATGTGTTCGTCATGATTTTCTACACCAGCATTAATGAAAGGCAACTTCATTTCTGAAGGTTCCTTATGAATGAGAGAGGCAAACGGAAATTCATTTTCAACAAACTTGACATCTCTCGAAACCCAGAAAACTTCTCTTTCTAGATCAAATAATTTCCACCCCTTCTGTCCAGCCGAATATCCAACAAACACACTCTTGCGACTTCTACTTGCAAATTTATCACCATTCCTATCTTGGTTGTGTGCATAACACAAGCATCCAAACACCCGCAAGTGATCATAGGTAGGCGGGTTCCCATTAACTATTTCATATGGAGTTTTTCCTTGGAGAATTGTTGAAGGTGTACGATTGATCAAGTAACCTGCAGTCAAAATGCATTCACCCCAGAATTTAAGCGGAAGTTGTCCTTGAAACCTTAAAGCACGTGCTACATTTAGAATGTGTTGATGTTTTCGCTCAACTCTTCCATTTTGCTGAGGTGTTCCAGTACATGAAGTTTGATGTAGTATCCCATGTAGCTGAAAATATTGTTGAAGGCACATGAACTCTGTTCCATTGTCACTTCGTATCATTTTCACTTGTTTCTTGTATTGCCGTTCTATTAAAGTGATGAAATTCATTAAGGTTTGCGACACACCTTTCTTACTGTTCAACAAGTATATCCACACAGCTCGAGAACAATCATCAACCAAGGTTAGAAAGTAAGATGCACCACATGAAGAGAGAGTTCTGTATGGACCCCATAAATCACAATGTATTAAATCGAAAACATTGGATGCTTGAGAATCACTTAAAGGGAATTTATTCCTACTTTGCTTTGATTTTTCACATACTTCACACACTCTACTTGTATTCTTATCACCACGCGTGATTGTCATATTCGGAATCTTTTCAACAATTTGGTAGGCGGGATGTCCCATTCGCTTGTGCCAAATCTCAAGTTGACTTTCTGTATTGATATGATGAGCTTTTACGTCACTCACACCACGATACCAATAGAGTCCATCTTTCCGTTCACCCGCTCCAATCAGCATCCTCAAAGTGTGGTCCTGCATTGCACAAAATTTATCAGTAAAATGCACTGTACATTTTGCTTCATCTATCAGTTGTGACACTGAAATCAAGTTACAATTCAACTTCGGGACATATAGAACATTTTCAAGTTTTAGTCCTCCATCAAGAAAAACTGATCCTTCTTTGTCTGCCAATACCAATTCACCATTTGGCAGTCCCACAGGGCATCCTTCCAAGGTTCGACTCTCCCACAAGTTGTCTAGCGTTCCTGTCATATGGTTAGAGGCACCACTATCAACAATCCACAAGTCACGTGATTTCTTACCAGTCATCTTTTCAGTTGTATTTGCTTTATGAGAATTCAACATGGTTGCGAGGATCTCCCACTGCTCATTACTCAGTCCTGCTACTTCTGGTTTCTTGGTATCTGACTTCGAGTCACTACTACTTGTACTAGTATGCGCTATATTGACACGAGGTGTTACTCCTTTCCCTCGGAAGAACGTTGTCCTTTGTTGATGTCTTCCGCCACTTTTATTTTCATTTCGTGGCCTTTCTCCCCACCAGTCTGGATAACCGATGATCTCGAAGCAATTTCTCTTGTCATGTCCTGTCCTTCCACAATGTGTGCACACAATTGATTTTTCTTTTACTTCATTGCGTAGCTTGCCCTTAGTCTCTGTTTGCACAACCATTCCCACTATCATTCCTCGCTCTTCTTTGGATCGAGTGATCGTTCTCACTCTTTCTTCTTGCACCATAGTGGCATACACCCGGTTTAATGAGGGTAATGGATCTGTTGCCAAAACATTTGACCTTGTTGTTCCATAGCCCTCGTCATCTAGTCCCATCAAGAATTGATGAACTCTTTCTTCTTCTCTTCGTTTCTCGAGTTTGGTCGCAATATTACACTTGCATCCACCACATTTACACTGTGGGATTTGCTCATAATTTGCGAGTTCATCCCACAATATTTTCAGCTTCCCATAATAGGCAACCATCGTCATTCCTTGTTGTTTGCATTCCGCCAATTTTGACTTTAGTTGTTGGATTCTTGGTCCGTTCACGATCGAGAATCGTTCTTTGATGTCATCCCAGAGGTCCTTTGCATTTTCCATATAGGCAATAGTGGAACGCAAATTAGGTTCAATGGTGTTTAATATCCAAGACACGAGCATTGATTGAATTGTCCACCAATCTTCTATCTTGGAGGTGTCTGTTTCAGGTTCCGTATGAGTCCCATCTATGAAACCCCATTTTCTTCGAGCACGTAAAGAGATCTTCACCGCCTTAGCCCATTCTTCATAGTTTTCTCCTTTTAACTGTACCTGTGTAATCACATTTCCAGGATTATCACTGGCACTCAGATCATAGGGTGATGACATTTTCTTCACCACCTCGCTTTCACTCTTCTCTCCTTCTTTTGCCATTTTTAGTAGCTACGTTTAGAAGAGAGGGATATCAGAAATGAGGCTCTGATACCATGTCAAAGTATATTCAAAGTCTGTTGTCCTTCATTGATGAAAATAAGCAAATATATATACAAGAAAAGTAGAATCATTCTAGCCTACAATTACGGAAATGTGGTTGGCACTTTGCAATTTTCAACTCACAGATTTGCACTCCAGATTTGATTGCTATTTTCTAATATGCACATGGAGACATAATCATGGCATAAGGTCCTACAATAATATTTTATTCTTATTAAAATCCATATGAATGGCATGTCTCGATAGTTCCTCAGTGAAAACCTATACCTTTGTACTTGTCCTTATGAATTTATACCAATAAACCGTATGCTTTCATAAGTGAAAAATTGTCCCCAGTTCAAGAATTGTTTAGGAAATTGGCTTCTCCAAGTAAAAATGCACTAAATGTAATACAGTACTTGAAAAACATCAAATAGACAGAGTGGAACAACCAATCCTGAAGAACAGTACTGAGGAATTTCAAAACTGTTTGTGAAATAATAGCAGGTTTATTCTAATCAATGTATCATGTATCAACGATTATGAAATATACATATAACTCCCTAGTGAATTACTGAAGAAAGAAAGAAACAAAACGCAAAAAAGAGAAGCAAAAGGAACCTCGGAAGTAACGGATCTTTTGGCCCCCTTAGGGACGGTGGACTCCGCCATGCAGTCCTTCTTCACGGTTGGAAACTTTGTTAGAAATGAACAGAAGGTGAGTTTACTGATTTCACATATACCAGTTTTAACCTAAACCCAAAATTATAAAAATGATGTTTATATAACAGAAGTGCAATTTATGAATTTTCAAGATTTTTATTTTTTTTTGTGTTTCTCAACATTTTTGTAACTTCCAAATTAAGTCTATTATATTGTTCGATGATGATAATTATTATATTATGTCGTTATTTTATTACTTACTTTTATAAATAAGAGAATATATAAAATATATTGTAATTAATATGAAAAAATTATTTTTATTAATACTGAAGTTATAGAAAATTGTAGTTTAGATGTTAAAAGTAAGAGTAACAAAAAAAATTATAGTTTATTATTTTCATTGTAATTGTTTTATATTACGGATAAAATTAGAAAGAAATAATTGATGATTAAGATCATGTCATCTTAATATTATAAAATTGATACAATTTTTTAAAAAAAAAGATATTATTATTATTATTCGTCATATTTATTATTAATGTTAAAGTAGAAAATCATATCTAAAAAATGTTGTATTTAAACAATTAGACTTGATTATTTTAATATTAAAAGTTTAAAATTTGAATAGAACTTTTATAATTAAATTTATTATGTAAAAATGCATTATTTCTTTAAATCCTTTTTTTATATAGCTCTTAATCTTTTCTCTCTCCTTCTTAATCATCTTATCATTTGTTTGAAGATTAGAGAACGTTTGAGTGATTCTTAAGGCGAGATCATCAACTGTATCTTATTATTTTCTGTAAAAGAGTAAGTTGGTTTATACTCTTTTCCTTAGTATATATGTTTTTTTGTGCATGTGAGTTACTTTAGCTTGCATGTGACATTCGAGTCTTCTATAAGACTTTGTTGATTAATGGTGTGTCCTAATCATGTTTCTATTGTTCGTAAGAGTAAATGGAGTTTCTTGAGGTTTTGGAGTTGTTTTAGAATCTTTAGAGTTATTTGATCATCCTTCAGGTAATGGAAGCTAATGACATTGATTTTAACTAATAGACAACTTATAATAACTTATTGTAGGTTTGTATGATAGTTGGTTTGTCAAATTGAAGTGTATGATGAATTATGACATGTTGAGTTGAGTTAGGTGATTTCAATCGTCTTTTAATAACATTGATAACTTTTGTATCACTTATCCATCTATAAGATTGGAATCTTTAATGGATAAATCTGCAATATTTTGTTTTCTTGAAGTCTCTCCTTTTTTTATCCTCATCTACAATACAATAAAAACGAGTGTTAACTAATAATATTGAAACAGAAAGAAATAAATAGGTGGGTCGATGAGCAGGAATCAAATTGGACTATATCGAAATTTCAGCGAATTTGCTATCAGGTACTAGTCACTAAGCGAGCAAGTCTTGTGGTTGAGCGAAAATACCAAAACTTTAACTAAATTTACATATATCTCTTATGATGGGTTTAATGTGTGTGATTATGTGAATGTTAAAACAATGATTGGTTTATAACATGACATGTGAATGATTGATAAATAATCCAAGGAGGACTGATGATGCTTAAAGTAGTGTGTATATTGATATATGGATCCTGTATTAAGAGTTATCTTACGCTTAATAATCATTCAATCTTAAGTAGAGAAGGGTCAGGTATGTGGTGAGAGGAGTAAAAGGTCCTAGTACAAGGGCCTTGGCCAAAGGTGTTAACGAACGAACCTTGTGTGTAGTAGGGTGAAACTCATTAGCAATTGCTCTGTAGAGCAATAGAGGCCACTATAAGTGCATAACTCGTCCAAGTCTAATATTAATACATGTATCCGGATGGTCAAGTCTATAATGAATGATTACACGCCTTAGGATTGGTTGATATAAATCTGTATATGTGTTGCCATCTATATAAATGTTGTATGAATGTTGTTTTGGTACATTAGCCTTGTAACATCCCAATATCTCACACTGGATAATTCATAATTTATATATTGTAACATTACATTTACGGTAACATCCCGTAATCTCACACTTAAGAATTCCTAGTTGATATATGTCTATACAGGTTTTAAACTCAGATTTCAACTATAAACTCATAAATATGATTCGAATTCTTCTAACTTATTCTTCGATCTCTTTCTTCATTGGTACTGGATCAGACGACATTCCTTCATCTACTCCCGTATAACGAATTATACGATCATCGTACATATCCAAACACAAACAAGTAGGGTGAGCTAACATGCAACAAATCATTTATAAAACATGCATAATTGCTTTGATACTAACATCATATAATAATTATGTCATATACCCTCATACCATCATACCACAATTTCTATTAGACATTCGTCCCACAATACCCAATAAACACCACAATACCCAATAGACACTCATTCCACAATACCAATTTGACACTCATTCCACAATATCAATTTGACACTCATTCCACAATACCAATTTGACACTCATCCGGATGATACGTTGATGAGCGGTCACGAGAGGTTATGCACTTGTGATGACTTCTGTTTCTTCTTACAAATACAGTTCCAAAAATACTCCATACCATTCACAAGGTTAGTCCTCAACACTATGTCCAAAACCGGCACATAGACCAGGACCTCCTGCCCCTCTCACTACATAACTCACCCTCTCACTACATAACTCATCCTTCTCTACTTGAGACTGGATGATTATTAGAGTATCAGGATAACCTCCAACTATAGGACCCTCAACATCAACATATACACAATTACCACATCATTACAAAATCTCTCCACGAGACTCATACAATGCTCACATTCCTCAACTCATATTATACCATTACGAAATCTTCCCATAATACTCATATCATGTTCAGACGCATAAATTCAAATCCAATATAATAAATTACAATCATCACAATTAAAATTCATAATTTCGTATCTACCACAATAACATGAATTCATTCCAAAGAGGTATATTGCTCAATAGTTTAACAGTACATAATTTGTTCAACAAGATTTAAGTTAAAAGCTTGTCGAGTAGACTTCCAGGAAAGAGAGGTGCGTCACAATGGACAACTTAAGTACCAAGTCTTTCCTTAGCCAAAGTGTTCCTCAACTAGTTTTAACAAATTTCTTATTTACAGATTCAAAATAACAGCACATAATATTAACACAGAAATTCAATATAAATAAATATACAGTAAGCATTAACAGTATTCTCACATAATTTCAAGACATGCATACTAATAAACAATACTAAATCAGAATATAAAAGCTTAGAAAGGTTAACTCCCCTACCTCTATTCCAGACTTCTCTTGCTCCGAATTTGTTTTCCCCGAAAACTCTTCAGAACCTCTACTCTTCTTGCAACTAAAAATTTCTCCCTAACTCTTTCTTCTCTATTTCTCAAGCTCTCACTTGATTCTTCTCTTCCCTCCCATGACTATTTATAGGTAAAAAATTTTTTACTATTCATTAATTTTTTAATATTATTTATTATTTTAATATTATTTTAAAAATAATATTTTAATCATCAACTTGATCAAATTTGATCCTAACTCCTTCCATGCTACATAGGAATTCTTATCCTTTCAATATTTTTTTTTTGTTACTATTCACTGTTTACTATTCACTATTCACTATTCACTATTCACTATTCACTATTCACTATTCACTATTTACTATTCCTAAATAAGTTATCAAAAATTTGAAACTCTCCTTCTAGAATTACTATAATTTTATATCAAAAATTTTAATTTTTCTACCATAATTTTCTATTTAATTATATTTTCTATCCATTAAAATTATTATTACTAATAAAATGCTAAAATTACTATTATAGATATTTTTCATGGATCTTACAAGCCTACCCTTTCTTTCTGTGTGTTTGTTTATGTTTCTTCTTGTTTGCAATGATCACCTAAATGGTGTGAGTAGATGAGGATGTTCCAGTTGATTAGGTGCAGGGTGAGGGAGATGTTGCCGCTTAAATAAGATTGATTAAGTTTTTTGTATAAACCTTTCTTTTTTGAAAAATTCTAGCTTCTAATGGTGTGTATGTTTGTCTCGTCTGCTTGTCGATAATCATTCTTATAACTTTCATTTAGTAGTTTTACACTATTAAAATGAAATGTTACATCGTTGGTATCAGAGGAGTTGTTCCTTATGAAACCTGTTGGTTAGAGTGTGCTTAGTTTCTATTGTGTACTCTTCATTATGTTTGGTTAGTATAGTTTCTTTGAGTTAGATTAATGGCTTTTATCTGTGTAGATAGAGTTATGGTACCTAGGCCATCACTTCCTCCCCCTCCAACCTCGAATATACCCAACCTAGCAAGGACAATCGAGTCCATGGCAGCAGCCCTCCAACAATAGAGTGTTGTCATGATGCAACAACATCAAATGACCTTGCAACAGATGGAATCTGATAGGCTCTCTTCTGAAGCCACCTAGTAGTAGCATGTGGAGGTTTTGAGACAGTTAAAAGAACTTCTTACAGCATCATCTGACGAAGTTTGATGGAAAGACCCCAGTCCAAAGGGGTTTGATTAATGGCTAAGAGATCTGAAAAGCATCTTTGACACCAAGATGTGTCTGGGTGAGAATAGGTTGCCTTATTTAGAGTATTAGTTGTCTAGAGAAGTAGTTCACTAGTGGGTCTGATGTTAGAGGAAACTGGAGAAGATATCATATAGGAGCCCTTCAAGAAGAAGTTTTATACCAAAAATTTTCCTAGCACTACGAGATATGCGAAAGAGGTGGAGCTTTTGAAAATGGTTATTTTCAAACCAACTTATAGAGATTATTGAATTTTATATACTTTAAAAATATACAATTATTTAAAATGTAAATTCAAATAAAAAAATATTAAAATATGATGTAATATATCAATATAAATAAAGTTTAATGTAAAATATAAAATTTAACAAAATAGGAAAAGTTTATAAAGTTATATTATTTTATGAAATATAATTGATAACCAAGTTTAACATAGTTGAAATTAATTTTAAAGTTTTCTTTATTAACATTATTTTCTATTAACAATTTTAAAATAATTTTAAATAAAATTTAACGTAAAAATATAAATTTAAATAAACTTAACCTTATTAAAAATATTTAATACAAATATCAATTTTAATACATGTTTATATAAATACAAAGACCAAATTGAAATAAAATAATTATACTAACACTGACACGTGACATGTAACACTAACACTATCACATTACATTACTACTATTACTTGAAACAACATCAACTTCACATGTGATAATTTTTTTATTTTTTAAAAATAAAATAAAATAAAAATAAAAATAAAAGATAAAAGCTTGACACCTATTTAAGACACTTAAAATAAACTTAATTGAGATTTTTCAATAAAAATGTGTACCAAATACATAATTTAACTTTTTTTAATTAATTAAATTGTAAGCGACCAAATTTATTAAAATGTTTTCTATTTTAGCTTTTACAAGTGAGTTAACTATTTCTAACTTGATTTCTTTTATTTTAACTTTGAAAAAAAGAAACAAAGACAAATGAATAAGTCAATCGAATTTTAGTAGATGATTAATGACTATTTTAATTTTGATCACTAAATATTTTTTCCTATTTTTATTTCTAATTGAGATATAAACTAAATTTTAGTATTTAACAACCGAAAATTTCCTTCCTAAAATTAAACTCTTTTTCAGTGTTTAACATGTGCACTTATACGCTACTTTTTGCAAAACTAAAACCTTTTTTTTATAAACTTTTAAAATCTAATTTTAAGATAGTTATACGCTAACTTTCATTTATAAAGAAATTTATTTTAGTTTTTTTTAAATGATTTGGGAAAATTTATTCAAATGAAACCCTTGTGAAGATCGTTCTTACATAATTCAAGATAACTTCTATAATTTACATACAACTTTGTAGAATTTGAAACTTAAGAAAAATATGATTAACAAAAAATGTTTAAATAATAATGCTTTCATGTAAATATTTATTATCTTTCAATGAATAACATTAAATATTTTTAAAAATAATTAAAAGATAATATTTTGCAAGTTAATTAAGTCATTAGTTTTATTTAAAAAAATTTACACGACAGAGGTCATAAAATAAAATATCATTATATAAGTTATATGATTATTTTATTTTAGTTTATAAAAAAAAATATTACTTTTAAATCCTTATCATTTAAATAAAAATAATTTAAAAGTTATTGTTAACATATTAAATTTAAAAAAAGTAAAGTTAGATGCAGTTATTTTACTTGTAAAAGAATAATAAACATAATTTTTATTTTAGCTAAAATAGCAGAGTTATTTTAATTAATTTATTTTTATTTTAGTTAATAATTTTCAATTTTAGCACCAAATTAACTGTAATAAACTATAGACACTAAAGAAACAACA
The DNA here is from genome assembly GCF_016808095.1 of Vigna angularis. Classification (NCBI taxonomy): domain Eukaryota; kingdom Viridiplantae; phylum Streptophyta; class Magnoliopsida; order Fabales; family Fabaceae; genus Vigna; species Vigna angularis. The sequence continues at coordinate 34,212,979 of NC_068972.1, forward strand.
TTAAACAAAGGTTGGATATTTAAAAGTAACAAAACTAAAAAGAAAACTAAAAGGCAATATTTACAAGGCTATTTTTTATTTTATTTTTAGTACTGTATTTATTCTTATAATATAATAATATAATATATTATTATAATAAGCTTTTGTAGTAGTGTTATCTGAGACACTCCATGAATCCAATTGAAACGCCACCAAATAATTAAAAAATAAGAGAGAATATATCTTGTTTTAAAAAAAGATAAAATATTTTCTTAATTAAAAATAGATAGTATTAAGGAATAAGGAATAAAAAAAGAAAGAAAACTTTCACCAACCCTCAGCAATATAAATAAGTGGGAAGTTGTCTCTTCATGATCACCACAAAGCAAAAGTGTTGAACTCACAAATACACAGAGAAGAGAGAAATGGCTTGCAGGCAATTATGGGCTTCAAGGGCTGCTTCTTATCTCAGGATCTCTGTCTTCAACAGAGGCTTTTCCAATGGTAACATGCTTTCTCCTTAACCCTTTTCTTCTCTCTCTGTTATGCTGCGATCTGCTTTTTATTTTTTTTCATTCATCATTCAAAATTTATTTTTCTTTTTTTGTGCTATGATGTGGATCTTGATCTATGTATTTGCTTTAATGATCTGAATCTAGGGTTTCTTCTTTTCGAGATTGGAAATTCATATTTCTTTGTACGATTTCTGATGTATGAAGTGCATTCATCATTGTGCTAACTTATAGTGCGTGGATTCAGATCTCTGAATTTGATGGCACTGTTCACATTTTTTGTTTTTTTGCACCGTTTCCTTGATGTTATTATCTATGCATGTACTTTAATGGCACGGAGCTTTCTAACGGTGGTGTGGGGAAAGTGCACCCACCCACCCTCCCTGAAAAGTAGCACACAAATAATGCGTCTAATCTTTTATAATATTATCTTCACATTCTTAATGGCAGTATTATCTGTGACCTATAGAATATGTTGCGTTCTGAACCTGGTATGATCAAACAGGAGGATGACAAGGGTGGAGCTGGTAATAGATAGTGTATAATGATAGAAGGGGTAAGAGGGATTTTAATTAGGATAAATTCCATTAAAATTTAAAACACTTGACATTTGTAAGCGTTTTCAGAGTTTATTAATGAAAGTTCGAAACATGGGTTGTAGCTATGCTGTTTGCTAGATTTAATACTAGATCAGAGAGAAAGGATTTTTGTTGTTTTCTAGTGCATTTTGGAAATTTGCTAGAAAATAATTTTGGGTGTTTTGGCTTTTTGAAGTTAACCATTGCCTTTTTTCGGCAATGCATTTTTGGGATACATTTATCAATTTCTTGTCGTTGAGTAATATTTTAAATTTTACCTAACTTGATCCTTTATAATCATTCATCCTAATTGGCTGGGTAAACATTTCCATCACACAACTGCTTAGTTTCATATCGTAAATGTAAACATCTCAAGGGCTTTGATGTTTTTCTGACTCTTATCCACATCTGCAATTATATGTCAAATGTAATATTGCATTTGAACCTGTAGGATATGGAAATGTTTGGTTGTTTTCGCAGTAGTTGCAAATAAGATTTATGTAGTTCATCTACATAAAGGCTTCCATATATGAAAAAGAACATCTAACTTGCATTGTTGGCTTCGTCCATGTTTACTTGCAGTTGTTAAAGATCTGAAGTATGCTGATTCCCATGAGTGGGTCAAGGTTGATGGAAATTCTGCAACCGTTGGCATAACTGATCATGCCCAAGATCATTTGGGTGATGTTGTGTATGTTGAGTTGCCTGAAGTGGGAGCCACCGTGACACAAGGAGACAGTTTTGGTGCAGTTGAAAGTGTGAAGGCAACTAGTGATATTAACTCTCCTGTTTCAGGAAAAGTGGTCGAAGTTAATGAAGAGCTTAGTAGCTCTCCTGCTTTGGTGAGTTTTTTTGCCTAATTCTTAAAGAACAACATTTTACATGAAAGACAAAATGTGTATGCTGAGTTTAGAGGCACTGACTATTCTCCCCCCTTTTTGTACTTTGTTGTTTTTGTATGCTACATCTTGGATCACTACGCCTATGTATCAATGAAGTATTGCAATGAATACTTTTTCTATAAACACTAAGAGTTTTCATGTTGTCCTACATTTCTTCACACAGGTAAACTCAAGCCCTTATAAAGATGGATGGATAATTAAGGTTGAACTGTCCGACAGTGGCGAACTAAACAATTTGATGGATTCAGAAAAGTATTCCAAATTCTGTGAAGAAGAAGATTCACATTAAGATCTTTCAGCACTCTTCCATGGTGTTGTACATCATGTTCATGTTTTAATTGGGAAAGCTAAGAAGGGCTTGTTCCCTTTTCTACATGTCATGTCTTTACTTTTCTATTTTTATTTTTCCTGAAATTCAGAATCAGTGAGATGATTTTTCACTCTTTGCAATGGAAATATGAATTTGATAATGTGGTAAATTCATGATTAGTTTTCTTTATTAAGGTATATCAATTTTGTTAGTTGAATGTAATAATTGAGAAATAAGATGAGACATTGGTTATCAAGAATTGAAGATGAATTGAAATTTCAACTTCCATATTCTTTACACGCCATAGAAACCATTTTTGATATAGGAAAAATCTGTTCGTATCGGTGGTTTAAAATGTATCCCATCTCACTTAATTCTTGCATGATTATGTAGGTGCCTTGTTCCATACATTTCAGAAAGCATTTAAAGGGAAACCTATGTGTATTCTAAAATAAGATAAGACTAGATCTGAAAAAAGTATAGATTATTATGGCGCTAAACGGAGTTTAACTGATGTTACATTTCTTCACATCAGTCACCAGTCAATTTTTGGTGCCATATTCACTATTTGTGCGCCATGTTCAACCATATCTCGATGCTGTAACAATTTAATATCAATATGCAACTGGAAAAGTAGTGTAAAACAGAAAATAAAAATACTGGTATGAGCCATCAGGAAACATTGCGTCAATAACCAGCGTAAGCTGTTCTTGCTCAGATCTGAATAATCTTTGTCATCATAATAGTTGTTTGTCCTTTTTGTACAGATCAAGAGGGGTAACTTCAGGGTTTTACTTCCTGTAGCCTGACAATTTCTTCATGCACTCCTTCAAATTTTTAAAATGATATTTTATCTTTCATAAAGGTCATTTTTGGATTATACATTTCTTAAACAAATTTTCAAAAAGAGATATCCAAAATAGAATTGTTGAACCAGATTTTTGGAACAAATTTTGGAAATACATGAAATGCATTCCGAAACAAGTTTTCTAGAATGGGATTTCTGGAACAAACTTTCCAGAACATATAATGTCATTTAGAATAAATTTTATGAAACAATCCTATATGAAAGGTCTTCTGAAAAAAAGTTTTTCAGAACACATGGAATGAGTTTTGGAAAGAGTTTTCCGGAATGAGTTTGGAAAGAGCTTTCTGGATTTTGTTTTTTCTTTTCCTCCTTTTCTTCTGCTGTGATGATGGGAGCGGCTGTGGTCATATCAGTAGGGGTAGTAGTATGGTACAGTGGTGAAAGATGATTAAGTATTTTCCTGTCGTGGGTATGTAATGAGTAATTGTGGGAGTGCAAGAAACAATAGCCATACGGAGAAAGTCCAACTCGACCACCATTGGACCTCTAAGAAATTATAAAACTCATTATCTAGATATTCAAACTTTCTAAAAATTATAAGGATTGTCTGGAAACTAGTATTGTAAGGACTGTCTTTATGAAAAGAATCCAGGTTACATTTAATCCAAGTAAGAGGAGAGGCGTTGACTAAAATCTCCTTTAGGAGCTTTAGAAGGATGAACCTCAATCTTAAAGTTTTTAGGATTATAAAATGAGTATACAACACTATAAACTCACACAAAACAGATTTCCCATCTATATTTTCTTTCATTTTTTTTGAAAAAGCCATATAATGTGTTTGGACGAAATTTTTTCAAAGATTAATTTATTTTTATGAACTTTTTTAAATACTTTCTAAAAAAGTAATTGATCTATAGACAATAAATTTTAAATTCTAAAAATGGAAATTTTTCAAATACTTTCTAAAAAACTCTCTTATGCTCTTTATGACTCCGACAATAAGAGGTGAATTTTAGTCCATACTTCTAACATCTTATTTTAGTAGAATAAGATTATCAAAATAAAACATTACATAGATATTAATTTACCAGAAACTACAAACTATTGATGAAAAAGATCTTACACTTGGAGAATAAAACCCTATTTATGTTGTTGCTTCATTCTCAACCTCACACTGAATGACTGGAAAGACGTCCTCCTTAAGCTCACACCATTTAAGATAATCATCGCAAAAGAAAAAACACAAACAAACAAACAAAGACAAAAACAAGGGTAAGCTAGTGATACAAAACATTTTTATAATACATCAAAAACATATTAAACATTTACTTAATGATACATATCTCACACCAAATCAACCAAACACTTTATGCATGACAACTCTTTGACTTGACCATCCAGATTAGTATGAATATTGAGCTATGACAGTTCGGGCACTTGTTGTGGTGAAACAGTTGGCCCACCCCAAGCTATCACACAATGTTAGTTCGTTATCATTCGCCTTAGGCCAAGGTAATACCCCTAGATTAGGACCTCCTGTTCTTCTCATGACATGCCTCACCCCTCTCTACTTGAGAATGGGTGACCATTAGAATGTCAAGATGAGAAATAGAAACACCCTTACAAGTAATTAGAAATCACATAATAAAACAATTTTTCTTTATAGCATCTTGATACCCACATTAGGTAAGGAAAACAGCTTGGAAACTCTCACCAATAGCTCCGAAAGGGTCCAAAACCTCCAAAATGACCTAAAGAACATCCAAAATTAATATCCAGAACCCTAACACCCCCTCCCCTAAATCTGGTGCAGTGGTGCCTAATGTGCGCTTAGTGGCACTCGAGCGCTCAGTACCCTGGCCACTGGAAACAAGCGCTCAACACCCAGTTTGGGCACTCAGGTGAGCGCTATCAAAAAGACTCTACACTTTTTGGATCCTTTCACACACTTACCCCACAACTTTGAATGGTTCCTAGGACCTTCTAAACATTGAAAAACCTCTGGAAACACCACTCTAACTCATATTGAACACTTGAAACCAAATCACTCCTCTAAGCTATCCAAACTCCATTCTACTTCTTCCATCACCTATATCAGCATACTAACATCATGGAAAAGTCATAATACATTCAAGAATACACCCTAACACCTCAGTTTTCTTCCAGCTTTACTACTTTCATTTTCCAACAATTTAAACCCCCCAAAAGTACTAAAAGTAACTAAGAAATCACCCTCTTCTAAAACTAACACTTCCACGCAAGATTTTACTAATTTAGATGCCTAGAAAAGTCACAAATAATCTATTAACAGACCTCAAACTTCTCAATACAGTTTATACCCCTCATATCAAATTCTCACTATTCAAAACCCCAATTTTTACACAAAAAATCTCTTCAAACTTCCATTAAATACTTCCTATAACAAGTCTCAAATCACTTCATAACAACCCTATGACAATGGTTTTCTCACCTCAGCCCCTATTTCTCAAACTCACCCATCAAAATCTTTCTTTTTACGTTAAAACTCAAAAATTTGGTTAATCTTCACTCCAACCACTTTGAATTCAATACCAAGTATCAATACCCTTCATTATACGCAATCATAACAATATCATTACAAACACACCATATCAAACATTTCAATCCTCACATAATCATTAATCATCATTTAAACACTATGAATATTAGTACAACCTACAATTTCACTCGAATCAAGTTATCATACATGCAAGCACTAAATTTACACAAATAACATAATAGAAAAACAAACACTAGCTTCCCTTACCTTACACCGAAGCTATAGAGCTCTAAGAATGAACACGCTTTGCTTTCCGTACAAGGAATTCTAAAAACACCTACGAATAACCAAATTGTGATAGGAAATAGTCCTTAAGACCACAAATTGACAATGAATCAAGAAATGAACACTAATGATACATGCGTCGGGGTTTCCTAAGCATGATCATAAACAAAGAACGAAAGGAAAAAGAGGTAAAAACTTACTTGCTCTAAACAAAGAACTGATAGGTTAGAAATAGAGATTACTCATATGTGATCTCATAGGAACTTCCTGATCATCAAACAAATGATTCAGGAGTTAGAATTTTTAGAGAAAAGATAGAAAACTCTAAAAAAAGTAATTTCTAAAGAGATGATATGTTTTAAAATAATCAAACTCATTTATAACAAAATTATTTATAAATAACTCATTTAATATTAAAATAATTGAATTTCATTATTTTTAAACTATCACGAATTTTACAATATTTGTTACTTTTGAGCTCCTACTCTTGTAACAACATCTTGTGCACATATTATTACTTAAAATTATATAATTTTAAATTTCATTTACAAAGTAAGAATTTAAATTGTTTGGTATTCTTCTTTCTCACCTCAATTCAGTCTTGGTCAAGGCATCATTTGTTGAATTTGATAATTTTGCTTAGGTTAGAGTTGATCAGTTTACTTTTTAACAAACATCATTAAAATATGTTTTATCACTGATGTAATGAACGTATGCATTGGTTAGGTAATTTTGGTCAATATCAACATTCATTATTTCTTTTACCCACATCAATATTATTTTTCGACTTATATCAAATATAATTTTTTCAATTGATGTTAGTTGGAATCCGTTCAACTAATACTGATCGAATTTAGTTTTAGGCAAACATAAGCATTTTTTCTATCGATGTCAATGAGGGTTTTCTCGTCTATCAATCCTTATTAATCTTATAAACATGAAATTTTAAGCTTACACGAGTTAAAAAAAATAATCCTAAGCAATATCAATCATATATAATAACTACACGAACATAACTTTGATCGATATTAATTAAAAAAAAATCCTTATTAGCATTAACTAAAAATTAGTAATTTATAAATTGATTATCACTTTATTATTCTTTTTACAGGATATGAGATTCTCCCAACCTACACTATACGCTTAAATATATTATCTATATAAAATTCAGTAGATCTTCATTTCAAAGGTTCTTACTTTTAAATGTTATCTTTGCCTTTTTCTCAATTTGGAACATTGTTTTACACAAAAGTCAAGCAACGATGATAGGTTATCCTTTTTTTTTTCGCAAATAATACTGATTTTAATATAAATATATCCAATGAAATAGACTAATATACGACCAAGTGAAAATTGGACTTCTTAGAGACTAAATTTTCAAACTTTTTATTCTTTTTTAAAATTCCGGAAATGTAACCTACCTTAAAGTCAAAATCTGAAGGAGAAATTTCATATATATTTTTCCTTTGTGTACTGGAGCCATCTAGCTGTGACGTTTTTAGTTGTATTTTTTTTAGTTACAGTAAACAGAAGAAGTCAATTCATAAATATTTTATTTGTTGTAATGATATTAGAAGTTTTATTTTGCCATTGAATTAGTGTTTTTGCTTCCTACACGTCTATGATTTCTTTTTGTATGTGTTACTTCATTTTATTTTAAAATATCGGTTTAACCTTTTTATTTTATAACAACTTGTTTAATTTGAAAGGTTTTTGAGTCAAACAATCTCTATTAATAATTTAAGTTTAAGTATTTTTGCGAAAATTTTACATTCAAAAGGATTAAGTCTATTTTTTTTTAATTATACATTGAGAAATGCATAATATAGAAATATATATATATATATAATAATATAATATATATTATCGAACAATAATATAAAAAATAATTTTTATCGTACAATTTTAAAAATATTATTATAGAATTCGAAAATAAAATATTATTCTTTTAATTTTAAATATTTTATTTCTGCATTATACATTCATAATAAAATATTTTATTCTTTTAATTTGAAATAAGTTTATCCAAAATTTTGTCTTAAGTTATATAATCATCAGCCATTATAAAATATTCCAAAAAAATAAGAAAAGAAAATATAATAATAGAAATAATTTGGATTATTTTCTTTCAAATTTATATATTTGCTTGAAATTAAATGTAACATCCCAAATTTAAGCAGCTTTGGATATAAAATTGATTTAAACAAAATAATTTATCATCTATTAGTATTAATACAATTTTTTAAAATAAATAACCATAATAATAATTATATCTAAAAGACTAAATAATCAAGAAGACGTTCTACAACATCACTGCTCTCTACTATGATACTTCAACACCTATCTCTCATATGCTCCCACTAATAAGATGATCATCACAAAAGAAAATAAACATCACACTGATAATGCTAATTCTTACCATTCTCTAAGCATGAATTTAGTAGCAAAATCAACTCTTTTCTAGCTTGTAACTTGCTTAATCCTCTATTTTATCTTAGTTTTATGAATAATTATGTTTTGGGCTACTTTGATGTAATTTCATCTATAATCCCTTTATTTTGTAGCTAATAATGTGCTTGGAAGAATCTCCAACAATGTAGAGAACTGAACCAACCACAAAAGCAAGCAAATTTGCAGAAAAACCAGAAAAAGAAGTAATGCTGCTGAACCTAGATGGGCCCCCCTGGCTCAAGGGCGCTGAAGCGCCAGTGCATCATGACTGTCGTGCGCTTGAGCCCCCCTCACACAGGGGGGTTGGAGCGCCATTTTTTGCTGACATGGTAAATTTGTCTTTTTAACGCAGAAACGCGAAGGGTTTTGGGTCTTTGGAGGCGCGATTTCACTGCTGGAGCTCATGAAGGGCGTGAGGAGCTTGTGGGAACATCTCCTTCTCTTCCTTTGTGTCTCCTTCTTCTTCCATCCATGTTTGTAAGCTCTAGGGTTCTCCATGGAAGTGGAGAACCAGATTCATCTTGTTAGGGTTAGATGTAGCCTATGAATTCTTGTGTAATTGATGATTGATTTGATTATATATATGCCTTTTCTATCAATTGTTAGTATTCTTGTTTCCAATCTTAAAGCTTGCATGTAATAGGAATGTTCATGACTTGAATTTGGGGTTTCATGGATTATGGAGATGTAAGATGGAACCTTGAACTGAAACAAGGGTCCTTGTGGTCATTGATTCTAGGGATGGAAGATGATTCACATGTTGTCTTAAGATCCTAGCTCTTTAATGCTGGTTTGCTTGTTAGATTTTCCAAGGTATTGGAGTTTAATAAGGAAAACCTAGGCTCTTTCACCTAAGGGATTAGGGCTAGAATGTTTTTGTCGATTGACTTTAGTAAATTGATGGAGAGAAGATGAAATTGGGTAAGCACAAGAGTGAAATAGGTGAAAACTAACCTTAACAATGTCATTTTATATCATTTCTAATCTTTTCCATATCTAAGTGCCTTTAATGACCAAATTCCAACCATTGTATATTTGTGAATTTATCTTTGCACATGCTTGTAAATGAATGTTGTTCTATTAAGTTTAAATGAGTTGTTAATCGCACAATTCTCTAGTATTACGAGTCTCTTGGGAAAACGATATCTGGTCTTACCATGGTTTATTACTTGAAGCGATTCGGTGCGCTTGCTGAAATCACTCAACAAGTTTTTGGCACCGTTGTTGGGGACTCGTGTTAATACTAGACTTTTGTGAGGTTTTTAACTTGTGTAGACTTGATCTTGTATATAGAACTAACTCTTTTGTTGTAAATAGATTTTTACTTTTAATTGGGCTAATTTGTGGCTTTAGCCTAGTTGTGTCTAAGTGTATGTAGGGGGATGTTCATATAAGGAGGACTGTAGCCTCAAAAGCATCGTGTAGACCTTGAGATTAAAGGACTTTTAGGACACAAGGAGACAACTAGATTGAGCACTACAAGCTGCCCCAAATTCTTCCTTCCTTGAAGATGCTCCAAGTGCTAAGTGAAAGATGAAGAAAAAAGGAAGAAGGAAAAGAGAAAGACTAGTCACCACCACCCTTTAATGAGAGACAAGGAACTCAAGCCTAGCAAGCCAAAGTTGATCAAGAGGATTAAGTGTTTGAAGATGTCAAGGTAGTGGAAGGGCTAAAATATTTTTGGGGTAAGATGGTTGTATATAAAATTTAAATTTAGTTATTTTGAGATGACTGTAAAATTTTTCTTTATATTATGTTCAATAACTGTTTTATCATATTCTTGGTATAATAACTCTTTTATATAATATTATGCTATATTTTAGGATGTTACACACAACAGTGGTACTGAGAAAAACTCTTGCAAAAGTCAGAAATATGAAAACGTATTTTGATTTTCTTCATGTTCAAACTAAAAATGAATAAAAATAATAATAATAATAATAATAATTATTATTATTATATTTCTCAAGTAAAAAAAACATCAACCTTTCTCATGAGTGTAAGGGAGGTTGTATGACTCAGATTATTTGGAGAAGGATACACTCTGCAATATTTTAGCAATTATTAGTTAAACTAGAAATTCTACAATGCGTTTATTACTATTTTACAAAATCCTTACTTATTAAACAAAATAAACGTGAATCCTCCAATAACATAAAAGAGACAGAATGGATAAAGATTACCATAATGTGTCACTCAGCACCACGATTCACGATTCCAGTCAACCTTTCCTTAAAAGTTGCTAAGTGTATTGCCAATGATACATTTATCCTCTGTGTAGACTCATCAACATATTGAAAGTAAGCAAGTCTCCAACTTCTCTTCAACAACAAGCTTCCCGTCACAGCCCAAAATCCAATAAAATAGCCAAGTGCAATGACACAGTAAAACCACAGTTTCTCTACTTTATCCTCTTTGTGATCTTTTTCTTCATCTTCATCACCTCCTTGGAAATCATCATGAAAACACTTATTCGGCAGTGGAGGTCCACACAGAAATGGGTTGCCACCATAAATAGAAGGATCATCAAGGGTTGATAATTGAGATCCTTGGGGAATTGGTCCTGAAAGGTTGTTGTAGGACAAATTTAAGTGGCTTAACCAACTTAAACTAGATATGCTTTCTGAAATTGCACCAAAAAGTTGGTTATGGGAAAGGTCAAGAGATTCTAGTGATTTCATATCTCCAATTCTTTTGGGGATATGTCCTGACAAACGATTGTGTGATAGATTTAGGCCATGCAATGCACGCAATGATGTTATTCCTTCTGGAATAGATCCAACCAAATTGTTATTTGACAAGTCCAAGTTTACCACAAGTTTTAGATTTCTTGTATACTCAAGTTCTCTTCCTTTCATGACCACTCTAACCTCTTGTTCATACCATTCAACAGTTCTGTTAGATTGATTTACAGAAATATTCTTTTTTGAGGCCATACCTGTGAGATTTCCTATGCAATGAGGGATTGGACCCATCAAGTTGTTGTTTGAAAGATCCAAAATTTGCAGTGCAGAAAGTTGGCATAGTTGTAAAGGAATTGTTCCATTCAACCTGTTCTGCCGTAGCCTTAGAATCTGCATCGAGGAAAAAATATTCCCCATCCATGAAGGGATAATCCCAGACAAATGGTTCTCTCCAACATCCAAAATTAAAAGTTGATTTAAATTTTTCAAAGATGATGGAAAGCCCCCATGAAGGCTGTTATTGTTCAAATGTAACCATGCCAACGTGGGTAGATTACCCAGAGAGCTAGGAATGACACCTGATAATTTGTTGGATTGCAAATTTATGACACCGAGTCTTTGAGTAACATTCCAACAATTAGGAATTTCACCAAATAACATGTTTCCTGAAAGGTCAAGATTGTACAAGGAGCCTATTCTGCACAATGAGTTTGGAATGGGACCGTTTACAAGGTTGTTTCCAAGAAGCATGTAACCGACATTGGGCAAGCTATCAGAAATATTTTGGGGAAGTGACCCACTGATACGATTATCGGTGAGATTTAAGTAGACAAGTTGCCTGGGCCATCTTATGTCAGACACCAAATTCTCCAAATGATTTAGGGATATGTCTAAGTTCTGAAGGTTTAGAAGCTGGCTAAGACTGAAAGGAATGTTTCCGTGTAACTTATTTTCAAAAAGATAGAGGGTCGACAAATTTTGAAGTTGACCAATATTGTGAGGAATGGTACCATTTAAAGAGTTTCGTGAAAGATCTAAATCTGTTAGGCTTACAAGTTCCACTAAACTCCTTGGAATGACCCCATCAAAATGATTGGAAGCAAGAATTAAAATCTTTAAACTGACAAGTTCCCCGATACAGTCAGGAAGAGAACTGGTGAAGTTATTGTTGGAAAGCACCAAAGTCTTCAGATTGACAAGTTTTGTTATTATAGCACAAGGAAGTGATCCCACCAAGTTACTGTCAGTCATAATCAATGAACTTAGATTTTCAAGCTGTCCCAACCATGCTGGCAAAGGACCATTACATTCGTTGTGACTTAAATCCAAGTACATTAAATCGTGCCTAATGCATTCAAACTGCGTATGGTTTCCAAGTGCATCACTTTGAATTTTGTTTGTTGACATATCTAATTGTTGAAGATGGCAACAGTTTCCCAGAAGAGATGCCAGAGATCCCTCAATATGATTGACATCGTTACTTGAAAGATTGAGGTATTGAAGACCCTTTAACTCACCTAACCAACCCGGAACAGAATCAAACTTGTTTTGTGAAAGGTCGAGAGAAACCAGGGAAGTCAGATTCTGCAAAGCAGATGGAAGTGAGCCATAAAAAGCATTACTATAAAGAAATAGACTGTCGAGGTTAGCACATGTTTCCAACCAGAAGGGAGTGGAATTCAGGTTGTTGTGAGAAAGGTCAATGACTGTAATGGAAGTCATATTTTGAAAAGCATCCAAAAACGGAGTCTGAAGTCCATTTTCTGCTAGATTGAGGTATTCCAGTCTGGAAAGGTTTGTGGTGCTAACATGTTGATGGGTGTGCAATTTATCAAGTCCACAATTTCTCAAATCTATTTCTATCAAAGAAGGAAGCATGTTGAGTGACTGCAACAAATTTTGTGCTTTATCAAGAATCACATCACTCATGTATAGGTATTGGAGAGATGAAAGTTGAGAAATCCAGTAGAAGTCATCCGCATACAAAAGAGCATTGAAGCTCAAATCAAGAACGAGCAAATTTGTGAGGTTCCCAAGATTGTACGGGATCCTACCACTAAAATGACTATCAGAGAGATAAAGGGCTTGCAGATGCTGCAGCTTTTGAATGAACGCTGGTATTGAACTATTAAGAAATTTGTTTCCACTCAAATCTACATAAGTTAGATATGTAAGCTGCAATATAGAAGGGTGAACATGTTGAGCTTCGAGGACATGATCGTAAAACTTACAGTTTGGTTGAAAATCTCCTTGTAAGGGATAACAAGGATTTCTGAGATCTAGCTTGACAACATGGCCTGTAACATTATTGCAACCTACGCCTTTCCATTGGCAACAACTAGTTCCTTCCCAAGATGAAAGGCTTGAAGGATCTTTGAAGCTTCCTTTGATCCTTAGAAGAGCTTTCCTTTCTTCTTCATTGCAACCAAGTGGTGCATGGCCACATGAACATAACACCGCAAATGCTGCAGTCAAAAGGAAAACAATAGCAAAAGGCAACACCAACATGTCTGCAGAGAAGAGTGTCAGAATACAAAGAACAGAGTTGGCGAGGATCAACGAAGTAGACAATATATAGGCGTCACTTGGTTTATCATATAAAACTTTGAAAACAGGAAACTGAAATATTGATGACTCGGCACCACTAGTAAAGTGGTCAAAGCCGGCAATTTTCTTAATAAAATTTAAAGTCTAAGATAATTCTTATGCACAGGAAGATACTGATATATATATATATATATATATATATATGGAGGATATTACATGTAATTTTATAAGAGTTTTATTTTATTTTTTATAACTTTATGCTAGACATTCTTTTGAGTATGGTCAACCTAATTAAGATGTCGTGCTTCGATAATCATATGCAACATATGCAATAATCTATTAAAAAGAGAAAAAAATGAGGATAAATTACATTTAAATTTAAAGGTTAATTTAAAAATATATCACGTTTGTATTCGTTTTCGCAGTTTATTACTGAGAGTTCGAAGCATTGGTTTAGCGATGCTGTTTGTTAGATTTAATATTAGATAAGAGAGAAAGGCATTTTCCAGTTTTCTAGTGCATATTAGAAATTTGCTAGAAAATAATTTTGGTGTTTCGGCTTTTTTAAGTTAACCATTGCCGTTTTTCTATAAAGCATTTATGAGATACATCTATCAATTTCTTATCGTTAAGTAATATTTTAAATTTTGCCAAACTTGATCCTCTATACTCATTAATCCTGATTGACCGAGTAAACATTTTCATCACACAACTGCTTAGTTTTATTTCTTCAATAATGTAAACATATTATGGGCTTTGATGATTTCATAACTCTTTATATACATTAAAACTGAAATTAGTATTCTCTTAAATTTTGATATATTTTAGTCTAAAAACATAAAAAATAAATATATATAATTATTTTAATTTAATGACGTTAAATTTTTTATACATATTAAATGACGTTTCAAGATTGACATTTGAATTTAAACATATTAAATAAAGTAATAACTTAAGATGACATGCGAAGGGACACTATGTAAGAAAAGACTTTTTATACCTGTTAAAAAAACTTTTTATATTAGTTTTTGAGTAGGTATAGAAATGAAGGTATAGAAAGTTTTCGTTTTTACACTAGTACTAGATAGGTATAAAAAGTTTATCCATCGGTTATGTATTTATCAGGTATAAAAGAATGAAATTTATATCTGATAGTATAGGAGCAGGTATAAAAAGGGCGTCTCTCTTATTTAAAAAAACTCATTTTTTATGTCTATTACCACGAGAAAAGGTATAAAAGAACCTCACTTTTATACCTGATGTTGTTTATAATCAATGTGAAAAATAAGACTTTTTATACTTGATCTAGTTTTAATCGGGGTACATAGTGATATTTTTTTTTAAATATTGGATTTGTATGCACTACTATCCATATCCAAACCTGCATAAAATCTAATCATAGAATACAGTTTAAATAATCAATAACAAGTAAAATAATCAATATTGTTTCTATTAACACATCAAAATGTAATATTTACTTAACAAAATTTTTAAATATATTTACCTAACATAGTTACTTAACATAGTTACACATATAATAGTTCCTAAACTCAAAATGTAATATTGAAACATTTTATCATGTACAAATGTTTAAAAAAAATACAGCCTACTGCTCTCGAACATCCTTTATGATATGTTGCTCCATTGGAGACGTGACATCAAATATCTATAGAATGAATAATTTGAGTCAAGTTATAATATTAATGACTTAAGATCTTAGTTATAAAATGTTCACGTTACCAAATTCCATGAGTCAACGACATTTGCGGATATAATTTTCTGCATGTGTCTTATGACATAATATCTGCACTCAAAGCTTCCCGGTTGACGTGAGCATTACAAGTTAAATTTATAAAGTATCATAAAATTTATAATTGTATTTATAGTTTGAAAGATTAACTACTTACAATTGGTGTAATGAACTGCAACTTCTTTCTAGACACGATATGTGTTCCCTACAACCTTGAATATGTCTCAACAACTCTATAAAGTTAAATGTACATTGAAATGAGTCCTAAGGAACTTACTAAAATTAGTTATATGTACACAACAAATAAATTATTAAAAAACTTACGATATTAGTATACTTTTAATTTGCAAAGTGCGAGGTTTTTTATGCAATGAACATAAGAGAACTGCAAGAAACTATTGAGGAAGAATTAGTAACAATTATCAGTGACCCTTACAGATTCAAACAATAATATTGTTAAATAACATTTACATAAATAGAATTTTATTAATAAAAATTATATACTTACGGTTGCAAATAAGATGCTAAGTACACTTTCTTTTTTTCATTTACAAAAGCCTCTAAGAGGTACTTTTGGACCTCTTCACCTTTATTCCCAACTCCTTGAATGGCAACAGGGTCAATAAAACCATAAATGTGATCATTCTTCCTTTCAATACTCAACCGATGTAAATACCTTAAACATTGAAAATGAAAAATGTTAGAATAAAATATTGAATATATCTAAACTTCATAAATGTAGAAATTTAATTACAACAACCAAAGTTGTAGTACTGATATACATAACATATCAATGCCAGAGAGAATTTAAAAAATATCCCTCTGACATATGATGAAAGAGAGCGAAGATGTCCTGTTTGTGACTTCAGGAATCATTTGCAACTCTATAGGAGAAAGGGAGATCTTTACTGCCAACACACCAAGTTGTTATAGAATTGTTTGTTGTGGCGGTTGTGGCGGTTGTTGAAGTGATTCATTCATATCTTTATGCCCTTGTGCTTCAACCTGGTATACTTATTTAAAAACTTACAAAAGATTAGTATTACCAATAAAAACAACAAAGTGCATAATTAAAATAATTACCTCCTTTACAATTGCTCTTGATAATCTAACGGGCCAAAGGATAAAATTTCCAGGGGCCTGTCCCACTGTCTGAACCTCTTGAGTGGGCATAGGGACTCGAGTAGTACCATTCATACGTCTACAATCACCACCCTCATCATATCAGCTGTAATGGTTTCATGGTGTATGGTTGACCCCAATGTATACATTTTACCAAAGTTATCCAAATAATAGTTGTAAAATATATCAAAGAATATAACTCAACAAACAAGTACATCTAGACAATATAATAAGATAAATTACCTAAGGCCACCAAGCATTGTAGGACATCATCACTAAACAACTCGTAATCTGCATAAATAGTGGGAGAAACGTTTTGAGGAGAAACATCACAACTCTGCTTTGTGCTTATACAAATATGAGAAGGTTGAGGAGGATTCCTAGGCTGGCTTGAGGGGGAGGCTAATTCTGCTCGCACATCTGCTAAAAATTGTGCCCGCATATCAGAGTACTCATTCTTCAATTGTGCCCGCATATCACCGTACTCTTTCTTCATCTCGCTGATCTCCTCCCTCATTTCCTCCCTCATCTCTTGTATTATTTCTTCTCTGATACCCTTGAGGACCTCCTCACTAACATGGGCTTTGCTATGATGACTTGTTGGAGGACCGAAGAATTGACGGATGCCAATAAATTTACCAACACCTCGAACACGTCCAGGATGCTCTGGACGACCAATGGCAACTGCCAATATGTCCTCACGGCCCTCGGGAGTGAATGTACCTTGTGTGCTCTACTCAACCAACTCATCCTTCAACCAAACATCTAAAGTTATGTTAATCACATATGGGAGATCATATGTTGTTAATATAGGGACTTACAATGCGCCCAGCTATGGTCACTGTTTCCCTATATATGTACTCCCCAGATGGTCTTTGGCGAGCTCTCTTCCATGTAACATGGCGTGGAGGACGTGTTATGGTACTCGTATCGGAGGCCCCACTAGGATTAGAGGCAGATGCCTCTTTCAACATCTTCTGCTCCAATTTCTCATAACCCCCACGAGACAATCTGTGGGGGTGGACATTTTTCTTTGCGATCTCTTGTGTAGCTCTCCTCTTAGCCTATGACATCAATGTATAGATAATTAATTATGTTAGCAATATGTTAACATAAATAGTTAAACTATGATATAAAATGAATTTACCTGAAAGGAAGGATCTAATCGCTTCAACTTAAAGGCTTGCCATGTTTCCTCAGCAAGAAATTGATACTTTTCACAAGGGCTTTTATCACTTTTGGAACCATAAATATAATGAATTGTAAGCATAGTCTTGAAATTCTTCCATCTTTCCCCAGCATATGAAATCCATTTTGTCCTCAATAGATTAGTGTTTTGGACGTCATATGTGACCTGTGCAATAAGAATGAATGACATGTTAAATATGAGTTATATATGTTAATTACACATTATATCAAAGTTAAGATTTCATACCAAGATGCTTTGCCATATTTGGTTCTTCACATTCTCTAGAACATGATCCCAATCATCACAAAGAATAGATGACTTGCTTCTATTGAGCAAGGCCACATAACTGATGAATTTCGTGCTATTTTCTCCCAAGGGTTTACAGGTCTGCATATCAAAACAATGGGAAGCCTATGATCAGCGTTGCGAGTGGTTGCCAACTCTCTCAACCTAGTCCCAGACCTACCTTTTTTATGGGTAGGCGTATGAATGTCGTCTGCACCTTGTGAAGGTGGGAGGTCACCAGATGGTGCGTCACCAGACATTTTCCTACATAAATAATTAAGTGTTAATAATAATTAATAAATATAATAACAAAGCAAAATATATAATACATCTAAAATTTCAATTTATACATTGTCAAGTTGCAATGTTCTCCCACAACCCTTCGTGGTGATCATCACGTATGGCATGGACGTCGTCTACTTCATTATCGACATTCAAGGTTGGCATATTTGATGAGAAAGATGGAGTTTCACTAATATTAAGAACGACTTCATCATTGTCATGAGTATAATGCATTGTTCTACCTTGGAGCACCACTGACCATCTATTGTCTTCGGGATCAGTGACATAAAACACTTGTTTTGCTTGAGACGCCATGATAAATGACTCTTCAGTATAACCTTCCTTTTCTAGGTCAACCAATGTAAAACATAGATCATCAGTCCTCACGCCAGTATTACCATCAACCCACTTAAATTTAAAAACAGGTACTCTGAAACTTGTGTAATCTATCACCTAAATATCTTCAATTACACCAAAGTAGCACATGGATGCCATCATAGGATTTTTGTCCTTTGAACTCGAGAAATGCATTGACTCGGCCACAACCATTACTCCACTTTTTGAGTGGTGCTTTTTTCATCTTCTTTTTATGTATGAAATGTGTATTTATTTATATCATACCCACTCCAACATATGACATCAAAGTTTGGCTCACTTGATAGCCAATTTAATGTATCAGAAGTTGTACAGTCAGCTTGAACTTGTTGTTTGAACCACTTTAAAAAGGTTATGTTGTGTTCATTAATGACCCACTTTTGAGACATTCGTGGATTATTTCTCTTAACTATATCTTTATGAGCACTTAAGTATGGGATGACTTCTTCAATGTTATTCAATATATACATATGTGCTCGTAGAATTTCAGCTCTATTTAGGGTGACAACTTTTGCACTTCTAGTACCCTTACTGACACCTTTTCTTCCATGGTAACGAGACCTAAGTACCCCTATAGCTTCAACATTTGATAAATAGTCTGTACAAAACTCGATAGCTTCCTTAGCAATATATCTTTCAACAATTGATGCTTCAGGACGATATTGATTCTTTACATAGCCTTTTAATATCTTCATGTATCGCTCAATAGGGTACATCCGTCGTAAGAATACTGGACCACAAATTCTAACTTCTCTTACTAAATGAATAATCAAGTGCACCATAATATCAAAGAATGATGGAGGAAAATACATCTCCAACTGACACAATATGACCACAACCTCGTTTTCTAATTGATCCAACTTCTTAATTTCGATAACTTTACTACATATTGCATTGAAAAAAAAAATACAATTATGTTAATGTGTATCTAACATTCTTAGGAAATATTCCTCGAATAGCCATTGGTAGAAGTTGTTGCATCAATACATGAAAATCATGAGATTTTAACCCAAGTAATTTATGATCTTTCATGGATACAACTCGTTTAAAATTAGAAGAGTAACCTAGTGGAACTTTCATACCTTGTAAAAACTCACAAAAACTCCTTTTCTCTTGTTTACATAATGTGTGACATGCTGGAGGCAAGTATGTCCGCTTACCATGTGATATTGAAGCTAATTGTTCTCTTATACCCATTTCAACCAAGTCCAAGCGAGCATTGAGTCCGTCTTTCGTTTTCCCTTGACTATTAAGGAGTGTTGCGATAATATTGTCATAGACATTTTTCTCTACATGCATAACATCTAAACAATGTCTGACATCAAGCACCCTTCAATATGGGAGATCGAAGAAAATTGACCTTTTCTTCCATATGTTGCTTTAAGTGCCTTTTTTTTGCATCTTTCCAAGAACAACCCTAATGATCTTCACACGTTCATACACTTGTGATCCACTTAAAGCCATTGGAGCTAATTCATTTTCTTGACACCCATTAAATGCTTTCTTTAATTTACGATATGAATGGTTTGTACTAAGAAACCTCTGATGTCCAAGGTATACCGTTTTCCTTCCATGGTGTAGTTGACGATGACATGTGCCTTTTTCACATATAGGGCATGCTTTGTGACCCTTAGTGCTATAGCCACTTAAATTACCATAAGCTGGAAAGTCATTGATTGTACAAAATAACATGACATGCAACTTGAATGAATCACCAGTGTACCCATCAAACATATCAACACCTTCCTCCCATAACATTTTCAAATCTTCAACTAATGGGGCTAAATAAACATCAATATCGTTTCTTGGTTGTCTTGGACCCGAGATCATCAAGGATAACATCACATATTTGCGTTTCATGCACAGCTCAAGTTGCCATATGGATTCATTCCATATGTAGCAAGTCTAAACCTAATGTTCCTTGAATCCTTACAAAAATTAGGGAACATGGAATCACTATTCTTCCACTGCATTGCATTTGCAGGATGCCTTAAATTTCCGTCTCTTATACGTCCATCTGCATGCCATCTCATGAGTTTTGCATCATTTGGGTTACTGAATAAGCGTTTCAACCGTGGAACAATAGGAAGATACCATAAGACTTTTGCAGAAGGACTCTTTCTATCACATTCAGACTCACCCTCTTTTTGTTTGTATCGTGATACTCCACATTGTGGACATTGGTGTAACTTGGAAAACTCGCTCTTGTACAATATACAGTCGTTTGGGCATGCATGAATTTTTTTATACTCCATACCCATGGGACACAATATCTTCTTCGCATCATAATTGCGTGTTGGCAATGTGTTACCTTCTGGAAGCATATCACTCAACAACTCAAGCAACTCTGTGAAGCTTTTATCAGTCCACCCATTTCTTGCCTTCACATTGAACAATTTTAACACAGTTGACAATCGAGTATACTTAGTGGATTCTGGATATAAAGGTTTTTCTGCATCAGTGCACAAGTTGTCATACAAATGAGCACGTTGGAAGGAATCAAGTCCGACATCATGTATCATGTCCTCTAACCGATCACCCATCTCTAAATCAACTTGTTCTGCTTCTTCCTTAGAGTCACTTAACTTGGCATGTCTATTAATTCACCAGGCCATGTCCACATTGTGTAGCTCTTTAGGAATCCATCACATAGAATATGCTCTCGAATAACTTCAGCGGGTAGTTTTCGCTCATTCAAACAATTAACACATGGGCAATAGAATCTTCCATTATTATCTGGAACATTCATCTTTGCAAATTCAAGAAATTGTTCTACTCCACTCTCATATTCATTTGTTGTGCGTATCAAATTTATCCAACTCCGATCCATTGTTATCTGAAAAAGCAACCACCTCTACAATAGTCAAAAGTAAATGCAATTTTTTTCTTTTCCCTTTTTTTCAAACAAAAAAGGTAAAGAGCAAGAGGAATGAGAGTTTTTGATTGAGAAGAGTTATCCCATATAATAAGAGGGTGTTAATTATAATAGTAAACTTGAACCCTAATAATTATTATATAATTTAAAAAGAAAAAACAAACCATACCTGATAGCTTGGGTAAAGAATGCTTCTCTATGTCAAGAATCCTTACAGTTTAAAAATGTCTTCAAAAAAGAAGAAAATAAAAATTAGAAAATACAAATCAACCCCTTTGTGGTTGTTATTCTAATAATTGGCATGAAAAATTATACCTACTTGAATGACAGAATAAAAATAGATGTATATGTAAAATTCTCGCATTATAATATATGACAAATCTCTACTTGTAATAATACTTAGCATACTTAGCATAACTAAGCCAGAACCAAAAGTAAACTTAAAAAGAATATAACATTTTTCAACAAAATGTTAAAGTAATAAATATTATTAATTATTCTTTAACTAAATAAGAATACTCAAACAGTGGAAGTACAAATTTGCCAACAAAGATCACGGGATGTTACTAACATTAACTAAAGATGAACTAAATGAAAATTGTTGCTTAAGAATGCAAAACTCCTATTATAATCACACAAAAGGTTCCAAACAAAAGGAACATGTAGCTGAAGTGTTCGAAAGATTATTTGTCTTATCTTAATGTACTTGTATCATCAATTTGATGATTATGTTACACATCAACTAATTAAATAAAGGACTTTTTGTACTGCGTTTTATTTTTTAGCTTTACTTTTTTATATACGTTAATTCAATTATTAATTTTTTAGCATTTTTGGTCCATTAGTTCTTGTTCATTGAAGAATGGATGCATATCACAACAAATTGCATGTACAAATCAATTCTTACTCATGGTACATGATTATTGGTCATGTGGCTGTTACTAAGGACTTTGCTTCTTGACAGCAAAATCTACAAGTAAAACAAATGAATCTTGTTCTTATTTAATTTAATTAATTCACATTTTATAATATTTTAACCTCTAGAAATTTATTCACTATCAGGCCTTCGTTGTTATGATATTTTATACATTAGAATTATTTTTTCCTCCGTGTTAAAACTTGACTAATTGTACAAGTTAATGATCCAATGAAAATTCAGTCAAAGATGATGGGGCTTTTTTCTTATGAAAGAGGAGAATTAAGAAAAAAATGTAAATTGACAATATATGTTTGTCCTGCAAGTTGATTATTATTATTATCCCTGTTTTGGAAAGCTCTTTTCCAGAAATTCCAGAATTGAGAACTTGTCAATGGTTATTTAATGATAAAGTTTTAGAAGTATAATAATTAACAAGGGATAAAACGTTTGAAAATAAATTTTCAATAAGGATATAAAAGGGAAAATAGAGTGATTGCCCCTTTAATTGGTTGTAGCAAAACTTAACAATTAGGAAAAGAGGTCATGAAATGCTTCCTTTTCTAGAGCATTGATTGACACTTGGAATGCAACAGATAGAAAAAAGAAAATAAAATAAATACATCTAATTAAATTGCAGTACTGATTTTATAAGAGTCATGGATGACGAGTGAAGAAAGAAAATAAAATAGAGGGTGTGGAATACCTGTCTATGGCCATTCAAAATTGATTTTATTTTTAAAAAAATATTTTCCAACTCATGCTTACGGGCTTCACTTCCTAGTGTGCATCTGGTTTGTGAATAAAATAACTGCATAGGAAGAGTGGTTGTAAAATAAAATCAATGGCTTGAGTTAGTTGTGTGCTTTTGTGATTTTTTAACATAGTTCAATGTAGAGAAAAATTCAACTAAGTGGTTGTGTAGACGATAACTGTTGTTTCAGTAAGAAAGATTTGAGAACTGTTAGAAGAATTTGACCTGGATGGTGTTTGTTATGGCTCTTCTGATAGAAGGATCATTATATTTTTTGGTGAAAGAAAGATTGTGATACTATGAAAGACTTCCTGTAATTGACTTTCCTTGAAAGGTTTTATGTTTAGAAACCTGTCATGGGAATGGTGCATAAAGTCACCAAATACATTCAATAGTTAAAGTATGGAAATTAACCAGGAGATGAACCTTAAACATATGATATTATCTTAATTTTGAGTGTGAAAGCATAAGTAGTGAGGGTAGGGATCATTACGGCAATATCAATTAAAATAGTGAAGACCATGTCCAAGATAGGGTGGTACATGTAGAATGTAGAAGCAATTGCTTGCTTTAATGGCTCCAATTGTGGTTCCAATAGTCTTGGCAAGTATCATGTTCAAGCTCCTGAAACGTAACACAGGGAAACTGAAATGAGTCATCATGCTTCTGTCCAGCAAAGATATTAAACTTTTACCAAGGAAAATAGACTTCGATGATTTAATTAGTTAATAATGCATATAAAGCTATATTTGATACAAAAACCAAAGCACCTTCATATGATTTGGGTTTATTTTCTTATCATCTAACACATCTAATATATGCTTTAGAACTTAATGGTAACATCTCATTCTCTATGTTTAGTGCTCATTATTTTGCATACCAGAGTCAATAATTATGTCGTTGACTTGCAACCGAGACATATAAAGAAAACAAAACAAGGGTTACCTATGCATGTTTATATGTGAAAAGATCTAAAGGATACAAACAATTTGGCTAGTTTTCCATCCAAACTTTGCTATAAATACTTCTTTGGATTTTGATTCAGTCTTATTTGAATTTGAATCCCAATCATTGGATGTTGAATCATTCATTACATCAGAATTGTCTTCGAAGATAACTTTAAAATCAGAGTTAAGTACGGGGGACATTTCCAAAATCAAAATTTTCTTCTTCCAGCAAATTGTCAATATCTTAACCCAAACATGCATCATATTCTTCTTCCTCATCAGTATGACCTCTAACAAGTAAACTATAAACATCTATCCCTTTAATTTCACTTGATCTTATTTGCAATTATACATAGACTACAAAAGCACATCTAGGATCAATTATTACAACCTAACAGTGACAATTGTAACAAACTACTCTAAGAGAACACAATACATAATGATGGTTGTAACTAACTAACTAATTGATAAAAAGATAAGTCCAGATTGAGTGAGTGTAGTAGGGAGTTCAATGATCTAGTTAAGTGTATTCAAATTGGTTCTAAACAAAACTACTTTGAATATGATGTAGAATGTGCAAAACGTGTATATCAATATATGCTTGATTGTCTAAATTTCTAGATATGAATTGTCTAGGGTTTTGTGCAAGTCTAATGATTATATGCATGTGGGATAGACAAAATACAAATTGTATTGGTCTTTGTCTGACACTTATCGACAACCATTATTCTTCGATAATTATCGATGAATATATCCACCACTAATTACCAACAATCTATATATGTCGATAATGGTTACCAACAAAAAAATTATCGATGGATATTTGACTATCGGTAAACCGCCGATAATATTATCGATGAATATTGGTTGTTATCGACAAATATTGGTTTGTTATCGACGAATTTTTTCCGTCAGTATTTTGTGTTTTTTTTGTAGTGTCATTATTAGTACAATTTGCTTAATTTAAACTTTTATAGATCTCGACATATAGTCACATTATAGATTCTCTTATAACTATATTTTATTATGTGGTCTGAAGTTGTAAATTGTTTGTATCATCACAATTACTTTGCTTTGTTGCCCATGAGAAATTGCATAATATTAAAAGTAATACACTACATGATATATCTCTACCTAATGGACATATAAAAGTTAGTGTAGATATTGCTCTAGAGCCAAATGCATCCTTACATGTACCTAATGTTGATGATGACATCATGACAATAAGACAAGCAATAGGTACATTCGTGGCATGACCAATCAATCTCTTATAGTTTATTAATGTGATATGTTTATACAACTATTTTAATTCATAATTATTTATGAAAATATTCTATCTATTAGCTAACTTGTTTAATTGATGATGTTTTAGGATTCCACTCTATCTAAAAAGAAAAATATCAATAATACAAATGAATCTGTCACACCTAAAACAAAATGTTAAGGCAAAAATTGTCATTCAACATACTCCTCGTAAAGTGATTCATCGCAATCTTCTTGAATGGTTCAACTACCTCTCTTCAAACATGCAACTAAAGTAATCAGAGTCACTTTCCCCAATAGAAATGGGGAAAGACATATTTGGACTAGATGAACATAAATAAATCGTTAATGTAAAAATTATGGAGAAGTTATTGAGTATGCATAGCTTGGTGTAACTACAATTTCTATATATATCGACTACAATATACTACTTTTTATAATTAACTTCATTCTTTGATTACTAGCTCTTATCATATTACTAATATATTCTTATATTTTTTCTTTTATAAGGTATCTATATCAAAATTTTATAAAGGTAAATCATAAGGAGTTCTTCTTTTCATCACCCCAAATAACAACACATGAACTATCAATAAAAGAGAGAATGCAAAAAATAATCATTATTTTTCTTGATAATAGGGTGATTGATAAGTTTGTTCTTGCATCTATCAATACAGGGTAATGCCTTTCGTTCTAATTTTATTAACAATGTATTATTTTCAAAGTTAGATGCATGAATTCTAATTTTGTTTATTCAATTCAAATTTTAGCCATCATTGGATCTTGCTTGGAATCAATCTTAAAATGAAGATAATTCATTATCTTGACCTATTGCTGAAAGACATCAATATGACCCAAGATTTAAAGAGGTTGTCTGACATGTAAGAATATACGTGATTCACATATATGTACAATTTTAGTTGTATATTTTTTACTCATATATGGTGTATTTTTATTTATTAACTAAGGCTATACAAACCTACCGAGCTCAAAAAGGATATATGGTTTCAAAGTTCAAGTTAAACAATATCAAGTGGATACCAATTAAGGTAGATTACAATTGTTTATTTCAAGATCAATTGATGTTGTTCATACCAA
The DNA here is from genome assembly GCF_016808095.1 of Vigna angularis. NCBI lineage: Eukaryota > Viridiplantae > Streptophyta > Magnoliopsida > Fabales > Fabaceae > Vigna > Vigna angularis. The sequence continues at coordinate 34,239,409 of NC_068972.1, forward strand.
TTATATTGATGTTTCTTCTTTCAGTTTTCTAGTGTCCAAAATAAGTCAACGACAAAGATTGTGAGTATTACATTTGTGACAATATAAAGGAAAATATCACCTATTATGAAGTAGGAACAATGTCAATCGATGTAAGTTATCTTGATTGTATATATAATTAATTTGTATTAGAATTTTAATTGACTAATTTTATATTATTTTTCTTTATTATAGTATTTTCCTAATTGTATATGTCAATAATATTTTGGAAATAAAATAATTAAAGTTAGGGGAGATTAGTGTTTTTATCTCATTAGTAAAAGTTTATTATAGGTTAGTATGTTATGCTTGCATATTGTCTTATAAAACTATGTCATTGGTCATGTTGATTTGAATCTATACATTTCATTTTAATGCTTATATATTTCCTTATAAAATTTCATTGGACTCTAAGAAGGAGTGAGTTCAACAATGAAGTCATGATACACAATGGACTTTGAACAATTTAAACTTCACTTTTGACGAAATTGCGCAACCTACAAAGCTATACAAAGCTATGTCTAACTACCAACATGTTAAAAATAGGAACTTATTGACAACATGTTAAAAAATTATATTTGTTAGCCTTGCCATTTATGTTATTTTCCATATGTTTTGTTTATTTTGATGTATTTTGGAATACATTTCTGATAATGATTTTTATTGATAGATTGAAGTAATGAGCCTTCATTTTGTGACATTTGTCTTTTTCATATTCTTCCTACTACTTTATGTTTTCTATAAACAATTTTTTGCTCACAGCCTTTTGAGCCTTTCATATTCATAACACTTTTTGATTCATGAAGAAGTTAATGAGACTTCACTTATTTATTGTTATTGTTTTTCTTAAAGAAATTATGAAACCTGAGAGCGTTGAATAAAAAATTAAATAAATCATTAAAAAAAATTGAAACAACAGAAAGCGCTTGTTTGAAAAAACGTTGCTGAAGCAGAATTTATTATCTACCACAAGACTAATAGAAAGCACTTTTTGTAGGAAGCGTTATCTATTTAAACCATACATAAAGAGCACTTGGAAAAACAAGTCCTATCTATAAGTGGTCTGATAAAGAACACTTTTTGTAGAAGTTGTCTTCTGAAAAATATATAAAGAGCATACTTTTTGGAAGCGTTGTGTAACGGGTGAGAAAAATGAAAGTTTAACAAATGCTGAGCTGGATGTGGGGGACAGATCTGTCATACCAGAAAATCATTTGGCAGGTGATCCACAAGGAAAAGGGAGCAGGAAAAGCATGAGGCGTAAGAGAGAGAATATATTTATGAAGGATTACGTGCTCTAGGGGGATATGCGTGTGGTATGTTCTCTCTGACCAATTCTGTTATTCCCCTTCTTCTTACTGTACAACCTCTCCTTCTGAAATTCTTCTTCTATGAATGAACCAGGTTAATCCATTGTGAGATGGCTATTGGGATGCTTCAGTTATTGGCTGAATACCTGTCACTATATTGTTCAGTTTCCTTTTGTTCACTATGAAATACCCATATCAGACCTCTGTCATATTTTGATTACAATAAAACTATCCATTCCAGAGTTTAATTTTAATTCATTCTCTGTTTCTATTGTGGGGTTGTTTTCTGTTACTGTTTCATTGGTGCTTTCATTGACGCCATGGCTGAGAACACCCGTTTGAAGGACCTACAGGCAGAAGTACGTAGTCATTCCGAGGAACTTCGCAAACTTATGGATCTTCTTGAAATTCGTGACAGGGAACAACGGGCTCATACTCAACAAGTTCAGGCTGATGCGCAAGCTCGTATGGATCAACTTCAACAATCGTTAGAGTTAATCGTGAAATCGCAATCTCAGTTTCATGGTGCCACTTCGGGAGCAACTCCGTTACAGGTTGCGCTACCGGCTAAGGACATATCCTTGGGATTCCCCCATTTCGATGGTCAATCATCAGTGTTAGAGTGGATTTTTAAGGCTGAAAAGTTCTTTAACTATCACCACACGCCGGATGCGGAGAGAGTCGAAATTGCTGCAATGCATTTCGAAAAAGATGTAGTGCCTTGGTTTCAAATGCTGCAAAGGTTATCTGCGGTGCAAACATGGACAGAATTGAAGCGCGCTTTGGAATCTCAGTTTGGACCCTCTCCTTTTGATTGTCCAATGGCAGAGCTCTTTAAATTAAGCCAAACTAGCACAATTTCGGATTATTACTTGAAGTTTATGTCGTTGGCGAATAGATCCATGGGGTTATCTGATGAAGCTTTATTAAATTGTTTTTTAAGTGGGTTAAATGCTGAGATTAGACGTGATGTGGTGGTTCAAACTCCTACTTCTTTGTTGCGAGCAGTAGCTTTGGCAAAGTTATACGAGGAACGATACTTCCCCACGGTTAAAATTAATCATGTGCTTGTTAGACGATATTCTCCATTGTCTTCAACGAGTTTGCATACATCACAGCAACCTCTAAAAATTGGGGTTAAACCATCTCTTCCACCATTATTACCAAAACCTACAATTCCACCTTTGATCAATAGTAATGTCAGAAGAATTAGTCCAGCGGAAATGCAACTTCGTAGAGAAAAGGGATTATGTTATTTTTGTGATGACAAATTTACTTTTAACCACAAGTGTCCAAATAGACAGTACTTGTTTTTGAATTTGGAGGATGACTCGTTGGATCCTGATTATGAGCCGCCACCAGATATTGATCAGCAGGTTGTTAATGAAGATATTGCGATTGATGACCATCATTTATCTCTGAATGCTCTTAAAGGTGGAGTGGGGGTGGGTACAATTAGATTTTTAGCTTACATTGATAAGCTACTTGTTACGGTTTTGGTGGATGGAGGGAGTTCAGACAATTTTTTGCAACCTCGCCTAGCAAAATTCTTGAAGCTTCCGGTGGAACCAGCACCCATGTTCAAAGTCATGGTCGGCAATGGAAATTATATGGCAGCCGAGGGTTTCATTCAGAAATTGACCCTCCATGCTCAAGGGCATTTATTTCACATACCTGTCTATTTACTTCCAATTTCAGGGGCTGATCTGATTCTGGGAGCTAACTGGTTGAAAACCTTAGGTCCCCATGTAGCCGATTATGAATCCTTGAATTTAAAATTTTTGTATCAAGGTAAATTTGTAACATTACAAGGAGATGTTGATTATGTTCCGCTGCAGGCTCAATTGCATCATATCCGCAGGATGGTCCACACAAATTCCATTGCCGAGGTTTATAGCATGCAAATGGTGGATACTAATGTGCACTCTTTGCCTTTGACAGAGTTACCATCTAATATAGACCCTGAAATTGCTTTACTGTTGCGCACTTATGTTTCTGTGTTCCATACACCTTCCAATTTGCCTCCTCCTCGTGCACATGACCATTCTATTCCATTAATGGAAGGATAAACTCCGGTGAAGGTGAAACCATATCGCTATCCTCATAGTCAAAAAGAAGAGATTGAACGGCTTGTTACTGATATGCTTCAGGAAGGGATTATACAACCAAGTAAGAGCCCTTTTTCTTCACCAATTATACTTGTGAAAAAGAAAGATGGTTCTTGGCGAGTTTGCACTGATTATAGAGCATTGAATGCAATTACTATAAAGGACAGTTTTCCAATACCAACTGTGGATGAGCTGATTGATGAACTTTTTGGTGCCATGATTTTTTCTAAGTTAGATTTGAGATCAGGGTATCATCAAATCTTGTTGAACCCGCAGGATCGTTACAAAACCGCTTTTCGTACACATCATGGACATTTCGAATGGCTTGTCATGCCCTTTGGATTAACAAATGCTCCAGCCACTTTTCAAAGTCTTATGAATCATATTTTTCAAGGATTATTGAGAAAATTTGTTCTTGTTTTTTTCGATGATATCCTTGTATATAGTTCTTCATTCAAGGACCATGTGTATCATTTAGAGGTGGTTTTGAAGATTTTACAGCAGCACTAGTTGTATGCACGGTTTTCCAAATGTTCATTTGGCGTTGAAGAAATTGATTATCTTGGTCACACCATTTCTGGATCTGGGGTTGCCATGGATGATAACAAGGTAGAAGCTGTCAAATTGTGGCCACGACCCAGTAACTTGAAACAACTGCGTGGGTTCCTTGGTCTCACTGGGTATTACCGGCGATTTGTTAAAGGGTATGCCCAAATAGCTGCTCCACTAACAGAATTGTTGAAGAAAAATGCCTTTAAATGGACTGAAGCAGCAACCATGGCCTTTATCCAATTGAAGGAACCACTCACTACAGCACCGGTCTTGGCACTACCAAATTTTTCGGTTCCTTTTGTTCTGGAAACAGATGCTTCTGGGTTGGGGGTAGGAGCAGTTTTAAGTCAAGGTAATCATCCCGTTGCTTATTTCTCTAAGAAATTGTCTACGAGAATGCAAAAGCAGTCTGCATATACTCGAGAATTTTACGCGATCACCGAGGCCTTGGCCAAATTTCGACACTACTTGTTGGGCCACAAGTTTATTATTCAAACAGATCAAAAGAGCTTAAAGGAATTAGTAGAGCAACGTTTGCAGACTCCGGAACAGCAACAATGGTTACCAAAGTTTTTGGGTTTTGATTTTACAATCCAATATAAACCGGGAAAAGAGAGTGTTCCTGCCGATGCATTATCTAGAAGTATTATGATGGCATGGTCAGAACCAAATAGTCAATGGCTAAAAAAGGTGGCTGCAGTATCTCAACAAGATAGACGGTTGAAGGATTTATATGATCAGTGTTTGGCTGATAAGTTGAAGTCTCCAGAATATTTAATCAAGGATGGATTATTGATTTGGAAGGGTCGTATAATGCTGCCAGAGGATGATGATATTATCAATCAGGTGCTCTTGGAATTTCATTCTTCCAAGATCGGAGGACATGCTGGAATTGCCAAAACAGTGGCTAGAATTTCTTCCCAATTTTTTTGGCCTGCCATGCAACAGAGGATTAGAAAATTTGTGCGGGAATGCCAAATTTGCCAACAAGCTAAAGTACAGCAAGCTTTACCTGCGGGGTTATTACAGCCCTTGCCAATTCCATTACATGTGTGGGATGACATAGCAATGGATTTCATTACTTGCTTGCCCTTGTCACATGGGTTTTCCACAATTATGGTAGTAGTTGACCGACTTTCCAAGTTTGGTCATTTCATTCCACTTAAGGCACAATATACAAGTAAGACAGTTGCTGAAGTTTTTATTAACAACATAGTTAAGCTGTATGGTATCCCTCGTTCCATAGTCTCTGACAGGGACAGAGTTTTCATTAGTTCATTTTGGCAACATCTTTTCAAAGCTCAAGGTACTACACTTGCTATGAGTTCCTCATACCATCCACAGTCAGATGGACAGACCGAGGTTTTGAATAAAACATTAGAAATGTATCTTCGATGTTTCGTTTTTGAAAATCCAAAAGGATGGTATTATATGCTTCCTTGGGCTCAATTTTGGTACAATTCTTCCTTGCACCAGAGTATTGGTATGTCCCCTTTCAAGGCTTTATATGGGAGAGACCCTCCTACAGTTATAAGGTATGAAATTGCTTCTACAGATCCTGTTTCTGTACAAGATATGCTACAAGCTCGTGATACACTCCTGCAGCAATTGAAAACAAATTTACTTAAGGCTCAACAGTATATGAAACAACAAGCTGATAAAAGACGAAGGGATATACACTTTGCAGTAGGAGAATTGGTCTTAGTCAAACTACAACCTTATAGACAACATTCTGTTGCCTTGAGGAAAAATCAGAAATTAAGTATGCGGTATTTTGGTCCGTTTGAAGTGGTGGAAAAAATTGGAAATGTTGCTTATAGACTTAGGTTGCCTGCTACTGCAAGAATTCACCCTGTGTTCCATGTCTCCTTGCTTAAGGCTTTTCAGGGTAATTCTTCACGAACTTATTTGCCCTTGCCTTTGACTACCACTGATATTGGTCCAGTTGTTCATCCTTTGAAAATTTTGGAATCTAGAACCATTATACGACAGTCTCAACCGATTCCTCAAATTTTAATTCAATGGGATTCCTTGGATACCATTGATGCCACTTGGGAGGATGTAGCTGAGATACAACAGTCTTTTCCAGAATTCAACCTTGAGGACAAGGTTGTTTTCAATGGGAGGAGTATTGTAACGGGTGAGAAAAATGAAAGTTTAACAAATGCTGAGCTGGATGTGGGGGACAGATCTGTCATACCAGAAAATCATTTGGCAGGTGATCCACAAGGAAAAGGGAGCAGGAAAAGCATGAGGCGTAAGAGAGAGAATATATTTATGAAGGATTACGTGCTCTAGGGGGATATGCGTGTGGTATGTTCTCTCTGACCAATTCTGTTATTCCCCTTCTTCTTACTGTACAACCTCTCCTTCTGAAATTCTTTTTCTATGAATGAACCAGGTTAATCCATTGTGAGATGGCTATTGGGATGCTTCAGTTATTGGCTGAATACCTGTCACTATATTGTTCAGTTTCCTTTTGTTCACTATGAAATACCCATATCAGACCTCTGTCATATTTTGATTACAATAAAACTATCCATTCCAGAGTTTAATTTTAATTCATTCTCTGTTTCTATTGTGGGGTTGTTTTCTGTTACTGTTTCACGTTGCCTATAAAATGTCATTAGAAAACACTTTTATATAAGCATAAAATGTAGACTTTCTTTCTTGAGTTCAAAACCAACATAAAAAAATTGATACTTTTTATGTTGTTGTATCTATGTCGTTTTAATAATCAACATAGAAAACTTTATCTAACCGGCATAAAAAGCCTTACTGCACTGGTGTTATTAACTAATAATAATTACATCTCAAAGTTGTTGAAAATAACTTTAATTTAAGAAAAATCCTTATTAATATTAACTAGAAGCTACTAATTTATAAATTTGATTATAATTTTATTACTTTTTTTTACAGAATATTAATTGAATCTTGGTAATTAGTTGGTTAGTTTGGTTATGGAAGCAAACCTTCTCTGGATAAAAAGCTTTTCATAAATAAAAGAATAAATAGATGCTTTTGTGTTAATCAATGATAATTGAATCTATTGTAAGAAATACTAAAAGATAATCAACTCGAGATAAATTTGAATATTACATATCATCAAACTAGCAAAGGAAGTTGCAAAAATTATATATAAATTTTTTTTGGAGTACAATTTCCTTATAGAAGAGAAAGAAGAAAGGGAAGATGTTTATTTATTTAGTGAAAGATGAGAAAGATTGTTTATGGTAGAAAATAGTGTTAGGCTAGGGCAACGGAGCATAGTGGCCTTTAGGTCAGTGTGTCGGAGGCGGCCTAGGATGAGGGCTATAGGGTTTGGAGTCTCCGGGATAGGGATGGAAGGCGGGATAGGACGAGGGCCAGAGATTACGTCAATTGCAGCAAGACGTACTGGCTTCATATGTTGCACAAGTGAACCTTCACTGCTCAGCTCAGCAAGTGTTGTAGGCTTCGAAATCATTAGCATAACCAACAAAACTAGCATCCCACAGTTTCCCATCTTCTTTTTCATAACCTACTAGTTTTATTTATGCTTCAATCAACCATATATAACACCTCTTTAATACTAACCCTCCTACTCCAAACCTACACCTTACATTCACTTTATCAAAAATATATTATCTATAAAATTCACCAGGTCTTTTTTTCAAAGGTTCTTACGTTTAAGTGTTGACTTTTTCTCAATTTTTAAATGTGGTACATTGTGTAACGTGCAAGAAAAATGAAAGTAAAAAAAAAAATACTGAGCTAGATGAAGGAGAAAAATTAGTTATACCACAAGGACACACACATGCCACGCAATCAAAAAGGAAAAAGCCGAAGGAAAAGCGCGAAACATAAAAGAGAATGTATTTCTAAAAGATTACGTACTCTATGGTTATGTCTGCTGCTTCTAGCTAAAATACTCATTTCTATGATTGTATGGAAACATTTCATTCTCTGTTTCAGTTTTAATTTCAATATACTTGAGATCTGCCATTACAAACTTCACAGTTGCAATATATCAGTTTTCATCATTTGTTTGGTATTATTCGTTTCACATTGTTTTACAAAAGTCAAGCAAGAATGGATCAATCCACGCTGGAGGTGATTTTTTTTTCCACAAATAATATTAATTTCATATAAATTTAATATTATTTTAGGATAGATTGAAGTGTTGGAAATTCAAATATAAATCTAAATTATATTACGGTCTCAATTCATGACTAAATCTAAATTATATTACAGTCTCAATTCATGACTGTATATACGAAATTTAAAAGACTGTATATATCATGACAAAAAAATCATTACTCTATTTCATTTGTTTTTTAAGCGTAGTTGTAATTTTTAGGGTTAAATATGTTTTTAGTCCCTAAACTATTGGCCGTTTCTGATTTTCGTCCCTCTTTCAAAGTAAGGTACAATTTGGTCCTCATTCTTTTCGAAACGTTCGTTTTAGTCCTCAAAACTTTGGTTTTAGTCCTCATTTGTTTCTAAATGAGGACCAAATTTTTAAACAGTGTTTAGTTTTCGAAGACTAAAACCAACGTTTTGAGGACTAAAACGAACGTTTCGAAAAGAATGAGGACCAAATTGTACCTTATTTTGAAAGAGGGACGAAAACCAGGAATGACCAATAGTTTAGGGACTAAAAACATATTTAATCCTAATTTTTAACACTCGTTATTATTTAGAAATCATAAAAATTAATCAGTCTTGAAATGAAGGCTCTCTCTTGGCTCCTATCTCTTGTCTCTTCTCTCTGTCTCTTCGTCATTCGTCACCCTATATGTTACAGCTTCTGAAAGCCAAAGTCAAGCTTCGTACGTTTAAATATTGTTATTAGCTTTCTGTTAAAACAATGTTGATAAAAGTGAAGCCATATGCGAATACGACTTTCCTGAAACTAAATTTCTAACCATTTATTTATTAAGAGAGGTTTGATATTTTTCTTTAAGATTTAGAGTTTAGGAATAAGTAAAAGTATGTTTGAAAGTAGGAACTCGGTTTTTGAGTGTCAAATTTTCATCTAGTGTAGCATTTTCTTTACTTTTTACTGGAATTCCTTTTTACGGCGACCAATCACTAGTAAAAAAAGCAGATTCTGACGTCCCATATACGCTTCGCTTACTGAGAAACCGAAGCATACAAGGTTATATACCTCGGTCCCCATTCAATCCGAGGTCCAAAAGCCATATTACTTCGGTTAACACAAAACCGGTGCCTATAACGTAACTACTGCCTTGGTTTGCTACGAAACCGGTGCCTAAACCCCTCCCTATTGCTTCGTTTGGAATGAGACCGAAGCCTATACACCTCTGCTGGTCACTGAAAAGTCTGAACCCCTCCCTATTGACGCGGTTAAAGTAGAACCGAGGCCTATTACCCGGTCAAATCAGTCACACCGCATGACCCGCTTTTTCATTTTTTCCTCTACTTTCCTCTGACACTCTCATCTCACTCCCATCTCCCCTCTCGTTCTTTCCTCATCTCACTCTCATCTCACTCTCATCTCACTTTCATCGAAACAGAGAGGGCGCAATCTCTCTTCTCCTCTCCCACTTGACAGCCACGGTGCAAGGACAAGACGCGATGGTGGTCGGCGTTGAAAGCGGAGGGAAAGCGCGATGGTGGCCGGTGTCGAAAGCGGAGGGGGGGCGCGATGGTGGCCGGCGTCGAAAGCGGAGGGGAGGCGCGAAGAGGTGCCGGCGAGGTGTCCTGCAGCGGTGGCGTTGACGAGCAACGAAGAGGTGCCGGCGAGGCGTCCTGCAGCGGCGACGAGTAGTCCCTTGAGGCCGCGGCAGCCCAATCTCCTTTGAGGACGCGGGTTGAGCGAGAGCGGTGAGCCATTCGTCGTCGCCGCGGCGGTTGAGCGAGAGCGAGAGCAAGGGGTTGGACCAGAACGGGCGGTTGGTAATCTGCGTCGAGGAAGGAGGGCGAATTCGCTAGAGGCGCGAGCTGGGAGGCTTGGGCTGTTGAATGGGAGGAGGCGTTGAGATGCGGTCGTGCGCAGGTTCTGCTGGGCATGCGACTGTTGTGGGTTTGGGTTATGAGGTTGGGCTTTTGGCTAGGGTGGGGGCTGGGGCTGTGACGGTGGCGGTGGCTGAGGGTGAGGATGATCAAAGGTGGGTTTTTTAATGATGGGTTGGGAGATCTTTTGGTAGGAAGGACGCGTTGGAGGAGCAAACGAAGGGGAAAAATCGTCACCACTACACTACAAGAAAATTGCGTTTTATATACGGATTATTACATACGGATTTTAATCCATATATATTAAACATTTTACATACAGATATTATATACGGATTTTTAATTAATTAATAATTAAAAAAACTTTAGAAAAAGCCCCGATCTTCTTCTAACTTTGAAAAAAAAAACCTAATTACAACTCTCCAAAATGAGTCCCTCACTCACTCACTCCCTGACCCTTCCTTCTTCCTTCATTTCGGATAAAGAAAAACCCACAAATCCTTTCTTCTTCCTTTTTCTCAGTAGAAGAAACACTCAGATGGTTTTGTTTCCCCATCTCACACCCTTACTTCTTTCTTCTTCCTTCCCTCCTTGTAGCCACACGTTCTTCCTTTGCCATGTCTTCATTCAGACCGCATCATCAGCCACATTCATTTTCTTCTCGAGAGCTCACCATCAACGATAAGCTTTCTTTCTCTTCACAGATTCATTATCTTATTTCATATTTCTTTCCTGCCTCAGCCTATTTAACAATAAAATTTCTCTTCCACCGATTATCTTCATCTCCTTCTAGGGTTTCGTCATCCTTTCACCATTTTCTTGAAGTTTCACCGATTAAATCCTCTTTTACTCCGTTTAAAAGTTTTTCCTTCGATTGAAAATTCTTTTCCACCGTTCAATCTCGTTTTGAACCGATTAATCGGTTCATTTTAAGTTTCCTCCCTTTCTTGGGTTCCTTCAGTCCAGATTAGGGTTCCTACTCTATTTAGGGTTTCTATGAGTCTTATCTCTGATTCAGTTTGTTCTCCTTCAAATTCTCTCTTCTATTTTTGCCTAGGGTTGGTGCGAAGGTTATCGCCCTTAGGTCTTGGTAGAATCTTTCTCGATCTCTAATTCCTCGTTATTTCGCTGCGTTTCATTCTCGGAGAAGCTTCAAGGTCCTTTAAATCAGCTCGCGTCGCGCGTTCAGTCCTCTTCCTTGGAGCCTCTTTCATCAGGTGGTATTCAGAGCTCTGATTCTTCCACACAATTCAAAAGCTAAGTATCTCTCTCCTTTGTGTCGTGTTTTCATTTGATTCATTATTGTGTTGACATTGTTTCGCATCTCTGTTTTGATGTTTTTCTCTGATTCATGTAAGGTTGAATTTGTATTGGCTTGTTTTGTCTTAATTCTGAGTATTATATGTTAATTTTGCTCATAAACTGTTTGTTTAAATGTCTAAGAGAGCTAATATGAGATTGTTCATTCTTGATAACTTATTACTCTTCATATTAAAATGCGCTCTCTGTATCCTCACGCCAAAGGCATATTGTTAGGGCTCAAAGAGAAAGGCATCGACGTTGCAATCGCTTCTCGCTCATCAACTACTGACATAGCAACAATTTTCCTCAACAAATTGGGCTTCTCCTCACTCTTTGTCACACAAGTCAATTCTTGTGCTTATCTTGCTTTTCCAATTCAAATTTAAAGCAACATGCATTAGGTTTTTATTTCTCTTGTGAACTTTGGTTTGTTCAGAAAATATATTCTAGCTAGACACATAAAACAGATCATTTTCAGCGGATTCATTCGAGCACAACTGTCCCCTTCAACTCCATGCTCTTTTTCGATGATGAGAATAGGAACATCCAATCGGTAATAATATAAACTCTCAAGTTTTCTTTTAAATTCATTTCGTTGTCATCATCATCGGATATTATTGCCTTAGGTCTCTAAAATGGGAGTAACTAGCATTTTGGTAGGAGATGGGGTAAATCTTGGGTCGTTAACTCGAAACTGGAACGCTTCACAGAAGAACAAGAAAAAATGGCTTTCCAAGTACTCTAACAAGCTAGATACTTCCAACCCCGCTGCATGATTTTTGACATCCCATTAAGTTTTCTCTCTCAGAACCACACAATATTTTGTACCAATCGTTGCCCTTCAAATAAAATGAAGAAAACAGGGATTTGAGTTATTAAATTCATATATGAAGGAAAAGTATTGTATTACTATAATATTGATTAAGACTTTGATATAATTTTCTTTATATTCAAAAGTAATATTGAGTTTTCTTGTTATTTCTTCTGGTCCATATTGCAGGATTGTGTTGCTACAAGATGGTACAGAGCCCCAAAGCTGTATGGCTCCTTCTTTTCTGAGGTATATAATTTGGCCAAAATTTATGTAATATAGATCATTTATAGAGGCATATATGCTTATTTTTAGTTGCAAGGCAGTATTGTGATATTATTGTTGAGACTTGTTTGAGTTAATAACAATTTTGTAGACATCATTATTGCATGCTATTGTATCATAATCTTAACTGGATTTGTTTGATTTTTATTCAAGGGTTGTTCCCCTTTAAATTTGCATCTGAGGGAGAAAATGTAATTTCATTTTGTGGTTGCAGAGTAATGTAGAACTATGAAGTTAAGTATGCAATATAAATGTTAATAAATTGATGGGAAATTTGGTTATATTTTTTAAGAAAACATTTTTAGAAATATCTGAGAGTTACTTTCATTTTGTTAGAATATGCTATCTTAGTTTTAAAGTTGATTGCACGTTACCTGACTGGATGGTTTGGTTACTTGTGGTTTTGGAAGGAGTTTGAATAATAGTAAGTTTATTAATGATTACTAGGTGAGTATAGTAAGCTAAATAAAATATATGCACATTTTGACGAAAACTGAAAAAAACTAAAGAATGAAAAATTCACTTTTTGACGAAAATACTATGCTACAAAAAGTGAATTTTAGATTACAAAATAAGGTTGAATATATAAAGGTTAAGTCAAACAAGTTTAAGTTTCATATTTCAATGATATTCTTATTGATGTTATAAAGTAATTGTTCTTTATTCTTATGACATGTAATCTTACATTACAAGAGTTATTATACAATATCTTAGTTAGTTTTTCTAGATTTCTATCACATCATTCTTAATTAATATATTTGTGCAATTTTATTTCAATAAACGATTTTAATATATCTGTATAGCTATTATTAATGTTGTAAGTTGTTGTCTTAATTAATTCTTATGTTCTTTTGTAATAGCTGCAGTTGAAGCACTCTGAAGATGGTAGAGAAAGTGGAAGAGTTTAACATGAAGTGAGTGATAGAGGAATTTGAGAGGGTGACAAAGGATGCTAAGAGGTTCAGGACTGCAAAAGGAATAGAAAATTAGGATAATTTATTTTTTTTATAAAACTTTAAAGTTACATACGGATTTTTCCGTATGTGATTAATTTTTAATTACATATGACTTTTACATACGGATTTTCCGTATATAATTATATACGGATTTTATATACGGATTTTTCCGTATATAATTATATACAGAAAAATCCGTATATAAATTATATACGGATATATTTGTATATAACTTATTTACGATAGTTTTATATATGGATTTTTTTCCGTATATAAGTCGTATGTAACCAAGTGTTATATACGGATTTTGGACCTTATATACGGATTTTGACTATATGTAATTCAATTTTTTCTTGTAGTGCTATGATCGTCACCACCACCAGGAGCAAACGTAGGGGAAGGACGCGATGGAGGTGCGTTTTGCGAGTAGGAGAAGTGTTGGCCGCCATGGATCACCACCACCAGGATCGTCACCACCACCAGGATCATCACCACCAGATCCTCATCCCCATTTTTATTACTTTCTGCATTGGGGTTCTATGAAATTGGGTTTCTGAAATTGGGAAATCTTGGGTAATTTCGGGTTGGAATTTTCTGGTTGCATAAATGTTTCAGGTTCCAAGTTTCCAATATCTCGGGTTGAGATTTTCTGGTTGCATATTGGGTAATCTTGAAGGTTTGCACATGGCTTCCACTACACCACATAACCAACCGCAATGGATTTTGGATCTGAAGAGCACTATGAATCGAGTCCTAAATCTGAAAAAAAATAAAAACACGTTACTGCCTCGGTTATCTAAGAACCGAGGCATAATCCTGTCTTGTTTTATCTCGGTTCATGACCCGAGGCATAAAGCCTGTCTTGTTTTGCCTCGCTTGTATATGCCTCGGTTGTAGAACCGATGCCTATAAACAAAATTAACTGGTGTCTATTTTTCTTACTGTACTAGTGAATATTCAAAAATGGGATCATGTGAATTCTTTCAAGCGAGGAGCAAAACGAAAAAAAAAATAAAAATAAAAAGAAATTAAAATAATGTATTTGAATGAAATATTTTGTTTAAAAAGTGATATAATCCTGTTTAGATAAAATACATTTTTTTTAATTTTAATTATCAAGAGGTATAATCAAAGTAAATCAAAAATATATATAGAATAAAACAAAAACAAAGAACGTCACCATCTAACATATTAATAAAATAAGTGAATATTTTTCATAAATATATTAATCTTTGATAAAAATCAGAATTATAAAAGGATCAAGATAATTTTTTTTCAAATAATGCAAATACATTTCAAAGCCAAGACACATAAAAATGTTTATATCAGATTTTGGTATCTTTATATATAAGCACATAAATTTAAGGAAACCTAGAAACTCTAAAATAAAGTTCAAAGCCCAAGACGCATAAAAATAATAGAAAACGATACACATAATTTCATCTAATAAGGCCCCCTCACCCCACACCTAGCGAATTTAACCTTCTATAAAATTAAAATAAAATTACAATGTATTTAATTTTTTAAATTACATTTTCATGTTCTTTAAGTTTTCTCTTTCATGAAACATTATAAGTTTCAAAAAGACATGTTTTGATCTTTAATCTTGTCATAAATTCTTTGAATTGCAAATATTTTTTCTCAAGTTCTTCTTATATACGTTTAGGAGATAGTCTTTTATCATACACTCCTTATTGAAAAGAATTTGTCCTCAAATTCGTATCACTTGAAGATTCTTTATCATTTTCCCTAGTTCGAAGAGAATTTGACCTGATTCTAGAAGATCCTATTCACAAACACAAACATAAATTAAAGACACAAATCTAAAATAACCAAATATAGAAATACTACTAAAATCATATTTGGATTCTAGAAGAGATCAAGATCTTATTATTAAAGGTTTGGAGGTTTGCCTATAGGGTTAAATATCTGCATGTAATATTCATAAAACAATTTTAAATTAAAGATGCAATGCTCAAAGAAAATCAAAAAAATATTTCTAAAGTAAATAATGAAACTGTAAGTATGACACTACAAAAAAGAAGGGCATTACCGAAGGCCAGAAGCCCTCGGAAACAGCCCAAAACCGTCGGTAAAAGGTAATTACCGAAGGCTTATCGATGGCGAAAAAGCCGTCGGTAAATCCCTTGTCGCTAACATTTATCGAGGGCCAAAAGCCTTCAGTAATTACCGAAGGGCTAAAGCCTTCGGTAATTTCCGAAGGGCAAAAGCCTTCGGTAATTTCCACCGAAGTACACTTTTTAAGATAACATTAGAGTATCATTAACTAATTCACTGTCAAATATATGACAGATTACATAACATAATCATTGCCTGGTCATTATGTAACATACTTTACACTCCATACTAATTAAAAAAAGCAGAAACCCCTTAAAAGTTATAACATTCGGAAACTTGGAAGTTCGACCCTCGAAATACATTCGTTTCCTTGGATTGTTTTGGTTTCTTTGCAACATTTGTTTCACAATCAACCACATAAGTTGCATTTTTACCAAAACTTAATCACTTTATTCCAAGAGGGTAGCACCATAATTGCAGCAAGTATGCAATTTATGGCGGTAGAGTCAGAGCAAAAATCAATATCAAATTCGTGACACCAATAAAGATGGACTATCAATATCAGAACGACTGAAAACGGTTAAAACCTGATTGAACCTCCTTTATCTCGCTTGCTCCATTTAATGATTATGACCATCCAGTTGGTCAACATTTTTGTTTGTGACAATCTCATATTTGAACAGTTGAAGTAATGAAGTCCTGAAGTTAAAGTAATGAAGTGAATTCAGCCCCGCAACTATCTCTTCTTCCCACTGGCGTCCAAATTGAACTCTTGGAGATTGAGTAAGAGATCATCCGAATTCAAGAAAACCTTGTTGGCAGAATTTGAAATCGTTTGAGCAATTTCCCTTGCAGCTTCAATTTTCCTTAAGGTGATAAATGCAGGATTGTTGGCTATAGCTTGACCAATCAACTGGGCACTCTTGGCTTCACCCTGTTTGTCAAAAAGAAGGGAACGTTATACCACAAACAATAGAGTTGTAAATACAGCTGTCTGTATTCATTTGTAGAAAAACGTTGTACAACATCATATTAAAAGGAATTACTTGTAAGAGGGAGGTTTAATGTCCTTCATGCATGACCAGTTTCAACAGATAGGGCAATTTAAGATAATTTTATAAAGAACAGGAATCTGGAGGAACGGAATGGTAGAAGGCAGTAGAAAACAAATCATATTTTGAGCAAATAATAAATGATAATTTTAGCAAATAGTGTTTTGAAGCCAATGATAAATCACTTTCACACTTCATATGATAACTTAATTATAATTCTGTAGGATTTTAGTTCAAGCATTCAACTAAAAGGACTCCAAACTTTCAATAGTTAGACATCATTGCATTCCATGAGTTGTGCCTTCCCTGTATTTTACTGTGAAATGGAAGTACTATTATGGCTTAATGTTTGTGCACCCAAGAACATTGAATTTCACTTACAAAAAACATACTAAGCTTTGAGCTGCAGCAAGAATGAACTCAGTTCCACACGGAAGGTTTGCCTTGGATGACAAGCCGAGACACATCCTCTGTGACGGGCTTGGTCCAGCCCAAACAAGCAGAACTGGGCCTCGAACCACTTCCAGAACCACCGGGGCCAGCAGGCCCACCTCCTGATCCCAACGAATCGAAGCGCTCATGCTCCTTCCGCAGAGAAGGAAGGTTCAAGGGGGGCGGAACGGAAAGCTTAGGTCCATCCTTGTGTGAACTATGTGGCCGTGACAGAACCACCGCGACTCCTGGGTGCTGCGATCTGACGGATCCAAGGGCGGTGGAATGTTGGCCATAGGACTTGTTCAGATTCACTGAGACGTATTTGGTGCCAGAATTGACCGCCATCGCGAACCAAGTATGAATCGCCAAAGCATGAAAACCTTGCCCCGGATTGTTTTGACCAAATTTGTTGATGATCAAATTCGAACCCTAACCCTAATCAAGTTATTATATAGCAAAAAAAAATTACCCAAATGATAGGAGAGGAGAGGAGAGGAAGATGACGTTTTGGAGGAGCAAAGAGGAAGGGTTTCTGAGCAAGGGTTTTGGACGACCAAACTTGGGCTACTGGAAAATGAATTGCAGAGAGGGAATAGCTTATTTTGGCCAAAATACTTCGAAGACATTACCGAGGGCCCATAATCCTTCGGTATTTTATTTCACCACTGTATTATCGAGGGCTCATAGGCCGTCGGTAAAATGCCGCCGGAAAAACCCACATTTCTTGTAGTGTGACTTTGATTATCCGTAAGTTGTTTAGAAATGGTCAAACAACATCATGTGCACATAGTACTAATCGTGTTTCCATACTAAAAGAATAGCTTTGAATATATAAATGAATTGACAAACAAGCTAACAGATTAACAAACACAGGTTTTTTGAGTTCTAAGCTTGTGTCTTCCTTTTCCGACACCATATCTTCCTTCAATTGTTGATTCCATGATTTCTTGATAAACAAATTTTTCCTAACAAGACAAAAAGAGGTTAGTTAGGATTTTCTTTTAATGCAAAAGATGATGCTCTCTTCTTTTTCTCTCTTTTCTTTTTCTTCTTTTCTCTCTTTTTTTCTTTCTCTTCCTCTCTTTCTCTATTTTCTTTCTCCTCTCTTTCTCTATTTTTTTCTCCTCTCTCCTCTATTTTTTTCTCTTCTTTTTCTATCTCTTCTCCCTTTCTCTTTTCTTTCTTTTCTTTTCCTCTATTTTTTCTTTCTTCCATTTCTATAAGTGCTTCTTACTCTTGTGCTATTTTAAGCTTCCTCTTTTCTCTTCTTTTTAATGCGTCTAATTTTTGCAAAGTCCTTTCTTCTTCCATTTTTTCAAATATAGAATGTAGTTCTTGAGGTCTTAATTAGTCATGGAACTTGCATTCCAATTAGGACATTGACGAGTTTCATGTCGATGACCTTCGCATTTGGAACATCTTATAGCACTTGATTTAACTCTTTTAAAAACATTTTTATCATGCTTTTGCTTCCTTTTAAACTTCAAGGCATTGACATTCTCTACCGTTGGCCCCACGAACACTAACTTCCAAAAGGATGTCTCTACTAGAACATGTTGCATTGTTCAATATTGATAAATCTTGCAAATGATTAGGAAAACAAAATAACATAATATATTTAGATCTTTACTACTTGTCTAAAGTGTTTCATTCAAATTTCACTTGTATATCTCACTTATAAACTTTTTCGTAAATGTACTCTCTTGCTTTTTACAACTTAATTTTCCTTTAGTAGTTGGCAGAAAGCTCTCATATCTTAAGCAAAGAGTTAACAAACAATGTGAGAAATATTGCGAGATATAAATCTTGACTCAAAAGGTTAAAAGAAAATACAAAAATTTAAACAAAACTTCAAGAAATTTTAAAACATATAAAATAATCAAAATAGAAACTAATATGACTACCAAAAATAATTAAATGAAACAACATAGAGACTAAAAAAAGAATAAATATAATTCAATAAATTATCAATCATAAGCAATAATACAACATAATAATTGTGTTGAATTCTACAACTCTTTTTTCTACTCTTGGATCCTTATTTTCTCTGTTTTTTTTTAATTTTATAGTTCAACACACAAACAAAGAAAACTAAACACATTGTCTCTTAAACACCAAAACTCATGCAAGATGAAGGTAGTTAATTGGGACTAATATTAACATATAAGACAAAAACAAATAATTTCCACAAATCAAATGTAGAAATGCACAATTTAAATGACAAACACAAAAAATTGAAAACACAACGAAATTGAATAAAATATTATAGGTTTTACTCCTCGTAAAATTTTAAGAACAATTAACCAAACATTTAAGAATTTTAAGTTTTTTTAAATATGACAGAAAAATAAGATAAAAGATTCAAACCAGAACCTTACTTTAAGTATCAAATGTTACGTGTAGGAAACAGAACGATCACTTCTGAATTTGAATCCTCAAGAAGAACAACAAAAATAAATAAGAGAACTATGCAAAATAAGATAAAGATGGGAGATGTCATAATCTAACATATTAACAAGTTAAGTAAATATACGTCACAAAAATATTAATCTTTAATAAGAATTCGTTTTCTAATCCAAGAATCAAGAGAATCCTTTCTCAAAAAATACAAATGCATATAATATGATAAAAAAGTGTTTACATCAACTTTGATACATTTATATATAAACATATAAGTTTAAGAAAATCTGCATACCCTAAAATAAAGCCTAAAGCCTAAAACATATAAATATAATAGAAAACAAAAATTACAAATGCAGACTTTCACTTAATGTCCACTCGCTCAACAAACACAAACTGCCTCATCCGACCAAGTTAACATTATGTAAAATTAAAATTAAATTATAATTTACTTAATTTTCTAAATTATTGTTCAATTGTGCTCATGATCTTTATATTCTTTTAAGTTTTCTCTTTCATATAACATTATAAGATTTAAAGAAAAATGTTTTTATCTATAAATCTTTTGAATTACAAATGCTCTTAAGTAGAATATGTAAAAAACTAAAAAATAACTAAAACTAGTAATGCTCATACTCAATTATTTATTACCAAAAGTCAGTTTACAAATAGAAGCTTATGTTAACCGAATTGCATTTTATAAGAAGTGTGGTCTCTATGTAACTTTTTCTAAATCTTTTTCCTATTTTGTCTTTATATCTTTGATTTCACCATCAATCCTTCATATATTAGGAGATTGGAATACACGACTTTTGTCAGCAAACATTGCTAGAATTTTTTATATTTGGTGAAAATATTTCTACAAATTTCTTTTAGAAATTTCCAAAAAGAGTGTTTCTTGCAATCTTTCCTACAAATTTTGATTGGTAGGTAATTCTTTTGAGAGTAATTAGTTACCATAGAATTTAAACATTTCGCAGGAAATTTATTCCAAAATTTTCAATAACAAATTCTCCATAAATTTTGATGGAAAAAAAAATCATAACAATTTTTCTTGCGAAAAAGTCAATTTAAAAATCAACAGGTATTCTTTCCTAAAAATTTAAATTTCACAAGTAATTTTATTACATATTTTAAGTTCGCAAGTAATTTCTTGCCACATAATTCCCAACTAATTTTTTTTTTGCAAAATTAAATTTGTACGTATATTTTTTCTATTAATATTTTTGCAAGTAATTCCACAAGAATTATTTTATAATAATTTTTTTAAAATATATGATTACGTTCTAGTTATTTTAGTCTTTATATATTTTTTAATGTAATTTTGTCCAATTTTAAATTGTAAATATGTTGATATATTTATTTTACGTTGTAACTAAATAAACTAATTTTTAGTGACGATGATACATAAAAATAAGGTTAAATTGAACTATACTGAAAAATAAATAAAGCATAAAAATTTTAAACTATAAAAAAAATTATTATCAGGTGCCAATATGAGATAAATGTGAGAAAATTTGGTTCAACAACAGTTGACATGAGTTCTAAGCATAATATTTTTTTTAATATACAGTGAATAGATGGAAACCAAAGTAATACAAAATGGAAGATACATGCAATGCTCACAAACAACTTGAATGTTATTTTTTAACTCAGAAAGAATGCATGTACAATTTCAAGTTTCAAGAATGGATTCTTAGAAGCATTTACATTCCACATCTCTCATTTGCTTCAATCTCTCTCTCAGATGTAGTAGTTTGCCCCAGACTTGTTTACGTAACTCATCTGATAATCTTATTTCAAATCCTTATGTTTTTTCTAAGATGTAGACGTAAAGATTTTTCAACACAGTGTACATACACTGCGACCCTAAGTATTTCAAAAACATCCACCTAATACCATTTCTTCTGAAGGCTTGATTCAAGAAAGAAATGGTAGTCAAGAGAAAGATTTCTAAAGAGGGTGCCTACTGCTCCCTCAAGATATAGAAAACAACACTGTAAAAAAGACAGTGTGATTATACTAGAACTTATTGTCTTCAAACTAAATCACTAATTTAAAATCAAAACCTGACAATGAGTCGACACATCATAAGAAGTTTTCAGGGTTGCATGTCGTGAAAGAGGTAGGAAACGTGGAAGCCTTACTGTCAAAGCTAACCCAAAAGAAGGTGAAATGGTTGCGAACAGAAATGAGAACGACATGATAACGAGAAAGGGAGGAAGAGAGTGCGATTGAGTGAACTGAAGTACCCCAAGGTCGACCGAAAAAGAAGACTGAGTTGAACCACAGTGAGATCGATCGCAGAAGATTGGGATTAAGTGAGCATTTTCTTAAAAATAATTTTTTTAGAGTAATTTTATACCAAAAAAATCTGTATGTATTAATTGCGGAATTAATAAAAGATTTAAAAAATAATTCTGATGTATTATTTAAAAGAGTAGAGTACCATATATATACATTTAAGGATCCTATAATCCTTCATCTATTAAAGGAATGACAGGTGCACAAATCTGCACAAATTATAATAATATCTAAATTATAACTAACACAATATTTGATTTCCTAATATCCTTTAATAGAATATTTGGCATATCTTAACACCCCCACTCAAGTTGGTGCATGGATATCACACATTCTCAACTCATTAAACAATCTTCTTGATACTCCTTTGGTGAGAACATCAGCCAACTGCAATTCTGATCTTACAAAAGGAAATGAAATTATTCCAGCTTCAAGCTTCTCTTTGATGAAATGTCTATCAATCTCCACATGCTTTGTTCTATCATGTTGCACAGGATTGTGAGCAATTGCTATAGCCAAAGTATTGCGACAGTACAAACTCATAGCTTCATTTTGTGTAAAGCCCAAATCTGATAGCACATTTTTAATCCACAAAAGTTCACATACACCTAGTGCCATGCCTCTGAATTCTGCTTCAGCACTAGATCTTGCTACTACAGGTTGTTTTTTACTCCTCCAAGTTACAAGATTCCCTCCTACAAAAGTAAAGTATCCAGAGGTAGATCTTCTATCATCTTTTGAACCTGCCCAATCTGCATCAGTGTACCCTTCTACCTTTAAGTTTTCATGATTTGAGAACAAAATTCCTTTTCCAGGAGCGGACTTCAAATATCTCAAAATCCTTTCAACAGCATCCATATGAAGCTTTCGTGGGTCATGCATAAATTGACTAACAACATTCACTGCATAGGTGATATCTGGACGTGTATGACACAAATAAATTAATTTTCCTACCAGCCTTTGGTATCTTCCTCTGTCTATGCTTGCTGAATCTGAGCATTGAAAGAGTTTATGATTTTGTTCAATTGGTGTATCAGCTGGTTTAATCCCAAGCAGCCCAGTTTCCGACAGTAAATCAATAGTATATTTTCTTTGGCATAGAAAAATACCATGTTTTGATCTAGCTACTTCAATACCCAAAAAATATTTGAGGTTTCCAAGCTGTTTCATCTCAAATTCAGATGTAAGGTATTGTTGTAAACTAGAAATCTCATCTTGGTCATTTCCTATAACAATCATGTCATTTACATATATAATCAAAGCTGTAATTTTTCCTTTTCCTCTCTTAAAAAATAAGGTGTGATCAGAGTTACTTGCTCTATAGCCAAAAGCCTTCATAGACTTGGTAAACCTTCCAAACCATGCTCTTGGGGATTGTTTTAATCCATATAGAGCCTTCTTTAATTTGCAAACCTTCATTCCAATTGAATCAGTCATGCCTGGTGGAGAATCCATATAAATTTCTTCTGAAATTTCTCCGTGTAGGAAAGCATTTTTCACATCAAATGGTAGAAGAGGCCAATCTTGGTTTGCAGCTAGCGACAAAAGTATTCTCACAGTATTGAGTTTGGCTAGTAGTGCGAACGTCTCTTGGTAATCTACACCATAAGATTGAGTGTAACCTTTAGCCACAAGTCGTGCTTTATACCTCTCAATAGTTCCATCAGCTTTATGCTTAATTGTAAAGACCCATTTACAGCCCACAGTTTTCTTCCCTTTTGGTAAGGACACAAGATCCCAAGTGTTGTTTTTTCCTAAAGCTACCATCTCCTCAACCATTGCTTCGGCCCATCTAGGATCTGCCAAAGCTTCCTGTACATTACTAGGAATAGAAATTAAAGATAATTGAGATACAAATGATGCATATGACTAAGATAACCTGTGAGATGACACATATTTACTAATGAGATATTTAACTTTGGCTTGGAGGTCTGGTTCATATTTAACTGGAGGTTGACCACGGTTAGAACGAGGTGGAAGAATATATTGAACAATAGTAGACTCAGTGTTTGGTGTGCTGGTGGTCTCACTCAGACAAGAATCAATTCCATCTAAATTAGTATTATCAGAGATAGGATCAGAAGGTACCTCTGAAGAGTCAAGTTGAACCTGTGGAGAAGATTGAGCCAATTGGTTATGATCAGAAGACACTGTATTATCCAGAAAAGAAGGGTCCATATTTAGGATTGGCTCACTTCCTGCAGAATGATCCTCACACAATAATTTATCTTCACAATCAAACATACCAACATCATGATTATGCACTTCACTTTCATTGCCTCGCTGAAGTGGAGAATCAATATAAAAAAATTCATGCTCATTAAATGTCACATCCATAGAAATATAAAATTTCCTTGATGGTGGATGATAAGCACGATAACCTTTTTGAGTTGATCCATACCCAACAAAAACACATTTGATCACTCGTTCTTCAAGCTTTGTATGTTGATGTGGGTGTAAGTGAACATATATAACACATCCAAAAATATGAGGTGGTAAATAAACTATGGGAGGAAGGATACAATGATCAGACAACACATCAAAAGGCCTTCGAAAGTTAAGCACACTAAAAGGAGTTCGATTAATTAAATAAACGGCAGAGCTCACAGCCTCACCCCATAAATGAGATGGGACATTACCATCTATCAAAAGTGATATTGTCACCCCTAATATATGTCTATTTTTCCTCTCAGCCACTCCATTTTGTTGTGGTGAATAAGGACATGTAGTTTGATGCAAGATGCCTTTAGAGTTCATGAACTCTATTAATTCAGTCTTAAAATATTCTCCTCCATTGTCTGATCGAATGACCTTAATAGATGTGTTAAATTGTGTAACAATAAAATGATAGAAGGAACGAACCACATCACACACATCACTTTTATATTTAAGCAAATATACCCAGGTTACCCGAGTACAATCATCAACAAAACTGATAAACCATTTTTTTCCATTATGTGTAGATTGCGGGGCAGGGCCCTAAACATCTGTGTGAATTAATGAAAAAGGAAAATTAGTTTTGTTATTGCTTAAAGGAAACACAACACGATGATTTTTTGCCAAAACACAAGTTTCACAAAAAAAATCAGAAATATTGCATTTATGAAATAGTGATGGAAATAATTTTTTTAAATAACCAAAAGAGGGATGTCCCAACCGTCTATGCCACAACCAAATTTCTTTTTTGTTTTTATCTTGTATGTGATCGTTCGCAAGACAAGTCAATCCTTTTTTATGGTTTGATTGTGAGACATTTTCAAGATAATACAGTCCTTCACTCTTTCTACCACTAGCAATCTTCTCCTTGGAATGGATGTTCTGAAAAAGACAATGGGTTGGGTAAAATAAGGCAACACAAGAATGTGATTTGGTTAACTTGCTGACGGAGATAAGATTACAGTTTAATGTAGGAACAAATAAAACATCAGGAATAGATAAGGAGGGTGAGAGGGATATAGTACCTATACCTTCAATAGGAGATGAGACCCCATTGGCATTAATAATAACAGTTTTAGAACAATTAGAGGAAAAATTAGTAAATATATGAGGATCACAAGTCATATGATCAGTAGAACTCGAATCAATTATCCAATCACTATCCTTAATAACAACAGAAAGATTAAGGGCAGAGTTAGATATACTTGACTTGGTCACAAATCTGGCAGCCGTAGAAATATAACTCTTGGAAGCAGTGGAAGTTCCAGAATCATGTTTCTCCGATTGATTGTCATCGGAAGAAGCCATCAGAAATATTTAATGAAAAAAAGCACTGATTCCTATATCTTAGAGGATATCAGTGTTGGCTCTTGATACCATAATAATTCTGATGTATTATTTCAAAGAGTAGAGTACCATATATATACATTTAAGGATCCTATAATCCTTCATCTATTAAAGGAATGACAGGTGCACAAATATGCACAAATTATAATAATATCTAAATTATAACTAACACAATATTTGATTTCCTAATATCCTTTAATGGAATATTTGGCATATAAAGACTTTTTATCAAAAAAATATTTTAAGGTATTTCTAACAACAAACTTTTCACCAAAAAAATCATATACGTTTTATGTAAAAAAAAATGATAGAAAAATACGAAGGTACGTAATAAATATTCTTTTAGATTTGATGTATACAAGTGATATTTATTTCCTGTAAGATCTTTTATACATAATTTATTGTAGGAAAACTTGTAGGTAATATATTTTTTTTAGTAGTGAAAAGAGTAAACGCTAGTCTAAAACTATTTATTTATAATTACAAAAATAAAAAATATATATAACATTTTATATTTATATCAAATTCAATTTAGGATGGAGTTTAATAAGTTAATATATCTTTTATGATAAATTTTACGCAGTTTAAACTGTTTAAAATAATCTACAAGTATATTAGTTTTTTTTCTAATTATGTACAAATTTATATTTATAAGAAAATATTCGATAAAATATTCTGAACATTTTAATAATATTGCATTCAAAATTTGATTTGTAAGAAAAATTATACCATTAATGTACACGTAAGTAAATTCAAAAGTAATTATAATTTATTTTTATTTTTTTGGAAATAATTTAACATAAGAAAATCTACATGTATTTCATGCAGAAAAAAAATTCTCATAAAATCCTGCAAATATTTCCTGCTAATTATATTTCATATGAAAAGTCAAATGAAATGGTTGCCAAAAAAATTTCTAAGCAAATATGCATGAATTTGTTGCCAAACAAATTATAAAATAAACATGTAGGTAATGGACATCTTTACGGTACTGAAGGACTATCTTCTATCACTAGTACAAAAATTGCATATAATGTCAAATATTTTGAACTTTTAATGACGAATTCGCGAACGACATCATATAAGGAGAAGTTAAATTGACATCGAATTCAAAAAATTCGACATTAAACTAACGTCAAATTTGGTCAATATACGACATTAAATTTTGTCAATATACGACGTTAAATTTTGTCAATATACGACGTTAATTATTTTTTTTTGTTTTTTTAATTAATTGTAATCATTTTTTACAACTTTACGAAACTTGAAAAAGTAGAAAAACAACAAATTTCAGTTTTTGGTATTTTATAAAGCAAGAACTATGAACATATTATCAACAACAAACAACAATAAACAACAACAAACAAGTTCAATCAAACAACAACAACAAAAAACAAGAAGCAAACAACAACAAACAAGAAGCAAACAACAACAAACAAGTTCAACAAATAAGTTTTTCAAAACGAAAACGAAAACTAACCTACAAAAACTGGGTTCGTCGGAATAAAGTATGGTCACTAGTGACAGAGAAAGCAGAATGGGCCTATGAAGGAAAAAAACACGAAAATAATCGATCAAAACAAACAAAAATCATACAAAAAGTAGTTAATTAACATGTATTTGTATCAAATGGAAGAAATATTACATGTGATAGTCGTCAAATTTCGTTCGAGAAAAGTTTGAGAAAAGAAGAGGGTCTTGCGCGCTAAGATAAAGTGAATAAATTTTCAATCTCCCGCTCAAATTTTTATTGAATTCACTAACATTTTGACGCCTAATGCTTATTTACAAAAATGTCATCGTTCATTTTTAACGTTAGCTATTTAGTGGTTGGACGTTGAACGCGTGACATTATACGTTGTTTTTTGACTAGTGTATTTGATCTAAGTGTTGAATAGAGTAAATTTATTTTTCTTTTTTTAGATTTTTTAAGTTGCTAGTATGACGAAATTTTTTTGACACAAGTTCTTTTTGACTTTGTATTTCGGTTCCATAATTGAAGCATTTCAACAAAATAAATAATAAATATTTTTGACTTTGGTTTTCAACTGAAGTTTATATCTTCCGAAATGGCCTTGATTATAAAAAACTCAAGCCTAAAATAATTAAAAAAAATTAAAATAAAAATTAAAGAAATATGCTTTGATTACTAAACATAAAAGATAAAAATTTCAATTATTATTTAAAAAGACAAAGTTGCAAATATTTAAATTAATTAAATTATTATCATTTGTCAATCATTTATAATATAAGTTCGTGGTGTTATCCCTTGCATAACATACTAATTACACTCATTTAACTATTTTGTTCATGAATCAAACATATATCAACATAATTATAAATATAATTGGGTGGAAAAAGAACCAAACAATTATAATTGAACAAAATAGTAAACTTTAAGGAACAACCATGGTAGCTTTTTAGTTATTGTAGTTGATCGGCCTAATATTGTGACATCCCAATTATATATAGAAAAACATATGTAATAAAGACGTTATCATTGCATAATATAGGAAAGCAGTCAAGAGTAATTAAAGATTACAATCATCCTTAGAATAGTGTGGCATTGACAACTAGAGTATTAGAATTTCTCCCTGGAAATTACGGAGAATTTAAAACTTTAAATACACAAAAGTTCTTCAAAATAATATGAGTTCATGGAATAAAAGCTAGCAAATCTAAGCTGCAACACTGCCGTCTCCATCAAGAGCTATTTCCAAAGTATCCTCCTCGCCATCTGCTCCCATCCAAGTGGATGATCATCGCAAAAGAAACATACACAAGCAACACAAACAAGCAAGGGTGAGCTAGATATAAAAAGCATGTTATACAACCTCACACGACATACAAAAGTCACCCAAACATGGTAAACTGACATCATAAGACTTGTTACTTTATAAACCGACTCGTCCGGACTATAATGATTGCTGAGCTATGGCGGGTTATGCACTCGTGGTGGCCTCTATTACTTTGCAAAGTCATTGCCAATGGGTTTCACCCTACCACACTCACGAGGTTAGTCCGTTATCACTCACCTTGGGCCATACTGGAAGCACCCAAGACTAGGACCTCCTATTACTCCTCACCACATGAATCAATCCTCTCTACTTGAGAATGAAAGACCATTGGAGCGTTAGGAAAACCCCCAAGACTCAGCTACCATGCGAATCATTCTACACACCACCAGGGCACCACCATGTATCCTCTCCTTGAGGATCATGGAATTACGTCCATGAACCATACTGTCACTTTGAAACTTAACACAAGACATGCATAACCAGATACCATCATATTATCACAATGAATCCAACATATCTCATACATTCACATACTTCCCACATAAATCACATCATACTATGCATTCCAAACTCCACATACTTGATTCAATCAAAAGAGAGACAAGAAAGAGACATGACCTGAGTATTCGCACAGCGCACCCCTTAATTCGCTATTTGAATTAACTCGCTGAGGCCACAGGCCTCAAGTCGTCTCGCATAGCGCACCCAAGTCGCTATGCGAGAGGTCAAACAGAGAGCACACCCCTAAACATTCTCGTTATGCGCCCAACTCGCTCTTCGAATTAAATGGGCAGTGATTCCAAACCACTACGAGTTGTATAGCGACAGGATTCGCTAGGCGAATTTCACTAACAGAGAGCACACCCCCAAACCTTCTCACTATGCACCCAACTCGCTCTTCGAATTATATGGGCAGTGATTCCAGATCACCACCAGTCGCATAGCGACAGGATTCGCTAGGCGAATTTCACCGACAAAGAGCACACCCCCAAACCTTCTCGCTATGCGCCCAACTCGCTCTTCGAATTAAAT
This sequence comes from Vigna angularis, assembly GCF_016808095.1. Taxonomy (NCBI): domain Eukaryota; kingdom Viridiplantae; phylum Streptophyta; class Magnoliopsida; order Fabales; family Fabaceae; genus Vigna; species Vigna angularis. The sequence continues at coordinate 34,268,592 of NC_068972.1, forward strand.
GGGCAGTGATTCCAGATCACCACCATTAGAAGAGCGACAGGATTCGCCATGGCGAGTCCATAAACAGAGAGCATCACCCTCTGGTAATTCGCACAGCGCACTAGCTCGCACAACGAATTTCCCAGACAGTGAGCACCCTCTACATGGTTTCGCTATGCGAGACAACTCGCATAGCGACTCTACATCATCTGCAGAACGCGAATTCTGCAAAATCACACACTCACACCCGTCCTTACCAGTTCTAGGCCTCTTGGCCAACTTCTAAGACTTCTAATTCATGTTATATACTTAGTTAGACTTGCCTAGCTGATTAAAAACGTTACTACTACAATTTTAAAGTGATTTAGACTCAATTTCTAATCTAGAATTCCAAAATCAACAACTTAGGGACCCAATTCCAATTCTACTACTTGTAACTTGTTTTTGATCATTTGAAATACTCACACAAGTCACAAATGACTTAACCAAAGTGCCTGAACAGACCAAATGAACTCCTAACCTCTAATTCTAAATTTCACCACCTCACTTTCTCTAAAAGTGACCCAAGACTTTACCAGCTTATTCAAAATAGTGCATACTTTCGTTACCTTCCACTTGATCACCCTCCAACATAATACATACATCAACATACCAATCTCAAATATCATCTCAGCCCAACCACATCCACAGTCACAAATTTCCAGCATACAGTTCATACAACAAATATCAAAAATATAATTTCAACCCAAACAACATAGTCACATAGAGATCAACACATGTATTGTTCATACAACCCATAGAAAATGATCTAGCTCCCCTTACCTTGAAACTTCTTTGCTCAAAGACCCGCAGCTACAGTTGCCTCATGATTATTTAAATCACAAGATATTTTCTGTACTAATTTATTTTAGATTCAAGGAAAAAGCTTAGGAGACCACATTTAGCCAGCCGTTTCATCAAATATGAGTTTTCAAATTATAGCTTACAATCTGCAATAAATCCTAGTTTAACCAAACGGTTTCATAACATGCTTTTGCTATAATTTCGAGCACTAGCCATAATATAAATAAATACTAGGCAAACCGGTATGGTACTTCATCATGAATGAACCATTTTGTACCGTATGGTCCGGAGAGTTTCGGAGAGCAGGAAGCAGTTTAGTGATTAAAAATGGCAAAACCAATTTGCAGGACCGAACAGTGAGGAGTAGAGACGTCCGACCTAAGTCAATAGACAGACTTAAGCATCGGAGAACCTTTGGCAGGTACACCTCCATATGGTAGAGTGAAGACAGGGACTAGAAGAGCAGTTACTAGACGACATCCTAAGGGAAATTGTGCAGGTATTTGAAGTGACTCGAACTCATACTCGAAACACATTTGAAGAACATTCTTAAGACAATCAGTTCATAAAATCTATGTCACTTGGAAATTAATATAAAATTACACATTGGACTTTGAACGATTTAAACTGCACTTTTTTATTGAATTGCACAATCTACATAGCTATGTCCACTAGTAAAAACTAGGTTTTTTAACGCGCTATATACTCCTCGGTTTTACTAAAACCGAAACGTATAAAAATGCGGTGGCATTATCGTAGTTTTAGCGAAAATATATGCCTCGGTTGTCCGGGAACCGATGCCTAAAGGGGATACTGTCTCGGTTTTGAAAACAACCGAGTCAGAAAACTCTGATTCCACATTTTCTCTCGACCCAACCACCTCCCTCCTCTCTGACTCACTCTCATCAACCACTGCCAACCCCTCGTCCCTCCTCCACTCCTCCTAAATGGCCCCCCTCCTTTTCTTCACCATCGCCTCTGTCTCCTCCTTCATTGCCCCCCTCATTTTCTTCACCGCGCCCCTCCTCCTCCCTTCCCAACCCCAACGCCGCCACAACCACCAACAACAACAACCCCAACACCACCGCCTCCCTCTACGACCTCTTCTACCCCGTCTTCAGAAACGTCGTGGACAAGCTCAAGCCACACATCGCCCAGGTCCCCTCCCGCCTTGCCCACGGCCTCTCCGCCAAAACCCTCACTGCCCGCCATCAACGCGCCACTAGAATCGCGCCATGGAACCCTAAATTAGAAAATCCCAATTGGTCCCTGTTCAACCTTGCGAGTTTGTCTCCTCGCAATGGTCCCTGCAAGATTCGAATCAGATGCACAAGCCTCGCGCTGCTTTGAACCCTACACCGTCTACACCAATGCCAGATTTGTGGGTCGCCTCCGCCTCAGCCACCATCGCGTGTTTCTCCCCCAACGGTGAGTGGGTCGCCTTCGTCTCGGCCACCATCGCGCGTTTCTCCAACAACGGCGAGTGGGTCGCCTCCGCCTCGGCCACCATCTCGCGTTTCTCCCCCAATGGCGAGTGGTTCGCCTCCGCCAATGCCTCCAGTACCGTCAAGATCTAGGGCACGCGAAACGACTTCGTTTTGAAGGAGTTCAGAGTCCTCTCCGCGAAATGACCTTCAGTCACTAGTGGAAAAATGACCTTTTATAACGTACAAAAATGATCTTTTATAACGTAGTTACTGGGGACATAGTTCTGGGCGATATAATAAGTCTACGCATTTTATAACGTAGCAGAAATTTACGTTATAATATGTTCAACATATTATAACGTAGTTGTTGAAATACGACATAATATGCACAGTTTAGTATGACAAATTTTCATCTATATGTTATAATAGGATGGAAGGTTTTATAACGTAGAAGTTTTTGTACGTTATAATATGTGATATATTATTACGTATATATTGTTGTACGTTATAATATGTGATCGACTATCATAACATACATTATTTAGTACGTTATAATATATGTTTTTTTAAAAAAAAAATAATTATTACATTTGAGATCCAATAAAATTATAATAATATTCCTGTATTATAATCTCATCCAATCAATATATAAACAAATTTAAGAAAATTAACAAAATAGAATTCATTTCAAATATTAAATAGTCTAATATTTAATAGATCATTTATACATGAAACTATATATTAAATCCAACTGTTAAATTAATGTACATACACTATTGAATTGTAACCAAATTTCTACTAACACTTAAAATTTCTACAAACACTTAAAATTTCTACTAACACTTAAAATAAAAGAAGCTCAATTTCTTCTGATGTCTTCAATGTCTGCAACTTTCAGGGGATGAATGATTAAAGATCTACAAATAAAATAATAGAATTAAAAAAGGTAAAATAAAAAAAGTAAGTACAATTAGATATAAAAACAATCAAATTTTTTTAAATTATTTATTTCCAATCAAAGACTCTTTCTCTTTTACAAAATGAAAAAAAAATACAAAAAGAAATGAGAATACGAAATAATTTGTCTGGAATAAAATATCAACCTCATGTCATTTCAAGAAAAGAAAAAAAGACTAGTAAATTACACAAATGATGACAAATCCATAAAAATAAAGTAAGAAGTGGATAAGTTTAAAACAAACATTTGAGGCATTTCCTTATAATTCATCGAGCAATGATATTAAAATCCATATAATTTGAGGCATTTTCTTATCTAAACTGGTACAAATTAATTTATTGATTTCATTAATTACTCAATCCAAGGATACCCTTTGGCCAGAACTCATTGACCACTGCAATCAAAGAACTTTTGAATTATTCTATATACATAAACCAGAAAAAATATGGATGCCCAAAAAATAAACAACTTAGATTAGAATTAATTACCTGCTTTGAATATATCAAGATTTTGTCAAATTCTCTCCTCTCTGCAAAAGCTGCAACAACTTTTGGTGTTGCTCTAGCTTTGATATAAATTTTCAAAGCAAGGTCATTATCCACCGTCTGCATATATGCAAGCCTCGTAAAAATTAGGAAAAGCAAAGGAACAGATCATGGGTTTCTTTAAAAGGAATGGACAATTTGGATTTTCCTTCCCCAGACCATCAATAAAATAAAATTAATAAATATGTCCAAATGAAAAACAAATAACACATTAAATTTCTGTCAAGACCTTCACAAGGTCACCAAGCTCCTCACTGCATTCAAGTTTATCCTCTGCCAGCCAATTTTCCAAAAGATTCTTTTTGTTCTGATTTACAACAACTCGTCACAGTTCCAGTGACTCAAAAGCATTAAGCTTTCCCATGGTTAACAGAGTTCCAAAGTATTGCAACAGTGGTGGTGTTTGCCCAGCTTGCACTTTGAAAGCAAATTAACAAACGCAACTCAAGAACACAGGATAAAAAACATATTGATATATTAATGTGATTATGAATACCCTAAATTTGGTAACAAAACCAAGACATATTAATGTAACAACATTTTCATGCATAAAAGACCTGAAATTTAGCAACAGTATCAGGAGTTCGAAGTACTCCTTGGGGTGATTGTGCAGCAAGCTCTGCAGCTTCCTTATACTTGGTCTGAGCAAATAATTCTTGAAAACGCTTAACAACCTGAGAGAAAAAACACAAACAAAACAATAACAATAGGTAAAAATAAATGAACTTTAAAATTGAAAAGAAAACTCATTCTTCCCTCTCTACTATCAAACAACCTACGAAGAAAAAAATTATGGTTGGGGAAAAATTTATGCCCTAATAACTCCAGTTACTGATCTTTGAATCAGAAGTTACAGTTGCCATGTTCATATTTCACATCAACATTTTTTTAGCACATACTTTTAATGAAGATTCCCTTAGGCCTCAAATAAAAACATATATACAAGCAAATGCTACAAAAGAAAATCATTTTCCATCATTTTCTCAAGCTTTTATGCTAATTGTCTTGTTGATAACTGCTCTACTCCAGATGACACATCTGAAATGCTTTATGACTGTCATGTACTCCTCCTTGTTCTTGAACATCAGAGGCACCTTGGATCAGGGCCAAGCAATGACCCTGCAAACCATAAAGGGAAGTTCAAAAGATAAAAGTAGAGGAGTGATCAAAACTGGACTTTGACTCCTCAAAGGTGAGAGGAGAACACTTGATAGGATTGTGATAAAATAAATTATGCTTAATTGAAGGAGCCAAATACATTCAACAATTGTGAGTTCACTTTGTTCTCTAAAGTGCACCTACTAACTTTAAAGGAGCCAAATCCCTTAGTGGCAGAGGACAAAAGGGAGAATTTATATAAGAAACTCTACTTAGCGTGACTCTAATAAAACCACCTTGCATTTATTTCATGTTAATCACCAATATTTCTTAAGTGCAACCAACAAATCATGAATGATAAGACCTAACATTGTATCGTATGCCTTCACTCTTAGATTGGATTAAACAAATGAAAAATACTTGGGCGCATAATTTCATAAACATTTTAATAGAGTAATTCTATCTGTTTGTATGATTTCATTATACTACTATGAAAGAAGAAACGAGAACAGGAGCAGAAGCTCCTCATGATCAAAGATCACTCAATGACCCCGTTTCCATATGACAACACTTGTTTTCTTTCCACAACTAACTATTCCCCATCCCATCTCACTACTCACCTAAAGGGGTCTAAGATAACCAATCACACCATGTGTAAGAAAAGAAAATCAGACACTTTAAATTGGAAGTGGTAAATGGTAATTTTGAAATAAGAAATATACCACTACAAGTCAAAGCAATGAAAATAAATAATCATACAAAATTAAAGAATAAGTGCAATGCCAAAATTCTAAGGATACATACCACCCGTCCCTTAGTTACAGACAAGTATGCTTGAAGCTCAGACTCAATAACCTTGAGCAACGAAAATGCTCCAAGCATGTGCTTCTTTTCCAATTGGCAGGCTATCTTTAAGAACTGATGCCTGGCAAGGAGATTGATGAATCATCGAGGATGAAGGAGAGAAGAGAAGAGAACAGAGTAGCATTGCAGTGATAGGAAAATTTATAATGCAGGGAGATCTGTATCACAACAACTGCAAAAGGAAAACTCCTCAAGCGAGCATTTAAGCAAAAAACCAAGGCCCAAACGACAACCATTGCAATTCCACTCAATATGCTAAGAAACCGCTCTCTCACCACACAAAAACCAAAACAAAACCACACAACATTGACATTTTCGTTTTCATATTATACACATCACCTACAAAACATTCTATCAAACGGCCATAACTTCCCAAATCAACTCGGGATCAAAAGAAGGTAACCTCGCGAGAGAACAACCTTCGAACTTCGTCTCGTCTGTTACCATCATCGGACACTCCGTCGAAACCGAGGTCGGCGAGGTCTCACCCTTCCAAATCCCATCCTCCTCCTCTCTCTCGTGCTAACACCGCTGATTTCCACATCAATCCAAACACAATCTCCACCATTCTAGGACAAATTAGTGAAATTAATAGAAGAAAAACATAACAAATTAGGAAAAAACAAATAGTAGAAGAAATTTTAGCGATTTCGAAGTATGAATCATAAAACCTACTTGGTCAGACTTCGGAGATTTCGACGAAGAGGCAGCGAAGGTAGAAGCAGTCTCCGAAGGTTCTATAACTACTTGGTCAGCCGTAGGAACAGTGATTTCAGTTCGCTGGCCTTCACCTTCCCTTAACCTAGCTCTCCTTCTCTCTATAGCCTAAACCACAACCACAATCGCGAGGAGGGAGGAGTGTTCTCGGAGCCGGGAAAAGCATGGGCGCGGAGCAGTGTTCTCAGAGTGTTTGGAGGGAGGAGTGCCGATAAATTAAAGATGAGAGGGAACGAGTCTTTTGGAGGTTCAGAGACGCGGAAGAGAGGAATGAGACGAGAGGGAAAGTTGAAATCAAATTAGGGAAATGTCAAAAATTCGAAGGAGATATTATAACAGATTTTTAAAATTACGTTATAATATGTTTTAAACTTATTTACAAGTTTACCAACGTTTCAATTTTATAACTGATTTTCAAAATTACGTTATAATATGTCTTAAATTTATTTACAAGTTTGTCACCGCGTTTTATATTATAACTGATTTATAAAACTACGTTATAATATGTCCTATTATGATGGATAATTTTTATCTGTTATAATAGGTTCGTTATAAAATGTCATTTTTTCACTAGTGAGTGGTCCCCCGACGGCCTTCATCGCTTCTCTTTTTTTGATGATGTTGTATATTGTGCAATAAAGGTGCGATGAAGCTTCTCTGTGTGTTGTGTATTGCTTTGTGGTGTATGTAGGAATGTTGTTGTTCTTACTATGCTGTGAACCCCCATAATGAAGCTTGAGTTTTGACCCTTCACTCTTGAAACAGGCTTATTGGTTGGTTGACCGTGAATAAATGATGCCTAAGCCAAAGGAGGAGAAAGAAGTGAGGAAAGTGGTGATTAGAAAGGAAAGCTTGAAGGTAGCAGTGGTCAACAAGCAATGTCAAGGAGATGAGGATGGCTGTTTACCAGCTCTGGGAACATTAGCAAGATCATTCCACAATGAATCAACATTCTAAAGGTTGAAAAAAATAAAAAATAAAACACGTTACTGCCTCGATTACCAAAAAACTGAGGCATAATCCTATTCTTTTTTACTCAGTCCATAACCGAGGCATAAAACCTATCATTTTTTACCTCATCTGTATATGTCTCGGTTGTAGAACCGATGCCCATAAACAAAAGTAACCGGTGCCATTTCCTTTTACTGCACTAGTGGTCTAACTACCAACTTGTTAAAAATAGGAAATTATTGACATGTTAGAAAGTTATATTTGTTAGCCTTGTCATTTATGTTTTTTTCCTTATGTTTTTTTATTTTGATGTATTTTGAAATATTGTTGTGACAATAATTTTTCTGTTGATAAACTGAAGTAATGAGCCTTCCTTTTGTGTGACATTTGCCTTTTTCATATTCTTCCACTATTTTATGTTTTCTGTAAACAACTTTTTACTCAGAGCCTTTGCTATGTTTAAGCCTCTCATATTCATAACACTTTTTGATTCGTGTAGGAGTTAGTGAGACATCAGTTAATTATTGTTATTGATTTTTTTAAGAAACTATACGGAATTTGGGGCGTTGAATGAAAAATTAAATAAATTATAAAAAAAATTAAAATAATAGAAATCACTTGTTTGAAAAACATTGTCTATTGAAGCACAATTCGTTTTCTATAAAAGACTAATAGAGAGCACTTTCGTAGGTAGCGTTGTCTATTTAAACCATACATTGAGAGGGCTTGGAAAAACAAGCTCTATCTATAAGCGGCCTAATAGAGAACACTTTTTGTAGAAAGTTGTCTTCTGAAAAATATGTAAAGAACGATTTTTTTCGGAAGCATATGTTATTAGAATACGCTTTTTTATAAGCATTGTCTATTCGGTCCAATAAAGAACGTCTAGTAAACATTGTCTATTATAAAAAAAACGTTCTCTATTAAACATTTTGGTGTGGTCTTAAGGGCTTCTTCTCCTACGCCCTCACCTAACAAAATGACACCTTTCTCCCACTCTTTCAAAATTTTCTTTGCGAATCCTTCATAGAGATCGAAGAGCAACTGAATAAGAACAAGAAAGTGAAAAATCACACTTTCTATGTTCATTATAACACACCTATTATAAAATGTAGATTTTCTATATTGAGTTCAAAACTGACATAATTTAAACTTTTTATGTCTTTGTATCTATATTTGTTTCGACATAGAAAACTTTATCTAATTGGCATAGAAAGCCTCTATTGCTCTAATGTTAGTTTTTTATTAATTAATAACAATTATATCTCAAACTAGTTGAAAATAACTTTAATTAAAGAAAAAATCTTATTAATATTAACTAGACGCTACTAATTTATAAATTGAGTATAACTTTATTACTTTTTTTTACAGGATATTAATTGAATATTGGTAATTAGTTGGTTAGTTTGGCTATGGAAGCAAAACCTTCTCGGGATAAAAAGATTTTCATAAATAAAAGAATAAATAGATGCTTGTGTGTAATAATAATTGAATCTATTGTAAGAAATAATAAAATGATACTCAACTCGAGATAAATTTGAATATTACATATCATCAAACTAGCAAAGGAAGTTGCAAAAATTATATATAAATTTTGTCTTGGAGTACAATTTCCTTATTGAAAAGAAAGAAGAAAGTGAAGATGTTTATTTATTTATGAAAGATGAGAAAGATTGTTTATGGTAGAAAATAGTGTTAGGCTAGGGCAACGGAGCATAGTGGTTTTTAGGTCAGTGTGTCGGAGGCGGCCTAGGATGAGGGCTAGGGTTTGGAATCCCCGGGATAGCGATGTCAGGCCGGCTAGGAGGAGGTTTAACCTTCACTTTCATATGGTGCACAAGTGAACCTTCACTGCTTAACTCACCAAGTGTTGTGGGCTTCGAAATCAGTAGCATAAGCAACAAAACTAGCATCCCGCAGTTTCCCATCTTTTCTTTTTCATAACCTTCCAATTTTATTTATGCTACAATCTATCATATATAACACCTCTTTTATACTACCTCTCCTACTCCAAACCTACACCTTACGCTCACTTTTTATTCATAACGTGGTACATTGTTTTACAAAAGTCAAGCAACGATGGATCAATCCACGCTGGAGGTGATTTTTTTTCCACAAGTAATACTAATTTCATATAAATTTAATATTATTTTAGGATAGACTGAAGTATTGGAAATTCAAATATTAATATAAATTACATTACAGTCTCAATTCATGACTGTATGTATGAAATTTATAAAAGAGTTTATATATCATGACAAAAAAAGTCATCACTCTATTTCATTTGTTTTCTAAGCGTAGTTGTAAGTTTTAACAATTATTATTATTTAAAAATCATAAAACTTAATCAGCCTTGAAATGAAGGCTCTCTCTCGGCTCCTATCTCTTGTCTCTTTGTCTCTTTTCTCTGTCTCTTCCGTCACCCTATATATGTTACAGCTTCTGAAAGCCAAAGTCAAGTGTTCTTACGTTTAAATATTCTTATTGGCTTTTTGTTAAAACAATGTTGTGAAGTCAGATGAAGGATGAGCACTATTCCAAAGGCTTTTTGAATAAACAATTTCAGACTTTCCGTAACTTTTTCCATGTTTTGGTCCACTTTCTTACTTTCTGCAATTGCCTTCATTTCCTGCAGGATTTCAGCAACACCTTTTTGACTTTTCAACAGATTCTAGAGGTGATTTTCTTTCCACAAATAATAGTAATTTAATATAAATTTATTGAAATAGACTCATTCAATTTTATTTTTGGGACTGTACCGCCTTTTGCGACTTTCCTGAAAATAAATTTCTAACCATTTTTTTTTATAATTCCTGTCATGTAACATATCTAGAATTTGGTTTATGGACGAACTATTAAGAGAGGTTTGATATTTTTCTTTAAGATTTAGAGTTTAGGAATAAGTAAAAGTATGTTTGAAAGTAGGAACTCGGTTTTTGAGTGTCAAATTTTCATCTAGTGTAGCATTTTCTTTACTTTTTACTGGAATTCCTTTTTACGGCGACCAATATTCAAAAATGGGATCATGTGAATTCTTTCGAGCGAGGAGCAAAACGAACAAAAAAATAAAAATAAAAAGAAATTAAAATAATGTATTTGAATGAAATATTTTGTTTAAAAAGTGATATAATCCTGTTTAGATAAAATACATTTTAATTTTAATTATCAAGAGGTATAATAAAAATAAATCAAAAAAAGTATATAGAATAAAACAGAAACAAAGAACGTGAGAATCTAACATATTAATAAAATAAGTGAATATTTTTCATAAATATATTAATCTTTCATAAATATCATAATCATAATCCAAGATCTAAGATAATTCTTTCTCAAATAAAGCAAATACACAGTTCAAAGTCCAAGACACAAAAAAATGTTTACATTGGGTTTTGGTATCTTTATAATACCTACAAAGCCTAAAAGAAAGTTCAAAACTCAAGACACATAAAAATAATAAAAAACGAAAATTACAAACACATAATATTACCTAGCAAGGCTTGCTCATCCCATTAAAGACAAACTAGCTCATCTAACGAATTTAATATTCTATAAAATTAAAATAAAATTACAATGTATTTAATTTTCTAAATTGCATTTTTCATATTCTTTAAGTTTTCTCCTTCATAGAACATTATAAGTTTCAAAAATACGTGTTTTGATATTTAACCTTGTCATAAATCCTTTGAATTGCAAATATTTTTCCTCAAATTCTTTCCATATATGTTCAAGCAATAATCTTCTATCATACATTCCTTCTTGAAAAGAATTTGTCCTCAAATTCATACCACTTGAAGATTCCTTATCATTCTCTCCTATTTGAAGATAATTCAACCTAAATTCTAGAAGATCCTATGCACAAATACAAACATAAATCAAAGACAAAAATCTAAAATAATCAAATATAGAAATACTACTAAAATGATATTTGGATTCTAGAAGAGGCCAATATCTTATTATCAAAGGTTTGGAGGTCTGACTCCATAGTCAAATATCCACATGTAAAAGTCTTCAAACAACTTTAAATTAAAGATGTAATGCTAAAAGTCTTCAAACAACTTTAAATTAAAGATGTAATGCTAAAAGTCTTCACTCGTATATCTCACTTATAAGTTTTTTCTTAGATACTCTCTTGCTTTTTATCACTTAATTTTCTTTTAATGTTTGGCAAAAGGCTCTAGTATCTTAAGCAAAAAGTGAATGGAAATATTGCTTTACTTTCTCTTCTCTTTTTTTTTTGTTCAATTTTACAGTTCAATACACAAACAAAGAAAACTAAACAGATTGTCCTTCAAACACCAAAACTCATGCAAGATGAAGGTAGTTTAATTGGAACTACAATTAATAGAAAAACACAAAAACAAATAATTTCCACGAATCAAATGTTAAATAAACAATTTAAACAACAAACATGAAAAGTTGAAAACTAAATGAAATTGGATAAAATGTTAGAGGTTTTACTCCTTATAAAATTCTAAGAACAATGAACAAAACATTCAAGAATTTTTTTAATATGACAGAAAAATAAAGATAAAAGATGACATTCAAATCAGAACCGTACTTTGAGTAGTATATGCTACATGTAGGAAAGAGTATGATCGCTTCTGAATTTGAATCCTCAAGAGGCGCAACAAAAATAAATCAAAGAAGTATGCAAAATAAGATAGAGATAGGGGATGCCATAATCTGGCTAATTGATAAGTTAAGTGAAGATTCACCACAAAGATGTTAATCTTTAATAAGAACCAGAGTTCTAATCCAAGAACCAAGAGAATCCTCTCTCAAAAAATGCAAATGCATATAATATGACTCAAAAGTGTTTACATCAACTTTGGTACCTCTATATATAGACACATAAGGTTAAGAAAACCTAGAAACCCTAAAATAAAGCTTAAAGCCTAAAACACATAAAATAAATAGAAAACAAAAATTACAAACACAGAATTTCACCTAGTGAGGACCACTTGCTCAACGAACACAAACTAGCTCACCCAACCAATTTAACATTCTATAAAATTAAAATCAAATTATAATTTATTTAATTTCCTAAATTATTGTTCAATTGTGCTCATGATCTTCATGTTCTTTTAAGTTCTCTTCTTCATGAAACATTATAAGATTTAAAGAGACATGTTTTGATCTTTAACCTTGTTATAGATCTTTTGAATTACAAATGTTCTTTCTCAAGTTCTTCTCATATTTGAATAAAAAATTTAGCTTAAAAAGTTAATTAATATTATGTAGAATATGTAAAAAAACTAGAAAATAACTAAAACTAGTAATGGTCATACTCGATTATTTATTACCAAAAGTCATTTTACAAATAGAAACTTATGTTAACCGAGTTTCATTTTTTATAAAAAGTGTGATGTCTATATAACCTTTTTTTATCTTCTCTTTATATCTTTCACTACAATAAAAGTATGTATTGTCGAAGGCTTATTATCGACGGCCTCTAGGCCTTCGGTAATGTATTGGTGACATTACATATCGACCGCTCTAGGCCTTATTCGGTAATTCCTGCAATTCTTTAAGTTTGAAATTTGAGTATTCGTTCCTCAAATTTCCTAAAAGTAGAACTCCCTCCCTCCTGTTCATCGAACTCACTCCTTGCCTTAGGGTCGCGACTTTGGTGGCGGTCATCCGGTTTGACGTTGTGATTTGACGGTGCGAGTTTGGTGGTGTGGACGTTGACGGAGGTTTGTTGATGGGTGGCGCTCTTCCATTCCCTACTCTCTGTTCGTTCCCATTCTCAAGTGTCAGCGTGAGGTTCGCGCCCTAAGGTGGTTTGAAGCGGTTGTTGTTGCGGATGCTGACAGCAGTTCGTTGGTGGCTGGTTTGCGGCTAGGGTTCAGGTTTTGGTCCTTGTAAGTGTTGCAACAGGGGTGGGGGTTGGTGTGTCGAGGGCGTTGTAGTGAAGTGGTGTTAGATGATGTGTAGTGCTCAATTACCATAGCAAAAGGTCAGGATTTGTTTTTTTTGATTGAATGTGTCGTAATTTTTTAATTATATCAGTCTTCCCTAATTAGAATGATCGAAATTGTCATGTCTCGTGTTGTCAAGCTTGCTTAAAAGTGCATATTATTTTGTTGGTGCACGATTTTGTTACATTGGAGTTATTAATGTTCATATTTGTATAAGAGAATGTTTGCAATGGATGAATGATCATGACAATGATTCTATTATTACATTGTGTAGGTGTTACTGGTTTGTATAAAACGGGGCTAGTTTGTGTTTGGGCAGTTCCCCTACCTTTTCCTGGTTCTGATACTGTTATTTATGTCTTTAGGGCAACTTTTATATAGGCCTTGGGAGAGATTATGAGGATAGGTTTGATAGGATAGTGCAGTGAGGATACATTCTACCTTAAGTGCTTTATTTAGTTGACTTGCATATTTATACCTTAGTTGTTTGCTTATTTATTTATCATTTATAAATTGGAGAAAATATAAACTAACTTCAAAGATTCAATTTATATGTAGAATGCATGAGAACATTTACTCTTGGATAGAACACACCAATGTCAACTTCCTTAGTATTTTCTACCACTAATTGATGATCATGTCCCTATACTAATTTAAAACTTGTGGGTTGACAGATCCTCTAAGTTGGGAAATGTACTGATTATGAAATACCTGATTTTTTTGTGTGTTCTAATCTGAACAACAACTTAAAGCTTTTCTAAAGTTTAGTTTTAACATTTTAACCAAACATCTGAGTTCAATTTCAATTTCTGATTGAGATATCTCTTGTTTAAATTTTGACTTGTTATAATAAGACAACTCATTTTGTTTGTTTGGGTTCTTGATGTAGATTTGATTATGACTGGAAAAAGATTGAACCATTTCTTAGATCAAAGACAATTTTCCAGGTAATTTTAAATGTAAAATTTTTGTAGAGGTCATTGATGGGAGCAGAAAGAGGAATACTTCAACAATTGAAAGGATAATGATGATGTTGATTGGTTTATGTATTATAAATTTGCATGAATGTTGCAATGATAGAGTTTTACAATGTTTTGATTTTCTTTTCATAATTGATTGATCGTGTATATAAGTTATTATGCGGGTAAATTGTGTGGCTGGATTAATATTATAATGCTTGTGCATGACTTTGTGGTATATATTGATGTGCATGACTTTGTGGTATATATTGATGTCAATGTAATTGTATACTTTTGGATCCATTGTAGTTGGTTTTAGGTGTATAATTGGTTTTTAAAGTTAAAGATAAGAATTTAATGTGTGTAGTGGTAACCTCTTTAGAGGTGGTTACTTGTAAGAACTCTCCAAACAGAAGAAACTACTTCATTGCAGTTTAAATTGACTACCTAAGACCTAAAACTAGCAACTAAACTACTAAAACAAAGGTAAAAACTAACCTAAATTCCGAAAACAATCCAAACTACTTGGATGAAGTAGCTTAATCTCAACTATTGGCTACTTAAAACCTAAAAAGTGTACTAAATAGGTGACAATTTCGAAATTGACCTAAAGAAACCTAAGAATGTGTGATGTTCTTATCCTAACAAGTTTTAAGTACTTAAATAAAGTTAAGAAAGATGTCAAATTGGATCAAGTAGGTAATCTCAAAATTTGGCTACTTAATTCCTAAAAAGTGTACTAAACAGGTGAGAAAATGAGAATTCACCTTCAGTAACCGAAGAATGTGTAATCTTGTTATCCTAACAAGTTTAAAGTACTTAAATGAAGGTAAGAAAGATGTCAAATCTAAAGTGTTCTAAATAGATGACAATTTCGCAATTCACATAAAATAACCTAAGAATGTGTAATGTTCTTATCCTAACAAGTTTAAAGTACTTAAATAAAGCTAAGTGCGTTGTCAAATTGGATCAAGTAGCTAAATCTCCAAATTTGGCTACTTAAAACCTAAAAAGTGTACTAAATAGGTGAGAAAATGGGTGTTAGAAATGAAGTGCCTTGTTTCTCAACACCAGGAGGGGGGTGAATTGGTGATCAATAAAAAAAATACTTTTTAAATATTTTCACAAACTTAGAATGATCTTTAACCTTTCTTGTAATCTAAGTAATATGCGTATGCAATGAAATTAAAAGAGATAAGGAGGGAAATACAAATAGAGGATTTATACGAACGCTCATGTGTTAGTAATTCCGGATGTAGGAAAATCTTTTGAAGTCTTCTGTGATGCTTCATATCATGGTTTAGGTTGTGTATTGATGCAAGATAAAAGAGTGGTTGCTTATGTTTCTCGGCAGTTGAAGATTCATGAGAAGAATTATCCCACTCATGACTTAGAGTTGGCAGCTGTGGTGTTTGCCTTGAAGATTTGGAGGCATTATTTGTATGGTGCTCAGTTTCAAGTGTTTAGTGATCACAAGAGTTTGAAGTATCTCTTTGATCAGAAGGAATTGAATATGAGGCAGAGAAGGTGAATGGAGTTCTTAAAGGACTATGAGTTTGAGCTGTTATATCACCCAGGAAAAGCTAATGTTGTGGCAGATGCATTAAGTAGAAAGGTTGTCCATGTTTCTACCATGATGGTCTGAGAGTTGAGTTTGGTGGAGAAATTTCAGAGACTTAAGATTATAGTTTTAGTTGGAGCCGAGCGGTATCATGTGTTGTAATCTTAAGTTAGCAAGTGACTTGTTAGAGCAAATTAAAGAGAACCAGTCTGCTGATGTGGATTTACAAAGACTAAAGAGACGATCGGTTCAGATCAAGGAAAAGATTTCAGTTTAGGGACAAACAGTCTCTTAAGGTTCAGAAACAGGATTTGTGTGCCCAACAATGGGGAGTTGAAGAAAATGATGCTTGAGGAAGGACATAAAAGTCGTTTTAGCATTCATCCAAGCATGACTAAAATGTATCAAGATCTCAAAGAATCATTTTGGTGGCCGGGCATGAACAGTGATGTGGCTCGGTTTATATCTTCTTGTTTAACTTGTCAAAGAGCTAAGGCTGAGCATCAAAGACTAGGTGGTTTACTACAGCAATTGGATATTCCTGAGTGGAAAAGGGATAGCATTGTTATGGACTTTGTTACCCATTTACTTTGAATGGTCAGACATCATGATGCAATTTGGGTAATAGTATACAGGTTAACTAAAAGTGCTAATTTCCTGGCTGTGAATTTGAAGATGTCAATGGCTAAGTTGGCTCAACTCTACATCAATGAAGTGGTTCAGTTACATGGTGTGCCTTCCAATATCGATCGGGATCCTCGGTTTACTTCTCGGTTTTGGCAGTCTTTGCAAAGTGAATTGGGCAGCAGTCTAAATATGAGTTCGGCTTATCATCCTCAGACGGACGACCAATCCGAAAGGACGATCCAAACATTAGAAGATCTGTCGAGAACCTGCGTTTTTGATCACTTAGAAGTCTGGGATGAAGTGTTATTCTTAGTAGAATTCACTTACAATAATAGCTTTCAATCCAGTATTGGTATGGCTCCATTTGAAGCACTTTATGGAAGGTGTTACCAATGAAGAGCATTGGTAAATTTGAAGATAAATGATTTTGATGATGCTGAAAGACGATACATTGTTATAGTTGTTTTAAAAGCACTTTGTAGATTATAAATGTATTAAGAAAAGCCTTAAACATGTAATACTTAGAAAAATTCGTATTTCTAGAACTGCTACGCATTTAATCGATTATTGAAATCTATAATCAATTATCCTGAGCCCTTCTGAAAAACCTCGTTGCTCTGGAATAATCGATTATTACTCCAAATAATCGATTATCACTAGTTCTGATGAGAACTGCCAAAGTCTCTGGAATAATCGATTATTCCTCAGGATAATCGATTATCACTTTTTGAAAACGCTATAACGGACTCGAATAATCGATTATCACTAACAATAATCGATTATCTGTGGCAGTTATAATTCATCTTTGCGAACTTAGACCAGTTGGGTATATAGGTTAGTTCCAAAACTCTTAGAATAATAACTCTGAGCTTTTGAGAATACAGTGTGATCTGAGGAAGTTCCAGAAGCTAGTTCATTGCACTGCCTAGTCTCGTGAAAAGGAGAAGCTCGCGCTTTGTGGGTCAAAGGTCGGAGCGATTCTCTTCGAGTTGGCAACACTGTTGTTCTTCCAGTTCGTTGGTCGAAGGAAGAACTGTTCTGCACTGTTCTGGTTCGTCAGTCGAAGGAAACTGTAGATTGCTTGCTTCCAGTTCGTTGGTCGAAGGAAGGTTTTATCTCTCTGTTTTTATTCACTTTTATTGTAATTTGTTGAAACTGATTTTAGTGAAATCGTTAATCACTTTTTATAGTAATTAACAACTGGACGTAGATTCTTTTGAATCGAACCAGGATAAAAATTTTGTGTTAAATTTTCTTGCTCTCTATACTCTTTACATTTTACGCATATCAACTATTTGATAAATTTTCTCTAAGAAAATTGTTTTTCTAAAACGGACTATCAAATCTTGATTTGTGACCACAACACGCTTTCCAAATATTTTATTCTGTTGCGCGACTCTATAACGGTACCGATTGTTCTGACAAGGCAATGTAGGACTCCATTTTGTTGGTTTAAAGATGGAGAATCTGTGTTGACTGAGCCAGAACTGGTACGACAGGCATCTGAGAAGGTGAAACTGATTAAAGAAAGGTTGAAAGCGTCTCAAAGTAGGCAGAATTCCTATGCCGATCGTAGAAGAAGACCCTTGGAGTTTGCTATTGGAGATCACATTTTTCTTAGACTGAATCGTACTACTAGGGTTGGAAGAGCCGTTCAGTTTAAGAAGTTGTCTCCTAAGTTTATTGGTCCTTACAGATTCTGAGGCGTATAGGACCAGTTGCTTATGAGATAGTTCTGCCTCCTCAACTAGCTAACCTTCACTCGGTCTTTCATGTGTCGCAACTAAGAAAGTATGTGTCGGATCCTTCTCATGTGCTGGAAGTTGAAGATATTCAAGTCAGAGAAGACCGTTCGGTGGAGATGCAGTCAATCAACATTGTCGAGAGCCTAACTAAGACACTTAGAGGAAAATCTATCAGTTTAATCAAGGTGGTCTAGGACAAGAGGACAGGTGACTTTACTTGGGAGTTGGAAGAGGTCATGAAGGAATTATATCATCATATGTTCTCTGGTAAGTGTCAACACCCAATTTCGTCCGGATCGACCAATAGATTTTTTTATCATAAGTGTCAAATAAAAAAAAATAAAAACAAATAATAAAAAATAAAAATGAAATAAAAAAATAAAGGAGCGTTCGTCCTCTGACGTTCGGCTTCATCATCTGCTCTGTGCGCCCGCTCGTCCTTTCCCTGTTCGCCCGTTCGGCCATTCGGTCCTTTAGGACGTTCGTCTTCGGGTTCAACCGTTCGGTCATCCTAAAATCGTTCATTATTCGACCGTTTGGCTTTTGTTTAATTTAGGACGTTCGTCCTCAGCCTCAACCGCCCGTCCTTTGCCTTGTTCGATCGTTCGGCCATTCGGTTCTTTAGGACGTGCGTCCTCATCCTCAACCGTTCGGTCATAATGTTTTGAAGAACGTTCGGTCTCCATGATATTTGTCTTCAGCGTTCGGTTTTGAACGTTCGGCCCATTGTGGTGTTCGGAAAATAGCGTTCGGTCATGTTTATTCTTAGTGAACGTTCGGTTTTGATGTGTTATGTGTTAGTGAACGTTCGGTCATGTTATGTGTTAGTGAACGTTCGGTCATAGTGTTTACTGAACGTTCGGTCTTCATTTGAACGTTCGGTCTTCATTTGAACGGTCGGTCTTAGCAATGTTCTTTGAACGTTCGGTCTCCTTCAGCGTTCGTACTTTTAGTGCTTATCTTCTTCGAGCGTTTGGTGTTGAGCGCTCGTTTTATTCCTAGTGCGAACGTTCGTCCATTTCGCTCGTCCAAATACTGATTTGTTTTAAAAATGGTCGTTCGTCTCAGTTGAACGTTCGTCCATAATTCCCACCAGCTGTTTCCCACAATGCTCCAATTAAGGCTGCCGACACTCTCAACCAAGCGGACAGTTTGCCATGGTCCACTTCCATTATCCCACATTTAACAAACTTCCACTGATGTTTCCCACTTCACCAACCCTCCAATTATTCCCTAATTATTCCTACAATCTTCCACCAACCCAATAATTTATGCATCCTCCAACCACAACTACCGACACTCCTCATTCTCCAATCAAGTCTTGTCGACACTAATCTCCTTCTGCCAATTTAAAGGGGACACCTCTGATGATCAGAGGGGGGCCGAACTCCAAACTCTGGATCCTCCCCAACCCAAACAGGGGACGACAGCCGAGGGGCATTGGCTCCTTCTGATCCTTTACCTCTATCATCAATCTCCAATACTGGACCTCCAATACTGCGTGATCACGGCCTAACCTCAAACTTCCATTATCCATCACCCAATCTTCATCCATTCAAAACAATCCAAACACAGCTATTAGGGACTGCCCATCCTCCATATTCACCCACTGCCACAACCATTTTGACACGGCCAAACACACATCCTCTATATTCACACAGCCAACATCATCGCCTTCATCTCCAACATACCTCACGGCCATCTTTCTTCATCCTTATACCATTTCATGGCAGCACCTTAATCTTCATCCATTCCCTCCGTTTTCATCATCCAACTTCAAATTAAAATTCAAAATCTTCAACTCTCACAACGCACACGGTGGCTCCCTCATCTCACGATCATCACCCTCACCCGTAACCATCCCAACTTGACTTCCATCACCCAAACACCAAGCCCCAACAACTCATGACCGCGACATAGGGGCACTGGCTCCCTCTCATTCGTAACATCCTAACCATATTTCCATTGTTTTACCTCCAACACCTTATACCGAGGACATCCATCATTCATCTCTTACCAAACCCACCCCCCAAAAGCATCATCATCCTGCCTCCACCGTGACCCAATCACGCCTCACCTTCTTCTTCCATCTTCATCACCCAACAACATCCTTTCATCACTTGCACTTCTAACAGAACAACACAATACTCATTTCCCCTACCATCTTCACAAGAAAGAAATCACTTCCCCAACTCGAAAGAGAAAAGTCGGAGTTAGCATTCCAGCCCGTTGGTGGTGGAATCAGAGCGGTTGCCGGCGTGGGTCGCGTGCACCGACAGTGAATCGGGGCTGTGCGTGAAGAAATAAGGGAGAGAACCTGGCACTGTGGCAGACGGTGGTGGCCTACAGGACACGGCGGCTGGCTGAGACTGCGATGGCGACCCGCATCGCCGGCGGCAAGGTCGCGAGGTGGGAGTTGGCTATCAACGTTGGAATCGGCAGAGGCTGCAACGTGGGTGTGCATCAGAGTTGGGTTTCATCAAATGGAGTAGAGAATTTCTGAAACAAAGCAAACCCTTGGTCCTATTTGCTGGGCCGGTTTCTTTTCTAAACAAAAATATAAAAAATAAAATAAAAAAATAACCTTTTCTGCCTGCCACACGTATTTTCCATCCACACCCCATTCTGTTAAAGGTTAAGTCCATGTGTTTATGTCAATAATTAAAAAAGAAAAAAGAGAAGAAATGGGCCTCGATCTTGGGCCACATTCACCAGATGCACCTCCATTTTTCACCCGTATACCGCTGACAGACACCAAGTTGAAGAAGAGAGTATTGGTCCAAACAAAGGAACTTCAATTTCACTCGGCACCCCTGGTTTTTATCTCTGCACCCCTATTTTTATTGGTCACGCTTTATTTTTAAAGTTTTTTATTTTTTTTATTTCTTTTATTGTATGTAGCCCTTTGTGTGATAACTACACTCTTGTATATTGTATTTTGTCGGGTTTGTTCATAAAAAATAAAAAAAATTAATAAAAAACATAAAACTTTAAAAAACATTTAATGATATAAATATCGGTATGAGTACTCGTGCGATCGTACGCATCAGCCTAGTACCTATTGCCCAAAATATAAAATAAACAAAAAAAGCCGTGTGAGTGCTCGTGCGATCGTACGCATCAGCCTAGTACTCATTACGCAAAACAATAAAAGGAAAAGTCGTGCGAGTGCTTGTGCGATCGTATGCATCAGCTTAGTATTCATTACGCAAAACAATAAAAGGAAAAAGCCGTGTGAGTGCTCGTGCGATCGTACGCATCAGCCTAGTACTCATTACGCAAAAAAATAAATATTACAACAAAAATACCAAAAAATATAAAATCTTCAGAAAACTAAAAAACATCTATTTTTCAAACTACAAACAATATCGCCTTGTCAGAACTACGTGATCCTTGATTCTCCATCAAAAGTGGAGATACATAGGAGCAAGGCCAGTCCTTATCAGGTTCATTTCCCCAAAAATCCAAAATCATTTTCCAAACATAATTTTCAAATAATTTCTAAACAAATTTCTCAAACAGTTTCAAACGAACTACGGAATCCTGATTTCTCATTCTGAATGAGAATACGTAGGAGCAAGGTCAATCCTTGTCGGGCCCAAAAAAACTAAAAAATATTGTTTGTTTCTTTCGAGTTTTATTTTAAGGGAAAGTTAAACATTTTGAAAACCACATCATATTCGCATATTTAATTAAAGGTACTGCCTTAAGGTAGGCGTTGTAGGGTGCTAATACCTTCCCTACACGTAACCGACTCCCGAACCAAGAATCTGGTTCTAATAGACCATGCCTTATCATTTTATGGTTTTTCCGTAGTTTTCCATAATAAACTATGGTGGCGACTCCAAAATCTCTTTTTTTCAAAATCCGTTTTTTTATTTTTCGGATCGTCGTCCCGTCGCGATTCCGGTTGCGACAGTAAGTTTCAATTTTCGAGGACAACAACTTTTGTAGTTAGGGGGAATGTCAGAACCCTTAAATTCTATAGAGAAAGTGGAAGCCAGGTGGAGGGGTGAGATTTAGAAATTCAAAAAGTGGAAGATAGGTGTGAGCAACAGAGTGGATCGATCGGTTTTTTACGGTAGTATTTAAGTAAAAATTTCAAATCTGGTACCACTTTTCTGCATGCACTTTCTTCCTCAACTTTTTGAACTCTCATTTTCTCCTCCTTCTCTCTAACTTCTCTCTAAACTATCCTCCTTTTCTCTACAAATTCTCACGTTTTCCTTCATCTGATCATTCATCAGATTGTGTCTAAGATTGGCTAGCAGGAGTCCTCTTTTCAAACGATCAAGTGGTGGTTTGAGCTGGTATGTCTTTCTATTTCTAAGAAAATCCAGTTTCTGGAACATGCAAACTAAGTTTTTGTTTGCATGTTTTTATCTTCTTCTTCTTCTTCTAAGATTCTGATCACATTTCTGGTCTTGTGGTTGGCCTGTTTTCCTCAAACAGTGAATCTTGGCTTTTGAGATTTTTAGTGTTGGGCAAATTTCTGTACTGTGATCGTTTCGTTACGAGGTAAGGGAAGCTATTTAATTTTATTATGGAGTGATGATTTTGTGTTGGTGTGAAATTGAATGATTTATTAATTTGGTTATGTTGTATGAAATGTTGTGTTCTGAGTTGGGTGATCCTGTATAATTCTCCAGAAGTTCTGCAGAATTATGCAGAAGAGCTGAGTGTTCGGTCTTGACCACTCGGTCAAGGTTAGACTTTAGCATTTCATTGAGGTTATATTCCTTTGGTTTTATTTGAGTATAACCATTCGATCTTAGTTGAGTGGGCGACCCTTAGTGGTAAATGGTTCTATAGTAATGGTGAGTCTTATCAGATTGTGTAGTCTTTTGTTAGCGATCATTCTTATACTAGAGTTAGACTTTGTACTTGTACTAAGCTTAAAAATATGTTCGTTTATAATCGGATAGTAGTTTCTGTATATAATTCAGTCGTATTGTTTTAACTTTCGGTTTCCTTAAAAATGTTAGGTTTGATGAATAGTTTGTAGGATTAATCCTAAGTGTTCAGATTAAATTGTAAGTGTTCATCTTAGGTTATACCGTTCGGTTTCATGGTAGTATTTTAGTTAGTTCTAGTAGTTAGCTATGTCTCATTCTTGCTTAGTGAAATACTGTTCGGTTTTACACCAAAGGTTTAGTACTTATAAGTGTTCGGTCTAAGCTCTAGTGTTTGGTTTTTGTAAGTTAATGAGTTTCTATTCGGTCGTATTCAAGGATTTGTGTAGCTATCATTCGGTCTTCTTCTATGAATGATTGATTAGTCTTTAAATATGAATTTCTCTATTTGACTCTCAGTGTTTGAAATAGTGGTATTGATTTATTGAGAATGAGAAATTATATTGTTATTCAAATAAGGTATATGTTTCATGTAATGTGAAAGAGAATTCCAAGGAGGAATGTCTTTGTGAAATGTGTATTGATGTGGTAAAGTATGAATATGGATAGTTAAATTCACGGAGTTCATCCTGATATTCTGATGATTACTAATTCTCAAGTAGAGATGGGTAATGCATTGTGTGTGAGAATGACAGGAGGTCCTAGCCCATAGGTTCTTGGGTGAGTTCTAACAGACTAACCTCGGGTGGAAGCTGATGGTTTTCCAGTTACTACATCACCCGAGTGCATGAACAGCCTCAAGCTACATATTCATACCATCTGGATGGTCAAGTCAGGTGTTTAGTTTATGCATGTAATATAGGGTTCAATTTGTATATGTCTATCTGCATTGGTTTTAGTATGCTATAGTGTTTGGCTTTGTATTGTTTGTACTTGAATAAAGTGTATGCATGTATGCCCAATTAAATTGTAGTAGCTTACCCTTATTTCCTGTTTTGTCCATGTTTCTGTTCGGTTTCTCTCTTGCGATGATCATCCTTCTTGGATGTGAGCAGAGGGAGAGGAGTATACGTTGGAGCAGGAGTTGGAAGTCGAATATCCTGCTGAGTAGATTTATGAACGATCGGTCATGTGGGTGGTCTTAGTTTTGGGTGCACCGTTCGGTCACCACTATAATTCTATATATAATCGGTCGGTTATGTGTATAGTTTTGTAGTAGTATAGGAAGCTTTTGTAAAGTTTTAAATTTTATAGTTATTTTGTAATAGCTATAAGTTTAACTTTATTAAGCCTCTATCATATTATTAAATGTTGATACGTGTATATAGTTTTATGCTATATTTTTGGAATGTTACAAATATTACACATCATCAAGCAAAAGATGTTGCAAAAATTATATATAAATTTGTTTTGGAGTACAATTTCCTTATAGAAGAGAAAGAAGAAAGTGAAGATGTTTATTTATTTATGAAAGATGAGAAAGATTGTTTATGGTAGAAAATAGTGTTAGGCTAGGGCAACGGAGCATAGTGGTTTTTAGGTCAGTGTGTCGGAGGCGGCCTAGGATGAGGGCTAGGGTTTGGAATCCCCGGGATAGCGATGTCAGGCCGGCTAGGAGGAGGTTTAACCTTCACTTTCATATGGTGCACAAGTGAACCTTCACTGCTTAACTCACCAAGTGTTGTGGGCTTCGAAATCAGTAGCATAAGCAACAAAACTAGCATCCCGCAGTTTCCCATCTTTTCTTTTTCATAACCTTCCAATTTTATTTATGCTACAATCTATCATATATAACACCTCTTTTATACTACCTCTCCTACTCCAAACCTACACCTTACGCTCACTTTTTCAAAAATATTTTAGACATATTATCTATAAAACTCACCAGATCTTTATTTCAAAGCTCCTTATGTTTAAGTGTTCTCATTGGTTTTTCTCAATTTCTAAATGTGGGACATTGTTTAACAAAAGTCAAGCAACGATAAATCAATCCACGCTCAAGTTGATTTTTTTCCTACAAATAATATAATTTAATATTATTTTGGAATCGACACAATACTGTATTAGTCTTGAAAATTCAAATATAAATCTAAATTCACATTCAATAAAATTGGAAAAGTTAAAAACCATAATTAATGTTGGATATAAATCTAAATTCACATTGTATGATATAAGTTGAATTCAAGTGTATATTTCGAGTAATCTTCTAATCAACCACCAATTGAAAATTGGACTATTTAGAGACTAAATTTTCAATGTTTTTTTTTCTTTTAATTCCGTTAATGTAACCTAACTAGAAAGCCTTTGGAGATTTAAATTATTTTTTTTCAACTCTGTGTACTGTCTTTGTAACATCCCAATTTAGTAATATAAAATTACTAAAATGAAATATTACATAGATAAGGAAAGAACACAACAATAATTTCATGAAGAACTAAATTCTTCACCTGAAGACTGAAATACACCTATACCGCTGCTACACCAATAAGCTTCCAATGAACCAACTAAAAGAGTTGTATCCCTAAGCTCACACCATTTAGGTGATCATCGCAAAAGAGAAACAAACACACAAAGACAGACCACAAAAAAGAAGGGTAAGCTAGTGTAATTTAATTAATCATACTAATAATACAACTTAAACAAGTATATAAACATATAACAACCGAACATTTCAAACATGCAATGACCGAACACTTGACTCGACCATCCGGATTGTATGAATATGTAGCTTGAGGCCGTTCGTGCCCTCGGGTGGTATAGTAACTGGAAAACCATCAACTGTCACCTGAGGTTAGTCCGTTATAACTCACCCAAGAACCTATGGGCTAGGACCTCCTACCATTCTCACACAATGCATTACCCCTCTCTACTTGACAATTGGTAATCATCAGAATATCAGGATGAACTCCGTGAATTTCACTGTCCATATTCATACTTTACCACTTCAATACACATTTCCCTGAGACATTCCTCCTTGGAATTCTCTTCCACATTACTTGAAACATATGCCTTATTTGAATTCCAATATAATTTCTCATACATAACAGATCCAACTATAATAAGCAACCACAGAAAAACCATGAAATCAGTATTTGAAGATCAATTAACATTTCGTAGAAGAAGACCGAACGACCAACATCACAACCCTTGACTACGACCGAACGAAAAAGATCAATATAACCTACAAACATGACCGAACGGGAAAACAATCACAACACACAAACATGACCGAATGATCATTTAACGAGTAAGGCTCAAACATGAGCCTAACACAGTTAAGGATCAAACACTATAATTAAACCAAACACTACCAAGACCGAGCACTACCAAAACCGAGTGCTAGTACAAGAACAAGCACTACCAAGACTGAGTGCCCACCTAAAACCGAACGCTCTGGACCTAGACAGAATACTCTACTAAGACCAAACACTTAATGTAAGACCGAGCGATCTTTCACTATCCATAGAACAGGACCGAACGCTAAAGCATGACCGAACGATCATTAACAGGCACGACCCATCAAAGCCGAACACAGTTAAGACTGAACACCAATACCAGATTGAGTACTAATGCAAGACTGTACGGTCATTAACTGAAAACTCTATAGAAGCATAACTCAGTTAAGACCGAACAAAAGAGGAATACCACTCGCACCTAATACCGAACGGTCATGAACTGGTAAGACTCTAAAGAGACTGAACCCAGTTAATGATCGATCACATGAATATGGCCGAACGGCCAATCAACGCATGGCCGATCGGTCAACAGCGCATGTTCCACATTCTGCATAATTCTGCAGAAATATTTGCAGAATTATGAACAACTCCTAACTTTACCAAAACTGAATATTTTTCCAAACTTCTAATTCCCTAAACGCGAATCATATTCCTATTTACACCTATCCAAGGATACCTAAACCTTTCTAACATTATCCTAAAGAATCTCTTTTCAGATTTCATCCCATTTCCTGCATAATCACAACTAAATGACCAAAAAATCATTTTCCTACTTTTGACACATTATAAGAGGACTTAAAGGTTCTTACAGGTCTAAATACACTTGGTCAGACTCTTCCCCATGACCAATTTCACTCTCGGTCCCAAACTCTCATTTTCACTTACTCACTTTCCCAAAACCAGAACAGACCGAACACTTATGCAGAGACTTCAATCAGTTCACAGGTTCCATCATTCATCAATTCAACACAATTTAATTCATATACATGAAACCATCCAAACAGTAATTTCATACATAGAAAATCATAATTAAATTAACTAGCTTCTCTTACCTCTAACTGGACCGAACAACTTCTACAGCCTTCAAACTCTTGCTTAGACTGCAGGGTATTTCTATAAACATCTATAGATTTTTGATTGATGAAAGGAGACCACCCACAGAACTAGAAACAGAATCAGAGATAAAGAGTTTATGAACACATGCAAACCGAACCGTGTTTGCATGTACCAGAAAATGCAGAAATTCACGAGAATTTGAGGAACAACACTTACCCGCTCTAAACAAGAAATTTATTCGGGGAATAGGAAGCTTGTGATGCCAGGATCACTCAGGTGTCCCTTGATTACTGAACAAATGAACTATGGGTGAAGAAATCTAGAGAGAAGGGAGAGGAAAATTAGGAAATAATGATTCTAGAGAGATAAACAGTTTTAAGATAATGAACTCAGTGTTTAGAAATTTCTAATTATACTGTTGATGTATTTCAACATTAAAAACTCAGTTCAGTTATTTTAATACCTCTATCTACTTTATTATCCTATTTTCTGTGTCTTTACTGCCTTTGCATTTGGAGATCGGAATTGAGTTTTTGGAGAGCTAAATTCCAATCTCATTGTGGCTTTTGGTTGCTTTTTCCTTTGCAATTCGGTTTTTTCAGAAGACCGGTGTTTGGAAATGGGATCTGTGAATTATTATGTGCACGGGGAGAAGGAATACGAAAATAAAACAAAACAAAAAAATAAAGTAGAATTAAAAATAATATATTTGCTCTAAAAATTAATTTAAGAAAATTAGTTAAAGTTAGAATAAATGTTAATTGATTTGAAAGAGGAAAGAAAATAAAAAAATTATGTTAGGTGGAATATAATTTGGTTTGTGTTAAAAATATAAATAGTTTTAAATTTTAAAAATAGATTTTTTTTAAAAAAAATTGTTATTTTTATTATAACTGGTAGAAAAAATTGAATGGGTTTTGAACAATGTAGTAGTTAATATAAAATTTTATTTAAAAGAATTAATTAAAATTGTGGAGAATAAATTTTAATTCGTTTAAGATAGTAGAGAAATTAAAAAATTAAATAAGGTGAAATATAACTTGGTATCGTAGAAAACCATTTTTTTAAAATTTAAAATATGAGAAAAAATAAAAATGTTTGTGAATATTTATTGTTATTGATAAATAAAACATTGAAAAGATTTTAAAAGATTGAATAATATACATAAAATGAATAAAAATATATGCCGTAAATTTTAGATTTGCGTTGAAAAATCAAATGATGATATACAAATTAAGTTTCGATACACACCCCCTTTAGGTTGAGGTATAGACATCTCGAGCGTGATGTAGAATTAATGGAATGGTTCCGATAGCGGCGCAATAACAGGTAGAAAAAGAAGAATGCCCACATAAAACTCGTTAGGATAGGCTCTAACCATGACTCTGATACCATATTAGAAAGTAAGCTTGAAGCCTAACTCAACCCCACAAAACCACTTGTAAGGTGAGGTTTGCATCTCACTTATATATTTTAATTTGACCTTATCTTTAATCAATGTGGAACTTCCAACAATGTCAACAATATGAATTTTTAAGTTTAGATGAGTTAAAAAATAATCTTGACCAATATCAATCATTTATAATAATTTTACATTTTATATTAAAATAAGCCCATAGTCACTGTGACTGAGGCCCAATGGCTTATGGCCCAAAAGCGAAAAGTAATACTTTCGCTCGAAGCTACCCTCGTGTTAGATGATTGGTGATACTAGAGGCTGTGAGACATGCGAGAGAAAAGAAACACAGACGATCTCCATGGCAATTCACCAACAGAGCTCGGAGCGGCGGTTACTAGACAAAAAAGGGAAACGAAAAGAAAGGAGACGTTGTAATAGAGGTAAGAAAAAAATATAGAACGTTTCTTTTATCTTTTATTGTATGAAGTGTATTTTTCTGATACTTTCTTTTCTATTACAAAGAAAAAGGCTGGAACCTGGTTATATAGGGTTCCGATAAAAGGTAGAGAAAGAGGGATTAATTAGAATCCCTAACACAAAATTAAATTTCCAAAACTAAAAATCCTAAAACATTGAATGTTGCTTTTAGTTTGTTAGTTTGGTATGAAGCTGTTGTAAAACCTGTAAAGTCTTTTTTCGAAAGCAACATATGAACGTTGCTTTGCTGTGGTCAAATCTTTCTCTGTAAGGTTTGGGATTTGGATTTGTAGTGAATGATTTTAGTTAAAATCGTAAGGGGTGAATTTTTCCGCAAACCCATGGGCCATTCCTCGTCTCTTTTTTACTCTATAAAGAATGCATTTGTGTCATTCGAAAATTTAGAATATTTCTTTTGGAGCCCTCTTTCTCACAGTTAGTGCCTTGAGCTTTTCTCCTGACGTTTTTTTATTCTCTCTTCTTTTTCCAGCGAAGCAACCTGAAACACGTTTTGGCAGCACTGTTAATGTGACCCAGCATGCTTCCCGTGATCCAGCTGACTTCGCCTCCAAGCTCGTCTTTTATTTTGAATTTTTGGAGGGAATTTAGCTCAGAATTGAGGCCCTTCTTCACCTATAAATAAGAGGATCTTCCTTTTCTATTTTCTCACTTTTGAGCTTAGTGAAATGCTGCAAAAATTGTTTTCCAGACCTATTGCTCTTGAGTCACTCCTTCTCTTCACTTTCTCTACCCTTTCCTCTAGCTTCTTTCCATAGTAGGAAGGCCTTCTGAGCCGAGAGATCTCTACACACACTCCTTCCATTAAAAACACACCAAAACACCATTTATCTACTTCCATTCCGCTGTACTTTCCTGTCTTGTTGTTTGGAGTTGCAACCTGTGAGTTCCAGGCCTGGCAAGCTTCCATCAGTTAATCTCTACAAGTGTGAACCATAGGACTTACCAGGTAATCAATTATTTACATGTACTGAGCTTTTACACATAACATGTTTTCATTATAGATATCTCATGCATATATATACATACATATATATATATATATATATGTAAACATACATACATACATATGGTGTTAGCTTTTAGTCTTTTTGTTTGATCTTGAAGTTTTGTTTTCTACTGAAGAATTGAAGTGGTTTGGAGCTGGAATGTGAAAAGAAGGTTCTGTTTTTTTCTTGGGGCTGTTTGTCAGCGATGAAGGGATTGGAGGGGGATTTTGTCCTTTGGTGAAATGAAAAAGCATATCAAACACATATCTGCTGCCCTTTCTCCTCATCTCGTTCTCTCCCAGTGGGATATGCACCCCTACGCAGAACCTGTTCGATGGAAGGCTCGTGAAGGGAAGGTCTGTGGTGGTGGAGGCAATTAGGGTAGGTGGAAGAACTGATACTGCCTCGATTCTAAGAGAACCGAGTCGAATCGTAGATATTGCTTCGGTTAAAGAGAACCGAGGCAAATCCTACTAACCTTCTACCTCGCCTGTATATGTCTCGGTTTCCAAACCGATGTCTATGACCGAAAATAACCAATGTTTATTCCTTTAACTCTACTAGTGATGATGAAGCATAAAATTTAACCTCATGAGGAGAATTTTTATGAACGATCCCAATTTTTATTTTTATTACTTATAATAACAATGATTTTGTAAAACTTAACATAAAACACAATTTCTTAAAAAAGTGGCACGTACTTAGAAGTGATATGCTTATGATATTTATTCAGTATGATCAAACACATACTTGCTTTTTTGTCAAGTATATTTTCTACTTTATCATAAAATGCTCTACACTTTGTTTAGCTCATTATTCTATTAACTATTAATTCCTCTCGAATCTGACTTTGTTTCAAAATTTTGGAAAATATGCATTTTATCATTTCATAACAAAATATGTATGGACTTTGTAAAGTACAATGATAGAACATGTATGGAAAGATTATAGTACATGTTGTGGTTCTGCAATACCAAACTCAGAAGAAATTATCACAATCATAGAGGGATAATTCCAACTTATGTAAGTTATCTTCATTGTCCTAATTAATTTGTAGTAAAAATTTAATTAACTAATTTTATATTATTTTTCTTTCTTGAAGTATTTTTCTACTTGTAGATGTCAACAATATCATGACAATCAAATCATTGAAGTTAGAGAAGATTGGTGATTACATTTAATTAGTATATGTTATAGGTTATGTTACGGTGATGTACATGTTTATAGGTACTGATAGGATATATAAGTTATGGTTGTCATGTTTATAGGATTTTGAAATATTATTGTATCAATAGTTTTTATTTATATTAATGAACATTTGTTTTGAGACCTTTGTCTTTCTCATATTGTTTTTAATATCTTATATTTTTTTATATAATAAAACCAATAGATAGCACAAGTTTGTACATAATAAAGTCAATAAATTATATTTTCTTTTAATTTTTTTTTTTAAAAAATTAGACCAATAGCACTTGTTTAAATAAGCGCTATCTATTGTTAGACAACAATAGATAGCGTTTTTTTAGAAGCGCTATCTATTAATAGATAGTTGTCATAGATAGCACTTAAAAAGCGCTATCTATGATAAAAAAAAAATGTGATATCTATACACTTTTTTGTAGTAATGTATGCTTACATGTTATAAGAGCATATGAGAACATGATTGTGTAGATTGTTGTGTTGTTCATTGCATTTTACTGTGTTATATATTTGATTTTATACATGAATACATGACACATGTTTTTAGATGAAAAACCACAAGCACTAATGTTGAACTTGAAAATGTGTGGCAAAACAACAGTTTGAAATCGATTACATTATGCGGTGAGAGTTTTTCAAAAAGAAAAGTTTTCAAAACTTTGCATAACACTATTACATAAACGATTGCATGTGATATGTATTCGATTAAGTTTGTTATTGTTTTGAAATCTGTTAATGTTTGATATAACAGTTACAACGACTATATTTTTAAATATGTTGACCAAACATTAAATGTTATTCGACTGCATTAATTGTTAATTCAGTTAAGTGCTTTGACTTTCATTATCTGTTATAACTGAATTGGTGTATTCGACTACATTAATAACAAATTCGATTATGTTGCGACTGATACGAGTTCATCTATATATTGACGTGAATTTGATTTCTGTAAGAAGACTTTATGATTCTAACATTTTCATATTCTTTTACAGAAAAGTGCAAAGCTTACAGAAAAAGAAAGAGGTCCAAGAAACTAGTTTGACAATAGTGATAAACTAGGTGTGATTTCTTGAAGAGCAAGATTGTTGAGTTTTCAAAGTCTGATTTCAACTCCTGCTCCAACGCACACTCCTCCCCCTCTGCTCACACCTAAAAGGTGATCATTACAAGAGAAAAACCGAACAGAAACATGGACAAAACAGGAAAATAAGGGTAAGCTAATGTAATTTAATTATGCAAACATACATACATTTCGTACAAGTACAACCAATGCAGAACCAAACACTACAACATACCAAAACAAATATAGGTAAGCAAATATAAATTGAACACTATACTTCATGCATAAATCGAACACCTGACTTAACCATTCAGATTTTATGAATAATCATCAGAATATCAGGATGAACTTCATGGATTTCATTGTCCATATTCATACTTCCCACTTCAATACACATTTCACTGAGACATTCCTCCTTAGAATTCTCTTCCACATTACTTGAAACATATGCCTTATTTGAATTTCAATATAATTTCTCATACACAATAGATCAATACAACTATCTCAAGCAATCAGAGTCAAACAGTGAAATTAACATTTAAAGTCCAAATAATCATTCATAGAAGAAAACCGAACGACAACAACACAACCCCTGAGTACGACCGAACGAAAACTCACTATTTATGACAAAACCGAACACCATTACAAAATTGTATACCAATACATGACCGAACGCTAGTACTAAACAAAATACTAGCACGAAATCGAGTGTTATACCCTAAGATGAATGCCTATAGTTTAGTCTGAAGACCTATAACTTAAACTTAACGCATTTAAGCTTAATGCTAGTACGGGACCGAGTACTACCAAGAACGATCACTAGTACGAAATCGAGCACTACCAAGAACGAGCGCTAGTACAGGACCGCGCACTACCAAGAACGAGCGCTAGTACGAGATCGAGTGCTAACACTAGCATAACTGCTAGTACAAGACCGAGCGCTAACACTAGCATAACTACTAGTACACAACCGAGCACTAACACTATCATAACTACTAGCACACGACCGAGCGCTAACACCAGCATAACTACTAGTACACGACCGAGCGCTAACACTAGCATAACTACTAGTACACGACCGAGGGTTAGCACTGGCACTACTAATAACGAACGATAATACCAACCCGAAGACTGTCGAGTTAAAAAACGAGTACTTTTAAAACTGAACATCAATACTAAACCGAACAACACTTAGCCAGAATATCACTACGAAACCGAATACCGCTCAACCCGATTACCTGACCTGACCGAGCGTTCAATAACGAGCGTTCAATAACAAGCGCTCGACTTTCTACATAATTTTGCAGAACTTCTCAACCAGTTCACAAGTCTCAGCCATACACAAAAATCAAGCCAACATCAAATTATCCACACATGCACACGTCCAACCAACAATTTCAAACATAAACAAACATAATTAAATTACTAGCTTCCCTTACCTCTTAACTGGATCAAAACTCACAATTGCAGAAAATCACTCACCACCAAAAATCTTAGAAACCTAAGGTTCACTGATTGATGAAAAATATACCAACCACAAGACCAAAAATGTGATCAGAATTTTAAGAAAAGAAGATGATAGACACATGCAACCAGAAACATGGCTTGAATGTGCCAGAAAACAGAATTTCTAAGAAGAAGAACTTACCAGCTCAAACAACCACTTAATCGGTTCGAAAGAAAACTCTTGATACTAGGAGGGCTCAAGCACCACCTGATTGATGATCAGATGAAGAGAACGTGTGAAGTTCTAGAGAGAATTTAGAAAGTTGGCAAAGAGATAGTGCATACAGAAAGTGGAACGTGATTTGAAATTTTCATTTAAATACTATCGTCAAAACTGAACGGTGCACTCTCTTACATACACCTGTCTTCCACTAACCTACTTAAATTTTCTCAGTCCTCACAAAAAGTCAGAATTCAGATCAGAAAGAATTAATCTACATGATGATGGTTTCTTGAATTCAATAGGCAAAGGTCCTTTGAATCTTGTGATTAACAGTTTTCATGAGCCTATCAAGACAGGAATATCAAGGAGTCCAAATCAAGAGGAGAAAAGATAGATCAACATCTTGAAACCTGCTGATGAAACTATAGAAAGCTCAAAGGATGAAGAAACTGATCTTATGGCTGAAAGGTTTTCTAAATTCGTGTTCTGTAAAAAAGAAACTAACTTGAATCTTGCAGGAAATAAAGAGCACTTTAGAAAAAAAGATGAAGATGTTGCTTCTTCCAGTACTGTATGTGAAACAGAAGGAAGTTCACTCAAATTGAAGCAAAGACTAGAAAAAGAACATGAAGGCAGAGATGAACACCAACCCACTAAAGGACAATATGTTGATTCATTAAGTGTGGAAATGTCTACTAGAGCAACTCTTTACAGACCAAAGACTAACTTTGAAAGACATATGGTCGAGCAAATGCAAACACTGGTCAATCCACCTACACATCCAAGCTTGACAAAATGGATCAAGAGATTGTTGCACTCTAGAAGCTAATTGGGAATCAAAATTTGGGTGATGAAAGAGTAGCAATAGATGATGAGATTGAGGAAGATGATGGAGATGATGGCAGTAAAGAAAAAGAAAGAGAGCAAGAGGAAACAGACTTCTGCTTGATGGAAAAATCTACAATATTTGAAAGCAGCGTGAGTAGTGATGAATCTAAATGCACCGAAAATAGGTACTATCAACTACTTGATATTTTTGAAGAATTGTATGATGAAGCTATGAAATTGCAACACTTAATCATCAAGTTTAGAAAGGAAAACAAGAGGCTCAAAAATAGATTAGAGGTTCTTGATAATGAAAATGATAGTTTGAAATCAAAGCTAGAATCTCTAGAGAATATATCTCAAAACACTATGCATGTGAACAAGAAGTGTGATTAAGAGTGTGAAATATGTCCAAGAAAATTGGAAAGAATTAAATTTCTTATGAAAACTTTATCAAAATTCACACTAGGCAGTTCAAATCTTGATGCTCTTCTTGGTTCACAAAGGATTGTGTTGAATAGAGAAGGAATAGGATATGTCGGTAAAAGTAATAGATTTAGAACTAGAAGGTTTATTGACATAAGCAAACCCTCTTCAATTTTCTGTTTCTACTGCAACCAGTTAAGCCATGCATCAAATTCATGTTATTACAAAAATTGTGGAATTCCTAAAGGAAAGTTTAAATGGATTCCTAAGGAACCAATAAAATCTTCTAACATGAAAGGACCCAAATTCAAATGGATACTTGCATCAAAACCTTTAAACTATTTTACAGGAGATTGAAAGGAATGGAAAAGGACCGGACTCAAGATGATGCATAAAGCTGAAGCAAATCTCACAATTTAAAGTGATATTGTCATCTTGAGAGTCATCAAAAGTGGTAACAAGCTGTAAATTTGATAAAATGTGTATCATTTGTGTTCTACATAATCATTTTGATGTATGTGTTGTGTGCTTGTCGCTTGATTTGAAGAGATAGTGTGAAAATATGCTTTGCAAAATTTAATATGTTATGTTAAAAACATAATTTGTTAAATCTGCTCCAAAGAGAGTTTCTTTTCTGTTTCAAACAGTTTTAACCTCATCTCTTAATCAATTGTTAAAAACTATTTTGGATGATTATGTTGATTCCAATATCTTCATATCTAAATGCTTTGTGATTTGGATAAATGCATTGAATGACTATATTGATCATGCTCTAAATGTTAAAACTAATATTTCACTTGGTGACACGATTCAATGATCATAGTCTTTCTTTTTTCATACATTACAAAACTGCGGATTCATATCATGATTATTGGATATTAACATTGCAAAATGTTGAGAAGGATATCTTTGCAGGTATTGATGTGAGTGATACAGGTCTATATACATGAACTTTGATTCTTAATTATATCTTCAAATTTTAATAGATTAAACAAATTACATAATCGATTAAGTCTGTCAGATTTTTTTAAATTTAAGATGTTAAAGCATTAAACACTTGTCTTACATGTTCTTACTTGCTTTCAAATGATTTCTATGATACTAAACAAGTTTCAAATGTTCTAATACACATGTTTAGCACAAGTTTTAAAATCATAGGATGCATAGAGCTCAAAATTGATTTGAAAATCATCATTCTTTTTATATGTATATTTGTGTACCACAGTGCTTTGATACTATTCTGATTAAACTGGAATCATATTTTTTACTGCACTATATTTGATATATCTTTGTTCTTTGTGTATAATACTCTTTGATACATACACATTGCACATGATACATGAGTACTGAAATATGTATTTGATATCAAAACTAGGTTCATGACAAAATCAAGCATTAATTACTCTGATACAAGTTATTGAACCTGTTGTATGAATGCAAATTTGTTATTCTCACTGTCATATACTTCATTGCATATTCATACTCATTTGATATTTCAAATTGCATCACAACCACTGTGTTTTACTGGACTAACACTCAACATCATTGAGAAAAGTTGTGTTATGTAGGATTATTGCTGTAATGATCTTATATATGTTATTGAACACATTCACTCAGCAGGATTTTAATCGATTAGACTATAATCAAAATCGATTTTAAAATGCTTGTATGCGAATAAACTACTGATTACTGTTACATTCATACATCTGCATACTCACATTTTAACTGTGATATTTCCTGTATATTATTGATTCTAAAATACTTGATCCACTACAAAAAAAAAGGTTATTTAGTGGAGTTTTTTTTTTCGATTTATGGGTATTTTTACCCTTTGCAAAGTAAATTGTAGGGTTTTTCCAAACCGCCATAGTTTGAGTCGCCACAACTTATCTACGGGGATTTTTCGCAACTCCTAATATCATAATCAATTTGCGGAGGTTTTTCTACAAAGGGTAAAAACCTCCTCTATTCCTGACTATTATTTTATGGGAGTTGTTAAGCTCCTTTATTTTCAACTATTTGATTAAAAAAATATCTGTATTTTTTACACTATTTTTTAAGTTTAATATATGTCATTCAATTTAACAATTATACGGTGGAAGTTGTAACCTTCCTCATTTGTATTATTTAATTTGAAGTTTATTAATTTATTTTGCTAGTATTATTTAATTTATGTCATCATTTGAGGTATTTATATTTTTGGGTCAAAATTATTTATTTGTAACAATATTAAACATATTAATGTAACAAAAGACATCACAAATTGATATAATTTCATTGTCAAAATCATCATAGTAACATAAAATCAATTTAAAATAAAATCATCTTTACAACTTAATCAATAAGTACTCAAAATTCATAATAAACTAAATATAGTTTTATCCTAAAAAGAATATCATAAACTCCCTAAATTTTACTTCCACTATATGATTGTCTTGTACTTAAAAAAGACTCGAGTTCATTTGAATCACCATCTTGTTGAAATAATAAAACAAAAATTAATAAAATAAATAATGATAATTATACTCATACAATCTTGCAATACTAGAAAGCAAGCGACAGACAAACAAAAAATATATTTGTTAAGATAACCAATGGATTTACAGTGACAAAGTATAAAAGTTAAACTAAAATTTAGAATGAAGAAACTTACTTGTGAGTGGGTGGGAGAATAAGAATCGGCGGATTGATCTATAATCTTCTCAACAGGGCGTTGTAACTCAAGTAAGGAATATGGCTATTGAATGCTGTAAAAGTTACATTAATTTTAAAAAAATTAATACACAAGAAGTAATGAATACAATATTATATTCCAAAAAGAATACAATACAAGCATAAGAGACGTTGAAGTAATGAATACAATATTAACAATACAAGAAGTAATGAATACAATATTAACAATACAAGCATAAGAGACGTTGAAGTAATGAATACAATATTATATTCCAAAAAGAATACAATACAATATTGTAAGCAAATAATACAATATTATATTCGAAAAAGAATATATCTAAATAAAATGGACGCATAAACACTAAATAAAAATAATAAAAAAACTTTCCTCACAAACCAAACCAACAACCTACCGATTCCATCAGATCACGTATTTCTACATCTTTAAGGGTAAAACTAACCAAGGTAGAAAAAATTATATCAAGCATTAGGATATACCAGAAATTTTGAAACTTCAGTGTATTTTCTTCTTTCCAAGGGTCAGATGTTAAATTTTTGAAGCCACAGAGCAACCAGTACATGCACAATTAACATCATTTTTTTGACTAGATAATAAATCCATCTCATGTATTGGGTTTTTTGAGTCATCAGTGTTTGGCTTCAACGCACTCCACACCTGCAAATTGTAGTAATTTTCAACATAGCATAGATGACCTACAAGAATTGGCACTCAAAATCAACCTTTGCATCCAACCAATGAAAGTAAGGAAAATTTAACAAAATTATTACAATCCGCGCTTATCTACAATTTATGCAACAAACCAATAACGTTGTTGACCTAATCAACTTTTACTATAAGCAAGAATACCTTTAGCTACTTATTATAGTTTATGAAGACCTAATAAATTTGCATCGTAAAACTGGTAGGCATCATCACATTAGCCTTTAAAACTAAAAGAATATTAGCAAATGATGTAGCTAATAATTATATAAAATCAATTTAAACAATATAGGTCAGCACCTTCTTCTACCTATATTAAACAATTTCTGAAATTAATTATGTATTATAAATTATAAAGGTTGGTTCTTACTAGGGAGTTACGTGGATCTTCATAATACCATCAATTTACAAAATCTGCAAAGAGGCCCTCAGTTGCCATCATGAATACTAGCATAGCATTCAGTCCTATCCATTCCAAGAACAAAAATGGAGTTCGGAGCCCCAAAACATCAATCTGTTTTAAAATTAACAATCACAATCACAGATAGAACCAATTTAGATATAAACTGAGATCATTATTTTATAAATAACCCAAAACA
Organism: Vigna angularis; assembly: GCF_016808095.1. Lineage (NCBI taxonomy): Eukaryota > Viridiplantae > Streptophyta > Magnoliopsida > Fabales > Fabaceae > Vigna > Vigna angularis. The sequence continues at coordinate 34,307,988 of NC_068972.1, forward strand.
AAACTAAAAATCAAATAATATAAAGTTTGAATGAAGTTCTTAACAAGTTTAGAAATTAAAAGCTGCAACTTCATTTGAAGAGAGAAATTTGATTGAGTTTATCTATTTATACTTCGTAAAACTTTGTAATAAATATACTTCACACATGATGCAACTATGATTAGCAAGTGATACTCTATGTAAACAACATAACACAATAACAGAGTAAATAGTAAAGACATTCACATCATGATAAATATGAACAAGTTGCAATCTCCATCAATGAGTAATGGATTACACAAAGGAAACACAAACATTGCAAAATGAATTCATTTGATAGAGCAACATTGTAAAAGACTCTATGAATGATTCTAACAAATCTGAGAAATGACACAAACTTCACCAATTATTAACAAGACCACAAAACTAAGTCTCAAATCTCACCTTTCCTAACCCAAACCTTATAGTTTTTATACCTCTTCCGCTGATGAGAATCACGAACGGCCATATTCATTTCCCCTGATTTTCCCTTCTCTTCTCCATTTTTTGAGTTAATCGATAAAACCCTAAAACTCTCTTATTCCTTTTCTTGTGTTGTTCTTCTATAACCTTCTCCATTTGCTTCTCTCTCTCTTTCGTGTTAGCTATACAATAACAGGAGAGTAAGAGGACTGAACATCGCTGGAGGAGTCGACAGTGATAGCAGCTTGGACGAGCTTCCATTGGAGTTCATTGGAGGAGTCGAAACTAAAAACTCGTAGTGAGCGAAATGGAAGGACAAAAAAAGAAAGGAAGAAAGATAATGCGATGATTATGAGAAGCTTCAACAAGGAAGAACGATTGCGAAACTTTGAGAGGAGGAAGGGAGTGGGAAATTTGGGAGGGAAGAAGAAGAGTCGAAAATTTTGGAGGTACAAATGATTTTGGAATTGGGAAAAAAATTAAGTGTAAAATATAAAGAGGGAAGATATATAAAAAAAAAATAGGAAAAGAAAGAGAAAATTTATTATAATATGAAGATACTATAAACCGCTCAGATAAAGAATTAAAACCCCCCACTATCATTGACATTTGGTTTGATAGCCTCTTGGTTTCACTTTCGTTGTCTAATCTTAATTTTGTTCACATTTTTAGAAGTATTTGGAATATATTCACATTTAGATAAATTTTTCTCTAATTTAACCCTTTCGTTAAGTATCAGTAAACGGAGTTAATGCATTAATGATATGGCACCAGTTATGTGAAACGTGTTATTATATTGATTTTGTAAATAATGACGTGTAAGGAAGTAATAGAGAATATGAACCCTATATTAAGTTAGGGTTTTATAATTTGGGGGAAATCTGACTTTGGGCATAGATAAAACCAATTAGGGTCTTCTCCTTTGTGTTGCGAACACGATACAGTGGGTGTTCTTCTTCAAATTTGTCTTGTTCTCTTTCTTTTATTGTTCTTTAGCATTTGGATGTTAGTGTTGTCTGTTGGCAATAGAGTGGTGCTTCGTGTTTCACAAGTTGGTGTTCCGTCGTTGGCAGTTGGTTGGCGAAGTGGTTCGTGGTTGTCTCATTTTGGGGTTCCTTCTTGTGTCAATGTCTTTGAATCAAGGATGTTCGTCTTGCTCATGGGGGAGCTCTCGTGGTGGTACATCCAGAGGATTCCTTGGAAGGAAAATATGCCATTGTGGGGAGGTTGCTGTGTAGAGAGTGGCAAAAACAGCTAAGAATGAGGGGAAACAATTTTGGGGCTGCCCTAATTACAAGTTTAATTTTTGTGATAAATTGTTCTGGTTATTAATGAAATGTTAATGAAGTAAATACTTTGAGCAGCGGACAAGAAATGAAGAACTTAAAGGATGCAATTTATTTAAATGGTGTATTGAAGATAATGTAGATGACGGTGGCAGTACTATTGCTAGGAAAAGGAGGAAGATTAATAGCTTGGAGAAATCTGTGATGGGTTTTCAGAGAAAGGAGATGTTGATTTGGATGCTATGTTTTATGGGGTTGATTAACATCATCCTTCTTTGTATTTTGTTTAAAAGTCCATGATGTGTTGTAGTAGTCAGTTGTTGTGAAGAGCACTTTGGCCATATTGTAATATGATGTTTTCAAATCAATGAGAAATCTGAATTTGTGCATCTGAATTTATTGTTTGAATGTACATTTTGTTTGATATATAGAAGATAAGGTAATTGAACTTTAGATTGAAATGACAGTAAAATGAGAAAGTGGTGTGTCAGTATTATTGAACGTCCAATAAATTTATGGATTGTGATGTGCTCTGGACAAAAGCAACACCAAATCAAAAACTTCATTGTAATCACATAACATTTAGGTAAGTGACATGTAATCCTCACTGATAAAGATCAATGTAAGTTACATTTAGTCCTCACTGTCAAAGATGAGTACCTGTAACATGAGTATACATCACAACAAAGAAAAATGTCCCTGTAATCACATGCACATGGAATAAAAATCATTGATAGTGACATGATAATAATCATCCAATTTGGTATCACAATTCTGAATAATCATCCAATTCTGAAATTGGAAATCAAATGCACATCCAAAAGAGAAATTGTCACAACTTACAAAATACCCAATTCAAAATGAAGTTCAAACTACATGTCAATGTTTACAAAGTAGCCAATACTGAGTTGTACCAAACAAAAGCTAAACTTGTCAAACAAAAGCTAAACTTAAGCTAAACTTGTCAAAATACATCTGAGTGTTCTAAATAACTTTTAAAGTCCTGGTGTAGTTGGCTGGCTTGGTGGTTGCTGACTTGGTCCAGTAGTTGGTTGGCTTTCTTGTTCCTGACTTGGTCCTATAGTTGGCTGACTTTCAGGTTGATGACTTGGTCCTGGACATTGTGGGCAAGTATTTCTTTTATGACCAACCTGCTTACATATGGAACATCTCTTACGAGTTCCATTTTGTTTTAGCTGTGTGTCATCCTTCTTTAGCTCCCAAGTCTCTTCTCTTCTTTTTTGGTCTACTAGGTAACACCCTTTTAGGTGGAGGCAAAACATCAGGATGAGAAGTCATTTCCCATAGGTGATGACCGTTGACAGGGTATATCATTGGAATGTATGTTTTTTGGTATGTTACCCTTCTAAACCAATTTGAGACGTAGTCTTCTCCATTGATGTTCAAAAATTTCATGGCAGCTAGTGCATGACAACATGAGATTCCTATTAAAGTCCACTTTCTGCAACTGCATTCCACTTTATCTAAGTCAACCACATACTTCTCATCAATTATTGAAGTGTGTTTGACCTCAAAAATTTTCATACCTGACCAACTACAACCAAACAAATTAAAATTAGTATTTGAAGTAAAAATGTTAAAACATCATCATGAAGTCCAGATTCTAATGTGGTGATGTTCACATACCTAGGTATCCAAAATTTCGTCATGTGCAATTCCTTTTCAAATCTTTTTTAACCTTTGGGCAAAGACAACCTTCAAATTTTGTTATTTTATGTCTATTTGTTGCCCATCTCTTCATGATGTAGATACGAATGTCTTCCATCATTGTGATGATGGGTTTGCCTCTTGCATGTACTATGACACTGTTAAAAGCTTATGACATATTATTGACTAATGTGTCACACACAGCTTTACCCGTAAACCTTGAATGTGACCAATATCTAATTAAACAAATTTGAAGTCAAATATATCAACACAGAATTTGAAATAAAGTACTTATAAAAAACTGAGTTGCAAACAACCAAGTTTTTAACATACCTTGGTGGAATTGCTAGCAAGTGTTTAAAGGCATCTGGATTGACATCTTTAATTTCTCTCATCACTGTCTCCCATGCTTGAGGGTGTGTTGATGATGCTGCTTTCCATAATAGACGTCTTAGAATATGACCAGGAAATTTCTTCCTAAAATTTGCATAAATGTGGAGCACACAAAATCTGTTCTCCACACCAGGTAGAAGTTCTTGTAATGTTGACACAAGTCCCTATCAAAGTAAAAAGATGAAGCTATAGAACTTATAATACAACACATGAAGGTTTCAAAGTTATAATACAAGACATGGGCAACATTACTCACTTTTTGTTGATCTGAAATATATGTGATTGTTGAATAAAGCTCCTGGCCACCAAGATCATCAATAAGCAATTCTAAAAACCACTGCCAACTGTTCTTATTCTCCACCTCAACAACAGCATATGCAAAGGACACATTTGCTCATTCCCATCTCTTGCAACCACAGTTAACAACTCACCTCCATATTTTCCTTTTAGGAAACAACCATCTAAACCTATAATAGGCCTACAAGACACGAAGTTGTCCTTACAGCCCTTCAAACACACATACATTCTCTTGAAAATTCTATTGTCCTCATTAGGTTCAACCTTAAGTTTGACAGTTGAACCAGGATTAGACCGAAGCAACTTGTTTGCATAGTCATAGAGTCTTCTATATTGTTCTTTAAAATCACCTTCTATTTGCTTAAAAGCCATTACTTTTTCCCCACACGTTGTAGACCGAGAAACACCAATGTTCCACTTCTTAGAAACTTTGTTTTGGAGGTTATATAGATTAATATTTGGATTCTCTTTTATACTCGTCTCTAACCTCCCACTCAACCATTTTGAAGTCATTAATCGGATGTTAAATTCCTACTGCATGTGTGCATGTCTATACTCTTCCTTAGCTACCATGTATTTTCAGATGCCTTATATGCACAGTATGCATACCATGGACATTTTTCTTTTGCACCAGAACATCTCACACATACCCTTCTTTTGTCATTTTTATAAACTTTTAATTTCCTTCCATTCTCTACTCCATACGTTCTTATAGCTTTTGTAAAATCTTTTTTGTCAAGGAAATACGTACCCACTTCCCATTTATATTGTTCCATACTTTTGGGCATTGAAAAAATCTCAAAATCCATGTAACCATCTCTATCATCATCTGTGTTGTCACTTTCAACAATGTTGTTCAAACTCTCAGATTCCCAATCACTTTCGGATAAACCCCTAGGTCCACCATTTTCTACTTGGTTAGTAGGTTCAAATATAACACATTCCACTTCATCTTCATCCTCATTCAAGACATCCTCTTCGGACCCATTCCAACTTGTAACATCATACCCATCAACTTCTACATCAGCCTGACCCTGTCCCTCAACATCATTACTATATACCTCAGCCACTCCCTCTACCTGAACTTGTACATCACCCTCTACATCAGTCACTACCTCAACTTCAACTTATACCTCACCTTCTACCACCTTATCTACATCAGCAACTGCCTCAACATGAACTTCTACTTCATCTTCTACCACCTCTTCTACATCAGCCACTGCCTCAACTTGAACTTCTACCTCATCTTCTACCACCTTATCTAAATCAGCCAATGCCTCAACTTCAACTTCTATCTCAACTTCTACTTTTACTTCAGCCTCTACCTCAGGCTCTACATGACACACTCCCTCAACCTCTACTTCACCAACTGCTTGAACCTCTGCTTCACCCACTGCCTGAACCTCAGCTTCACTAACCTCTCCCTCAACTTCCTTTTCAGCCCCCTCTATCTCAACTTCTACTTCACCAATATGTCTCTCAATTTCTTGTTGAGAAGAGTATTCCAACTCTACAAGATACTGAGGCTCAGAGACCATGTGTACAACATAAATGTGAGCTTGACCACTAAACATAGCAATATTGACTACATGACATGCACCTTTGTCATCTGATAACAGTTCCAAACAATCTTCTAAAACAGGACCACAACCCAAATAATACCACAACTTCTTTACATTCCTATAACCCTTCTCCTTAAGAATGGTTAATATTTCAAAATAACTCCAACAATCTCGATCAATTTTTAAAGTTGTGGTTTGACCATAGTGGTATCTGAATGTCCCATTATTCTCAAATTTTCTCGCATGGTGAAAGACGATTTCAACGTCTGAGTTGGCCATCTAAACTAATATAAAAAATGTTTATAGTTAATCTATGCTTAACCCAAATGTTATCTACCCAAAAAACAACTAAAACAAAGCAAAAGAACAATTACAACAATAAACAAATTTTGTCCACACAATAGTAAGGGGGACCCACAACCACAATGCTGCAACACTGTTCATAGCACATGCGCAGATAATGGGGGATAGTAAACAGAAAAAGCATACACAGGTAACACCCTTTTATGGGGGGACCACAGCGACAACAACAAAAGCTAAATTCAAAAGCTACCATAAACGCAACTTGGAATCGCGCTTTTTGTAATACCCACCAACATGATTTCTAAAAATGCGAGTCCAAATCCAACGTACAACGATCTCTACACGATCTCTGTCTTCACAATGTAACCCAAGTGCGACAACGACTCTATCTTCTCTCGCAGAAATCCAATTGCCCTCAACTCGCATAAATGACCCCTAAATCACATTTGCCCCAAATTATAAAACCCTAACTTAATTAATCATATTCTCTGTTACTCCCTTACACGTCGTTATTCACAAAATCAATATACTGACACGTTTCACATAACTGATGCCACATCATTAATGCATTAACTCTGTTTGGTGATACTTAACGGAAGGGACACATTAGATGCAAATTTATCTAACTGTGGACATATTCCAAACACTTTTAAAAATGGGGACAAAATTGAGATTAGGCAACGAAAGTGGGGACCAAAGAGGCTATTAAACCTTGACATTTAGACTGTTAAGCATAATTATTTCAAATCATGTCAATTTGCGGAGGTTATAAAAAACCTCCGAAAAAAAAACCTCCACTATATATCTTTTTTTTGTAGTGATTTGTAAAGGTCTTGAAAGGTTTTATAGGAACATTGTTGACCGGAAGGATAAATCTGGAAAATTAGTTCACAGGACAACAATGAAGCTGATTAAGACTGTGCACTAATCGACTGTATTTCAACAAGGGCTTAAAGATTCCAAAAACTGGAATATCTAATATCTTTAACTCTTGATATTTGTGCTATAAACTGTTTTTTACTATCTCTGTTACATGTATTGTAATGATAAAGAAATGAACCTGTTTTTGATGAGTGAAAATTAAATCATTGATGCTTTGATATTAGTGTGACATATCTGATATGCTTAGTTGTTGATATATGTTGTAATGTGCTCTGATACTGATTTTGTATACTGCATTATGTATCTGTAACTTGAGGTGAATACATGCATAATGACAAGGGGAGTACTGCATATCATTCATAAAATTCACATGCCTTCATTTCAAGGGGAGGGATTTTTTTAATTCATGTGAATATCTGTGTAAGGGGGAGCATCATAATCTGCTTAAAATGTTATATTTGATGCATCTCTGTGATTGATAATATGCAAATCAATTACCTTGTACTTACCTTTTTTGCTAATGCCTAAAGGAGGAGAATTTTGATGATTGTGATTGATTGTTTACATGTGCTTAATTGTGCAACATGGTTGATTATCAATCATTGTTGTGCATCATCAAAAAAGGGAGGAGATTGTTGAGACTACTGACATATCAGTAATATCTCTGTTTGTTTTTTATGATGACAACACATAATTGATAACACATGTTTATTCTGTTATATTGTGTTACACTGTGTTACATGTTCTATTGCTTACATGCTATATGTTTTAATCACTATGCAAATCTGTTTAATGCATTGAGAACATGATTGTGTTGACACATTGCATTTCACTGTGCTATATAATTGATTTTATTGATGAATGCATGTCTGATGTTTTATAAAAGGAAAACCACAAGCACTTATGTTGAACTTTTAATCGTGTGGCAAAACAACAGTTTTAAGTTGACTTCATTATGGGGTGAGTCGATTAAAACTCGTGTCTTTGTACAAACCATTTTCAAAGTGTGCTGTGAGATTTTCAAAGTGAAAGTTTTTCAAAACTTTCTTTAACTATGTTATATAGTCAACTACATGCAACCTGCATTCGAGTAAGTTTGTTACAGTTTTGAAATTCTGTTAATGCTTGTATTAAATATTACAACGACTATATTTTTAAATATGTTGACCAAGCTTTTATTGTGATTCGACTGCATTAATTGTAAATTCAATTAACTGCATTGATTGTTGCTAACTGCTTTAACTAAACTATGATATTCGACTACATTAGTAGCAAAGTCTACTAAAATGCATCTGAGATGTGTTTATCTATATATTGACGCGAATTTGAATTCTGTAAGAACTTTTGTGCATTCTAACATTTTCATTTTCATTACATAAAGGTGTGATCTTACAGAGAAGAGGAAAACGCTCCAAGAATCATGATTGAAAGTGTGAATATCAACTTGTGATTTCTTGTGAAGCAAGATTACTGGGATTTCAAAGAGCTGATCAAATCTGCACATAGAGGTGTTGCTGGAAGATCAAAGGTTACAATCTATACAAGATTGGGTTATTTTCCTGTTGTGATTACAGGAAGAAGAATGTGCGACGTTCTTTTCTTTGAGGGGTTTCTCAAAGGTTTGAAGACGGCAGGAGATGGGACATCTTGCTGCTGGTCTTTGTGTGTTGTATGCCTATATTTTGATTAGAGGGTTAGAGAGGTGTTTTATATTTTTGACGTGGAGGTCTCTATAAAAGCCTTGTTGTAGAAACCTTGATCATTATAGTGCATTTGCTTCCTGGTGAGGAAGGACACTGGATGTAGGCTTGGCCGAACCAGTATAAAAAGCAGTGTTTGATTTTTTTATCCCTACACTTTTACTTATTCGACTCTGTATTGCTTTTAATTAACTTTATTTCTGCTGTAGTTAAAAATCTTTTTCTTTGTGTTTCAAGAAAGTTTTTAAAGTCATCTACTTTGCGAAAAAGATTTAAAGAAAACATTGTTTTTGTATTTCACCAATTCACCCCCTCTTGGTGTTGAAAATTAAGCCATTCTATTTTAAGACAATTAAATTTCCGCTGCATTGAAAATCTTTTAACTTGCATTTCAAGAAAAGTATAAAAGGATCTCTTTTGGTGAAAATTTTTTGAAAGTTTTAAATTTTATACTTCACTAATTGACCCTCACTCTTGGTGTGAGAAATTGAGTCATTCTTTTTTAAGAGAATGCACAATTAATGTAATTGATTCTCATTTAATGTTAGTAAAACATATTCAAAAATATGATTGTTAAAGCATTTTTGACTAAGCTGAAAACAGTTGTCAAAAGATAACAAACTTAATTGATTACATAAATGTGTAATCGATTAAGTTTAACACTTAAACAAATTTTGAAAACTTGTTATCTTCAAAAACTCATCACAACACGTTTGAAAATGATATATGCAAAGACACGAGTTTTAATCTCTTCACCAACTAATGTAATCGATTCAAACTTGTTGTTTTGCCACAGTTCAAAACTTAAGCTTTTGTGCTTGTGATTTTCATCACTTAGAAACATACAATATGCATACAAGGATATAATCAGATCATAATCACAGTAGTATGCAAAAGCAACAATATGTCCAACATATGCATTAATTAGCAATAAACATTTATATATCTAAATATGTATTAAACACAGAAAACACATTTTTGTGGTGTCATGACAACGTCTGTGTTGTTACAGTCAATGTGTTGTCATCATAAATAACAAACATAAGATTTGGGTTCAGCACTCACACGGCTCCCTTATCAACAATTTTGATACATTTTAAAATCTTTTATCTCCTGAATTTATTGAGATTTTCTTATATTCTATTTATGAATTTGTTTTCTTCATAATTATTTAAATTTCTAATTTTTTTCCATTCTTTTACAGCCATAGGAAGGCATGATTGAACTATTGGGTTTTGAATCTAAGCCTGTTGGGGTCTTGAATTTTTACACAAGTGTGAGTATGTCATTCAGTGCATTTTCTTGTTTCCTTTGTATTTTTCTAATTATATATTATTTTCATATTTCTTCATTTATTAAATATTATATAAATATCAAGTATTGGTATTTCAAGAAATCCCTTGAGAAAGTATCGGTTGGAAAATCAACTAAGATAGCTAGGCAAGTTGTAGGCTCCCTCGTGCTAGTATTGCTCACCCTTTTCTGATTACTTTTACTATTGTAAAATTGTGTTCGAAGTTCCCACTTGAAAATTAACCTTTTCTGTTACAGTTGAAAGAGATAGAGAAAGGGTTAGAGTGGGAAGGGATTCTTATGGGTTGTGAAAAGGCCATTAGAAGAGGAGGGAGTAAAGCAGCATCAGGAAGCAGCAAAGCTAGGGGATCAATTCGACTTGGCTTTAGTGTTGCCAGATGGGTTCCTTGAGAAGACCAAGGATCGAGGCATGGTGGTCAAGGTCTGGGCACCGCAAGTGGAGGTGCTGAGTCGTGAATCGGGGGGGGGGGGGGTTGTGAGTCACTACAGGAGGAACTCAGTGTTGGAAGGGGTGGTGGCGGGGTGTCGATGGTTGCATGGCCACTGTATGCAAAGCAACATGTGAACAGGGAGGTGGTGGTGTGAGATATGAACGTGGTTGTTGGTGTGAATCAGAGGGTACGAGATGGGTTTGTGAGTGTAGAGGAAGTAGAAAAGAGAGTGAGGGAAGTGATGGAGACAAAGGAGATCAGAGATAGAAGCTTCAAGCTCAAACAAAAGGTGGGAATGCCAATGGGACCAATGAGATTATAACTGGAAACAGTTTCTCAGAACAAAGGTTGCATTTCAGGCGTTCAAAGCAGAAAGAGCAGCAAAAACAACAACATGGGTTCTTGTTCTTTAGAAAATGGCATTTAATTCAATTAGGATGATGAAGTCTTCTTGGCCCGCGAATCCTTGAAATTTGGAAACGAAATTGCCTCGACGAATTTAGAGAGCTAGCTCTCTGTGTTGTGCGCTACTGAAATGGAAGAGAGAAAAAATTGAATTTGGAGAATCGGTGACGACTACAACAGGCAAATGCAAAACATTCATGAGTCATGAACGTGCATTCTTCCTTAGCATTAATTTAGGTAATTAGTTTCATTGCATGTTAGAGGAGCAGAAGAGCAGGAAAAGTGAGAAAGAAGAACAAAAAAAGTTGGAACATTGCAGGAAATGCAGAGGAGAGAGAAGAAAAAGTGCAGGTTCTTTGCCACGTCACCTGGGAGTGAACTCCGTTTATAACAGAAGAGATCTAATTGATACAATTTATACTACTTTGGAATAAAATAAGAGCATTTTTAAAACCGGATACTAAACAGAAATTCACCTCTTAACATGGAAACGAAGTAAGCATTTAAGCCTTTATTTTAGAAACTCTTTTACTTTATTTGGTAATTTACTTTCTGCGTTTTATTTTGTTGTTATCATTTCTATTTCTTGAATCACCACATGTGTCACTTTTCATTTTAGCACATTTCATATACATTTCATCCATAGTTATCGCAGTCTCATTTATAATTTTTGTAAAGAACCAAATAAGAAATATAAAAATATTGACTTGTTATGCAAGATATTCTTGTGAAAATTTAGGTGAGAAAATGATCAAATTCATTGGGCGTGTGGGTAAGATTGATGCACCAAAACAATATCCTTTACATCAAATTAATCATGTGTATCGATACTGAATTGGGAAAACATTTCAATTGAGATTGAAAACCAATGTTTGATAATTTTGTGAAAAAGAACTTACATAAAGACAATTTAGTCGGAAAAAAAGTAGCGAAAATTGATCGAGACTAAAGCTCTTAGAAATACATCAACATTTCTTCTTTTGTTTTATTAACATCAACATTAGCTTCCGATCAAAATCAAACATATTTTTTTCAATCTATGTTAGTAAAAATTGTCCTTCAAACAATATTCTTCAATTTTAGCTTTTAACAAATATAGGATAAGTTATTTTTTATTGATGTCAATGCGATTTTTTCTTCTATCAATCCACCATAATATTAATAATATGAATTTTTAAGCTTACATAAATTAGAAATAATCCTAACTCACTATTCCTATCACGCCCAATATCTTACATCCTTCAACGATCAAGATTTAAGACAATTTACATACTCATTTTATCTTTTATCCTTTAACAAGTTTTTTAAAAACAAAATCATGACAGAACACAAGCTCTAAAAGGAACAATACCTTATATTAAATGTGATTAACCCTAGCGATATTATTCAATGAACTTTAGATTAAAACATTATTATCTATGTTGGGAAAAAACTCCCTATTCTAGTATACCCAATAATATCATATAAAATAATATCACATAAATTAGAAATCGTGACAGAAAAAGTAATTTAAATATTTTTTTCTTCTTCTATTCTTTAAGGTGTTTTTTAAAACTAAAACAATGACATATAGATTCTGAAACGAATAATACTTCATATGAACGATTATTGACTATAATAATAATAATAATGTCACTTGATATATTTAAAATGATAACACCAATATTAATCACAAATAATAAATAAATACTTTTATTTTAATAAATGTAAATCAATGATAGTTTTTCTTCTGTAAGAAATACTTACAAAAATACTCAACTTTATAGATAATTTAAAATATTACAAATCATTATAATTATATATATATATATATATATATATATATATATATATATTTCTTTACAGAAGAGAATGAAAAAAAGTGAAGATGGTTATTTGGTGGGTGAAGATGAGAAAGAATGTTGTTTATGGTAGAAAATAGTGGTAGGGTAGGCCTAGGGAGCATAGTGGTTTAGAGGTCTGCGTGTTGGTGGCGGCCTGGGACGAGAGCGAGGGGTGATGAACTCGATAGGGGCAATAGGAGGTGGTTGCCTCTTTAGCAGGCGACCTGAAGATTCGGGACTAGGACTAGTCTGTTCAGGAAGTGGTGGTGGTGGTGGTGGGTTCAAATCTTGCACAGGCGAACCTTCACCAGTGAACTCGGCAAGTCTTGTAGGGGCGAGGATGGTGAGTATAAGGAACAAAACTAGCGTCCCAGAGTAACCCATCTTCCTTTCATAATTAGGCTTAATACCTGTTTTTGTCCCTCTTTTTAAGGGAAATGTTCACTTTCATCCTACCTTTTTCAAAAAGTTCAATTTGGTCCCACGTTGTGAAAAAAGTGTCCAAGTTAATCATTTTTTGTCACGGCGTTAAATATTTAACGATTCTGCTGCCAGCTAGGAGTGTGGTGTGCAACGTGGCTTTTTACTTGCGTAACGTGGCAGTGACAGTTTAGGGTTTAACTGAGAACGTGGCAGTGAGATCAAAATTGTGATTGTTAGGGTTTGATTTGGTTTGGGTATTTCGAAATTGGTCTCTGAGGATAAGCATTTTGGAGAACCTGCAAATCAAATTTGGGTGAAAGTGAAGGTGAAATCTGCAGAGGATATCGAATTCCGCAAATCAAATCAGGTTAGAGGTTTTTCGAAAATGTTTTCATTGTTGTCGCGTTTGAGGGGGTTTAACTATGGGTGAAAGGTGAAATTGTTTTATGTGGAAAGTTGTCTTCTTTTGATGCATGATAGTGGTCCCATAGGTCTTACTTGAACTAAAATTAGTGGTCCCCTGTTTGCATTTGCAGGGTTCGGGTAGGGATGTCTGATGACATGTTTCGGGTAGTGGTCCACCATGGTGGGACCTTGATCAAAGAAGTCCCCTTTAATTATATAGGGGGAGAGATAACTAATTGGGACGTAGACCCCGATAAATGGTGTTATTTTGGAGTTTTAGGTTCACTTAACGATATGGGATACATGCAAGTAGAAGAATTATATTACAGTGTCCAACATGTTCTACATAAGGTTGATGATGATAAAGGAGCTATGAACATGATAAATGTGGCTAAGTATTTGGGGGAAGTGAACCTGTATGTTGTGCATGGGGTGGAGGAAGCAACTATCTTACAAAATGATGAGAATGAGATTCTTTTGCTATGTGAAGGTCATGCAGAAAGTGGTGAGGATAGTGGCGTAGGAGGAGAAGCACATGTTGAGGGTGGTGAAGAAGGAATGGAAGACGTAGTGGAGGGTGCAGTGGAGGTTAAGAATGAGGATGCACGGGATGTTGAGAATGTAAGTGAAGGATTGGAGGTTCAGAAGGAGGATTTACTGGATGTTGACAATGAGGATTGGTTGGATGTTGAGCATGACGATGCATTGGAGGTTGAGAAGGAGGATTCAGTGTATAATGAGGATGTTCAGCATGAGGATGCAGAAGATGATGAGGTTGCAGTGGCGGTTGAGAATGAGGATGAAGTTGAGAGTGTAAGTGAGGCTGAAATTGAGGTCGAAAGTGAAGAAGAAGTGGAAGTGAACAGTGATGATGCAGCAGGAATGGATGATTTGAGGGGTGATGAATACGTGGATGATGAAGACAGTGAAAAAGAAACCCAACAGTGTAGGGGGTTGTCAGATGATGAGTGGGAGTCTGATAAGCTTTTAACTCCTGAAAATAGTGCAAGTGAGGAGGATGACAATGATGATACAATAGATGTAGGTCCTTTTTCAAAATATGTAAAGCAGAAGTCCATGGCAGATTACAAGTGGGAAGTGGGCACTATTTTTACTGACAGGGAAGAGTTTAAGGATGCTATTAGAAGGTATGCTGTTCATGCTGGGAGGGATCTAAAATTTATGAAAAATGATAACCGTAGGGTGAGGGTGACATGCATGGGTGGCCAAGGTAAGTGCCCATGGCTAGCTTATTGTGGTTATTTGCCATCACGAAAGATTTGGCAATTGAGGAAGATAATTGATACTCATAGTTGTAGTAGACAACTTAATATTAAACTGATGAATGCTAAGTGGTTAAGTCAAGAAATAGATACATCTTTAGTTGAGAATCCTAGTTTAAAGGTGAGTGATATTCGTACTAAAGCATTAAGAAAATGGAATACAAATGTTACAATATCCAAGGCAAGAAGGGCAAAGTTAATTGCCACAAGAATGGTTGAAGGAGATTTCATAGAACAATATAAAAGGGTGTACGACTATGGACATGAGCTGTTGAGGTGTAATCCAGGCTCAACAGTGCAAATTAAAGTTGACTCTCATAATGGTGACCCAATCTTTCAAAGAATGTATGTTTGTCTGAAAGCTTGTAAAGATAGTTTCATAAGTTGTAGGCCCATTATATGTTTAGACGGATGTTTTTTGAAAGGTGTTTACAAGGGGGAGCTGCTCACTGCTGTTGGTAGGGATCCAAACGACCAAATGCTTCCCCTTGCCTATGCAGTAGTAGAAGTGGAGAACAAAGACAGCTGGACATGGTTTTTGCAATTGTTAATTGAAGACCTTGGGGGCAGTGAAGTATGTGGAGGGTGCACATGGATGTCAGACCAGCAGAAGGTATAGGATATGGTTTTTGCAATTTAGTTAATGATTTTGTATACGATATGGTTTTATTACTAAATTTAATTGTGCAGGGGTTAGTCTTAGCTATCCAAGAGCTTTTGCCTCGGGCAGAACAAAGATACTGTTTAAGGCACCTGTATGCAAACTTTAGGAAAAGGTTTGGTGGGCAGGTATTAAAAAATCTGATGTGGAGTGCTGCAACCACCACATATCCCCAGGCTTGGGAGAGAGAAATGCTGAAAATTAAAGAAGTCAATGTTGAAGCATAAATACCTCATAGCCATTCCCCCAAGGTAACCCATTAGCCATTATATACACATTACTATCACAGATGTATTGTAACCCATTTGAGAAATCTTATTACCACAGGTTTTGGTCAAGGTCTCGCTTCACAGCTCAACCAATGTGTGATACCCTTGATAACAACATCACTGAAGCTTTCAACAGTGTCCTCATTCATGCAAGAGGAAAACCAATTATAACAATGATGGAGGATATCAGATTGTATCTCATGAAAAGGTGGGCCACCAACAGAAGCAAGGTGGCATCTATGGAGTTCACAATATGCCCAAAGATAAAGAACAGGCTTAAGAAAGAATGTAATTTGTCTAGATTTTGGCTGCCAAGGTAATCTTATTACCACAATTTATATACATCTTCTTATTTACGTTCATTGATGTGTTTTATTTCTTTCAGTTGGGCTGCACGAAAGATTTTTGAGGTTAGGCACACTTCATCTGTTGGGAACAAGTTCACAGTGGATCTGGACACTAAAGAGTGTAGCTGCAGAAAGTGGATGATCAGTGGCATCCCATGCTGTCATGCAATTGCAGCAATGAACTACTGTAATGTTCATCCAGATAATTTTATACCCAGTTGGTTCAGAAGATCCACATATGAAGAGGTGTATGCGTCCATAATTTTTCCACTCAATGGTCCCCAACTATGGCAAACCACAAATTTCAATGATGTACTACCACCACTGATAAGGAAGTTGCCTGGGAGGCCGAAGAAAAAACGCAAGTTGGAGGCATGGGAGTTAACTAAGGATGACACTCAAATGCGTGTTGGAGGGCATAGGAAAAAGTGTAGCATTTGCCGTCAGACAAAGCACAACAGGAATAACTGCCCTTTACGGCCCCAACCAGCAGAAGCAAACCACCCACCAGAAGCAACCCAGCCACCAGAAGCAACCCAGCCACCAGAACCAACTCAGCCAACACAAACAACCCAGTCATCAGAAGCAACCCAGCCAGCAGAAGCAACCCAGCCAACACAACCAACACAACCAACCCAACCACCTCCAACTTCCCAAGCATCCCGTCCACCAAAATTCAGAGTCAGAAGAAAAGATAGATAGATAGTTCTGGATCTTTATTATGTACTGTACGGTCTTATTTTGGTAACAGACATGTATTGTCTTTTTAGATGAATTGGAGGATATATGTATTGAATATCATGTACTTTGGTGACAAACCTAAACTGCGTTTATTTCATTAATCAAAGTGCTTTCATCATGTTTTGGTCAAAGCTTGTATTTAGATTTCTAATATGTGCCATTAGTCACTTCTTAAAATGCATTATTGGGTGTTAGAGGACGAGCGTCCTCAGCTAGTGGAGGCAACAGGGCTGAACGAGCGAAGCGAGGACGAGCGTCCTCAGCTAGTGGAGGTAACGAGGGCCGAGGACGCGCGTCCTAATCGCGCGGAAGCGGAGCAAGCGGGGCAACGAGGGGCAAGGACGAGCGTCCTAAGCGAGTGGAGGCAACATGGCTGAACGAGCGAAGCGAGGACGAGCGTCCTCAGCTAGTGGAGGTAACGAGGGCCGAGGACGAGCGTCCTAATCGCGCGGAAGCGGAGCGAGCGGGGCAACGAGGGGCAAGGACGAGCGTCCTAAGCGAGTGGAGGCAACAGGGCTGAACGAGCGAAGCGAGGACGAGCGTCCTCAACTAGTGGAGGTAACGAGGGCCGAGGACGAGCGTCCTAATCGCGCGGAAGCGGAGCGAGTGGGGCAACGAGGGGCAAGGACGAGCGTCCTCAGCTAGTGGAGGTAACGAGGGGCGAGGACGAGCGTCCTAATCGAGCGGAAGCGGAGCGAGCGGGGCAACGAGGGGCAAGGACGAGCGTCCCGAGCGAGCGGAGCGAGGACGAGCGGAGCAAGGACGAGCGTCAAGTTGTGATATTGTGTATTGGGATACCCAGAGTGGCAGTAATAAGGAGTTTTTATTCAGTTAAGTACCATTGTCAATAGCGAGAGGCAAGTTACGTACTCAGGCACGTAACACTGAGTCATATGCATTATTGGGTTGACATGTTTCAACATCTTTAAACCAAATGGAGAGCTTGTATTTAGATTTGTAATATGTGCCATTAGTCCTCAATCATATGCATTATTCGGTTCACCTGTTTCAACATTTTTAAACCAAATGGGGGACTGATTCGAACATTTTGTACATTGCATTGCATAACTGATGTTACACCAACCAAAACACCTTCCCATTGTCAACGTACTTCTTTCAAGCATCCAAATACATAACAGGTATTAAGCCAGCTTATAACAAATACCCAAATTCACGATCTAACTAAATCAACCTAACCACAACTTCAAAATTACAAGGTCAACCACAATAAACACACACAAAGCTATAACTAACAACTTCATCATTTTCTGGATTTTTTGCAAATCCTTCACTGCATTTTCCAGCTCGCTTATTCTCTTCAGAATTGTGCAATCTTTTTCATCCACGTTGTCTTCACAACACCACTTGAAAAAGTTACAGCAGCTCCCAATTGAAGATCCACCCTGTTATTCACCATGTTAGGGAATCTATGAACAAATGCATCAAATCAACTAAAGAAAACATTAACTGACAAGGGTATACTTAAAACCTTGTAATGAGGACAACCCCAAAAATTTCTCCCAGCATTCTTCGTGGTTCTGGCCACTTTCATTACTGCAATATCACCACAGTAACAAGTAGGGATTAACCCACCTCTAATGTCAGAAATTGGCTCAACCCTTGAAAAAGAAGCTGTTGTTGGAAAAATAACCCTGAACCGGTGAATGAATCAAAATTCATTATCTTTGGAGGAATTACACTTCTTGTATAGAAATCAGCTGCATAGTTCTCCATTTGATGACTGTGAGTGAAAAAACGCCGCTGATCTAATTGTTCCTCTATAGATGGTCTAACATGAGGTGCATCTTCTGCCTCATTGACAGTTTCTTTTCCCTTACGGGTTCTTTTTGACCTTCTTGTTGATGATGATGCCATCTGAGAATTTGTTCAACAACAAGCTCTTTATTAAAACAACAAAAAAGGATATGATAACACAGTAGTTCTATATAACGATAAAATCAAGAAATGATACATATTCAACCAAATCATTACATCGTTAATATAATAGAAGTAAAATATTACATCCACCATAGAAAAATAATAAGTCATAATTAAATCACTAATACAGAATTGCGTCCTTATACTAATAGTAGTAAGTCATATATGGAAATTCTTAACAGTCACCGCCCGATATCATTTTATATAATTTGTTCCACCGCTTATGTGGTGGCAATCCCATCAACCTCTTCGTGCATGTCGGGTTTCGACATAAGAAATCATAGCACTGCTCTAGCAAATTATCGTCACTGATGTTCATAGCAGTCAACATTTCATAAATGTCCGCCTCAGTATATGTGTAATTGGGGGTGCGACAAAGAATCTCGGTTTGGGAACGTAGTATTTCATTTCTGTCCTCCATCGCTGATACTTGACGCACGGCGGCATCAGAAATTACCCCAAAATGTACATTTGATGAGCTTAGTACATTTGCAAACCCATCCAGACTAGTGTTCAACTTATCAAATTGGGTATCAATAGAATCCACCATAGGTGCCTTCCTTTTCGAGCCTCGTGAGGAAGAAGTCCCACCAGATGGGACGGAAGGCACAGATTGAGTCTGGGCCGGACTATATTCATCAACAGATGGAGGAGGCGATGGTGGAGTTGGGTCTCTGTATCCTGTCCACTGAGACTGTTCTGGAATGAACTCAACATTTTCATTCAAATCAACAGTTACATGAGGACCAACACATTGTCTTCGAGCTTGACGAGCAGTTCGAACACCACTCCCAGTAGCTCGATCAGCTGCCCATAACTCTACCATTAAATCGTAGTGTTTTATACTGTTAACTCTCCACTTCGCCGCAGCTGGCCGCGACTGCAACAACAAAGACAATAAACACACTGCTTTATATTAAGTATATTAAGGATCCACATAAAAAATAAGTATTTTTATAAATACCTGAATCAGGTCAAGCCAGACTTCGTCCTCAGCATGAAATGTCATGCTTACTGGATTCCAAGCAAATCCACTCAATCCAGAGAACAAGTCATGCACCTCACGCCATTTATCCTTTAACACTTTCTGACGATTTTTCACATTATTTTTTGTAACTGCGACATACCCAGCGCTGTGAAGATGATCAACTATGTTAGTATATGCTTGGGTTGTCCAGCTTCCATCAACCCTATTACCCATTCTTGATTCCTCGATCATGCAGTGTAGTAGACGTGCGTCCATGTCCTCTGTCCATTTCATGAACTCTCTAGTAGGACCAGAGGACAGAATGGCGGGTGCCTTACCCCTATTCATTTTATACCTAAAGAGTCAACAAATATGTTGTAAGTTAACATAAAACATCCTTAATAATATGTTCTTCTCATACAGATAAAAATAAATTAAAATACAATACAATCAAATACAATAACTACGATGCTTGGTAATCACGCCACATTTGATCAGCTATACAATCCCTAATACTACTTCCAATCCTATGGTCGTCTTCTCTAACTTGAGATGAAGGCTGATCATGTTCTTCCCTTTCATTCAACTCGTTATCAACTTCATCGAGTAAGGAGTCTTCGTTATCCACGCCCCGAATGAAGTTGTGTAATATACAACAAGCTAGTATGATATTAGTCATCGTCTCCAATCCATAGTGTGGTTCAGTGCCACTTCCAATGATAGGGAATCTTTTTTTCAACACACCAAAAGTTCTTTCAATTACGTTTCTCAACGACGAGTGCCGATGATTAAACAACTCCCGTGCATTTTGTGGTCCTCTGCGTGTATATTCTTTTAGGTGATATCTGACGCCTCTATATGGAGTCAAAATTGTGCTTTTCAACATGAAACCTGCATCACCTAGGTAGTATTTTCCTACAATTTTCCACATTCAAAGGTAATTAGCCACTACTAAATAGCCTCATGGACATCGATGGTTTACACACTCACGTTGGGGGATAACCAACGGATCATCTCGATCAAGAGCATTTTTCAATATTCTTGAATCGGATGCAGTGCCTTCCCATCCAGCAAGAACGTAGGTGAATTTCATGTCGAAATCACACGCCGCAAAGACATTTTGTGTTGGCCAATCTTTTCTTCCTCGAAATCTCGGAGCTTCAGAACTTGGAACCCTTACCCTAACATGAGTACCGTCTACGGCCCCCAAACAATCCTAAACATAAAAATATTAACTCATCATATGTCTCATAATTTGTTATCATCCTTGTTCAAATAACATTAACAGATGTAATCAAATCACTACCTTAAAATATGGATAAAATCGATTGTTGTTCAACACATGTGGATGAACCTCATTTCCTGATGGTTGTATTAGAAATTCTGATTCTAAACTTAAGATAGCGTCCAACACATTGTGAAAGTGTTTGCTAACCGTCGAACCTGATCGATGGAAGAAAAAGGCCACACTACGATTCTTAACATTATGACCAATTATATGAAGAAATTCAGCAACTTGTTCCTCCACGGTCGACCGAATTGCGTCCTTCACTAACCCAGTTGATCTTACTCTCTCACAAAGATTAATAAATGCCTCTGGACCCATCCAAATAATGTCGCGGCAACGATGAGTATGCACAAGATATGACATTAACTGCTCCCTACGACGGTCTCTATCAGGTAGGTAATTGCTTACACTACTGGAATCAGTGGAGTACATATTCAAGATACTGAATGTGTGTGCAACAATGCATAACATTGTGATTGCCGCAAGTGATGTGGTTATTTGTAAGTGTTGACGTATCATTCCAATAATCTTGAAGTCTACACCAACCACATCATCATCTATATCTTCACGATCCAAATATGATAAATCTAGATTTTCTTCCATCTATATGTACTTAAACAAAATTACATACAATTAATTTTATCTAACTTTCATATGATCATTAAACATACTTCATTCATTCATACATTCATATATCATATCTTAATATATAAAAAAAACATTTTAGATAACAAAAAAAAAATATTATACGTTAAATAAACATAATACATTGCAACAATATTAAAATATAAAACCCTATTATATTAACATAATAAGTTCTAAAAAAATATAAGTAAAATAACATGCAATCCTGTATTCATTATAAATAAATACTTCAAACAGTGATGAAGAAATACCTCTTGAAGCCTTAACAATATATAATAGAGATTGATTGAATATAATTTTAATGATCCTCAATTGATGCTGAAAATTTCTACACCAGATTCACCACTTCAAATCTTAAAATTTCTCCACCAGATTCACCACTTCAAATCATAAACTTCAAAGCCTCACCTTAATAAAACAAACATCACACAGTAATTAGGAATATATCAATATATTGGCCAATAATACAACAAAAAAAATTTTTCACCATCATATACCTTTAATCAAACTCAACTGTTCCAAGAACCACAACAAAACTTCCCTGCCTTTCACTGATAAAAACCAAAACAACCACCACGAACTGGAAAGAAATCCAATTTCCCTTCAACTACTTTCACTTCCTGCCATAACGTAACACATTTTTCTTCATTTTTCTTGATTGTTGGCTACACCTGTAACACAATAGGAGGTTGTTAACAGCCTTTCCCCTACTACGAAATAAACTTAGATAAACACGTTGGTCTCCATGAACCTAACCTACCTCTGGAACAATGATCGTCCACTACCTCCCCCCTCCCACAACCTTCACAACAATGGCACCGGGATGCTTTGCCAAACTCCTTCAACTGCACCTTAACCAAGCTACTTCTTATATTGCATCAGCTGCACGAATCTTGTCCAAGAAACTCTTCACAACACCTTCCCCTACCTCAACATTCTTCACAACTCCTTGACCTGCAACAGACAAAAAAATACACTAGGTTATGGTTGTAAATTGTGCTAAATCCTCACCTTCCTCACGCATAATGCATCCTTCACTCTGATCCCATCCACACTCCATCCTCCATCCTCCACCCTCCACCATCATCCACCTTCGTGACCTTCAGCTCTTGGCTGTCAACAACGACAACACTTGGCTGCATCCTATCCTCTACTACGTCCAGCCTCCACCATCATCCACCGTCCTCCACCTTCCTCCACCTTCCTCACCTTCATGCCGGTATGTGAAGAAGAAGAACAACCTGCAGGCCATCCGTTGTGCATCGTCCAGGCTCCGGCATCGTCCACCTTCCTCTCCTTCATGCGGCTTTTTCAATTACAAGAGCAGAAATTTTGCACTGCTGGTAACCGGTTACTCAGTGCGTAACCGATTACATATGGCTTCCTTTTCATGGTCTTCAGCGTAACCGGTTACACCCTCCAATAACCGATTACACCACCCTCAGTTTTAACTTCCTTCACCTGTAGCCACATCTCTGCAACGTATGGTTGATCTTCACCCAGCCATTTCCTTCCCTTCAAAACACAGCACCCTTCTTCGTCTTCAACACCAGCCCTCCACCACACACATGCCTCCAACCTGCAAGAACGTCTAAAACTCTTCACACCTCACAATTACCTGATATGAACAACTCCTCTCCTTGCACAAAACTTCAGCTCATCCTCATACAACACACTTTACTCTGCATACACTCACTTATTTCACACACTCATACACTCACCGAACCCTACCTTTTGAAGGGGTCTTCGTCAACTTCAAACTCCATCTAATTGAGACCAGCTCACCATGCACGAATGTTTACTATTTGGCAGGAATCTTTACTATTTGGCAGGAATCTTTGCAGTTGCAGAAGTGTAGTGTAGGGTTGTGTCAAGCACAGAACCTTATCTCTGCACAACCCAGCCACCCCTACTCGCATGGCCTTTGACCAACAGCAAAAATGAGAATTTCACTGTAGCATATGCGAAATGTGGGTAATATTTTATGTAAATATGTACAGGGTATTACGGAAATGGTTCAGGGAAATTGCGTAAATGGGTAACAATCCGCGCAAATCATCTCACTTATGCGAAGATTGTTAAAATCGTGTCATCCCGCAAATCCATCCTTTTCCATCCGCGTAAATCGGTCCAAACGAACACGCTTACCTCTACCTATCGTCGCTCACAAATCACCGTGAACAGTTAAATCCGCGCATGCGAACACAGCCTAAATGTTTTTAGAAAAAAGCTAATGCGCTACATTTCTTCTCACTTTCTACCTTGCACAAACTTTACCTTCGATGATGACAAATATTTAATGCATTTTAGGATTTTCATTATTGACCTAAATATGCTTTTTTTTATCATTTTCGGAGTATGTAGTACATTGAGAAACATAATTTTTTTCAAATATTTTTCTAAATTAAGTTTCTCCTTTAGATTTATGAATATCCCTTATTTTACTTTCATTTTTTTCAACACTTTCAGGAGTTCAAATTAAGAACAAAGTGTGGGATCCCTTTCTATGTGGAGAATGGACCAAAATAATGTGGCCCATTATGTCTTACTTTGTTTAGTGGAGAGCGGTAAGATTGGTAGGGCACATTAGAGTCATTTGAAAAGAGAAAAAAATTCAAGTGAGAGAGAAAGGAAGAGAGAAAGTCTTTTCCGCATAATACAAAGTTTGCACTATTGTTTTCGTCGTTGTAAAGTCGTTCACCATTGGATCGGGTTGATTTTTGGGCAGTGGGTTCTAGACATGTGGTTCTTCATTTTCACCGTTTGGATCGTCAATCGAAAGTATAGTTTGGGAGAAAATAGCCTCGCATCAGCAGTTTTGTTTTGGAGAAGTTTTATCTTCTTTGTTGTCATTTGTAAGTATTTGTGCTTAGTTAATTTGGCTTATTGAAAACATCATTTGGTGTTGTTATTGTAGACTCTTTTGTACCCTATTATTAATCATAGTGAATTTTTCTTTGATCTGGACGACTCGTGGTTTTTACCCTTGCATTGAAGGATTTTCTACGTTAAACTTGTTGGTGTCTCTTTATACTTTGGATTCTATTTTTTGTTCTATTTGTTTTTTGTGCTCTTCTCATATTCTCACAAGAAGGAAGATTAATTTTCTGCTGCGTTATTACTCTTTGTTGAATTCTTATTGGTTTTTACCCTTTTTTTCCATCACAAACTCCATCTCCATATGCTTTAAATATTCTTTATCCGCCTCTAGAACTTGGAGTCTCTCATAAACATAATCCATCTTTGCTTCTAGATGAAGCTTTTTGTTCTCTAATTGGACCTTTTCATCTGAACTATTTTGCAAGGAAGTAAAATCTAAACCAATGCTCATGACCCGTTTTCTTAAATGTCTCATCAAAGAATGGGAGAACCCTCTTGACTTTTGTACACATTGCTTGCGTTCCATCACGAAGCTTACCATTTGCCAATTAATTTGCTAATTCAGTTTCGAACTTAAGCATTTCATAGCATTGCAAGAAAGTCAACATTGTGGTCCTTCAATTTTGAGCAGCATTAAATTGGGTCAATAGAGAGACGAGGAAGACATTTTGTGCACTTTCATATCAACCATTGAACACGTTCGTGGAGTTTTTTTTCTCCAAATAAATCTCTTTCCCAATTTATTTTTACATGTAGATGCAATGCAAAATTAATTTTTAAAATATATTATATTACTATTCATGAACATAATTTGACTTTTAAGAGGTCGAATTTGTACATTTTTTTTTTGCGTAATTTAATTCTTTAGGAACCAAATTTTAGACAGAATTTTATATCTTTTTTGTCTTCGATGAATTTGGAAAGGACAATTGTTAGCTGGTTGGAATTTGACAATTCTAATTTTCATTTTACATTTTTTTGCCGTGTTTTCTCCAGAGAAATAATTTTCCTAACAGCACTGGTGTGCAGTTGAAAGAAAGGTTTATTTCGGAGAAAAAATTCTACAGAATAGAATTTTAGGCTTGAATAATACAGTTATCTACTTCAGGAATTAATTTTGCATTGTGTCTTCTTGGAAAATTAAATTTGAAATGGGATTTATTTGGGGAAAAAAATTGCTCCAAGGCGTTTTATAGTTTATATAACAACTGCCCGATATAACACACAAATCCAGTTGACATGACTACTTAGAAAATCTCTTTAGTTCTGCTGAAAATTGAAGAACCATATAGTTAATAATAAAATTTGAAATTAAGATATTGAATTAAATTGTTGATAAAAAATAATATAATAAAAAACCTTAAATAAATTGTAGGGTCTTAGAGGAAAGAGGACAAAGGAGAGCGGAAAAGAGACAATAAAAAAAATAAAAATAATGTATTTGATGGAAAAATTTAATTTAAAAAGATAATTAAAATTGTGTAGAATAAATTTTAATTGATTTGAGAGAGGAAACAAATTAAAAAATTAATTTAGGTGAAATGTAATTTGGTTTTATAGAAAATATAAATGATTTTAAATTTAAAGATTGGAAAAGAATTTAAATTTTGTTATTTTTCTTATAATTGGTGGAAAAATAATTTTGAATGGATTTTAAAAAATGCAATAGCGAATGTAAAATTTTATTTAAAAGAATTAATCAAAATTGTGGAGAGAAAAAATTCAATTGGTTTGAGATAGCAGAGAAATTAAAAAAAAAATTAAGGGGTTATACAATTGGGTTTTTTAGAAAACATTGAAATTTAAAAGTTGAAAAAAAAATTAAAATCTTTATAAATCTTAATTTTTATTTTATTATTGTTTATGAATATTTGAATTAAAATGACCAAAACCCTAATATAATTTAGAAAATTTCCGAAATACATTTGTTTTATAGTTATATATAATTGATAGCAGAAGTCAACTAATAAATATGTTATTTCTTGCAAAGCTATGAGATACTAAATTCGATTTTGTTATTGCATAAGTTCTTTTTCTTACTACACGTCTATGATTTTTCTTACTACACGTCTACAAGAAGGATTCTTCAACTGAAAATACTGATGAGGATTCCATGAATATATCAGATTCAGAATTGGATATTAGAATGCCAATATGGAATTTGCTTCTATGTTTATAGTCTGTTATCTTGTTTTGGTTATGCTTATGGCATTATATGCCACAATTTTTGCTTTCATCTGATTGTAATCATTATGATTAATGAATGAAATCAGATTTCGATTTTAATCAATTTGAGTATGAATTTGTGATTGTTGACTTAATCTAATTGAAACTCGACTAATATGTGTGTATGTATGCAATCTGATCATGTCATTATTATATCATACTATCGCATATTCATATCTTAATTGTGATAATTACTGCACTGCATTGTTACTAAAATTCTTGATCTAGTTAAGCCTGAAAGGTTATGTAGGGACAATGCTTGCTAACAAAGCTAAGATGGAAAATCAACATTACTCTGCAACAAGAAATCTATTATGATGAAACTCTAATCGATTAATTTTTGTCATTCGGTTTGAAGATTCCAAATTTTTGATATCTGATATCTTTAAACCTTATTTTGTTATCTATTGATTGTTTATTCAACTTATATCTCTGAGTTAATTCGTTGTGAATATAGTTTGAGATAATAAGTGATTAACTTGATTTGTTGATTCAAAATGTATTAAATTGCTCTAATATGAAGTGATAATAATTGCTCTGATACATTGGTTGTATATGCTCTTATATGTTAAGTGTTACATACTCTGATATGTCTGTATTATGCATATGTGATTTGATATTGAAACATGCATAATGACACAGGGAGCATTGCATATTGCTGATTTGTTCACATGTTTCCAATAAGGGGGAAGAAAATAATGAACTAATGTGAATATCATTGATAGGGGGAGCATCAAATTTTTTTGTTATTATAATTGGTGCATCTCCACATGCTTAATTATCTTTATTTCAATTACAGTATGAATACCTTTTTTGCTAATGCCCAAAGGGGGAGAATATTTGATGAAATTGGGGATAATTGTAATTGAGGATAATCTGTATTTGAATTGTGGTTGTACAACATGGTTTTATTAATCATGGGTTGTGCATCATCAGAAAAGGGGGAGATTGTTGAGATTGTTGATAGGGGAGCACATGATTAGCTTAACCCACAATCTCAGTGATATTTGTGTTTTTGATGGTGACAACACATAATGAATATTAACACATGTTATACTGTGTTATACTGTGTTACACATGTTATGTTGTGTTATACATACTATATGCTTATGCTTATTCTTATTGTGTTATATTTGTACAAGCATATTGTGTTCTGTTGATCATTGCATACCACTGTATTTGATATGTGATTTTATCTGTGTATGCAAAATATGAAGTTTTGGAAATGAAAAAACACAAGCACCTAGCTTCGGCCATTTGAGTTTTAAAGTATGGCAAAACAACAAGTTTTAAGTCGATTAGATTATTGGTTAAATCGATTAAAATTCGTGTGTTTGCACAATTAATTTTCAAGAGTGCTGTGATGTATTTCAAGAAGAAAAATTTTCAAAACTATTCTAAGTGCTTCTACTTAATCGATTGTATGCTACTTGTATTCGATTAAGTTGATTATTGTTTTGAAAACTGGTTAAATGTTTGACATAACTGTCACAACGGTCATATTTTTAAATATGTTGACCAAACATTTATTACAAGTCGATTACATTAATTGTACATTAATTGCTATTAATATGTTATAACTGCTAAATGTATTCCATTAGATTAATAGCGTAGTCAATTAAAATACGTATGATTCGAGTTATATTATATATAGACGCATGATTTGAATTCAAGATGAGAATAATAATTTTACACTTTCATATATGCTTTCAGTGATTGATTGAACGTCTTATAGAAGAGAGAAAAACTCCAAGAATCAAGAACTACAAAGTCTGATCGTTCTGCACAGGAAGGTGCATTCTGTTTGATCAGGAAAAGTTTTGGCAAACGCCGAGTGTTGCTAGTTTCCCTGTGGTGTTACAGGAAGAATAACATGGTTCTTGACTTTGATGGTGTCTCAAAGGGGTTGACAGTAGAAGAGGATTGTTCTTGCTGCTTGTCTGTTTGTTGTATTGCCTATAGTTAAATTAGTGAGTTAGAGAGGTGATTTACATTTTGACCTGAGGTCACTGTAAAGCCCTTGGTGTAAAAACTCAGATCTATATAGTGCATTGGCTTCCAACTCAGGTTCATTGGAAGGAAACTGGATGTAGGCTTGGCCGAACCAGTATAAAAACTCAGTGTTTGAATTTTCTTATCCCTTCTCTCTGCATTAAATGATTATATTGTCATTACATTCGATTAAGTGAACTGTTGCATTGCACATATTCTTACTTACGATTCAAGAAAAGTTGAAAGACTTTCTGTTTTGCGAAAAAGATTTAAAAAGAACTATCATTTTTATACAACACCAATTCAGCCCCCCTCTTGGTGTGAGAAACGAAACACTTCTTTTTTAACAGTATGGAATAAATGGAAGGACGTGTTCAGTAAATTGAAGATAACTTAGCCGACTTATCTCTGGACATGAACCAACAATTTACTGAATTCAATTTCAATGTGAACTTAATTTTTTATAAAAAAAAAGATTAAGAGGATTTTAATTGCATGATTGTATTATATCAGTTTATCTATTCGGTTCATTATATTACATGAACTTATCTCTTCGCTTGATTATATTACATAAACTTTAATTATATTTTATTACACAAAACTTGTTCAACTTTTTTTTATTGTTATTTACACTTACTAATTAAGCTTCAAATCACATATTATAGAATAATTGACGAAATGGAGAAAGCAAATATTGAAACAAGAAGATTGTCTGCCATTGTTGACCGATAAATTATAGTCATGAAACGCCAAAATCTTTGCTTATAACCACAAGCAACCAAAGAACTCATTCATCTCAACATACTGTAGATGAAATTCGTAACTTGTTAAAGACAATGAACATTGAAGACAATAACTTATTCAGATAGTGCTTTAATTTTCTGTCTTCACACTCATCTCGTACACGTCGTATAATAGAGATGCTGACACAATATTGTTTGAATAAGTTGTTTACGGAACTTTAATATGAATTATGATAAATATAACCATAACTTATTATGTGCGTATATTTTGTATCTCATGTAATATTTTAATTTCACTTTATTATTTGGTTTATCATGAATATTCAATTTTAATACAAAAAGATAAAATTAAACCACTTATCTCTAAATTATATTTAAAAAAAATTAAATTTTAATTAGAAAATTATATTCTTATGACTAAATTATATTATTCTAATTTTTTTAATTTTTCCTTTTTTCTATTACTTCAAATATTTTTTTACCAATAAATATGTTTTTCATAAATATAATTTTATATTACTATTACTACTAGGAAAATTTGATAATCTTATTTTTTTATCAATTAAAATATTTTTTTATTCATTTCATTGATCAAATTTTACACAAATTTTGCTTCTAAATCTATTTTCAATTACCTAGATATCTCTTCAAAGAAACAACACACAATTTAATCTCAAATTTCTTCAAATACATTGTCTTCTTCTCCCTTAAATTCACTCCGTCATCTAAACACACCCTAAATTATCTTAACCTATTGCTCTAAGAACTCCTTAATTTAAAAATGAAAAATAACTAAATGAATTAATTATCTAGTATTTCCCACACATGGTCTTCTTTTTATCACTGAGGTGTTATATTTTAATTCTATTTTTCAGTATTTAATTTTCTAATAAAAAAAGCAATATTATATGACAATGTATAAAATTTATGTACAACAGTGGTGTACGGAAAAACTTTTTCAAGAGTCAGTAAATACGAACTCGTTTCTTCATGTTGAAACTCTAAATTATATAATAATAATAATAATAATAATAATAATATATTTCTATTACTCAAGTCACCAGAACATCAACCTTAAATGACAGTAGAGTAGGATGTATCACTCAGATTATTTGGGAATTGGAAAAGGATATATAACATGCAACATTTTAGCAATTATTAGTTAAACAAGAAATTCTACAAGTTGTATTTATTACTGATTTACAAAGTCGAAGTAATTACTTATAAAAAAAATAAACACGAAATCGTCCAAGAGCGTAAAAGAGACAGAATGCATAAACACTATCATAATTTGTCACTCAGCCTCATGGATTCCTGTCCATCTTTCCTTAAAAGTTGCTAAATGTATTGCCAAGGAAACTTTTATCCTGCGTGTAGACTCATCAATATATTGGAAGTAAGCAAGCCTCCAACTTCTCCGCAACAACAAGCTTCCAGTCACAGCCCAAAATCCAATAAAATAACCAAGTGCAATGACAAAGTAAAACAACAATTTCTCTACTTTATCCTCTTTCTGATATTTTTCTTCATTGTCATTGTCAGGTTGCAAATTATCATCAGAACACTTATTTGGCAGGGGAGGTCCACACAGAAATGTGTTGCCACCATAAATAAAAGAATCATCGAAGGTTGATAATTGAGTTCCTATGGGAATTGGTCCTGAAAGGTTGTTGTAGGACAAATTTAAGTGGCTTAACCAAGTTAAACTAGTTATGCTTTCTGAAATTGCACCCGAAAGTTGGTCATGAGAGAGGTCAAGAGATTCGAGTGATTTCATGTCCCCTATCCTTTTTGGAATATGTCCTGACAAACGATTGTATGATAGATTTAGGCTAAGCAATGCACCAAGTGATGTTATTCCTTCTGGAATAGATCCAATCAAATTGTTATTTGACAAGTCCAATGTGACCACGAGTTTTAGATTTCTCGTATACTCAAGTTCTCTTCCTTTCATGAACACTCTAACTTCTTGTTCATACCATTCAACTGATCTAGTAGGTTGATTTACAGCAATATTCTTTTTTGAGGCCATACCTGTGAGATTTCCGATGCAATGAGGGATTGGACCGATCAAGTTGTTTTTTGAAAGATCCAAAATTTGCAGTGCAGAAAGTTGGCACAATTGTAAAGGAATTGTTCCATTCAACCTGTTTTGCCGTAGCCTTAGAATCTGCATCGAGGAAAAGATATTCCCCATCCATGAAGGGATAATCCCAGACAAATGGTTCTCTCCAGCATCCAAAATTAAAAGTTGATTTAAATTTCTCAAAGATGATGGAAAGCCCTCATGAAGGCTGTTATTGTTCAAATGTAACCATGCCAACGTGGGTAGATTACCCAGAGAGCTAGGAATGACACCTGATAATTTGTTGGATGCCAAATTTATGACACCGAGTCTTTGAGTAACACTCCAACAATTAGGAATTTCACCAACTAACATGTTTCCTGAAAGGTCAAGATTGTACAAGGAGCCTATTCTGCACAATGAGTTTGGAATGGGACCACTTATAAGGTTGTTTCCGAGAAGCAAGTAACCGACATTGGGCAAGCTATCAGAAATATTTTGGGGAAGTGACCCGCTGATACGATTATCGGTGAGATTTAAGTAGACAAGTTGCCTGGGCCATCTTATGTCAGACACCAAATTCTCCAGATGATTTAGGGATATGTCTAAGTTGTGAAGGTTTAGAAGCTGACTAAGACTGAAAGGAATGTTTCCATGTAACTTATTTTCAGAAAGATAGAGGGTCGACAAATTTTTAAGTTGACCAATATTGTGAGGAATGGTACCATTTAAAGAGTTTCGGGAAAGATCTATATCTGTTAGGCTTACAAGTTGCACTAAACTCCTTGGAATGATCCCATCAAAATGATTGGAAGAAAGAATTAAAATCTTTAAACTGACAAGTTCTCCGATACAGTCAGGAAGAGAACCGGTGAAGTTATTGTTGGAAACCACCAAATTCTCCAGATTGACAAGTTTTGTTAATATATCACAAGGAAGTGATCCCTCCAAATTACTGTCAGTCATAATCAACGATCTTAGATTTTCAAGCTGTTCCAACCATGCTGGCAAATGGCCATTACATTCGTTGTGACTTAAATCCAAAAGTCTTAAATCGTGCCTAATGCATTCAGACTGTATATGGTTTCCAAGTGCATCACTTTGAATTTTGTTTCTTGACATATTTAATTGTTGAAGATGGCAACAGTTTCCCAGAAGTGATGCGAGAGATCCCTCAATATGATTTACATCATTACCTGAAAGACTGAGATATTGAAGACCCTTTAACTCACCTAACCAACCCGGAACAGAATCAAACTTGTTATGTGAAAGGTCGAGAGAAACCAGGGAAGTCAGATTCTGCAAAGCAGATGGAAGTGAGCCATAAAAAGCATTACTATCAAGAAATAGACTGTCGAGGTTAGCACAGGTTTCCAACCAGAAGGGAGTGGAATTCAGGTTGTTGTGAGAAAGGTCAATGACTGCAATGGAAGTCATATTTTGAAAAGCATCCAGAAAGGGAGACTGAAGTCCATTTTCTGCTAGATTGAGGTCTTCCAATTTGGAAAGGTTTGTGGTGCTAATATGTTGATGGGTGTGCAATTTATCAAGTCCACAATTTCTCAATTCTATTTCTATCAAAGAAGGAAGCATGTTGAGTGACTGCAACAAGTTTTGAGCTTTATCAAGATTCACATCACTCATGTAAAGGTATTGGAGGGATGAAAGTTGAGAAATCCAATAGAAGTCATCCGCATACAAAAGAGGATTGAAGCTCAAATCAAGAATGATCAATTTTGTGAGATTCCCAAGATTGTATGGGATCCTACCACTAAAATGACTATCAGAGAGATAAAGGAATTGCAGATGCTGCAGCGTTTGAATGAACGCTGGTATTGAAGTATTGTGAAATCTGTTTCCACTCAAATCTAAATAACTTAGATATTTAAGCTGCAATATAGAAGGGTGAACATGTTGAGCTTCAAGGACATGATCGTAAAACTTACAGTTTGGTTGAAAATCTCCTTGTAAGGGATAACAAGGATTTCTGAGATCTAGCTTGACAACATGGCCTGTAACATTATTGCAACCTACACCTTTCCATTGGCAACAACTAGTTCCTTCCCAAGATGAAAGGCTTGATGGATCTTTGAAGCTTCCTTTGATCCTTAGAAGAGCTTGCCTTTCTTCTTCATTGCAACCAAGTGGTGCATGGCC
This sequence comes from Vigna angularis, assembly GCF_016808095.1. Lineage (NCBI taxonomy): Eukaryota > Viridiplantae > Streptophyta > Magnoliopsida > Fabales > Fabaceae > Vigna > Vigna angularis. The sequence continues at coordinate 34,341,523 of NC_068972.1, forward strand.
ACATGAACATAACACCGCAAATGCTGCAGTCAAGAGGAAAACAATAGTAAAAGGCAACCCCAACATGTCTACAGAAGAGTGTCAGAATACAAAGAACAGAGTTGTCGATGAGCAACAAAGTCGACAATATCAAATAAAACTCTGAAAGCAGGAAACTGAAATATTGATGACTCGGCACCACTAGTAAAGTGGTCAAAGCAAAAGTGTGGAAGTTTGGTTTTTGTGGTCAAAGCAGGCAATTTTATTAATAAAATTTAAATGTCTAAGATAATTCTTATGCACCGGAAGATAATGATATGTACATGTAGAGGATATTACACATAGGAAAGATTATTTGATATATCTAAATTTTTTAGGTTTATTTTACCCTATTTTTTTTCTAATATAAAAATTTATATTTTTATAATCATTTTATTTTTATATTCTATGTCAAATGTAAAATTATGATGCGTTAACCTAGTTAAGATGCCGATGATCTATTAAAAAGAGACAGAGAAAGAATGAGAGAAAACCAAAATTCATGTTCTAAAAATTACAAAAGCTTTTCTAAAAACAGTTAAACATAACGGCAAAAAGAGAGATTGACAAGGGTAGAGCTGGTAATGTATAGAATCTAGTGATAAAAGGGGTTAGAGGGATTTTAACTAGGGTAAATTTAAAGGTTGATTTTAAAATATGTCACGTTTGTATTCGTTTTCTCATTTTATTACTGAAAGTTTGAAGCATGGGTTGTAGTTATTAGACATGTGAGTAGGTTTATCATATGATTTAATTTTGATCTATATAGGGCTAGAAAAAATTACAGATCAAAAAGATTTTATTAAAAATATACACGAGTCAAGTATCTATATAAAAATTGAGCAAAACCAATGCATTCATGAATCTTCTTTTCTTAAAAGAATATTTATTTTGAATATAAAAAAATATAATTAATTATCAATGTGTTACAAATATAAGTATTTTTAATTTTTCAAAAAATTATATATAAATATTTCAATCAAAGTAATATATATTTTATAATAATAATTATTATTTTAGTATTGAAGCGAATTCTTAAAAGTTAATTTTTTTCTTATAATTACTAAAAATTTAAACGTCAAAAGTATTATTTAAAATATTTAAAATAATTAAATTATGTGATATTATATATTATTATATTATTAGCATGATTATGAAAGTTATTTTTTTCAAAAGAAACTTAACATATCATAAAAAATAAGAAAATAAAAATGTCATTAAAAAATATGCAAAATAATTATTTTTAATTATAACATGTTAAATTATTTAATAAAATTCTGACTCTAAATTACTTAAGAGGAGGTTTTGGAAGTTGGAATTTTTTTAACCTCCACTTAAGAAACTCATCTAAAATGAGATTTTTCAAAAATAAATTAGACTAATCCTTGAGTTAAGTTCATACTTTTAGTAGCTATGTTGTTTGTTAGATTTAATATTAGATAAGAGAAGAAGGCCTTTTTCTATATTCTAGGGCATATTGGAAATTTGCTAGAAAATAATTTTGGGTGTTTCGGCTTTTTGAAGTTAACCATTGCCTTTCTTTCTGTAATGCATTTTTGAGATACATCTATCAATTTCTTGTCGTTAAGTAATATTTTAAAATTTACCAAACTTGATCCTCTATACTCATTATTCCTAATTGGTTGAGTAAACATTTCCATCACACAATAGTTTTATATCTTAAATGTAATGAGCTTTGATGCTTTCATGACTCATTATAAATCCACATATTTAATTATAGATGAAAAATTGCAATTCATAGTATTAAATTTTGATATTTTTTATTTTAAAACTTAAAGAATAAATGTATATAATCTTTTTAATTTAATAGCATAAAACTTTTTCGTTAAACCATGTTTTGAAACTAATATTTAAATTCAAATGTATTAAATGATATAAATAATTTTGTTAGAAGTGAACTTTAAGCTAACTTAACCCCACAAATGTTTCACCTACTAGCGGACCACCCATTAAAGATGTTTAATCTCACGCTCGAGATGTATATACCTCGGTGTGAGAGGATGTGTTGGAAGTCTCACATCGATTAGAGATGAGGGCAATTCATAGTTTATAAGTAGGTGCAAACCTCATTTCATAAATTAGTTTTGTGGGGTTGAGTTAGGTTTAAAGTCCACTTCTAACATGGTTATAGTCTATCCTAATGATATTTATTGTTTATTGGATATATTGTTCCACCCACCAGCTCGCTATTGAACCACCGATTAAAAATGTATTAACATATTAAACAAAACGTAGTTGAATTACATAACTTATATTAAAATTTGAAACATGTATAAATTTTAATTTCAAGTCAGATTAAAACTATAGTTAACTAAAAAATAAAAAACGTTTGAAAAAAAAACATTTATAGATTGACTTTAAAGATATAGACATATGTCGAAAAGAAAGTGAACACCGTCGTCCTTCAACTTTCAGCAGCGTTAAATAGAGTCAACAGAGATGCGCAAACTTTCAGCACCGTAGACCACTTTTAAAGTATGTCACTTTATTATTTGACTATAATTCGCTCATGAGAGGCTGAATTTGCATCTGCCTTTGTTTTTCTGGGGTGTTTTTTCCTGTTGAGACTTGGCTCCGAGGGTTGAATTTTGGACATCCTTTTGTATTTTTTATTATTTCCTGTGAGTTTAGGTAGGAAATTGTTATCAAAAAATTTGATTTTCTAGAAACCATTAAAAAACTTACGTGTTTATGTGGATAAAGAAAAGCAACTAGAGAATGATCGTACAAACACAAAAGTAACTATCTACGTTACTAAATTTACGTTTCACTCATTTAGATGAGAAATAAAATATAAGTGGTGAGAATTTTGTAATTGATTGGTCAAAAGTTTTGTTTCACATGGAAATACTAGACCTAAATTTTGAAATTTATATTTGAGTTTTATAAGTAAATTGAAATTTCACTTTTATATATCAAACATAATTACATATCTGACTTGAAGTTAATATATATAAATTTTTGTTAGACCTATAAGGATCAAATGTAAATTTCAAAATTTACATATGACACCTATAAGTTAAACGTAAAACTCTTTGAAAAAGTCCTAAATTGCAAACGAGTTTTTCTTTCTACTTTCGGCAAACTACACTATTGACGACGAAGAACATATAGAGGATGTTAAGGTTTCCTTGATTAAAAGTTGTGTTTTACACTACAAAAAAATATGATATTATTAACGGTTTATTCGTTAATAACGAGTTAAATCTAAAATTCGTTGATAATTTGTATTTTTCAACAAAATGACATAAAATCTATTAATAATTTTCTCGTTTGTAAAGATTATAGATGAATTTAGGAATTCCCTCAACCATTACCAACCATTTCCAGTTTGGTTTTAGCTATGTTGTTTGTTAGATCTAGTATTAAATAGGTTTAATGTTTCGGTAGGTCTCTATTTTCGTTCAGAATCTCAAATATGTTCTTTTTTTTTTTGTCTCAATTGAATCCTTATTTTGTGAAAATTGCATCAATTAAATGCTTACCATTAAATTGGACCTAACAACGTTAATGTATACTTGACGTGACACAGTAGACTGTCTTTTTAACTAACGTAGTTGAATGATGTGGATTTGGGTTATTTTAAAATTATTTGAAAGTTTAAATTATTTTAAAATTATTTTATTTTCTCTCTTCTCTGCATCCATCTTCAGTTAATGAAAGTTTAAATTATTTGACTTTTTATTTTGTTCTGAAATAAGTTCTTAATAAAAAGTTTATTTGATTAGTGCTTAAGCAATTTTCAATTTCAACTTTACCTCAAGAACCCCAAGAATTGATTGAAAAGTACATAAACGGGCAACCATAAATAGGACTTGCAATTAGGGTTTGGAAATGAAATAGATTGAAACTGGATTGAAACTAGTGTCTGCAACTAAAAAATTTGCTCATAATTTCCCCTTGATTTGTCACCATCTCGCAGCTAGATAAGCCTCTAGCGACATTCTCTTCTCATGTTGCCTTCTTCGCAATGAGGCTTCTTCTTCCTCATCAAGCACGCGTGTCCCTTTTCTCCTTCTCCCAATATGCGAGCCATACCCTTCACCTGAAGCACTACCGATTGAATCGCCTCCGGCAACCACACCATCTTCCATCAACTGTGTCCATTGTTGATTCGAGCCCGTTGTCGGGGACACCATTCCATTTTTCTTCTACTAAGCCCCAAATCGGGATCCACGCGTAGCCTCCACCGAAGACAGCACTACGCCGCTCGGGGCTTAAGCCACGACCATGCTAGTCCTCCTTCATGTCACCGAAATTTTTCCCCTCTACAGCACCATCGCCATTTCAACGACGATTGGAGGTGGCCACTGGCCATTGGCACTCTTATGTTTTCCCTTTGTGTGATTTTACTCTTTGATCATATTAGCATGTTTTTGGGTGTTCTTTTTTTCAGAATAGGTTGATTTTTGTCAAGAAAAATTTGATCTTTTTCAAATGGGAACGGATGAAAGCAACAGCATGGCACCGGGTTTATCTCCTATGCAAGAAAGTGGGAGTGTGGTTCGAGGTTCAAAGTAAGCGAAGGAGGTTGGGGAAGATGTTGAGGGTTTGAGAAGTGAGGAGGGGTGCGGTGGGGTTGTTGTGAATGGGGATGGGTTTTGTAGCATTGAAAAGCAATGTTTGGGTGATGAAGGGGCTGTTAACGGTGAGGAAGGAAAATATGAATAGTAAATATGATCAATCATAGTAAAACCATTAATATTGGGTTGGAATTAATGAATGGGAAGAGAAGAAGATTAGAACTATAGGGAAGTATCTGTTTGTGTTTGTGAAAAATCATGGTGAAAAAGACAACGATGATTAATGCCAATGGAGAATAATAGAGGAGAAATGAAAAATGGAATATGAAGTTGTGATGATGAAGATGAATATTGGTTGTGTCTGATGTTGGAGGGGAGTTAGAACGGTGATGGTGAAGAGAAATTTTTGGAAAGAAAAAAATGAAGATGGAAATCTAATAGAATCTTTCCTATTTTACCAGATTTTTTTATTGTAATTATTTTTAGAGATACAATAATTATTTTCTTTTTTCAGTTTCTGGTGAATGAGAGAGAAGAGAGAGAAACATAAGGGGCTAAGGATTTCGATTTCTGGTGAATGAGAGAGAAGAGAGAGAAATATATGAGGGAAAAGAAGAAAATAAAAAGTCAAATAATTTAAACTTTCAAATAATTTTAAAATAACCCAAATCCACATCATTTAGCCACGTTAGTTAAAAAGACAGTCCATTGTGCCACGTCAAGTATTCATTAACTTTGTTAGGTCCAATTTAACGGTAAGGGTCTAATTGATGCAATTTTCACAAAATAAGGACTCAATTGAGACGCCGAAAAAGAAGGAGACTTATTTGAGATTCTGGACAAAAATAAGGACCTACCGAAACATTAAACCTATCAAATAAGAGATAAAGGCCTTTTCCAGTTTTCTAGTGCATATTGGAAATTTTCTAGAAAATAATTTTAGTTGTTTTGGCTTTTCGAAGTTAACCATTGCCTTTGTTTTTGTACTGTGTGGATACCCATCAGGCTAATGGACCTAGCGGGAAACATATTAACAACTCAGTAACCGATCGGTAAAGATAGCCGTTGATGTAGTTAAAGGGTAACCAATAATGTTAAAAAATGAGTGCTTAGCTTCTCACACCAAGAGGGGGTGGGGGGGGGGGGGGTTGAATTGGTGATGTGTAAAATCGTTTGCTTTCAAATATTTTTCGCAAAGAAGGATGTCTTTGAACTTTTCTTGAAACGCAAGTAAGTTTGTATGTAATGCAACAGTAAGCTTAATTGAATGCAATGACAGATTAGTCGATTATATGCAGAGATAGGGATCAGAGAAATCAAACGTTGCTTTTTATACTGGTTCGGCCAAGCCTACCTCCAGTGTCCTTCCAATCAACTTGAGTTGGAAGCCAATGCACTATAAAGATCTAGGTTTTTACAACAAGGTTTTTACAGCGGCCTCACGTCAAAATGTAAAACACCTCTCTAACCCACTAATCTAAATATAGGAAGTACAACAACAAGACACGCAACAAGAACACCCTCTTCTACTGTCAAACCCTTTGAGACACACTCAAAGTCAAGAACATAGTTCTTCTTCCTATATACACCACAGGGAACTCCAGCAATTCTAAGCGTTTGCCAATGCTTTCCTAATCACGTACAAAACACCTTCGAGTGTAGAAAGATCATACGTTTCCAAGACAGATCAACCTTGCTACACAAGAAACCTTCAAGACTTCGATCACCACAGTCGTTCTTGGAGCTTTTTCTCTCTTTTATGTAAGATAACACAGAGTACACTAAAAGATATGAAAATGTAAAAATTAATTCTCTTCTCCTCATTTCTTCTTACAGAAAATCAAATCATGCGTCAATATATAGTATGTCACAAAATAGACGCGTTTTAATCAATTAGGCTATTAATGTAGTCAAATACATTTGACAATTGTAACATAATAATAGTAGTCAAATGCATTAATTAAATGCGCAATTAATATAATCGATTTGTCATAAATGCTTGGTCAACATATTTAAAAATATGACTGTTGTGACAGTTATGTCAAGCATTTAAACAGTTTTCAAATCAACAACAAACTTAGTCCAATACAAGTTGAATGCAATCGATTAATTTGAAACACTTAGCTCATTTTTGAAAACTTTTCTTCACAAAATTCATCACAACACTCTTGAAAAAAATTTGTGCAAACCCATGAGTTTTAATCAATTTGAACAATAATGTAATCGACTTAAAACTGTTATTTTGCCACACTTTAAAGTTCAACAATAGTGCTTGTGGTTTTTTCATTTCCGAAAACATATGTTATGTATACACAAATAAAATCACATATCAATCACAGTGGTATGTTATAATCAACATAATAAAGTTCACATATATGCTTTTACAAATATAACAAAGTCAGCATAAGCATATGACATGTATAACACAATACACACATGTGTTATTATTAATTATGTGTTGTCATCATCAAAAACACAGTTATCACTAAGATTGTGGGTTCAACTAAACTAGTGCTCCCCTATCAACAATCTCAACAATCTCCCCCGTTTTTTATGATGCACAACCATGATTAATATAACCATGTTGTACAATCACAGATTATCCACAATTACAATTTTCGATTACATCAAATTCTCCCCCTTTGGGCATTATCAAAAAAGGCATACATAGTATATGTAATTGAAACACATATAATAAACCAAATAGAGATGCATCGGTTAAGATAACATAATTAATTTGATGCTCTCTCTATCAATGATATTCACATGAACTTAATATTTTCTTCCCCTTAATGGAAACATGTGAACAACTTCGCAATATGCAATGTTCCCCCTGTCATTATGCATGTTTCAAATTTAAATCACAGATGCACAATGCAGTAATATCAAAGTTTGTATTAGAGCATGTAAGAGCATATTCAAGTAATGCATCAGAGCAAGATTACAGCAGTAATGTCAGAGCATAATTGATAATTTTGAATCACCAAAACAGGTTAAAACATTTAATATCTCAAAACATATTCACAGCGGATAAACACAAAGATATAAGATGCATAAACATATAACAGTCAGTATGTCAGGGTTATAAGATATTAGATATCAAAATTTTGGAATCTTCAAACCCAGTTACGAAGACCAATCAATTAGAGTTTTATCGTAATCGATTTCTTTGCTGTAGAGTATTGTAGATTTTTCATTCTAGCTCAGTCAGCAAGTACTGTTCCTGCATAACCTTCCAGGTTCAACTAGATCAAACAATTAGTAACAATGCAATATAGTAATTGATGAGTGCATATTTATGCCCACATTTATGTTTTAAAATTCAAATTTTTGATGAATTCGTGTGCTTGAATGAGTGATTTAAAGAGGATTTGTTATGATTGGATATATTGTGTTTGGAAATAAAAGGGACTTAAAAAGTGATTTTTAGTTGCATAAATTATTCTTGGATATTCTTACATTTATTTTTGCAGCTGAAATTATTAGTTTTATTGGTCCAAATAGCAATTCAAGGTCCAAAATTAGATTTTGTTTGCAAAATAATATACAAATGGGCCAACAGGCAGACTTTACCTTTGCACCTCCTAAAATCCCTAAATACACTCCTATTTCTGAAACAGGCCAACAAACAAGCCCAAACACTAAGCCATTTCTCCTACACCTCCCTAAGTTTCCTACTCCTACCCCTCCTAAATCAGACTCCACTAGATTCTGCCACGTGTCCAAATCCTTACATACATATCTGACCATCTAGAATTTGTCACGTCATTAATCCTCTACACACCAAATTGACCTATCAGCTTTTGACACATCATCATCTTCCATCCAAACAGAAACCTTAATTTCATCATCCTAACCTAACCCTAGCTGCCATTATCGCGCCGCTCCGCCACCAACCTTAATGCCATCCTCATGCCGCCACCACCAAATTGTTAGAACCGCGTCGCCGCGCTGCTTCGTCACCGAACAACCACCACCAAGGCGCGACTTTTTAGTCACCATTCGCGAGTTCCTTCGAATCACCATCATCTCACCGTCGTTGCACAGAGTTCACCATCCTCTCCTCCATTGACGCAAGCTCTACATCACACCATTCGCAACCACGTCATGACCTCCATCACGCACATCCATAATTGCGTCACCTATGCTCACGGCTAGTCCATCTTCTTCGCGCCGCCAACACCGAAGCGCGACCTCCATCGTTGCCAAACCACCAACGCAGAGGACACAACCTGCAACAGTCAACCACACTGCAATACCATGGGCATCCTTGCTGCCGCGACATCACCATTTCGCACCTGCAAAGAGCAAAAATCAAAAAACTAGACGCACAGGGCAAGCTCGAACAAATTTGAAAAGGAGAAGAGAAACATCATTCTTCTCCAACAGCAAGCGGCGCAGGAATTTCCCTTTCCCAATGTTCTGAAACCCTAATTGGGAGGGGAGAGTTCTGACACGTGGTAGCACCTCATTGGTGCCTCCTCCTCTGGTTAAAGCTGGTCAACATGGGCTTCTGGTGCAATTTTGGAGAATTCTAAAGGGGCTAAAGTGCAGATAGAGGAAATTTCAAGGCTTATGTGTAATTTTGGAAATTCAGAAAAGCTAAAAGATAAAATTCAGTTGTCGAATTAATTTAATTTGGGAATATCAACAGAAAATATCTTCCAAATAATGTTATAATTATCTAAATCTTTTAGTTATTTGGAAGATATAAGATAAAAGATTCTGTCAACTGAATATTCAGAGTCCAAGCCCAATCAAGCCCTATATAAAGAGACCCAGGGGAGACAGAAAAGGGACTTCACTTCATTCCTTCATTCACCATTTCTCTCACTTTTCTTTCATCTTGTATTCAACTCCATTCATGGAGAGCTAAGCATCTAGGGCTATTTTGCTGTAATTTCATTATGGATTCTGAGGTTAGATTGAGTTAATGCAATTGTTTATTTTGATTATTGATTTAAGTTGTTCTCTCTCTATGTCTTTCATCTCTCTATCAAATTAAAAGCAAAGATTTTTGCATCATAATGTGTTTGAATCTACATGCATATTGATTATATGAGTTCTAGGGTTTCTAGGTTTAATTGAGAATCTACTTTGATTTAATTTAGGAATTTTCATATGATTAAATGGTTTTTACTATCAATTGAGAATGTACTTTGATTGGTAGTAATAATTTCAACTATAATCAATTGAGAATTTACTTTGATTGATTAGTTTTTAATTTGGTTAGGCAATTTAAGAATAGACATGATTAAACACAATAGAATTTGATTGAGAATGTACTTTGGTTGAATTCATTGTGAATAATCTAGAAAGATTTTGCATTTGATTGAGAATTTACTTTGGTTAAGTGCATGATCGCCCTCAAATTAATTAAAAATGTACATTAATTAATTTGAAACTTAAATAATAATCAATTGAACAATTATATGTGAATAACTGATGATGAATGTATCTTGGAAAAGCAGTGGAATTAGCCTATTTCATTTTAATCGTTTTTAAGTTTCTTATTTGTTCTTTAAACCTTCTCCAAACATCATTTTTATTCTTGAACATTGCATTACATTCATAAGATTCAAATATTAAAAGACAATTTCGTATTCGTTGCGAGACGACTCAGGGTTACTTTAACCCTATCTACTTTCTTGAATACTACTTGGCAATACTGAAGTTGCCTTGAAAAGTAGTATTAATTTGATAGCTTCAACGACAGGTATCAATAATCAATCACAGTTAATGTATGAATATGCAATGATGTGAATGTTTTAGTAAAATATGGCAAATTGCATACATACACATGGGTTAACGATTTTGTTAAACAGTTTCACATACTCAACCATAGATATGATCATCAAAACACAGGTTGATTTAAATTGAAATCAGATATCATTCATGATCAAACAACTATTACAATCAAATATGACCCAAAAGATGGATATGGAGCATATGTATAAACATTTAGTATATATACGTTTTCTTTTTGTTGATGGTTCATATGATCAAACAACTATTACAATGTGATTTTGTTGATGGTTCGTATGTGATTTGTTCTTTGGGTCATGATCATCTGGTAAATATAAGCAGAGGGAAATGATGTATGTGTAGAACGTGCTTAGATGGATATGGAGCATATGTATAGACGCTTTTCTTTTTCTTTTTTAAAGAACCAAATTTATAATTAGTTTTGGTTTAGAAATTTGTATATAAAGTATGATTTATAATTATGTTTATATAACTTTTATGAGACTTTATACTTCTGTTTGTTAATATTTTATTTATAATGTGATAGTTCCTTTAGTATGTATACTATTTAAATATGATGTTATATTAAAAATTAAGACTAGTTTAATATAAAGATTAAGTATGTTTTTAGTATTTAAATTTTGACACAAAATTGAAAGTTTTAATTTTATGAAATTTTGATATATATTTTTTTAAAATTTTTAAAATAAAAGAATATAATGTTTTAATTTAATTATATTAATTTTTTTTACATAATGTTTTATGATTGACAAAAGTGAAGCCACGATGATGAATTGAGGCTAGAGGTGATTTTTTTTTCATAAATAATAGTAATTTAATATAAATTTATTGAAATAGACTCCTTCAATTTTTGTTTGGATAGCACTTAATACTGTACCGCCATTTTCGAATTCCTGAAGCTAAATTTCTAACCCTTTTTTTTATAATTCCTGTCATTTAACCTATCTAGAATTTGGTTTATGGACGAACTATTAGAGAGGTTTGATGTTTTTCTTTTAAAATTTAGAGATTAAGATTTATGAGTAAAAGTACTTGTATTTAAAAGTTGGAATTCGATTTTTGAAAGTCAAATTTTAGTCTAGCATTTTCTTTATTGAAATTTGTTCTTACAGCAACTGATTTTAAAAAAAATGGGATCTTGTGAATTTGTGCGTGGAAGCAGCAAGACGGAAAAAAAAATTGTTTTGGTTAAATATAGTGGTCAACGTTTTCTAGATTCTGTTTTGATAGTTATAATTATTATTATGTAACTTCTAACTGTTTTTAAATGTTGTTGTTTTGATAGTTATAATTATTATTATGTACCTTCTAACTGTTTTTAAATGTTGTTGAATCACATTTGGTATGCTTGGTATAGTGTATGATCACTCGATGAACTAAGATTGAATGGTCGACCATCTAACAATTAAATTATTGATTGGTTAAGAAAACATTAAGTAATTGCTAATTAATATGAACATTTAATAAAAATAATAGTAATTAACTAAAAATTAATAATAACAGTGAAAGTTATTTATTGGTAATTAATGAATCAGACCTACTTGTAAGATTTACAAAGGAAAGTTAGGTAATTATTTTTGATGACTCATTTTTACCATGTAATTATTGAGTAAAATCACTTATTTGAACCAGAGTGCCTTTGACAGGTACCCACTCACACAGCTAGGACAAGAAAGAGAGAGATCAAACAGCGTAGCTCGGATGATGGAGGATCATTAAGGAACTCATCCGATCTTTAGGACAGCTTTGAGTGCTTTGAATAAGGGACCTCAACTGCTTACGCAAAACATTTTGACGCTTACCCGTGGGGCAGAGCGATATTCCCTTGTAGCCACAAGGAACCAGACAAGCGGTGCAGTTGAAAACAATCACTTAAAAAGCCTGTTTTGTACTAGTGTGTGCTCAACCTTGGCATGATGATCTTGCAAAGCTTTTGTACGTAATAACTTGCTGGATGATCGAGCATTGTGTCTTTGTTCAAATGTTGAAAGCGTAGCCAATCATCTTAGACGTTTAGCTGATCACAATCTAGTATGACTATAATTTTAATCAGTCAGCTTACGGTGTTTCACCTCCTTTCCCGATCAAGAATCAACGACGATATTCAGCAATCCGGTCTTCAATAACACGACTTACCCATTATCTTAGGCCTTGAACTTTTATTCATTACATAAAAATCCAACTAATGTGCATATTGTCATTTTACTTCATATATAATGTTTTGTAAATCACTAATAATAACTTTTCTTTAGTGCTGCTAATGTATATAATGTCTTAAACGATAAATTGACTTCATCGTCACATAATTTGCATTGGATTTATCCTAAGTATTTAGTACTTCAATAAAACTATTAAAATCCTTTTTGTTTTAGTTTATTAACTTTTCTGAATTTAATATTTTAGTTCAATAGGCAACACAAAAGTAGTGGTTATTATGTCATTTGTAGTCTGTGTTGCTATTGTTATGGTCAAGTATTAATTAAATCTATTTAAATATATACATAAAATCAACACAATATTTCTTATGCTATTATGAATAAAAAAGTTTATTTTGTATTTTAGATATTCAATTATGAGAGCATCATAAAATTTTAACTTCATTCTATTTATATTCTTACCTCAATTCAGTCTTACTCAAGACATCATTTGTTCAATTTGGTGGGAACAAAATCTGCCCAACTTGAGATCATCAGCTTAACCTCGGTTGGAACATTAATTTAAAATTGATCACGTTTACCTTTTAATCAACACTAACATTTTTCACTAATTTAAAGAACTTTTTCACTGGCTACCATTGACATCAACAATATTTTTTTTTTGTCAACATCAACATTAGTTTTCGACCAAAATGAAACATAATTTTGCAATTAATGTTAGTTAAAATTGTCCTTCATCTAATATTCATCAAATTTAGCTTTTAACAAATATAGGATAAGTTATCTTTTTTTATTGATGCGAGTGAACGTTTTCGCATCTATCAATCCACGATAATGTTAATAATATGAATTTTTAAGCTTATATAAGTTAAAAAATAATCTTAACCCATATAAATCATAAATAATAAATAGATAATTTTATTATTTTGTAAGAAATACTTACAAAGATACTCAACTTTAGATAACTTAAAATATTACAGATTGTCATACAGACAAAGGATGTAACAAAAATTATATATATATTACCTGCAATTTCCTTTTAGAATAGAAGCAAGAAACTTAAAGATTTGGTGAAGATGAGAAAGATTGTGTATAGTATAAAATAGTGGCAGGCTACGCCTACGGAGCATATGCTGTGCCGTCGTTTTGAGATAAGTCTATTGGTGGCGGCCTAAGGCGATGGCGAGGGATGTCGATCTGGACAGGGGCGATAGGAGGTGGTTGCCTCTTTAGCAAGCGACCTGGTGGTGGTGGTGGTGAGTTCAAATCTTGCACAGGCGAACCTTCACCAGTGAACTCAGCAAGTTTTGTAGGGACGAGGATGGTAAGTATAAGGAACAAAACTAGCGTCCCAGAGTAACCCATCTTCCTCTTCATATTTACTACCAATTTATTTACGCTTCAATGAACTAAAACACAACCATAACACCTCTTTTATACTACCTGCTCCTTCTCCTAACTTACACGTTACGCTTGATCTTTGAAAAATCTTTTAAAAACATTACTTATATAGCCTCACAAGAAAAGTCATTACTAAAGAGAAAAACAGGAAAAACAGAGAGATAAGGAATGATTCTCACAAAATTATAATGGTTAGAGAGATAATAACATTGATTCATAAAAGATATAATGAAGATACATTCTTCTATTTCCTTTTCCTAATACATTTCTTGTCTTTTCCATTCTTGATAATAATCTTTTGAAGTTGCAAATTCAACTTCTCATTTTCCTCCATAATGCCATGCAACTAAGTTTTCTTATCCAATAATATAATACTAATAATAATAATAATAATAATTTTTTACTGCAACACAATTTTTGCAATCTTATAATTTCTTAAATAAATTCATGTTAGTTATTATTATGAATTTTGACATCTAAAATATGTTGATGCTCTAAAACATATCTATTTTTTTTTTGTCATTATATAAAATATTATTAAAATAAAATAAAGAATACAAAAAATACACTTAACCTTAATAAAAAATTACACGTGTAAAAGTCAAATTAACTAATTTATTTGTATAATGATTTTCTTCACTAAAAGTATAAAAGTCTTAAATTACATATGTTGAGTGAAAGACAAACATTTGTTCCATCTTTCTCCAAAAGCTTAAGGGACCTCTAGTTGGTCCATAAAAACTTTGACCAACTAAAGTAGAATTAATCTTCAATTAAAATTGTCGAAAGCATAAATAGTCCTTATAAATTCAACGTAAACAAAAGTTTGTATTTCTATAATAACTGAAAAACTACTGACATATTCTCGTTGATGTCTTTTCGAGATTTCAATACATGTAGTCAAATTAGGACAAATCCTCTAAAGAGTTTTTATGTCCGACACTTGTAAATTTATGTTTGTTATGTACACATCAAACTTGAAGTACGTTTAGAAAAAAGCGTGTTACGATGCACTTCTCCTCACTTTCTTCCCTGTCCGAACTTCATCCTCAATGATGACGAGTATTTAGTGCATTTTAGGACTTTCGTTGTTGGCCTAAATATGCATTTTTTACCAGAATGCGGTACATTGAATTTTTGTTTTTCTAAATCATCTCCATATGCTTTAAATATTCTTTATCTGCCTGTAGAACTTGGAGTCTCTCCTAAACATAATCTATCTTTGCTTCTAGATGAAGCTTTTTGTTCTCTAATTGGACCTTTTCATCTGAACTATTTTGCAAGGAAGTAAAATCTAAACCAATGCTCATGACCCGTTTTCTTAAATGTCTCATCAAAGAATGGGAGAACCCTCTTGACTTTTGTACACATTGCTTGCGTTCCATCACGAAGCATACCATTTGCCAATTCATTTGCTAATTCAGTTTCGAAATTAAGCATCTCATAGCATTGCAAGAAAGTCAACATTGTGGTCCTTCAATTTTGACAGCATTAAATTGGGTCAATAGAGAGACGAGGAAGACATTTTGTGCACTTTCAAATCAACCATTGAACACGTTCGTGGAGTTTTTTTTCTCCAAATAAATCTCTTTTCCAATTTATTTTTACATGTAGATGCAATGCAAAACTAATTTTTAAAATATATTATATTACTATTCATGAACATAATTTGACTTTTAAGAGGTCGAATTTGTAATTTTTTTTTTGCGGAATTTAATTCTTTAGGAACCAAATTTTAGACAGAATTTTATATCTTTTTTGTCTTCGATGAATTTGGAAAGGACAATTGTTAGCTGGTTGGAATTTGACAATTCTAATTTTTAATTTACATTTTTTGCCGTGTTTTCTCCAGAGAAATAATTTTCCTAACAACACGGTTGTGCAGTTGAAAGAAAGGTCTATTTCGGAGAAAAAATTCTACAGAATAGAATTTTAGCCTTGAATAATACAGTTATCTACTTCAGGAATTAATTTTGCATTGTGTCTTCTTGGAAAAATAAATTTGAAATGGGATTTATTTGGGGAAAAAAATTCCACCAAGGCGGTTTATAGTTGATATAACAACTGCCCAATATAACACACAAATCCAGTTGACATGACTACATACAAAAGCTCTTCCTAACCTTTATAGGTTTAAAAATTTGGAAATAAAGAATAAAGGAGAATTTTTTATGCAATAAATATATATATATATATATATATATATATATATACTAATTATATTATTGTTTTTTTGAGAAATAATTTTTTTTAGCTCGACACATTATAGTCCAACTATATATATATTAATTATATTATTGTTTTTTTGAGAAATAATTTTTTTTTTCTAGCTCGACACATTATAGTCCAACTACATATATATATATATATTAATTATATTATTGTTTTTTTGAGAAATAATTTTTTTTTCTAGCTCGACACATTAGAGTCCAATAACGACTTTAGTAAAAACTTTTTCTTCAAAAAAGTGACGTCTTTCTTCCAATATTTTGAAACCATCTTTGTGAATTATTCACAAAGAAGAGTAACCGAATAATATCAAGAATGTAGAAAATTACACTAACACATCTAGCATAGAAAGTGAACTTTCTATGTTGGATTTAGAATAGATATAAAAAGTGAAAATTTTCTATATCGATTGTATCTATATCGCTTCGAGAATCAAATAGAAAACATTTTTTCTAGTTGACACAGAGAGTCACTACAAGAATGATTGAGATTATCGATGGTCATAATTCGTCGGTAATGTATAAAATCCGACGGTAATTAGCATTTATCGACGGCTTACCGACGGCCAAAATACCGTCGGTAAAAACGTTGTCGGTAAATTTTATCGACGGATTTTTTGGCCGTCGGTAAAGCCTTCGGTAATTACCGAAGGCTCTAGGCCTTCGGTAAATCCGTCGGTAAATGTTGCGACCTGGTTCATCTTCTTCCTCTTCCTTCGTCGCTGTGTAATTTTTTTTTTTCATTTCCACGAACTCCGCCACCAAAACGGCATCACGCTTCCAGCAAGCTTTGAAGAGGCAACCTTGGTCCAACAAGTTTGGAGATGGGGCTGGACACGCTGGCAACAAGGAGGGTGCACACGGAAGTTGAGCTTACAAGGAGAATCCAGTAGCTTGATTGCAGGTCTAGCTTGACGGTCCAGAAGAGGGCAGCGTATCCAGCAAAAACCCACGTACAACCTTCACGTTTCCAGCGTCCAGCGTTGGGAGTGTCCAGCAACACTTGGAAGCACTTCACGGGCTGAAGGGGATTGAATGGAAGGGGGTGCATCAATTAGAAGAGGGGAGCGTCCTTGGAGAATTGCACGTCCACAAGAAGTGATCCAGCAGGCTGCACGTCCAAGAATGCCACGGTCCAGCAGAGCAAGGGGCTTCCGCAGAGAAGGAGAGGCACGTATTGGGTTGCCACGTCCAACGGTGGTGGAGAGAACGGTTGTAGAGAGAAATGAGAGGAGAAATGAGTATTTGCCACATATATTGGCACTGGATGCGAAGCTGGTTTCGAAAAATTCTGATTTTTTACCGACGGTCAGAGGCCTTCAGTAAATCAGTCGGTAATGTCGTCCAGCGAAATAATGGGCGGGAAAAATCCCGCTCTTTTACTGATGGCCAAAAGTCTTCGGTAAATTCGTCGGTAATGTCATCCGCGAAATAATGGGCGGGAAAAATCCCGCTCTTTTTACCGTCCAAAGCCTTCGACAAATCCGTCGGTAATGCGCATGTCACTTACCGACGGCTCAAAGCCTTCGATAAATCCGTCGATAATGCGCATGTCACTTACTGACGGTCCAAAGCCTTCGATAAATCTGTCGGTAATGCACATAAAAATACCGTCAGTAATTTCGTCGGAAATTAAGATATATCGACGGATATTGATCCGTTAGTAAAAATCCGTCAGTAATATTAATATTTTTTGTAGTGAGTCTTTTAGTGTAATAGTATTAGTTTTTTATTGAGTAATAATAATTACATTCTCAAACTAGTTAAAAATAACTTTAATAAAGAAAATTCCATATTAATATTAACTTAAAGCTACTCATTTATAATAGTTCAATTATTTGGATGGTTGCCACTTTAGTAGGAGTGTGTGAAGTTAGTCACCATTTTTTAAAAAATTTCAATTGCATCCTAACTTTTTAATTTAAAAGGTTTCTAAATTAAGTCATTTCTAAAAAAGTTACCAAGAGCGTTAACGACATGCCACATGTTAGTTTGTGAGTTTTAAATTTTTTATATAAATTTTTTATTTTTTTTGTACAAATTTTGTTTCCACATATCAAGTCTATGATGTAAAAGTGACACTTTCAATGACATGTGGCAGGATATTACCACGTGTTAGTATCAAGTGTTATCATCTTAATTTATACGTCTCTTTGGTTCAATTTAGTTCCAATGTTTTTCAAAATGAAATAATATTATCTCTCTAAATTGAAACAAAAAGTATTATTTTTATAAATGTTATACAAGTATTTTTATTAAAAATTATTTTTTAACATATTAAATTATTATATACTATTAAATCATCGTTTTGTTAATTCATGTTTTTTAATAAGATTAAAAATAAGTAAGTATAAATATTCAAAAAGAGGCAAGTATTTAAAAATAATATATTATTAATCTATGTTTTTTTATAAAATAAATTAATTAGTACCGTTTATACAAATAATTAATTCCGTAATAAATTTTGTCATCTTTTAAGTGAGACCAAATTTATTATTTGTATAAATGTTATACTAATATTTATATTAAAATTTAGTAGTTAAAGTGATGATTAAATAAAACATGGGTTAGTAATATGCAATAATATAATACGTTAAAAAGTTTTTTTTAATAAAAATATTAGTATAACATTTTTACAAATGATAAATTTTGTCTTAATTTGGAAAGAGATAATATTGTTCTATTTGGAGAAAAACTAAGACTAAATTGAATCATAAAAACATATTGAAGAACTAAATTAAAACCAAGATAATGACACTTGATATTACATGACCCATGACCGTATCTTGGCACGTGATAGTGACACGTGTCTCATTATGGACCTGACACTTGACAACATAAATGAAAAAAAAAATTAAAAAATATATAAATTAATACATGACATGTCATTAACGTCATTAATATTTTTAAAAAAAAAAACCTAATTGAGATATTTTTTTTAAGAGTTAGGATGCAATTGAAACTTTTATAAATCATGTGAATAATTAAACTTTTATAAATTAGTATAATTTTATGACGTTTTTTTCTTACAAGATATGAGATAAAATAGAATCTTAGTAATTAGTTGGTTAGTATGGGTATGGAAGCAAACCTTCTCTAGATAAAAAGTTTTTCATAAATAATACAATAAATGGATTCTTTTGTCTCTAATAGTGTAAATCAATGATAATTGAATCTTTTGTAAGAAATACTTACAAAGACACTCAACTCGAGATAACTTTGAATATTACATATAAAACTAGGAAAGGAGGATGCAAAAATTAGATATAAATTTGTTTTGGAGTACAATTTCCTTATAGAAGAGAAAGAAGAAAGTGAAGAAGTTTATTTATTTAGTGAAAGATGAGAAAGATTGTTTATGGTAGAAAATAGAGTTAGGCTAGGGCAACGGAGCATAGTGGTTTTTAGGTCCGTTTGTCGGAGGCGGCCTCGGATGTGGGTTAGGGATTCCAATCCCCGGGGTATCGATGGGAGGCCGCATCCTACGGGTTGGCCGGGTTGGCGGGGTTGGTGGGAAAATGGCAGCAAGCCGTACTGGGCTCATATGTTGCACAAGTGAACCTTCACTGCTCAACTCAGCAAGTGTTGTAGGCTTCGAAATGAGTAACATAAGCAACAAAACCAGCATCCCACAGTTTCCCATCTTCTTATTCATAACCTACCAATTGTATTTATGCTTCAATCAACCATATACAACACCTCTTTTATACTACCCCTCCTACTCCAAACCTACATCTTACACTCACTTTTTCAAAAATATTTTAAACATATTATCTATAAAACTCACCAGATCTTTATTTCAAAGCTCCTTATGTTTAATTGTTCTCATTGGTTTTTCTCAATTTCTAAATGTGGGACATTGTTTTACAAAAGTCAAGCAACGATAAATCAATCCACGCTCAAGGTGATTTTTTCCCTACAAATAATATAATTTAATATTATTTTGGAATCGACTCAATACTGTATTAGTCTTGAAAATTCAAATATAAATCTAAATTCACATTCAATAAAATTGAAAAAGTTAAAAACCATAATTAATGTTGGATATAAATCTAAATTCACATTGTATGATAAAGTTTGTGCACTACATTTCTCCTCACTTTCTTCCTTGCACACGAACTTCATCATCGATAATGCATTATAGGACTTTCATTGTTGACCTAAATATGTGAAATTGAGATACACAATATTTTTTTTTTCAAATATTTTTCTGAATTAAGTTTCTCCTTTAGATCTATGAACATTCCTTGTATTTCCTTTCCTTTTTTTCAACCCTTTCAGGAGTTCAAATTAGAAACAAAGAACTCCACGAAGAATAAGTCCAACCCATCAAAAGATTAAAACTGACTACTAGGCCAACCTTCATCTCCATATACTTTAAATATTCTTTATCTGCCTGTAGAACTTGGAGTCTCTCCTAAACATAATCCATCTTTGCTTCTAGATGAAGCTTTTTGTTCTCTAATTGGACCTTTTCGTCTGAACTATTTTGCAAGGAAGTAAAATCTAAACCAATGCTCATGACCCCGTTTTCTTAAATGTCTCATCAAATTGAATGGGAGAACCCTCTTTCTTGACTTTTGTACACATTGTTTGCGTTCCATCACTAAGCTTACCATTTGCTAATTCAGTTTCGAACTTACTTAGAGATATAAAGACATGTAGAAAAGAAAGTCAACATTGTGGTCCTTCAATTTTGAGCACCATTAAATAGAGTCAATAGAGAGACCAGGAAGACATTTTGTGCACTTGTATATCAACCATTGAACACGTTCGTGGAATTTTTTTTCTTCAAATAGATCTCTTTCCCAATTTATTTTTACATGTACATCCAACGCAAAATTAATTTTTAAAATATATTATATTACTATTCATCAACATAATTTGACTTTTAAGAGGTTGAATTTGTACATGTTTTTTTTAGGAATTTAATTCTTTAGGAACCGAATTTTAGACAGAATTTTATATCATTTTTGTCTTCGATGAATTTGGAAAGGACAATTGTTAGCTGGTTGGAATTTGACAATTCTAATTTTCATTTTACATTTTTTTGCCGTGTTTTCTTCAGAGAAATCATTTTCCTAACAGCACTGTGCAGTTGAAAGAAAAAGGTTTATTTTAGAGAAAAAATTCCACATAATGGAATTTTAGTCTTGAGTAATACAGTTATCTACTTCAGGAATTAATTTTGCATTGTGTCTTCTTGGAAAAATAAATTTGGAATGGGATTTATTTGGGGAAATTTTTTTTAAAGAATAATCGAATTTTGATTTGGTTTAAAATCACGAAAAAACAAATCAAAACTCGACTATCTGAAAAACCAAATGAGAACTTAGCTGTTCAAAAATCAAATTTCAAAATACATCTTGGCCAAAATCACAAAAAAAAAAAAAACTCATTTTTAGAACTTAATTTTCAAAATTCAAATTCTAAACTATAGCTCGATTAAATTCACGGGAAATTCTGACTACTTACAAAATCTCTTCCTCACCTCTCTATTTAATCTATTTAGTTCTGTTTGAAAATTGAAGAACCACAGAGTTATTTTGACCCCGATATATTTGACAAGTATGATTAATAATAAAATATGAAATTAAGATATTGAATTAAATTATTGAATAAAAATTAATATAATGAAAAATCTTCAATCACTTTATTAAACCGTGTACTTAATATGTTGTTTTGATAAGGATAGGAACACTCCTCAAAACAAGGCCGAATCTTAATTACTTAACTTCAGGATCCATTTATATGAACTTATTTTTATTCTACTAACCTTAGAAAAACAACATTTCTTAGAAAAACAACATTGACAGATTTTTTTATTTATTTATCAGTAAACTTATCATTGATAAATTTAATTTATTAATAAATATTTGTAATTATCGATAAATTTGACGCTCCAATTATTTCCATTCTTTTAGAGTACATTTTAACATAGATTATTAAATTCATATATTAAAAAATGTTTTGTATTCCATCTAGATAAGTTTGAATATTAAAAGATAAAGCAAGTAACTTCTAGAAAATATTGTGATTAAAAAGATAAAAATGATAATACAAGTAAATAATAAAACAAATACAAAATATTAATTAGTTAAAAAATTAATTAAATATATAATAAAATTAGGAAATTATAAAATTATCACATCATAACCTTTAAAATTATAAATTATAAATTATAAATTATAAAACTATAAAATTATAAATTATAAAATTATATTCTACAAAGACGATGTAAGTGAGGAGTATTTTTACCAAATACTTCTTTATGAGATGAATGTCAAAAGATAGACATGTAACTCTTGAGAAGTCACTTAGTTGTCATTTATCAAAAGTTTTGGTTGAATTTATTTGGTGTTGTTGTTTGATTGAACTTGTTTGTTGCTGGTTTATAAAATACCAAAAATTGAAATTTATTCTTTTTCTACTTTTCAGGTCTCGTAGAGTTGTAAAAAAAATATCATAATTAATTAAAAAAAACAAAAAATAAAATTGATTAACGTCGTAGATTGATAAAATTCGACATTAACGTCGAATTTTTTAAATCTAACGTCAATTTAACGTCTCTTGATCTCTTGATATGACGTTGTTGGCGAATTCGTTGTTAAAAGCTCAAAATATTTGACATTGTACGCTATTTTTGTACTAGTGATATTTGTTTAAAAATGTAAATTTTATTTAAAAAATGTCCCACACATAACATTTGTTTAGGCATAATCGATGTAATATCTTTTACAAAAAGATATATTACATCGATTATGCTTAAAACTGATGTTATATGTATATTGAGACATACATATAACATCGATTATAAACATAATTGATACAATATGTCCTTTTGGAGAGAGATATTACATCAATTATGTTTAGAACAAATGTATATGTGAGTTTATACAGACATATATAACATCAGTTTCGTACATAACTGATGTAGTATCTTTTATCACAAAGACATATTACTTCAATTTCTAGTTTAACCAATTTAATTTTTGATTATTTTTTATGTAAATTAATATGATTTTGGAGTGATAAATAATGTTAATAGATGTATTTTACACTATCATTAATATGATTATTTGACTGATATAATAAACAAAAATAACTTATATATAAAATGTAATTTCTACACTAATGAATTTTAAATTTCATTTACAAAATAAGAATTTAAATTCATTCTCACATCTATATTTTTTCTATTCGTACTCTCGCCTCAGTTCAAATCAAGACATCATTTGTTCAATTGGGTGGGAACATAATCTTCTCACCGTGAGATCATCAAATTTAGCTTTTAACAAATATTGGATGAGTTATCTTTTGTATTGATGTGAGTGAAAGTTTTCGCATCTATCAATCCACGATAATGTTAATAATATAAATTTTTAAGCTTATATAAGTTAAAAAATAATCTTAACCAATATAAATCATAAATAATAAATAGATAATTTTATTATTTTGTAAGAAATACTTATAAAGATACTCAACTTTAGATAACTTAAAATATTACAGATTATCATACAGACAAAGGATTTAACAAAAATTAAGATTGTGTATGATATAAAATAGTGGCAGGCTACGCCTGCGGAGCGTACGCTGTGCCGTCGTTAAGACGATGGCGAGGGACGTCGATCTGGATAGGGGCAACAGGAGGTGGTTGCTTCGTTAGCAGGCATCCTGAAGATTCTGAACTAGGACTAGTCTGTTCAGGTGTGGTGGTGGTGATGGGTTGAAATGTTGCAGGGGTGATGATGGCGAGTATAAGGAACAAAACTAGCGTCCCGGGTACACCATATTCCTATTCATTCATCCTACCGATTTTATTTAATTATGTAATTTAAAAATTATTTTTTAAGAAAAAATTAAATTATAGAATTCAGAAATGATAAAATAAGATTTTCTTATATGTAGATGCCGGAAGAAACGTACGAAGGTGTAAGTGCTAGAGGAAAGTGTGTCGTTCTTATGGTGGCGGCCTAATGGGACTGTAAGGGGTGCCGGGACTCGGTGGGATATCGATGGGGATGGGCATGGGATGTTTCGTAAGAGTTGATTGCGGTATGTGAGGAGCTTCCGAGCTTTCATAGTTCTGTTCAAGTGGTGGCTTGAAATGATGCAGAGGTAAAGCTTTACGATTGAAGTCAGCAAGTGTTGAAGGGGTGAAGATACCGAATACAAGGAACAAAACTAGCGTCCCATAGTATGGCATCTTCCTTTCCATTATAACCAATTTTATTTATGCTTCAATCAACTATAACACCCCTTTTATACTACTCTTTCTCCAAACGTTCACGTTGCGCTTGGTTTTTTAAAAATATTTTTAAAACATTACTTATATTCACACAATAAAACTCCTTATAAAACTCGGAAAAGTCAATATAAAAATATTTTTAAAACATTATATTCAGACAAATGTTGGTCTTGTCTCATCTCTCCCTCCTTCAATGTTATACATCATCACATGGGTTATCTTCTGCTTATGTGTAAATAACATGATCATCACAATAAAAAAAATTAAAACACACTCAAACACAAGATTAGCTAACATAGAATATTTCAATAAATATACAGGTTAATTTATTGTATAACAAGTGTTACAAAGATTTGGTAGAACTGATAGTGTTTAAATGGATTTGATTTGGATATAACAGTGTTTGAGTTATGTAACAAGTATGTAAAACAAAATTGTTTTAATACATGTTAAACATATTTGATAAAAAAGAGGTTGGTTTCAATATGATAAAAATGTGTTAAGGTTTGATTTGACCACTTTATCCCTCTCTTATACTAAGTCAATTCTTATTTATATAAATTCAACTGTTTATATTCTCAAAGTACTCTAAAATGTAATTTTAAGTCCATTCTTAAAACCTAGAACCTAGGATTTTCGATATGATTTTTTAGTAATTACTTGAATGAATCATTTATATTAAGATTTGAGCTCTATTACTAGCTAGAGTGATATAGACAGTTGTCGCATAGAACTCTAGCAATAATCCTAGTTTCCCCATAGCGTAGGAAACAACCTAAGTATCAATCTGAGAATTGTCTAATTTTTTAGTTAAAATGTGCCCAATTATGCCCTTAAAAATAAAACAAAAAATTAGAGAACGAAAAGAATATAAAATCTATTATGAAATATGCAGTAATGTTAATAAAGAGTTAAAAATAACACAACAACTCCCCCCTACCCCACACACAAATGCCTTTCCTTACACTTCGTTTTTCTTAATTTTTCTTTTCTTTTTCTTTACAATTTGTTCAATGTACCTCATTTTTTTAAAAAATGAGTCTTGGAAACATTTCTATTTGATTAGATTTTTTAAATAAAATAAGTATCTATTTGTTCTTGTTTAGGGCATTGAGGAGTGAATTTAATCGAGTAGATCAACATGTTAAGTGTAAAGAAGAGATGTGTCGATAAATTTTGTTGTCGATAATTAAAATTTTAAAATCTATCGATAAAATTTGTAAGTAATTAAAATTTTAAAATTCATCGATAAAATCTTTCAGTCATTTAAAATTGGTGTTGGGGGAGCTTTACCCACCTATATATATCTATGTTTTTTTATGATGAACAAAAGAATGTTTTATGGTTTCTTGCACAACAAATGACATAACAATTGATTTATACTTATTGTGTTTGTGCTTAAAATGCTTGATGTATGCATTCATTGTTTGTAAATGAATTATAAGTTTAAACAGATTGCACATTACATTTCTGGTAGAAATAATCGATTAGACATTGTATATAATCTATTATATTTCTTCAGATATCATCATTTGCTTAACAGGGGCAAACAACTGTGTAGTAATCGATTAAATAAGTTGTATAATCAATTAAAACACATTGCTATACCAACATATGTTTGTTTAGTGCATTGATCTGTTTGGAATGAAAATTGATATAAAAATTTGCTTAAGTGTTGAACTTAACCGATTACATAAGTTTCCTAATCGATTAAATTGTTTCTCTTGTGAAAATGAATTTCATTTAAAGCCTTATCTGTCTATAACGGTCATATGAATTTGTTATTGGCTTGTATGAATTGCATAATCGATTACATGCGCTATATAATCTGTTAAATCTTAAACAAATGTAAAACTGTTAAAGCAGAAGGAAAAACTTAACAGATTACATTAATTGCGTAATCAATTAAAGTGCGTTAGGATTCAAAAATCCTATAAATAATTGTCTTGCATGCTATTTCAATAACATCTTTGATCTATCAATTTTATAACTAAAACTTTTTGATTGAGTATTGATTGCAGGAGCGTCTAAGAATAAGTCTTGGAGAATCAAAGATCACATTTGGGTTAATAATCTAGATTCTTGTAAGAAAACTGAGCTGAAAGATTTCTGATAAATTCTGCATTGCTGGTGTACTACTGTGAAGATCAGATTCATCATTTGCAATTAGTAAATTATGTTCCTGTGCATGTTTGCTAGGGGGAGAGAACCGTAGTGTTCTTCTTAAGAGTTGGAATTGCTCTTAAGGTGTTTTGAGAGCTGATATTGTTCTCTGTTTTGGTAAGATTGTGAGTGTGTTCACATCTTGTTACTACAAGTGATTTTGAGTGGGGTGAGAAGTACATTGAGAGGGTATATTTCCATATTCTTGTATCTCAAACATTATAGTGGAATCCCTTCAACTAAGGTTATTGAAGGAAGACTAGATGTAGGCTTGACCGAACTAGTATATATCATTGTGTTGATCTTTCTCTTCTTTCTCTTTTATTGTTTATTCAACATACATCTTTTTATTGATTCAAGAAAACTACAGATTTTGCAAAGCTTTTGAAAAAAACAATTTTTTAAAGCAAAATCCAATTCACCCCGTCTTGACTTGAAATATAGGGCTTCACTTTTTTAACAAAAATGTTTATTACCAAAAGTGATGTTAGTATTTATTTAACTTTTCTATCAATCATTAGAGAAAACACACGACTAATGGAAGAAATAAGGTCCATTAACAACATCTGAACACTAATATGAGAGTATGTGTTATTAAGACCCATTAAAAAACACATCACATGCTCAGAATGCAGAATGAGATGAGGTATGTCTAGGTCTCATTCTTGTTCGTCTTACACATATAATGGTTAGGAGATGGAGAATACTAGTGTATCTTCTCATGGTCGTAGGGTGAGGAGGTTGAGTGTCTATTACACTCTATTGAAGGGATTAATGTTGATCAATGTGGTGGAGATACTATTGAAAGGGCTTTAGTTGCTTCAATTTGTTATGGTTGACTTCTTTGAATGCAAGAAGTTTTGTTGTGTCCAATTTTTCTGTAGACAACGCATCCTTTTCAAGAACCTCCCTTACTTAATTCAATATCATACTTCTTTATCTCCCACGACTCTAGTCTTATATTTTTATTAGGTCTTCCACGCAATACTCTTTTCCTTGGTGGTAAGATATCAAGATATAAAGTTTTGTTAGTTATATTTTTCTTATATTTTTCTTAGTTGCTTCAATTTGTTATGGTTGACTTCTTTGAATGCAAGAAGTTTTGTTGTGTCCAATTTTTCTGTAGACAACACATCCTTTTCAAAAACCTCCCTTACTTAATTCAATATCATACTTCTTTATCTCCCACGACTCTAGTCTTATATTTTTCTTAGATCTTCCACGCAATACTCTTTTCCTTGGTGGTAAGATATCAAGATATAAAGTAATTTCTCACACTTTCTGACCGTTTATAGGGTAGATTATTGATGTGAAGTTTCTTCATATGTTGACTTCTTGAACCAATGATCAATGAAGTCCTATCCTTTTAAATTAAAAAATTTCATTGCAGTCAGGGCCTGACAGTAAAGAATACTACTTATGCTCCATTTTTTGCATTTGTATCTCATTTTCTCAGTGTTGATCACAAATTGCTCCCCCAATTTGTGAGGCGTGTCTGACATCAAATAACTTCTCTGCTGACCACCTATTATGAATATATAAACCCACATTATAGCTATCACAGACAGATCCATAAGCACTAAATTTTTAAAGTGGGGACCTAATTGTGACTAATTATACAAAACAAAGGACCAACTTCAAATACTTAAACTACAATGAGAACCAACAATTCACTTACCTTGTTATCAAATATCCTGTTAACCATGATTCATTTTGAAGTCTGTTTACAACTACATTTGCTATAAGGAAAATATGCTCATTCTCAATCTTCTCATTGTTGTTATGGTTGACATCTTTGCAAGCAAGAAGTTTTGTTGTGTCCAATTTTCCTGTAGACAACACATCTTTTTCAAAAAGCTCCCTTTCTTAACTCAATATAATACTTCTTTATCTCCCACGACTCTAGTCTTATATTTTTCTTAGGTCTTCCATGAGTACTATTTTGGTTGGTTGTAAGATATCAGGATATAAAGTAATTTCTCACTCTTTCTGACCGTTGATAGGGTAGATTATTGATGTGTAGGTTTCTTCATATATTGACTTCCTGAACATATGATAAATGAAGTCCTCTCCTTTTAAATTAAAAAATTTCATTGCAGTCAGGGCTTGACAGTAAAGAATACCACTTACGCTCCATTTTTTGCATTTATATCCCATTTTCTCAATGTTGATCACAAATTGCTCCCCCAATTTGTGAGGTGTGTCTGATGTCAAATAACTTCTATGCTGACCACCTATGATGAATATATAAACCCACATTATAGTTATCATAAATAGATCCAAAAGTACTAAATTTTTGAAGTGGGGACCTAATTGTGACTAATTATACAAAACAAAGGACCAACTTCAAATACTTAAACTACAATGAGGACCAACAATTCACTTATCTTGTTATGAAATATCTGATTAACCATGATTCATTTTGAAGTCTGTTTACAACTACATTTCCTATAAGGAAAATCTGCTTATTCTCAATCTTCTCATTGTTGTTATGGTTGACATCTTTACAAGCAAGAAGTTCTGTTGTGTCCAATTTTCCTGTAGACAACACATCTTTTTCAAAAATCTCCCTTTCTTAATTCAATATCATACTTCTTTATCTCCCACGGCTCTAGTCTTATATTTTTCTTAGGTCTCCCATGAGTACTATTTTGGTTGGTTGTAAGATATCAGGATATAAAGTAATTTCTCACTCTTTCTGACCGGTGATAGGGTAAATTATTGATGTGTAGGTTTGTTCATATGATGACTTCCTGAACTAATGGTAAATGAAGTCCTCTCATTTTAAATTAAACAATTCCATTGCAGTCAGGGCGTGACAGTAAAGAATACCACTTATGCTCCATTTTTTGCATCTATATCCCATTTTCTCAATGTTGAACACAAACTTCTCCCCCAATTTTGAGGCGTGTCTGACGTCAAATAACTTCTATGCTGACCACCTATGATGAATATATAAACCCACATTATAGCTATCACAAACAGATTCATAAGTACTAAATTTGGGAAGTGAGGACCTAGTTGTGACTAATTATACAAAACAAAGGACCAACTTCAAATACTTAAACTTCAATGAGGACCAACAATTCACTTACCTTGTTATGAAATATCTGATTAACCATGATTCATTTTGAAGTCTGTTTACAACTACATTTGCTATAAGGAAAATATGCTCATTCTCAATCTTCTCATTGTTGTTATGGTTGACATCTTTGCAAGCAAGAAGTTCTGTTGTGTCCAATTTTCCTGTAGACAACACATCTTTTTCAAAAAGCTCCCTTTCTTAATTCAATATCATACTTCTTTATCTCCCACGGCTCTAGTCTTATATTTTTCTTAGGTCTCCCATGAGTACTATTTTGGTTGGTTGTAAGATATCAGGATATAAAGTAATTTCTCACTCTTTCTGACCGTTGATAGGGTAGATTATTGATGTGTAGGTTTCTTCATATGTTGACTTCCTGAACATATGATAAATGAAGTCCTCTCCTTTTAAATTAAAAAATTTCATTGCAGTCAGGGCCTGATAGTAAAGAATACCACTTACGCTCCATTTTTTGCATTTATATCCCATTTTCTCAATGTTGATCACAAATTGCTCCCCCAATTTGTGAGGTGTGTCTGATGTCCAATAACTTCTATGCTGACCACCTATGATGAATATATAAACCCACATTATAGTTATCATAAATAGATCCATAAGTACTAAATTTTTGAAGTGGGGACCTAATTGTGACTAATTATACAAAACAAAGGACCAACTTCTAATACTTAAACTACAATGAGGACCAACAATTCACTTTCCTTATTATGCAACCATGATTCATTTTGAAGTCTGTTTACAACTACATTTGCTGTAAGGAAAATCTGCTCATTCTCAATCTTCTCATTGTTGTTATGGTTGACATCTTTACAGGCAAGAAGTTCTGTTGTGTCCAGTTTTCCTGTAGACAACACATCTTTTTCAAAAAGCTCCCTTTCTTAATTCAATATCATACTTCTTTATCTCCCACGGCTCCAGTCTTATATTTTTCTTAGGTCTCCCATGAGTACTATTTTGGTTGGTTGTAAGATATCAGGATATAAAGTAATTTCTCACTCTTTCTGACCGGTGATAAGGTAAATTATTGATGTGTAGGTTTGTTCATATGGTGACTTCTTGAGCTAATGATAAATGAAGTCCTCTCGTTTTAAATTAAACAATTCCATTGCAGTCAGGGCATGACAGTAAAGAATACCACTTATGCTCCATTTTCTGCATCTATATCCCATTTTCTCAATGTTGAACACAAACTTCTCCCCCAATTTGTGAGGCGTGTCTGATGTCAAATAACTTCTATGCTGACCACCTATGATGATATATAAACCCACATTATAGCTATCACAAACAGAACCATAAGCACTAAATTTTTGAAGTAGGAACCTAATTGTGACTAAATATACAAAACAAAGGACCAACTTCAAATACTTAAACCACAATGAGGACCAACGATTCACTTACCTTGTTATCAAATATCTCGTTAACCCTGATTCATTTTGAAGTCTTTTTACAACAACATTTGCTATAAGGAAAATATGCTCATTCTCAATCTTCCCATTGCTCATAACTCAGCTCTATACTTGTATTTCAGAAAATACCCATTCAATCAAATGATAGGTCTACATGTTATGAAATTTTCCTTTCATACCTTCAAACATGCATAAAATCTCTTTAATATTATGACACCTTGCATCACCTCAACTTTTAACTTTATTGTAGAACATGGATTATTTCTCAAGAGCTCATGTGCATAAGCATTTATTTCTATATTGTTCTTTAAATGATTGGTCAACATGGTGTGATACAATAGTTTTAGCCCAAAAAGCCATATTTCTAGAGATACCTATATTCTATTTCCTACTCATTTTGTCATGGATGTCCATCACCTTCATATGTGGGTTTTCTCTAATTGTCTTCTCTATCTTCTTACTTAGCCACTTGGATTTCAGAATAAAATCCCTATTATAGCTAAGATCATTAATTATTTTCCTTAATTGTCATAACTTCGCTGCAGACATATAAGCACAATAATCATACCACTTGTATTTTCCCTTTTCACCCCAAGCATTTCATTGTAACTCTCTTTTTATCATTCTTAACAATTTAGGCAAATTAATACACTTTTTCAAAATTAGGGACCCAATTGAGACTAATTAAAATGAATAATCAAATAACACTCTCTTAGTAGGAATGAACAATATATCTCAAAGGTTACAACTTCACTCAGTTATTGATTTCACAATATTCAAGCTCTCAATCCAATTTCTCTAAACACTGTTGATGTGACAATTTCTCAACACTTTGGTCTTTTTCTATTCTCTTGTTTGTGTTATTTTTGTATGGCTTTGTATTTCTTATATAGGTGTTGCATTTGATAGCCATTGAGAATTTGAATTGCAACTCTTTATTTGTAATCTTCTTGATATGGAATGACTTGCTCAATTTCTTGAATTTGATTTTCGATTTGAATCTTCAACATCATTAAAGACTCATTTTCGAATTAACTTATGCTCTTCAGGATATCTTCTTTCTGTTTATTATTAAGATCAAACTTGGTTTAAATTATACTTTTTTCAATGTTTATAATTGTCCTGTTAAGGAAAATTTATGTGACTTGATTCTACATTTGAATGGCTGGAGCAATAAGATTATCCAATCAATCAACCAATTCATTCATCATTCACATAGAATATTTTCTTAATGTTCATATTGTTTGAATGTTTGTTTTCAAAAACTCTCCTCTTCTAGAATGCAATTATAATAAGCTAATTTTCATAAAAATCGTAGTTCAAATACTTAATTCTTTATTTTAACACTTATATCAGTTTGCATCATTAATGAGAGATCAAAACATATATGAGACATCAAAGCAGATTATAATTGTTTCAAAAAAAGCAAATAGAACAAAAAAAGCATAATTGAAAGCACAAAGAAACACCAACAATTTTTAACGTAGAAGACCCCTCAATGCAAGGGTAAAAATCACGAGTCGTCCAGACCAAAGAAAAATAAACTATGATCAATAATAGGGTACTAAAGAGTCTCCAATAATCACTAGTGGAAAAATACCTTTCTATAACAAACCTATTATAACGTATAAAAATTATCCGTCATACTAGGTTGACCGGTGGCAAGATGGTAATAAAAATAGGACATATTATAACATAGTTTTATAAATCAGTTATAATATGAAACGCGGTGGCAAACTTGTAAATAAGTATAAGACATATTATAACGTAGCTTTAAAAATCAGTTATAATGTAAAATACGGTTGTAAACTCGTAAATAAGTTCAAACCCTATTATTGATATATTATAACGGAGTTTTAGAAATAAGTTATAATATCTCTTCCTCTTTAATTTCTCACATTTCCCTCTCGCTAGATTTCATTTCTAAGTTCACTCTCACTCTCATTCCTTTCTTCCGCTCTTCGTCTCATCCCTCTCACTCGCATTTCTCGGCATCTCCGTCATCAGCCACATCATTTTCAGCGCTTCAGCCACGTCGTGGAGCGTATTCCTTCTCTCACTATCACGCTTGGAGGTCTCATTTCATTTCCTCTCGCGCATTCGAGAGAGCACTTTCATTTCTCACATTAGAGAGCCTCACTCTCATTTTTCTCCATTTCGGTTTCCTAGCGTCTTCCTTCTCGAGAGACATCTCCTCGTCGCACGTCGTTCATCATCACGGCAAGCCTTCTTCACTCACAGAATCATCTCTATTTCCTCTATCCTTCATTTTCCACCGAATCATTCATAGAGCTAAACCCTCTGTTGGGGTTTCTTCTCCTTTTCACCATTTTCGTTCGATTCCACCGATTAAAACCTTGTTTTCACAATCAGAAACCTTTTCCACCGATTCAACTTCGATTTACATCGATCAATCGGTCCAGAATAGGTTTCCTTCTTCTTCTAGGGTTTCTATCAAGTTTAATCCTCTATTTCTTGTTCTTCTTCGAATTTTAGTCATATTTCCGCTGCGTCTTCTCTGTGGAAGAAGCTTCGAGGATTCGCGTCGCGCCTACAATCATCTTCTCAGAGTCGCTCTTCCAACCGTAGTTATAGTTCACATTCTTCTCTGTAACACTTTTCCCCTCTTTATCCTGTTAATTTAGTTTTCATATTTATAGAAACTTTAATAAAACCTGTTTGCTTTTATTATCATATTATGTAAAGTAATGAATGCTATTTTCACTCTTTTTATCTTTGTTTTAATTTTTCCATCATTTGCAGACCCCTACTTGAACACTGATGCGGGGACAATGTCTCCTTTCGAGCATGGGGAGGTTTTCGTCTTAGATGATGGTGGAGAGGTAAGCAAATGAAAATTTTCTACAACAAGATGACAGTCATTAGATTTTTTATTTCCTTCTAAATTCAATGGAAGGTTGAGGTTGTATGTTATGTTATACTTTACCCTACTCTTTTCATTTTCTCATTTTACTTCATAAGTGCAAGCTAAAACTTTCTGAGTCGTAGTAAAAGAGGATATTTGCAGCTTGTTTTCCTCTGAAAGTTTTAGATTGCCATTTTCATTCTTTTTTTTCGTTTGTGGAAGGTTGACCTTGATCTTGGGAACTACGAACATTTTTTGGGCATTAAATTAACTCGCAACAATAACATCACTACTGGAAAAATGTATCAGGTGAGCCAGATGTTTCTAATTGTTTTGTTTTGGATGTTTATAGTCTGTTATTGAGAAGGAGAGACGAGGAGATTATCTTGGAAAGACCGTACAGGTATGCTTAGTCTTTGATTCTTCTTCCCCTTTGAAGCTATTTGTAATTGTTGTTGGTGCCTTGGTTTTCATTTTTGTTTTTTGCTTTATTTTTAGGTAGTTGCACACATAACAGATGCTATCCAAGAATGGATAGAACGAGTGGCAAAGATACCAGTTGACGGGAAAGAAGGGCCGGCTGATGTTTGTGTCATTGAATTGGGTGGAACTATAGGTAAATAATAGTCAGAGAAAACTTTCAATCAATATTAAGATAGAAAATTTTCAATATTATATTTCTATATCCATTCAATTTTTTCCCATATTTAATTCTAAAGATTATGGGTTAGATGGAACTTGAAAACTAAAAATTGAAAATGAATTATACTTAGCAAACAGTGGGAGAAAATAATATTCATATTCATATTTTTCGTACTATATTCTAAGGCAACCACCAAGTTTCTTCTCACTTGGTGGAGGAATTGGCTATATTTTAAAGCAACTAATTTAGAATGACTTTCTTTCATGCAGGGGATATTGAGTCCATGCCTTTTATTGAAGCATTGCTGGAACCGTATTTATGCAGTTTAATTTGTTAATTTCATGGGTTTGACGGTTTTCTTTTTTTCTTTTTTTTGTTAAAATTAAATTTCATACTTTTCCATTTTAAGTGGTTTAAGTTCATGCAATATCCTAAACCTTTTCCTTTGAATTTATCCTAAAGTGTTTGGGTCTTCAAACTAATTCCTTTATCATTTACAGTGTTGCAGCAAAGCCTAATTTAAAGGAGTCGACTGCAAGGAAAAAAATTATGACAGATGTGATGAAACTGTGAGTGGCAGACATCTCAAATATGCATCATCTAAAGAAAAAGAAAAAACATGTGCATAGATATTTATTTATCTTAATAGTGGCCAATGTGGAGCTTACAACAATTGTTACGTGCCTCAGGTTAGAATTGCAATGGTGGGAAAATACAGAGGCCTTTCAGATGCATATCTTTCTGTTCTGAAGGTAACTTACTCCTAAATTAGTAACTGAACCCTTCTATTTTTTACATAATAATTTCCTCCTTTTGGATTCTCTACAACTTCTTTTTTATTCAATATGCATACTGAAACATAAAGAGGCGATTACTGATCTATCTACTACATTACTTATGTTAGTTGACCTTTTGGTTTTGGTTTTGCTTTTATGCAACCCTCTGACGATTGATTAAAATATATTGCTGCAGGATCCTGAGGCATATAAAGTTGCATGGAATCTTTTAAAGGTATTCCTACTATTTAGACTAAACATATTTATTCCATTTTCAGATCTTTAATATTGATATATATGTTAAAATCTCATATAGTGATATATTATTTATTGGTTTTCTGTAATTGGACTTATTCTGCACGGCGCTGATGGTGTTCTAGTTCCTGGAGGTTTTGGTGATGGAGGAGTGCAAGGGAAAATTCTTGCAGCTAAGTATGCTTGAGAACATAGTGTTCCATTTCTGGGCATTTACTTGGGGATGCAAATTGCTGTCAATGAGTAGAGATTTGTTCTTGGGTAGATGATGTGAATCAACTACTGCTGAATGATTTAACACAAGTGTATCTGAATCATTTAAATCTGCATAATATAAATGATGTATTAAATATTACACTATTTAATGTTTGAAGTGAATCTATTTTGTTAGTTTCATTAAATTTTTTTATTTGAAGTTATATTGATTATAAATGGGATTGAATGAGATGATAATACAAGTATATTATTATAATTTTCAAATGTAATAATTAATTTTTTTTTAAAAAAAGCATATATTATAACGTACTAAACAATGTACGTCATGATACGTTGATCACATATTATAACGTACAAAAATATATATGTAATAATAGAAATGAAAATTTGTCATAATAAACAGCGCATATTATGCTGGATTTTAGAAACTACGTTATAATATATTATAACGTAAATTTCTACTACGTTATAAAATGCGCAGGCTTACTATATCGCCCAGAACTATGTCCCCAGTAACTACGTTATAAAAGATCATTTTTGTACGTTATAAAATGTCATTTTTCCACTAGTGAATAACGCCAAATAGTGTTTTTCAATCAACCAATTTAACTAAACACAAATGCTTACAAATGAGAACAAAGAAGGTGAAATTTCTCCAAACCAGGACAGCGAATGTGGGACTGTTTTCTCCCAAATTAGACCTTCGATTGACGATTTGAACGATCATAATGAAGAACCATATGTCTGAACGACGACGAATGGTGAACGGCTTCACAACGACAAAAATACCAATGCAGGTTTTGGGTTATGTGCGAAAGACTTTCTCTCTTCCTTTTTCTCTCACTTGGCTTTTCCCTCTCTTCAAATAACTCTAATGTGCCCTATTAATCTGACCCAGCTCCACTTAACCTAGTGAGACATTATGGTCCACATTATTTTGGCTTATTCTCCATATAAGAAGGGAGCTCAAAATCCCAATAGAGTCGTCTAATGCTGTAACCGGATCAACACATTTTGTACTCATCTAACACATTGACATCTATTGTTTGGACTCGTGTAATGCTTAAAACTTGACAAATAGAATTGAAAAGAAGAGTCGAACAAAAGACATTGTTAAGACATCAAAAGAAACCTAATCAAGACGGGAAGACATCGAGAGAAGAACAATTGTAACATTCTTATTTTTCTTAATATTTTAAAACCATATTGTTTAAGAAAACAAGTTTTTAATCAAAGACTAAAGAAAATTTGATTGAAAAAATGTTCAAATCGACCTCATCTAATAGTTTAAATACAACGTCTAATGGTATTTTCTTCTAGTGCATATTATTTCAACAATAGACAAGTTGGATCTTTTAGCTAACCGAATGAGAGTTAAATATGTTTCGAGAAAATTAGTTAACATTTAAATTTGCTAAAGAAAAATATTCAACATCTAGAACATGTACATCCTTATTCTTAAACAAGTGAAAAGTAAAATATTTTAAAAGCCTATAAAAACTTGAATATCTTGCCTGCTACTAAGTCACACTCAACTCCTTATCAACGTTATGCATCTAGACCTACTTCATCATATGTTCTCATGCAACATACACAATCATCACAGGTAAAAATCACAACCACAAATAGAAGGATAAACTAACATAACAATGATTGCAATAAAAAGAATTATCAATATCATAAATCACAACACATCATTAAGTAGCAGTCATGAAGACCTGCCCAACTCATAACAATAACAACACATCATTAAGTTGAAGTCATGAAGATCTGCCCAACTCATAACAATCATGGGAACCTTCCCAACTTGTAGCAGTCATAATGACTTGCCCAAGTTGTAGTAGTAATGGGCACTTGTCCAACTCATAGTAGTCATGAAAACTTGTCAAACTCATATAAATCATGTTTACATGTCTAATTTGTAGCAGTCATGGGAACCTGTTCAAATCGTAGCAGTTATGGGGACTTACTCAGATGTTTAAGAACACTTATACAAACATACTCACACTCGTCTAATCATACTCAGATGTTTAGGAGCACTCATGGAGACATGCTCACATTTGTCTAATCATACTCTGACGTCTAGGAGCACTCATAGAGACATGTCCACACATGTCTAATTATTCTTAAACCTCTAAGAGCACTCATGGAATATACCCACACTTGTCTAATCATACTCAAACCTCTAGGAGCACTCATGGAGACATGTTCACCCTCGTCTCAGAGTATTCATGGATACATGATAACAACATACCACAATTCGTCAACACAAAACATGATAATGCATATTGGTACTCATCTTTACAATCACATAAAATGTTAAATTCCCTAACTTGGATTGAGCACGTAAAACTTCAGAGATTCTCACTATGTTTCAATTCTACTCTAATTTTTTCTTTAATTATATTCAGTTGCATGCTTTCTTATTCAAACATAACATTCACTCATTCGTTTAATATGTATATTTATAAGTTTCACTCTTCTCTTAAAACTCTATATACTTTTCAGAGATTTTACATTAAATGATAAAATATGAAATTAAAATATTAAATTAAATTGTTGAATAAAAATTTGATATAAATATTTTTGTGATGGTGGTAAAAGTTTAAACGAGCTGTCAAATATCATTGCTCCAACACGACCATCACCCGCCAAAACAATACCAAACTTTAATTAGTTAACTTCATTATCCATTTCTAAGATCTTATTTTTATTCTTCGTCCCTTACAACGAACAATACTCCTCGTTAGTTACAACATTAATCCGGGAAATCAAGAGTGTTGTAAGGATGGTGTATTTAGACGTGGTGACTGATTTAAGAGAGAGAAATAATGAATAATTAGTTTTTTTTTTAAATTGTCAAAAAATCATGAAAAGTATGTCGGAAAGACGTGGAAAATAGACATTAACCAAATTGAATGGTTGTAAAATTTAACTAACGTTCAGTAAATTGCATCGCAGTTATATAATAGTTTAAATCAATTATATCCTAATTTAATGAATTCAATTGTTCTAAATTGGTTTTAAATTTAAATAAATTATATTTCTGCATTCACAACTTGTGTATATTTCAAAAAATTACATTTAATCTTTTAAATGTATAATTTTCGCAAAAAATACTGGAACTTGAATTATTAATAAGATTGTTTGACTCAAAAACCTTCCACATTAAACAAGTTGTTATAAAATAAATAGGTTAAACCGAAATTTTAAAATTACAAAAAAAAAAAAACCAAATACGTGTTGGAAGCAAAAACACTTATCCAATGGCAAAACCGAACTTAGTATCTCATACCATTGAGAAAAAAAAATCTTCACAAATCGACTTTAATGATATAAAGATATGTAGAA
Source organism: Vigna angularis (assembly GCF_016808095.1). NCBI lineage: Eukaryota > Viridiplantae > Streptophyta > Magnoliopsida > Fabales > Fabaceae > Vigna > Vigna angularis. Next base: position 34,380,663 of record NC_068972.1, read on the forward strand.
CAAAAAGTCCATACTGTGGTTCTTCAATTTTCAGCGGTATTAAATACAGTCGATAGAGATTTTGCCAATTTTTTCTCGAAATAAACCTCTTTCCCAAATTAATTTTCAAAGTAGACCATTTTAGTCTTCATTTTACACTTTCAGCAGTATTTTCTCCACAAGAAATCATTTTCAAGAAGCACTGTTGTGCAGTTGGAACGGACGTTCATTTGGGAAAAAATTCCAATATTCAATAGTTGATTGACTCTGTCTGCTGCTGAAAATTGAAGAACCACTAAGTTATTATGACGCCCGCTCTTATTGATATATCGATTTGACGAGTATAATTAATAATGAAATATAAAATTAAGATATTAAATTAATATAAATATTTGTGAGATGGTGGTAAAAGTTTGAAGGAGTTGTCAAATATTTTGTATTTTATTTAAATAAAATTTTAACATTAAAAATAAATTATTAAATAGGTTTTAGGAAATATAGCAATTAAATAAAATAAAATAATAAAAAAAATAAATAATAAGAAGAGAATAAAACAAAATAATTTTTTTTAATTATTATACATATATTAAAAAAATATTTTAAGAGATTGTTTTTAAAAGATAACAAGAAAAATAAAAGAACTTATATTAATATTCGTAGGAGATATTAAATACATAGATAATATTTTATTTTGATGTAAAATTCTTAATAATATAGAAAATATATGTGTTTGTAATAAATTATGAATGATTACAAAGATATAAAACTAGACATACATATCTAAAAAGTGAGTTAATGTTAATGTTCTCTCTAAGAAAATCTTAATCAATCAAAAAAATAAACAAAAGTTTACTCCTAATTTCTAACTAGATAACAATTATTAATATAATACTCAAGGTTACAACCTCCTGTATAGGCCTTGCTTAGAGTTTAAGTTTTCTCACAGGACGGGTTGAAATGTTTACCCCTCAAGATTTACCCAACCCATTAATCAGACTAGGAAAGTTTAGAGCTTTGGAAGTTCATCTTGATGTAGGTTGAAATGTTTATCCCTCTTGATTTTCACTTAAGAGTTTACCATGTGACCACCTTGTCTCATGTGGAACACTCTTCACCAAGCTAGGCTTACAAAATTAATCACCCAATGTTAGCTTAAGCTAGGCGCAAATATTGCCTTACAACTTAAGCGTGATTGTTCAAAAATCTTACACTACTTGGTCCTTGATACAAGGCCTAAAAAGAAATCCTACATACTCAACTCTTAATACAAGATCTAGAAGTACTCTGTTGAGATTGTTGATAGGGGGAACACTGGTTTAGCTGAACCTACAATCTCAGAGCTTCTGGTTTTTGATGATGACAACACATAATTAATAACACATGTGTTTATGTGTTACATGTTCATTACTTTCATGATTATGATTATATGAGAACATGTTTGTGTTGTGTTGATCATTGTAATTCACTATGTTATATATGTGAGATTTAATCTGTGATTCCATGAAAATTGTTTTGGAAAAGAAAAACTACATGCACTTGAATTGAACTTAAATTGTGTAGCAAAACAACAGTTTTAAGTCGACTTCATTATGAAGTAAGTCGATTAAAACTCGTGACTTTGCATAAACTTTTTCAAAGTATGCTGTAAAAATTTTTGAAGAGAAAGTTTTTCAAAACTATTTTTTTAACTGTTACAAAGTCGACTATGTGCGCAAGCCATTCGACTAAGTTTGTTATGTTTTGAAATTCTGTTAATGCTTGTCTTAAAGTGTCTAACGGCTATATTTTTAAACATGTTTGAACAAGCATTAATTGTCAAACAACTACATTAATTGCGTAATCAATTAATTGCTATGTGTTGATGGTTTGACAAGTGTACCAAATCGCACAAGTAATATAAAATGGTAAGACCAAGTATCGTATTCCTGAAGACTCTCGGCACTAAATAGTTGTGTGATAACTCGATTAATTAAGACTTAAATAAAATGAGATTGTTGGTTTCAAATGCAAAAAACATAAAATTAAATATAAATGCAATTGATCAATAGCAGAGTAACACAAAGATGAACAGATGTTGTTTAATATGATATGAATATGTTGTTGGGGTTAGATTTCACCAAGTTTGCTCTCATGTATATAAGAATTCTTCTTTTTACATTAATGTTAACGTCACTCACAATTACTTAGAACTCGATCCCTCGGTGCAATAAGCCTGCCTTAATTCCTAGTTCATGCAATTCCTAGCGTTCCTAGAAAATTAAGTCTGAAGATCAATAGCTTAAGATGACCAAGTACTCATACCCTCATCCCTGAGAAATATTACCCTTGGGAGAATTAAACAAGAACCTGAATTATAAGGAACCTCCCAGCACTCATGCAATTCATAAATCATGCTACTAAATGAGTTAAATAGAGCAAGCATTGAAACAGATGAATTCCCTAACAATTAATGAAAAAACATATTATTTAAGAATCAATTCAAATACATGAGAGTTAACAAGGTTACATCATTCCCCAATAACAAATAGAGTTTAGTTCCCCATAGACATGGAGAAACTAAATGAATAATGGAAAAACATGAGATAGTGAAACCCTAAAAGTAGAAGAGGAAGCTCCCGCCTCCAGATCCGCCTTCAAAGAGTAGAAGAATGTGTTGTTGTGTTTCTCCAGCCAGAGATACAAAACCTAGAGTGCCTGGGTCCTTTAAATAAGGTTGGAAAAGAGTAGAAACAGGACTCGATCCAAAAGAGTCGAAACAGAGCAAAACTTGGGTCGGATCTGCGACGCACGACGCTCGGACGCCCGAGCGGTGGACGGTCCTCATGTAAGGCTTGAGCCTTCAACTGGTCGCCCAGGCTTAGGGGGCCACCTCTTGGGCGCCTGGGCGCCTGGGCGCTGGACGTCGATTTTCCGAGGCTCGAGCCTCGGATAGAGCGCCCAAGCTTCGTGCGGATCCTCTTTTTGGTACTTTTTCAAGCCTTTCTGAGTTCTAACTCTTTAGCAATTCATCTCTGAGTTCTAACTCTTTAGCCTATCAAAACAAGGGAAATTAGTCATAAAATCATCAAATTCAACCTCAACTCTCTTATTCACACAACTTAATGAAAAAGCATGAGTCCAAGCAAGTTTCTAAGTGAAAAAGGGTGTATCTAGTATCAAAATTACATCCCAAATAACGGTATTTTCAACCGTTAACACTATGACTACTACTAACTATTATAACTGCCATGACTGTATTCGACTTCATTAGTGGCAAAGTCGACTAAAGAGTGTCAGAATTGTGAAAAACTATATATTGACGCAAATTTGAATTCTGTAAGAAGTTCAGAGAATGTAACGAATTATGTGATAATTTTCATATTAGTGTTGTCTTACAGATTTGGGAAAAGCTCCAAGAACTCTTAAAAAAGACCGTGGTATTCATCTTTGGAGATAACTTGAAGAGCAAGGATTGTGTGCTTTCACTGTCTGATCAAATCTGCACTGAAGGTGTCTGTTTTGGTGATCAGGAATTCAATCTTGTGAAGATTGGTGTTGTTGCCCTGTTGTGACTACAGGAAGAGGACGTGCTGTGTTCTGGACTTTGAGGGGTTTCTCAAAGGGTTGAAGACAGCAGGAGAGGGGACATCTTGTTGCTGGTCTTTGTGTTTTATGCCTATATTTTGATTAGAGGGTCAGAAAGGTGTTTTATATTTTTGACGTGGAGGTCTCGATAAAAGCCTTGTTGTAAAACCTTGATCATTATAGTACATTTTCTTCCTGGTGAGGAAGGACACTAGATGTAGGCTTGGCCGAACCAGTATAAAAAACAGTGTTTGATTTTTCTATCCCTACACTTTTACTTAATCGACTCTATACTGCGCTTAATCAACTTTATTTCCGTTGTACTTAAAAATCTTTTTCTTTGTGTTTCAAGAAAGTTTTTAAAGTCATCTACTTTGCGAAAAAGATTTAAAGAAAACATTGTTTTTGTATTTCACCAATTCAACCCCCCCCCCCCCCTTGGTGTTGAAAATTAAGTCATTCTATTTTAACATACTCCATGATGGTCCAGGAGGAAGAGCTTTGCTTTCACCTTGCATATATTACTCTAACTCTTCTGGGATGTGCTTAGGTTATGGCTAGGGGATATGTCATCATTCATTCCCTCTTCAAAAGGATTTGACCTCAAATCTTCAAGTTGTCATATGAACATCTTTTCTCCTTTTGGATATGTTTAGTTTTGTTCCCCCGAGCTCAAATACCCTTGTACAAAAAATAAGAGACAAAGTAAGTGTTATCAGAATAATCATTTAAAGCATGTATCCCCCAAGAACTATACACCTTTGATAAAATGAATGATCAAGGCATTACAGTTAGGAGCATTTTCCTTTAAGCTCTTGTTTGTCTTGTGTTGAACACGTGTGCTTTTGGGGTGACTCCCTTTCTCAATAGAAGGTCTTATTTGGTCTTGTCTTTCCCTTCTACTAGAGGAAGTTGGAAAGAAGACCTCTTTTGAATATATACAAATGATTTTGGCCCTTAATGGGAGTATTCTTTTGTTGAGACTCTTATTGAACTTGTGTGTCTTACTTTGACACTTTGAATATTTGATTTCATTTTTGTGTGTGTAAGTGTCATCTCTTTATTTTTCTCTCTTCTTTCACATTTGCACTTGATCATCTTCCACTTGAGAAGTGTAAGAGGATGAAGTACAAACTTTCTATCCTTGTAAGTGAAGGTAATCTCATTGGTATAGTCATGGTGTATGGTTTCCTTTTCAAAAGGTCAAGGCCTTTTCAACAAGATTGACAAGCTTCCATTGGTATTATGTCATATAGCACACTATCCTTATAATTCCCTATGGAAAACTTAACCTCCACATGTTGATTAACTATCATGTCCTCACCATCATTAAGCCATTAGAGTTTGTAAGGTTGTGGGTAGGACAATATAGTTAAGGCTAACTTTTCAACCAACCTATAGCCACAATAATTGCCACATGAGCCACTATCCACAATGAGTTAAAATGTGTTTTCTAAAACTTGACATCTTGTGTGAAAGATGTTCTCTCTTTGGGTTAGTTCCTTGGGACTAGGTTGACTGTGGAAAGTTCTTCTTATCATAACATGATCCTCATTGCAAGGGTAGGCATCCTTACTTTTGTGCATACATTCATTCTTACTCTCAGAAAAGCAATTTTCATCTTGGCTACTATACACATCAATACCCCTTAAGATCATGGTCCTTTCGGTGGGACATTGTAATGAAATGTGACCTCTACCGAGACACTTGAAACATTTTATGTCACTAGTGCACATTTGTGATGATGTTCCCTCCCTTGATTTTCCTTTTTATTTCTCCTTCCCTAGGTTCTCAGAGGGTTCTTATTCTACCACTGGTTTTCTCTCCATCTTGTAGTCTTTCCTAACATATGAGCTTAAGTGGCCAATTTGTACCAAATCATTGAGATATTGATAGGATAACAACTCCACTTTATCTCTAATGTCAAGATTAACACCACTTAGAAATATAGATTTGGTGGTTCCTTCTTTTTCCCTAATTCACGCCCTCATCATGTAGATTTTCATATTTTTTCTATACTCTTCAATATTCTTGTTTCTTTGTTGGAGCCTTTGGAGTTTTTCCATAAGGTTCATATGGTAATAGGAAGGTATGTGTCTTCTACTTAAGGCACTTTTGAACTCACTCCAATATTGGAATTGAGGGAAATTGAAGAGTCTTCTTTTTCTCAATAAGGAAGTCCACCAATACATGACATTCCCTTGAAAGATTATGGTGGCTGGTCAACTTTCTTTTCCTCTACTATTTTGATGGTACTCAAAATGTTGTTCTACTTTCATCTACCAATCTAGGTATGCCTCAACATCATTCTCATGGAAATGAGAAAGGTCTAACCTAATCTCTCTTGCTGGTTGTTCACAATCCCTTATATAACTTCTAGGTGGAAGAGGTTGGTAGAATGCCTATTATCTTCCTCAAAGTGTGTGATTTTTGTGGGAGTTTTTGAACTCCTCCTTAGTGACTCCTACTCCTACTTTTTCTTATATCTTCTTGGACCTTTTCTTGTTTTTTTATTAAGAACTAAGCTCTTGTTCTACAGTGGCAAGATATTCTTATCTTTAAACTTTTTCTTTTTCTTTCAAGATAAATTCTTCCTTTTGTCAAACTTTTAGTTATTTTAGTTCCTTGGCCAAATTTTGTAAACTTGGTTGGGCCTTTCACTAGAATCACTACCAATTTGGGAAGAAGGTGCCTTAGACATTCTTAAGGTTTTTGAAAAAAATATGCAATACACAAACAAACTTGTATTTCAAAAATAAATTATTTAAGAGATTTAAGGAGGAAAATGAATCTCAAGTTCACTTCTAGGAAAGGGAGAAGAATCACTAAGGATTACCTAAAATCCAAGACTTTCCTAGCCAAAGTTTACCTCAACCCCTTTTGCACCAAATTTCTCAAATGGAATTAGGTTTGATGAACAAGTGGATACACACAAAATATAAGCAATTAAAGAAATAAATTAAAGTAGACTATGTGGCCTAATGATAAAGTTAGAAGGCCCTTTGGAACCTTCAAACCTTTAGTAACTAAAAACATTTCAAAATATGATTGAGGTTCTTGTTAGGAGATGGGATTGAGTACCAAAGACTCCCCCAAGATACCTAACATAGTCGTGAGGTACAAGTCCAAAAACAAGACAATTTTACAACTTAAAATTGTGTAATAGAAACAAATGTTGTTTGTTCCTCTCTAAAGTGTTTCACTCCTTTTCTTCTTGTCTCCTCCTTAAGGCTTCAAGGTCCAAAGAGGTCTCTAATCCCCTAAGATTTTATCTCTAGGTCCGACTTCCTCCAAAGAAGTTCTCACACTAGAAGCCAAACCAAATATGAGGGTAGAAATCTAAAGAGAAGGGAATAAAGTCTAAAGTGAAAAAAAAATCTTAAAAAGGAGTTATGGTGAGACAAAACTGAGAGTGTTGAACAAGATAATAAAAAATAAATAAAGCTTAAGAACAAAGGTTAGACACACAAGAAATACCTAAACAAAGACACTAGAATAGATCACAAAAAACAAAAATAACTAGAGTAGAAAATAATTGCTTCTTTTTTTCACAAGCAATAAGCTAATAATGCACTATGAACACTCTTTTAGGATCAAACCAATGGATTCAAGCCGTTGGACAAAGGCAATATGCCACATAAAAATATCCACAAAAATCAACATAAAAGTTCACACACAAAGTTAATGGTAGTAGTCCCTTGTATACATTTTTACTTTTCCATTTTCCATTTTACTTTTTACTTTTGTACTTTTTCTTTGCTTTTTCTTTTCTACCTTTTGTATCTTCTCTTTTCTTTTGTTTTCAACACACATAAACACTACGATGCATCACAAATCATATTTGAAAAACTCTTTTGGGAGCTCAAAAGTTCATGAGACACAAAATGAAAGAAAAACCTACTATAATCAAAATAGAGCATGAAAATCAAACAAACAAAATAGAAACTTAACTCTAAGAACTTGTCAATGGTCTAATGACAAGTATAAACTCAAATATGCAAAGTAAAAGAACTTAAATGGATGTATATAGTGAAGTTTCAAAATCCAAGATGAACATATTTTTTTTTTTTTGCAAAGCTTGAACTAGGAGAAAATGACATAAAAATGACTTTATATGACTCTCAACAACATGGATGGATTTAAAAATAAAAATGACCCAAAAAAAATTCAATATGGAACCATATATATGATAAAAAGACTCAACAAAAGATAAAAGCACACAAACAACACATGTATATGGAAACCTAGTGGTAAATATCAAATGGTTCAAAAATTAAAGAAAAAGTATAAATGAACACAAGCATGTATATGGACATGAAATGGAAGACAATAAGGAACAACACAAAGACAACAACAAAAACACAAAGATAGGTAAGGACCAAGAAACTTAGCTCTTTTATAACCAAAGCTCTTGATACTAAATGATAGTTTCCTCCTCAAGTTAGGTTAAGCCAAAACAAGAAGATGAAGCTGTGATGGTAGGAGTGGGATGGAAGCTATGGAGATGACGGTGGTTGCTCTCGATTTTTGTGTATTTGTGGTGGGATGAAGGTGGTTGATGATTCACTTGAGAGGTTAGACCAACTTTAGAGAAAAGTGGCTATAAGAAACCACATGTGATGCTCTAGCCTTAACTTTAGAGACAAGTTTAATTTGGCTTAAAATTTTGGCAACATTTCATTGCTAATATCAAAGTGGGTTTACAATGGAGGAAATAATTCTATTTATAGATGAAGGTGTCTCCAAATTAGACCAAAACCCTAAAATGATATCTTGCACTAAACCTTAAAAATCCTATCTTGGTAAAGGAGAGGTTGACATGTGGCACTCTAACTTTTAGAAAAACTCTTCACTCCTAATGTGCCATATGGAAAGTCACTTTAGTTAAAGTTTCTCCATAAGAAAAATGACATATGGTCACTACCTTAGTAAGAAAACTCTCCACTTAGAGCTTGTCATGTGGGAAGAGCAAAAGTTCCTTACTAGGAAAATGACATATGATCACTACCTTTGTAATAAAATTCTTCATTAAGAGCTTGCCAAGTGGCCACCATGTCTCATGTGGGACACCCTTCACCAAGCTAGGGTTACAAAACTAATCACCCAAGATTAGCTTAAGCTAGATGAAAATATTTCCCCATAACTTAAGCATGATTTTTCAAAAACCCTACACTATTTAACCTTTAATACAAGGCCTAAAAAGAAATCCTACACTACTTGATGAGAAATGTCTAGTATTAGTTGATTTAAATGTAAATTGGCACTTGCTTTAGTTTTGTGTAAAATTCATGTTAACTACTCCAATTTTACTTGTTTTGTAGGAATAGAAGAATTCAAATAGCCAAAATTGTATTTTATAGAAAAACTAAGTAATTCAAACACTTTCCAAAAATTCTATCACACCATGACTGCACCGCCATTTGAGGGCTTGAGCCATGAGAAGAAAACCTACCAAAGAAGGTTTTTGCAAGCCTTGACCTGATGCTCAAGCCATGGAGAACCCTTCATCATGAAGTAATCTCAGGTAGCTCCAACACAAAAACTCATTACTTAAAGCCATGGAGAAAACCCGCCTAGGAAGGAAACCTTACGATTGGAGCCATGTTGTCAAAGTTTATAAATATAGACACTTCGAGACACTTTGGGAGAACAATTTTAGATACTTTTTTAGAGCACTTTTAGAGAGAGGATCTAGAAAGTCTTCTCACCCACATCCTCTGTAATTAATAGAACATCTTTAGAGGATTAGGAGATGGATTATCTTCCTTGCTTTTAATTTTTTCTATCATTCGTGAAGAGCTAAATCTCCATGTATTGGAGTGAGATGTAAATAGCTTTGAACTCTTTTGTATTCGGTAATATCTTTCATATATGCATGTTTGCTTTTGATTTAAAGTTTATTAACTGATTTATGCTTAACATTGCATGAACTGATCACTTTTCTTACCTCACTAGCTAAAGATTCAACAGGAACTAGTCTTAAGTTGTGCTCCAATCGGTTATCCTATGGGCTTCTAGATGCTAGGAATAAATCTAAGGTGTACAGTTGGAGATAAAGTATTGATCTTGTCAACACCCAATTTCGTCCAGGTAAGTAAAGGTAAAAAAATAAAGAATAAAAGAATAAAAATTAATGGTGGGTAAAAGAAAAGGAAAAAAGAAAGTAATAAAATAATTTTCCTTAATGTAGGACACATCACTAGAAGATATTTTTGAAATATTAGTTTGATATGGTAATAATTTGAATAAATATTATGCCAATAATTACAAGCAATAGTTAAAAATAATATATTTGCTACGTCAATTGCTTTTTAAAGAGAAAAATATATTTTCTGACAACAATTATAATCAATGTGTTGAATATTATTTGATTTGTTTTCTTGTAACCAAGACCTTTTCTTTCCCTATTTTGTTCATTGTCAATTAATTTACAATTAAGGCAAGATTGCCATAATATTACAATGTGTGTATATAAATACGCACCCTGTCATGGAAAGGGAGAGGAAAAAAAAGAGAGACATGCAGAAATAACGAAATAGAAAGAGAGAAATAGAGTATAGAGGAAAATAGTTTCTCACACATAAGGGTTTTGTCAACGGTAACCACCAAGGAAGAACTAGAGGAGTACAAAAAGCTAAAAAGGTATGTCACCTCTACAACATACTTTTTCTCTTTTTATTGTACTTTGAAGTTTTTTTTAAAAGGTATTATTTTTTATACTACACACAAATAATTTTTTTTTAAAATCATAAAATAAAGGGCATGCATCGGCCTACAACCGATTTCTTTCTTTTTCCTATCATTCTCAAAATAAAAAAATACAAACTATTTAAAACCAAAAAATGTCAATTTTGTTAAACTAAACCTTTTTTATAAGAACTACGTGATCCCTAATTCTCTATCATAAATGGATATACGTAGGAGCAAACTCAACCCTTGTCCTGTCGCAACCGTAATTTATTATGAAAAAACTATGGAAAAACCATAAAATAAGACATGGTCTACGAAAACTATATTTTAGGTTCGGGAATCAATTACGCGTAAGGAAGGTGTTAACACCCTACCATGCCTGCCCTAAGGCAGCACCTTTAATTAAATGTATGAAGTTGACATGGATTTCCAAAATATTTAATTTTCCCCCAAAAAAAAATTATAAAGAAATTGTTAAGAAACAAAAAATATTTTTTGTTTTATGAACCCGACAAGGGTTGACCTTGCTCCTATGTATATCCATTTATGATGGAGAATCAGGATCACGTATTTATGGTAAAAAAAGGTTTAGTTTAACAAAAAATGACATTTTTTGGTTTTAAATATTTCGTTTTTTCATTTCAAGAATGGTGGGAAAAAGGAAAGAAATATGATTTTTAACGTTATTTGTGTGTAGTAAAAAAAAAACCTTTAGAAAAAAAAACCCTTTCAAAGTACAATAAAAAGAGAAAAAGAAAGGTGCAGAGGTAACATACCTATTTAGCTTTTAGTACTCCCCTAGTTCTTTTTTGGTAGTTTCTGTTGGAAGAGTTCCTCTAGTGTGAAAACTTATTTTCCTCTCTACTCTCTCTCACTCTTTCTATCTCTATTATTTCAGAGTATCTCTCTATTTTTTTTTCCTCCTCCTCTTTCCATGACAGGGTGCATATTTATATACACACATTGTAATATTATGGTAATCTTGCCTTAATTGTAAATTAATTGACAATGAACAAAATAGGAAAAGAAAAAGGTCTTGGTTACAAGAAAACAAATCAAACAATATTCAAGACATTGATTATAATTATTGTCAGAAATTATATTTTTCGCAGCAAATATATTATTTTTAACTATTGCTTGTAATTATTTGCATAACATTGATTCAAATCATTACAATTCAATCTAAAATTTCAAAAATATCTTCTAGTGATGTGTCATGCATTAAGGAACATTATTTTATTATTTTCTTTTTTCCTTTTCTTTTACCCACCATTAATTATTATTCTTTTATTATTTATTTTTTTACCTTTACTTACCCGGACGAAATTGGGTGTTGACAACTACCCCTCTTTATTTAAATTTTGTTACATAACATGAACCTTAGAGTTTTTGTCTTATCATAGTAAAAGCTAATTAAAGATAAAGGCACTAATTTCGTTCGGGTCTAAAGAGAAGGAAAAATATTACCTTGAAGTGTACCTGGTAGAGAGTGTAGCAACCTTGTGGATTTTTCTGAAGAGTCGTGACACTTGTGGAGGGTGTGTCATACCCTATGAACTTTGTTGGAGAGGTGTAAGAAACCTCATGAATTGAAACCCTTTTTTTTAGAGGCGCAAGAACCTTGTAAAATTTACTAGAGAGGGGCACAGATCTCGTAAAATTTGATAGAGAGGCGCACGAACCTCATGAAATTAGTTGGAGAGGCGCCCGAATCTCATGATATTTGATGGAGAGGCGCACGAACATCGTAGTATTTGATGGAGAGGCGCACGAAACTCGTAAAATTTGATAGAGAGGCGCACAAACCTCGTAATATTTGATGGAGAGGCGCACGAACCTCGTAATATTTGATGGAGAGACGCACCAACCTCGTAAACTTTGATGGAGGGACGCACGAACCTCGTAAAGTTTGATGGAGAGGCGCACAAACCTCGTAAAATTTGATGGACAGACGCACAAACCTCGTAAAATTTTATGGAGAGGTGCAGGAACCTCGTAAAATTTGATGGAAAGGCGCAGAAACCTCGTAATATTTGATGGAGAGGCGCACGAACCTTGTATAATTTGATGGGGAAGCGCACAAACCTCATAATATTTTATGGAGAGGCGCACGAACCTCGTAAAACTTGATGGAGAGATGCACAAACCTCATAAAATTTGATGGAGAGGTGCACGAACCTCATATAATATGTTGGAGAGGTGCACGAACCTCGTAAAATTTGATGGAAAGGCGCACGAACCTCTTAAAATTTGATGGAGAGGTGCACGAACCTTGTAAAATTTAATGGAGAGACGCACGAACCTCGTAGTATTTGATGGAGAGGCGCACGAACCTCGTAAAATTTGATGGAGAGGCACACGAACCTCGTATAATTTGATGGAGAGGCGCACGAACCTCGTAAAATTTAATGGAGAGGCGCACCAACATCGTAAAATTTAATGGAGAGACGCACGAATCTCGTAAAGTTTGATGGAGAGGCGCACCAACATCGTAAAATTTAATGGAGAGACGCACGAATCTCGTAAAGTTTGATGGAGAGGCGCATGAACCTCGTAAAATTTTATGGAGAGGCGCACGAAACTCGTATAAGTTGATGGAGAGGCGCACGAACCTCGTAAAATTAGATGGAGAAACGCGCAAACCTCATAATATTTGATGGAGTGGCATACGAACCTCGTAAAGTTTGATGGAGAGGCGTACGAACCTCGTAAAATTTGATGGAGAGGCACACGAACCTCGTTAAATTTGATGGAGAGGCGCATGAACCTAGTTAAATTTGATGGAGAGGCGCACGAACCTCGTAAATTTTGATGGAGAGGCGCACGAACCTCGTAATATTTGATGGGGAGGCGCACAAACCTCATAAAATTTGATGGAGAGGCGCACGAACCTCGTAAAATTTGATGGAGAGACGCACGAATCTCGTAAAATTTGATGGAGAGGCGCACGAACCTCGTAAAGTTTGATGGAGAGGCGCACGAACCTCGTATAATTTGATGGAGAGGCACAAAAACCTCGTATAATTTGATAAAGACGCGCATGAACCTCGTAAAATTTGATGGAGAGGCGCACGAACCTCGTTTAATTTGATGGAGAGGCGCACAAACCTCGTAAAATTTGATGGAGAGGCGCACAAACCTCGTAATATTTTATGTAGAGGCATACGAACCTCGTAAAATTTGATGGAGAGACACACGAACCTCGTAATCTTTAATGGTGAGGCGCACGAACCTCGTAAAATTTGATGGAGAGATGCAAGAACCTCGTTAAATTTGATGGAGAGGCGCATCAACCTCGTGAATTTTTTTTGGAGAGGCGCAACAACCTCGTGAATTTTTTTTTCTTTTTTCTTGTAAGAAAAATTGGCTTTGGGTGCAATGATGAAAACTTGGCTTGGGTGCCAGGATGAAAACTGGGTTTTGGTACCAGGATGAAAACTAGGCTTGAGTGTTAGGATGAAAACTGGGCTTGGGGTGCCAGGATGAAAACTGGCTTGGGTGTTAGGATGAAAACTAGGCTTTGACAAGCTTGAAACAAATGTTCCCTTTTTTTTCTTCTCTTATAGCTCTGGACTTTATCCTTTGAATTTTCTTGACACACCGATATATGGGCAGGAATTCGTGTGAGACCTTTGTTCACCTTTTTTTTTTGTAAAATTTTGAATTTTGTCACTGATGTGCTGATCATGAATTCCTTTTTGGACGTTGGTGATGCATGGTCTGTTATGCTTTTCTTTGGGCCCCTATGATGATGTATGAATGATGTTGAATGCATGAATGATACTGAATGCATGAATGTATGGACCTATAATGAAAAACCTCGTTTCAATCATTGCTTGGTAGAAGACTGATATAGAAAGACCTGGCTAACTTAAAAGAGGAAACCTAGATGCATGTTGATCTTTTTGTATTTTTTAATGAAAAAGGTCTGATAACCATTCATAAAGTATCTTATTGACGAAGATATACATGATAGTTATTTTTGCAGATAATTTGTCCATGATGCAATACTATGCAACTAGGTGTTTTGATTTTTTTTTTAAACTTTGATTGATTTTTTTTATTTCTTAATTTTTGCGGAGTTAATTTTATTTCTTTGAAATCATCAAATTCATGTATGTCTTACATTTTAAAAAAAAAACAATGGTTTAATACCTATTTTGGTCCCTCGATTTGTGAGGTTTGTTCAAAGTTGTCCTACCTTTTTTTAGACATTCACAATTATCCCATATTTTGTAAAAAACGACTCGAGTTGATCCTTTTTGCGTACGACGTTAAAAAACTAACAGAACTTAGCCAGACTGTTCAATTTTTCATTACGTGGCAACTGTGTGGCTTAATTGACGTGGCAACGTTACAAGATTACCCAATATCGGAGTCTGGCACACCAGAAGCTCTGCTCTATGCTCTCAACTTATGGAACTAACGAGCAAAGCATGTGGATGCCTCCTCGTGATCGATGACCGGTATCGTCTGATCGAAACTTTCACCGATGGTGATCTTTGTCACACTCTACGAGCCAGCGGGGAAGCCATTTTCAAACTCACTAACAGCATAATTAATGTTTACACATTTTTCCCCTATTTCGGGCTTTTTAATTTGAGCATAAATAAATTAAGTGAAAGTTGTAAATTGTTGATTCGCTTCTGTCCGAGGGTCTTTGCCATGAGTAAGGACTTTCTCGTATCTTTGCCACAACCACCAACACACAGATTATATATGATTGTCAGTCTACGCTTTCGCCTTTCATCTTTCTTCTTTTTTTCTTTTTTCTCCTGTTTCTCCATTTCAACATGTTACTTTTCTTAACAAGTATTTTATATCAGTTAAAGATTTTACATACACATATATGTATTTTTATTCATAACATTTCTTCACTTTTTTAAGTACTGATGATTTAATATACCTGTAAGTTTTCCTTTTATTTTGAGATATGTTCTTGATAGTTATCAATAATCAAACCCTAATAGATTTTCTAGTAATTGAATTGTGGATGAATAAGATGGTGTGTGGGTGGTGTGGATCGTATATAATAGTCCTTCATTTTTCCTTTAATGGGTATCTCTCTATTCCTCCATATCTGAATCAATTCAGATTTTTTCCCCTTTTGATTGTTCAAATCCACTTTTCCTTTTCGTGAAGCTTTCCAAATTTGGGCAGTCATTTGCTTTTTCCAGTTTTTTCTTTCTTTCTTGGAACGTAGAAATTGACAAAAGAGAGTGAGCACACAGAGTAGGAAGAATGGGAGTATCACCGGCGGTGACGCCAAACACAGTGTCAACGACGTCTTCGGTTGCACCACAAAGCTACTATGGTGTTGGCATTGCTCCTTGGTTTTTGGGTGAAGAAGTAAACCCTAGTTATTTTGAAATACTAGGTGCCACGTCAATTAGGCAACATAGCTGCCACGTAATGAAAGATTGTACAGGTTGGCTAAGTTCCATTAGTTTTTTAACGCGCTAAGCAAAAAGGATCAACTCAAACCATTTTTTACAAAATATGGGATAATTGTGAACGTCTAAAAAAAGGTAGGACAACTTTGAATAAACCTCACAAACCAAGGGACCAAAATAGGTATTAAACCAAAAAACAATGGATGTCAAAAATTCTGAAGTCAGATATTCAAAACAGTGCTTGGCAATTTCTTTTGAAACATTGGTATGTGCATGCTTGAATTCTTAGGAAAGTTAAAAGTGGTAAATATTTAAAAGGATTTAAAGGACATTGGAATACCCACGTTGGCGTGTCATTCCTCATATACCCTTAAAAGCAAGTGTAATATGCGAATATCAATATGAGATACGACATACTAAAAAGATGTTGGTGTTTGGGGAAAAAGTATGGGATATGGATCCATGAATGTCAAAGCTGCCCCAATTTTTAGGCATGGGTTTTGTTCAAGATAGGGAATGAGTATGGAAAGGATTTACTGAAAAAGGATTGCCTCAAATGGTTTGATTTTCTTTTGCATGCTTCTGGCTAGTTAGGGAGTTCTCAAATAACACAAGCGAGAATAGCTTTGGCAATACAAATATGCTCTAGTCTATGGGTAGCGCTAGTGTTTGTTAAAGTCAATCTTTTTTTTTCTTTTGGGGAAGGCTGGAGAATGAGTGTTTTCAAGCAATGCGCACACACATGTCTCAACAGAAAATGCTAATGGTTATTTAAAATATTTGATCACACAAACATATGATAATAAATTACTCAAAGTATAATTATTTCCTTTTCTTGTATTTTCCTCTTTTTGCATTCACTTGTTTTTCTTTTTGAAACTATGTATGACAACTGGAGCAATGGGCTTAAAAAGTGTTCTTGTTACAATGAATGAAAATCCTAAAAAAAAAAAGAGTTTGTCATTTTCATTTTTTTTTGTTTTGAAATTTTGATTCTTTTTTTTTTCAAAAACATTTCTTTCTTTTTTATACTAAAAAAATATTATTGATCGACTATTTCTTCAATAACATTATGTCAACCTAACTTGTTCAAGAATTTTTTTATTTATTTTTAAGACTCAAAATAGGTTATAAAGAATGATAATTTTTTTCTGATGAAAACATGTCCACATCTTAAATCATGATCGTTTTATTTTTTAAACTCTTAACTTAGAAGAAAAACAAAATCTCAAATGCTATAAGTTACCCCAATTTTTTTTTTTTTGCTAAAAAGATTGCTTGCGATCACTTTAAGATAATGCCCCTTATAAATTGATTTTTTTTAATGGATCAAATGGATGATTGAAAATGATGAAGAAGGAAATTATTTTTACGATTTCATGTCATAAATGCTTCAAAATAATGATGAAGTTTTTATAAATTTATTCTATTAATTCATTAGACTAAATAATTTTTATTTTGCCTTATTTATTTATTTTTTTCTTTTGATCATAAGAATAATTCTACAGACAAATATGAATTTATTAAAGCATGACATTTTTTTTTGTATTTTTTTTAAAAAAACATTACACATTTATTTTTATGAAAAAAAATGAAGGGAAAATGATAAAAATGTTGTTAATGCATATGATGCATGTGCCAAATAATGATTAAAGGGCAACATGTTTTTATGCTTTTAAGGTAAGTCCAATGTCTTAAAGTCTAAACATTGTATATGCAATCTCACAGGGATGGATTCCTAAACCTAAATCAAGGCCACCAGAGCTATGGTCCTTTTCACAACATTTTCCACAACAGTTGAAACACAACTAGGTGTGAAATTGCATGTGAAGAGAACACACATTGGCTGGGGTTCTCACGATAGCCAAACTGGAAATAGTCCAAACGTGACACCGCTACGCAACCCCTCTAATTTTATGTTACACTCAGACCCGGGTATAGGGTCCCCCTCATGATATGCACAGTAATAATTATTCCAATAATAATACAAAAATATATAAATAAATTACCAAAATGAAAAAAAAAAACAATCATATAGAAAAATAAAGAGAAAAGAAAAATATAATGAGAATCCACATCAATTTGCAAATTTTATTAACAAGGCCTGATTCTCTAGCGTCCTCAGTGGAGTCGCCATCTGTCGCAACCGGGATCATGACGGGACGGCGAACCGAAAACAAACGGGTTTAGGAAAAGATTTTGGGAGTCGCCACCATAATTTATTATGGAGAAACTATGGAAGAACCATAAAATAAGACATGGTCTACGAAAACTATATTTTAGGTTCTGGAATCGATTATGCATAAGGAAGGTGTTAGCACCCTACCGTGCTTGCCCAAAGGCAGTACCTTTAATTAAATGTATGAAGTTGACGTGGTTTTTCAAAATATTTAATTTTCCCCAAAAATAAAAATATAAAGAAATTGTTAAGAAACAAAAAATATGTTTTGTTTTATGAACTGGACAATGATTGACCTTGCTCCTACGTATACCCATTTATAATGGACAATCATGGATTACGTAGCTCTTTATCTAGAAAAAGGTTTGGGAGTTTGTTTAAAACTAATTATGGATTGTTTAAGATTTTTGAAAAGTGAACCCGACAAGAGTTGACCTTGCTCTTACGTATATCCATTTATGATGAAGAATCAGGGATCACGTACTTCTGGTAAAAAAAAGTTTAGTTTAACAAAAATTGACATTTTTTGGTTTTAAATATTTCATTTTTATATTTCAAGAAAGGTGGGAAAAAGGAAAGAAATATGATTTAAAAAAAAAACGTTATTTGTGTGTAGTAAAAAAATAAAATCTTTAGAAAAAAAACCTTTCAAAGTACAATAAAAAGAGAAAAAGAAGGGTGCAGAGGTAACATACCTTTTTAGCTTTTAGTACTCCCCTAGTTCTTCTTTGGTAGTTTTTGTTGATAGAGTTTCTCTAGCGTGAAAACTTATTTTCCTCTGTACTCTCTCTCACTCTTTTTATCTCTATTATTTAAGGGTACCTCTCTATTGTTTTTCCTCCTCCTCTTTCCATGACAGGGTGCATATTTATATAAACATTATAATATTATGGTAATCTTGCCTTAATTGTAAATTAATTAACAATGAACAAATTGGTTACAAGAAAACAAATCAAATAATATTCAAGACATTGATTATAATTATTGTTAGAAAATATATTTTTCGTAGTAAATATATTATTTTTAACTATTTCTTGTAATTATTAGCATAATATTGATTCAAATTATTACCATATCAAACTAATAATTAAAAAATATCTTTTAGTGATGTGTCCTGCATTAAGGAAAATTATTTTATTATTTTCTTTTTTCCTTTTTCTTTATCCACCATTAATTATTATTCTTTTATTCTTTATTTTTTTACCTTTACTTACTCGGATGAAATTGGGTGTTGACAGATCTTAATGCAGTTGACCCATTCAAGTAGTCATTAAGGAATCATACTTAAGGGTGGAGATCCTAGGTTCTAGATGTTAGGAATGGACGTAGAGTTACATTTAAGCAAACTCCTAGGACTTAATCACTTACAACTTCATATTTGAGGGTATATCTGATGAAAGAGGGAAAAGTTTTTAATTCTAACTTTAACACAGTTCAACTATTTAAAAGTTACATATTTAGTAAGTTAAACTGATTTGCAACTTATTTTACAATGTTTTCATCAACATAAATTTGTTTTCAATACATCTGAAACACGAATACTTTTTACAAAAGATCAGGATAGTGAAAAGACTTTATTTTCTACCAAATCTTTGTGGATATGACACTTGTTTTACTATAAGAACCCAATATACTTGTTGGTATATTTCATGTTGCAAACAGCTAGTAAACACTTGACCTTTAATACAAGGTCTAGAAATACTCCATGATGGTCCAAGAGTAAGAGTTTTACTTCACTTTGCATAGATGACTCTAGCTCTTTCTAAATGTGCTTAGGTCATGGCTTAAGGGTATCCCATCAATCGCGTAGATTTAGACCCATGTTAGAATGAGTTTAGTTGTGTCCAATTTAACCCAAGCCGAGCCCAATCCACCTTGATCCAAGTCTAGTGTATTAAGACTAGACGATACAATATAACCCATTAGACAAAAAGCTCTAAGTGATTTATTGAGATCATAACCTTTTTAGATGAAAATGTTTTGATGATAACAAAACATCATCAAACGAGGAAATACATTGATTAAACGAGATCAAGGCATTGCTAGACTATGCTAAGAACTTGCTAGATGACACACTGATTAGACATTGTTTAAGATCTATTAATTATAAAAAGTGATTATATACTAGATTATTTAATTTGTGTTCATGAGTTTCAAGCAAAATTAACAGATATTAGATTAAATATAAAGATTGGATGAAATAGACGAGCCAAATCAAAAGAGCTTACTATACAAGTCAAAACTAAAAGAATTGATTAAACGAATACATTCATCAGACGAGTTTAAGCTTATGACACAAGTCATGTTGACCAGACAAGTCACATTGATCAGATGAGTGAAGCAATAAAAAAATTTTAAAAAGCATTTTGGAATCAATTCATAATTTAGAATATTGGAAGAACTCGTGAAATTTTAAGAAATATATAAGAGTTAACTAGATTCTTGTTGCGATTCAAATCTCCTTTTCCCCCTATCTTAATCCACTTTACTTGGGACTTTTCAAGGTTAGGAATTTTTCAATCTAATTATTTGGTGAGTCAATAAAAAAGACTATTTTAAAAATGGATTGAGGTTAAACGGTTAGACCCATAGTTCAAATTCACAATTCTATTAACACAAATCATATATACATACTTTGAAATGGTTCGGTATTTTATTAATCTAACTTATCTTCACTTATAGTATATACTTTTAAACTAAATGTATATATATACTTATGATGAATTTATCTAAATTATTAAAAGTCAAACTTTCACACTTGACTTTGTCCATTTTGCTAGTGATGCACATCAGACATCAAGTCATCAGTATTTTAGTTAACTCTATTCAGAGTTTTATTTGATAAACCAAGTGCCAAAATATTGTCTACTTCATTGCTCCTCGCCAACTCTGTTCTTTGTATTCTGACACTCTTCTCTGCAGACATGATGGAGTTGCCTTTTGCTATTGTTTTCCTTCTGACTGCAGCATTTGCGGTGTTATGTTCATGTGGCCATGCACCACTTGGTTGCAATGAAGAAGAAAGGCAAGCTCTTCTAAGGATCAAAGCTAGCTTTAAAGATCAATCAAGGCTTTCATCTTGGGAAGGATCTAGTTGTTGCCAATGGAAAGGCGTAGGTTGCAATAATGTTACAGGCCATGTTGTCAAGCTAGATCTCAGAAATCCTTGTTATCCCTTAAGTCATGAAGAAGATTTGCAACTTAACTGTAAGTTTTACGACTATGTCCTTGAAGCTCAACATGTTCACCCTTCTATATTGCAGCTTAAATATCTAAGTTATTTAGATTTGAGTGGAAACAGATTTCACAATACTTCAATACCAGCGTCCATTCAAACGCTGCAGCATCTGCAAGTCCTTTATCTCTCTGATAGTCATTTTAGTGGTAGGATCCCATACAATCTTGGGAATCTCACTAAATTGCTCGTTCTTGATTTGAGCTTCAATCCTCTTTTGTATGCGGATGACTTCTATTGGATTTCTCAACTTTCATCCCTCCAATACCTTTACATGAGTGATGTGAATCTTGATAAAGCACAAAATTTATTGCAGTCACTCAACATGCTTCCTACTTTAATAGAAATAGAATTGATCCACTGTGGACTTGATAAGTTGCACACCCATAAACATGTTAGCACCACAAACCTTTCCAGACTGGAACACCTCTATCTAGCAGAAAATGGACTTCAGAGTCCGTTTGTTGACGCTTTTCAAAATATGACTTCCATCGCAGTCATTGATCTTTCTTACAACAATCTGAATTCCACCCCATTCTGGTTGGGAACCTGTGCTAACCTCGTCTGTCTATTTCTTTATAATAATGCTTTATATGGCTCACTTCCATCTGCTTTACAGAATCTGACTGCCCTGGTTTATCTCGACCTATCACAAAACAAGTTTGATTCTGTTCCGGGATGGTTAGGTGAGTTAAAGAGTCTTCAAGACCTCAGTCTTTCAGGTAATGATGTAAATCATATTGAGGGATCTCTCGCATCTATTCTGGGAAACTTTTGCCATCTTCAACAATTAGATATGTCAAGAAACAAAATTCAAAGTGATGCACTTGGAAACCATATACAGTTTGAATGCATTAGGCACGATTTAATGTACTTGGATTTAAGTCACAACGAATGTAATGGTCCTTTGCCAGCATGGTTGGGACAGCTTGAAAATCTAAGTTCATTGATTATGACTGACAGTAACTTGGTGGGATCACTTCCTTGTGCTATAATAACAAAACTTGTCAATCTGGAGAATTTGGTTCTTTCCAACAATAACTTCACCGGTTCTCTTCCTGACTGTATCGGGGAACTTGTCAGTTTAAAGATTTTAATTCTTTCTTCCAATCATTTTGATGGGATCATTCCAAGGAGTTTAGTGGAACTTGTAAGCCTAACAGATTTAGATCTTTCACGAAACTCTTTAAATGGTACCATTCCTCACAATATTGGTCAACTTCAAAATTTGTCGACTCTCTATCTTGCTGAAAATAAGTTACACGGAAACATTCCTTACAGTCTGAGTCAGCTTTTAAACCTTCACAACTTAGACATGTCCCTAAATCGTTTGGAGAATTTGGTGTCTGACATAAGATGGCCAAGGCAACTTTACTACATAAATCTCACCAATAACCATATCAGTGGGTCACTTCCCCAAGACATTTCTGATAGCTTGCCCAATGTCGGTTACTTGCTTCTTGGAAACAACCTTATAAGTGGCCTCATTCCAAATTCATTGTGCAGAATAGACTCCTTCTACAGTCTTGATCTTTCAGGAAACATGTTAGCTGGTGGAATTCCTAATTGTTGGAGTGTTACTCAAAGATTCGGTGTCATAAATTTGGCATCCAACAAATTATCAGGTGTCATCCCTAGCTCTCTGGGCAATCTACCCACGTTGGCATGGTTACATTTGAACAATAACAGCCTTCATGGGGAGTTTCCATCATCACTGAAAAATTTAAGTCAACTTTTAATTTTTGATGTTGGAGATAACCATTTGTCTGGGATTATCCCTTCATGGATGGGGAATATCTTTTCCTCAATGCAGATTCTAAGGCTACGGCAAAACAGGTTGAATGGAACAATTCCTTTGCAATTATGCCAACTTTCTTCACTGCAAATTTTGGACCTTTCAAACAACAACTTGATGGGTCTAATCCCTCATTGCATCGGAAATCTCACAGGTATGGTCTCACAAATGAATATTTCTGTCAACCAACCTAGGAGATCTGATGAATGGTATGAACAAGATGTTAGAGAGGTCATGAAAGGAATAGAACTTGAGTATACCAGAAATCTAAAACTTGTGGTCATCTTGGACTTGTCAAATAATAATTTGATTGGATCTATTCCAGAAGGAATAACATCATTTCGTGCATTGCATGGCCTAAATCTATCACACAATCTTTTGTCAGGACATATCCCCAAAAGAATTGGAGACATGAAATCACTAGAATCTCTTGACCTCTCTCATAACCAACTTTCTGGTGCAATTTCAGAAAGCATAACTAGTTTAAGTTGGTTAAGCCACTTAAATTTGTCCTACAACAACCTCTCAGGACCGATTCCCCAAGGACCTCAATTATCAACCCTTGATGATCCTTCTATTTATGGTGGCAACCCATTTCTGTGTGGACCTCCACTGCCGAATAAGTGTTTTCATGATGATTTCCAAGGAGGCAATGAAGATGAAGAAAAAGATCACAAAGAGGGTAAAGTAGAGAAAGTGTGGTTTTACTGTGTCATTGCACTTGGCTATTTTATTGGATTTTGGGCTGTGACGGGAAGCTTGTTGTTGAAGAGAAGTTGGAGACTTGCTTACTTTCAATATATTGATGAGTCAACACACAGGATAAATGTATCATTGACAATACATTTAGCAACTTTTAAGGAGAGATTGACTGGAATCGTGGTGCTGAGTGACACATTATGGTAGTCTTTATGCATTCTGTCTCTCTTTTATGGTCTAGGACGATTTCATGTTTGTTTTGCCTCATAAGTAATTACTTGGACTTTGTAAAATAGTAATAAATGCTACTTGTAGAATTTCTACTTTACCTAATAATTGCTAAAGTGTTGCATGTTTTATCCTTTTCCAACTTCCAAATAATCTGAGTGATACATCCTCCCCTACACTTATTTAAAGAGATTGATTTTTCTGGTGACGTGGAAATATAATAATACTTTATAATTATTATTATATAACTTTTAGTTTGAACTTGAAGAAAATAAAAAACGAGTGATCATATTTCTGACTATTTCGAAAGTTATCAGAAATGAGACATCAACATTTATCACAATCAACTTTAATCTTTACAGCTGTAATATTATAGAATATGTGTGGAATTTTGGTGTTTACCTTATGTCTTTTTATGTATCTGTAATCTATATATTGTAATGTTGATCATGTAAATATGAAAGAAACATTTTCTCTCAGCTTTTCTCTGTCATTTCTGATAAAAGTTTTTTCCAGTACAACTGTTGTACATAAATTTTATGCAGATAACACACTGTTATAATTATAAGACACAAATCACATTCTACCGTACAAGATCTAAAATCAATTTTAGAAAGCCTAATTCCGACTTCCTTTTTATTTGCAGAATTTTTTGTAGGATCGGAAAACTAATCCAAATCCAGTTTCTTTAAAATCAAAATCTGGTATCATATTTTGATTTTATTTTTAAAAATAGAGAATGAAATTTTTTTAAATTACTATATAATGATTTTTTGTTAAAATATTTTTTATTATAAGAGAATTTATTTAAATTTAAAAAACAAAAAACTGAAAATGAAACTTAACTTGTCCAGACTGTTTAGGGGTACTTCTTACGACAAATAGAATTGTAATTAGACCCTATCATATTAGTATCATCTGCTAAACAAATTAGTGTAGTGCACCACAGGGTTCATAATTATGCAACCCTAAATTCCTCATTCAGTATTAGAAAAAGAAAAAGAGGTAGGTTTTGTTAAACCAAAGAAACTAAAATCCTCTAAATTATGTAATTATGTAGTATAAAACGTAATCTAGGTCGATTCTAAAATCCTCTAAATTACGTAATTATGTATTATAAAACATAATCTAGGTCGATTCTAAAAAAAATAAATTGAATTGTATTTTATTTTTAGTATTTTCTTAATAAAAATTAAGATTTATAGGGATTAAATACTATATATATATGTATTTTTTTGGAAAAGAAAGGTATGTAGCAAAAGCAAAATCAATTATAATCAAGATATATAAATCCACGAATTCAAACAATCAAACAATTGAAAATTAATAATTTAAATATTAGATTCAAGTTTAACAATTAATCGATTCAATTAATTGACTAAATTATCTATACAAATTAAATCTCATTATCATTCAATCAAATTTTTATTCAATAATAAAATTAAGGTTCAATTGTTTCCTAATTTGAATTATAATTTTAAAAATGCAAATTTACACTGGTGTGAAATAAACTTTTAACTTCTCGTATCCAACTTTAACCTAGAAAAAAATTAATATAAAAGGTGATTAGTGACTTTTTTGTAAATAAAATGACCAATTAAACGTCAGAACATGCACGTAGTTGATTTCATATACACTTTAGACGTCTACAGCACCCATATATGGTTTTTAAATCACTAAAAAGTTGAACTGAAAAGACATTTCCTATTTAGATATAATGTTGGACATTAGGAAGATCGACATCATATCTTATTAAACAATGGAGGGAGTTAACATCTAGTTGTATTTAAATCATTAAAAAATATAACATGAAAATTATTTTTCAATACCCATTAGATGTTGAACAAGAAATCAACCACCCTACTTGTTTGACGTCTAATGAGATATGACATCGACCTTAGAGCGACCGATGTCATATGCTATTTTATGAATTAGAAAAAAGTGTGAGAGAGCATTTCCTGTGCACTATTTCTTCACGCTCTCTCTCCTTAAGCCTTCTAACAGTTCCAACAACAAGTACGACCACCACCAAAGGTAATTTTTGTTTCATTTAATGCAAATGCATGTTGTTTGGATGCTTTAGGTATGATTTTTTTTATTTTGATCGATTATTTTCGTGCATGAAAACTATTTAGGGCGAGTTTTCTTTTCTCTCTCATTGGGACTGACCCCTCTACTATGGTGGCAACACCACTCCAATATACAGGGTTAGCTTTTAGTTTTTTGTTTCTAATATACATTGCACTTATTATTTTGATTGGTTGTTGGATGTGATTTTGGTGTTTCCCTTTGCTAAATTTTTGGATACCACAGTTTGCATATAATTAGCCAAACTTTTTACGAATTTGATTTGATTAAAATGTATCTTAGCTCTCATTGCACTTTGTCTCGTGTCTTCATCATTATTGTTTTTATTTTAGACAAATTTTTATTTTGATTTTTGGCATTTTATTTTTTATTAAATTTTTAAAATATTTGTAGTTTGAAATTTAGATTTATTATTAGATGTTGTATGTTTAAATGATTTTAATTCTATTAAGATTTATTATAATGATAGTGAAACACAGGGTGAATCTTAGTTTTCTTTTGTGATTTAGTATAAATGATTAAAATTTTAATTATTTATATTAAATATCGAATTATTCGATCGAAAAGTTTGGAAATATTATTTTTCATAATTTGTTATAACGTGTACATTGAAGTTTATGTATAAATTTGATAAAATTTTGCTTGAGATAATTTTGTGTATTCTTCATATGTATACTTGATTATGTTTATGAGTGATCACTTTCACTTTGTGTATTTTGGAGACCAATGCGAATTGTTGCTGAAATTTTATCAAATTTATGATGTTAGATTTCTTCGTTTACGTGTTAACAAATTATGAAAAATATTTTTTTTTGAATGGGTATGACTTAATCTTGTGAGAATTAAAATATGAAAAATATTTTTTTTTGAATGGGTAAGACTTAACCTTGTGAGAATTAAAATTTGAGATTGATGGAGTTTGTTAGGTAAATAATATGGATCGTCGCTGAATGAATGAATGTTACATATGAAAAGGGAATTTATGAGTTATTGCAATATGTTTAAGAACATACCGTATTTGTGAACGGGGCATATTTTTGTCCTTGTGTTTATTATCTTAATTAAATATGTTAGGATTTGGACAACATGTGTGATAATCTATTCATCTTTGGTATAATAAGGAGTTATATAGTTTGAACTTGACATGGAAAAATATTACACAAGCCTAGAACATCACGAGAAACATATTATGTACACAAATGGATGAGTGGTCATTTAGAGCACATTGTACAAGATGTTGAATAAAAAGATTAAATTCACGTATTTCTAAAATTGGGGAACTAAATTAGGTCAGAGTTTCGAAAAGGGACTAATTCAAATTTTTAGTCAAAGTTAAGGGACCAAAAACATATTTAACCTTACTTTTTGTACAAAGTTTGTTTTCTTTTCATTTTTTATGTTTTTCTATAAAAAAAATTGATTGAGAGGTGTGACAAAAACTTCCATTTGTGATCCTTACAATTGTATGTATTATTATATTGTTATAGATAGATTATAGATTATAGATTATATATTAAAGATTATAAATATTGATTTAATATAAATTTAATATTATTTAGTTAAAATTGGAATTTCTTGAGTCTAAATTTTCAAACTTTTTTTTAAAATTCTAATAATGTAACATACTGGAAAGTCAAATCGATAATGAATTTAAAAGCGACAATTGAGTTTATATGTTCATTTATGGTGTAGTAGACAAAAACAAAGATTTTAAATTTATGATTTGTGATATGTGATGAAGGAGATGATCTTAAATTTAAAACAAGTGATATGAAAGGTTTGAAATCACACATGGTAATCTCCTAATTAAGTTAATCTTAATTTCACAGAAGATACTACATTGTCTCAATTTAAAAAATATAAGAATTTAATTGACTCATAAAAATAATATAAGGACCAAATTACAAATGGGATCTTTCATTAAGTGATATGTGAATTTAAGAGAACCACATTTACTCTATTTAAGAAATATTAAAATTAAATTTAGTAAAAAAGATATATGAGGACAAGAAAAGAAGTTAAAAGATAATCTTAACCAATATTGATGCAATCTTGATACCAGATGATACACTCTGGTGCCAAATAATACAATCCAATTCAAAAAAGAGTGCAATCGTTCTAAATTTGATTTTCAAGAAGCACAAATAAAAAATAAATCAAAGAAGAACAGTGAATAGGACGGAAATAGAGACACCACAATCTAGCATATTGATAAGTCAATAAAGATTCGCCACAAAGAGTGACATCTTTAATAAGAATCAGAGTTGGAGATATCATAATCTAACATATTGATAAGTTAAGAAAGATTTGCCACAAAGCAATCCATTTTTAATAAGAACCAAAGTTCTAATCCAAGAACCAAGAGAATCCTCTCTCGATGAAAAATCAAGTTCATATATTGACCATCCAAGTTGTCTACAAAAGTATTTGGTGACACTATATATAGGCACAAATGTTTAAGACACTCAAGAAATTCTAAAATAAATTCTAAAGGTATCAAACTCAAAAATAACTTGAAAATCCAAAAACAAAAATTAAAAGAAAATTACAATTACTTTTAATTGTCTAAAACTATTCTATAATTGTGTTTCAAGCCATAATCTTCATGTCTTTATGTCTTTTGAATTGCAAAGACTCCTCCTCTAGTTCTTCTTAATTGAATCAGGAGATAGTCCTCTATCATGCCTTCCTTCTTGAAGAGAATTTATCCTGAAATTCGTACCACTTGAATATTCCCTCTCTTTAAGTTTGGTAGTGGTAGTAGAAGTAGCTTCACCCTTCTTAAATTTCTCCTTATTTCATGAGGTTAATGATTTATTATAGGAGCTCTTTCTGTTGAATTGTTGTTCCTTTGGACCTAATTAATTTCCCATCATCTTCTCCTTCTTAAAGAGAATTCAACCATGAATTTAAGAAGATTTTGTATATAAAATAATCCAAAATATAAATTCTAGTAAAATGGTATTTGAAATCCGAAAGGAAACAAATAAATTATTATTAAAGGGTTAAAGGGAACAAACATCAAATATATTCAAAGTAAGGATGTTATGCTCAAAGAAAATAAAAAGAATATTGTCTAGACAAACAACCAAACTACAAGTATGACTTTAACTGCCTATAGGTTTGTTGGGATGGACAAATGAGCTAAGTCAGGTGCATATATTTCCACAATTGTGTCTTGCTTTTCTAGCATCTTTCTTTTTTCCATTGTTGATGTCATGGCTCCTTAATAAACATGTTTTCT
This sequence comes from Vigna angularis, assembly GCF_016808095.1. NCBI lineage: Eukaryota > Viridiplantae > Streptophyta > Magnoliopsida > Fabales > Fabaceae > Vigna > Vigna angularis. The sequence goes on from NC_068972.1 coordinate 34,409,757, forward strand.
TTTAGGCAATACCATCATTTCCTCTTTCCATTGTTGATGTCATTTCTCCTTGATGAACAAGTCTTCCCTAAGCATTAAAACAAAAAGAGGCAAGTTAGTGTTTTCTTTCAATGACAAATCAAGATGCTCCCATTTTTCCTTTCCTTTTTCTCTATTTTGTTCTCCTCTCTTTTTATTACTTCCTTTACTATCTTTTCTTTCTCTTATTTTTCTTTCTTTTCTTTCTCTTATCTCTATTTCTTTTCTTTCTCTTCACTTTCTCTATTTTCTTTCTCTTCTCTCTCTCTTTTCTTTCTCTTCTCTCTTTCTTTTCTTTTGCTTCCTTCTCTTGTGCTCTCTTTAGATTTTGCTCTTGCCTTTCTCTTTTCAAGACATCTAAGTTTTGCAATGTCTTTTCTTCCTCCATTTTCAAGTATAGCATGTAATTTTTTAGGTTTTCATTGGCCATGGGAGTCACATTCTAATTAGGACATTGATGAGTTTCATGATCATAGCCTTCAAATTTGGAACATTTTAAAGTACTTGTTTTTGGCCCTTGGCATTGATTTGCTGCCATGTTTGTCCTTTCTTCTAAGCTCTCATATTTTGCCAATTAGATGTACTATGTGTGACACAATTTCATTGACAACCTCCATCAAGGCCACACAAACACTAGGTGTATCTCTTTGTGTCACTCTCTTGGTACTTTAATCCTCTAACCAAATGATCCTTGTGAAGAGTGGGTTAGGTTAAACCATATGTAAAATCATTCATAGAAAAATTCCTATGTTGAAACATGTTGCATTTCTTAATATTGTTAGATCATGCAAGAAAGGTTGGTAAAGCAAAATAACAGTAAACTATATTTAAAACCTCATCACTTTTCTAAGTGTTTCACTCAAAAATCTACTTTTGTATCACATTGTAGGCTCCTTCTTTTAAAGTACTCTCTTGCATTTTACCACTCAAATTCCTTTTAGCACTTGGTAAAGAACTTCAATAGTTTAAGTAAAAAGTGAACTAATAATGTGAAAATTTTTGCGAGAATTAAATCTTGACTCAAGAGGTCAAAGAAAATACAAAACTCTAGACAAAACTTCAAGGAATTTTGAAATACACAAAACAATAAAATTAGAAAAGAATAGGACTACCAAAATAGTTAAATTCTAAAAAGACTGATTTCAATTCAATAGATCAATAAACTACAAACAAAAAATACAACAAAAATTAGTGTTGAACTTTTCAATTTTTTTCTTGGATCCTTACTTTTTCTTTTTGTTTTCTTTCAATATATTTTTTTTCCTTTTTGACTTGAATCCATTATTTTTTTTTTTCATTTTGCAGTTCAACCACAAAGAAAACTAAAGAAATTTTTCTTCAAACACCAAAACTCATACAAAACCAAAATAAACAGTTAATTGAGACTACAATTAATACATAACACAAAAACAAATAATTTCCACGAATTAAATATAAAGATGCACAATTTGAATGAAGAACATGAAAAATTAAAAACTCAACGAAATTTGGATAATATCTTATGAGTTTTATTCCTTACAAAATTTTAAGAACAATGAATCGAACAAAATTTTAAAACACAAAACATTGACATCAAATTTTATTTTATTTTATTTTTTAGTTTTTTCTCATATATATGGTAGAAAATATGATAAAAAAAAGGAAATCAAACCAAAAACCTTGATTTACAATGATACAATCCTTATACCAAATGGTACACTCTAGTGCTAGATGATACAATCTTATCTACGAAAGAATACAATCATTCTAAATTTGAATCTCAAAATGTAGAAAAAATAAATGAGAAGAACGTAAAATAAAACAAACATTGAGACATCATAATCTAGAAAATTGTTAAGCCAACAAAAATTCATCAAAGAGTGTCATCTTTGATAAGAATGAGAGTTAAAGATGTCACAATCTAATAGAACGGTAAGTCAAGAAAGATTTGCCACAAACAAATCTATCTTTGATAAGAATAAGAATTTTAATCTAAGTACTAAGAAAATCCTATCTTAATAAAAAACTAATTTTTATATAATCATCCGGTCTATTAACTGTTTATAAATTGATCATAAATTTATTATTTTTTTTAGAGGATATGAGATGAAATTGATGCTTGGTAATTAGTTGGTTAGTTTGGTATGGAAGTAAGCCTTCTGTTGATAAAAAAAAAAAGCTTCTCATAAATAAAAAGAATTTAAATACTACACATGAGCAAACAAACGAGAGAGATTGCAAAATTTATATACAAATTTGTTTTGAGTACAATTTGCTTATAGAAGAGAAAGAAGAAAGTGAAGATGTTTATTTGTATGGAGAAGACGAGAAAGATTGTTTATGATAGAAAATAGTGGCAGGGTAGGCCTAAGGAGCATAGTGGTTTAGGGTCTGCGTGTTGGTGCGGCCTAGCTAGGACGAGGGCGAGGGACGGAAGTTGCCGGGACAGGAATGTCAGGATCTGATGGGTCTCCTTTTGGAGGAGAAAACGATGGCTTCATTTCTTCCAGAGCTGATTCTTCACTCCTCAACTTAGCAAGTGTTATTGTAGGCTTCAACATCAGTAGTATAAGGAACAAAACTAGAGTTCCACCACAGTAACTCATCTTCCTCTTCATAATTAATCTATCAATGTTATTTATGCTTCAATGCAATCAACCATAACACCTCTTTTATACTACCAGCTCCTTCTTCACTACACCTTACCCTTACTTTGCAAAACTATTTTATCCATAAAATTCACCATATATTCGTTTCAAAGGTTCTCACTTTTAAGTGTTCTCATTGCCTTCTTCTCAATTTCAAAATGACGGACATTCTTTTACACAAAAGTCAAGCAACCATGATAGGTCGTCCTTTCTTCCACAAATAATACTGATTTAATATAAATCTATCCAATGCAATAGACCGAACATTACACCACTAGTAAAAATTGGACTTTCTGAAGACTAAATTTTCAAAACATTTTCTTTTCTTAAATTCCGGTAATTGAGAGCTGAACAATTAGAAACCATGTTTGGATTACCGAAATTTGTACGAAGGAGGAGTAATAAAAGGGCTAAAACAATTCTAAAATGTTCATCTGAGAAATTATAAAACTCAATCTATAAAATGCTGGTAGATATTCAAATTGTCTAGAAATTATACATATAGTGCATTGAGATGTACAATAAATTTGTAAATACAAGTTACTTTTATTTAGTATACTATCTATCTAGCTTATTTAATCAGAAATACTTTTCCAAGTTACAAACATTAATCTAATTAGTTTAGTTAATTTAATAAAACATCTATCTAATTTTTTTACTACATCATTTCAACAAGAGATAAAATGAAATACCCTTATTAGCCATCTATACTGCATTCTTGGTGCTTCAACTCACTTTGAACCATAGTCCTTTCAATAATACTCTTTTAAAGAGAAGTGATTAGAAACTACAACAACCAAGACACTTCATCCTTTTCTCCTAAGCCATCCAACCAAGTCTGATGTAAGTGCATCCAGGTATAATGATGAGGTGCATCAACCTGCAAAAATCCAAAACCTGTTAATAGATATATGAAGATCAGAATTCTAAGTTAAAATGAAGTGCTGAATAAAAACTAGGAGTTAAAGACTGAGTACAAGGGCTTACCTTTGAATTCATCAAAACCTTTGTTAAACAACCCTGTGACTTATTCCCTGATTAGATGACAGTACATAGTCTAATAAGCCAATGAAGTGTAAGCAATATAGAAAGAGGATTTGTAAGAGTACTTCATATTACACCGCCTTAGAAGAGTAGCATAAAGTAGTACAATGCAAATGAGTTTACACAGCATGCTGCATTGAATTAGGCAATTTATTAACAGAATCACACAAGACAAATCAGAAATCACTATCTCTCAAGCAATCAAAGATTTGTATCATAAAATCCAATGTAAGTTTCTGCAGAATGAGTACTGCATGTTCTCTGCAGAGCTGGTCATAACTGATATACCTTGAAAATAAATATTAGAAATAGATGTATTTCTCAAGTATATATATGGTCACAAATATTACTCAATATCATTTAGCTGCAACAGTTTCAAATTATGATGTTGTTTATAAAATTATTTTATGTATTTGGTGATAAAATAGATGTAGTATGCCTTTTGTAGTTAATCTCTCTACTTTATATTAGATATTAAAGAGATTGAAATTATTTCCGAAATTTCAAATAGGCTCCTTAGACGGAATAGTGTTTTGTCTCATGATTTGTTTCTCCATGTTTGAGCCAACACCACCCTGCCATAAGTGTTAGAATGTAATTAACTGTTATATATTTGTAGGACCCTATTTATCATCATTATATTGTGTCTAGGGTTATCCTATTTATCATAATTATATGGTGTCTAGGGTTACTCTATTTATCATGTACTTTGTATCACAACTTTCTTATACATAGAATTAGAGTGAGAGGGATCTTTCACCCTCGAGAATTATTTTACAGTTTCAATCTCAAGTTGTAATCAGAGCGGGTCGATCTCGCTCTAGTTTCTGTCTAGTCTCCAAACCCTAGTTGTTGTCTGGCACCGTTTGCCGCTTTCCACCATCGTCTGACACTGTGAGAAGCTATCCACTGAAGTTTGTCACCATCAACCTCTGTTCCCTGCCATTGTCCACCGCCGCCGGCCACCATTACAGTTTTGTTTGTTGACCACCAGATCTGGTTTGCCTCTACGCGCGACAGCCAACCCCACCGATGTCGGAGCTCTGTCCTCCTCCACACGTGCGGGGTCTTTGTGCGCCGCGAACAGGCGCATGCTGCTCACGCGCCACATGTACTTGCTGGAACGCCACCTCCATAGCAATCACCAGCCTCTCCTCTCTCCATTCTGCCCCTTCGAACTGTGTTCTATTAACATCCAAACGAAACCCTTTCGATAGTCACCTAGGGTTTTCTCCTTCGGATTCTTTATCCCTTGATCCGAAATGGCTTCTGGCAATGCCATATGTTTTTCCGAAAGTCCCTCCATCACATCTGAAAAGTTAAATGAAAAAAATTAGTTATCTTGGTCGGCTACCATTGAGATGTGGTATCTTGGTCAAGGTCATTATGATCACCTTGAGCAAGATGGCAACCATGTATCAAATGATAAAGTTGACTAGTGAAAACAAACAAATTTCCAGTTGTGTGCTCTGTTATGGCAATAAGTGGAACCCAAACTTCTTATATCTTTGAGAGCTTTCAAAACTTGTCACTCCATTTGGAAGAAAGATCAAAGTATCTATGCCAACGATATTCAGCGTCTCTATGACACGAAAAACATTATTGCATCTCTTAAAATGGCAGACCATGACACGACAAGCAATGTCTGGTCTTGTGTGTGATAGATAAATCAATTTTCCTACCAATCTCTGATATTGGGTCTTCTCTACAGGAGCACTTTCTTCACTTCCAATTCTGTGAATATGTTCTATAGGAACTATTGAGGTTCTACATCCTAGTTTTCCTGTTTCTTTGAGGAGATCAAGTACATATTTCCTTTGGGAGATGAAAATTCCGTTTTTGGAGTAGGCAACCTCTATTCCAAGAAAATATTTGAGTTTTTTTAGGTCTTTCATTTCAAATTGAGCTGCCAATTTATCTTTTAATGTCAATTTTTCTATTTCATCATCTCCTGCAATAATCATATTATCCACATAGACAAGCAATAGAGTGAGTTTACCTGTAGAAGAGTGTTTTATGAATAGAGTGTGATCTCTTTGGCTTTGTTTGTATCCCAAGGAAACCATTGCTTTTGTAAATCTTCCAAACCATGCTCTAAGGGATTGTTTAATCTCATACAATGCTTCCTTTAGGAGGCATACCTTGTTTCTTTCATTTTTAACTTCGAAGCCTGGGGGAATCTCCATGTACACTTCTTCTTCTATATTTCCATGAAGAAAGACATTCTTCACTTCCAGCTAGTTTAACTCCCATCCAAAATAAGCAACCAAAGCGAGAATAACTCGAACTGTATTCATCTTTGCCACTAGGGCAAATGTCTCCTCATAGCTAATCCCAGATGTTTGGGTATACCCTTTTGCCACCAATCTAGCTTTATATCTTTCTATTGTCCCATATGTCTTATGTTTCATTGTGAATATCCATCTACATCCTATTACCTTCTTATCTCTTGGCTTATCAACAATCTCCCAAGTTGAATTTCTTTCTAATGCATTCATCTCTTATTTCATGGCTTTATTCCAATGTTCAAGTTTCATGGCCTCCTAGATTGAGGTAGGAATTTATGTGGCATCAATGGCAGCAATAAAACTTATGTGCTTATCACAGAGATTGTTAGTGCAAACATATTGAGAAATAGGATATTTAGCACATGATCTTCTTTCTTTTCTCAATGCAATGGGTAAATCCTCAGTAATACTTACTTCCTCCTCATTGATATCTTCAGGAATCCTCACCTCCGGATTAGACAATTTTTCTTGCTCGAGAGTCAAAGTGTGTTGTTTTCTTCTTTCATATTTTTTGCCAATAAAATGTCTTCTTCCTCTTCTTCCTCACTATGGACTATGGTAGCTTCATTACTCATGTCTTGGGCATCCTGCAAAGACAAACATTGTAATGGCAAGAAGGAGAGTTCATCCACTTCAAGTGCTTTCTCCCCCTGAAGTGGTGGACTAACATAAAATGATTGTGTTTCATGAAAGGTGACATCCATGGTGATAAAGACATGACGACACTGAGGATGATAACATTTGTACCCTTTTTTATTTGAAGGATACCCAATAAAGACACATTTAAGAGCTCTGGAATCTAATTTACCATAGTTAGGATGATGAGGGTGAACAAAAACAACACATCCAAAGACTCGACTAGGTACACTCGTTATTAGGAGAGAAGAAGGAACAAAAGACAATAGAGACTCTATATAGGACTAATGTCATTTAAGATACGAGTGGGTAATATGTTGATGAGATATGTGGCAGTTAACACAACTTCTCCCCAGTAATTTTTTGGAACAAACATTTGAAAAATAACTCTAGTTACCTCAAGAAGATGACAAAGGACATCTCCAATGGTGGAGGAAAAAAGGAGTAGTCTTTGTTGAAAACAGAAGTAGGATGTTGGGATTAATAATTCTCTCGTTTATACTTTTGAAACAATACATAGGTGTTTAAAAAGAAACAAACCATTGTCTAATTAAGGTAAAAAATATCCTAAAATAAAGTCTCTAAATCAGGAGATATCTACCTAATAATACCTAATCTTAATAAAAGGAAATTTGCCCAATAATTACTAATCTTAATCCCTTAATTTTAGGGATTACACATAATTGCTATATTTATTGTGTAATAAATTCACATATTCTAACATTCCCTCAAGCTGAGGAATAGATATTGGTCATTCCTAGCTTGCTTATAAGATCTTGGAAGATAGGACTATTGAGACCTTTTGTTAACATATCAACTAGTTGTTGCCTAGATGGGACATATGCCATGCATATTAAAAGAAAATCATAAACAACTTGTTATATCAGAAAGGTTGCGAAAAGAATTGAAATTGAAATTTTTTTAAAAATGGAGACCAAGTAGACACACTACCCCCCAAAGTAAGATCATCCGAGTAATTAAGCCTAAACTTAATTGGCATAAAAAGTGAAATTTTCTATATTGGTTTAGTAATCAATATAGAAAGTTTTCAAATTTTTATACCCTTGTTTCTATTGGTTTCAGAACCTATATAAAAGTCTTTTTTAACCGGTATAAAAGCCTTTTCTAACCGGTTAAAAAAGCACTAATGTATTTATGTCAATTATTTAAAACAAAAATAATTTTTTTGATTAAAAAATTTAATTTAGTATAAATTTGTAATTCGAAAAATCGGACCAAATTAATCCACAATCCAAACAAATAGAATCCGACTAATCCAATAGATTAAATGATCAAATATAAATTTTAGACTTAATTACACTTTTGGTATTCTAATTTGTTTACAAAATTAGTAATTTATAAATTGATTATCACTTTATTAATTATTTTACAGGATATGAAATTGAAGCTTGGTAATTAGTTGGTTAGTTTGGTATGGAAGCAAGCCTTCTCTTGATAAAAAGCTTCTCAAATAAAAAAAAAAAGAGTAAATACTACATATCATCAAACTAGCAAAAGAGATTGCAAAAATTAAATATAAATTTGTTTTGAGTACAATTTGCTTATAGAAGAGAAAGAAGAAAGTGAAGATGTTTATTTGTATGGTGAAGATGAGAAAATAGTGGTAGGGTAGGCCTAGGGAGCATAGTGGTTTAGAGGTATGCGAGTTGGTGGTGGCCTAGGACGAGGGCGAGGGACGGAAGTTCCCGGGACAGGAATGTCAGGATGTGTTGACGATGGCTTCATTTCTTCCAGAGCTGATTCTCCATTGCTCAACTTAGCAAGTGTTATTGTAGGGTTCAAAATGAGTAGTATAAGGAACAAAACTAGCGTTCCACCATAACTCATCTTCCTCTTCATAATTAATCCAATCATCCATAACACCTTTTTTATACTACCCGCTCCTTCTCCAAACCTACACCTTACGCTTACTTTTCAAAAACATTTCAAAGGTTCTTACTTTTAAGTGTTCTCATTGCCTTTTTCTCAATTTCTAAATGTGGGACATTCTCTTACACAAAAGTCAAGCAACGATGATCAATCCACGTTAGAGGTGATCCTTTTTTCCACAAATAATACTGATTTAATATAAATATACCCAATAGAATAGACTGAACTTAAATTGGACTTTCTGAAGACTAAATTTTTAAAACCTTTTCTTTTCTTAAATTCCCGGTAATGTAACATACCTGAACAGTCAAATTAGAAAAGAATACAAAAGTGACAATTAAATTCATGTGTTTATTTCTTTAATATAAAATAGATAAAAAAACTTAAGATTTTAAATATATTTTTGGGTTATTTGATCAACAAGAATTATTTACGCATTTTCATTCAAAATAAAAAATCAAGAATAATTGTTTTTTGATAAAAGATTATTTGTTTAAAAATATTAATCTTTTTAATTTTGAAAATTTATATTTTTTAATATTTTTTATATGATTGAGAAAAATAAAAATATTAAATATTAAGTCAAAATGAAAGATCACACGAATACTCATTTTTTTTGGAAACATATTTTAAACCCTTAAGGAAAAAAATATTAAATACCATTGTTGTGAGGGGTGTAGATAGTAATTGTGGGCGTGAAGGAAGTAATAGCCCTAAGGAGAAAGTCAAACCCAAGGACTATTGGAGAATATTTTCTATAAACATATTCTCAAAAGCAAAACTGAGCTCAACAATTACAAACGTGTTTGGATTACCGAAATTTCTATGAAGGAGGAGTAATAAAAGGGCTAAAACAATTCTAAAATGTTCATCTAAGAAATTATAAAACTCAATCTAGAAAATGCTGGTAGATATTCAAATTGTCTAGAAATTATATATATAGTGCATTGAGATGTACAATAAATTTGTAAATATAAGCTATTTTTATTTAGTATAGTATCTATCTAGCTTATTTAATCAGAAATACTTTTCCAAGTTACAAACATTAATCTAATTAGTTTAGTTAATTTAATATAACATCTATCTAATGTTTTTAATATATTATTATTCAATAAGAGATAAAATGAAATACCCTTATTAGCCATCTATACTGCATTCTTGCTGCTTCAACTTACTTTGAACCATAGTCCTTTCAATAATACTCTTTTAAAGAGAAGTGATTAGAAACTACAACAACCAAGACACTTCATCCTTTTCTCCTAAGCCATCCAACCAAGTCTGATGTAAGTGCATCCAGGTATAATGATGAGGTGCATCAACCTGCAAAAATCCAAAACCTGTTAATAGATATATGAAGATCAGAATTATAAAGGTAAAATGAAGTTCTGAATAAAAACTACGAGTTAAAGACCAAGTACAAGGGCTTACCTTTGAATTCATCAAAACCTTTGTTAAACAACCCTGTGACTTATTCCCTGATTAGATGACAGTACATAGTCTAGTAAGCCAATGAAGTGTAAGCAATACAGAAAGGGATTTGTAAAAGTACTTTATAAAAGAACTGAAAATCTTCTAAGACTTGAAGAGTACCATAAAGTAATACAATGCAAGTGAGTTTACACACCATGCTGCATTGAATTAGGCAATTTATTAACAGAATCACACAAGACAAATCAGAAATCACTATCTCTCAAGCAATCAAAGATTTGTATCATAAAATCCAATGTAAGTTTCTGCAGAATGAGTACTGCATGTTCTCTGCAGAGCTGGTCATAACTGATATACCTTGAAAATAAATATTAGAAATAGAAGTATTTCTCAAGTATATGTTAGCAAAATGATGCAGATGAAGTTTTGATGATGTCCAAATCAAGTCAAGAGAAATAAAGATTCAAGAAGATCCTTTGAAGACTTGTATTATTATAAAAAGCTTTTGTAATAATTGTAATTTAATGTTTAGGACTTAGGTTCTTAGTGGTTTGATTCTATGTACTTTCACATTTCAAATTTGATGTTCAGAGTCAAAAAACGCACTGTAATCGATTAATCCTAATAAGTGCTGAAAACTCAAAACTGCTTTTGTAATATTTTAATCAATTAGCTAATCGATTAACAAGTGGATTAATCAATTAAATGTTACCGTTAGAGTTTTCTAGCCATTGAACTAGCCGTTGTACTCATTTTAATCGATTAACAAGTATTTTAATCGATTAAAAGCGTTAAATGGCTGGAAATGAAGAACGGAAGAGTCTTTGATTAAGTCTATAGATACATTCTCATTTTCCTTTAACAACAACTTCCCTTGTGCTCTAGAACTCAAAAATCATTGAGAATTGTGTGCTCTTGTTCAGCTAAAGAAACTCTTGTCTGTGGAACTGTTGAAGTGCTACTACGATGACAGAAGAATAGCTGGTCCATCCTTGGTGCGTCTGAGGTTGTGTTCGAAAGAGAAAGTCATCCTTCGTGAAGTATTCGGAGGAAGTGTTTCATCCTTTGTGAAGACTCAAAGGAGGTGCAGGTTCATCTCTTGTGGTATCAAGAGAGGTGGTTTCTAAACTTTTATAAATTATTTCTGTGATTGTAATTTGTAATTATTTTGTGAGTAGTGAACTGTTTATCTTGATTTGAGATAAGCGACTGGATGTAGGATTGGTAAGATCCGAACCAGGATAAAATCATCCGTGCAAATTTCTCTCAACCTTACTCTCTTTACTTTGTCATTATTATCTGCTTAGAAAGTTAAATTGAGAAGAAATTTTAAAAGGCACACTTTCGTATTAAAAACCAATTCACCCCCCCCCCCCCTCCTCTTGGTTTGTTATTCTACGGTAATTCTGCTATAGCCGCTCTGACAATTGGCATCAGAGCTTGATTTGATAGTTATTCAAATGGTAGGATCATATCAAACTTTTGCAAAGGGTGCTTCTATCAACAAACCACCCTTATTCACAGGTGAAAATTATGCATTTTGGAAGGTTAGAATGCAAATATTTATTGAGTCTATTGATGTTGATATTTGGGAAGCTATTGCATTTGGCCCTTTTGTTCCTACTAACAATATGCAAGAACCAAAGCCTCGTGTTCAGTGGACTGCTGAAGATAAGAAAAGATTCCAAACGATATAAAAGCTCGTAATATCATTTCATCTACTTTAACTGTTGACGAGTTTTACAAGATTTCTGTTTGTAAGACTGCACAAGAAATGTGGAAAGTGCTGAGAGTAACCCACGAAGGTACAAATGATGTAAAGAGAGCGAGACAGAATACCTTGATCCAGGAATACGAAATGTTCAGGATGAAACAAGGAGAAACAATATCAAACGTTCAGAAACACTTCACCAACATCGTAAACCATCTCATTGGACTAGGTAAGTCTTTCGAAAATGATGAGCTTAACATGAAAATTTTGAAATCTTTAGACAGGTTGTGGCAACCAAAAGTAACTAAAATTTCTGAGTCACAATCTCAACACAATGACTATGGCGACATTATTTGGAAAATTGAGAGAGCATGAACTTGACCTCGGAAGACTAGATGAAGAAGAAGCAAAAACTAAGAAAAAGACTCTAGCCTGCAAATCTGAGGTAGAAAGGAGCAAAAGCAAAATAGAAGATGAAGACTCAGATGATGAAGAAAATTTGAGTCTCGTAATCAAAAGGCTCAACAGGTTCATGAAGTCAAAAGGCAAACGAAGATTTATATATGAAAAGAGAGAAAACCGAGGATCTTCCTCAAACTACAGATGCTACAGTTACGGAGAAAAAGGACACTTAAAAGTTGACTGCCCAAATCAAAAGAAGGGTGAAGAAAAGAAAGAAAAGAAAACCTTCAAGAAAAAGAAAAACTACTTCGCATGGGACGATGACAATGAAACAATTTTTTATTTGAGCGATTCTGATGAAGAAACAAGCATATGTTTGATGGCAGATGACGACACTAGAAGCCAAGTAAGTACATCTATCTATTATGATAATTATAGTCAATATAGTGAAGATGAATTGCATGAAACTTATGATGCTTGAATAGTAGAATCTGAAAAATTAGATAACACTCATAAGAAATTGAAAAAGGATTTCAAAGAACTAAAATTCAATTTTGAAAATATTCTTAAAGAAATAAAAATTTAAAATTAAATTCTGAAAACGTTTTTGAGGAAAATAAAAATTTAAAATCAGTTTTTGAAAATATTTTGAAGAAAATAAAATTTGAAAAATAAAATTTTATTTCATGAAAAAGGTAAATTTATTAGTAGTAATGAATGTACATCTTGTGTGAATCATAAGAAACTACTAGATAACACAACCTTAGGAGAATGTAGTAAAAATAATGAAAACAAGGTTGTTAAAAATAAGTATGTTTCTAAATTTAAAAATTAAACATAATAATAGAACCCATAGAACGTGGGTAGAAAAAGGAACAACTTATTGGAAACACAAATGTTGTATCATGCTTTTATTGTATGAAAAAGGGTCATATTTTAAAAAAATATAAAATTAAGCATTATGGTGTTTCAAGTGGTAAATATGTTTGGGTTGTTAAATAATTTCAAATCTCTAAAATCTAACCCAAAGGACTCACACAAAGTAGTTGGGTACCTAAAGAGCTTGTCCTTTTTATTTCGCTGGAATTATAAAAACCAAGGAAGTTATTGTGGTGTCTTGACAGTAGATGTTCAAGACACATGACCAGAGACAGAAATTTACAAACTTCCGAAAAAAGGAGCAAGGTTTTGTCACCTATGGTGACAACAACAAAGGAAAAATCCTTGGAAAAGGAGATATTGGAAGTGAAGATACCTTGATAATCAAAAATGTGCTATATGTAGAAGGATTAAGGCACAATCTAATTAGCATTAGTCAACTTTGCGACAAAGGACTCAAGGTAACCTTTGAACAAAATTCTTGCACTATTTATAAAAATGATTCTTCTGATATTGCTTTAAAAGGAATTAGGCATAACAATATTTATTTGATTGATTTAGAAAACACATCAAATAGGAATATTTCATGTTTAGTCGTAAAAGAAGAAAATCCATGGTTATAGCATAAAAGAGCTACTCATATTCATATGCAACAATTGAATAAACTCATTTCTAAAGACTTGGTAATTGGTCTACGAAAACTGAAATTTGTAAAAGATAAATTGTATGATGCATGTCAAAAGGGTAAACAAATGAAATCATCTTTTCATTTGAAAAATGTTGTTTCTACTTTAAAACCCTTAGAACTTTTGCACATGGATTTATTTGGTCCTTCTAGGATAAAAAGTTTTCGAGGAAATTATTATGCTTTAGTTATTGTTGATGATTATTAAAGATATACTTGGACTTTCTTTCTTACTCTTAAAAGTGAAGCTTTCAAAGAATTTAAAAAGTTTGCTAATTTAGTTCAAAATGAAAAGGATTTGAAAATTAAAGCCATTAGAAGTGACCATGGAGGTGAATTTCAAAATGAATTGTTTGAAACTTTTTGTGAAGAACATGGCATTTCTCATAATTTTTCTGCACCTAGAATTCCTCAACAAAACGGAGTTGTAGAAAGAAAGAATAGATCCTTAGAGGAACTTGCTAGAACTATGTTAAATGAATATAATGTTCCTAAACAATTTTGGGTTGATGCTGTGAGTACTGAATGTTATGTATTGAATAGAATGCTTATTAGGCCAATTTTGAAACGTACTCCTTATAAACTTTTTAAGAGTAGAAACCCAAATGTTTCACATTTAAGAATTTTTGGATGCAAATGTTGTCTTAAATAATGGAAAACAAAATTTAGGAAAATTTGATTCCAAAGCCGATGAAGGTATTTTTCTTGGATATTCTCTAACAAGTAAAGCTTATAGGGTATTTAATCGGAAAACATTTGCAATAGAAGAATCTGTGCATGTTGTCTTTGATGAAATTGTGGACCTTGAGGCAAAACCTCTTGAGTCAGATGAATCAGATGCAGGTAATGATACAGACTTGCAAAAGACAACAAATGAAGCAAAGAATGATGACAATCCTCAAGATGAAGATCTAAACAAAATGTGGCAACAAACTAGAGGATTATCATTGGACAACATTATTGGAGACATATCTAATGGGGTAAACACTGGAAGAAATATATTTAATTATTGCATAAATCTTGCTTTTGTTTCACAGATAGAACCGAAAAATATTAAGGAAGCTCTTCAAGATGAAAAATGGTGTATAGCAATGCAAGAAGAACTCAACCAATTTGAAAGAAATCAAGTTTGGGAATTGATTCCTAGTGAAGACACTCATCAAGTAATTGGAACCAAATGGGTGTTCAGAAACAAACTGGATGAAAATGGAAACATCACCAAGAATAAAGCTAGGCTTGTAGCACAAGGATATAGTAAAGAAGAAGGTATAGATTATGATGAGACATATGCTCCAGTTGCCAGGTTAGAAGCAATACGCCTACTTCTTGCTTACGCATCTATAATGAAATTTAAGTTATTTCAGATGGATGTTAAAAGTGCTTTTCTAAATGGTTTTATAAAAGAAGATGTGTATGTTGAACAACCACCAGGTTTTGAAGATTTTAAATTTCCTAATCACATCTATAAATTGAAGAAAACATTATATGGTTTAAAACAAACACCTAGATCTTGGTATGAAAGGCTTAGCAATTTTCTTTTAGAAAATGATTTTAATAGAGGAAAAGTTGATTTGACGTTGTTCATTAAAAGAGTCGAAAAACATTTTCTGATTATTCAAGTATACATTGATGATATTATTTTTGGATCATCTAATAAATCTCTGTGAGAATTTTGCTAAGACTATGCAGGATGAATTTGAAATGTCGATGATGGGAGAATTAACTTTCTTCCTCGGTCTTCAAATTAAGCAAATGGAGGAAGGTACGTTCATTTCTCAAACTAAGTATTGTAGAGAAATTCTTAAGAAGTATAAAATGGACAACGCAAAGGAAGCATCTACTCCCATGGGAACCTCGTGCTATTTAGATAAAGATGAATCAGGTAAAGAGGTAAATCAAACTAAATATAGAGGCATGATAGGTTCTTTATTATACCTGACTGCTAGTAGACCGGACATTATGCAGAGTGTTTGTGTGTGTGCTAGGTATCAATCTAGCCCTAGAGAATCTCACCTTACTACAGTTAAGCGTATATTGAAATATCTTAAGGGAACTACATCCTTCAGGAACGGAACCTAGTCTTGTAGGTTTCTCAATTGCAGATTATGGAGGTTGTAAGATAGATAGAAAAAGCACTAGTGGAACATGTCATCTTCTAGGTAGTTCCTTAGTTTCCTGGCACTCTAAGAAACAAGCTTATGTAGCCTTATCAATCACTGAGGTCGAGTATATTGCTGTTGGAAATTGTTGTGCATAAATTTTATGGATGAAACAACAATTAGAAGATTATGATATTCACTTAGATCATATATCACTGAAGTGCGATAATACAAGTGCAATTAATCTTACAAAGAATCCCATAATGCACTCTATAACCAAGCATATAGAGATTAGGCACCATTTCCTTAGAGATCATGTGCAGAAAGGAGTTTGTGAGATAGCGTATATTGACACAAAGCACCAATTTGCTGATATTTTCACCAAAGCATTGCCTAAGGACAGATTTTATGAGCTTAGGAGAGATTTAGGAATCTTAGAAATTTCTTAGAAGTTATTTTCTTGAAAATTTGTGTTTTTTCCTATTTTAGCGTATTTAATTGATGTGTTAATCCATTAAAAGAGTTGCCCCTGATGAGTTGCAGATTCGCTTCTAGAATAATCGATTAATTCAAGTTTTAATTGATTAACTAATCGATTAATTGGAATTTTAATCAATTAAAAGCGCTCCAGAACGTTGGTTTTCAAAATTCTAACCGTTGGCAACATTCCAAAACGGCTATAAACGGCCATATTTTGATTTTTTGACCGCTTGGGAAGCTTTCCTTACCTTATTTATACCCCATTCTTGCTTCCATACTTTACTTTGACATCCCCAACTCATTTATGCTTGCTTTTTTCACTTATCCTCAAATAAAATTCTGCTGAAATCTTTCTTCACTATCACCAATGGTTGAATCATCCAGAAGAAGGAGAAGAAGAAGCATGGCATCTGAAAGCAACCCTCCTCAACGTGAAGCTAATATTCAAGGGTGGATTTCAGTTGTCCAAGAACAACAAGAATTCTTGCAATTTTGGAAGGAGAGGAAAGTTCTTAAGTAAAAGGTCATTGATCTTCAATGGTTCACCTCTTATGTTTTAACTTTTCTCAACTTATTATTGAACAAGGAGTTCAATATCTGATGGAACTTCGAGGGAGCTATTATCCTGATCTTGTCCGGGTTTTCTACTTCAACCTCAAAGTTCACGACGGCATTTTCCACACAAGGGTCAAGGGGGTCAACATTGTCCTTGACAACGACATATGGGCAAATGTAGCTAAAATTCCAGTTTTGGAAAATTCTCAGCTTATACCCAGTGATTTTGCTCACTTTAACAAAATCATGGTATATTGTTTGTTTTTGAGGAATCCCCAACAACACCAGAATAATAGACTCTTTCTTGTTGGTGGCCTGAAGATGGAAAAGCGTCTTCTACATTATCTTCTTGTGTGGCTTTTGTGTCCAAGAGGATCCAATCATGTCCAATGCTCTGAAGTTGATCTTATGATCATGTATGGAATACTACAAAGTATTCCTATTAATTGGCCTCATCTCATACAGAGCATCATGTACAAGGCAAAGAGGTTGGATTCTGCTTCACTCCTTTATCCGCTTTTGGTCTCCCGCATCTGCGAATACAAAAGCGTAGATGTCTCCAGTGAACGCACTGAACGTGTCCTCCCAAATCACAAAATTGGAGATAACTCACTGAGACAAATAGGATTCATCAAGCAAGGCAATTTATATATTCATTCTGATGATGTTGGTGCTCAAGCAGATGAACAAGAAGAAGATATACAAATGTCTGACCCAACCAATGTTGTGGGACCATCTCATGTGCAAAAAGAGTTTAGTCCAGAAAGCTTATCTAGACAAATGTTTAAGAGGGCAAGATTGCAAAATGAGATGAACTTTCAAAATGCTCGCCATGAAGAAATTTGTGCTCATCTCAAGAACATTGATGGGAGGATCTCTGGTTTAGAAAAACATTTTTCAAGATAGTGATGAGTTTTAGGTTCTCTTGTCTTAAGATGCTTTGTGATTTAAATTGTATGCTTTGAATTTTGTGTGTTTAAATGTTTGTTGAAATTAAATAAAATGTATTATGTTTGTTTAAATCTTATGCATACATGCTTTTTCTTAAGGGGGAGTATAATTTTAGGGGGAGATATTTTAACACAACTTTTTAATTATGATAAAAAAGGGGGAGAAAATGTTTATAAATTATTTAAAGCTTATAATTTATCTGTGCTTATTCACTAATGCTCTTTTCTTCCATAAGTTGTGTTTTTATCCAGATTATTACTAAAAGCTTTAAATCAAAGGAGCTTTTGATCATCATCAAAAAGGGGGAGAATGTTAGATAAATGATGAAGATGAAGTTTTGATGATGTCCAAATCAAGTCAAGAAAAATAAATAATCAAGAAGATCCTTTGAAGACTTGTATTGTTATAGAAAGCTTTTGTAATAATTGTAATTTAATGTTTAGAACTTAGGTTCTTAGTGGTTTTGATTCTATGTACTTTCACATTTCAAATTTGATGTTCAGAGTCAAAAAACGCACTGTATTAATCGATTAAACCTAGTGTTAATCGATTAATCCTGATAAGTGCTGAAAACTCAAAACTGCTTTTGTAATAATCGATTAAAATACCTTTTAATCGATTAGCTAATCGATTAACAAGTGGATTAATCAATTAAAGGTGACTGTTGGAGTTTTCTAGCCGTTGAATTAGCCGTTGTACTCATTTTAATCGATTAACAAATATTTTAATCGATTAAAAGCGTTAAATAGCTGGAAATGAAGAACGGAAGAGTCTTTGATTAAGTCTATAAATACACTCTCATTGAGAATTCAGCTAAAGAAATTCTTGTCTGTGGAGCTATTGAAGTGCTACTACGATGACAGAGGAATAGTTGGTTCATCCTTGGTGCGTCCGAGGAAATGTTCGGAAGAGAAAGTCATCCTTCGTGAAGTATTCGGAGGAAGTGTTTCATCCTTTGTGAAGACTCAAAGGCGATGCAGGTTCATCTCTTGTGGTATCAAGAGAGGTGGTTTCTAAACATTTACAAATTGTTTCTTTGTGATTGTAATTTGTAATTGTTTTGTAAGTAGTGAACTGTTTATCTTGATTTGAGATAAGCGACTGGATGTAAGATTGGTAAGATCTGAACCAGGATAAAATCATCCGTGTAAATTTCTCTCAACCTTACTCTCTTTACTTTGTCATTATTATCTACTTAGAAAGTTAAAATGAGAAGAAATTTTAAAAGGCACAATTTTATATTAAAAACCAATTCACTCCGTCTTGGTTTGCAGCCGCTCTGACAGTATAGATATGGTCACAAATATTACTCAATATCATTTAGCTACAACAGTTTCAAATTATGAAATTGTTTATAAAATTATTTTATGTATTTGGTGATAAAATAGATGTAGTATGCCTTTTGTAGTTAATCTCTCTACTTTATATTAGATATTAAAGAGATTGAATTTATTTTCGAAATTTCAAATAGGCTTCTTAGACGGAATAGTGTTTTGTCTCATGATTTGTTTCTCCATTTTTGAGCCAACACCACCCTGCCAGAAGTGTTAGAATACGTAATTAGGATGATGGGTTCCTTATTACTAGGTGTAATTTATTATTTTTTATTAGTTTAGGGTTTCGATCTTCGATTCCCCAGGGTTTTTTCTTTTATTTTGGGTGTACAATGCCTGCTGCCATTGTGTGCTTTTCTCCGTTACCAAGCATCCCTTCACTCCGATGACCACAAAGACTAAAACCGCCTTCCTCCAGCGACCACCGTGCTTCGTTAGCCACTCTGACCTCTTTCCGGCACATGCATTTCATGTGCCCATGTTAGCTTACATTTTTTTTTTATCCGACACGAGCCTCTTGTCGACACGCCCTCCGCTTACGTTTATTGATGATTATTAAAGATGCACTAATAAAAAATCGTTATAAGTTATTTTCTATATTTCAATACTTTTATAATGAAATTAAAACTTGGTTTGGGATTTCTATTCGAACTTTGCAAAGTGATAATGACCATGAATACCTTACCCATTCTTTAAAACATTTTATGCCTTTTCATGGCCTTCCTCATCAAACTTCATGTGCTTATACACCTCAATAAAATGGATGACTGAGCACAAGAATAGGCATCTTCTTAAAACAACTCATACACTTTTAATTCATGAAGAGGTTCCTCAACATTTTTTAGGGACATGCTATTTTTACTGCATGTTATCTTATTAATTGCATGTCATCATCGGTTTTAAATAACAAAATTCATCATTCTATGTTATTTCCTCGTGCACCTTTCACCCCTTACCTCTTAGTTTTTTAGTCTACATGTTTTGTTTATAATTTAAGTTTTGGTCTTGATAAGTGATCTCCTAGATCACACAAATGTGTTATTTTAGGACTTACTCAATCACAAAAGAGATACAAGTGTTTTTCTCTTTCTCTTAACCGCTATTTTATTACAGCAGATCTCACCTTTAATGAGTCTTCTATTTACTTCTTTCTTCTTCTGATGTCTCCATTTCCTAACGTTAATATTCCAATTGTTTCTACTCCTCCAGTGTGTTTAGTCCACCGTCGATTCTCCTCCTCCACCACCACTTCAAGTTTATAGTCGAAGATAGTGTTCCCAACAACCACCAAATGACTCACTTCTAGTGTCAACTACTTTGTCTCCTCTGGCTCCGACAACTAAGTCTGAGTCTCCATATTATATTGTTTTAAGTTACCATAGATTATCTTTGCCTTTCTATACCTTTCATCTATTTCTTCTATGTCCATTCCCAAATCTATCAGTGATGCCTTAGCCCATCCTGGCTGGCATCAGGCCATGCTTGACAACAAAGTGCTCTTTAGAATAGTGAAACTTAGGAGTTCGTCCCATTACTGTTTAAGAAATTTGTTAGGTGTAGGTGAGTTTTTGCTATCAAACTTGGTCCTAATAGTACTATTGATTGCCTCAAACCTAGTCTTGTGACCAAAGGTTACACAAATTTTTGGATTGGATTATGGTGATATTTTTTCTCTAATGGCAAAGATAGCTTCTCTTAGTTTATTTACAATCATGGCTGCTTTTCAACAATAGTCTCTTTATTAACTAGATGTCAAAAATGTTTTCCTTAATGGAGATTTGTAGCAAGAAATTTATATGGAGCAACCTCTAGGATTTGTTTGCCTCAGGGGACTCTTCTGGATTGGTATGTCATCTTCAAAAATCTTTATATGGCCTAAAATAGTCTCTTAAGGCCTGGTTTGAAATATTTAGCAACGTTATTCAACACTTTGGCATGACTCGGAGTGAGACAGATTATTCAGGATTTTACCATTACTTAAGTGATGGATGTATCTATTTGATAGTATATGTTGATGACATTGTCCTTACAGGTAGTGATCACCATGACATCTCCAAGATGAAACAACATCTTTGCCATCATTTTCAGACCAAAGATCTTGGCAAACTCAAATATTTCTTGGGTATTAAGGTATCACAATCCAACAACGGTATTGTTATATCTCATAGGAAGTATGCATTGGATATTTTGGAGGAAACTAGGTAAACGAATTCAAAAATTGTTGACATACTCATGGATCCTACTACCAAACTCCTACCAAATCAGGAGGGGTCTATTTTAGATCATGAGGAATATAGAAGATAAGTTCGGAAATTGAATTGTCTTACAGTTAATTGTCTTGACATTTTCTTTGCAGTTAGTGTGGTGTGACAATTTCTCAATTCCTCATGTGAAGATCATGAGAATGTAGTCATTCATATATTAAAGTACATTAAAGGATCTCCCGAAAAAGATTTGTTATATGGTTCCAATAACCATACAAGAGTTGTTTCTCATTCAAATGCCAATTGGGCAGGATCTCCATCTAATAGAAGATCTACTTTCGAATATTGTGACTTCATTGGTGGTAACTTGATCTCTTGGAAGAGCAAGAAACAAAGTGTTGTGGCTAGATCAATTGCAAAAGCAAAATATAGAGTTATGGCCTCATCCACTTGTGATCTTGTTTGGTTTAAGCAATTACTTAGAGGGTTACAATTTGGAGATGTCACTCACATGACACTTATATGTGAAATTCAAACTGCTCTTCATACTAGTTATAATCCTATCTTTCATAAGAGGACAAAACACATTAAGATTGACTGTCATTTCATTTGAAAGAAGATTGTATCTAGAGACATCAAGACTGAATCCGTAAACTCAAGTGATCAATTAATATATATTTTCACTAAACTTTTACAAGAATTGAGAATTGATTATATTTCTAATAAGCTTGGTACATATGACTTATATGCACCATCGTGAGAGGGAGTGTTAAATATTATTAATTAGGAAAACATAGATATTGTTTGATATTGTTGGTCACAATATCTTTTATTTACCATAGTTATGTTTGATTGTCATATTTACTTTTATGATTCTTCATTATAAATATATTACCAATATGCATTTTAGACACAAGGGAAATTAACCTTATACCTAATTTTTCACTAAATTCGATAGCTAATATTGCTTAGGTCATTTATCCAAAAGCATCAAATGAGGTTTCAATTTCCATTTATGCCTATAATGAGTTTCTCCAATATAAGGCAATCATGCACCTACACAACTTGTCATTGTCATTGCTCAGTCTGGTAATCCTGTAGCCTGTATTTCTTTGTCCTCCTCCCTAAGACCTTGAATTCTTGACTCCAGTGCCTTTGACCATATCTTTGGTAAAGAGTCCCTTTTTCTCTCAATTAACTTATTTGGATTTTTTACCCTCTGTTACTATGGTAGTTGGCTCTCAAATAAATGTTCATGGCACTGGTCAAACACAACCTTCTTTTAACCTTACCCTAGATTTTGTACTTTATATTCCCGTGTGTCCTTTTAATTTAATCTCCATAAACAAGCTCACTCGCACCCAAAATTACTCTATTCGTTTTTCTAATAATTTTGTTCTTGTTCAAGATTGGTGTACCAAAGGGACAATTGGAACAGGACATGAGTCTTGAGGATTATACTATCTATCACAATTGGTTGCTTGTATCTCCACTATTTATCAAGCTCTTGAGCATCAACACTTAGGTCGTCCTAGTCCTACCAAAATGGTCTAATGTTCCCAAGTTTTTCACACAGTTAGTATTTTCAATGCAAGTCTTGTCAGTTAAGGAAACACACTTGTCATACATATGGTACTCGAGTTAATAAAAGTGTTCAACTTTGGGTTTTTATTACTTTGTTGCTTTCATTGACGATTTTTCCTTATGTACTTGGTTATTCTTAATGAAAAATTATTCTGATGTTTTTTCTATATTTCGAGGTTTCTTAACTTAAGTTCAAAATCAATTTGGCACCTTTATTAAAATTTTACACACTAACAATGCTCGTGGATATGTGTCTTCCCAATTTCAATCTTTTTTGAGTTCACAAGGTATTCTTCATCAAACATCTTGCTCTTAAACACCACAACAGAATGGTGTCCCTGAAAGAAAGAATCGGCACTTGGTTGAAACTGCCAATACCCTTTTTAACCACAAAGTTCCTCTTCGCTTCTGTGGAGATGCCATTCTGTCAGCATGTTATTTGATCAACCACATGCCTTCCTCCGTCCTTAATAATCAGGTTCCTCACTCTCTCTTATATCCAACAAAAGATCTTTACTCCATTCCTCTTCATGTCTTTGGTTGCACATGCTTTGACCATGACCTTACTCCAGGTAAAAATAAACTTTCTTCCAAATCTTTCAAGTGTATTTCTCTTGGTTACTCACGCCTTCAGAAGGGCTATTGTTGTTTTTGTCCTCAAACTTAGCATGATATAGTTTCTGCTGATGTCACCTTTTTCGAGGCTACTCCCTTCTACACTTCCACCATATTGCATGCCAATTGTATAGTAGAATCTTCAGAACTATCGCTTGTTCCAGCTCAAGTAATTGCTTCTCCATTGCTTCAATACCAAGACAGTTTACAACTCCAATTATGACTCACTCCACTAATCCTGAAGCACCATCTCCTGGTCCAACCGCCCCTCCGTTCATGTCTCCTGCACTTAAACTTCCTATTGCGATGCAAAAAGGTATTCGTTCCTCTCATAATCCTAACCCTCTTTATGCTTTTACCATTACTTATGATTGTTTGTCTTCATCCTATTTCTCCTTTGTTTCTTCTTTGGATTTTTTCTCCATGGTTGATCCCTGTTGGTGCCAAGCAATGGTAGAGGAGATGGAAGCCCTACATTCCAATGACATTTACATTCCGGTAAGTGCATTTATCTTGTTGTTTATGTTGATGACATTGTCATCACCGATGATGATGAGACTAGCATTTGATAACTCGAAACTCCTTTCACAGCAATTTCATACTAATGATTTGCGTCCTCTCAAATATTTCTTAGGCATTGGAGTTGTTCAATCTTCTTAGGCATATATGTCATTAATCAACGTAAGTATGCCCTGGACATTCTTATTGAATCTAGTATGCTTGACTGTCGTCCTTGTGATACTCCTATGGATCCCAATATCAAGCTTCTTCTAGGTCAAAGGGAGCCATTGAAAGACCCGGAAAGATATCGCCGTCTAGTAGGCAAACTCAACTATCTCACCATCACAGATTTGACATCACTTTCAAGTTAATGTGGTAAGCCAATTTCTAAATACCCCTTGTGCCATTGAGATGTTGTGACATGTATTCTTAGATACATAAAAAATGCTCCAAGGTGAGGGTTATTGTATGAAGACAAAGGCAATACTAAGACCACATGTTACTCTGATGCGGATTGGGCAAGATCACCATCAGATAGAAGATCCACTTTTGGGTATTGTGTTCTTAACGGAGCAAACTTTATCTCATGGAGAAGTAAGAAGCAAAATATATTTGTAAAATCTAGTGTAGAAGTAGAATATCATGCTATGGCAGCAGTCACTTGTGAGCTTACATGGCTTAGGCAACTACTACTACAGCTAAAAATAGGAGATGTCAATGAAACAAAGCTTATTTGTGACAATCAAGTTGCACTTCACATTGCATCAAACTCGGTCTTCTATGAAAGAACCAAACACATTGAAATCGATTGTCACTTTGTAAGAGAAAATGTGCTCTATGGAGGAAACACTACTAATTTTGTCAACTCTAACTATAAACTAACTGACACGTTCTGTTAGGTTTTTTTGGGAACAAGAAACCAGATTTTCAGATTCAGTAAAGAACTAAGCACTCAAATCTTACTGCACAATGTATTTAACACTCTAATTCTAAAAAACATAACACAAGAAAACATCCAACAGCTTCCAAGGGAAGAAATTCCCTTCTACACAAGACAAGCCCTATTCTGAAACAAAATACACTCCACCCACAGAACTAGAACACCCCCCTCCTTAAAAGACAAAAACTGCCTAACTACTAATTAAAACTTCCCCTAACTACTATTTAAACTCCTCCTAACTACCCCTAACCACTTCATGCTAACTTCTATGTTTTATTTTTTCCAAACTATCTAACAATGGTCTACAAACTTTCAAATACATTACATATCCTATCATTACTCGCTGCCACACAAAAACCTTGTCCTCAAGGTTGTAGTCTAGAAACTGGTCCTTAATCGTTGCGACCACTTCCCATGCGACTGCCTCAAGGCTTCCTTTTGGCCGTTGGATTAATCCTTGAATCTGCAAAAATCTAACTTTGACAACATAATCTTTTCCAAACAGATGCTTAATAAACAATGACTCGGCTTCCAAAATCAACAAGTTTATTACTGGAGTTTGCTAGCAATCGATTTCCATAACAGATAAGTAACCCAAGACAAAAGGGAGATTGTCCAACTTTCTTGTCCTTCTTGCATAGGGCCTGCCACTTTGTCAAGAAATACTCCCCCAACTAGTTTTCTGATGTTGGGTTTACTAGAGACACCAATATCTTGAATTCTTGGATGACTTTTTCCCCCCTCCCTGTCCTTGTTACTGCTGCCATCCTCTCACGTAAAATTTCCACACTCCCAGTCTGTGTTATTGCTGCCAAAGTCTCCAATAACATGTTTCCCTTGTTCCCTTCAACTATCCTTAGTTTAGGTGTTGCAATATCTTCCCAAGAAAGGTTATGAGATTTCTGTTGCCAGGTATTGAACCCCTTGACTGCATTTTTTCCCATGTTATTAATGGTTAGGTGTACTTCTACTGCTCTTGTGATGTTCTGGACTTCAAAAACATTTTTTGTCCCAACACCAACTACCTTTGAACCAACTACACTCAAAACAGCCTCATCTTTTACTTTACTCCCAGAAGTAACGGTTACAATCTTCCCACCACATTCGGCCTTCTTTCCTTTGTCTTCACCCACCTTCACTGTTTTGACATATTCACCAAGACCTACCACACTATCCCCAATTAAACTAGCAACTTCTGCAACTTCATTCTAAGAAGCAAGAGTCACAACATTCCCATCACAGTCTTGGTCTCCACCTTCCTCTTCATTGATATCCTTTTCTCTTCTTCCCACTCTATCTCCATACACAAAACCTCTACTTCCATCTGACTCTCTTTCCATGTTCTTGAGTCTTTGCAAGATATCCTTCATCATATCTTCGAACCTTTGAAAGTTGGCCCTAGTTTCCTCTCTATTCTCCTCAAAAGCTCTCTCTAATGCACTCACTCTACTTTCCATGGTGTTTGACCGATCCGGCAGGTTGGACCAAATTGTTAGATTTCTTGGGAACAAGAAACCAGATTTTCAGATTCAGTAAAGAAATAAGCACTCAAATCTTACTGCACAATGTATTTAACACTCTAATTCTGAAAAACATAACACAAGGAAACATCCAACAGCTTCCAAGGGAAGAAATTCCCTTCTACACAAGACAAGCCCTGTTCTGAAACAAAATACACTCCACCCACAGAACTAGAACACCTCCCTCCTTAAAAGACAAAAACTGCCTAACTACTAATTAAAACTTCCCCTAACTTCTGTTTAAACTCCTCCTAACTACCCCTAACCACTTCATACTAACTTCTATGTTTTATTTTTTCCAAACTATCTAACAATTGTCTACAAATTGTCAAATACATTATATATCCTATCACGTTCACCAAGTTCCTCCGAGGTCCTTGGGTTAAGTACATTTGTAACACGCTAGGTGCATATGACATATATGTTCTACTTTGAGAGGGAGTGTTAATTAGCGGTTACAAATATGTGGGAAATTAACAGTTGCATATTCTAGGCAATTAAGATGATTGATTCTTGATTACTAGGTGGAATTTATTGTTTTTTATTCTGTAAATTACTATAAATAGATGTTGTGTGGTCTGCATTAGACACACAATACATTCAGCAATATACCTTGCTATAAGAAGCTAGGCCAATGATGCTTCGAGGGAGACCGAGCCGATGATGTCCTAATCAAGGCTGAGTCAATGATTCTCTAATGGAAAAAAACCAAACACTAAATTGACCAAATAATGTCTTAAGATGGATTGATTTTGGAATTTTTAAAATCCAAATATATATTGAATTAGTTCGAATAAATTTAAAATTCAAAAAAGTGTATTCTGATATGAATCCAATCCACTAAAATGGAGTAAAAGAGGTTTGGTTTGATGTGGTTATGGATTGATTTTGGTTATTTGGATTTTTTGCACACCACTACTATTTTTCATCAATATAATCAAGTCCTAATACACTTGAACACATTTTAAAATAGTGAATTCAGTACTGCTGACGTATTACGAAAGGTGAAAGGATTCCTAGCTACAAAAGTAAAACAATGACTGTCCTGAATTAAACATTGATTACAAAGCTATGTGATGGTGTGATACAACAATTTCCCTTCTTTATTTTTGCATACAAAGAGAAATAATTAAGAGCCTTCACAAAAAAGTTTAGTTGGATGCAGTTGTACAAAAATTAAGGGATTGACAACTTCATTTTCTATGAATTTGAGGTAGATGTCAAAGTGTTATTTGATAAGCTTAGTGTTTGATAAAAATTGTATCATTCAGAAAACAAAACAGAGTTTAGCTATAAATATCTATAATCGGAAACTGATGTGGAACCAAATGCGTGACAAAAGATTGTTATTTTAAAGTAATGTGGCTGCTGGTGTAATTCTGAGTGCAAAACTGACACATTATTGTCAGTAATAATCGTTGTTGCTTCTTATCAGTAGATTTGTCAGTACTCGTTAGTTCAAGAAATACTAGGGGTCATGTTGGAATGAGCCTGCAATTGGTTTGACTCATTAAGGTGGAATTATACTATGAGATCAGTAGTAGCAGTATATAAATAGGAAGAAGGGTCAAGATGGATTTTATAGTCTTTTTGTGAGAAAATCACGGGTGAGTTCGAAACTGGAAACATTCTCTTAGCATATTCAAGGGTAAGAGTGCATATAGTAACCTTCATACCTTCCCATAGCGAGAAGCCTTCTAACACCAGCGTGCCGTAGTTCTTTATTTGTGAGAAAACTGGAGCGTTTACAGTATGTTTGAATGGTGAGAAAACTGTAGTTCTTTATTTCTTTCTCCTCCAAGAAATCAAATTGACACCAATAAAAAGACAATATCCAAAACTGGACCCTCTATTTGATAGTGATCCTGCCCATGGGTGTGTATCACAATATTCCAATGAGTACCCCATGGGACTTTTAGGAATTGGCTGTATGTGATTTCTAGTCTAGTAATGAGGTAATTAAGTCTGTCTACTAGAAAATGACATCTTCCAGGGTCTTTCAATGACTCCCCTTGACCTAGCAGAAGCTTCAAATAAAGATCCATAGGACTATGGTTGCGGAGACAATCCATCTTGCTAAAAATGACTAAAGAATGCTTTCACTATGAAATGACAATGTTAGACAAAGATTGTGCAATTCGATGCCATGAAAGTACCTAAGTGGACCCAAATCTTCGGTCTGAAACTGACTATGAAGGATAAACTTCAGTCAAAGAATGCCATCAAAGTCATTTCCGGTGTGATAATGACATCAACATATACAGCAACAAGAATGCACATAGATGAAGAATGAAGTGAAAAACCAAGTAATCAACTTCACAATGAGTCATGCCAAACTCTATTGCACATGACATCAATTGTCCTATTACAGAGGTCAAATGGACCAAGTCACAATCTAATCATAGTGCTTGGACCACAACACTCTTAAGTAAAAAGAGTTATGTTTTCACTATCAAATATAACTTTTGATGTAGGGGTAAGTGTTGGATCATCATTGGTATTAGAGCCAATGTCATGAGTTCGATTCCTAACAAGACATTATTGAGGTAGAGAGATTGTTGCAAGTGGTATTAATTATTGGGTTGTAAGCTCTCACGTATCAGCTAAACTTTGACCTAGTGGTAAGCGATTAATCCAACAAACTCAAGCAAAACCAAGTTGAAATGGTTGAACCAAGAACAGGGAGATGGCTTGATAGAGTGAGCGATAAAGCCTCCAGACAAGACATGAGTCATTGAAGACTATATAAAACAGAGTGACTGATGTACGCTTCTTCTTGCAACTCACCATGCAAAAAGGCATTTTTGTTGTCCAATTGGTGAAGAGGTCAGGGACAGATGACAGCCATGGAAAGAGAAAAGGAAACAAAGGGGAGTTCGGCCATGAGAAAAAAGTGTCACCATAATCTAGGCCAAAAATATGAGTATAACTCTTAGCCACCAAATGAGCTTTGTAACAATCAAATGTACCATCAAGTGTGATCTTCACAGTATAAACACAACGACTCCTGATGATGGTTTTGTTAGGAGGCAAGAGAACAAGCTCTCAGGTGTTGCTAGCATCCAAAGCAGCCATCTTTGCAAGCATGGCTTGTTAACAATTGTGATTAGCCATTGCTTCACTTATAGAATTAAGGATGGACACAAAGTTCAAAGAAGAAATAAACTAAAAATAGGAAGGGGATAAACAATCACAATTTAGAGCAAAGGCACAAAGGTTAGAATAAAGAGTGGACAGAATACCTTTGCAAATTCCAATGGGAGGTTCAACTATAGGCAACATTGGTGGAAGAGTGGTTTGAGCAAGAGATGATGTTGGATAAGTGGGTGACACTTTTGGTCGTGCTCATATTCACCAATGGTATGTGATAAATGGAGGTGGAACAGGAGCTAATACAAGTGTTGGGACATGAATGAAACCTTGAGAGGGACATCTCCAATGGTGGAAGAAAAAAGGAGTAGTCTCAAAAAATGTAACATCAATGGTGGAAGAAAGGAAGTAGTAGTCTCAAATAATGCACGTCAGCAGAGACTGAATTCTAGAGTCCAAGAGTAACCCATAAAAATACATTTTAGGGTTTTAACATACAATTTACTTTTACCTAGACTGAGACCATGGACTAAACATGTGCTTTCAAAGATATACGGAAAAACACAAAACAAAGACATAAAATAGAAAACCCGTAACAGATGAAAGAGAGCTCCTAAGTTCCAAGAAGAGAGGGCTCCTAAGTTTGGCAGCTGAGATTATGCAAGGAAATAAAAAATTATTTTATTTATAACAACAATCACAACAGTTAGATTCTCATTCCCTATAACAAAAACTCTTTAAACTAAAAAATAAAAATACGTTGAAATAAATAAGGAAATTTTAAAGATATTTTTCCTGGTCACCATGGAGAGATTGAGGATAATTTTATCTTAATAATCCACTATTTACAATAAATAGGACTTAAGCCTAGAAGCTAGGTTAAGGAGAAGGGACTACACAACTTATGTCAGGTTCGTGGGTTTGGAACCTAACAAGAACTCAATCAAAAGATGGAGACAAAAAGAAAGAATGGTTTCCTGTATTATTCAAAGTAAAAGAGACCTTTTTACAAGAATGAGTTGGGAGCATAACACCTGACTTTACACAAAGTATATTCGATACCCCTACAGAGTTACAAGAGCTCTATTTATAGCAGCTCTGACCCGCTCCCCCCTTTACAACCGACACCCCCATACCCTTAACTTCTAAACCCATCTATTCTATCATCCTATATCCTAACATTACACCCCGCTGCAGAACAACCTTGTCCTCAAGGTTGGAACCGTAAAATTTGGTCTCTTGGCTCCTCTTCATCATCTTGTTATCATCTGAAGAGAATCCACTAGCTACTGCCCACCAATTCAGGTCGGGAGGCTTAGGTGGTGGCAGTTCCTCCTCCACTATCTTCCATGCTTCCTCTTTCCTTCCTATCACCCCCAAATCCCACACCAAGTTCCACGGTTCTACTTCCTTTATTTTTAACAAAGCTTCTGGCTCCCCCCACCTTCTAGCTAGTGTTGGATCCCCCTTGCTGAATACCTTCTTCCCTCCTTGATTGAACACCCTAGTCAATATCGTTTGGTTCCATTCTATATTGGTCAACACCGTTCAGTTTCGTCCTATAATGGGCAACACCGTTCGGTTCCGTCCTATAATAGGCAACACCGTTCGGTTTCGTCCTTTAATGGTCAAAACCATACTCGTTCGGCCCCCTATCAAACCGTTCGGCTTCATCATTTTTGGCTGAGTGAGGCCTCCAGCTGAGAAAGCAAACATCTCCATCTGCTTCCGATCTACTTCGGTCTCAGCTTCCTCAGTCTCCACCTCTTCATCCTCCCCCAAAATAATCGTCCCTTGACTCTTTTCTGGCCACTGATGGCCTGGACCGAACGGTCGTGCTGGATTATGGTGATCGGCCTCTGATCGCTCGGTAACTTTCAATCGGCATGGGTTATAGCAATAGGTCTCGGACCGCTCGGCTAATCCCAATCGGTCTGGTCTATAGTACTTGGCCTCGTACCGCTCGGTAACCGCTCCTCGCATTCGTCCCCCAAATGACTCGTCTTCTGACCCGCTCCCCGCCAAAATTTTGAGGTCTTGTACAGACTCGTTCACCGTCCCCTTCTGTTTGTATGTCGCCAAACGCTCAACGTAGGTTCCAAACCTTATCACTAAGGCTTCCTTCAAACCATCCCAAGAACGATTCTTGGCTTTCTCCTTCCAGGCTCTGAACCAGTAACCCGTGCTGCCCTCCATGCTTATGTACGCGAGTCGCACTTTCTCCTCCTCCGCTACTCCTTGAAACTCGAAAAACTTCTCCGCCCTATTGATCCAGTTTAACGGGTCCAGCCCTTCGAAAGTGGGTAATTCACCCCTCTTCCACCATTTATTCTGCCCCTCCGGATGATCGCCATCCACGCTCACTCCAATATCCTCATCGCACTGTCGCTAGTTATCATTTACGGAAATCTGACTTCCACCTGATTGTTCTTCGTTGTTGTAAGCCCGCGCTCCCGTCATCCTCATTATTTTTTGCAAGTCCCGACGCACTGTGGCGGATTCCGCCTGTATCCCTTCCATCTTAATCTCTAGAGCCTTCAATCGTCTCTTCGTGCTCCCCTCCATCTTTGCTTCACATCCAATTCGGATCCGGCAGTTTCTTGATTACTTCTTGATCCTTCACCCCCCACTTTGAAACGGCAAGTCGGACCAATTTGTTAGGTTCCTGGGTTTGGAACCTAACAATAACTCAATCAAAAGATGGAGACAGAAAGAAAGAATGGGTTTCCTGTATTATTCACAGTAAAAGAGACCTCTTTACAAGAATGAGTTGGGAGCATAACCTCCCTGGCTGAGGGCATAACCCCTCTCTACAAGCTAAAATGCCTGACTTTACACAGTATATTCGATACCCCTACAGAGTTACAAGAGCTCTATTTATAGCAGCTCTGACCCGCTCCCCCCTTTACAACCGACACCCCCATACCCTTAACTTCTAAACCCATCTATTCTATCATCCTATATCCTAACAACTTATGTTGGATTTTAACAATGCCAACAGTTTTAATTAAAATAAGAGACAAGTTTAATAATATAATGCAAGAGACAAGCTAACCAAACAAACCTACACCAAAATAAGAGAATTCTATCGAACAATATTATATCACGATCTCTTCAATATTTAATGTCTCAAAAAGGAAAAAAAATTCAAACCTTAACAAATCTTACAACCTTAGACCTGCTCTTGCTAGCCCAAATGCTCATATCAAACACAAAGCCATGAAGCAAATAAAGATGCAAATTGAAGAAAAGAACTCAAGACTAATGAATTAAATATAAAGATGCCAATTGAAGAATAGAACTTAAGACTAATGACTTAAAGTTAAGAAAAATCTCACCAGATATCTCCCACTTGTCAAATTTGACCAGCCACGAACCCAAACTAACCTCTGCAAAAGATAAACTGTCAACCCACACTTGATAGTATTGGTCCTTCTTGTCACCAAAAGCCTTTTCAAAGGTATCTATAACATGGTGCATAGATTGGTCAACTCCTGAAGGATGGACACAATTTCCTGTAGAATGCTAAAAATAAACAAAAAAGAAAATTGAGAAAAGAATAGCATCAGCTCCTCTTCAGATTAACAAAATCTACATAAAAAGCCCCTCAGGTTTCATATAAATGGATAGAAAATAATTGGGGATATGAAAGTCTAAACTTCATAGATCCCATATCAACAGGAACTTCATGTGTTGTGATTCTCCTTTCACTATTTATGATAAAACAATGTCTTTTCAAATCCACCATGTCTTTTCTCATGCAATTTAAACTTCTGTCTGGTTTCTTTCAATACTCTAACAGTTCTAGGTATTCCAATTCCAAATATCATTCATTGTTCATGTACTCAAAAGATTCAGCTCTGATTAAGCTTAGCCATGGATTTGCAGCTGAGTAAAATCTTACAATTGGATCAAACTTACAAAGACTGATTTCAAATTGTGCATATACTGCTTAGGATTCTCAACTTCACCACACCTCCATCTCTCATAAAATATGTAGAACATCACTACTTCATGGCTAGGACCAAGAACTTTCCCGCTGGACATGCAATCTCCAATATCTCTTGGAGACACATTCGGACCAAGAGAGAAGTCACCGATGGCTTGCATAATGCCAGCTGCACATCTTTCAGTTGCATGAACTATTTGGGGATTGCTCCTTGCATTTTCTGTATACCAATGAAGCAATTCTTCCTGTGCATTGCTGACCTTCAAATTCAGGAAATGAAAGATCATTTTTCACAGTACAATCACATTTGCAGATAATACAAACAAATGTAAGTTGAAGTTGTTAATTCTAATAACACAACGAACCAAGACCCCATTAACTGCAGGCACAGTAAACAGTTCAGCATCATTTCCAGAATCACCACAAACAAGAGTGTTGCGTGGTCCAAGTCCACCAGCATTTAGTTTTTCAAGTACGAAAGCAAGTGCCCTTCCTTTTCCAGCAGCTTGGGGTAATACATCCAAAGCAATACCATTGCTATAAATTATTTTCACATCTAACTGGAAAAGATAAAACATTAATATAAATATATAATGAAATTGTAGCATGTCAATAAAATATCAGATCAAGACAAATCCAATCAACTAGGTATCTATGTATACTTATCGGTTGTCTGTTTTTACAGATGAGAAAGGATGACAGAGGGTCTTACCCACCTATCCCAAAAAAAGTTGCAGGCAAAGCTTTCAAATGAAGTAGACAAATTTCTGTCATTAAGTTTATTATGAACTATAATCTCACCCCACGTTTCTCCAGACATTTTGAGAGAGCTTTGACAACATTTGGGGCCTTCCCTTTTTCCAAATAAAAGCTGATCTTGTGAGGCCGTTGTTCTGTTTCTGACTGCAGTTACTCCAGAAATTTCAAAGAAAACAAATTGATAAATGAATATCAATGCTTCCTTATAATAGCTAATACCAAAATTCATTTAAGGTCATTCTGCTGAGCATGATTCAACATATAAAAATTCTGATAAGTATCTTATTTTTGATAATTAACAGATTACAAGGTAGTTACATACTTGCATAGTTAATTCAGGAAACTTGGTTGTTTCCTCCAAAACCACGTCTCTGTCCCACTTATGATCCAGATACTGTTTCCAACCATCATCAGGTACCATGGATTCACCATATGTAATCTCAGTACCCACAGACATTATAGTGATATCAGGAGTCAACAAAGGTTTCTGTTTTCTTAA
This sequence comes from Vigna angularis, assembly GCF_016808095.1. Taxonomy (NCBI): domain Eukaryota; kingdom Viridiplantae; phylum Streptophyta; class Magnoliopsida; order Fabales; family Fabaceae; genus Vigna; species Vigna angularis. The sequence goes on from NC_068972.1 coordinate 34,444,445, forward strand.
ATCTCCATAAATAGTAGGAGATCTCCCAGTGGAGAAAACTAGCAGAGAATCATGACGATAATAAGCTTCCCACAAAGCATTGAACCTGAGAAGAGCAAGATTCTCTGGATCATCATGGTCTACCTGCAGTGAGATACACAATCTTCACCAGATTTCACCCAAGCATTATTCCATAAACAGACCATTGTCAAAATTATAATGTCTACCATTGTAAAATCAAGATCTGACACTATCATTAGATTGGCAGCACCATTGAGTCGGTCCATAAGTTTATATTCTCTTTTCTATAACTTGAAATTCCCAAACTTTTAAGTATCTTCAGAATAATGCACCTGCAATTTCTCCACTAACTTAGGTTCAACAAATCGTAGTTCAGACTTCAGAATTCTAAACCGTTTTAAATAAGAATCATACCCTGTTTTAATGCAAGAACCAAGATTCACAAAAACAATATAGAAACATTCGCACGATCACTGTACAAAACATAGGCTTCACACCCCCTAATTTTGCCAAAAAATCAAGGTAGAGAACAGGTGTCTATAACTACTCTAAGTGTAGTTCAATAACATCAATACTATTTATAAAAAAATTATAAAAAAAAAAAAAAAAACTAATTTTACTAGTGTGTCAAGGTGAAAATATAAATTTTACAGCAGTTCCATACATTGGGATTGAAAAACTCAAGGGAGTTACAAACTCAAGTTTCAACCCTAAAATAGAATAACCCTAGGAGCTCATTCTCAAGCTTGTTATCAATTTGATCACATACTAATCCGAAATTCAAAATGAAGAAACTCAACCCTTCCAAAGCACGGAGATCTCCAATAAATTATCAATAAACAAAAAACAAAAAATCGTCCTAAGAAAAAGAGAAATAATATAAATATACAAGAAGAGGGGCGAGAAGCTACCTGCTTTAAACGATTCAAAAGATCTGCACAAATGGGTTTATCCATACACTGAATCTGCAATAAAGTTCCACAATTCTGCACAGCCCAAATTAAACTTGTTTGCAGTATTCTCATGTATTATCAAACTTAAAATCGTAATATGACAATAACTTTAAATAAAATTCAATTACCTTGTTCTTTTAAAAGTATCATTAACATGTTCCAAACTGCTCAATCTAAATTTTAACGATTTAAAACTAAGAATTTCTCATTCAAAATTGTTGAAGTGACATAGAAATTAGGGAATTTATAAGTTATCCATATTTTGGTAATAAAAACAAAGTGTGTTATACAAAATAGTAGATATTTTTCACCATTATTTACGAAGTTATCCATATGATGAAACAGTTGATAAAAATATTCGCCATCAATTATATTTTAAATGGAAAGAGAAAAATAAAAATTTAATATATTTTTCATTTTATTTTTTTAAGCTCATGCTACGCAAAATTTAATATATTTCCCAATTACTTAATTAGTTTATTCGTTTTCTATTTTATTAATACAATTAAAAACAGGACTTTATATATATATTAACACAATCCAGTATCACAAATACTATTAAGAAACAGTTATATAATTATATTAAAAAATCCTATTATATCAAGTTTATAACATAATGTTGAATCCTTCAAATAAAAAAATATCAAGTTGTATTTAGAAAGAAAAGAAAGCAGTAAACGAATACATCATGTTATTATCCATATTTATATTAAATTATCTATACACAAAATTCTCATGGTAAGTCAGGGCTTCTTTTCAACACCAACATTATTTTATTTTATGTTATCGTGAAATCATAGAAAATAACATGATAATTACATCATAACACATAGGATAAAGTAAAAAAAATTTAAAATCTATAAGTTTTAAATAAAAAGAAAATAAGTTAGAAATTTAAAAAATCACTACATATAATTTTCTCAATTCATACTATCTATGTCTAAACATACATAATCTTATAGTCGAAACCATAAACACAACTTTTAAATGACTGATGTATTGACTAGTATCGTGATAAAATAAATTTTATATCTAACAAATACAATCATTTTCAACATTCTATATATGAACTTTCATCGACTCTCATAATTATTTATTTTTATTTATATATGATTTTAGTTACTAGTCGAGTCAAGATGATCTAATTTTAATCCTTATCATCCATATATCTCACATAATTGAATACATGATAGCATTACCATTTTAGGAATCACTATTTCTTCATTTCATTCCATTCATATCAAACCAACTTAAAATTACTACTAATTCAAAGTATATACATTATTCACACATACTTCATACATCATCACATACCATTTGATTGTTCTTTCGCCTACTTTAATACTCTTAAAATCATCATTTTTACATAGCATAAAAATTTATCAACAAGTTTTTAACTTCAAATCACCTTTCAAAAAAATAAATTTGACATATTTGTTCAACAAGTCCAATTACTCGCGAGTGACCCATATAAAAGTTTTCGCTTAGACCGCGTTCACTTGAAGGGATGAATTTGAAGGAGAGAGAATGAATAAATTTAAGAGGATTTGAGAGTAAATTGAGTGTTGTTTTCTTGAAAGAATTTAGAGGTAATTTAGGGTGGATTTGAAAATAAAATTTGTAAAAGTTTACATAGAATTTGACCAACGTAATAGATAAAAAAAATAATTTAATATATACAAAATAAAAATTATCAAAATGTCCTTGATGATAAAAGTAATATAAAATTATATTTATTTATAAAATTTATTATAAAGAAGAAAATGGTTATCAAATTTTATACACTATTTCAAACCTAGAATATATTGTTTAAATTCTACCCAGGATACTCATTTTGTTCATAACTCCTAGGTAATGCAAGCAATATATCTCCAAAAAATAATATAACTACAATTGTAAGTTGGTTAATTCTTGTAACTGGACCAATATAAAATGTAAAGAAACTAAAACACTTTTAATTCAAGCCACTGGTAAATGGAACACCATACATCAAATTAATTTTGTGACTGGTAACTTAGGTTATTACTTAAATTTTAAATAGAGGTGGTGGAATTTGGAAGTACTCCCATGCCTACTTACATAACCAGAAAATTTAGCCCAGAGTTGCTGCCACTATTATCAAGTGTGATTCCCACCAATGTTTTTATCCAACAACCCCTCCAAATATTGACACATTTTCGCTGGATTCCATCAAATTCTGGATTGCCTATTACTTAAAGATTGTGATAAGGCTATTGGTTTAAATAGATGTTAGAAGCTTTCAAAGGAGTCATAGGAGTAAGCAGATTCAGGCTTTTCCATAACTACCATGCAATGAAAAGGCACAAGTAGGGTGCATAGTTTGGGAGTTGCCAAACCCACCATGTTGCCAAGCCTATTTTCAATGCAACAATTGAAGTGGAATCGAATAAGTAGCTTCGTTGAACCGCATACATTGTCATTGGAACCGGATACAATTTCACATGTAATCGGATAGGGCATCACTTGAAATTCGATACCTTACTCTTGAGTTGAATATTAATATTATTATAGTTGTATTAATACGTTGGAATATATAATAAGAAGCATTTGGACAAACATCGGAATCGAATGAAGGTTTTCCGGAATCAATTACATCACATACTATTACCCTCAAACTTTGATAATTATAAAATAGGGTTAGAGTAAACATGACCATTAAAATCCCTGCAAATCATAAAACTTCAACGATGAATAAAAAATGAATGAATAGCGTAATTCCTTGCTTTTCTTTCCCCTTAAATCCATGCAAACAAATGTCAGTTTAATTGAGAATTTGTCTACACAAATCACTTTAAACAGTGAATTCTTCACGAACGAACACTCCGAGAAAAAAAAACAAATAAACTAAATTAAGTTTTGTGGGATTATGTTTTGGTGATTAAGTAAATTGATTGATAGTTTTATTTATTTATTATTGTAATTAATGATATACAAATTTAATATATATTTTTCTTTAAATGAATGTGGTTAACGAATTTAATTAAGGCTTAATATTTCGTCTCAATTTTTGTCAGCTTTATTCGAAATGGTCCTTACCTTTTTAAAATGTTCAATGTAGTCCTAAACATCGTAATTTATGTTTAATTTATTTCTTTTTGCAAACGTCATTTAAGTCGTTAACAACCAAATGTCCAGGTGTACAATCAGTCAATGACATGCCATATATTAGCTGACGTGGACACTTTAAGGCATAGTGAAGTGGATTTTTTATTTTTGGAAGTGATTTTCTGAAATTTAATCAGAGGTTGGGGTTCTCTATGAGGTTGGCTTCGAAAATTAGGGTTCTCTTCCTCTTCTTCGTTTTGGATTTTTCCATCTCGTGCATGGAAGATGGTCTTGTGGCGGCGGGAATCATCGGCGTTGTGGAGGGATGGCTCAGGCGGCGTTCTCATCTTCGATCGCGGTTACCAGTGGAACCGTAGGGCCTTCGTCATGCAAGAGGACTCTTTTCTTCCCCTTTTTCCTCTTTTTTCGTTTTGGACAGCAGCGCAAAGAGGGAGTTTCCTTCTCCTCCTCCTCTTCTGTCTTTGATTATGTTCCTTAGGGTTCTTTTTGGATATTTGATTTTTTGTGATTTGGGATATAGGGTTTCGTTTCACTTTTATTTGAGAAATAATTGGTTCCTCTGAATTCTGAATTGGGATGGGGTTCGTCTACCTTGTAGATCAGTGGGGAGAATTGGGGTTTTGATTTGTTAGAAGTGGACTTTAAGCCTAACTCAACCCTAGAAAACTGGCTTGTAGGGTGAGGTTTGCACCCACTTATAAACTATGAATTGACCTTATCTCTAGTTGATGTGGAGGTACACATGTTGATGATCATAGTGATGATGAAGCTTTAGGGGAATGTTATGTTGACAATCATGGTATTGGATGATGTAGTTAGCTTAGGTGTTGATGAACGGGTAGACTACGGTCTAAGTGTGTGATGTTCAAGGATCGCAGATCGAGCCATTTAAATGATTAATTTGTTATCTTTAGAGGATTAGGAATCATATTATTATTACTTCTATGCATGAAGTGTTTGATTATGATTGATATAATCAGTATGTCTTGTTGTGTGTTTCATTATGGTTGACATAATTAGTATGTTTGTTTGTATGACTTGTTTCTATTAGCTCACCCTTGCATGTTGTGGTTGTGGTTTTCACCTGCGATGATTGTTTTTATACGGGAGTAGATGATCATGTAGTTAGTTTGGATGTTGTAGAGCACGACTAGTGGATTGAGAGAGTTGGGAAATTTATTGTTGTTTGAATAAACTATTTTATATGGAGTTTTATTTTATAATTAAATTGGAATTTTGGTTTATTTTTCTTGAAATGTATAGACTTGTTGAATTTCGATTTCGTAATGATATTATGATTTTAAAAATTTTAAATTTTCATTCATAATCGTGGCATCCCGAAATTGGGGTGCTATATTGTGGTATCAGAACCTGGTTTTCAAAAATCTTTTGGGACCTTGGGGAGTGAGCTCGTCTAGTTTTATTGAGTATCTTTGTGGCTTATTGTTATTATATTAAGATTAGTGGTGAGTCTTTGGAAGGGTGTCAAACCTATTTGTTTCAGGTATAGGGTTGAAGTCCCTTATTCAAAGCACTCCAAGTTGTCTTGAAAACCGGACGAACTCCCTAGTGGTCCTCCCTCCTCCAAGTTACGTTGTTCGCTCTCCCTCCTTTTTGCCGAAGTCGTGCGGGTGGATATCTGTCAAAGGCACTCTAGCGCTCAAGTTAGTTGAGCAAGTAATGCATATAATATGCATCATGATCTAAAGTCATACCTATGACCTTTATTTATAGTAGTTGTAATGAGCTTTTACCTTTCGCTGGCCTAATGACGACCCAATTACACCTTAATCTGCATTAGGGGTTTAATGAGTTATTATCGTTTATAATCTAACCATGCGGTCAACTTGGGTGATCGGCCTGGGTGGTCAGTCACTCAGTCTGGTGGTCGCCCTGGGTGATCTGTCGCCCTGGGTGGTTCTCTTGGTGACTGTATGGTACACAACCCCCCCCAAGCTCGAGCATGATGTTGATTATGGAAGGGGTTCTACACATGTTACTCCTTATAAAGACTTGGTTTTTGTCTTTATGCCTTTTTGTTCGTTGATTAGGGTGACTGGTTGGGAGGCTAAAATGGATCGTGCCTTTGTCGGTCGAGCTGGATATGTTACTGATCCTACTTAAGTAATATGTCGTGGAGATCTACGATTATTAAATTTCGGTGAGGCCAATTGCGACTCCTAGGAAAGAGATCCATGGTCACCAACCTTTGATTAGGCCGGCCGGGATTTCCTTGGTGAAGATCCATAGTTGCCGACCATCGGTGAGCCAGGCCGGGATTCCCTTGGTGAAGATCCACGGTCGCCGACCTTCAATGAGGCCAACCGAGATTCCTTCGGTGAAGATCCATAGTCACCGACCTTCGGTGAGGCTGGCCGGGATTCCTTCGGTGAAGATCCGCAGTCTCCGACCTTCAGTAAGGCCGGCCGAGATTCCTTCGATGAAGATTCGCGGTCGCCGACCTTCGGTGAGGTTGATAACAGTTGAAAAACTGTTATTTTCATGCTTAAAATTGATACTAAAAGCAACCTTTATACTTAGAAACTAGCTTGAAATCATGCTTTTACTCATATTTTCAGAAATAAGAGAGCTGGACAGGTTTATGCTTGATTTCAGTGTTTTTGTGCAGGTTTTATGGTGAATTTAGTGAAAGAAGTGAAGAAGGAGAGAGATGGAATCAGAAAAGACACCAAAAAGTGCAAAAAGGAGAAGCCGCAAGTACCGCTCAGCGGCAGTTTACCGCTGAGCGGCACTCAGGAGCTCACGGGAGGACCGTTGAGGGGCAAAATGGCCGCTGAGGGGAAGAACCGAGCTGACGCACTTACCGCTGAGCGGTAGTTTACCGCTGAGCGGCACTATTTTTGGGCTTGGGCCTAATTTTATGTAATTTACGAATAATATATAAGCTTTAGGGTTTTCTAGGGTTAGTATCTTTGGCTGGAACGAAGCAAACACTCTCTCTTCCACCCCTTTGAAGGAGGATCTTGGATGCTCAGGCTACCTCTTCACCTTTCTAGGGTTTTATCTTTCATTCTTTCATTATTGTTCATCTAGGTTCACCATGAATATGGTGAACTAAACCTTGTATGTTTGTTGGGGAATCAATGTAATCTTTTGAAGCTCTCATATATGGAATTTGTGCTTGCATCTTAATCTAAGACTTATGCTTTCTTTCATCATTAGTTAGGGTTTTTCCTCTTTGCTCAAAGCTTGCTTTGTTTAACTCATTCAATGCATGATTATTGGTTTTGTCGATACGGAAACGTACGGGGAAGTCTATATCTGGGGAATTTCTCCCAATAGGTATATTGGTTGCCTTAAGCTCCTGTGCTAAATAAACTAATTATTAGGGATGCTAGGAATCGTATGAACTCGTAATTAGGGAGAAGCCTTCTTTGAAAGGTAATTTAAAGAGTGGCATTAACAATGATGAATTGAATGTTGAATTCCTAAAATATATGAGAGTGGATAAGATGAAATTGACCCCCAACAACATACTCATTCATTTATTCCATTGAAAGTGTTTGTATTTTGCTTTAGCCATTGATCACCCTCATGCATACATGTTTATTTTCGTCTTTTGCATATAAAATCCAATTATTGCGTTCTTAAGTCTTAGTTAATCAACCAACCACACAACTAAACTAGGCCGTGAGTCCTTTGGGAGAACGATACTTGGTCTTACCGAGTTATTACTTGAAACGATTCGGTCATACTTGCCGATTGTAAAACAAGTTTGTGACATCACATTTTGGTGTTCATAAATTTGTCCATCAGAGGTCGGCCGAGATTCCTTCAGTGAAGATCCACTATCGTCGACCTTTGGTGAGGCCGACCGGGATTGCTTCGGTGAAGATCCACGGTCATCAACCTTCGATGAGGCCGGTCGAGATTCCTTTGGGACCTAGGGTAGCCGAATGGCTGAGGACAAAAGGATGAATACTTGTGAGACCGAATGGCCAGGTAGTTGAGGCCAAATGGCCAAGTAGATGTGAGGCCGAATGGCCGAGAGGTTGAGGCCGAATGACGGAATAATTGTGAGGCCGAATGGCCAATTAGAATAGGCCGAATGGCTGAGGCCGAATGGCCGAATACTTGTGAGGCCGAATAGCCGAATACTTGTGAGGCCGAAGTATCAAGAGGTTGAGGCTGAATGGTCGAATACCTATGAGGCCGAATTGGCGAATAGTTGTGAGGCCGAATGACCGAATATCTGTGAGGTCGAATGGCCAAATACCTTTGAAGCCGAATGGCCGAGAGGATGAGGCTGAATGGTCGAGTAATTGAGGCCGAACAACCGACCTATTGAGACAGAATGGCCAAATACTTGTGAGGCCGAATGACCAAGAGGTTGAGGCCGAATGGCCGAGTAGTTAAGGTCGAACGACCGATCAGTTGAGGCCGAATGACCGAGCAGTTGAGGCCAAATGACCGATCAGTTGAGGCCGAAGGGCTGAATAATTGTGAGACCGAAGGGCTGAATAATTGTGAGGCCGAATGGTCGAGCAGTTGAGGCCGAATGGACGAATACGTTGAGGCTGAATAACTGATGTGGAATGGTTGACGTCCTTTAAAGCATCACTCATTGGTTCCTTATGGCTACAATGAGGAATACTCGCTCGGCCCCATGGTGGGTGCCAAAATGTTTCGAGTATAGGGTTGAAGTCCCTTACTCAAAGCACTCCAAGTTGTCTTGAAGACCGGATAGGCTCCATAGTGGTCCTTCACCCTCCAAGTTACGTTGTTCACTCTCCCTTCTTCTTGTCGAAGTCGTGCGGGTGGGTACCTGTCAAAGACACTCCGACGCTCTAGTTAGTAATCTAACCGATCGGTTAGCTGAGCAAGTAATGCATATAATGTGCATCGTGATCTAATGTCATACTTGTGACCTTTATTTATATTAGTTGTAATGGAATTTTACCTTTCGCTGGCCTAGACGGTCCAATTACACTTTAATCTGTATTAGGGGTTTAATGAATTATTATCGTTTATAATTTAACCATGTGGTCGATCTGGGTGGTCTACTTGGATAGTCTGGCTTGGTGGTTGGCTACTCAGTCTGACGATCGGCCTGGGTGTTCGGCCAGATGGTTGACCTGGGTGGTTCCCTTGGTGGTCGTACGATATACTATTATTATTTTCCTCTATGTTGATATTGTTATGTAATGACAATATGAATTCTTCTTCCTATTGAACGTGAATTTTCTTTGGCTTGTTATTGTGGGTACTATTTTATTGTATAAGAGTATATTATGTAGGGCTGGACATGATTAATCTAACTGTATTAAACTATAGATTAGCTATACGATATTATACTATAAAAACTAAACTATTTTTATTAAAAACTGAATTATACTATTTTGTAGTTCAATTTAAAAAAACTGAACTTTCCTATATTAGTAGTTCAGTTAACTCAGTTAACAGTTTTCAAACAATAAAAAAAATTTCAAACAGTAAGAAAATACAACTTAATTAAAACAAACTACGGCTCCACCAAAACATAATTAAAACATATTATTTAGTCTTTATCAAATAACTTATTGAAAAGTGATTTTAAATAAACAAATATCCTAAATTAAATTTCTAACAGAGCAATTTTAAGTGTTGGTTTTAAAAAAAATACTCTAAGAATTTAGATAAACTTTTCAAACTTGTTCCGAAATAGTTTTGAAGACAAAGAAAACACATTTAATACTATTTACAAATTGGTATGAATTATGTTTTTCTCATAAAATATGTCACTTAGTTATTTATATTAATTTATATTTGTACATCTTACTTTTCATAATTATATATCATATTCGTTTATTATTATTTTTACTTTTACTAAAAATTATTATACTATTGAATTTTACAAATGGATAGATTTTGACTAAGGTTTGTCTTATCAATTTTTTTAATGTAATCTATGCAATTAAATTTTATTTAAGTTAATAATTTAAATAAACTTTACAAACTTATTCTGAAATAGTTTTAAGATAAAAAAAAAGACACATTTAATAATATTTACAAATTGGTATGAATTATTTTTTTCTCATAAAACATGTAACTTTGTTATTTGTATTAGTTTATATTTGTATATCCTACTTTTCATAATTATATATCATACTCGTTTATTATTATTTTTATTTTTACTAAAAATTATTATACTATTGAAATTTATAAATGGATAGATTTTGACTAAGGTTTTTCTTATCAATTTTTTTAATGTAATCTATGTAATTAAATTTTATTTAAGTTAAGAATTTAAATAAACTTTTCAAACTTATTCTAAAATAGTTTAAGATAAAAAAACACATTTAATACTATTTACAAATTGTTATGAATTATTTTTTTCTCATAAAACATGTAATTTAGTTATTTGTATTAATTTATATTTGTATATCCTACTTTTTCATAATTATATATCATACTCGTTTATTATTATTTTTATTTTTACTAAAAATTATTATGCTGTTAAAATTTATAAATGAATGGATTTTGACCAAGGTTTTTCTTATCAATTTTTTTAATGTAATCAATGCAATCAAATTTTATTTAAGTTAAGAATTTAAATAAACGTTTCAAACTTATTCTGAAATAGTTTTAAGATCAAACATGCAGTTTCTGTATGTTTGCTATGCTAAGACGAATTGTAGTTTACCTTTTACTTTTACCAATTTTACTTTTTATTTTTTAAAACCTTAATCTCAATCCCCTCTCACTCTCACTTTCCATTTCACTCTCAGCAGCAAACCCCCATCCCCCACTCTCACTTTCACTTTTTCTCTTTCTTTTAGTTTCCACTTCGGTTAACACAAAATTTGACAGAAAAAGAAAATTCTGCATGGTATAAATTTAAAACATTTATAACTTCTGATGAGTTTTGAAGTATCATGATTCCATAATATAATCTGCTAAAAATTTCTATACCACTTCCTTGTCTTTAAATAACCAAACTTGAAAATCTATGCTTAAAATTATATCCGTGTTTACAATGGTGCAATGAAAGAGAAGTATGTTTGTTGAGTACAAAATAAAAAGTGAATAAAAGAAAAAATACTTAGTTCACTTTATCTTCTTCTCTTTCTATCAAATTTTGTGCTAACCGAAGTGGAAATTAAGAGATAGAGAGAAATTGGAAGTAACAGTGGGGCATGGGGGCTTGCTGCTGAGAGTGAAAGTGAAAGTAAAAGTGAGAGGGGATTGAGATTAGGGTTTTAAAAAATAAAAAGTAAACTTGGTAAAAGTAAAAAGTAAAAAGGATAAATTTAGAATTTAAAAAAATTGGAGAGGTGTAGGAAGAAGATGGGATGGTGGAGAGAGCATCACTCTTTATATATATATATATATATATATATATATATATATATATATATATATATAGTTTAGTACAATTAGGCTAATTATGCCTAGTTCTAGAGAACTATAATTGTCTGTAATTGAAAATTGTTTTCATCTTGCTATGTATCCTTTAAGCTTTAGACTTTAGCTTTAATTCTGAACTGTTTTCACAATTCGGAAGCATGTATATTCACTGAACTCTGAACTGCACAATAAATAAGTAACTGAACTGTGAATTAAAAAACAGTTTACTAAATTGTACGTTAACTGAACTAAAAAATAGTTCAGTTCAATTTTTTTGAACTATCTTTTAGTTCAGTCCAATTTATTTGAACTATTGTATAGTTAACTATAATTGGTTTATAGTACAGTGCAAATAGTGCAGTTTGCTTACCCTAATATTTTGTTGTGTGTTAAAGGGCTGTTTGGGCAGAGAAGCAAATTAAGTATGTAATTTTGGAATTAATTTAAGAAATTATAATTTCCTGATCTAATGATTGGTTGTGTGGTTGAATTGAGACTACGAGTACTTGTTCTAATGGTCTAAAAATAAGATATCATTGCTATTTTAGGTGGAAATATGGGTCGAAAATCTTTAATGCTTGTTGTTTTCTGGTTTAGAAGAGATCTTCAGGCTCTTTTTGATACAAACATTTGGTGTTGAGAAAGGCATGGTTGACGGTTTAGTGTTGAAAATTTTCCTTATATATGATGTTTGGTGGAAAAATATGAGATTTTGACCAGTCCACATGTTACTGTTTTGCAAATAATTTTTTTTTAATTTATATGCATGCTATTTTGCAAATAAATTTGGACTGAACGGTGGGATATGGGTTGATAGAGAATTATATATCCATGTTTTGTTTGGTTCAGTGTATGAAATATGTGGGTTATTATAATGTTTAAGCCATATGGAAATTGGTTTAGAAAATTGACCAGGTTTTTGAGAAACTAGCACCTGGAATTAGTTAATAAAGTGGCAATTTTTTTTCTGTTAAATTGATGCAGTGATATTTTATGGTAAAAAAAATCAATTTTTGATGCAGTTATAATATTTTCTCATGGTTAAGAAACTTGGCGCAGCAAGGTTTTTTTTTCCAAAAAAAAAACCTCCAAAAACCATGACTTTAAATCTAACGTCACTAGTGCAATAGGAGGAAACCAAAGCGATTATTTTCGCTAATAGGTACCGGTTTTTAAACCGAAGCATATTCAGGCGAGGTAAAAAGTGATAGACTTTATGCCTCGGTTTAGAACCGAGTCATAAAATGGTATGATTATGCCTCGGTTCAAAATTACCCGAAGCAGTAACATTTTTTATTTTTTTAAATATTTTTTTCGCTGGCCTTTATGCCACGGTTCATCAGGAACCGAGGTCAGTTCATCAGGAACCGATGTCGGTTCTCTCCCTCTCCTGAACCCCCATTTCCTCTCCTACCTTTCCCTCGCCGACAACTAATTTTCCGGCCCAATCCCCGCCTCCTTCTCTGCACTCTCCGCCCTCCGCCATCTCAACCTCTCCAACAACGCCTTCAACGCCACCTTCCCCTCCAACCTCGCCCGCCTTGCCAATCTCCAAGTCCTTGATCTCTACAACAACAACATGACCGGTCCTTTCCCCCTCGCCATCGCCGCCATGCCCCTCCTCTGTCATCTCCACCTCGGCAGCAACTTTTTCTCCGGCCAGATCCCTCCCAAGTATGGCACCTGGCAACACTTAACGAACTCATGGGAAACATCTCCCGGAGCTTGGAAACCTCACCGCGCTTCGCGAGCTCTACATTGGCTACTACAACGCTTACTCCGACGGCATCCTGTCGAAGATTGGAAACCTGTCCCAGCTTGTCCGTTTCAACGCCGCGTATTGCAGACTCTCCGGCGATATTCCGGCTGACCTCGGAAGGCTTCAGAATATGGACACGCTCTTTCTTCAGGTGAATGCGCTCTCCGGCTCGCTCACTCCTAAGTTGGGGAACCTGGAGAGTCTCAAGTCGATGGATCTGTCCAAAAAAGTTCTCTCCGACGAGGTTCCGACGAGCTTTGTGGAGCTCAAGAATCTAACTCTGCTCCTGCTCCAGCTCTAGCTCCAGCTCTTCCTTCTTCGTTTGTGATGTGTGTAATCACTTTCAGGGGTCAACCATTATGCAACATATCCACCATTGATGAAACTGAAGTATATTTGTAAATGAGTGAAGCACGTGCTTGGTGGAGGTGCAATTAATAAAAGAGGAAGTAGCCTCTTAGGATTAGAAGTGGATGAAGGAAAACTTGCAGGCGATGGAATATGGGATGGGATGGGATGTGACAGTGTCAGTGATTCATCATGTTGGAGAGCAATTGCGTGCATGCGGATTTATGCCATTAATATATTCCCACCGGCCCTCCTTTTTGCTTCCTCTTTCGTACTCCTCTCATCTTCTTTCATCCATTCTTTCCTACCTAACTGCTCCATCTTAGGCCTCGGTTCTGTACTGACCGAGGCATAAACCTCTTTCGATACCGGTTCTGTATAGAACCGAAGCACTAGATCACGTGTCAGGCCAAAACTCAATTTTGCAGAGGCGCAGGTAACTTTTTCAGAAAGTATTAGGCACCAGTTATGATTTGAACCGAGGTAAAATGCTCTATATGCTTCGAATATTCTTAAACTGATGCATATAAGTTGGTGAAAACTACAAGATTGCCACCGTTTTCGAATAGGCTTCGGTTTTTCTTTGACCGAAGCCTATTAGGCGAGTTCAAAAGCATATTTTTTACTAGTGCGTATGAAATTTTATATTATTTTGTATAATGTTTTAGCTCTTGGAAAATATTGGAAAAAGAAATAAAAAAAATACTCCGATGCATGATCTTGAAATTTAATGTTTAAAATTGTTTGAGATTTGATTTAGTCTTTATAATAGAACTTTGCTGGTATAATAAAAATATACCAATAAAGTCTTCCTTGTACAGTTCTATATGTTGGAACAATAAGAGAATCGAGGGTTTGGAGCGAGTGTGCCTAACCGAGCGGTAATGCTTCAGCAACAAACGCTATGGACACACCAACACTGCAACATAGTCAACCGAGAACGATCCAGCAAGAACACGAACAACACCGAATGGTCAAGGCCTTTACACCGAACGGTCAATGAGGTGAGCAGAGAGAGAAAAAGTAAAACTAAAACGCACAAAAAAACGTAATATTCACACTGATCTCAAAATCAACATTTACAAGAACAGAGGTCTAGTATTTATATAATGAAAAACAACTGCCAAGGACAGTTAATCAACAGTTGTCCTGGCTAACTAACTAACTAACGCTCGACTTAACTCTAACACTCCCCTCTAAGCCGAGCACTTAGAGGTAGCACCCATCCTTGTCATCCTATCTCGCGCACCACGTTGAGACCGAACGGTGTGTGACCGAACGGTGTGTTTGAGACTCATAGAGCTCACACTTGCCCGTCCATTGAGCAACTATTCCTGCCAATCACGTGACAAAGGCATATGCCAACTTGCGCGAGCTGTCTGACCAAGACCGAACGGTTCGAAAGAGCGACTAAGAGACATGACCGAATGGTTTGAGTGCGGTTGCTAGTTTGACGCTCTTGAGTGACGCCTCGATCGGTTGAATGAATGTTGTGGTCGGGTGTGGCTGAATGACGTGACTGAACGGTGTTCGCCATGTCTCGGTTCTCTTGTGACTCCCAGACTGAATGACGTGACCGAACGGTGTTCTCCATGTCTCGGTTCACCAGTGACTCCCCATGCTTCTTTGGCAGCATTCCCTTCAATGCTTTTCTTCTTCTTCCCAGCTAAAATGTCAACTAGCTTCCAGATTCCATTCTTCCTAACTGAATACACTTCTTCTCTCGTTGCATCCTTCCACACGGATTTCTTCAAGGCCTCGGTTTGACCAATCGGTTATGCGCCTACTATATTCAAGGCTTCTACTTGACCGAATGGTTCTACACTTGCAAACATATCTACGTGCACCAGACCTTCCTCATTACTAGTTCGTGTATCAATATTCATCTTGCCAGATTCTTCACTCATTGCAGACTTCACTAGGTTGATCTGAAATGTTTTATCCTTCGAGATCTTGCTCCTCAAGATTAGGTTTTTCTTTTTATCAAACACTTCAACCTTATTGAAGCCTCCCATTACTACCGTAAAACCCTTTTGAATTAACTTGCCAATACTCAAAAGATTGTACCTTATTGCAGGCACAAATAGCATACCAGTTAGAATGACACGCGAGCCATCCTTCCTTCTGATAACCACATCACCAACTCCCTCTACCTTTGAGGTGCTGTCATTAGCAAATTTCACCATACTCTTATTGGTTTTATCAACATTTACCAACCATTCTCTATGGCAATTCATATGATTCGAACATCCATAATCCAAATACCACAGTTTATCTTGAGAATGTGAACTTACTTTAGATGTAGTTGTCATCAATATGACGGGTTCTTCTGAATCAGACTCCAGTTGAGCTACGTAGCCTCCTTTCCTTGACCCTTCTTCTGCTCTTCCTTTTCAGCATAGCACTCACTAGCGTAATGCCCATACCTATGACAATTAAAACACTCAATATTCCTCTTGTCCTTTTTGTGGAAATTCTTCTCAGATTTGCCTTCCTCCTCTGTTGAAGACTCATTCTGGTCATCTTTATTCCTATCTTTTCTCCACTTCCCTTTAACATGTTTCCCTTTCCATTTCTTGAATGTCTTCTTCTCTTCATTCTTGGAATGATGCACCTTCAATGCTTGATCATCCCTTCTGATTGGATTTCTGTCAAGCAGCCTCATCTCGTGTGCCTCTAGGGAACTTTGCAATTCTTCTATCTTCATCTTATCCAGCTCTCTTGACTCTTCTATAGCCACAACAATGTAGTCAAATTTCTAAGGCAAAGACCTCATGATCTTTTCAATGATCATTAGGTCCGAGATGACTTCTCCACATCCCTTCATCTGATTGGTGATGACAATCACTTGGTCAAAGTACTCTCTGACTCTATCACCTTCCATCATCTCCATCAACTCATACTGACTCCTTAGCGTCTGCCACTTGACCTTCTTAATCTTTTCATCTCCATCATGGCAGCCCACCAAGATGTTCCATGCTTCTCTTGCTGAAGAAGCATTTTGTATCTTCTCAAAAATGCATATCGTCCACACATTGATGGATAATCAGCAAAGCTTTATCATCTTTCCTCTTAAACTCCTCTTTCTCTATGTCATGCAAATCTGATGCTGAAACCACTCCCTCCATCACGCTACTGACATCTTGAACACGAAACAAGACACACATTTGTGTGCTCCACCAACTCTAGTTCTTGTCTGTGAGAACATGTAGATTAACAGACATATCTCTGTTGGTCATTCTTTACACCCTCGATCTTTCACCAAGAAACACAGTCTTGATCTTCTTCACGCTTCAGTCACCTTTCCGCCAAGCCTCCGCCAAGCCCTTGATGATTTCTGAAGCTCCCAAGTCACGAACCTGAAGCTTTGAATACCACTGTTGGAACAATAAGAGAACCAAGGGTTTGGACCGAGTGCACCTAACCGAGTAGTAATGCTTCAACACCGAACGCTATGGACACACCAACACTGCAGCATAGTCAACCGAGAACGACCCAACAAGAACATGAACATCACCGAACGGTCAAGACCTTTACACCGAACGGTCAAGGAAGTGAACAGAGAAAGAAGGAGTAAAACTAAAACGCACAGAAAAACGTATTATTCACACTGATCTCAAAATCAACATTTACAACAACAGAGGTCTAGTATTTATAAAATGAAAAACAACTATCAAGGAAAGTTAATCAACCGCTGTCCTGGCTAACTAACTAACGCTCGGCTTAACTCTAACACTATATAGTATGTGTAGATTGATGTTTTATTTTGTCTATATTTGAACAGTGGTTGTGATGTTCTTTTCGTCCGTTCGAAATTGTTGTGCTAGGAAAAATGTATGTGGTTAGAGTTTATGGAAATTTTGTGAATAGTTTACAACGTTCTTGCATGGTGTATATTGTAGTATGACTGCAATTTTTTAATAAAATATTTTCTCTCTCTTTTTTCCAATTGCAAGTACTGAAATGGAACATGCAAAACCATGATATGAATTGAATCCTAATATTTGGATTTTAATTGCTTTCATATACCAAAACTTAATCACTTCTAACACGCCAAAGGAACGTGAGGAGTTAATGCACAATACTAAATGCAAGAGCTTCTTAAGACCAAGCATGAAAAACATATACATTGCATTTTGTTTCTTCTCTATTTTTTATGTCTTAAATGAATATAGTATAACAAATAATATTTTTGAACAAGTTTTATCTAAGGATTTATTGCTAGTAGATTTTTTTTTCTATTAAGTTAATTTAAAGAAGTTTTCTTATATATATATATATATATATATATATATATATATATATATATATTTTAATCTTGAATTGTGTATAAATTAATTTTAATGTGTAAGAAAAGTTTATTTCATTTTTTTAATATTTCTTTCAAAAAATTTAATTGAAAAAATTGTCTAAATGGATCTAATAATTATGAGATTGAAGCTGAATTATTCACTTTCTTCTACTTTAAAAGTGTCTGTTTAAAGTTTTATTCACAGATTAAAAAGTATTATTTAAATAAATTTAGACTAAATTATCTTTATTTATTATTTTATAATTTTTTACACCATTTCTATTTCATTTTTCATGAACTACTTTTTTACTATAATGATTAATAAATACGCTTTCTGTCTCCATTTATACATCTAAGCGTCTAATTCATCATTGGATTAATAAAAGTAATTAATTTTTGTTAGTGACAATAAATTTATCTTCAATTTGTATACTTTTTAAAATCTGTTCTTGTGAAGAATAATTTTCTCTTTCCTAAATATTAGTTAAAACAACTTTTTCTAAATGAAGAATTTCAATACGACACTAACCCTCTGCCGTGGAGTAAAGTACCTTGAAAAACATTAATGTTAATTAAAGTTGCATAAATACATTGAAATTCTGAAACAACCAAAAGTTTTGGAGAAAAAAAGGATATGAGAATAGAATAGTACCTATGAATAAAAGGGAATTATTCCATTAGTGTTCTACATCTGTCTATGACCATAAACTAATTAGTTATATATTTAATATACTTGAAGCCAATCCCAAAATAGACAAAAGAGAATTTAGCACAAGTCAAAGAAAAATGTTTACCTATAAAAATCGCATATAGTAACAATCGTTGATTAAAAATTAACAATTTCATAACTATGATTCAAATAATCGATCCATAAAATAACCAAAACTCATTTTTTTTATGAGCATGATGAAGGCAACCATCTCTCTCATATTATTTATATATTTTAGTTTTTAACAAAAGTGAAATTTTTCTAGGCCTTTGAGTACTCAGATCCACTTAAAGAACCTCTTCAAATGAAAACAAACATTTGAATAAGCTATGTGAATTGCAATGGGAAGTGAAGATGGAAGACAAAACGTGACGGAGCAAACCAGGCACGAAAACCTTACTTTACCACCTTCTCTTACCTTTCCAAAAACAAGAATCGCAAACCCTCGTTTGTATCGCACCTTTTACATCAATCAATTTCAATCGCTTTTGGAAATCTCGGAGCCACCATTGTCATCGTTCACATAGTCATTCATACCAAACCAAAACTTGTCTCACATATCCCCTAGCTATGTGACTAAGCGTACATATATATGCACCCACAGAACAAAAAAACATGCACCAAACCAATTAGTCTCCACCAACGTTGATTTGCTTGGTGGGTCTAGCAAAGCATGGCTTTTTCAACATTCCCAAGTGTGAGTAAGTGCTCCTCCATCGGTAGGGAAAAAGACACTGTGGTTGCAGACATGGATGGAACCTTACTCATAGGTCGAAGCTCTTTCCCTTATTTTGCTCTTGTGGCCTTTGAAGCTGGTGGGATCCTTCGGCTTTTGTTCTTTGTCTTGGCTTCTCCTATTGCTGCCCTTCTCTACTACTTCATCTCTGAATCCGCTGGTATTCAGGTTCTCATATTCTTCTTTTTACTTTTCTATCTTTTCAAGGATCACAGATAAACATGTGGTATCAATATCTTAGATTAAAAGTGGTGATTTTCTTATGAGTTTAACTATATTTAGTTATTGTTGTGTTTTGTGGATGAATTTTCCTCAAAAAGATGGTATAATGTTATTGTGTGGGTTATCTTCAACTTCAAAGCTTAGTTGGAGTGTTTGGGGATCTTTATTAAGTATATCACAAAATTTTGAAGAAAAGATGGAAATATTTGTGGCATTTCAGGTTCTGATATTTGCTGCAATGGCGGGGATGAAGGTGTCGAGCATAGAATCAGTGGCGCGAGCGGTGCTTCCGAAGTTCTACGCGGATGACGTTCACCCGGAGACGTGGCGGGTGTTCTCGTCGTGCGGGAAGCGGTGCGTGCTGACGGCGAATCCGAGAGTGATGGTGGAACCTTTCTTGAAGGAGTTTTTAGGTGCAGACGTGGTTCTGGGCACTGAGATCAGAACTTTCAAGGGAAGAGCAACTGGGCTGGTGAGCAGGCCTGGGATACTTGTTGGCAACAAGAAAGCTGAGGCCCTCCTCAACACTTTTGGAGATGAGAGACCAAATGTTGGACTTGGTGATAGACAAACCGATGCTCCCTTCATGGCTTTGTGCAAGGTAACAACACTTCTTTCTCAAGATGTTCGATAATCTATGTCTAAAAAGGTGTTGAATTTTTTATGCATTAAAAAGAAACTGTTTTTCATGCATGCAGGAGGGTTACATAGTCCCACCCAAAAGTGACGTGAAATCAGTTTCTACAGACAAGCTTCCAAAGCCCATAATCTTCCACGATGGAAGACTGGTGCAGAAACCAACACCCCTCATTGCACTACTCACCATTCTCTGGATCCCCGTAGGGTTCCCCTTAGCATGCCTTCGAATTGCTGCAGGTTCCCTTCTGCCAATGCAAATGGTCTACTATGCCTTCTGGGCCCTAGGAGTTCGTGTCATAATCAAGGGCAACCCAACCCCAAAACTCACAAAATCAAACCCTGATCCTAACACTTCCGGAGTTCTCTTTATCTGCTCCCACCGTACCCTCCTCGACCCCATCTTCCTCTCCGCCGCCCTCGGCCGCCCCATCCCTGCCGTCACCTACTCCGTCTCCCGCCTCTCGGAGATAATCTCCCCCATCAAAACCGTCCGCCTCAGCCGCGACCGCGCCACCGATGCCGCCATGATAAAGAAGCTCCTCCAAGAGGGTGACCTAGCAATCTGCCCAGAAGGCACAACCTGCAGAGAGCCCTTCCTCCTTCGATTCTCCGCCCTGTTCGCGGAACTCACCGACGAGCTCGTCCCCGTGGCCATGGTGAACCGTATGAGCATGTTCCACGGCACAACAGCAAGAGGGTGGAAGGGAATGGACCCGTTTTACTTCTTCATGAACCCTAGTCCCGCTTACGAAGTTACGTTCTTGAACAAATTGCCGAAAGAGTTGACTTGTGGGTCAGGGAACAAGTCGAGCCATGATGTTGCGAATTACATACAGAGGGTGATTGCATCGACATTGTCGTATGAGTGCACTGGGTTTACGAGGAAGGATAAGTACAGGGCACTTGCGGGGAATGATGGGGTTGTGGTGGAGAAGGCTCATGTTGCTAAGGCTAACAAAGTCATGGGTTGTTAAATTTAGGTTGTCGTTTTTTCTTCTATGGTTTTGTAATGTTCATGGACTTTTTTTTTTTTTTTTCAATTTCTTGCTTTGAAAGTGACGGAGAAATGAAAAAAAGAAAATGATATTCAACACAGATATGTTTCAGAAATAAATGGAATGATTTATAGGAAGTTGTATACCAACAGGTCAAAACGTATAGAAAGAAGTTGTATATGAACCTTTTGAATTTTGTGCCCTCTTTTTAATTTCAGTGATTTCAAAACAGATTTTTTTTCTTCCAAATTAAACACTTTTACTCTGTTTATTTTTATCTTGATAAGATATTGTGTGGTATAATTGTCCGACGAATAAAACAATTTGATACCATAACTCACCGAAAAAAGTTCTTAATTCAGATTCCTAAACCCTAAATTTCAAGTAATTGAATTTCGAACGTGATTGGGCGTGATTTTTTCAAAAAAAAAAAGTTCAGAATTCGGATATAGATGAATTGAAATCTGAAATAGGTTTTGAAGGAAAAATAATATTAAAACTTTGAAATAAAAAATATTATCTCAAGAAGTAAATAATTATAAAAAGTATTAAATAAAATTATGGAAAAATATATATTTTAAAAAATAAATATTTAGAAATGTAACACTCCGAAAAAAAAATTAGTATATAGTGTTGGTCAAAATAAAGTGACACTAAATAATTATTAACATTGATTTTGCTTTATTAGTGTCGCTTTTGAAGATGGACGTTAATGATAATAACTTCATTTGGTATCTTTATGTTCAAATAATATAAAAAGAAAATGATAATAAATTAAGAAGATAAGTGTAAATGAGATGAATGTCAATGAAAAATGTATGAATACGAATAAAGGAAACGAAGAAAAAAATGTATGTAAAAAAGATGGAGATAAATATGGATGAAAAGATAATGGAGATAAATATGGATGAATGAGATAAATGTGAATGGAAAATATATGTGTGAAAGTCCTTATATATAAGTAAGAAGATTTGTCATTTTTAAATCTTAATTTTTAGATTTAAAAAAATTACAATCCATATTAAATATAAAAATCACATATGATTTAAAATATATAACTTAATTAGCAGCAGTTTAATCAATGTTAATTAAATAAATACAGATATAAAACATAAATGAGATTAGCATCAAGTGAGCTTATGTTAATCTTATTTATTTTAAAGTTAGTTAGTAAATTAGCATTAACCTTATTTATTTTGCTTTTTATTTTGTTTTGTTCATATAGTTTGCTTAGCCGATACCAACTTATATAAATAAAATATTAAAACTAAATAAAATTAACATTCACTAATCAATACTAATCATTTTATATCTTAATTTTTCTTTATAATTAACGGTGAATTAGTCGATTTTAATTTAAATAAATATTAAAAATAAATATGGTAACATTAAACATCATCTTTATTTATTTTTAATATTTATTAATCCAAATCTAACTTATATTTATTTTTAAAATATTTAAAAACACTTATACATTATTTTAGTTATTTTTAATTAATCTTTTACGATGGTCAAGCCTATAGCTAAATTTATATTTTTTTTGTGATGTAATTGTATTGAGAAATAATATTTTAAAAAATAAATATATTAAAAAAGTTAGAAAACTGATTATATTAATAAATAATTATTTTAAAGTTATAGTAATTTTAAAAAATAATTATTTAGAAAAGTAATTATATAGATGAATAAATAATTTTAAAAACTATTATTTAGATAATTATGTGTATGACGATAAATAGTACTTTTCTCCCTTTTTTTCATTCCCTTCCTTTTTATTATCATAATTATTTCAATAATTATGTATATGATGATAAATATCTTTTAAATGATAAAAAAGAGTATTAAAAATAAAATCTTTAGAATTAATTTGACATAATTATTAAATGATAATTTTATGTTACAAATTTGTTGATAAAATTTTAAAATGATTAAACATGAATAAAGATTGAAATTAAATTTTTAGTGTAAAAGTGAGAGAATTAAAATTTGGCATGGAGTAGTTACTTAACATAGAATTTGTTTTTATATATTTTTATTAAATTATATTAATAAATTTACGTAATAATATTTAAAAACGTTATTGAATAATATGTAAAATTATTTTTACTGAGAGAACATTTTAATATATAGTTAATAGTAATTACATTTTATTTAATATTTGAAAATAAAGTACATGAAATTGGAAGAACATAAATATAATTGAAATGAAACAAAAATATATAAATTCAATTTTTAATATTGTGATGTTGTGGTAGTCGATGGTATTGTCTTGTAAATAACGAATAATTTCTTTACAGTTTATCCCGCATACATTTTTGGTTTGAACAAACAATTAAATGTTGCCCAATGAATCTCACGCTTTATGTTTGGTGAAAATTTATAGTCCTTTTCCAGGTTGATTTCAGTGTCAGTTTTGATTTGTATTGAGTTGCACATATAATCTTTTGATTAACAACTGCAACCGAATGTCGATAGTTGATTTTCCTGATATTTTTACGGTCTCGGTATTATAGTATTTTTGTTATGTTGTGAAATAATTAATCAAAAGACCAATTGCGTTTGATTATCACTCTTCTAAGATTGCAACATTTGTTGGATAGATTGTAATCATTTTGACTTTTCATATTGTGACTTTCAAAAAGTAAAGTATTGCTTCTATAGAAGTGGATTCAGAGAAATGGTGAAGGAATAACAGAAAGCGAAACAGATAAAGCAGTTCAAGGCAATGCTAGTAACACAAAAGGAAACCAATATCAAATTGAGGGAGGAGAACACAAACATATGAAGCTTATCGGAAGAATGGCGGACAATCAAAAGATTTCAACGACCAAAATCATGGAATCTGATACTCAACAGAGGAGTGAGGCGAGGTCAGTCACTCAAGAGCAATTCTTTATCTGATATAGACATAGATATAGATAACTGCAATAGATTGTTTTGGATGAGAAATAGCTCTGTATAAGCTCTTAGTCTGTGGAAATTTGGGAAAGGTATAGGTTTCACACATATAAAAGAGGAAGATGATTGAGAATCCAAATATGAATCGTCGTACATTGGATAGAAATGAGAGATGGATAGAAATGAGAAGGTACAACACTATATGAAGGTGAAAGACTCATTAATCATTGTCTTAAAGTTTTTATGGAGGGTGATGTCAATCCCTTATGTGGTTAGGTTCAGATTTTATTAGTGTTTGTTTTTTCCAATGAACCTCTTCCTAGATAGATCTAACAAAAATAACATAATAACGAGAATTAAAGAAATGGAAGAGAGGGATAATAGTATTAAACTCTGATTGATAACATTAATTTAACTCTGATTGATGGCACATGTAGCACATCTCTCAAGGCCAGAGTTAAATTAATACTATTCTGTTTTGGGTAGAGAATTAAAGAAATGGAAGAGAATTAACTCTGATTGATGGCACATGTAGCACATCTCTCAAGGCCAGAGTCTTTCCAGATGTGAGTTTGAGAAGAACTTTCCCTTTTCCCAAAACATGAGTGGTTCTGGAATCACCAAGGTAGATGTGTTCTTCTCCATCCCCTACACTAGTGTAAGAGGTAAAGGCACTTCTGTTTGCATAGATATGCCTGGTAACACCAGAGTCTACCACCTACTTGCTCACATTGGTCATCATATTTACTTGAGAAACGACTGCATCAATTATGTCATCTCCTTCGACTATATTGGCCTTAGGAGGATTGTCGTTTCTTGCTCTACGCCTGCACTGTGGTGCATGATGGCCTGGCTTTCCACATACGAAGCAATTTCCTTTCTTCTTAAAGGTGGGGTTAGATGCATTGGGGTGATATTTTTGAAAATTACTTTTCTTATTGTGATCAGGTTTGTGTTCATACCTTTTTGCAACAGGTTTGTCTTCTACCATGTTTGTTTTTGCAAACAATGTTTTGGCCCTCATAGCAGCACATTCTTTCTTGTTGGTATCTTCAATAATTATGAGTGATCAGCTCTGAAAGTGACATTTGCTTGTGTCTGTGTTTTAGTTGTTGCTTGTAATCAGTCCAGGAAGGCATCAGTTTCTCAATCAAAAGCTCTGAAACAAACTCATCTGGTAAAAGAACGTTCTCCGCTTTGATATCTTCGAGCAATTTGTGGTACTCATTGATTTGCAACTTTATGTCCTTGAATTCAACCATTTCCCAGCGATAGTAATTCCCAATGATGAATCTTTGTCTGACTATATCTTCAACAGTGTATTTGAGAATCAACGAATCCCAAATGTCTTTCGCTTCCTTATAGAAACAGTACACATCAAACAAATCGTTAGAGAGTGCACTAAGTAAAGTATGACGGCATACCTTGTTTGCATGAACTCAATCTTCAACTTGTTTTGAATTTGGAGGGAGACTGGAGTCGGGTTTTGAAGATGAAAGAGCAAAGGCCACTTCGTACATGTCTAAGAGGGTTGACACACATTGTTGCCAGCGTCGGAAATTTTGACCAGAGAAGACTTCAATTTTTGATACATCCGAGAAAGGTTTCGCGAAGACCGTCTGAGTTCCGGAAACAAAATTCTAATTCTCCGGGATTGATTTGTTGTTGTTGTCAGCCATAAGTCCTTAAGATTGTTGTAGAAGCTGACAATAAAAGAACAAAGATCACGAACAAAGGATTTCCTGAGGCGTGTAGATCACTGTACTTAAGGACTTATCCGCGGTGTATTGCGCAAGCCCCCCAGGATACAACAGGAACTTCTCAGAATTTATGAGGATATCAGAACTAGCAAGGATCTCTAAAACGAGAATAAAATAAATCTAGAATACTTTTAGGAAAAAAAGAAAAGAGAAAGTATGAAACCAAGAGAAGAGAGAATGAGAGAAGAATGATTTCTGATGATGATTTTAGAGTGAATAAACTGCTCTATTTATAGAGTTGGGAAATCAAGCCCATGATCCAAAAGATCCAAAATATCTCTTAAAATATCTATTAGAAAATTGATTTTTTAATAAAATAGGAACATTGCAATGAAAGAGACGTTGGCAGCGTGCATATAGGAAAAACTCTTCCGCATTTTAAGAAACATATCTTTTGAAATTTTATATTAAAAAATAATAACAGGTTTCACACAATTTGTTAAAAAACCATGGGATAGGCATAACATGCAAGGAAATGAAATTTGGAGTCTAAAGGAAAAACTCAAATCATTAAAATAGGAGTTAAGGATTTGGAACAAGGACGAATTTGGACATGTTGATAGAACTAAGGAAAGGATCATGGTAACCATAAGTGACCTTGACAAAAAGGATGAAAAGTTAGGTTTAGATGAAGAACGGATAAAAGGAAAACAACTTTTTGCCCAATTGAAGTTGATGAATTTTAGACAGGAAATGATAGAAAAACAGAAATCAAGGTCAAAGTGGCTATAGGAAGGGGATCTGAATACAAAATATTTTCATAGGTTAATCAAATGGAGGAGTCTGCAGAATAAGATCAAAGGCATTAAGCTAGGAGGTGTATGAAATGAGGATCAATTGAAGTTAAGCTAGCATTTTGAATCAAAGAAACAATAGCATTTTTAGAAATTCTAGGATTGATGCTGACGAAGTGTTCAGTCTAACCCAACTTAAAGCACGGTCTTAGATAGTGTATAAAAATCTTAAAGCAATTTTTTCATACTCTGATTGATGTTTGTGCCCAACCGTGTGTTTACAATCTTTGTGCCTTCAACAAATATTAGGCTCTTTGGTTCAGGTTGTTGGAGGACTCTTTTCTTATCCCTTGTATTTGTACACGTATATTATCTAATGGGGTGGGGACATGAATGTTATGTTCTCTATTACAATGGGTTCAAAGTGGAATTCTATCTGTTTATGGTGCTTGCGTTTCTTAAGCCCCTTTTTATTTTTGCATGGCAAAAACCTACCAGGATAGTAAGAAAAGTTTGGTTGAGATGACTTATTTTGTTTTCTGGTCGTGGAACCTATACTGGTGCATGGTCTTTTGCTTATGATTCTATGCAGGAACCAAACTTTCAGCAAGAGTGATAGATTAAGTCTATGACCCAAGACTCCTTTTCTGGATTTGCTATATTCTTTCTAATTTGGTAGGCAACAATTATGGGAAAGAAAGATGTAGGGTTTAAAATTACTCTTGATGTTTTTTTTAATATATAAGTTGGAGCTAGGAATGAAAACAAGTCGGATCATATACAAATAGTGTTATAAAATGTTAATGTTGATTGCAAAAGAGAAACGTTGGATTGCAACATTCAAAACTTTAATTGCCAATAACGTTCAAATTCATTTTCTTAAGTGCTCCAACGGTAAAATATTTAATGGTTTTTATTTTCTTTTATTGATTTTATTCTCCCCTAACTCTATAAATAGAGAGCTCTTCCCCTATTCGAAAACACAGCAAAAAGAAGTCTTCTCTCATTCTATTTTCTTCTTTTCGTCTTCTAAAAATATTCTAGGTTTATTTTATACTCTTTTTAGAGATCCTTGCTAGTTCTGAGATCCTTAGAGATGTTCTGGGAAGTTCATGTTGTATCTTGGGGGACTTGCGCAATACATCGCGGATAAGTCCTTAAGGACAGTGAATCTACATGCCTTAGGAAATACTGATCATGAATTTGTCAACATTTTTACAACAATCTTAAAGACTTAAGGCTGACATCAACAACTCAATCCCGGATGATTAGAATATTGTTTCCGAAACTTAGACGGTCTTCGCAAAACCCTTTCCGAACATGTCAAAAGTCGAGGTTTTCTCTGGATAGAAATTTTGGAGGCTGGCAAGGTGCTCGCAGCAACGGTGGCTTCTAATTGCATTTGTAGGGACCACAGATGAGGATGAAGAAGAGGGAGACGAGGCGACAACTTAGAGTTCTTTGGAGTTAGGACGATGAACTTTAATTTTCATGTGTCATGCCTTTGTAATGTTTGAGTAAAGGTGGAGAAGATTTTCTCTCCAGAGAAAGGAAAAGAAACAAGAAGATGAGGTACTTGAGTAAATTTTCGTATACTTTACCTACAAAGAGAAAAGTACAACCAAGTATTTTCTCGTTTATCAATCTTATATATTTTTAAATTGTGGGGGTGTAGGTAATTTTACTTAATTACTTGAAGAAATAAATTTGACTTTTCACCTAATGATATTACTCTAAATCTGGAATTAGAGAATATGTCATTTTGTATGTGGATGACATGTTAATTTTTGGTACATGCAATGAGATTGTCTCTAGAACTAAATTGTTTTTAGGATCAAATTTTGAAATGAAAGACATAGGTAAAGCCAATGTGATGTTAGGTATTAGAATCATAAGGAAGGGAGATAGTATATTACTATCCCAAGAACAATATATTGAGAAACTTTAAGAAGTTTGAGTTTTATGACCTGAAACCAGTTAGTACCCCTTATGATGTTAATTCTAAATTAATGAAAAGTAGAGGAAAATCATTATCTCAACCTCAAGAATGCCCAAATAATTTAGAGCTTACTGCACTTGATGAGTTTCTCTAGACCTGATATTGCTTATGCAGTAGGTAGACTGAGTAGGTACACTCAATGTCCAAATCAGTAACATTGGGATGCACTTGCTAGGCTTATGAGATACTTAAGAGGTTCAATGGATTATGCATTGAATACAGTGGATTTCCCGCTATACCGGTACAGTGATGCTAACTGTATCTCTGATTCAGATGAGACAAAATCCACTAGTGGTTATGTATTCACACTTGGGGTGGTGCGATTACATGGAGATCAGTCAGGCAAACAATTATTGCAAGATCAACAATGAAATCTGAGTTTACTACTCTTGAGATGGCTGGTAATGAGGCTGAGTGGTTGAAAAACTTCTTAGCGAACATTCCACTAGGAATGAAACTAACCCCATCGGTATCAATACACTATGATTGCCAATCAGCAATAACTATAGCTAAAAACAAGAATTAAAATGGAAAGAATAGACATATACAATTGAGACACAATTTGGTGAAGCAGTTGCTAAAGAGTGGAACTATGTCCATTGATTATGTGAAGTCAGAACGGAATCTAGCAGATCCTCTGACAAAACCCCTGGTAAGACAAATGATATTAGAAACATCGAGGGGAATGAGACTTAAGCCACTTGCAAACAAACAAGTGATGGTAAGTCAACCTTTGTGATTGGAGATCCCATGAATAAGGTTCATATGGGTAAAAACAAGTCACTTGTTAGTTCTGATAGCACTAAATTGATTTTAATCAATTACGTCCCTTCCTATGGTGGTGTGTGTGAAAGTGCTAAAGACTGCATTATTGA
Source organism: Vigna angularis (assembly GCF_016808095.1). NCBI lineage: Eukaryota > Viridiplantae > Streptophyta > Magnoliopsida > Fabales > Fabaceae > Vigna > Vigna angularis. The sequence goes on from NC_068972.1 coordinate 34,473,797, forward strand.
GAGGCTAAACTTTGTCATTAAAATTCTATGTGGTGAAAGAATTTTAGCTTAAACAAAGTTTTTAATGATTTTCATATCTCTTATGGGTGGTGTATGATTTGCAGCATACACTTGATGAAATCACCTATATGAGTGTCGAGTGGGGCCACTTGCATGAGATCTTGGCATGATCTCTAGAGCACTCATAAAATACCAGGCACGTGCATGGCCAAGTAAGCGCAACACAGCGATAATAACAAGGATTTTGAAGGTGTATTGTGATTGATAAACCTCTAACACACGTCAAGTGTCTTTGGTTCATATAGCTTGCTATACCAACTACACTGTGTGTTAAGTTTCTAAATCTAAGACTGGTTCATATAGCTTGCTATACCAGCTTTGAGACCCATAATAAAAGGTTTTATCTTTTCTTTCAACTCTCTTTTGTAATAAGTGGGGGATTGTTATAAAAGATTAATGTTCATTTCAAAAGAGAAACGTTGGATTGCAACATTCAAAACTTTAATAGCCAAACCGTTCAAATTCATTTTTTTATGTACTCCAACGGTAAAATATTTAATGGTTTTTATTTTATTTTATTGATTTTATTCTCCCCTAGCTCTATAAATAGAGAGATCTTCCCCATTCCAAATCACACCAAAAAGAAGTCTTCTCTCATTCTCTTTTCTTCTTTTCCTCTTCTAAAAATATTCTAGGTTCATTTTATACTCTTTTTAGAGATCTTGCTAGTTTTGAGATCCTCAGAGATGTTCTGGGAAGTTCCTGTTATATCTTGGGGAACTTGCGCAATACACCGCAGATAAGTCCTTAAGAACAGTGAATCTACATGCCTCAGGAAATACTGATCGTGATTTTGTCAGCATTTTTACAACAAATAGTAGCTATATATCCATTATACAACTCGCAACAAAAAAATCCATTCTCTTTTGATGCATACCTATTTAAAAAATATTTACAGATATTTTAAAACTTGCAGATATCATGGATATATGTGAATATTTAAAAAAATATTTTATAAATTTTTAAAATAAAATTAAAAAAAAAATATAAAATATAAAATATAATATAAATTAAATTAAAATATAAATTAATTTTAATTTTAATTAAATTAAATTTAATAAAATATAAATTAATTTTTTTTTATTTTTTTGAGAGTAATAGATATTAAAATTCGTTATCTACTGTCACTACCAATTTTTATCCATTGATATCCGCATATATTTTTATTATCCTAATTGAATCACACTATTCCTATTATTAATATATTTTGTTGCTGATAAAAAAAAACTATCTATTATTCTATCTTTATTGGTTTCTAAATGGAAAATTTGACATACCCAAAGGTTGTAGGTGAAAGAGTATAAATTTTTTGTGATACTTTTGTTTATATTTTAAATGGTCTAACAATTTGATAAAAAAACGTATGAGGCACCGTTCAATCTGCAATCCTTCTCTTCTATACACATGAAAAAACTCTAAAATAAGAATATAAAAAAAGGTGTATCAAATTCTCCAAAACACTAAAATTTCTATAAATAAAGTCCTATTTCATTCAATATTATATGTGAAAAATATATAAGGGGTAACCCTTTATTTATAAATGAGAAAAAAAGGGACCATTAAGCACATCTAGACAACAAACCAAGAAGCAAAACAAAACCTTCTTATTAATGAGGATTTAAGTGCATGAATTCTACTTCCAAACCTTTTAAAAATCATTAGAATTTTCTAAAACTTTAATAAAGTTTACAAAATGTTTTGATTTTCTATTTTCTTCTTGAAGCTCTTTAAGCCTTTTATTGTAAATCACTTTTTTTCTATTCCCTTATTCTCTTGTGTAACCTCCAACTCTTAACCTTTTCTTCAAATGCTATACATAATATTAGTTTTCTAGACTATCATTAACATATAAGTAGTTCTTATGCATCAAGAGATCAAATTTGTACTTTTTTTAAGAAAACAACACTCTACCATCAAATTTTTCAAAGAGTAATTAAATTCAGGCTTCACTTATTCAATGTCATTCAACAAAGTAGCAGGGAAATTAATCAAAGAAATAAAAAGATTGATCATGTACACTACTCTTCCATTTCCTATACAATAATATACATCTTGATCTGATATTAAATGTATGAAGTACCTGTGATCTCTTCTCCCTTTGGGAAGAATAATTATATTCTAGCAAGTTTGTAGAATCACATAATGTTCTTGCTTTAACCATTTCACATGTTGTTCTCCTGTATACTAATTAAGTTGCTCACTATACATAAGAATAAGCTAATTAAGAAATAGAAAACAAAAAAATGGATTGTCCAAAAGTGACATGTATCTCAGTTGTGGTTCTAATGGTTGAAATTTTTAAGCTACCATGCCAGAGAGTAGCAGGTATGAATGGAATGTAAAAGCCACATAATAGAATATGGCTTTCAAGAGTCTTCAGAAAATACTCTGAATATGAAATCACGAAAACGCCTTGAATATTGTCTGGGATCAACGGCTGATATTGAGGTTGGATCATAGTGAATGGACTTGTAGGCATGCTCAAGCTTCTTGCTAATATCATAATCTTGAAGTATGTCTATGATACCAAAAAACAAAACCACTTCATAGAACTCTCCTATTGGATCTCCTACGAGTTGTAATTCACAATCATTTCTTCGCACTGTTCTTTCAACCCTTGCTGGCATGTTCACACCCAATTTGATACTTGCCCATCTGAAACATAAATTAGAACATGTATTACCCAACAACATGAATCATAGGCAGAGTTTGGGTAGAGGTTTCCACAACATTTACATATATTGCAACTTAGCATTAAAACTTTGAAAAGATATGTGACCTGGTAGGATCTAGAAGAAGTAGATCCATGTCTGCTCTAGAAGTACATGGAGTTCCTTCACACTCTGAATCTGAAACAGCACAAGTTAAACAATTTTTTCAAGTTTTCAATTTTGAATAATGTATTGTAGGTATGCCAAGAAGGACTTTAGGTCAAGTAGTACCAGCAGGAGTGTGAGATTCTGAAGAAATAATTTCCCCATTTTCTGATATATCTTTGAAATGAATACCAACCAGAAGACTGTAGTCCATGATCCCCTCCTGTTCCAGAAGCTCACAGTCCCTATCAATTTGCCTGAGATAACAAATATATATAGTTTCTGTGCTTATTTTTTCTGTTGAGGTATTAGAAAAGAATTAAACTTTAACAAGGTAGACACAACATCTCAGATACAACACAATGTGCCAAAACCTTTCATCACCTGCAAAATTCTTGAAACCAAGATTTTTGTAGTCGAAATATGAAATTTAGATCAAGATCTTTGAGGATAGTTGTTTCACTAATCTCAGACTCGGGCTTAATTGTTATTCGCCCAAGTGATGAACCCTTTAAATCAAAGCGTCTATGGATGGTATACTCAGAGCAGAAAAGATTGCCCATTATGATAAATCGAACCTGCAAATCCCAAAACACACTATAAAGATTCAAGTTTAACTTTTTATAATTTTCCATGTATAATCCAATAAGCATTTACCTTCTTCTGAGTTGTTCCTGTTAACACAATGCAGACCATAAAATTTTGTCCATTTCTTTTTCTACGATGCGTGAAAGGAAAATTTCAACACGATTTTGAATTTATGAGATTGTGAAAGAGAATATCTCTTATTTCTTTTCACTTTATCTCTATCTAGACAGAAGACAGTATTGTTTTCTTTCTTCTAACTAAACATAACTCTATTAAGAAAATCTTGAATTTATAACAAAATCAACCAACGATACCAAATGTGTTATCCATAACTGTAAGACAAGATAAACCTTGTTCTCATAATCAAACATAAATCTATCATATTTTCTTATACGTAATACAAGAGAAGCATTTATACCTTCTTCTGAGCTGTTCCTGTTAACTTAACACAATGCAGACCATAAAATTTTGTGACGAGAGCATTATCAAAAGCTCGAAAATGATTGTAATAAGCTGGAAGCATTCTTAAAAGGGCCTGCATCAGCATACATGGCCAAGTATAAGTTAGAAGGTTGCTTGGTTTGATTTCCCAGAAAAATTGAAGTAGCTAGGGCGATGATACAGCACACTCACTTTTGCCTCAGCTTTCTTCATTGTCTTTATCATGTAACGGTCATCATTGGTGAGGTAAAAGAAGCTACCACTTTTACCAGGCGAGGAAAGTTCACGAAGAGCCTCATTTCCACATATAGATATCATGTAATCGGCTGCATCCACCTTGAATAGCTTCCTAAGAGTTCTGCAAAGACAGATTCACTGCATTAGCTTAATTATGCTGAAATGATTAGTTGAATTTGTTAACATGTAAATTTTAAGCCTAATTTAACCTGGAATTGCTTACCTAAAGACTACTGGGCAATAATCCTTCCATTTGAACTCAGATGTTGGGTGTGGTGGAGTGTATTTAGAACCTTCTGGGGGAAATCTTGTCCACACTTTCTCCTTGGGATCAAAAGCTGAAGGCTTTAGATCGAGTGATGCAGAGGGAGCTGGTCTTCCAACAGAATGCCTATGCAACAAATCAAGCAAATTCTAATGACTAAGGTGATTTAGGAAAGATGCAACAAAGATAAAAACAAATAATAATAATACTTTTACACTCACACAAGTTAAAACATTGTCGTAATTTTAAAGTATTCACATAAATATATTTTTAACAAATAAAATGTATATATGTGTTTAATAATCAAATCACTTAAAAATATTTGAAAATAAAAAACACTTGTATAATATATTAAAATATTCATAATTCAAATTATCAAAAGGCAACTTAAAATAAAAATACGTTTTGTATAAAAAATAAATAATATATAATAATGTATTGTTTTATGAGATCGATTGAGATATGATTAAAGAAGTTGTGATGATGTACCTGATTCCGAGCTGCAAATTGAGCATAAGCTCATAATTCTTATGTCCTTTGCATATGACTTCGCCCTGCCTCTTTGATTTGGTGGGTGCTTTTAGGGTTTGAAGTTGATTAGTCCCTCTTGAAATAGCACCATCCAAGTGCATAGCCATGAGTTCATCATCCAAACCAACACCAGTAGCAGGTGGAGTCTTAGTCCCACTGAAATCACCTTCTGCACAACCCCACAACTGCATTCTATCACTTGGCTTCTCCACTCCCACACTCACCCTCCCATCTATGGACATTCTCCTTGGCTTACCACAATCTCCTCCCTTTGAAGACCTCCAAACAGCAAGCCTCTTCTGTGATGGCAACACTGAAACCTTCTCCCCTTCACATATCTCATACTTCCCCAATGCATCAAACACTTCTTCAGGATCCCACTCTAGGGTTCCCTCTTCTGATGACCCTGCTGGATAATATGCTCCACTCCTATCTCTTGGATCCTTGCTCCAATTTCCCACATAGAAACTTCCATCACTCCATATGTATCTTCCATTCCCCTTTGGCAACCCATCTTCCCAATAACCATCATACCTATTCCCATCACCCCAAAAAAATGACCCTTTTCCACATATGTTCCCATTCTTCCACTCTCCCATGTAATAGTTTCCATCCCCCCACTCATACCTTCCTTGCCCTTCCTGCATCCCCCTCCTCCATTCTCCTTCATACTTGTCTCCATTCACGAAGTTCTTCACTCCGTTTCCATGTTTCAAATTCATCATCCACTGCCCCTTGTAAACGTCTCCGTTTGATGCTGTGTATGTGCCTGTTCCGTCCATGTAACCACTCTTGAATTCTCCTTCGTAATGTGGCCCGTTTGGCCAACTGAACCTTCCCTTTCCATTCGTTTTCCCTCTGAACCAGTCTCCCACGTACACGCACCCATCACTCCACACGTATTTTCCCTTCCCGTGTGGAAAATTATCTGCCCAATCTCCCTTGTAGTAATCCCCATTCGACAGAACCTTCTCTGCATGATACAGTTCGTGTGCCTCTCTTCCGTTTGAACCCTCCTTGTGATCTTCGTCGTCTGCATGGGCCATGTATGTTGACCCAAATATGCTGTTTGCACGCTTCTTTGCCACTGCCTGTGTTTTTCTCACCGTGGCCTCCCATGCCTTCATAACACTACTATCTCTGCCAATCATTGTGTTTTTCTTTCTTCTTCCTCTCTCTCTCCCTCTCCCTTTTCCAAAATCTCGCACCAGATATTCAGACTACGGAAAAATTCATCAAAAATCCTTGTGGGGGAGGGGGAAATGTGAAATTTTAAGGTTTTCAAAGATCACCTTTCTTCTGGGTGAAGGAGCCATGTTCTAGTTCGAACCCGATACCAACTTGCATGTTGGCAGCGTTATAGTTTTTGGTGTTTCAAGGTTCTAACTTTTTTTTTCTGTTGGGTCATTTTTGACGTTTGAGGCATAGAGCAACTGCTCCATGGATGAAACAACTATGGCAGACAAAGTTCGGTAGAGGAGCCATTCCTTAATTTGGTGAATTTTGATATTCATGAAACGAAACCGTGAAAAATTATTCATCAGAGGTGCAGCGTTTTCCTCCCATGTTTGAATTGTTTTCCGTGAGAGAGAATCGTTCATCTCCTACAACCTCTAAGAACCGCGACATGGAACATGTACTAAATCAAGGGGTTTGTTAACTATCATTAGCTTATGAATATATTTCGTTTATTTAGCGTTCATATATTCTACGCGCAGTCACTGTTCTACTCACAGCGTAATTCACACTCATTTCCCCATTTTCAAAGATAATTAACCTTAAAAATAATTTATTAAAGTGTCACCGTCCTCACCACCTCTTCAAGATTTCTTAATTTTGTTACCATCATGTGTCTAACAACATTAAATTAGATGATGTTTAAGTTCCGGTTATGAATGGAAAATTTGGATGGAAAGAAGAAATAATTTAAATGAATTACATTTATTTATCTATCATTGAATACACAATCCATAAATTCATATGGGATATATATTTAAATGAAAGTTATAACTCGTATATATTATCAATTAAAGTAATAATAATATTGCATTAGAAGAGAGGTTATAAGTTATAAGTTAAAAATTGGAGAGATTGGTTTTAGTGTTTGCATATTCGTTAATGTGTAAGAGATTTCTATAATGTATGTGGTATGAATTTGAAGCTTGAAAATGTTAATATTAGGATATCGAGTAATTTTTTTGTTGAGGTAGTGAAGATCAAGAGTGTAATAGGTAATGCAAGTACAGAAAACAACTAAAATTTTACGAAATAAAATAAAATAATTTACAAATGAATTAGACGATGAATCAATAAGAATTGAAAATGTCACATTTTGTATCTTCGTCCCGAAATTAGTATTCAAAGGATATAGGTTTTTTTTTTCTATAGGGAAATGAGAGAGTGGCAAATGAATATATAGTTCAATAATAGAATGTGGAGATATGACATTTAACAAAAATCTAAAAGTGAAGTATTGGATGAGTTTATTACAAAAATTTCTCTTACTGGATTTACCAATTTACCACCAAATTTAATTTATAGGCTTTGGAAAAAATATTTGGTCAGCAAATTCTTAGACAACAAAACTCAAGTCTAATTGATTTGATGAATATTTATAATAGTCAGAATATTGATGATTATCTAATTCAAGTTAAATAATTAAAATCCAGATGTTATACTCAAATCATTGAACATTTTTTTTATCAGCAAACCATTGATCATGAGTTGATTGGTATGACTAGAACAAGGTTACGCTTTTTTATGAGAAAGAAATTGGTAAATTTACCCTTAAGAGAGATATGGCTCCTTTGACAAATAAAATTGGGAGAATTGAACAAATAATCTTTGAGAAAGAGAGATATAGAAAAATTTATAAACCAATGAGAAAAATAATATACCTAGGAACTTCAATTAATAATAAAGAATTGAATGAAATGGACGTGAACAAAATGTTCTCTATGAAAGTAGTGATGCAAATATTTCATATAAAATAGGACTTTTTATGTTTGCAAATTGTTACAACATGTAAAAGATAAAATGATAAATCAAACATATAGTTTTGATGTGACAAAAACATATAATTTTTTTTATTTTGGTAAAGGATATAGGCAAATTAAATTGAGGGATAATAATAAGTTACTCTCTTTAGAACAAAGAAAATAGGAGGAAATATTATAAGTATCATAATATTTATGCTCATTAGACTAATAATTGTATTAATTTCAGGAACGTGTTGAACAAGGAAGATTAAGGTTGAAGAAGAGTTCAAGAAAAAACGAATATAAATCCATTTCAAACCATCTCTTGTGAATGTTGAGGGTATTAAATTCATTCCAATCATGATGATTGATGTTACTAAAGATGCTATAAATGTAAGGTTTGAATATTTTTTCTTTAGGAAAATTTGGAGTTAAAAAGATCTTTTTTTGAAAGTTAATGAACTCTTGAGAAATTTTTTAAATTGTAAGAAGGAAGGGGATGAAGACGTTTCATTGTGCCTAAGGTGTAGTGTTGTGTTATATCAATAAGAAGCAAATACTTTGAGTTTGAAAAGAATAAGAAGTTGAAGAATCATCAACAACATTACAATTTCAAGGGTAAAACAAACAATTCAAATGTTAATTAGGGGTGATATAGGAAGTTTCATTTATGACTTATGAAAAAGTTCCAATTGAATAATGGTAAAGAAAAGTGACTATCATCAACTTATAAGAAAATGAGAAATCAAGGAGTCTTTAATTGATTGTCTTGTGATGGAAAAGGAAGTCCTTTTGTTACTATGTTTTAAAGAACTCAATAAAGTAGGACATCATGGTTGAGATATAATACTATAAAGACTCAATGAAAGAGGGGAAATGATGAGGAACTTTGAGAAGGATAATTTTAAAGGGTGTTAGAAAATTGATTGAAGTTGATTATACAGTGTCTTATGTTGATAAACAAATACAACTTAACTGAAAATCAAATGGAAAACGAAGTAGGAGTGATTTCAGTATTACCTTCCGAATATGAACATGAGATTGAGACAAATAGATGAAGGAAATGTGTCATCAATGGAACCCAAAGTTATTATTATTAATTAAAGTAATAATATTGCATTAGAATAGAGGTTATAAGTTATAAGTTAAAAATTGGAGAGATTGGTTTTACTGTATTACATATTTGTTAATGTGTAAGAGATTTCTATTATGAATGTGATAGAATTTGAAGCTTGAAAATGTTAATATTTAGATATCGGATAATTTGTTTTGTGTAGGAAGTGCACAAGATGAAGATCAAGAGTTGAAAAAAATGAGAAACTATATGAGAAACGGGTCAGTAGGTAATGTTAGATTATGCATCCAATTTCGATTAACAATTAATAATTAAAGAGTAATCAAACCTTTTAATCAAAAGAATAATTCTTAATACCCTAAAAAATAATATGTGAGAGCATACCTAGATTGGTTATTAGAAAAAACGTATATCAAATATAAATGATTCTAAAACATCTTAGATTTTATCTTGATTTTCTAATTAGATGGAATGAAGAAAAATGAATAAGAATAATACGTATGTACTCACATATCGAAACCATAACTACTTTATGTAACTTCTATTAATTATTTTATATTTATAATTTGACCATTTATCAAATTAAAATATTGTTTATAATCTCTATAGGTCAATATTTCATGACATACATGACATTAGTCATAAATTAAATTAATTAGATCCCTTTAAATAATATAATTGTCCTAACATATTTAATTATGTATTATACAAACATACACACACACACACATATATATATATATATATATATATATATATATATGTGTGTGTGTGTGTGTATGTATCTATGTATGTATGACCTAAAATTGCTAACAATTTCTCATTGTCAGAACACATAAATAATACAACAACTCGGCAACCCAAACATAGATGTCACTCAGCATGGACAAAACCCGATTACATGAATTACGTAAAAAAGCTAAAGCAAACCTCCAATCCATGGCACAAAAAAGGGTAGACCGAAAAGGAAGGGCAATAAAAGAAAAGCAAGGAAGCTCGCCCTACCTGAGTAGCACAAAAGAAACTCGGCAAGACCAAGCAATAATAGCCTAAAACCTCAACGGTCAAGGTCGTCCTTCCAGCCTCTCACATGGCCAAGTCACTACCTCTACCTTGGCCACCCTTACTCGGGGAACCTACAAAAGAAAAGAAGAAACACTAATTAAGTTATTAGTAGAGAACATAAACAATGCAATAGACAGTCACCTAACCAAAAGTCTGGAAACAATATGTAAGGCAACCTTATCATAAAAGGAAGGTGCACCAAAGAGAAAAGCCCCTACATTACAAGAAAAAGATCTAGAAAACATACCTTAACTATCAAGGTCATCTTTTTCCTTCTTAAAGAACCTCACGAGAACACAGGAACAACACAATAATCAAGCTCAAAGAGTAGGATGGAGAAGACTCATCACCAAGTCTTATCCAGCTTAGTCAAAACAAACAACAAAGTCACTAAAACAATGTTAAAAGTCGGCATCGAGATTAGTCAAAACAAAGAATGAAGCCGACAAAACATGCCTAAAGTCGACAATGTTAAGGAAAAACAAGCTCAAAGTCGGAAGCATCAAAATTAGAATACGTACAAAATTGCAACACCAAAGCAAACACTTCCTGAAGTGGGTAGCACCAAAATAAAGCCCACCTAGAGGCAACGACACCAAGTAGAGATTGCCTAAAGTCAACAAACACAAGGCGAAAAAGGTCATTCCCAAATAGTAACGTGAAGAACTTGGCCTCATAGGCCACTTGAAAATCTTGGCCAAATCGACCATCACCTCTAAAAAGCTCGATCGAATGGTCATCACATATAAAGAGTTTGGTCGAATGGCCATCAAGGAACTCAGCTGAAAGCCCATGACATCTGAAAAACTCAGCCCGATAGGCGACTAAAGGAGCTTGGCCGAACAACCAAATCCACACTGAACAAGCTCGGTCTCAACGGATAGGCCTCCACGACCACATAAACTCGGCCTCAACAGCAATACAAGTTGAACGAACACGACCTCAGGGCCAATCCACCTGCAAACCCAACCTTAAGGCCAATCCACCTATAAACACAACCTTAGAGCCATCCCACCAAAGAACATGGCTCGTCCATCTACAAACTACTATTATAATCTCGTCACCTATCCATAAGTTCACGGTCAAGATTTAAGTAAAATATAGGTGATTAAACTTCGTACTTTTGGATCTATAGATGTTTAAATTTCTATAGAATCATATGATGCTAAGTTGAAAGACAATTGATCAAGATATACAAATGTATTTGTTCGGGTTAGGTTAGATTCACCAAATGGGACATGTTGAATTAAAACCTAACTTGTTTGTTAAATTAAAAATAATAAAAATTAAATCCTAATTTACAATTAATATAAAATACTTAAAATTAATTTATTACTTCAAATATTTTTGAAATTCATGTTATAAAGAAAAGTATTTAAAAATTAATTAAAATATAGTACAGATTTCCAGTTGTTTAGTGCACTTAACTAGAAGTAGATTGAAATTAACTCATAAACCTTAAGTCTGAAAATGAAACAATAAAAGATGATCTCTATATTAATTTTTTCATTTTTATAATATATATATATATATATATATATATATATATATATATATATATATGGTTTAATGTTTTGGTAAGTCTCTTTTTTCGTCCAGAATCTCAATTAGGTCCCCTACTTATTCGGTGTCTCAATTGGGTCTTTATTTTTGAAAATTTGAAACAAATAGAGGCTTGCTCTCAAATTGGACAAACGATGTTTAAGAGGGCCTTACATAGCATGTTGACAATATTGTTTAAATTGACGCGACATTAGAAACTTGATTGTGAATTATATTTTGTAATTTGTGAATTAAAGAATTGAGGGCAAATTGGGGAAAAGAAATTAAATTAAGGGCAAAGTGGGAAAAACAAGTAAAATTGAGTGCAGCCCCTTTCTCTGCAATTGACAAATCGAAAACAGATTAGGGAAAGAAGATTGGGGCTTCGTATTAGGGTTCGTGGGAGATAAAAAAGTTTGTTTTTGTTCGATTGAAAGCACGAGGGTTCCTGGGTGTAAAACGTCGGCTTGAAATAAAGGTGCATGCACGACGTTTGGAACAAGTTGAAGAACGAGGTGCGGTGTGAGACCTTGTGTCGTTGGAAGCACGAGATTGAAGCACGTGGTGAGTGGAGGTTAATCTGAAAGAAAGTCAGTGTGGATGCTTTATTGTCTTAGATTTTATAGTTGGGAAACTACAATATTGGGTGGTGGTCCCCCATGGTTTCAATGGTTTGGCCTGCGTTGTTGATTGTGATATGGTGGTCCCCCATGTATGTTTAAAGTTATTTGAGTTTGTGTGAGTGTGTTTTGTTATTTTTTTAATACTTTTTTTTGTCATCATATGTTTGCATAATAGGTGTGTGTAGATATATTTATATTGTGTTGTACATAATGGACGATGCTATTGACTGTGTTTTCCACCATGGAGGAAAGTTCATTAATGATGGTACCCTAAAGTATGAAGGGGAGACAACAACTTTGTCCTTTGACTCTGATATGTGGAGTTATTTTATGGTTGTTCATGTAGTGAAAGGTTTTAGATATGATAATTTTAAAGAATTATGGTACTGTGTAGGAGAGGGTTTAGTGTTGGAAAATAGGTTGGAACAATTGATAGATGACACTGATGCGATGCATATGGCTAACTTATCTAGGCTTAATGGTGAGGTTCATGTATACATTGTACATGTTGTTTCTAAGCCCGAAGTGATACATATGCTTGAATATATTACTAATGATCAAGGACAAGTTGAAGGTCATGGTGAAGTACAAAAAGAGGTGCACGAGGGAGAAGAAGATGGTGATGGTGTTGAAGTAGATGGTGAAGGTGATGGTCACGTACAAGAGATGCATGAGGGTGAAGAAGATGGTGATGGTTTTGAAGTAGAGGGTGAAGGTGATGGTCATGTACAAGAGGTGCATGAGGTTGAAGAAGATGGTGATGGTGTTGAAGTAGAGTGTGAAGATGATGGTCACGTACAAGAGGTGCATGAGGGTGAAGAAGATGTTCATGGTGTTGAAGTTGAAGTTGAAGGTGATGGTGATGGTGACAAAGAGCAAGAGTTGAATATGTGTGAAGGAGTTGTGGAGGAGGAAGTTGATCTTTGTAGTTGGAGTAAATCTATTGATGAAGGTGGTGTACATGGAAATAGTGAGTGCATAGAGGGGCTAATTGATGTGGGTGTTGAATGTGATATAAATGGTAATGTGAAAGTAGAAGTAGAAAGTCTTTCTGATAGTTCAGACAACAAGATTGATGATGATGATAGAGGTTTGTCAGATGAGGAGTGGAAATCTGAGGAATTACTTAGTGCAATAGAGAGTGATGAAGAGGTTAATGACAGTGAAGGTTATGGGAGGTTTGGTATGTTTTGTATGCCAAAAAGTATGGTAGACTTTACATGGGAAGTAGGGACTTCTTTTGCTGAAAAGCAAGATATTTTAGATGTTGTAAAAGGGTATGCTTTGGAAAATGGGAGGAATATAAAGTTTGTAAAAAATGACAAAACATATATTGTGCTTATAAAAGGAGAATGTAAAAGGAGTGCTTATAAATGGAGATTGTCCATGGACCATATATTGTGCTTATATGGAGGCTATGAAATCATGGCAGCTGAGAACTATAAATGACAACCATACCTACAGTAGGGAGTTCAACCTCAAGTTACTTGAAAGTGGTTGAGCAAAAAGTTGAAAAAAACAGTAAGGGAAAATCCTAAAGTGAAGGGTGTAGATATTTGTGAAAAAGTTCAAAGGAAGTGGAACATAGGTACATCTAGGTGTATGGCTTATAAAGCCAAAGCTATTGCTTCTAATCACATTGATGGGTCATTTAAGGAACAATATAAGAGGATATATGATTATGCACATGAGTTGTTGAGAAGAAATCCATGATCTACAGTTAAGGTTCATGTTGAGGATAATAAGGGTGAAGTAATTTTCAAAAGATTTTACTCTTGTCTAATGACATGCAAAGATAGTTTTGTCTGTTGTAGGCCAATAATTGGATTAGATGGAGCCTTTTTGAAAGTGAAGTATGGTGATGAGTTGTTAATAGCTGTTGTGAGAGATGAAAATGATCAAATCTTTCCCATTGCATATGCGGTGGTAAAAGTGGAAAACAAAGATTCATGGTCGTGGTTTTTGAATCTTTTGATTGATGACCTTGGTGGTGAAGAAGTATATTCATCAATAACTTTTGTGTCAGACCAACAAAAGGCAATAGTGATATTTAATTTGGTACTTTCCTACACTAATTCATTACTTGTATATACTCCTAACTGCTCTTTATTATTTTAAAACCACAAAGTCTACTACCAGCCATATAAGAACTACTTCCAGGTGTTGACCAGAGATTTTGTGTGAGACACTTATATGCAAACTTTATGAAGAAATATCCTGGTAAAAACCTGAAACGGCTGATGTGGAGAGCAGCTGCTACCACTCACCCACAAACTTGGGAGATGGAAATGAGAAATATTAAAGATGTCAATGAAGACACATTCAAGCATTTGATAGTCATCCCTCCAAGGTTTATCTTTTGAACTTCACTCCAAGGTTTATGTTTTAAACTTAACACACTATTTTGTTTCTATATACTATTAACATATGTTTACATCATATGTTGTAGATACTAGTCAAGGTCCAGATTCAGTCCAACACCAAAATGTGACACAGTGGTCAACAATATTAGTGAGGCTTTCAACAGTGTTCTGGTTCATACCAGGACTAAACCAATCATAACAATGTTGGAAGAAATCAGGGTGTACATCATGCAAAGATGGGAAAGAAACAGGTCTAAGATATAGTCCTTTGCAGGATCAATTTGTCCAAAGATCCAAACCAGATTTAGAAAGGAATCACAATTAACCAAACACTGGATTCCTAGGTAAACTTTCTTGATTACTTCTTAATTGTGTTGAATTATTTTTTTTCGTTCGTTTATATTTTTGTTATACTTTGTTCACAACTGGTCAGCTAATAAATTGTTTGAAGTGAGACACGTCTCCCACAATGGAGACAAGTTTGTCATAAACATAGACGACTTGTCATGCTTCTACAGGAGATGGAGCATCACAGGAATTTCATGTTGTCACTCCTTGGCCGCAATGAAGTTTCTCAATATTGATGGAGAGCAATTCATTCCAACTTGCTTTATGAAGTCCACCTATGAAGAAACATATGCATCAATCGTATACCCCATCAACGGCAACAACATGTGGGAGCTAATACCATATCCGGATGTCATGCCTCCTAGGAAAAAAGTTATGCTAGGAAGACCTAAAAAGAAAAGAAGACTGGAACAGTGGAAGATCAGAAAGGATGATTCTCGACTGAGCAAAGCTGGTTTGCGCAAGATATGGAGGCTATGTAGGGAGGTTGGGTACAATAGAAGTCGTTCCTCAAAGCAACCCAAGAACCTACCCATGAAGCTACCCAACAACCTACTACATCATCAAAATTAGTCATCCCATCAACACAACCACTCATGCCATCATCACAATTATCTAAAGTTTGTCATGACCATGAAGTTCAACCATAGAAGTGTGTATGAATGATAATCATGTCAAGTTTAAGGATCTTATTATGTAATAGTTCACTTGTAGGGAACAATGTTAATGGTTTTGGATGTATGTACTTTTTTACTGCAACTGCTTTTATGACTTGTTATAGCAGTAGCATATGACTACTATGAAATAGCATAACTGCATATATCAAATTCTGAAAAATGAAGATTTATGACTTGTGACTTGTTATATGAGTTTTGACTTCTAATGCTGAATTAATGTGTTTGATAATCTTACTAATGTAAAAGCTATGATGAAAGACTCTGGGACTGCAATGGTTGGAGTAAGTTTGATCTCATTTGGTCATTAAATGACTTCCCTGACTTTTAGCTCTAAAGTAAAGCTTAAAGAGGCTGTCATACTGAAGGTTGACCAAACTTTTAATGATTTGGTGCTGCCTTGTTTCCTCTTTTCATTACTTTTGTTTTTGTTTTCATGACTTAATAAAAAATTTCATTGACAGAAAAAAAATGATCCATTTACATTGATATACAAGTTCCTTAATTTCACGAAAATCACTTAAAATGATATATCTTAAGGTTTTGTACACTGAATTCAAAGTAGTGTATGAGTTTTTTTTTCACTAGTCTGGTTCCTTTACAGCCATTGGATAAGCTTAAAGTGAAAAAGAAAGCTTAAAGTAACTTCAATTACTTTCCTTGTTAAAATATTGAGTTCATTTTGACCATGTTAAAAATTACTATTAACTTTATTGTAAAAACTGGCACATGATAGTAAAATTCTTATTAACTTTATAATTGTGTGTTGAACATGATAGCAAATACCCCACCCTATTCACTTTATTTTAGTGTCCATACATAATTTGACAGACAACTTTGATTCATTGATCTTAACATGTTTCTCTAGTCAATTTTTATATACCATTAACATCATTCCTTAATTTATTAGGATTCCTACTTGAGTAACACAGCTTCATTCATTTAGATAGTCAAATACATTGTTATTTGAGTTTTCATTCACAAACTCACTTTAACATCATCAGTTGCATCCTAACAAAACGAAAAACCCTGCTAATTGCATCCTAACAAAACGACCAACCCTGTACATTATGGATTTGTCATTCATATTGAAATTACAATAATATTAAGCAAACAAATCACCCATACCAACACCTTTATCCATTTTTCCACAACCTTAACAGATTTTTGCAAATCACTCATCATCTTTGTTCCACCTCCCATTTCTTTTGTCTTTGACAAACACTCATGTTTTTCTTCCCACTTCAGATTCGTATTCTCAATACCATCATCACAGCACCATTTGAAGAAATTGAAACCACCTTCTTGATATCCATTTTGTAAAAAAAACAATTAAAAGGACTTTCTACTAACACAAACAACTACTCATCCACGTTCTTTTACCTTGTACTTAGGGCAACCCTAAAATTGATTCCCTCTGTTCTTAGTAGTTCGAGATGTTCTTACCATTGTTTTGGGGGGTAAGATTCCATCAATCCTAAATACTCCACTACCACGAAAAACGACATTAAAGTTTTGATTCCACCACCCATTGCATGTTGAAGAAGAACAAGAATGTGACTTCTGCATTTGATTATCCATCTCTTTCAATGGAACAAAAACACACTTCTTTTTCTCCCACAAACCCTAATACTAAGCCCCAATCTTCTTTTCCCAATCTATTTTCGATTTCTCGATTGTAGACAAAAGACTACACTTAATTTAATTTGTTTTGCCCAGTTTACCCTTAATTAAATTTGTTTTCCCCCGTTTGCACTCCATTTTTTTAATTCACAAATAATCAGGATTTTAATGTCACGTCAATTTAAACAATACTATCAAAAGGCCAAGACACAATTGAGATACCGAATAAGTAAAGAACTTATTTGAAATTTTAGACAAAAAAAAACCTACAAAAACATTAGACCTATATATATATATAAACACGAGTATGAACTTTTCTAAAGAAAATAAATTTAAGACAACTTTTTGACTTGTTATCAAAACATATTGATAGAAGAAACTATTAGATTTCGAAAAATAAATTAATAGATGTCCAAACATGCCATGCCTATACAAATATATTAGATCACATTAACTTTTGTTGTATTTTGCAATAAATAACTAGATAAATTTAGTTTTGTGTAGAAGGAATCATTAATGAATAAGATAACTTCGTCACCCTTATAACAAAACCAAATTACCTTAGACCAGTTTCATATGAACTATGCGAAAAATATATATTTAGTTACACTCACGACAAGAATTTCCATAGAAATAGCATGCGCTGTCTGAATCAGGAACTCCCATCTGGTGCCAAGTGATGATGCGCATACATATACATAAAATCCCAAGCATATCTAAACAAAGGAGTGGTGCTTAACGTATAAATGTCAAAAGATGTAAAATTTCCAAAGAGAGAATGCTTAAAGCCCTAAACCAACAGTGCGGCCATCTCTTCGTCGAAGGCCTGCAGTGTATTGTTTCTCTAGATCAATCTGAAGTTCCTTCTGCTTCTCAGCACGGAGAATATCGTTACTGCTTTGGTTGTTGGTATTCTGCTCTACTTTTGCTTCGCCCTTCATACCCTACAATTTGCCATAGGCACGAGCATAACCTTAGACTCAAACCGAGTTAGTAGGTGAATAAACTCCAATGGAGTGAGTCATTTAAAGTAACATTCGCCTTCATGCAATTTTTGGGTCAAAATAGAATAAAACAGCGTCTAAATAAACACTTACCATGAGTTTGTTGAATTTCTCTTGCCGCTCACGATCAGAAAACATAGCTGTATCCCAACGATGGCCAGACTACAATATTTGGCGAGAGCGTTGATAAAGCAACGATTGCATTGTCAGTAGCAAATTATCGAAAATGAAAAAATAAATACGTACCAATGTACCCATGTCATAAAACAGGAACACGCACAAAAACAAAATCATGAACATCGTGGAGAGGTCACTCTCTACATCACTACTCAGTTACTTATTACGTACAAACTCAACCAAAGGTACAGTTTTGAGTAATATGTAATCTTATTTTTTTTATGAACAATTATCGATAGGTATGCAACATTTCAGGTCAATGCTACTGGACCACCACTTGAAGCAACAAATCCCAACATTTATACCCATTAATAGGACATAAAACAGCGTTAATTCATTAATAGTCCAAGTTTGGGTCAACGAGACAAGTCATTTGGCACAAAAGGAACATGTGTTGCATTTGAAATACAATGTTTCAAAATAAGAAGGGTTAGGCTCCCGTTGTGTTTGGCTTGTGCTTTTGGAATAAGTAGCTCTACTGTTAGATAAGACTGGTGATCTCATGCTTTCCAAATCTCGACTACTCCGACCACTGCCTCACATCTTCATTGACTACGTCATGCTTCACGATCTAGGCTTTGCACAGCAGTACCTTCTTGACGATCTAGGCTTTGCACAACAGTGTCTCCTTGAATCCCCACTGCCTAGTGTTTCTTCAAAGAGGTGAGCTTCTGTTTTTTAGTTTCGTTCCTATGCTCTTCATTTTGTTAGTCTTTTCCAAGTCTAGATCTGTTTTTGATCTTTTTCGTTTCTTCTTTATGTTGGCTTTGTCCATTCCTTGGTTATGTTCTATTTTTAAAGCTTTTTTTTTCCTTTTTATTTCATGTTTAGATGTAGAAAGTTTAAAATGTCTGAAATTGGAACTGGTTCAATGAAGAAAAGAAACAATGGCTAAGGAAGTATAAATGAAGAAAAGAAGGTTAAGCAGATGTAATGGGCTTAGGCCCATCCCTTTATATTTTCCTATTTAAAAATGCATAACCCTTTGTGCTCAATACACATTAGAGATTCATACTATGTTTCTCTTTCTTTTATTTCAACATGGTATCAAAGTCATCTATTAGAGTCTATCCTAGTGTATTATCCTTGATGTGAGGGGAGTGTGTTGGAGATCCGACATCAATTAGAGATAAGACAAGTTAACAGTATATAAGTGAGTGTAAACTTCACCTTACAAGCCTCAACAATACCAAACTCTTACCTAATCAGGGAGCGCATTTATTGGACCCTGAGAAATACTGAAGATCAATTGGAAAATTGAACTATCTTACTAGTACTCGTTCTGACATTTCTTTTGCAGTCAATGTGGTCAGTCAATTTTTCAATTCACCACCGTTAGAGGTAACTTGATTTCTTGAAAGAACAAGAAACAAAAGTATTGTGGCAAGATCTAATGCAAAAGCATAATATATAACTACAGCCACAACCACTTGTGAACTTGTTTGGCTTAAACAATTACTTAAAGAATTGGAATATGGATATGCCACTTAAATGACACTTGTATGTGACAATCAAGTTGCTCTTCATATTAGTTCTAATCCTGTCTTTCATGAAAGGACCAAGCACATTGAGATTGACTATCATTTTATTCGAGAAAACATGGTATCTAGAGACATAAAGAATGAGTTTGTTAACTCAAGTGATAAGTTAATAGATATTTTCACTAAGTCTTTATGAGAACCCAGAATTGATTATATTTGTAATAATCTTGCTACATACGATTTATATGCACTAGCTTGAAAGGGAGAGTTAGTGGTATCAGGCTTAGGCCTATCTCTTCATATTTTTCTATTTATAAATGCATAACTCTATGTTCCCAATACATATCAGGGATTCATCCTATGTTTCTCTTTCTTTTATTTCAACAAATAGAATTGAATATTTTGATTCTCAAAGAGTTAAAATTGAGGATACAAATACCATTAAAATAGTAATAGTATGCTTAAAAATAAAGGAAAGGAAAAAGCTAGTGATGGTGTTCAAGCTACATTAAATCAATTGTAAAAAGGAGACAAATAAAGTTGAAGCTCAAGTTGTTCAATTTTCCTACACAAGAGTAGAGGTGTCAACTTAATCCATGACCCATGGACTAGTCCTAATCTATCCTTGAAAAAACCCTTTTTTAGGAGGCCTCCTCAACGGGGCCAAAGAAAGTCTTGACCCCCAAAACCCCTTCTCAAGTGGATTAAGGTCAAGGTTAAGGTAGGTTTGGCCCTACTACAAGACATTAACTATCTTAAAACCAATACCATTTATGTACACATATAAAATTATATATTTTATTATATAGTCTAATATGTTGTAATTTTATTATATTTAATCAATGTTTTTACATCATACTTATTATTATGTTATTAAATAAAATATTTAATATATAATTTAATACACTTATTGACTATAATCTATTTATTTATTTTATCAATTTCTTAGAGAAAAAAACTTATAACATTTAATAAGTACTTAGTATATTGTGATAAAGTCTCAATCATGAGAGAAGAAACATGGAGTTTAGCCACAATGTGAAAATATTAAATTAATTCTAATAAAATTCACACAAAAGTTTTTTTTTATAATTACTAAATATATATGTATTATATATGTATTATATATATATATATATGTGTGTGTGTGTATTGATTATTAAAGAGAAATAAATAATTGGTAGAATTTACGTATAAATTTAAGTCATACATTAAAAAAAAAGACAAAAATAAACAAGATATAATAAAAAAAAATCATAAACGTATTATTCATAAATTCATTATTTTAAACTTTCAAATTGAAATGTCTTATTTAATTTTGATTCAGATCTAGATGGATTTAAGAATTTTTCGCACAACAAAATTAAAACCCTTAGATTTGTGATAAAATAGGAGTTATTTTATTTTTTTCTTGTATTTAAAATGAATATTTTTTCTTAAAAAAAAGCTCATGGGTTGACTCTAACCCACATAAATTTTGTGGATATTTTGGTCTAGTAGTGACCTTTTTCAATGGGAGCATTCTGACCCTATGAGTTTTTCTTACCCCAGCCCATATGGATCTAGGCCAAACCATGTGAGGGGAACCAAATTGAAATCCAGGTTTTGCAAAAATGTGAGAGACAATTGAGAGACACTTTTGATTATAAACTTCCATCTTATTATGACTTGAGATTGGAAAATATGAAACAAAAATCTAAGAGAGTTTTAATCTCTTGGCTGTTTCATTTAACTACATGGATTCTTACGTCAGTAGAAAAACCAGAAAGATATTGTGATCTAACCATAGGAGTCAGATATGTAATACCAAAAATGAGTTAACCTAGTCTACCCCCTTCCCATAAGATAACAACACCCTCAAGTCAGAGCATAAAGATAGTATGCACCAAGCTTGATAGGTATATTCATCAACTTATGATGTGCTAAATGGAATGACTAGGGATTCTCAACAAAATGATATTTGATCTGAAATTTGGTAACTAAAAATCCCACCTAAGGTTTTCTTATTCGGAGATGTGTCAAAAACCGGATTGCAACAAAAGATAATCTCAAGAGACATGTACAACTTAACAATGACTTGTCTTGTCCTTTATGCAAAGTGGAGAAAGAATTTGTGGCTCACATTCCATTTAACTGTTGCAAGATGGATTCTACTTGGAAGTCCTGCAACTCATGGATAGATAAGATTACATGTATGCCAGGTAATATGGTTGATCACTATTGGTAACATGGACTTTGTTAGGAATCAATTGCAAAAAAAGTATGGTGCACAGTTGAGAGGAATGACATGGCATTCAGAAATGAAACCTTTGATTTGAAGAAGGGGAATTGTTACAAACAAAATAAGTTTTTTGGCTTCAACCTAGATGAGGCTAAAGGTACAAACCTTCTGCTCACCTTCCTCCTTATGGCAAGCTAACCTAGGACTATGCATAGAACATGGATGATGGTCAGATAAGGGTGACTGGTTACTTAATTGGCCAAATTAGAATGAGTGGTGTAAAATTAGTTGTGGGAGGTCATGCAAAGTAGTTAAGTGTATGTGAAAAAAGGGGAGCACAGAATTTGTCCCTTCTTAGTTATTTAATCATTATCACTTTAAAAACTTATGTTTCGTAATTGCATAAATCCATCTAATTGGTGTGGTTTGAATTTAGATAGTATAGTAGTCATGCACTACTTAGTTACTTTAGAATTATGGAATTACTGTTTACTACTTTGATTAATTATGGTGTTGAATTGTTGAATTGGTATGGTATTTACATGTGTAATATTTTTCTTTTCATGCTAAGTAAACTCTTAATATCTATGTAAACTCTTGAGTTAGATAACCATAGCCCTAACAGAAGTGTGTTTTAAAATTGGTCATCATTAACTGAACAATTCCAACCTCTCGTCTCATACATCTAAATTGCAAAGCAGTAGTTCCAAGGAAACAAAAGCCTAGAACTGTGAATTACACTAATTCAGTTCATTTCAACTTCATGATCATTCCTTAAGTATATTAATCCGAAAGAAAAGTTCTGTCTTATATACCTTTCTGTTTGCAAAAGGAAAGAACACATCAAAATAAAGAAAGATGCAACATACCTCTTCGGTAGGTGTACTCTTCTTGCTGCCCCACAACAGTTTCTTCTTTTGGTCAGTAGTCAAGCAACCAGCCCCAACTAAGTTCCTATTAACTGTTATGTACCAAAATTTCAAAATGAATACAACATGCATGTGATCTATAACCAAGTTCCTATTTCAGACTCGTTAATTTCTAGATGCTTGGCTAAAATATTATTTTATGGTTGATGACTTGGACTCAAATCATTAGCAAAGAGAAAAACCATTCTATAGAGAAAATAAATCTGAGGACTTAAGGGCAGATATCCACAGCATATACATCTAAACCCGCATCAGTTCACCTTAACCATACGTGAAAGTTGAAATTGTGAACTTTAAATCTATCAAAATCCAATCGATCATAGAAAATCAAACCTATGTCCATAACCCAAAAGTAGGGAAATTTTCAGGATAGCTAGTGCATACCTAATTCAGCAGCTCTCATGGCTGCAACTTTTGCAGCATCTAGATCATTGTCACCATCAAAGCCACTAGACTTAGCAGCCAATGAATCTGCCTTGCTCTCGTGAGAAAGCTTTGAACTTGAAGTTTTACTTTCATCGACTTCAGTACCTGAAATGAAGCAACACAGTAATTTCATATAATGGTACATATATAAAAAATCAGTACAAAAATATGCAAACAGTACCATCTTTTCTATTATTGTCATCCCGGTCAGTATCAAACAACTTTACTTTCTTTCCAGAAGTTTCTTTATCTTCAATAGCACACTGCTCGCCTTCTTTTCTAGTTTTCCAGTCTTTTCCCTTCCCAAACTCAGTGTCATGTTTTCGTTTATCTTTCCATGGACCGTTTTGATCATTTGACTCCTTCTGTTCACTCTTATAAGCATCTTTTAGACTAAATTTACCATTGTCTCTGTGTGGGCTTGAGTCCTCTCTTTGGTTCCTAGCCTCTAAATGGTCACTTCTGTTGTAGTCCCGTGAGCTTCTGCGCGATTCTCTTCTTTCATTTCGTCCATCCCAGTCCAATGAAAGTCCCTCCCTCTCCACCTCATCATGCAGTGCATGCTTCTTTGTAGATGCATGTTTTTCATAAGAATCAATCTCTTTATATTTTTTATTATCCAAGTATGTTTCTCTTTGTTTTTCTTTGCTTCTATGATCAGGCCTATCATATTTGTCATGTGAATACTTGTCCACACTGCGATGGTAGTTTTTTGACCTGATATCACTCTCTTCTCTCATACGATCATCCCTTGACTCATGTCCAGAACGAGAGATTGGCCTCTCACGATATCTATCTTCATTTGCATATTTGTCATGCCGAGAGTGACCATGGGAACTCTTGGATGACTGTCTATCAGGATTTCTAAGAGAGTCACTGCTTCTGCCGTAGTGATTCCTTCCATATTGTTGGTCCTGTTCCCAGTCATCATACTTCCTTGAATGATGGTGAGAGACTCTTGAGGAATTTTCTCTCACTGGATTTGGACTTGAGCTTTGTCCTTGCCTAGGATTAGCTGCATATAAAGAGCATAAATTTACTTATTAAAGTCACAGACTATGTGTAGTTCAGCATTGAATTTTATAAAACTAAGCTCAGTATTGCACTGGAATATATTATGCAAAACACTTTTATGGAGATGCTTCCAGATAAAAATAGTTAATGGCAGATTGCAGCACAGGGTCAATGATATTAGAACATACCCAAAAGCGAACATCTTAAGAAAAACAACAAGCAATGCCATAATCTGTAATGAATGGTTCTCAATGCATGAGGCAAGAACAAGTGACAGAATGTTTGCTTTCTTGTTTTGCAGTATTTCATGCATGTTTTGCTCAAGAAACCACTCACAGTTTCTGTGTAACTGAAGGTAATTGACATGCACGAACTAAAACAATTAACTGATATGGATAGTAAAACATTTAAGTGACTAGGAAGATAATAGACATTTGCTTTTGGCTTTTCATTACGAAAACAAAAGGATAAAAAGACAAAATAGGCAAAAATGTAGTTAGGATTGAAAATTTCATTACTTGTATCATGATTTGATACAAATATCTTCATAGTTCGAACATATCACAATTAGACAAGTTTTTGACCTTGAATCATTTTCTGAATCAAGTGTTTTACCTTGAATAATTTGCTGAATCACATTAGACTGGTTGTGCACAGTAACAGCTCAGGTCAAACAATTTCTTAAAAATAAGCAATCTTTAAGGGTTTGGTTTAAACACAAGAAAATAAACAATTACTTAATTGATACCAATCATACCAATCACATTCACGTCATCTCTACTTGCAATAATCGAAACCTACAAAAATGGAAATAAAAATATGCCAAAATGAATAAAAAGATTCTAAAGATACGTTTTCCTAATTATTATGCAGATATTGAGAACTAATAATCTCCTATTTACAACACTCCCCTTCAAGTGGGTAAATGAATATCAATCAACCCCAACTTGCCTACAAGATCCTACAATTTGAATACATTTGGTCCAATCATGTTGAAATAGATTATGGACAATGCTCATGGTTAACTTGTTAACACACTATGGCACATAGGGATGTCAACCATTATTTTAAGGTCATCAAGTATGATCTTCATCCAGAGTCATTCACACAAACCTTGACCAAGGGCTCAAAATTCAGCTTATACACAAAATGAGATACTCTATCTTATTTTTTTCTTCTCCAAGTCATTAAACTTTCTAGGCCTCAGATATCAAGCTTTGGATTAAGGAACAAGATCATGGTGATGATCTTACCCAAACAATAGCCTCCATTGATGAAAAAGATCGTCCACAATGGTTGAAAGTTAGTTCTAATGTTCGTAAGTCAACTAGTCATCCTTCCCTGACGTAGATCTTTCACGTCCATGACACATTGTGTTTTCTCCATCTTATTTATTCAAGTGATAGAAAAACAAAAACAAATTGCACCCGAAACAACACAGAAAGTATATAAAAAAAATATGGCTCCAAAAGTTGTGATAACATCAAAACAAAATGTGAAAAACAAGACTTCAGGTTCAGAACAGCTGGCAGATTCTTCATCCAAGAGCACCAAAAGAAGCTTTGTCAAAGCCAGATGGAGAATGAATTTGGGCCAGTAACAATGGCTTCTAGCCTGAAATGTGTTACAGCTATTTGAGACGCAACCAAGGGCTATTATGGTGTGGCACTCCTATCTCAAAGCCACCACAGCAGACAGACTATTAACTACTTCGTACTGGATTTAATCATTCATATCCTATAACATTTGAAATATAGTTGAATACCATTCAGGTTTCTTTTAAGCCAAAATACAAAATTTATAGGCTTCTAAATGGATAATGTAGGCATCTTCTTAAAAATAGTCTAAACACCAAATCAAGTTAAGAAAACCTACGAGATGTCTATTCCATCATACTAGAAGATTTTCAATTAAGGATAAACGAAGCCCATTCCTTCAAATTTAGAACTAGAGGTAATGCCACAGCATCACATAAGATTAGGAGGCACAATTCCCGTTAGGATTTATGCTTCTAAATGCAAATTCTAAGAGCTCAAACAAATTCCGGGAAACAAACAGCAATATCCATGACACAAGTGATAAAACTTTTGCACAAAGAGGAGGAATAAGAAACAACACCATATAAGATCACATCAGCACATAAGCTTCAAAACTGGAAACCTATTCCATGTGCAAATGTAATTAATTATTTTCCAAATTCTCTTACATCACAATAAAAAACTCATAACAATGGGTTGTTTAACTGCATATCCCTACCTTAATGAGAAAAAATCATTCCACCTATAGTGGAATTAACATTCATAACATACTAACTAAAATATTCTCTAAAACACTGACCACATAGACAGGCAAAAGAATTAGGTTGCGTCAGCTATGAAGTAAAATAGAGCAAGTTTTAATTTTTTATAAACCACGATCATAGCCCCACCTTGTGCTAATCACAAACATACAACACTGTATCAGTTTTCATACACAGGGAACTGCTGTAACGTCAGAAAACACCATGAATCAACCTTAATTCCCATTAGATCATTTGGTAAGTGACAAAGATATTAAAAGTCCCCACCTATCTAATCTCCACCATAAGAAGAACCATGCATTAACACCACAAATGAAAAAGATTCAAATACCATATTACTAATATAGATAGAAAATTCATCACAATACCATTGAAACTTCTAAAAGAAATAAGACCAAGAGCGTAAAAGATCCCAACCATCAGGTGAGGGTGATCCATCAACAGGTGACCGACGCCGATAATTCCTACTAGCTGCATCACCAGAAGGCTTGCGAAATGCGTTTTTTGCATCAGAATTGCCATGAGGCAGCAACGGTGAGTTTGAATCCGTCATGCCAAGCCTGTAATTGCACTAACACACTCGGTCAGATTAGGATGCAAAAAAAATCTCAGTGAATTGAACAATCAAAACAAGGTAAAATACGTGTGAAAATTTTCAGAAACAGACCAAAATTAAGGGCCAATTAGCAGTGACTGTGCCTATTAAACAGACCCGTGAAAAAATTAATGCCAACCTCTTCAACCAAGGCTAGTCCTACTGACAACAGAGGCATACAGTTTAACAGCAAACAAAAACAAATACCTATATTAAGTGGAACTGTTAACTTTTTACAAGCAATCTAGAAATTCAACACTGCTTCAATTTTAAATAAATAAATAAAATATTAAGATGAAGGAGCGAATCACTTCAGCTCTTGCGTTTCCTAAGTATTCAAACGAAGAAAAAATCGAATAAAATCCAAAGATTAAATGTACGAACGGATTATAAACAAAGCATGCATAAAATTAAGGGACTAAGATGCGCTACTGAAAATCGCAAAGAGAAAGAGAGAGAGAGGGAGAGAGGGAGAGAGAGAAAGAGAGAGAAAGAACCAGCTAAAGCGAGGATTCGAAAATTTGAAAGGAGAGAAGATTAATTCATTGAGATTTTGGCGCTTGTAAGTGGAAGCATGAGGAATGAATAGATGCGATAGAAGAAACGAAACCCTTGATTCTGCCTATGTCGTTTCAGTTAGTTTGAAATTTGCAGTCCTTAAAATACAAAAAGAGGAACAAACTGCGAAGCAGATATTAGCTGCCTATAGATATTTCATCCCTAAAAAAAATATTATTAACATATTCTAGATTGTAAGAAAACTAATACTTTTATATTATTTTTAAATACAATATTTATTTAAGTTTATGAAAATATGATTACAATCTATTTTTGTAAACTTTTATAATACTGCTTTATTACATTTAAGTTATTTATACACTTTATTAATAAAATGCACTCTATTATAGACTTATTTCAAACCATATATAATAATTAAGTCATCTTAAATAAATAATCTAAATCCAAATGAAATAATAGTTAATAATTTCACATTAGAGAACATTTAATCAAATATTATATGTAAGTATATTAAAATAAAATAAGTTTTGCAAACTTAAAATAAATTTAGTCACAAATTAAAAAAATATTTATATATATGTTTAGGATTATGGTTTGTAATAAGAGTTGTGACTTTGGTGTATAAGTAAACAATTGAAGGACTCACACTTTTGAAGTGGTCTTTTATGTTTATAATTTAGAATGTTTTTACTTGTGCATGAACTTCATTTAAGTACATCAATTAACTCTAGTTAAAATTGCATAAAATGAGTGTTTTGATAAAAGACTTTGAAATAATACCAAAAAAATATGGGTTGGTACCTTAATAAAACAACTTGTGTATAACAAAATTTTGTCCATTTTTTTTAATCCAAAAACAACTACAATATAATTAATCGACCATGTGTGCATATTAAACACTAAAGATAAAGTTCAACATTAAAAAATGATTCACCTTTAACAATTTATTTTTTGTTTGTCATTATAAGGAGTTCTCTTCTTTTAAGCTTGAAAAGTAATCTTGAATAATAACTAATCAAATCCACTTTTTATATAAAAAAACATATTCAATCAATGAGAATAATAATGATTATTGTTTTGAACTAAAAATCTTATGATATATCAATACTGTCTTCACCATCTTCACTTAAATTCATTTCTTCCTATTTAATATTAAAAAAATCCAACCAACAAGTTCTTTTATATGTCTTATACTTTAATTTTTATTTTCACAATGTTTAATCTCACTTGACCACATCACATACTAAAGGTTTCCCAAATCACCTCCTAAAAAGAAACTTTACTACTAAATAATTTTTCAACCTTGTTATGATTTTAAGTTTTAGTAATATATCTCAAGTTCAATAAAATACTTTGAAGTATAATTTATTTATCATTGGTACTTCATCTCCTATGATCCATTTTATTCTCATCCAAAAGAATATTAATAATATAGATAACAAATTTCAAATAACCTAATCAATTTATAATAAAGCATACCAAATAAAAACATATTTATTCAAAATGTATCCAAATCATATTGTTTAATTGTGTTTATTACTAACGTCAAGTATGAGAAATTGTTTCTATTTTATTCAAATTGTAAAATAATTAGTCATGTTTTATTTAGTTGTAGATAGTTACAACAAAATACCGATGTCATTTTTAGTGGAGATAAAACAATTAGCATAAAAATACAATATTATTGTCCTAAGGTGGTTGGTGCATAATATAGAAGTAAAGGCTCTTTAACTCAAGTGGTAGAGCCTCTAGTAGAACTGCGATGGAGCCTGTGATGAAACATGTGGTGGAGCTAGTGGTGGAGTTTATGATTCAATCTTTTATGGCACAACCTTTTTGTGGTATAGATTGTTGCTCAATCATATTTTAAGCTAGTATTGATTAATCAGAATAATAATTGTACTGTGAATGAATTTTCTCTTATTAAAAATCTTGATGGTAGTATGTCAATGAAATTTGATTCTTTGGCAGGTATGTCTTTTTTAAAGGATGTCACTCTCATTGTTAATAGTTTTTAAGGTTTACAACAATTAGATTCAATTCATAGTAGTTCAACGACAATTCATAATCATTTCATGTCTAAAAAGACTCATTTTGTGAATATTATAATATTGAAGAGAATGATGACGTGGTTCAAACTATAAGGAAACTTGATAGGAGTAGACCAAAGAAAGTTAATATTAAACCCTCCAAAGCAGAAATTTCTAAAAATTAAAGACCTTTTTTGAAATGTGAGAAGATTGACTAATATTAAATTTTTTATATTATATTTAAAAATAATATTTTATAATTAATAAAAAAGACATATGGATAATTGGATTTGAACCTCTATGCTACTTTTTTACGAGTTTTAGAAGTTGAGGAATATTTGTTATAAATTGATCCTACAACATTTGCATGTTTTTATTTGAAATTCTAATTAGGTCCATTATTATTCAGAGTTAATAATACTAATATTCATTCTCCCACACTTCCATTTTTTTTGCACCCTTATTAAAAAAATTTATCACTTTACCCTTAAACTAAAAAAATCCTAAAATGCATATTTGCTAGATTTGTGACTCAATTTCCAGATGCATAACCCGCTGGATTGTCATGGAGAGGTTGGTAATCGAGATTGATCCTCGACCGGGTACACATAAAGGCCCATATGCAGAAAAGTTTCATAATTATTTGGAAATGTTGGACAAAACGCATATCCCTATTGTGATTGCATCTTGGGATGACATTTCAGAGATAAAGAAAGAACCTCCTATAATAGGATATTTTGGTATGTTTACTTTTCACAAATATAGTATTGAATATGTTTTCTTAATTTATTAACATATTTTCTATTTTCAACCGCAAAATTTTGACATTTCAAACACTAAGCAAATTAGAAAAAAGGTGTTATCTCTCATAGTCAATAGATGGAGGGACTTCAAAACAAGGATCACACATTTTCTTTGTGTTTGAAGACAGGCAACAAGACACTCCTTGTAAATAAGTACAAAATAACTAAGGAGGAGTGAATGTAGTTTCGTGCATCTAGAGAGTTTAGGGATTGACAAATTTGTTACTTAATTTTGTTTATAGTCACACCACTCATACATTTGTGATTTACAATTATTAATTTATGTTATGTGTGATAGGAAAAAAAGGATAGTAGCCTAGCAAAGATAAAAACTTAATGATGCACCACACATACTTTTGTAAGGTGGCTATGCATTATTGGAAAAATGATTAGGAAAGTTTCGTGTAGAGGTTTTAGGACTTGAGTTAACCTAGTATTCTCACCTACTGGGTATAAGATGTGGAAGGTTGTTCAGACTAAGTCCAATGTGCACATGACATCATAATGAGCTCAATTGATGTATGAAAAAAATAGTATGTACAAACCCTAAACCCAAAACGATAGTTCATATGAAGTACTTTATGATTAAACTTGATTATGTGATGCATGATATGTTAGTTGAGAAAGAGGCATTTGTTGGCCATGGTCAGGATGATATACTCACAATGACCATTGGAAAGTCAGAGCATCAGATCTTGTGTGTGGCGTTGGAGGTACAATTGGTCTTTGATATTACTTTAGTCCTCCAAAAAGAAGTAACGAATCCTTGAGTTAGGAGGCCTTGAGGAAGATGGAACTCCAAATAGAGGAAAAAAATCAACCAACGCATGGTAATTATGGAGTAACAACTTCAACAACAACAACAAATACCAAGAACACTTGAAGAAAAGCTTCAAGCCATGAAACAACAAAATATGGAGTTATCATTAAAGCTTCAACAGGACGTTGTGTATGTAATAGATTTGGGCAATGGAACATGTCTTATTTGGTCAGAATAAGTTGGCTAAAGAAAAACTTGTTTTTCTAGAATTCTTCATTGGATACATGTTAAAATTGGTGAAGCAGAAGTTCAAAAGCCTTTGCCGCTAATGAAGTGAGATTATGATTGCTCCTAGTAATGACATTTTATGAAATTTGTATTGATTTGAATATGATATGTGTGCTTATTTTCCTTTGTATAGATCATTACTGAGGTCTTTCTATCAAATGAAGAGATGCGTACAGACATTGTTAAAGAAGCCTTTGACGGTCATCATAATGGTAGAGTGAAGAACAACTTTCAAAGCCAATGTTTGTCTGATATTGTTGTAGAAAAAAAAGCTTTGGTTGGTATCATTATTGAGAAAGAGGATTCCATTGCGAAGCTTGAGAAAGTGGTGGAGAAGCTAGGAATGTTTCTTGCACAAAAGAGGCAACAAAAGGTTGACGATATGTGTACTATATTTCAAAAGTCAAATTTAGAGAAGTTAAACTATGACATAGTAGGTCATGATGTTGATAAAAGTTACGATGAAAAAGCTCGTGATGTTTTAGTTGACGAAGACATTGACAAACAAAAAATTGACTTGTACATGAGAAATAATAATTCTAGAAATTTCCAATTAATTACCAAAACAATTAAAGAAATCCACCTACAATTAAAGGTAATTAGAAGGAAATGAAAACATATACAAGTCAACGTCATTCAAAAGATGGAAATAAATTTTCCTTGGCCCAAAATTAGTTATTGTTCCCAATTTGTTCAACTGCAACATATACACTCATTCACTAAACCTATTCACACACAATTGTCTACAACATCCCACAACTCCTCATAACTGCATTTCGATGAATATTTTCTTCGTGCAAGACCCACTCACAGACCATCTGTTGTTGAAGAACTCGTAATTCTTCCTGCAATAATATTATTGTGGTCTCATAACTCCATATATTTAATGACCAACACACAACAATAAAACTTACTGATAACGGTTGAAAAACCGTTATTTTTATACTTAATTTTGATGTTAAAAACATCATTTCTGACTTAGAAACTTGCTTTAACTCATGTTTTTGCTTTAATTTTGTAAATAAGAGAGTTGAAGGTGAATTTAATGGTTTTGTGCTAGATTCCCTTGATTTTGTTGGCAATTGGAATGATTTGAAAGAAGAGTTAAAGTACCGAATGGTTGGAATGCAGAAAAGTCAACGAGAATGCAGAAAAGTCAACCAAAGTGTAGAAAAATCAACCAGAATGCAGAAAAGTCAACCAGTCATCCAGAGTGCAGAAAAAGTTGCGCTGAGCGCCAGTTTTGAGTGTCGTAGCTACCGTTGAGCGTCATTTTTGCGCTAAGCGCCGACGACGTGGGCTTGGTCCTGTTTTCTGTTATTTTTATGGGCTTGGACCTGTATTCTGTTATTTTTATGTTCTATTTAAGGACTTGCACGTCTTAGGAATTGTATCTTTTGATGGCTTGAGCATAGAAACACATTTTTCACCCCTTGGGGGTAGATTTGGAGATGGTGATGGCTCTCCTCTTCTCTTTCTAGGGTTTTTCTATCTCTTTCATTCTTTCATTTCATTGTTCATCTAGTTCTTCCATGACGATGGAGAACTAAACCTATTTGTTGTTGGGAAAGATGTAACCTCTTAAACTCTCACGTATTGAATTGATTCTTGATTATATATGCTCTACTTCATTAATTGTTAGGGTTTTTCCTCTACGCTCTTTGCATGTTTTGTTTGACTCATTCAATTGCATGATCTTTGATTTTGTCGATATGGACACATACGGAGAAATCTAGAACTGGGGAAATTCTCCCAGAAGTAATATTACCTAGACATAGGAATAGGAGGATCGGTTGCCTTTAAGCTTCTGTGCGAATGTAATGCATAATTAATTGCTAGGGCGACAAGACATTCTGAACTAGTAATTAGGAGTAGGCTTTCTTCACTGAGACATCAGGTTTAAGGTAAAGTAGAAAGTGGCATTAACATTAATGAAGAAGATGAATTCATATATGCATGAGAGTAAATTAGGTGAAATCTAAACCCAACAACAATATCATCAACTTCATTCATTCATTCTTGTGTTTAGCCTCAATTGATCAAATTGAATTCATGTTTATTTTATTGCATTTGCATTCAAAAAACCCAAAATTTGTTCTTTAGAGTCTTAATTAGTTGAGTAATCACATAATTGTTTAGTGTCGTGAGTGTCTTGGGAAACGATACTTGGCCATTTATTATTACTTGATACGATTCGGTACACTTGCCGAGGTCTTAACAAGTTTTTGACTCCGTTTTCGCGGATTAAAAATTTGTTTATCACCTACACAATAAACAAATATTATAAACATCACACATATCACACAATCCAATACATTGGTTATTCCAAGGGTGACTAACGTATTTGGTTGGATTGACAAATGTTCCCGAATGACCTTCAATTTCCGCTCCACAGAATTTGTCTCTTTGTCAATCGTATTGAATAAATCATGCAAAGTACCAACTTTACAAATTTATATTGAACAGATTAAATATTAGTGTAAACCTTTTACCCTAAAATAATATTTGGCTTAAAAAACCCGAAGTACCCTAATAGTTGTCTTACCATAGCCTTGTAAATAGAATTTTGTGACTGTCTTTTATGGCCAAAAGAATCCAATATGAAAAATTCCCTTGATTGACAATTCACCGAATAGCATCACTAGTGGTCCCCAGCAATAGTGGGCAGAAACAGTGGGCAGAAACAACTAAACAAGCATAACGACAAACATCAACACATTGTTCAGTCAATGTTATGATAAATGTGTTGTACATTTACTTACAAATTCAAATCTTAACAAATGCTCCAATGAAAAAATTTCAAGCCGGAAGAAATTGTCGTAACCTGTCGCGTCCAAAGGTTGTCGCTTTGTTTTTGGTATCTTCTTTCTTTCAATAACCATTGCCTAGACAAATTGCATTGAAATAAATACTTCAAAAATATGTACTTTATAACAATCAAATAAAAATTAATAATTTACGTACCGCAAAGAATGGATTGAAACAACATCGACTAATAATTTTTATTTTGTGTATTTAATTATATCATCACGCTTGTGGCAAACAACATAACCTACACATTGAAAATTTATATGCATTGCAAGTCTTCTTCGGTCAAAATGTTGTTTGACACCTCCACAAGCACTCTATAAAGAAAAGGTTTAATGTCTCTTTAGGTCCCTATTTTCGCCTAAAATCTCAAATAGGTCTCCTTCTTTTTTGACGTCTCAATTGGGTTCTTATTTTTGTAAAATTGAATCAAATAAAGGCTTTCCGTCAAATTGGACAAACAGCCGTTTAAGTTTGGGTTATGTGGCATGGTCGGTGTATTCAATAATCACACGTGGCATTAAAAATGAGTTTTTGCATGCTGACGTGGCATGCTGACACCCTGGTGGTCGGCCTGGTGGTTGGCCACTCGGTCTAGTGGTCGATCTGATGATCGGTCACTCCATTTGGTGGTCGGCCTGATGGTCTGCCACTCAGCCTGGTGGTTGGCCACTCGGTCTGGTGGTCGGCCACTCAGCCTAGTGGTATTGGCATTAATCGAACAGAAATCGAACGGTCTTTAACACAAGCCGAACGGTCATCAATGTCTTGTTAAGGAACAAACCGAACGGTCTTTAACACAATCTGAACGGTGATTAATGCCATAATGTCTTGTTAACGAACAAACCAAACGGTCTTTTAACACAAGTCGAACGGTCATCAATGTCATCAATGTCTTGCTAAGGAACAAACTGAACAGTCTTTTAAAACAAGTCAAACGATCATTAATGTATTGTTAAGGAAGAAACCATCAGGCCGACCACCAGACCGAGTGGCCGACCACCAGGGTGTTAGCATGTCACGTCAACATGCCAAATTCCCTTACACATGTATACTGTCAGCATGTCACGTAACACCCTCCTTAACGGCGTTTGATTAATTTGACGGAAAACCTTTATTTGATTCAATTTTACAAAAATAAAGACACAATTGAAACGCCGAAAAAGAAGGGAACCTATTTGAGATTCTGGGCAAAAATAGGGACCTAAAGTGACATTAAACCTAAAGAAAACAAAATGATGAAAATGTTAAGTTGAAATCCAACCTTATCTTATCTGTCAAATTGTAAGAAGGCCAAACAACCACATAACCTCTGCCTAATCAATCCCAAACAAACCATACACATTAAACATTTATAAGGCACCATGATAACGCTTTTAAACAACAATTAATTTTAAGCCACATA
Source organism: Vigna angularis (assembly GCF_016808095.1). Taxonomy (NCBI): domain Eukaryota; kingdom Viridiplantae; phylum Streptophyta; class Magnoliopsida; order Fabales; family Fabaceae; genus Vigna; species Vigna angularis. The sequence goes on from NC_068972.1 coordinate 34,509,785, forward strand.
AACTACTTGACTGTTAATACTAATGCAAAAGGGCCACGGTACCTGGCCATATAATCCAGACTTTTCTCTCAGATCTGTATTATAGATTGTCACACTCATTCGCTAAACAGTTTGAAATATGCATCTACAACTAAGGCTCAGATCTGTATTATAGATTTCCCATTAGGCATAACTCTCATTTAAACTTCAATATACCTCACTTTTTCTTACTTATTAACACCAAATAGAATGCCCAAACACATGTTTAAATCATATAAATGCACCACATGGCATAGAGCATGCCAACAACTATAGATAGTGGAAGGAATCAAGTTATGCAACATATGGCAGTGGCCAGTTGAAAAGAGCTAAAAAGTTACATCAAAATTAATTAAAGAACACAACTGCACCAAAACATGTTAGGTATAGCTGATAACGGTTGAAAGTATCATTATCTGTGATGTAATTTTGATACTAAATGCACCATTTTCTACTTAGAAACTTGTTTGAAATCATGTTTTTCTGTTAAGTTGTGTGAATAAGAGAATTGAGGTTGAACTTAAGGATTTTATGACTAAATTTCCTTGTTTTAACAGGAAATGAGATAATATGGGAAGCAGAGTTGAAGTGCCAAGGAGATGGAACTCAGAAAGACCTGGAAAAGCATCAGAAAGGAGGAACGCACAACGCCTAAGCGCCCTTTTGGGGGCCCTCAGCCCCAAAGCCTACCACACACCGCCTAGGCGCCCTTTTTGGGGCGTTCAGCGCCACTTTTTGTGAAGAACCACGCCTGCTTGCCCTCCGAGTGAAGCTGAGCACCAGTTTTAGTATCCCAGCACGCCCGGGCGCCCTAAGTGAGGCGCTGAGCGCCAGCGAGATGGGCCTGGGCTTTGTTTCTGTTTTGGTTTCGCTCTATTTAAAGGACCCAGATGCCCTAGGTTTATTATCTTTGGCAGAGGAGGCACAACAACACACTCTTCCACTCTTTGAAGGCGGATTTGGATGCGGGAGCTTCCATCTTTAACTTTTAGGGTTTTTCTATCTCATTCTTCTCCATTGTACATCTAGTTTCTCCATGACAATGGGGAACTAACTTCTATTTGTTGTTGGGGGATTATGTAACCTTATGAACTCTCATGTATTTGAATTTATTCTTAATAATTTATGCTTCTTTAATTAACTATTGGGGTAATTCTTCTGTGATCAATGTTCGCTTTGTTTAACTCATTCATAGCGTGATGTATGAATTGCATGAGTATCGGGGGTTCCTTACAATTCAGGTTCTTGTAGATTTATTCCCAAGAGCAGTATTTCTCAGGGATGAGGGTATGAGTCTTGGTCATCTTAAGCTCCTGATCTTCAGAATTAATTATTAGGAATGCTAGAAATCGTATGAACTAGCAATTAAGGATAGACTTTCTTCACCAAGGGATCGGGTTTTAAGTAACTTAGTGAGTGACGTTGACTTTAATGAAAGAAGAAGAATTCTTATATACATCACAGTAAACTTGGGGAAATCTAACCCCAACAACATATTCATCTCATAATACAAACATCATTCGTTCATCGATGTTCTACTCTTCAAGTGATCAAAACTGCATTCATATTTAATTTTCTGTATTTGCATTCTAAACCAATGATTTCGTTACTTTTAAGTCTTAATTAATCGATTTATCACACGACTGTCTAGTGCCGAGAGTCTCTTAGGACACGATACTTGGTCTTACCATTTTATATTACTTGTACGATTCGATACACTTGTCGAAGTCACAACAAGTTTTTGGCGCTGTTGTCGGGGACTCACAGTTTAAACAATTGTATTTGTGTGATTCTTGATTAACTTTGACTTTATTTTTATTTTATTTATCTTTATCTTTATTTTTCATTTTAGTCTTGTGTTTTCTTTTGTGCTAACAGTGTTTTTTTAGGGTTTTGTGTCTAGTGTATGCAGGATACTATTAGGACTAGAAGCAGAAAAAGTTCTGAACCTCTTCTTGAAGGACTGAAGAACAACAGAAGGATAAGAAGAAACATGATATCTAGAGAACCTTCTCCATAGACACTTTCACAGACTTCACAATCTAATCAGGAAAGCATGGACAACAATGGTGGTAAACATACTTTGGCAGATTATGCAACAGTTGTTGGCCCTCATCATTTTAACAGCATTGCAAGTTCGAGGGTCAATGTCGCAAGTATGGAGATGAAGCCTACGTTGATTCATCTGGTGAAAAGCAACCAATTCAATGGAGTGTCACATGAAAGTCCATATGAGCATCTAATCACTTTCAATGAGATCTGCAATACTGTGAAGCTAAATGGAGTGCCAAATGATGCTATAAAGTTAAGCTTGTTTCCCTTCTCATTAGGAGGGAATGCTAAATTGTGGTTGAACTCTTTTCCTGAAAATAGCTTTACTAAATGGGAAGATGTGGTTGCAAAGTTCTTGAACAAATACTTCCCACATTCAAAGATCAAAAAAGGTAAACAGGAAATTTCATCTTTCAGGCAAGGCATCAAGGAGACTTTAGGAAAAGCATGGGACAAATACAAGAGCTTGCTAAGAAAGACACCTACTCATGGTTTTAATGAAACGACAGTTGTCATTCTTGTCCTTGGAGGTCTTGGCTCACAAACAAAATTGATGTTAGATGCCTCAGTTGGAGGCAATATCAAGTGCAAGACTCCAGAGGAAGCCTATGAATTGATTGATAACATGGCTACCAATGACAATGAGATGCACAGTGAAAGACGAGCTCCACCTCAACATAAGGGAGTTCTACAGTTACAATCTCATGATGCTTTGCTTGCACAAAACAAGATTATTACTCAATAATTGGAAGCTTTGACAAAGAAACTTTCTCAGTTGTCGAAGGAGTTCCAGAATGTTTCATAGGTTCAGCAACAACTTTGTGAATTATGTGGTGGTGATCTTGGTCAATGTGCAATGCCCGAGAATATCAATGAAGAAGTTAACTACATGAGTAATCAGTTTCGTCCCAATAATTATAATCAATGATGGAAACCTCATCCAAGCATGGTACAAGGTCAATTTGGACAAGCTACTGGACAATTCAATAGACCACCACCACAACAACAACAACAGTGACAACAACAACCCTCTCTAGCTGACAGAACTACAAAACTTGAAGAAACCTTTCAACAGTTCATGCAGGTAGCTATCTCCAACCAGAAAAGCACTGAAGCTGTTATAAGGAATCTAGAGATGCAGGTTGGTCAACTGGCCAAGAAGTTAGAGGAGATGCCTAACAGGGATTTTGGGGCTAATACTGAAGTTAACCCTAAGGAAGAGTGCAAGGTTATTGTGAGCGTGAGTGATGAGAGGGAAAAAGAGGGAACTAGAGCGAAAAGAAAAAGTTGAATTAAAAGAGAGAAGAAAAAAAGAGAAAAAGAGAGAAAAAAAAAGGAGAAGAATGTGGACGAAGGCGGCCGAGGTTATCGCGACGAGGGCAGCGGACCTAGAGACGGATGTGGCGAGGCTACAGCACGATTTGATATCGAAGATGGCTGCGACGGAGGAGGCGAGGGCAGATGCTTCTGAATTGAGGAAGAATTTAAGGGAGAAGAGTCGTTGGTTAAGTCTCTGGAGAAGGTACTGACGTCTTTAAAAAAGGTGAAGGCAGAGGGTGAGGTTAGGATTAGGGATTTGGAGAGGAAGATTGGAGTTCTGGAAACCAAGGAAATTGAGGAAAAGAACAAGAAGATTAGGTTCGAGGAGGAGGAGATGCGACAGTCGGTGCGGATCGAAGAAGGAGACGCTGACATTGGTGACACCCTGATGGCTCCATATGTCACCCCCGACGAATCCTCTATCGTTCCTGATGAGTGTTGCAGAGATTGAAAAAGGAAGGGAAACTCCGATGGCTTCCCCGCGACGACAACAAGCGTCAATCACACACACGTGACAAAAGTTAAGAAGAAAAACTATGAACACACGTGGCCAAACGTTAGCCACATCAACTTGTTTTTAACGTTGTTAGTTTTGGAGAACCAAAAATTAAAGTTTCTTTAAAAGAGGACTAAAATATACCTTACTTTAAAAGAAGAACTAAAATCAAATTCGCTCGATAGTTTAAGAACTAAAAACATATTTAACCCTTAATAAAATTAAGTGTCACACCAAATTTCTATATCATATTACCATTTATAATATTATTATTAGTCTTCTTCCTCTTCAAGGAAAAATATTATTACTCAAATGATAAATAATGAACTATATTCAATCGAAAGAGAATTTCATTTAAAATGATTAATTATAAATTAATATTGCACACTCATCATTGATAAAGGAAAGAGTGTCAAACCTGAATAGAGAAAAATATTAAGAAAAAAATGTCAATGATACAAATAACTTTCCCTTAACTGATATAATCTACCTTCTATAATAATTTACTTAATATGTAATTTATACCTGGTATAAACTGAACATGTATCTTTTCAAAAATAAATAGTAAAAATACAAAAGGTAATAAATTTAGGAACTACACTGTTTAGTTTAAACATAAGTAAAGCAAGTAACCACATATAAACTAGAACACCACAGTATTGAATTCCTACAATAAACTCGTCGCGATTAGGAATAGCTGAAAGATATATTTAACTACTAAAAAACAAAAAATTTGACAAGAAAATGCCACATTGATGGAATAGCCCAAACGAAACCACCACCTCGTTGTCAGTGACCAAACAAAACTTGATGCTAAAATAAATGGAAAAAATAAAAGACCTACTAGCTAGCTAATAATCATTCAAAGCTTACTCACTTGAATTGTAAGTTATTTCAGAACCAGCTAAGCCATAAATTCATGCCTATTTCTGGCTATGATACAAGTAACGAGAATACAGGGATTTTGTGAACATAACTGACCAAATCTTTGATTTAGTACTATGACCTAAAACCATTACAAGTAGAGCACAGATTATGTTCAACCATATCATAGTATTACAAAATTGTGAAAAATTGTCTTGCACCCAACAAGAAGCAAGACAAATGAGATTGACAACATTGCACCTGATTTACTTTCAATAACGTCACTTATCTGGATTCCTCCTACCTGGATAGAAATTCAGAGATCACTCGCCTTAGAGCTTATTAATTTGTAGCATTAATAAAGCCTGCAGCAGCGACAGAAAAAACCATTTTCATCAACAAATAGTCTTACTTCTTCCGCTGCCTATGCTTAACTTTCACAAATTTTCGACCAGACTTGTCACCCCCACCAGTGCCCAATGAGAAACTCCCTCCAGCATTAAATTCGACACTGCCAGAAGCTTGAAATGGAGATGGATTCTGGGAGGTGATGTTCTGTTGACTCCCAAACTGGAAAGGAGTAGCCCCTGTTGGAGTTGATGCTCCAAATGCAAAATTTGATTGAAGTGGGGCAGGTTGTTGGCCAAACACAGGAGTTGTGGGTGGATTTGCTGGTGGAGTTGCTTGAACTGTGTCCTCGGCCATACTGTCCTCCATGTTCATCTGATCGTTATTAACAGGAGCTGAACCAAATGAGAATACAGGACTAGAACTTCCAAATGCAGGCTGGGTGTTGGTAGTAGCTGTAGCAGAAGTGAATGAAAACTGAGGAGTTGATGCAACAGCAGAGGATCCAAACATCATGGGAGAACTGGTAGAAGTAACACTAGGTGTGGATGATCCAAAGGAAAACCCAGGGGTAGATGAAGATGATGAACTAAAAGATGAACCAAAGGAAAACCCAGAGGAAGGTGAAGATGTTGAACTAAATGAAGAGCCAAATAGAGACTTGTTGGGCTGCCAACTTGAAAGCCCAAACACAGTAGAACTTGTGCCACTACTGGAGCTAACAGCATTGGCTTCTGAAGAAGCAGCAGGGGTACTCTGCCCTGAAGTTGTACCCGCATTGAAAATGTCTGTGGCGGAACTAGAGGAAAACAAAGAACTACCTGAAGCAAAACCTGTGCTCCCAGTCAACCCAAATAATGGGGCTGATGCAGATGAACTAAATGCTGCTGACTGACTCTCAGAAGAAGTTGCAAACACACTGGTAACAGAAGATGCCAGACTACCAGGAATAGACCCACTTGTAGTGCCCATGACAGAACCCAGAGACTGGCTACTTCCAGTAGTCGCTACTGAGGAATTAAAGCCAATAATGCCACTCCCTGTGATTCCAACTGCAGCAGAAGAGCTCCCAAAAATGCTGTTCTTGTTTTCCAGTGGTTCTGAGACAGAAGATGATACAGGTAAACTCGTTGATGGTAAAGGTGTAGATCCAAATTTGAAAACTGAAGTTGTGGGAGATAAAGATGACACTTGGGAGGAGGAACTGTTATTAGTCACTGCAACTATGGCAGGGGTGCTATTTGTAGTGCAAGGGCTAGTGGAGGTTACAGTGGCACTACTGCTGCTGTTGCTTGCTGCAAGTGATGAGCTACTAAATATATTCTGATCTGTAAGATTGTTTGTAACCACAGGGGAAAATGGAGAGGGGCTTGAAGCAGCAGGTCCAACATTTAGATTTGAACTGTTGCCAAAAGTAAATATATTTGTAGATGATGGCATCAATGCTGAAGAAACAGCTGGTTCAGACGACTTGGCGGTGAAACCAGTGAATACATTATTAGACTTAGCACCAGCATTTTCTAGTTCAAGTTTTGGCATTGAATCAACAGGACTTGAGCTGCAAATGAAGAAGACATTTAATCAACTGATTGTTGAGGTACTTCACTGAATACAATGTACATGCCTCCATATATCATTCCAATTTCAATTGAACAGTGAATCAAGAAAAACATATAAATAACAAAAATCCAGGTTAATTTGCAAAATGTAGACACAAGTTCAAATTTCACTCTAACTATGAAAGTAAATTTAAGCCACAATAAAAATATCCAATGTGAGTAAAAGATCTATTGAGATTTAAATGCAAGCCAAAATTACATTCGCTAACCTGATCAAGCTTTTTGGCTTTGAGTCAGAAGAAGAGCCAAATTTAAACACAGTAGATTCACCACCAGATGAGGAGAAAGTAAATGGTACTTGGGGAACCTTGTCAACAATTTTGTTGAAGCCAGAATTAACCAAAGGAGCCTCAGTACCTGGCTCTTTTGACGACACAACCTTCTCTAAACCAAATAGTGGACTAGGCTTAGTAAAGTCCTTTGATGGAGCAACAGCAGCTGCCAGCTCAGGCGATGGAACAACTTTATTCCCAAAGTTAAACAGGGGAGAATTAGCAACTGATCCATTAGGTGTAGTAGACTTGTTAGAGCCTAAACTTGTGTTAGAAGCTACTGTAGTTGCACCTGTAGTTGGCTTAACAATATAACCAGAGACAGATGAAGTTATATAGGATGATACATCAACCTTCTCTTCGACAGTAGACCCATCAGCTGTTCTAACTTGAGGTTTACCATCTACAGTAAAAATTTTGGACGGCAGCAGCACAGATGAACCCAGGGGCTTCTCCAGTACAGTTGGTTCAATAGAAGAGGCAGTTTTATCAGCCAAAGCAGTGGAAACTACTGTTTCTTTACCCGAAGTAGAGAAAGGAGACACAGCTCCATTAGGACTGGCATCGTCATCCAGCTCCAGGTAATCCTTTACAAGAGAGAATACAAAAAAACAGTAAATAATCATGATGACATATTGAATGCCTTTTTCATTTGAAAAGTCATTCAGTTTAGTTTGTCAAATAAAAAAATCTAAAGTATCTAAGAACACTTCCTAGCAACTGTTCAATAATCATTATTTGGTTGAGAAAAGAAACAAATGACTATTAACAAGATTAATAGTACCTGCTCTTTCCACTGTGATATAAAAGTTAACAAATAATTCTAAATAAAATAAAATCATCGCAAAGAAATTAATAAAGCAAAATCACAAACCTCAGGTGCACTCATATGGAATGCCCTCTTTTTCTGTGGAGGATGATACCCTGCTTTTTTTCCAGAGGAATCTCCAGATTTTAAAATAGAAATATCTTGCTTCCTTGGGACTGTAGCATTTGCATTAACAGTAGCATCAGTAGGAGCAACCAGTTTTGAAGAACCATTTTCAGTTTCATCTATTTTTGATTTTAACCTTGGAGCACCAGCAGACAAATTTTTAAGTGTGTCATCCAATTGATTACCCCTAATGTTATCCAGGAATTTTGATGAATCTACTGTCTCCATACTTCGAAGAGCCTGACCTCGTAGCATGGATGAAGATAACTTTGTTTGGGATTTTTCTTTAGGAGAAACCAACTTATCAAGCTGCTGAAGTATTTTTGAAGCCATCTCACTAGATTTTGACGGTAAAGGAGGAATGCTGGTACTAGGCATGGTGTCATCTACAGTTTCTGCAGACAATTTTGAATGTGTATGCCTAGCTTCACCCAGTAGATTAGGCTTCTGCATGGAAGATGAGGGTTGTTGAGCAGCATCAGTACCAACTACACTCCTATCTATAGATAGAGGGTTTCCCAAATGAGATGAGGTCAATCTATTAGAAGATAGAAGATTAGACTTGTGACGGATTCTGCGTATAGGACCAAAAGATCCTATATCATTATCTAATACAGAACTTCTACGTTTTAATAGCTGCAAGAAAAGGAGGGAAAATAAGGAAAAATCCAGTAAAATATCCCCGAGAGATCTTAAACAAATTAACTAAAAACAATAGGACTTGCAATCATACAAATCAGTACCCCTTGTTTAGATCCAGAAAGCATATGATGATCAGTTACATGCTGAGTTGAAGATGATGGCGCACCTTCAACAGAAACACTGCAACCCTGTAAGAGAAACCACATAAATTTCAACACCAGATACATAATGATTAAAAATATCATTCAGTAAAGGGGCAAACCTTAAGTGCAGAGCCTGGACGAACTCTTGAATAAGGTGTTCGAGCCATATTATATATTGCTGATCTGCCATGAGATCTTGGAGTCACAAAACCATTTTCATGAACCCTGGTAAGGGTAGTAGCCCTTGGCACAATTGACATAATAGGGGATTTTTGAGCAAAATTTTGACTTTTCAGTAAAGTAGGATCCTCCCTGGCAGAACTTTGCAGGCCTAACATTGATGGTGATAACTTTGAAGACCTGCTACCCATGTAAGCCTTGGCAAGCTCAGCAGGGGAAGCAACATCATCAACAGAAACCTGTAGACATAATATATGAAGACAGATGAAACAAAACAGGTAATTAATAATTTTACTATTACAATGAAATATATGTATGAAAGATAGGTATGAAGCAAATGATCATACAGTTGAAGTAATCTTCGCAACATATGGGGTTGAAACAAGATCCATCACATTTTCTACTGCTGGAGTTTTGGGATATTCTTCCCTTTGTGAAAAAGGTAAAATTGGATCTGACGTAATCACTTCTGTGTTCTTCCTTTCTTCCTCAACAGAAGAACTAACAGTTCTTGAACGCATAAGTTCGGTCAAATGCTCTATCTCTGATCTGTGAAATAATACAATTTTATTACATTCAAACTTGCCCTAGAAGGAATGTTGTGATACTACAAAAATGAAACAAATTTGCAATGGACAACAGAAGATTCAAAGTGCAAGTTTCAAAACAAAAAGAACTTCATAAATTCAATAAATTATGCAGCATGTGCAAATTACACAAACAGACACCAATCACTACACATACTATGAATGAAGTGGGCTCAACTACATGATCAAGGGGCAACATTGGCTCTGTTAAGAACCAAAGGATCGTACCACCAATCCACATCATAAAGATACAACTAAGTTATATGTTGGAAGGAAGCTACCAGACGCAGACCAATCAACCCAACACCAGAATCAGGAGTCATGCACGTCATAGAAACACACCTGGTGAAAGTTTTCTGCTTCAGCAGTTTCTCAAGTTCAGTTAATCCATCTCCATCAGAACTTTGGATACTAGTTTCACCTACTACTCCTTTTTGCTTGCCAGAGTATTCATTTCCAACCTATTCCTCAAACAGAAAAACAAAATGAGAATCTCAACAACAATAATAGAAACTAATATCAATAAACCTGGCATCAAAGACAAGAATCAAAATATTAGTAGCAATAATAGCAACTTGGGTATTTTAGGTTGCCTAAGTCCCACATCAAGTAGTATGAGATGCTCATGGAGCATGTAAGAGTTTGGTTATCTAGCTTTTGAGGGTAGCTTCCCCAAGTGCATGGGTACTACTTATCAATTAATATTAGAGCTAATTGTTGATGTCTCGGAAACTGCAGTTAAGTGAGGTGTCATTCAGTGAAAGTCCTCTAGATATTGGCTCTTTGGGGCAGTGCTATGATATGAAGTTCGGTAGGCACCCCAATTAATTTAACGAACAAGGGGCAGAGTTATTCGACAAAATCAATTGAACATGTTTTGAATTTCAAGTGAAAACTATCCATCTTGGCATATTATACCTTCAAAAGTATTCCTTTGAAAGAGACAAAATAATCATCGCATATTATACCTTCAAAAGTATTCCTTTGAAAGAGACAAAATAATCATCGACGAGTCTGAGATGTCAATAATGATTTGTTGACAAAAATAAAATATTTAGTGTATCAACTATCAAGAGAAAGAAGTAGAGCTTCACTATTACTCAATCTTCATAACAGGGTAATTTTATGCTGTAATTTAATAATGAAATAGCTGTTGAAATGTGATGTCTTGATTATTATTAATATTTATGTAAGGGTTTTTACTTTTAGGGTTTTGTTAGGGGCTTTCCGCCCTTTTACTTTTCAGAACTACTTTCTCCTATAAATACAGTACTAAGTTGTATCAGATTTTCTAAGAGAAATAAGACTGTTTAGCTTCTCTCAACTCTTCAAGTATAGCTAACGTATTACTAGCAGCACAATAGAAATGCATGCTCATCAACACCCAAAATACTATTCATAAGGAGAAACGAACACAAATAAGATATGTAAAGCATGCCTACTTACAGTGAGAGCTGTTTCCTGGTGATGGTCCCTCACTTCCTGTACAACTTCTGTGCCAAAATATATATACCATAAATAAAAAACGGAATCAAATTTCTCACTCAATTATCAGAGAACAGAAAACAAAATGAAAAGGAAATTAAAAAAATGAAAATTCAAATAAAATTTACAACTAACAAGTTACATGGATATTGGTTCCCATAATGAAATATAGGGAAAGCAGAAAGCCCAGAGAAAAATTTCATAGCATTGGTTCCCATTTCTCATTACACTTTCCTACTCTCAACTTTTTGCAGCATGTTTGTTTGTGTAGAAAGATGATGAGATGAAAGAAAAAGAAAGAAAATGATCGAATAAGATGCTTTGGAAAACCAGAAATAAATGGAATGTGTAAATTCCAATGGGTCCCGTAATCAAAACTTTCAATATTACATAGCACATGCATGCATGGAAAGCCTTATTCATAAATATACATATACATATATATACACACTCTGTTGAACCAGCTGCATTTCTCCTTGTATCTTTATACATATATATACACAATTTAACATTACATCACCCATCCCATCCCCTTTGTCTCTTGTGCAGACAAAACACCAACCCCCTCTCCTCCTTTGCAGAAACTTTTACTAGTTCTATTAATTTATTAATTATAATAGAAATAATACATTTTTAATAATACTAAATATTAAATATAATATATAACATTCAAAAAAATAATCAATGTTCGTAGTTAATGACAAAAATAATATTGATAATCAAATGATAAATGCTAATATTAAAAATATAATAATAATAAAATTGTTATTAATAATAAGAACTTATTTTATCTTTCTTCTTTCGTTTCTTTCAAATCAAACACATACACACACCTTTACATTCTCATTCATTTCCTCTCTCTTTCTCTTCAATTTCTCACACATTTATCCTCTTTCCTTTTCTCTTCCCCTCCCTCAGATTTCTTTCTTCCCAAGCAAGCAAAGGCTTTAATAGCACAAATTATACCACACTACTTACATTCTTATAGATATTGTTTACAAACTAATTCCACGTTACAAATGATCGAAACCACTCAGAGAATCTACAACTCTACAACCAACCCAAAGCCAAGCCAATCGGTTCAGGGATGCAGAATCCAGTTCCCAAACCCCACATGCACTTGTATCTAGAAAGCAACCACTTCCTGTAAACTCAAAAAACAAAAATCCCGACCTTGTGCTCCATCCCAACATTCTAAATGAGTTTCCTTCGTTTCCATATGTTACACACCCAGTTTCATTCTATCCTTTCACCCACATCCTCAAAACACCAAACTCAATTTAAAACCCGCATTTCCATCACATTAAATTACAGCACCCTCTAATTATATAACACAAGTTTTATAATTTAGTAACAGAATACACAGTATCACACAACATATTTTCACAAACGTTCAGAAACATAACATAACGCAAAATTCTCATGCTTTTAGACAATTAAGATTCCATGAACTAAAACTCAATTAGTTCAGAAATGTACACACAATAATAGTGATAATAATTATCCAAATCCCGCCTTAAATGCTTTAAAAATTGAATACATTGACATTATTAATTGTCAGCACTAACAACGGGAAAGAGATTATCGTGAAATAAATAAAAAAACATGCAAAAGAAAAACCTAAATTATAAAGTATCAATTTAAATTAATTGATAATGTGTTCAGAGAGAAACCTTGTGGTGTTGGTGGTGGTGCCGCTGGACCTGGTGGTGCTGGAAGGCGTTTGAGGAAAAGCGAGCCGAAGAGTTTGTGAGCGCTGGAAGCGATTAGTCTCTGCGCGGGATCGACGAGCTTTGAGAACCAACCGCTGTTTCGGTTAGGGTTTCGCAGCGCTGTCGGTGGACGATCATACGGCGTCGTTTGAGTTTTGCGGAAGGGTCTTTTACGGAACTTGCCAAACCCTCCGCCGCCGCCTTCGTAAGGGTTCTCTTCATGCGCCGGCGCCATGAGAGAGAAGGAGAGAGCTTCGAATTCGAGAGAGAAGAAGTTAAGAGAGAGCAAAATTAGGGTTTTAATCGCAGAGATAGAAAGAGAGGAGAGAGAAAATAAAATAAAAAATAAAAATTAAGTAAAATAAATAAATAATTGTACAAGGAAAATGAAACAGGTAACGGATATCCGATGAGCACGGAAGCGGGTCTCTCACTACTTTTGTATTATTATTTTGTCTAAAATAACTTTTTATTCCCAAAAATTATATTTTACATATGAACCCTGATTAATTTCTTTATTATGGTAGTATTCAATAAAAATTTAATTTATACTGTGTTCTGTTATCGATGTACATTAAATAATGCTTCGTTTGACTCGTTAGTAGCTTATTGTAAGTGATAAGGTAGTTCTTTTTATCCCAAACAAATGTTTACATAATGTTTTCATCGTAAATATTGTTTTTCAACTTCGATGTTTACAAACTTTTTATTTATTTTAGTAAGTTGTTTATTGATATTTTTTAAATAACAAATTATTTGAAAAATAATTATGTCAATGACAAAATATGATAATACATAATTCCTTACAATTATTTTGTTTAAAACAAAAAAAAAACTCAGTGATAGAAATAGTAGTTTGTGAAGATTTGCATTATAATTTCTTTATTAAAAGGATTTTTCTAGTTATAATTTATATTTCATTTTGTTGTTTAGAATTTTGTGTTTTATGATATTGAAATTAATCTAACAAAGGAGATAATAGAATCATCGATCTCATTGTTTGTTTGATACATAATTTTCTCTACGTTTAGATGTGTATTGCAATATTCAATGGGTAGTTGAACTCTCTTGTCTTGATGTTAGATGTAATCAATTTTTATTTTCTATACTCCTACTTATTGGGAACTTATCTATGTTTTCATTTAATAGTTTGTGGTTTGATTTGTGTTTATGACTTAGATGACTTAAGCACTCATCTTATTTCACTATTTTGGATTGAGCTAGAAAATTGTTCTCAAATTTTATCTAATTAAATCATCACACTCTTGCTAGAGGCTCTCACAAGATCTAAAGGATGTATTGGGTGGGAAAGTCTTGCACGGTAAAGGAAGAGTTTATTCTGCCAAGAGTAGAGGAATCACACTAGGGATTGAAATCCTTAAGTTCTAGTGATTTAGGAATGAACCTAGATTTACAAGAGCACTTTTAGGACATTGAATGCTTTTCATATTAAATAAACAAGATAATAGATTAAGTGGAGTGGAAGCTATGATTGGATTTCATCTCATCTTTTTCTAGAAAAAAAAATGAGATGAAATCTAATCATAGCATCCACTTCACTTAATCTATATAATATATACTATTATTTATATTTATGTGTACTCTTTATCAAAATCCATAAAATCCAAAAGTTAACTACCAATATACTTGTTAAATCCTTTTGGATACGACACTTGTTGTTACTACTACGCACCAATATACTTGTTGGAAAAATGTCATCACCTTAATATCATATTGACTCCTTATGTTTTCCTTAGTAGTTTATTGAGAAAAAGGCTTTGGTTTGGTTCCTTCATATAATTCAAAGTGAGAATAGGAACAAAAGGAGCATTTATAATAGCATCACATATACCTCTCTCAATAAACTCCAAAAAGATTTGCATCTTAACTTTCCAAAAAGGATAATTTTCACCAGTAAAAAGAGTAGGTCTATTAATAGACGTGACTTCTACAAAAGTTTGATTTTGTCTGACCATTTTCGAAATATTTGAATGACTATTAAAGCAAGCTTTAATACCAATTGTTAGAATCATGCAATAAAATAATCATGTATGGACAAAACTAATAGGGGAATGAATTAGTTTATTAATAAAAAAATGCACTTTTTAAAATTTCCCCTTTTTAAAATATAACTTCTCACTAAAAAATTATTCCTTTATGATAATAGTAGATAAATAATGTAAGGAAAGCAAAATTTGCACAAGTAATTTTATACTAGTTCGAATAAAAATACTCTATGTTCAATTGTTAATCTCTCGAAAGAAGGATTAACTAAACACTAAAAAAACAAAAATTTACAATCATAGTCTTTTGAGAAAAAACTATATTTCATTTGGATAATCGATTATCACAAAATTTTTTATGAAAAAAAATAAAATTTAGTATTATGTTGTTTGGGTTCGACCTTTTGACTATTGACGTGCTAATTTAAATAAAATATACATATTACAAGACTTTAACATCTAAACTCTTGATGTATCTCTTTAATCCAAACATTTTTTTAAGTCTTCAACACTTCTCCATAAGTTATCATCGTCAAAACTCTTTAATAAAGTAAGACGTTCATCTTCTTCTTTTGTCAACAGAACTAACAAAATAAATTGTAATTTTAATTCATTATATTGACAAATTGAATTTTATATAATTGTCTTATTTTAAAATTAATTCACATGAAATCAAAATTATTTTTTCTAAAATCATATAACTTATTGAAAGAATCGAAACTTTGTTGGAATTTTTTTTTAGGCTTTATGTGTTCGATTGTGTAATCACTAGCTTGATTTGAACACATGGAGATTTAGCTAAGTTTTTCTTTATTGATGTGTTGATTTAGTTCTAGGTGACATTGTTTCTATCTCTCAATTAAATTTTAGCGTTTAGATGGTTCTTGAGTAGATTTTCCAAGTAGTAGTAATACGTATTACTAGGAGAGTTAGACTTGAATATTTGGTTTTTTTAGTTGTTTTCTTTTACTTTACTATTTTTGTTGTGTTTTGTACAAACTTTAAAATTACAGCGTGATCTTAATTGGTGTGGTTGAATAACTAGATATCACTCTTATATAAAGTGAACCAATATATAGATATGTTGTTTCAATCTTTTTTCTCTTTACTTATCCTTTGGGTTTTTTATTTTTTTATATTTCTTTGTGTGTATTAATTTGAAGTAAATTAATTCTAAAATTTAAATATTTAATAATATTCTCATTCTAAGTACTTTTGTAAAAATTTGTGATAAGTCAACTCATCTCTCTCGAACCACGTTTATGAAACTAACATTTCTTATATCTTTTGCCTTTTTTTGTTTTTAATAAATGAATAAATAATATTAAAATAAAAAGATAATAATCTTAATAGAAGAAAGATAGTTTTGTTAACAATATTTAAATATTAAAAGTTGTTAAAAGATAATACTAAATTAGTAATTAAAAGATGATGAATTAGTTCATTGAAATCTTTTTAGCTATTAAGAAATTCTTTAATAAATCTTTCTTCAAACACTTAATAAGATGTATATTTTCTTCAAAGACAGATAAGATATCGTGTATAGATTAGTCAACATTATTATCTTTTAGACTAGTTTCAATCTCTCTCATTCTATATCGTGTATAAATTAATCAACATTAGAATTGTTGTTTATACTATTTAAAAATGTTTATATCAGAACACAACTGTCGTTTGAAACATGCAATCACAATTCTAAATAATACAATTAACAACCTCTTGAATTACCCTCAAGAGATATTACAAACATTTTTCTGAAAACCTATTGTAAACATATCAATACAAGGTGAAATAAAAATAAACAAAAGAACCAAGATATATATGATTTGTCTATGAAGGATATTAAGGATTGAATTGGTCAATACTTAGAAAAATATTGAGTAAAAAATCCTCTAAAATGGTTTTTGACGAATTCTTATAAAATGATGTTCTTGGAACTTTTCTTAACAATGTTCAAGATTGTACTATATGAAGTCGAGATGACCTCAGCCACCATAAATCAAAATGGTATAGGAGAATTAAGATGTCAAATACATTCCACCCATGAGATCTAAAATGATTAGCCGAGTACATTAATAAATGATATTACATTGATCGTACACATTAATTAAACAAATTAAGCAATAATCACCCATTTATGTAATATGTAACATCCCAATATCTCAAACTTGATAATTCATAACTGATATATGTTTATACATGTTTTAAGCTTAAATTTCAACTACAAAATTATAACTTGAGTTCTTCTATCTCTCCCTTCCTTGGCACTGAGTCAGACGACATTCCTTCATCTGCTCCCGTATAACGAATTATACGATCATCGCACATACCCAAACACAAACACAAACAAGTAGGGTGAGCTAACATGCAACCAATCATTTATGAAACATGCATATTTACTTTGATGCACTCAACAAACCTCATATAATAATTATGTCAGACACACTCATACCATCATACAACAATCGAATCTTAGATACTCGTCCATTACTTTGATACACTCGATAGACACTCCTTCCACAATACCCAATAGAAACTCATTCCACAATACCCAATAGACACTTATCCCGATGATATGTTGATGAGCGATCAACGGGAGGTTCCGCACTTGTGATGCCTTCTTAGTCCTCAACACTATGTCCAAAACCGGCACATAGACCAGGACCTCCTGCCCTCCATACCATCCACAAGGTTAGTCCTCAACACTATGTCCTAAACCGGCACATAGACCAGGACCCCCTGCCCCTCTCACCACATAATTCATCCTTCTCTACTTGAGACTGGATGATTATTAGAGTATTAAGATAACCTCCAACTTCATGATCCTCAACATCAACATATACACACATACCATGGCATTACAGTATCTCTCCGCGAGACTCATACCATGCTCACATTCCTCAACTCATATTATACCCTTACGAAATCTCCTCATAATACTCATATCATGTTCAGATGCATAAATTCAAATCCAATATAATAAATTACAATCATCATAGAAATCATACAAAATGAATATATCACAAAATAAATTAACAATACTAAAATATCACCATAAATGGTCACCGGAGAAAAATCAAATGTTTGATGAATCAAACTCACCATAAACGCCAGTACATATGACTAGTCACAACTTACTGCATTGGACAAGGGCTGCTATATGATCAGGGATGTACAAACTCCGGTTTTTAAGATTCCTCTATCCTACCATCACAATTATAATTCATAATTTCGTATCTACCACAATAACATGAATTCATCAGACATTTTCATTCCAACGAGATTTATTGCACAATAGTTTAACAATACTCAATTTGTACAACAAGATTTAAGTTAAAAACATATCGAGTAGACTTTCAGGAAAGAGAGGTGTGTCACAATGGACAACTTAAGTACCAAGTCTTTCCTTAGCCAAAGTGTTCCTCAACTAGTTTTTAACAAATTTCTTATTTACAGATTCAAAACAACAACATATAATATTAACACCGAAATTCAATATAGATAGGTATACAGTAAGCATTAATAGTATTCACACAGAATTTCAAGACATGAATAGTAATAAAACAATACTAAATTATAATATAAAAGTTTAGAAAGGTTACCTCCCCTACCTCTATTCCAGACTTCTCTTGCTCCGAATTTGTTTTCCCCGAAAACCCTCCAGAGGCTCTACTCTTCTTGCAACTAAAAATTTCTTCCTACTCTTTCTTCTCTATTTCTCAAGGTTTCTCACTTGATTCTTGCTCTCTTTGTGCAAAATAGCCTCCCCCTCATGGCTATTTATAGTCCAAAAATTTTACTATTCATCAATTATTTTAATATTATTTATTATTTTAATATTATTTTATTATATTAATTTCTTAATCACCACTTACATAATGGATTCATAATGGATTCCTCAATAATGCTTTCAAATCTGAATGCTTTCTCCATTATCAATATTTTAAATTTTATTTTACTTTTTCATTTTTATTTTTTTTTTACAAAAAGGTAGAAAAGAGTTTGAACCCATCACCAAACTTTTCTACCAATTAAGCTACCAAAATTTCTTATTTAACTTTCCACATTTTATCTTATTAACTTATTATATTTTTCATTCACAAAGAAATTTATTACTACTAATAATAAAATTGTTACTATTAAGGTAAATATTTTTCATGGGTGTTATTGTGCTAATAAAGATCCATCATGTGAAAGTTTATTCAAAGCCCATAAATAGATTGACATTTCACAAGTTGGGTAACTTTTATTATAGCATTAATTACCCAACAATACACATACACTTATTTGAGCATTAGAGAACTTTTTATACGTAACCCCCTGTATAACTCAGGTTCTAGGCATTGCTCAGTAAATTGCTGAATAATTTTGGTGATTGACAAACATAATTAAAGAACTATCTTGGTCTAATGTAAGTATGGTGAACATTTCAATGAGTATGAGTATTTTAAAATATTTCTTATGTAAAAACAATCTTGAAAATTGTTTGTAAAGTCATTTCAATTTTGACTTAATCAATTGTGTTAAGTGGTAATCAATAGTTTTGTGTTTAGAAATATAATTAAAAACAATTTACTCAATTAATGTTTATAATAAATATACGATAATCTACTAAATGCACAACAAATAAACTTTTATAAAAAAGAATAAGTCAATATGTAAACAATTATTTAGAAAGATAGTTTATTAGTTGAGAAAACACAATTTTGAAATATATTATGTTAATAAAAGAATAATTTAATAATAATAATGATAATTGATTATCATTTTGATTATCATTCATTATTAAATAATATATTCCATTAAAATATTTTTGAAACACTTTTGTGAACACCTTTTTTACAAATCACTAGTTGTTCAAGTTTTGGTTTATCAAACTTAAATTCATACTTTTCCTATATGCAATACATACATACAATTAATAAATGTAATTCTAATGTATAATAAAAGATCCTTAATGTCATCAAGGCTTATCATCAAAGTTAAGACTTCAACTCAGTTCATCATTTCTTCCTGTTTTCAACAATCTCTATTTTTTTCTTATTACATACTCATCATAAAAATATTTTTAAGACTTCAACTTGCTTGAGCATTTTTTTCTATTTTTAACAAACTCTTTTTTTTTATCATAATAGACTCATCCTATAAACCTCTTCAAGGCTTCAACTTGATTAAGCATATCTCCCTATTTTCAATAATCTCTCTATTCACTAGTGCAACGAAGGGTTATTGCTTCGGTTGTTTTGGGTTTATGATCGCGGTTCCTGAACCGAGGTATATACAGGCGAGGCAAAAAGGGGTAATCTTTTTGCCTCGATTCAGAACCGAGGCAATATTTGTGAGTTTTTTGCCTGGGTTGGTTTCGAACCGAGGCGGTAGATGCCTTTTTTTATTTTTATTTTTTTCAGAAAATGGGGACTTTTGCTTTTCAAAATATTTTCCTTTTCTTTTTTATTTGGGACAACAGAGGCGGCGACGAAACAGCTAAAGGCGGCAATGAACGGCTGAAGGCGACGATGTACGACTAAAGGCGATGATGAACGACCAAAGATGGTGACGAACAACCGGTGCCGACGACGTACAGCCAAAGGCGACAACGAACAACGTAGTTTGCGTGAGAGAAGTAGAGACAGTGGCGACGATCGGTGGTGGAGGCAGTGGCAACGACCAACGGTGGAGGCAGCAACGACGGAGCGAGTTGAGGATGGTGAGTCTGAGGTTAAGTTTGTTTGGTGGGAGTTGAGGATGGTGGTGGTGAGAAGGTTGTGGAAGGGGAGAATGAAAGGGGAGAATGAAAGGTCTGAAATTTAAAAATCGAAGAAGTTATTACCTCGGTTAAGTAGACAATCGAGGTAATAAGACTCTACTGCCTCGGTTCTAAAGACAACCGATGCCTAAACCTATCATAAAAAATTCAAAAAAAATTATAAATGGCAAAAAGAAAAACTATAGGCATCGGTTCGCGGTTAAACCGAGGCATAAAGGCCTTATGACATCGGTTCAAATGGAACCGAGGCACTAAAAGTTAACAAAAGTGATTTGAAACGTTCAGATACATAAGTTGTCAGCTTTTGGCAGGACATACTGCCTCGGTTCTGCACAGAACCGAGGCAGTAAGCCTATTTTGAAAAAGCTGGCAGGTGAAAAAGCTAATTTACAGAAGGAAAGCAGAGTTTTTTGCCTCGGTTGGTCAGAGAACCGAGGCAGTATACCCTTTAGGCATCGGTTCTAATTGAACCGCGACATATAGTTTCGCAAAAATTACGAAATTGCCACCGTGTTTTGATATGCTTCGGTTTTTTTGAAACCGAAGCGTAATGTGCGAGTTAAAAACCTCTTTTTTTACTAGTGATTTTTTTAGTCCTATTTTTTCCCTTTCTTTTAGTCTAATTAATGTTGTTTGATTAAAATTCTACTATCATAAAAAATGCACATATCTTCTTCTTTGGACATTATAAATAAAAGATGACATAGAAAAAGGAAAATTTGGATTTCATTAACATTCAAAAAGCTATTATAACCATGATTTAATATAAAAGCATAAAAATAGTATAAACAAAAACTTTCATTAAAGCAACATATAAATAAATAAAAAAAAACAAAGAAACTTATTCAATAAAAAAGACATGCATTTTTCTTCATTTTTAGCTATTAACAAATTATTTTTAAAATATTTTGTTAAACATTTGATAAGATGGTAGATTTTTCATAAAGAAGCAGGAAAGATGGGTGAGGGTAAAGATATTCCACAATCCCTTTTAAACTTGTTTGAATATCTCAATTCTACATTCAATATAAATCACTCAACCTTACCATAATTATTTAGTATTTACTAATGTTTAAATTACAACTACAACACTATTGTGAAATACCTTTTAAACTTGTAAAATCCTATTATAAACACACAAATACAAGGTGAAATAAAATCAACAAAAGAAACAACAAATATATCATTTGTCTATGATAGATACTAGGGATTGAATAAGTTAAGACTTCACCAAAATTGTTGAGTAGACAACTTTTTGAAGTATTTTCTTAATGATTCTCATAAAATGGTTATGTTTGTTAAGACCTTTCGGTTTTGACTTAATTAATTATGCTAAGTGATAATTCATTATTGTGTTTTTAGTTGCTTTTGGAAATACAATTTGAAAAAATCTAATTGATTAACACTTCTCCTAATTGGTTATTTACATAAGCATAACAAAATAATTTATAAAAGATAATCAATTATGTTAAATGATAACTAATTAAACATGCAACCAACAACATTTTAGAAAATAGAACAAATAAATATTCCATGGATTATTTAGAAAGAAAATTGATTATTTGTAATGATTTTAAAGTATATTATTTTGACCGAAAAATAATTGATTAATATTAATGATAAATCTATTGTTACCTTGATAATTGATTATTACACAGTATAATCAATTAAAATGCTCTTAAAATATTTTGTAAAAACTTTTAAAACATTTTTGGCAAATCACTTGAGGTTGTATAAGTTTTGCTTTATTAAACTTAAATTCATGCTCATATGCAACATAATTAAAAAATATAATTCTAACCCATAATATAAGATTTGTAGTGTCATTAAGGCTTATGATCAAATCATCTTTAAGATTTCAACTTATTTGAACATCTCCCTTTTTTTCACCCAAAACTAAATAACAAAACATTTATTATGAAATACCAAATATTAGAAAGACGGATCATTTTCGACAAGTTGTACTAAATGATTAGAAATATAAAAAATATAATCACAATCATAAGAGAAAATTTTGTCAACGTAATTATAAATTAAATTATAAAAATCAAAAGTTTTACTTAATAGCCTAAAGGAATTTAGCTCTTTATTACATACAAACAAGCACAAAAAAAAAACACATAACACTATTCTACCTATATAATTTAAAAATCTAATCTCAAATGGGTAAGATTCTTTTTGTGATTTATCTCACAAGGTTATATTTTATAAATAAAAATAAAGAATTTAAAAAAAAAGTAATGACAATATAAAGTTAATAAAAGACTCAATTTTAATTAGACCCAATCAAAATGTAGATATAACCAATTATTGGTGTAATTTCTTCAGCAACCAATTTGTTAATTTAAAACTTTATCCATGAATGAGTTTGAACAACGCCCTGCATCACAAATGACAAGTAAAAGTCGTCAACAAACACATATACAAAATCAGAGAACACCATTTTTCAAATTGAAAACATCAATAGATTTATTATGAGTACTTCTATTTATATATTATCTGTTCAGGGCATCTGTAAACAATACCAAATGCATTTTGATTAAAAGCACCCTTTTCACGTTTATATGCACCATTTGACTTCAATGTAGTTAATTTGAATTGGAATATCATTTTCAGCTATTGGATTTAGGCTTCAAACTAAATATATAAACAATTTACGTGAATAAATATTAATGATATGATGTCATTACAGGAAAATTTATTGAATTATTAGGATCCGTAATCAATATGTCTACATTATAAAGAGTCTATAACAATCCTATATTTAAACCTTCATCCCACATAAGGCTTATTGATTTACTTAACACACATTAAACTTATTATATACTTTAGAGTGAATTTTTTAAGTCAATTTTTGTCATGTTCTCTTAATTTACATCACTAAGTTGTTGTCATACTCCTACCTTGTATTTAGATAAGGTATTTAAGAAGGTAATTTATTTTTTCAAAGAATTTGAAATAATTTATGAAAAAAATACGTTTTTTGGATAAATAATTCTAAAAGAAATTGAAATTCTATAATTTTATAAAGTAATCAAATTACTTAAAATTAAATAGTTCCAAATTTCACTTAAAAAAAAGTAAGAATTCAAAATTTTCATATTTTGATATTTATAGTATTTGTAGTTTGGTCAGCTTAGGTTCGAGTCAATTCAACTTGACTTTGCTTAGATAAACTTGTTTTGACTTTACTTGAGATTGTCCCAACTTAGTTTGACATATCCATGTTTCATCATTCCGTCTCAACTTAAACAAAAATGACATGATTTTTCGTAGCCTCACCTGGGTTGAACTCAACTTGAATTGTCCCAAACTTAACTTGATCAATTTTGACTCAACATAGGCTTGGCCCAAGTAGTCTCAACATGATCTTACCTCGACTTAGCTTGACCTGGGTTCAGGTCAACTCAACTTAACATGAGTTCGAGTTGACTCATATCTACTTGGACCTAGGTCAACTCAACCTAACAGGGGCTCAACTTGACTTGAATACTTGAACTTAATCAAGCTAGGTCCAACTTGATATTGTTCAAACTAGGACCCACCCAAACCTAGCCCAACTTGACTGAATGTGGGTTAGCCCCGATTCAGATGGATGTGAACCCACCCCGACTCAAGTTAACTTAGGCCCACATCGACTCAACTTAATTTGGATATGAGTTGACTTGGCTTGACTAAGCTTGCTTGGGTGGACTTGACTTGACCTAGGATCAAGCAAACTCGACTTGACTTAGTCTTGATTGGGTTAGGTTGGACTTTGTTTTGATTGGAATATGATTGACTTGGGCCTAGCCAAACTTGACTAAATGTGGGTCAACCCCAACTTGAATGAATGTAGACTCGTCCTAACTCGAGTGAATGTGGCATGCCTCAACTTGACTCAACCTCAACTCATATACACCTGAATTTGAACCGACTCAACTCATTTATGTTGGATTGACTCACCTTGACCTAAGTCCAAACAAACTTTGTTCAACCTTAATACAACTCAACTCAACATAGACCTAAACCAACTCAACTTAACTTGGATATAAGCCAACTCAACACAATCAGAATATGAGTCTACTTGGTCAAACTAGACCTACATTAAATTAAGTCAACCTGAGTTCATATCAACTTGGCTTGACTCTTAATTAAATTGATTTGGTTTAACTTTACATAAGCCTAACATAATGTTATCTTACTTGAATCGATCTAACATTTAATAATTTGAAAATAATTTTGTTTGAAGTAAATTGAGAAAATTTTATAAATATAAAATAAAATATTGAAAAACTTGATAAACTTGATAAAGAAATATATAACATACATGAATATCAACATGAATATTATTTAATTTTTAACAATTATTTAATATTTAAATAATTTTTTCAATTTATAGTAAACTAAATACTTTAACCAAACAATAAAATTAAAATTCACTAAATTTAAATAACACTATCCAAAATAAACATTTAAAATGAGATTAATTCAATTTTAATATACATATATAAATGCCTTAAAATTATAAAATTATCCGTCCAAAATTGAATTGAATTAAAAATGTTTCCTATATAAGGTCTTCTCATATGCACTCACATTAAATTAAAAGGGCTTTTTGTGACTTAAAATGCATTACTTGTATTCACTCTTCGATGTCCTCTTTTGACTATTACTTCTTCTTAGATCATCATTAGTTTCTTGAAAGTGTAAACAATAATCTACTGAATTCATGTTCTTAAGCTATTGGTGAAGCTTAATAGACAATTTTATTTAGAGTTTTATATTTATCATTTTAGTCCTCTTTTTAACAGACCAATCATGCATGTCATGAATAATATTATCTTATGAACAAATTGAATATATTAAAATTAATTGTCCATAAAAAAGTTATTTCCCACCTTCTTCATTCACAAACAGCTAATATTCTTAGAAATTGTATGTCTCCCAAAGTGGTTCAAAATTATCATTCTAAACTTGACATGCCTCATAATTCACATGCAAGCCAGCTTGCGTTTATGTTGGCACAAACGTGCAATATTTTTTTTTTCTTTATTCTCAAGATCTATAATAATTTCTTTTGTTGTTTGTTCTTTCTTTCTTGATATTGTTAATATAAAAGAATATGATTTAGAAAATATGACTATGACCCTTGAAGAAAAAAAAAATAATGATCAATCATTCTAATCGTACATAGGTCAACAATCACGTTATCAAGCAAATGCCAAAAATCTACATGGATTATTTTAATTAAATATTATTCACCAAATATTTTTCTTTATTATTAAAAGTTAGATAAGATATATGGGAAAAATTAATATCAAAATATTATAATTGAATTTATAATAAAAAAGTCAATTAAAATTATGGTTTAATACCTCTTTTGGTCCCTCGAAAGGAGGCAAATGTTCAATTGCGTCCTACGTTTTTTTTGAAGTTCAATGTGTTCCCGACTTATGAAAAAAATTGCAATTAAGTCCTTTTTGGTAACGGCGTTCATTTTTTAGCGGGCCAGCTAACAGGGTGGACTGAAGTTTGCAACGTGTCTGGGGAAGGTTAATACGTGGCTGTGTGAGGGTAATACGTGGTTGTGTAAGGGTAAACGTGTGTATATTATTGTGGTTAATAAATCAGAGGTTAGGGTTTGGGTTGCAGAGAAATTACGATTTGGGGATTTATCATTGTGGAGGAAGTGTCTTGAAATAAGGGTGTTCTTGAAGCTGAAATCTGCACAGTGAATTGGAAACCGCAAATCAGGTTAGGGTTTATGTTTGATAATTTTATGAAATGTAGTTGTTGTATATGTTATCACTGTCGTCGCTTTATTGGGGGTTTAAGTAGGGGTGAAAAGTTGTCTTCTTTTGATGGTTGATAGTGGTCCCATAGATATTAGTTTAACTAAAATTAGTGGTCCCCGTTTGCATTTGCAGGGTTCGGGTAGGGATGTGTAATGACATGTTTCAGGTTGTGGTCCATCACAGTGAGACCTTGATCAAAGAAGTCCCCTTTAAGTATATGGGCGTGGAGATAGTTTATTGGGACGTAGATCCCGATAAATGGTGTTATTTTGGAGTATTAGGTTCACTTAAAGATCTGGGTTACATGGAAGTAAAAGAATTATATTACAATACCCAACATGTTTTACATAAGCTTGATGATGATAAAGGAGCTATGAACATGATGAAGGTGGCTAATTATTTGGGGAAAGTGAACCTCTATGTTGTGCATGGGGTGGACGAACCAGCTATTGTAGGAAATGATGAGAATGAGATTTTGTACCTATGTGAAGGTCCTGCAGAGAGTGGTGAGGGTAGTGGCGTTGGAGGAGAAGCACATGTTCAGGGTGATGATGACAGAATTGGGGACGTAGTGGAGGGTGTAGTGGAGGTTGAGAATGATGATGCAGTGGATGTTGAGAATGAAGATGTTTGGGAGGATGACAAGGAGGATGTTGAGAATGAAGATGTTGAGGTTGCAGTGGAGGTTCAAAATGAGGATAGAGTTGAGTTTGAAAGTGAAGAAGTAGTGGAAGTGGATAATGTGGATGAAGTTGAGGTTGAAAGTGATGAATTAGTGGAAGTGGACATTGAGGATGGAGGGGAGGTTGAAAGTGAAGAAGAATTGGAAGTGGACATTGAGGATGAAGGGGAGGTTGAAAGTGAAGAAGAATTGGAAGTGGACATTGAGGATGGATGGGAGGTTCATAGTGAAGAATAATTGGAAGTGGACATTGAAGATGGATGGGAGGTTCATAGTGAAGAAGAATTGGAAGTGGAAGTGGACAGTGATGATGAACCAGGAATGGATGATCTGAGTGGTGATGAATACGTGGATGCAGACAATCATCAAGAAACCCAACAACAATGTAGGGGTTTGTCAGACGATGATTGGGAGTCTGATATGCTTGTAACTCCTGAAAACAGTACAAGTGAGGAGGATGACAACGAGGATAGAGTATCTGTGGGTCGTTTCTCAAAATATGCAAAACAGTGGTAGATTACAAGTGGGAAGTGGGCACCATTTTTAGTGGGAAGGAAGACTTTAAGGATGCTATTAGAAGGTATGCTGTTCATGCTGGGAGGGATCTAAAATTTGTCAAGAATGATAACCGTAGGGTGAGAGTGAGGTGCATGGGTGCCCAAGGTAAGTGCCCATGGGTAGCTTACTGCGGGTACTTGCCATCACGCAAAATTTGGCAATTAAGGAAGATAATTGATACTCACGGTTGTAGTAGGCAACTTAACATCAAACTAATGAATGCTAAGTGGTTGAGTCAGGAAATAGATAGGTCTTTAGTTGACAATCCTAATTTAAGGGTGAATGATATTCGTACTAAAGCATTAAGAAAATGGAATTCAAATGTGTCAATATCCAAGGCACGGAGGGCAAAGTTAATTGCCACAAGACAGGTTGAAGGAGATTTCAAAGAACAGTATAAAAGGATATACGACTATGGACATGAGCTGTTGAGGTGTAACCCAGGTTCAACAGTGCAGATTAAAGTTGAGTCTCATAATGGTGACCCAATCTTCCAAAGAATGTATGTTTGTCTCAAAGCTTGTAAAGATAGTTTCATAAGTTGTAGGCCCATTATATGTTTAAACAGATGTTTTTTGAAAGGTTATTACAAGGGGGAGCTGCTCACTGCTGTTGGTAGGGACCCAAACGATCAAATGCTACCCCTTGCCTATGCAGTAGTAGAAGTGGAGAACAAAGACATCTGGACATGGTTTTTGCAATTATTAATTCAAGACCTCGGGGGTAGTCAAGTATGTGGTGGGTGCACGTGGTGGGTGCACGTGGATGTCAGACCAGTAGAAGGTAAATATACTACTTATATTCAATTTTAGTTAATGCTTTGTTAAAGGATCTTGTTTTATGATTAAATTTAATTGTGCAGGGGTTGGTCCCAACTATCCAGGAGCTTCTGCCTGGGACAAAACAAAGATTCTGTCTCAGGCACCTGTATGCAAACTTTAGGAAAAGGTTTGGTGGTCAAATATTAAAAAATCTGATGTGGAGAGTTGCCACAAGCACATATCCCCAGGCTTGGGAGAGAGAGATGCTGAAAATTAAAGAAGTCAATATTGAAGCATATAAATACCTCATAGGCATTCCCCCGAGGTAACCCAGTAGCCATTACATACAATTTAGTGTCCCTGATGCATGATAACCCAACTGAGAAATGTTTTGTGCAACAGGTTTTGGTCAAGATCTCGCTTCACAAGTCAAGCAATGATTGATACACTAGATAACAACATCAGTGAAGCTTTCAACAGTGTTCTTGTTCATGCAAGAGGAAAACCAATTATCACCATGATGGAGGATATCAGAGTTTATCTCATGAAAAGGTGGGCCACGAATAGAACCAAGGTGGCATCTATGGACTTCACAATATGCCCAAAGATAAAGAAGAGACTTCAGAAGGAATGTAATCTGTCAAGATTTTGGGTGCCAAGGTAATATTATCAATTTATTTTATATACATGTTGTTATTTATCTACATTGTTGATGTTCTTCATTTCTTTCAGCTGGTTTGCACGAAAGATTTTTGAGGTTAGGCATACTTCATCAGTTGGGAACAAGTTCACACTGGACCTGGACACAAAGGAGTGTAGCTGCAGAAAGTGGATGATCAGTGCCATCCCATGCTGTCATGCAATTGTAGCAATGAACTACTCCAACGTTGATCCAGAGAATTTTATCCCCACTTTGTTCACAAGATCCACCTATGAAGAGGTGTATGCGTCCATAATTTTTCCACTCAATGGCCACCTACTATGGGAAACCACAAATTTCAATGATGTACTACCACCAGTGATGAGGAAGATGCCTGGGAGGCCAAAGAAAAAAAGGAGGTTGGAAGCATGGGAGCTAACTAAGGATGACACTCAAATGCGTGTTGGTGGGCATAGGAAAAAATGTAGTATTTGTCGTCAGAGGGGGCACAATAAGAATAACTGCCCTTTAAAGCCCTAGCCAGCAGAAACAACACAACCATCACAGCCACCTCCAAGTTCCCCGACCCCTCAACCATCACAGTCACCAAGTCCACAATCATCCCGTCCAACAAAATGCAAAGTCAGAAGAAAAGATACTTAGATGAATTGGTTTATTACATAGTTAACTTACATGGTGGTCTAATATGTATTGTTTGTTAGATGAACTGGGGGTATTATGTAATGTATATTAGTGAACTGATGTCTTTATGTCTTTCTTTTATGTGTGGTAATGAATGAAAGTGGTTTGATGATGTTTTGGTCAAAACTTGTACTTAAATTTCTTATTTTTTCAGAAACTGGTAATATGTGCCATTAGTCATCATCATATGCATTATTGGGTTGACATATGTGAACATTTTTAAAGCAAATGGGGGACTGATTTCAACATTTTTAAACCATAAGGGGGACTGATTTCAACATTCTTCACTGAAATTAACTCATTAAAATAGTCAATGGAACGTAATACATTGAATTGCATAATTGATCTTACACCTTTCACAACACAGGATGTTACAATCTAACTAAATCAACCTAAACAAAACCTGAACATGACAAGGTCCACCACAATACACACACACAAAGCTACAACTAAAAACTTCACCATTTTCTGCAAATCCTTCACTGCATTTTCCAGCTGACTTATCCTCCTCACCATTGTGCAATCTTTTTCATCAACGTTCTCTTCAAGACACCACTTGAAAAAGTTACACAAGCTGCCAATTGAAGATCCACCCTGTTATTCACCAAGTTAGGGAATCTATCAAGAAATGCATCAAGTCAAAAAAACATTAACTCAAAAGGGTATAATTCAAACCTTGTAATGTGGACAACCCCAAAAACTTCTCCCAGCATTCTTCGTAGTTCTCGCCACTTTGGTTACAGCAATATCACCACAATAACAAGTAGGGATTATCCCACCTCCTCTCACACCACAACCATGGGACGACCGAGAAAATCCTTTGCCCCAACTTTTCGAACACGACAAACACCCTTCGGAAGAAGCCATTCGTATCTCAAAGACCAATTGGGAGGAACTCAAACCCTAACCTCTGATTTATTAACCACTGCCACGTAATTTATAATAATATACACACGTTTACCCTCACACAGCCATGTATTAACCTTCCCCAGACACGTTGCAAACTTCAGTCCACCCTGTTAACTGGCCCGTTAAAAAATTAACGCTGTTACCAAAAAGGAGTTAATTGCACATTTTTTTCATAAGTCCGGAACACATTGAACTTTAAAAAAAACGTAGGACGCAATTGAACATTTGTCCCCTTTCGAAGACCAAAAGAGATATTAAACCTAAAATTACAAACACATTATAAATTTTGTAATATTAAAAAAACTACTTCTTGATAAACTAACCAATCTATACGAGTGAATAAAATTAAAAAAGTTAGCTAATAAAATTATTAGACACGTTATATTTTTTTGCAAAACCTTTTTACTTTCGCTTCTAATTTTTAAGTGATTTTTTAAGAGAAAATACAAAGGCAGATGTAGTGTTATATTGGATTTGATATTTATTTTTAAAAGTCTACTTAAATTATATCAAATTTCATATAAGTCAAATCAACATTTAGTGGTTTATTAAAAACAGTGAAACTATTAAGCATTCACAGAGCAAAAAAGTTATCAAATTAAATAAAAACAAATAAAATATTTCTAAATGTGGGAAATTGAACCACAATGAAATTTCGGAGATATGCACGTGATCAAATGATGGACGGGCTGAAGAAAAAGTTTTAAGCCAGGAGCATTTTTTTTTTTATCCTAATAAAAAAATAACTGGAAATTTTAACCATTCAATAAATAAACATTTAAAAATAACTTTTATTTCATATGCAATTTTAGTCCTTTTATAAAGTTTTAATTATAGGATCTTTTATTGATATGTTCATGCAATTACTAATGAAACTAATATATACAAAATATGTGGCAACCTAACATATTTATTGCAAGTTTATCAATAAACTTTAGCAATGGACCACCTATTATTGTGACTAACAACTCTAACTATTAAATGATATATTAATAATCAAATAATTAAAATTACTTAATTTTGAGAAACTGAATTATTAAATGTGTTTATAAATATTAAAATTACACACTTACAAATAGGGAATACAAACGAATTTAAGTATAAATTAAAATTGGCAATACTTAAATTACTTGCAATTGAGTATTTTTTTTTTACTTTTTAAGATTTTACTTATTTAAAATAGTTAAATATTTAATATTTCAATTTCCTTAGATAAAGTAATTGAATCATTTTAGTGCATATTTTTTAATTTAAAATATTGATACCACTACTATATAATTATTAATTTTAAAATTAAATATTTTTAAATATTTAGCAATTCTAAAACCTATATATTTAATAATTAAAAAACATTAAGTATTTTTAATTAGTGTAATTTTTAAGAAAAAAAATCTAAATAATGTGTGGAACTCAATTAACAATGTGCTCTAAGGGTGAAAAAATTATTACAGTAGGGATTAAGAGTTGTGAATAATGTGGACCCATATGAAAAGGAATTAAAAATTCATTAACTTTTAAGGATAATTTGAATCTGTACTATTTTGAATTGTTAAAATATTTGATAAAAGTTTCAAATTTCAATTAATTTTTTAAACGTCTTATCAAACAATTTGTTCTATCCTAGAAAAGTTTAAATTCCTTTAAAAAAATGAACTACCATGTTAAATGCCTTCATCCAAACAAGTACTAAAGAGAAGGTGATTATTGATGGGCAAACATCTCATTATAAAGATATATTGGTAAAGTCTATTGGAGAGAGTTGATGACCAAAAAAGTTATGAGTGTACATATGGAAGAATAATTAGTGTTGATTGTGCTAGGTGAAAAACTCAATTTCATAACCCTATAAATAAAATTTGAGGAAAGTTGAATGAAACATGTTAAGATCAAAATTATTGACTTATATGATATTTTTTACTAAGAGTTTTTCCTAGAAGAAGATTACAAATTTGTCTTATTTGAAGGGGCAATGATTGAAGCTGTCAATTTGACCATGACTTCGGGAATAGCCTTAACCTATTCTTGAAAAAGCCTCCTCTTAAGAAGTCTCTCAAATGGAGGCCAAAAAAAAAACCCCAACTCCAAAGTCTCATCGCAAGGGGGTTAGGGTCAGGGTTAAAGTGAGATTAACTCCACTAAATTTCTTCTAGAAACTAAATTTCAACATTCTCATAGTAACTATTAAAAGTACTAAATTTTATATTCATGTAATTGATTTCTTATTTCAAATTATTAAATAAAACTAATTAATTATAGTTTAATAGAATATTTAATATTCAAAATAACCACTTTTTTAAATAATTAAAAACAATTCCAAACCACACACTTAATTTTATACAACTAAATAGTATTACAAATTTATTTTACTAAAATATTATAAAAATGCTTTATTTTGTTGTCAATTTTAACACAATTATGTCTTATATTGCAAATACCAATTATTAGAAAATTATATATAATTAGTAATATCAAAATAATCCTAAAAAGAGATAATAACATATAAAATTGATTTAGTATTTGCACTGCTTTTACAGTTCTTAAAAAGAATCATTGTTTTGTTTTCTTGACTTCTAAAATATCACTCAATATGTTTTTAACTATTTAAAATTAAAAATAATTCAAAAATTTATTATCTAAAATTTTTGGATCATAAATAGTATTAATATTTTATGTGTAAATTAAACTTATGCTTTATTTTGTTTTTCTGTCTTTGATAATCTTTTCTCAAAATCACCATAAGATATATTATAAAAAGAAAGTTAATTTCTTAAAAATTAATAAAAGAAAATGAAAATTTTAAATAGACCTAAAAGTACTAAAGAATGACAAATGTTATATTGTTTCAATTATTTAACTAACACATTAAATAATTTATTTTTAACTATCAATTAGAACACATAACATAAATGTATGTTTATGTTTATGACATTTAAAATGTAAACATTTTGAGTGAGTAGATTGAATCCTATGGACGAATACAACTGCAGCCTGTACAAGGTTTATGAGTTTTCTCTTTTTACTTATTATTTATGTTATGAGCATGATTTGTTGAGTATAAAATAAAAAAGAAAATCATTTATATTTAATTTCTTTCTCAATAGCTTTCTAAAAAAATAAAGAAGTCTCATTTATTGTAAATTAAGAGCTTTAATTAGAGAAAATCTTCTCTTAAAATTCAATTAGGATAATTTTAGATAGAAAGTTAATTTCTGACTTATAACCTAAAAAAAGCGAAATTAAATATTTAAATTTCAAATTTATAAAATGACCCTTTAATTATATACTTAGAGAATCTAACTCAATAGATATTAAATATTGTCATTTTGCTTTTGCTTCTTCATTCTAGAACTCTCCTCCTATAAAAATTTCAATTTATTTTCTATAATAACTATTTTTGTAACAAATTAGGAGTTAATTATATTTTTTCTTGTATTCAAAATGAACATTTTTTCTAAAAGAAAGGTCCATGGGTTGGCCCTGGCCCACAGGGCTTTTGAAGATATTTTGGTCCTGTGAGCTTTTTCTATGAGGAGCTTTTTGGTTCTGTGGATTTTTCTGGCCCCAACCCACGTGGGTTAGGGCCAAACCATGTAAGGGGAGTCAAATTGACGGGTCTAGCAATGATGATAATTGATTACTTTATGTTAAAAGAAATTGTCAATAAATTATCAAGAAGGAAAAAAAATCGGTAAAAATTATAATAAAATCAAACTTAAGAAAATAAAACTCCCCTTTTAAACTTAAAAAAAGAATCATTAAATCACCTTGTTTTGAGAATTTAAATGTAGTGGAAAGATTTTTTAATCAATTTAATTTTCTCAAAAATCCATCCCAACAATCTAAGATAAATTGATTTCACTAAGATAAACTGTTTTTACTAAGATAATTGTTTTTACTGTACAAACATTATTTCCTTTAATAACATGTTTGTAATGCTTCATGTCTTGTGCATTTTAACTTACACATTAATGCTACATGTCTTGTTTATATGTTATATGATATTTGACCACCATTAGTCTAATTTTAAGTAATCATATGGACTGATAATGAAATATTGTGTTTAATATTTAAGAATTTCCAAAAATACTAAAACATGAACAAACTTTCTCATGTTAGTAAGTTTTTATGGTTGAAAATTTGGCAGGTGTTGGTTAGGTTTAATAACCAAATATCTAATGATTGTATCAATATTGAGAACAAATCTCACTTGTTACTATACTCAAAAATTTATTCTAATGTTATAATTGTAATATCCAAAAAAATATAGTAGAATACCATATTAAAGAGTCATCACAAACATGATATGATAAAATAGTTACAATTATAGTATAAAGTTATATTTACAGTTATCCAAAAACAACTGTAAATTTAAAACTTTATATACAAATTGGATCAACCAAAACTATTTACAAAATTAGACTAAGCCAACTAGACAACAGGATCTTCCCCATCAAGCGTCTGCTCCACCAAGATCTCATCTCCCTCTACTCACACCCACCGGATGATTATTGCAAAGAAGAGGTCACAACAACATACAAAACACAAGCACAAACAACAGGGTAAGCTAGTGTAAATAAAAGAACAATCATCATATTCATCATTTACATTACATACAATCACACATAGTCATTCACCAACACAACACCCTTTATGCATGACACAACATTGACTTTGATTGTTCGGACTTAGAATGATTGTCGAGCTATGGTGGGTTGTGCACTCGTGGTGGCTTCTACTACTTTACAAAGCCATTGCCAATGGGTGTCATCCTACCACACTCACGAGGTTTGTAACACCCAAATATTTTAAAGGGTATTACTGATAGTAGAGACTAAATTAATTTAATATCTCATATAAACAATCAAACTTTATTTCAATTACTCCAAAGTACAATACCAAACATACAAACTTTAAACAATATAGTCTTCACCATTGAAATTTCAACTTATAAGTTTTACACAACATAATCTTCCCAATACAAATTTATTCTTTTTACAAAAATTCCTGAAAGTTTTTCCCCGCATCTCTCTCATCTCTAAGCTTTTTCAACCGCATCTGCAACATTATCTAATCACATATAACATGAGTTATATGATCATAGTACAAACAAATAAGGGTAAGCTAACCATATCATAAAATCATTAAACTTGTAATAAAAATATTATAATCATGTTTTTTTGCAATTGATAAAATATCATTATTCCGATGTCATTAATTCATCATTATCAAAAGCATCTTCCTCATTCCCATAAATCTTACAAGTGTACCATGCTTACTCATGAAGCCTTATGGTCAGACCGCTCTCTGCATGCTTCCTTAAGCCTCACTTATATACTATGTCTTACTTTCTGAAGCCTTATGGTCAGACCCCTCTCTGCCTGCTTCTATAAACCTCAATGTTACTTTGTTCATACCAAACTCTCATGGTATAACTCGATCATACTACTCCCGGTAGTAACATCATTTCATAAGTAATGAATTTCTCATATCCACCCCAACATTTCATAAAACCAACAATTCATACCCTCTTATCCACCTAACTCAATCATGTTCATTCTTTAATCATGAATTCATAATAACCCGTTTTGGTATCAATAAATTAAACATATTGCCAAATATCATGCTTCATATTATAAACTCATTTTGCCCATAACGAGTATAACTCAACATATTTTCACCAAACAAAGATTATGGATCAACAAAAATATATCAACATATCTTAGGAACTACATAATAAAGTCTGGGCTCAATGTAATAACAAATAAAATATATATGAAGTTTTTACCATGATAACGTTATGCATCTACAATTGACTTATTTTATTTTATTTTCATCCTATTAGAGATCTTTCTTTACCCCAATTGGTCACCGGAGAGGACCCAGATGTCTGAACGCATCAAACTCACCTTCGACGCCAGCACATATGACTAGTCACAACTGACTGGACCAGGCCAGGGCTGCTCTATGATCAGGGATGTGCCAACTCAGGTTTTTAAGGTTCCTCTATCCTACCAACAAAGGGAGGCCCTTAATAATTTACAATTTATTTATTTAATTTATCTACCTTGTTCTCTTATGCTCTAAATCTAAAATACCTAATTTTAATATTTTACTTCCTCTCACAACAACCTCAAACAGTATCTGTATATTTAATACCCATATACAAATTATTACAGAACCCTTTCTCCAAACCTTCCAACAAGATCAATTTCAGCCAACAAACTCATTCAATAAATTCATCACAATAAACATCCATAATAGAATTCATACAAGATAATTATAAATAATTAACAATAATAAAATATTACTATAAATGGTCATAGAAGAATACAATATTTGACAATCATAAAAATAATCTTAATATAAAATTTTATGGGGAAACAAGAAGTTGAATCTGGCAGAGCCGGTTAGACAACTTCTAATCCATCCAACAATACAATATAATTAAATAACAAGAACAAT
The DNA here is from genome assembly GCF_016808095.1 of Vigna angularis. NCBI lineage: Eukaryota > Viridiplantae > Streptophyta > Magnoliopsida > Fabales > Fabaceae > Vigna > Vigna angularis. Next base: position 34,546,718 of record NC_068972.1, read on the forward strand.
ACATGTCTGGGGAAATAAGAAGTTGAATCTCGCAGAGCCGGTTAGACAACTTCTAATCCTTCCAAAAATTGCAATAAAATAAATAAGTAAAGCAATAAATAGTTTGGGGAAACAAGAAGTTGAATCTGGCAGAGCCGGTTAGACAACTTCTAATCCTTCCAAAAATGTAATAAAATAAGTAAGGAAAGAAATAAAAAAATTTGGGGAATCAAGAAATTGAATCTGGCAGAGCCGGTTAGACAATTTCTAATCCTTCCAAACTACAATAAAAATAAATAAGGAAAACAATAAAATGTTTGGGGAAACAAGAAATTGAATCTGGCAGAGCCGGTTAGACAATTTCTTATCCTTCCAAATTACAAAAATAAACAACTAATAACATACAAATGGCATAACATATTCAACATCACAATTTACAACTATCACACTCGGATATCAACACAAAAGCATACTCTCATTTAAATTCAAGATCATACATAAACAAAATATTCCATATTCAAGATTTAAGATCAAACAAAAGCAAAATATAGCATATTCAAGACTCAAGATAATATAAAAGGAATTACTCAAAGTTAGCTCCCCTTACCTCTATTCCAGACTTAGTTTCCTCTTCTCAAACCGTTCTCCGGAAACTTCCAGAATTTCCCCTCTTCAACTAGAATTTCCTCCAACTCTCTTCTCTCACAATTTCTCTAGAATTTTGGTGTAAATCTTCAGCCTCCCCCCTTGGCTATTTATAGCCAAAAATTTTACTATTCATTTTTACTATTCATTTCTACTATTCACTTTTACTATTCATTTTTACTATTCAAAAATTATTTTTTATTCACCATTCTTATCTTTGAATGATTAATTCTACGTGGAGTGTTCTCTTCCACAATTTATTTTAATATTTTTTTTTAACCATTCACTATTCACTATTCACTATTTACTATTTACTATTTACTATTCACTTTTCTAAAAAAATCCTAAATAAGTTATCAAAATTTTGAAGCTCTCCCTCTAGAATTACTATAATTTTATATCCAAAAATTTACATTTTTCTATCCATTAAAATTATTATTACTAATAAAATGCTAAAAATTACTAATAGAAATATATATATATATATATATTTTTTTTATGGGTCTTACAAGGTTAGTCTGTACCATGCCTTGGAGCATACTGAAAGCCCCCAAGACTAAGCCTCCTGCTACTTCTCACAACATGGAACAATCCTCTCTACTTGAGAATGAAAGACCATTGAAGTTTCAAGATAATGTCCAAGACTGAGCTCTTGCATTCATTCTAAACATACTTGAACCTCAACAAGAGACTTCACTTTGGATCACAACATAGGGTACCACCATGTAACCTCTCCTTGAGGATCATGAAATGTAAGACCCATGAAAAATATCTATAATAGTAAATTTTAGCATTTTATTAGTAATAATAATTTTAATGGATAGAAAATATAATTAAATAGAAAATTATGGTAAAAAATTAAAATTTTTTATATAAAATTTTAGTAATTCTAGAAGGAGAGTTTCAAATTTTTGATAACTTATTTAGGATTTTTTTTAAGAAAATTGAATAGTAAAAAGTGAATAGTGAATAGTGAATAGTAAAAAGTGAATAGTAAAAAAAAAATAAAAAATTGAAAGGATAAGAATTCCTACGTAGCATGGAAGGAGTTAGGATCAGATTTGATCAAGTTGATGATTAAAATATTATTTTTTAAAATAATATTAAAATAATAAATAATATTAAAAAATTATTGAATAGTAAATTTTTTTACCTATAAATAGCCATGGGAGGGAAGGGTATTCTGCACCAAGAAGAAGAAGAATCAAGTGAGAGCTTGAGAAATAGAGAAGAAAGAGTTAGGGAGAAATTTTTAGTTGCAAGAAGAGTAAAGGTTCTAAAGAGTTTTCGGGGAAACAAATTCGGAGCAAGAGAAGTCTAGAATAGAGGTAGGGAGCTAAGCTTTCTAAGCTTTTATATTCTGATTTAGTATTGTTTATTAGTATGCATGTCTTGAAATTATGTGTGAATACTGTTAATGCTTACTGTATATTTATTTATATTGAATTTCTGTGTTAATATTATGTGCTGTTATTTTTTGAATCTGTAAATAAGAAATTTGTTAAAACTAGTTGAGGAACACTTTGGCTAAGGAAAGAATTGGTACTTAAGTTGTCCATTGTGACGCACCTCTCTTTCCTGGAAGTCTACTCGACAAGCTTTTAACTTAAATCTTGTTGAACAGATTATGTACTGTTAAACTATTGAGCAATATACCTCGTTGGAATGAATTCATGTTATTGTGGTAGATACGAAATTATGAATTTTAATTGTGATGATTGTAATTTATTATATTGGATTTGAATTTATGCGTCTGAACATGATATGAGTATTATGGGGAGATTTCGTAATGGTATAATATGAGTTGAGGAATGTGAGCATTGTATGAGTCTCGTGGAGAGATTATGTAATGATGTGGTAATTGTGTATATGTTGATGTTGAGGGTCCTGTAGTTGGAGGTTATCCTGATACTCTAATAATCATTCAGTCTCAAGTAGAGAAGGATGAGTTATGTAGTGAGAGGGGTAGGAGGTCCTGGTCTATGTGCCGGTTTTGGACATAGTGTTGAGGACTAACCTTGTGAATGATATGGAGTATTTTTGGAACTGTATTTGTAAGAAGAAGCAGAAGTCATCACAAGTGCATAACCTCCCGTGACCGCTCATCAACGTATCATCCGGATGAGTGTCAAATAGGTATTGTGGAATGAATGTCTATTAGGTATTGTGGTGTTTATTGGGTATTGTGGGACGAGTGTCTAATAGAAATTATGGTATGATGGTATGTTGCTAAAAACTATTATAAAAAGAAGTAGTTTGTTTGAATTAAATTTATTAACAATTATTTCAGATGAACTAAACGAAATTATATTTTGTTCTATCAAACTACATTGCATTAAACTATAATAGGTCAAATTCAGACGAATTTTAGTTAGGTTGACTGGGTCAAATTCAAACGAATTTTGATTGGTTCGACTTGGTCAAATTCGACCGAATTCGCCCAAATTTTGACTGGGGTTGACTCAATCAAATTCGACCGAGATTCGATCGAGGTCTACTCGGTCGAATTTAACCAAATTTTAGTTGTGGTTGACTCGGTCAAATTTGGCTAGTTTCGATTGGGGCCGATTCAGTTCAATTCAGGCGAACTTTAGCTAGGGTCGACTTGATCAAATTTGATTGAATTTTGGTCGGGGATGCATTAGTCGAATTTGACCAAAACTCGGTTGTGGCTAAATTTAGCCAAATTTCAATTGTGGCTTGGCCTCACCCGTCTTAACCTTCGATCTAACTCGTCTCACCCTTTGTCCTAGCCGACTCGTCACAACCTTCGGTTTATATCAACTTGTTTCGATCTTCGGTCTAGATTAACCTATCTTAACCTTCAACCTAGACCGATTAATGTTGACCTTCGATTCGGGTCGGCTCGTTCAATTCGTCTCAACCTTCAATCTGAATCATTCTGTCCAGATCATCTCAAACTTATCTAGACTGACTTATCTCAACATGATCAAAATTTATCTAAATTTAATCCAAAACAATTTAAATGTGATAGAATAAATCATAGAAACTTAGATAAAGTTGATTCCAAACTTTAATGTGTACATGTATTCTAATGGAAAAGAGAAATTAATATGAATGACAACTTTGATAAAGTTTTCTTTGTTTAAATAGGTATATATTCTTAACTATTTTGCTACTTATTCTTCTTTGTTGTTTATGAGAGGAATAAAATTATTAAAAATTGAAACATTAATGATGGTGGTTGGCAGTGGAAAAAATAAATGTAAGAAAATGTTTGAAATTCGGGTTGATATATGATTTGAGTAGTTAACTGAATCATATCTTTTGTCTAAAGTATTACAATGTACAAAATTATGTTCATGTATCACGGACTAAATTAATACAAAATTTTCTAGAATATTTTTAATAACTATATACCCAAAAATAATTGACCTTAATTTATTTATACAGAAACTGAAGGAAAAGTGAATAAAAAGGTGAATTAAGAAAAGAAATATTTTGACAATCATCTTTACGAGTATTTCACAACTTTTGTTTTTCAATGATAAAACATTGAATTAAAATATAAATGAAATCATTTAATGAAAATTTAATAAAAATGATTGTAGCTAGTTATATATAATTAGAAGGTTGTTAATATATGATCATTCTTCCGTCAAAAACGTATAACCCGGAATCAGCGCATTCCTTCCTTCAGACCAAAACGCGTTTCACTCGCTTTCCCACTCATCCCCGCAAACATGCTATTTCTTCACTGTCTTAATTATAATAATATCACAAAAAGAAAATGCCACTAGCTTTTCATGCACTTTTTTTTATTATTTTTATAACAAAACAATCATTGAATTATAAATGGAATTACCAAATTTTTTCATAAATTTTATTAAAAATATTTTTTCATCAATTTTATCGTTAGAATATCTATGTTATCTTGACGATTGTATATATACAATTTAGTAACACGTTAGTTGATACAAACGGTAATCATTTATACTTCAGATCATAAATATCGGAATTTTATTAATAATTCTAATTGCAAAAATAGTGCACCAAGAAAAAATGAGTATAATTTAAGTATTTATGGTGATTATTAACTGGATTGTAATTTGGTAAGTAGTCATTTTCGATCTTGTATAATTTTTATTTCGTTTATTTCAATTAATTTTAATTTTTATGAATACAAGTAACTTTATAAAAAAATTATCAATTAATTTTTTTTAATTGACAATTCGCATTTCACATATTTCTTGCAATATAACATTTTTATAATGTAAATGTTAAAAGTAGAAAAGACAGAAAATTTCCATTATTTTCGCATTTCTTTTTGTAACAATAAATAAAAAAAAGTGTATCTGCAGGAGATTCATTCCCAGTTGAATACATTTCTTTCCCATTAAAAAAAGTGGTCGAAGAAAAAGTTGGATTCAGTCTAGATTCAAATATACTAAACAATAGTTAATTTTGTACAAAACAATGTTATCAAATTTATTTAATTTATAAAATGATAATCAAATTTAAAGGTATATATATTTTCAGAATAGTTATGTAAAATAAACTAGTTTATTTATATTATAGTAAATTAAATATGATGTTTTGTGTAATGTTTGAGAAAAATATATATAAATGACACGAGAAATTAGAAATAAATAAACGAATTAACGAAGCAGTGTAACATGGTCCAAGAGGTACGACACCAAACAACCAAACCAGAAGACCATGTTTATCTACCAAACTATCTTTGGATTCATCAAGCTCAAGGTAAACTCAAGGTTTGTCTAATCTCTGACTGTTCCTTTATGCTTCAATCTTTAACTGCTCTCTCTCTCTCTCTCTCTCTCTCTCTCTCTCTCTCTCTCTCTCTCTCTCTCTCTCTCTCTTTCTCTTCTAGCCATCCTTGACTTCTAATTTATTTACCTTCATTTTCGGTTTTTATAGTTTCTGATTTGTGCTCTTTTGATTCCATTTTTTTTTCTTTCAAAAGGGTGTCCTTGGAGTTGTATAAAGTTCGATTCTTTGTTCTTTTCACCAACTTGGGTGTTCAACTGTTCTAACTATTCATTACCTTTTGCTATTTTTTTCGTAGTTTTATGACTTCCCCCCCTTTTCTTGTGGCTGTTATTGTTAATATCAATCATTATCTATTAAATTTTTTAATGTTGTCTGAAAAATGAAAAGATTTTCTTTCTGTTTTCTGGTCCAAGCTAACTCTCATTTTGTTGGATGAGGATATGAATCTTTGGATTTGTTGATTATTTTAACAAAATTTTGGTTCAATTCTTGGGGTTTGACTTTGATGCTCACTTAGAGGGACTTGAAGTTCATATTCAGATCTTGTGTCTTGTGTTTGTATATGATGCAGGTTTTGAGATCCGAGTGATGAAAATTGGATATTTTTTAGCTGTAGCACAATTTTTTTCAGTGTGAAGCAATATGGGAAACACATGTACTGGTCCTAGCATTTCAAAAAATGGTTTGTTTCAATCGGTTTCAGCAGCAATTTGGCGGTCTCAATTGCCTGATGAATCAGTGTCCAATAGAGAATCTGTAAAAGAGGAAGCAACTAGTGTGCCCGAAACGCCTTTGCCTGTCCAAAATAAACCTCCTGAGCAGATAACTATGCCGAAACCTGAAGCCAAACAAGAGGCAAAATCAGAAATAGAACCAGCACAAGAACAAGGGAAGAAGAGGCACAAGAAACATGGTTCTGTGAGGAGAGTTTCTAGTGCAGGGCTTCGAGTTGATTCTGTGTTGCAGAGAGAGACTGATAATTTCAAGGAGTTCTTCACTCTTGGAAGAAAACTTGGACAGGGTCAGTTTGGGACAACTTTCTTGTGTATGGAGAAGGCAACAGGATATGAGTATGCCTGTAAATCTATTGCAAAGAGGAAGCTTGTCACAGATGATGATGTTGAAGATGTGAGAAGAGAAATTCAGATAATGCACCACTTGGCTGGTCATCCTAATGTTATATCCATCAAAGGTGCATATGAGGATGCTGTAGCTGTTCATGTTGTGATGGAATTGTGTGCAGGTGGAGAGCTTTTTGATAGGATTATACAGCGTGGTCATTATACTGAAAGACAGGCAGCTGAACTTACCAGAACTATAGTTGGAGTTGTGGAAGCTTGCCATTCTCTTGGTGTCATGCACAGAGACCTTAAACCTGAGAATTTTCTCTTTGTCAATCAGCAAGAAGATTCACTTCTAAAAACTATTGACTTTGGATTGTCTGTCTTCTTTAAGCCAGGTATTTTCAGATGGTCTTGCTTATATTGTGATTAAATAAATGGTTTTGTTAATGTTGCTCTTTAGGGTTGATTATGCAACTAAAAGTAAAACGGTTTTACCGAGAAAGAAAACGTTTATTGTGCAATAGATATTTTATTTCAATAAAACATTTATTTTATCAGAAGCCAGTTTGGTCTGTGCAAGTTTAGTTTATCTCATTTTAGTCTTACTCTGTGCACCTGCATGGTGTAAGATCTGAAAAATAGTATGAATGTATACTTACTAACATAGTCAGATTGAGGTGGACTGAAATATGAAGCTTCAAACTGGTATGATTAGGTTGTAATGAATTGTAACATTTATGAAGACTTCATTTATTAAACTAAAAAGTTGAGACGCCAAATTAAGAAAAAAAGCATACCTTTTGAAGTCCAAAACCAATAAATTTTCATGTGAGCACATACACCCTGATAGGACTGGAGCACAAGTGGGATGGAGATATCATTGGACGCTGAATTTGATTGATCTGCAGGCATTTTGGTTATTTTGGATTTCTTAATTTGCTGACTATTTTACATGCAATATGTTTCATAGAACTGGATTAATATTTTAAGGTGCTTGGCATTTGCCGATATGCAATGTGTTGCTGTTGCTTGTGTATGAATTTGTTAACTTCATTTGTCATACTGACTTTTTAGTCTTTAAAGGGGTCGATAATTTTTGTTGGCCTTATCAAGTCTTTGAACTTTAGAAAGCTTCTCCATCTACTATATCCTAAATTCATAGCAACAATGTAATATCCTTTTTAAATTTTTGAGAATTTCTGTATTACATGCAAATGTGCTATGAATTCTGTGGAGAAAAACTTCATAATAATCTATGTATATGTTATCTTGTCTAAATTTGGGATATGTTTCTTTGACTTTTAGTATTTTACCTTCCGTCCTGCAATTTTGTTTATACCCATATAAGCGACTTCTGTATACTGGAATTAGTGTTAGATCGACGAGCTGTTAATGTTCCAAATATTTACTCATTTATTTTTAGTGTATTATTATGACTATAAAATCATTTGAAAAGAAAATCTCTCTCTCTCTCTCTCTCTCTCTCTCTTTCTTTCTCACACACACACACACATTGTGATTAGGTAGAGAAATTTTTTCCGAGGGACTTCTGATCTGGGATTACAGGTGGTATTTTCAATCTATTATACAATTTTTCTACCTCTGTTCAGTTGGTTCTTAACAGAGTAATTCCCCACATGTGTGTATAGATGTAGATATTCAATCAGGTTTCTAGAATTATATGAATCATGCATGAGTCTGTTCATTATTTTAACTGAAGCTTTGTACAAGTTGAAGAAGTAATTTGATTCCATGGAGAAAAACTGATGATATTTCACTTCCAGGTGATATCTTTTCTGATGTGGTGGGCAGCCCCTACTATGTTGCCCCTGAAGTATTGCGAAAGCGATATGGTCCTGAGGCAGATGTGTGGAGTGCTGGTGTTATCCTTTACATTCTTTTGAGTGGAGTACCTCCGTTTTGGGCTGGTGAGATCTTTTGGATTTATTTTGACACTGTAATTGTGATCTCCTTGCTTATAAATTTATGCCACTTCTTTTTTCTGATTATTAATTTTCTCCTCCTTTGCATGGTTTGTTTGGTTGTGCAGAAAACGAACAGGGAATATTTGAACAGGTTCTGAGTGGTGATCTTGATTTTTCTTCTGATCCCTGGCCTAACATTTCTGAAAGTGCAAAAGATTTAGTACGAAAAATGCTTGCTCGTGACCCTAGAAGGAGGTTGACAGCGCATCAAGTATTATGTAAGTATAAATTTACTAATTGATAATTCAGTCATGATCTTGAAATTTCTTTAGTCTTTACAAGGATGAGGGAATTAGTTGAACGATAATGATGTTAATTTTTGTTGTTTGGCAAGAACTTCTTATAGTTTGATGCTAGGGTAAAGAGTGGGATGCTCATTTTTGTAGATTGAGCATTAATTCTTTTTAAAAGGAGAAATTCTTTGTGAAGGGGAAACCTTTCAAGGGGCAATCTTGTAACATGAACTGCTGTTGGAGGTCCTTCAGGTAGCCCTGTAGTCGATGCTACAGGCAATCCTGTAATATATGACTTCCATTAGTTCTAGTTGATTTAACCTTGTTGGATATCCTACAGACTAGGACTAAGACCAAATTATAATATATAAGTGGAGTGCAGTCCACACTTTACAAGCCAATTGTGAGGTTGAGTTTGGCATAAGCTCAATTATTAAGATGGTAAGTAAGCCATTTAGAGCTTATTCTAGTCAAGTTCTTAAGGTTGTTGTGTCACCTACTATTGGACTTATGTTAGATCATATGCAAATATCTAATTCCACACTGGACATGTTCATTCCTCAATGTGAGAAGTGTATTGGAGATCTCACATTGACTAAAAATAAAGCCAAATTATAATTCATGTGTGGGGTGCAGTTTTCATCTTTCAAGCTAGTTTTGTGAAGTTGAGTTCAATATAAACTTGCATATTACGAAACCTTTCAAGCTAGATAACATGAATTACTATTGGTTATATTTCTAGTCAATGTGTGATCTCTACATGACCAATTGAGTTTAACTCCGCAAACACTACCAACTCTTATTAGCCCAAATGTGTGTTTCCTCCATCTCAAAAACATTGATCCTTGCTCTCAAAGATCTGACATGTTAGACCAATTGTAAGAACCTAGAATTTGAAAGAGAAATACAAGAAAGACTTTATTAAATAGAATGAAAAGAACAAGAAATTGAGAGCACTCTCTCCTCCAAGGGTTTCTCCTTCACAAAGGTTTTGTCCTTTCCCAAAGAGCTAATGCTCAATCTACAAAACTGAACCTCCCTCTCTTTGATCCTCCTATTCATTGATATGATTGACCTGACCCACAATATTCCTTTAATTAGTAATTATTCTATATCCTAATACTTTCTTACATTTGAACAATGCAGATATAAGTATTATTATTGACACTATTTTAGTGCTAAATAATGTGTCTGCAACATTTGATGCTTGTGTATGGGTTGTATGCTCTTTGTATCACAAGTTTGATGTTACTTCTCCTTTGTATTACAGGAAGTATACTAGTTCTTCTATGCTATGTGGATTAATCTTTTCTATGCTATAGGAGCGCCCAAGCTAGTTACTTTGGGCATAAATTTTACAATCATAATTAATTTGAAATAATATGGCATTCCAAACTCAATTTTTCTTGCATATATATGTTTAATTGCCTGTAGGTCATCCTTGGATTCAAGTTGATGGTGTAGCTCCAGATAAGCCACTTGATTCTGCTGTATTAAGTCGCTTGAAGCAATTTTCTGCTATGAACAAGCTCAAGAAAATGGCTCTTATAGTAAGTCTCTGGATGTGGAAGCTTGAAAGTCACGTGCATATAATTTGGACTTACAGATACATAAAATTGACACACGTGTTATGTGATTTGGACTTGTAGATAGATAACATTGATTATGGGGATACTTAGCTATGTCTTTTGGATTGGAAGTCTTTAATGTGCACCTTTTCATTTAACAGTCGTTTGCCTTTTTTGTTTTTCAGATTATTGCTGAGAGCTTATCAGAAGAAGAAATTGCTGGCTTAAAAGAGATGTTCAAGATGATAGATGCAGACAACAGTGGTCAAATCACTTTTGAAGAACTTAAAGCTGGTTTGAAAAGAGTGGGTGCTAATCTTAATGAGTCTGAAATATATGATTTAATGCAAGCGGTAAGTGTTTTAAGCTTATTTTATAAAAGAAAAAGGGTATTACATAGAGTATAGAGTATGGTGTGCACAAAATCAATGAGAAATGAATATCTTTTGCACTGGTTAAGCTTTCTGTAATTATAGTTACTTTAGTTTTTGCCATACATTTTGGTTGAATATGACATAAATTTCACACCCTTAAATATTTAGATCTCCCACCAAAGAAGTTATAGGAAAGGGCTGATCACAATGTAGCAATCAATGATTCTTAATTAATCTTTATTTTGCAAGTCCTAATTTGTAATTTTAAATGAGACTGTTATTTGGTAGTCATCTGTGCATCTTTGTAGATATCGCCTTATCGACTAACTTGAAAACATTATCATTTGTTTTTTTGTTTGTTTATATATCACATGCCAGCAAGGTCATGAACTTTGTTTGACATTTGAAATAAAAATTTACTATATTCAGTAAAATATACAGGTAGCTGATGTAAAATCAAAGAAAAAATTGAAGCATTATGATTAAACCTCATCTTTATCAAATATTTATAGTAATAATGTATTTTGTTTAATAGGCTAACTCTAAGCTCTAACCTTGAAATTGTAGGCTGATATTGATAACAGTGGGACAATTGATTATGGCGAATTCCTTGCTGCAACATTACATCGCAACAAAATTGAAAGAGAAGATAATCTCTTTGCAGCCTTTTCGTACTTTGATAAAGATGGAAGTGGCTATATTACTCAGGAAGAACTTCAACAGGCTTGTGATGAGTTCGGCATAAAAGATGTTCGTTTGGAAGAGATAATCAAGGAAATTGATGAAGATAATGTAAGTTATTTACAATTCTATTGGTTCCTCTTCCATCCGTGTCACTCTATAACAAATGATGAACTACTTGTCTTTGGTATCATTTCTAGCTAACCCCTCTGATTTCTTCAGCTCAATACTTTCCTTTGATTAAAAGCAACACTAGTAATTACATAAAATAAGGGTTAATGATGTTTTTAGTTCCTGAAAATTTTCCAAATTTTGTTTTTGGTCTCCAGCTTTTAAAATGAATAGTTTTTGTCCTTGTCTTTAGTTCAGAAAGCTAACTCTTTTCCTCCATACCCAAAAGGATTGCATGAATAGTAGATTCATTACAGCTGAGAATGAATCTTATTTTCCTCTAGAGAATTCATTTGACTGAAAAAAGAAATCAAGGAGCATCAAATAAATGAATTCATAACTGTTTGTAGTTATTTTGAACATCATGGTACAGATGTTCCAGTTGTTAGTTTGTACTTGGAACAACCACACTAATGTATTGTGCTATATGTTCAATGTTTTGCTAAAAAACTGAACACCCTTTAGCAAGAATATGATGCTTAAATAGAATATATACAGTTTATGATTGATGTGAGCTATGTTTTTGTCATATGCAGGATGGACGCATAGATTACAATGAGTTTGTGGCTATGATGCAAAAAGGAAATCTTCCAACAATTGGTAAGAAGGGCCTAGAAAATAGCTTCAGCATTAAGTTCAGGGACGCCTTAAAATTGTAGTGATCATTGTCAACATTGAGATTTTATTTTTTGTTTTTTCGTATTCCTTATTTCACACACCCCTACTTTGTTCTTTAAAGGTTCAAGATTTTATGTTATGCTCTTTAAATGGATTTTTGTAATTACGTGAATATATATCAAAGAGGTATCTGGCGGAATATTGCTGTTATAGGGGAAGTTGGTTATTTATTTGTCAATTGAACTGATAGACTCACATTTATTAACTCTTTTAGGGCTCTTTGATAAATAAAAATAAATGAGGAAAAAAAAATTAAAGACATTAATGAAGAAGTAAAAAGAGAAATGGAGAGTTTAATAGAAAATATATGAAAAATAAAATATAAAGGTACTTATTAGTGTTATTCTTTTATATTTGTTAGCAACATAATCAGTATTATCTTCACTTGCTATTTTCACAACTATTTTAGTTATTAGACTTTTTTCTTTTTGCACCTCCTGGACTACTATCCACACCCCATGCTAACAACAGCAAGACTAAAGTGCCCTCATTGCATTATGCCAACGCTGCTGCTAATTGCCATCGTCATTGTCGCTGTATCTCTAACTACACCTTTGTTCTTAGTTCAATCTTTGAGAAGAAGAAGAGAGAAAAACTATGGATTTGGTGTGAGATTTGTTGCTGAAAGGTATTTTGTTCTAGAAATCTTATTCAGAAATATATCTCATATTTTGAGAAAGTTTACTTTGGAAAACTTGTTCTGAAAAGCATTTCACATGTTTCAAAAGCTTGTTGTGAAAATCCTTTTATGGAAAGTTCATTTTGTAAATCTTGTTTCAAAAAGCTTGTTCTAAAATTCATTTCTCACGTTTTAAAAGGCTTCTTCAGGAAATTGTGTTATGAAAATTCTGTTTTGAAAATCCTATTCCAAAAATCCGAAAGTTACCTAAAGAAATGATAAACTGGTAATTTTAAAATTTATGAGTGTAACAATAAATAATATATATATATATAATTTATTTATTTATTGATGCTCTTAATGTTTGTACATTATTATTCTGATCATCTTTATTTTTAATGCAATAATTTTGCAATCCGTTTCCGTAAGTCGTTTGTGGAATTTCAATTTTTTAATGATAAATGTCTTTTTCACTCTTAAGTTTTTATTAATTTCATTTTTTTGTTATTTCAGACTTTTAATCATATTTCATCTTTTTAATTTAAAAATACTCCACTTCTTGTTGTTGAGAGTTATGTTGGTGAAGAGGAGGCTTATGTTGTTGAGGAAGAGGAAGATGAGAATGTGGATGTAGAAGACGTCCACATGACTAAGGAAGAAGAAGAGGGGAATGTCATTGACGAAGATGATGGGTGACGAACAACCTTATGTTGGTGAGGATGAGGAAGAGGAAGAGGAAGAGGGGAATGTGGTTGAGGGGGAAGTTGAAGCTTCGGTTAAAGAAAATCTGGATGACAGTGAAGAGGAAAAAATGACAAATAATGATAATGGGTTTAGGATGGAAAATGAGAGGGTGGAGAAAGATCGTAGAAATATTAATCCTGTGTTGGAGAGGTGAAATAGAATGAAAAAGAAGAAGAAAACTGTGAGGAGAAGAAGCATTGTTGATGAAGGGTCGTATATCATTAATGAAGAAGTTGGAGACCATGACATAAATGAAGAATACAATACAAATGAATTGTCTTCAGATGTAGATAGTGATGACGGTGTGAGTTTGAATAGGGAAAAGTTTCGAAAGTATGGAGGAGATATGAAGAGGTTCAAATTTAAATTGGGAATGTAGTTCTATTCGTTGAAAGATTTTAAATTTAAATTGGAGATTGAGTTTTATTTATGATAGTTGAGGAACTAAAAATATATTTAATCATTTTAAGAATAAAGTTGAAACACTTTTAAATTAGTGAAACCAATATAACAAATTTTTAAAATAAAAAAAATCAAATTTTAAAATTGTAATAGCATAGAAAATATATTTAGTAAATTTCACTTCCATTTTCAGAAAAATTTTCAAACAGCACATAATATTTTTTTATTTTTATGTTTACGGCAACCATCCTTATATAGGTTATAGGTAATGTTTTTAATTATTGAGGAGGAATTTAATTTAATTAGTAAGCTGTGAGTTAATAATTGTTTTAATTCCAAATTCCTCTATTTTATTTGTGGCCGGCCTAGACACTGATGTCTAGGGTAAAAAATATCAAACATGATTTTCACTTATTTGCAGCATTTACGGGTTTGTGATGACTACATAATGTTAGCAAGTAGGTTATTTCTTTATGCACCTTCAACTCAAGGTTTTTATTTTTTTTATTATTAGTTCTGTGGAGTTTTCTACATTTTTATTTCTATGGAGTGTGTTGAAATAAAAATACATCCCTTTTAATATATCTATAAACTTCCTATATATTGAGAGAGTTCACAACTCTGATATAACCCTATCTAAAGAAAAAAATATTAAAAATTTAAATGTAAATTTAAGTCTAATGTTAAATATTAATTAAAAAGTTGAGTATTATGAAGGAAGATCATTATAAACACACTGGGCTAAGATTATGGGTTACAAGTGATATAAATTTTTTATATAGATTGAATTCACTTTTATTAATATTATGTTTTCTCCACAAATTTTCTTAAAAAATCTATTAATAATATCAAAATCGATAAAACAAAAATTAAAAAAAAAATTAAAGTGAATGGTGAACAATGGACATATGAATAAAAGTTTTTGTGAAGCCTAAGAAATTTATAAATTACAAAATGACTAAATAAATAAGAGAAAAATATTGGGTGGAAAAAGATAAAATAAATTTAAAAGTAATAGATAAACATGAATTATGTGGTTTAAGTTAGTGAATAGAAAAAGTTGTGATAAATGGAAAGGTGATGTTATGAGATGAAACAAAATTCTTCACAAATTGGGGGAAGAAAATGAAAGTCAATGGCTCCCCAAATTGTTCACAAGCAAACTAAGTTTTAGCAAAATTCTTTATATATATATGAAGTAAAGATAATGACTAGTGACTTTTACAGACACCAAAGGGGTGAATATTTTCTCTCCCAAGTGAATTATTCTAAGATGAAGACCATGCATAAAGCAATGTGAAGAAGAAAGAAATAAAAAAATGAAGTGTATGGCTCCTTAACTCCTTCACAAGGTACATGACAAACTCTAGCACAATTTTCAAGCCATTAGTAGCTTTTACACACAAGATTGAAGTCATCTTTGCACAATTATCCTTGGTTAAATATTTGATTATATACAAGGTTTCATATTTTAATGCTCTTTAAACAAATTATAAATTAAAATTGAGAGGTTTTGTCTAACTTTTGTCCATAACACTTTTGTCTCTTATCATCAAGCAACAACATTAAATAATATAATAATGTTAACATTGACTTGTATGCCTTGTAGAAGTTTGATAATACCATCATGTGTAATTTTTTTCTACTAGCTAAATGGTGTTTTTGATCCTCATTTGTTCATATCAATTTATAACATCAAACTAGTTAGTAAGTGATTGAAAACATACTTTGCTAAAATGATACTTGATTATCACGGAAGATTCTTAATGAAACATTTCGGAACTGATACCTATCAATATATTTTTATATAAGAACTAAAAACAAAAACCTAAAAAAGTTTAAAAACAACCAAAATAATAGCAAATCCTAATTTATAATGAATGAATATGGTTAATTTATAAAAATTTGAAAAAGATTTTATAATGAGTAAAATTTTATTTTAGTCTTTATAAGATTTTTATTCGATGTATCATCCTTAAAACAATAAAACAATTATGTTACACTTTTTTTATCTACATGAAAATAAAGACTTAAAAAACTTAAATGGGAGAAACAAATCACACTATTATCTTATATCAACTAAAAAAATCTTTAATAATAATGAATTAAATAATTTATTATCAAAACTTGCCTTAGTTCATATCTAAAAGAAATATATCAATCTAATATTTCGTAGTAAATATATAATATTTTAAAAATATATAAATACATAACCATTAAAATACATATAAATATTGACTATTTGATTACTATATTGTTTATTTATTTTTTCTAAAGTTTAACATAATCCATTACAATAACGTGTAATTATATATTGAAACATAATATAACTTTATAAAGACGGAGATAATTTCTACAACACTTTTATATCTTAACTTAACTTGTAGATTGTCTTTATCTTCAAGTTTTGAGCTTCTCAATCTTAGAGTTTGAGATGAGAAATGACCCGAAATACATTTGAACATTTATGTCAATGAATATATACATGAGGTAATAAATATATATTTAATGTATAATATATACAATAAAACTTACTATCTTTAAACAATTTTTATCATTAGATCCTTCACATCAAACTCAAAACTTTCAATAATACCTATAATAAAATACTATTTTCAAAAGTCATTTTGTTATTGAGAATTGATATTGTTAAGAAGTAACATTATCTCTAGTTTATGTAAAACTTGCAATACATTCTCTCACGTCGAGATATATACATCTCGTGCATGAGACTAGACATTAGTGATGAATAATTTGATAGCAGTCTGATAACAAATGGAATAATAGACTCAACAAATAGCAAATTTTGTTAGGATAGACTCTAACACATGACGTGATACTATGTTAAAAAGTGGACTTTAAACCTAATTCAAGTCCATACAACTAGCTTGCAAAGATGAGATTTACACTTACTTATATACAATAAATTGACTTTATCTTTAGTAGGACTTTCAGCATACCTCCTTCACACCAAGACATATACATCTCAAACGAGAGACTAGACATTAATGGATAGTTCAATAACGACCTAATATTGGGTGATATAATAGATCCAATAAACAACAATTTTTGCTATAATAGGCTCTAATCCACATCTCCGATACCATCTTAAGAAATGAATTAAGTTTACCTCAACCCTACAAAATCGGCTTGTAAGATGAGATTTACACCTACTTATATACGATAAATTGAAGTGAGAAGATGTTTTAAAAGTCTTACATCAATTAAAAATAATACCAATTTATCGTATATAAAGATATATAAATCTCACATTTTAAACTAGTTTTATAAGACTAGATTTAGACTTAAAAGTTTACTTTTTATCGTATATATTTTTTATTTTGTTTATATCTACTTACACTTATTTTCTTTTTCAATTTTTCCTTCTTATCACGTCACATAACTTATAAACCTTTTATTTTCTCTCTCTAAATGTATATTAGATGTTAATACAGCTTATTGGTTTCCATGAATCATGATTGAGCTAAAATCCCCACCATGTTTCCCATTATAAATAATGAAGAGGTTGAAGTTTCCCCCACTCTGAATCTCAGCATTTGTACTTTTGCGTGTTTCAAAATGAAGATTCCATTTCCCAGTGTGATGTTGTGCATGATGATGCTCAGTGGTTTTGTGGTTGAAGCAGTGGTGGCAGTGGGAGTTCCGGTGGGAGCTCCGGCAGCAGCAGCAGCTCCTTCATCAGAGTGTTGCAATGTGATGGAGCTGGTTCCATGTGCGAATGCCTTCACGAGCTCAACAGCACCGTCAGCAGAATGCTGTGAAAGACTGAAAGAGCAAAAAGCATCGTGCATATGCAAGTACATCACTGATCCAGCCCTTGGAGGTTTGATCAACACTCCCAATGCAAAGATGGTTAGTGACAGTTGTGGCTCTCCTATGCCTAACAATTGCTAGCTCTACACTCCCATCAATAAATTAGGGTTCTTCTCTCTCCTCCTAAAAATCTTACCTTTCTTCACTTTTCTCTTTCATCATCATTCTGTAACTCCTTCAACCATCATGTATTTAACATCCCATTACGTTTTTACTATTTTACTTTTTATTTTTATTCTTTTTAATGAATATTTTTTTCTAAAAGTAAATTATCAAATAGTTG
Organism: Vigna angularis; assembly: GCF_016808095.1. NCBI lineage: Eukaryota > Viridiplantae > Streptophyta > Magnoliopsida > Fabales > Fabaceae > Vigna > Vigna angularis. Next base: position 34,564,730 of record NC_068972.1, read on the forward strand.
GAGGAATATTACAATATAATTTCTTCAATTTATTTTGTGATAAAAATAATTATCTTACAAATTTTTACACTCGTCTTATATTTATTTTACTCTTTATTATATTTTTCTTTTTCAAATACAAAAATTATCTTTTAAATGATTATATTATTTTAATAATGAGTTGTAAGGTAGTTGGTAGAGTATCAGAATATAATTTCTTTAATTTATTTATTGACAAAAATAATTATATAACTTATTTTAATTTTTCTTGTAACTGATTTGAAATATTAATCAACCCTCTCACACAAAAGGTGGTAATTTTCTTCTTAATAATGGAATTTTAAGCACACTAACAAGGTTCCAATCTTAAACCGCTATTGAATTAAGTAATGTTTTGTAGTTTTTTATAATCTCGGCTAAATATAAATAGTTGTTTAATATGTGATTTTAAGATACTTATGATAAAAATTAACAAACTTATAATATACGTGTGATCAAATAACTGTACAAAATTTATGCTGTCAATGTAAAATTTATTTTATTCATTTGTAGTAAAGTTGTTCACATATACAAAAAAAAAAAATTAAATATTGAGAAATGAAATGTTATAAACACTTTGGATACAGACATGTCGATAAGAAAAAAATTATTTTTGGAAAATAATGTCATTTTGCAATGGAAGTGGTTATTCTCACGAATGGTGGGTTGTGTTGATGAAGATGTGCTTGTAAAGAATGCCTATCCATAGGGTCAGCATAATGAAAAGTCGTTTTTCAAGGATCTCAAAAATATCTTTCCATCGACCAGTATGCAATCACATTGTACGAAATTTGTGGGTTGTATAGTAAGAAATCATATTTATTGAAATTTATAATTTATAATTTGTGGGTAATTTTTTGATTGACATCATTACCATTGCTTTATACTGTGAAATTATAATTCTTTGGGAATACTTGATTTTGCAACATGAATATAAACATTTCCCAAACACAATTCTTAGGAATATAGATCCTAACTATGATAAGGATGGTCTAAGTATTATTTGCAGTTGGAACAATCTAGTTCCGGTTAAAATAGTTGATTTACTTAAAGTTTATGAAATTTTGATGATAACAAAACAAACACTTTATTAGACAAGAAAGTCTTTTATTAGAAGTGAAACAAAGACTAAGAGAACATCTAATATATATATATATATATATATATATATATATATATATATATATATATATATATATATAATCAATTAGAATGTCTAGTGAACATGTTTTGCAGTTCAAAATATATATTTTATAGATGTGCTTAATTATTGATATTCAAATGTTTTAAATATTAATGCAAGTTTGAAGTTTCAGATATACAAAGGCCAAGTGGTAGACGAGTCAGTGTATTAATACACCAAAGGCAACTACTGGATAAAAGCATTAGATGACCCAAGTCCTCTAAATAACCTAAGTCACTAGATAATATAAGGTGTTAGACGACTAAGGTGTTAGATAATCAAGGCGTTAGATGACCTAAGACCATTCAAGTCATTAGATGACTAAGGCATTAGACGACTCAAATAGTAGAATTAAGAGCATCAATTTTAACGAGTCTTGATGTATTGTGTTATTTGACTAAGTGCTTTTATTCCCTAGTATTTGATTGATCATTTGAATTAAGGTCTAAAATCTGATAATTTGAAATAAAGAATTAATTACAAGAGCTTCAACGTTCAAGACAATTATCTTGTGATAATTTACATTTTGAAAAAAAGAATTTTTGAAATCAAACATTCAAATAATAACAGAAATGATTGATGAACGAATTGTTTGATTGATTGAGAAGTATTTTTTCTCTGATAATTCAAATGCATAATTATATTGCACAACGCTTCCTTAACAGGACAAGCATGAACGTTGAAGAAAAAGAAGAATTCAAATCAAGTATGAGCTTATTAAAGAAAGGAAAGAAGGCATATGAAAGAGCATCAACAAATTTAGAATCGAAGTCTTGAAAAATGACATTGAAGATTCAAACTGAAGAATCAAGTTAAAGAATTAATCAAGTCATTCCTTATTAAGAGGAATCACGAAAATCATGATGAAACACTAAAAGTTGAATTCACAATGACTATCAATGGCAACAATTATATAAAGGATTTAAAGCTATACGAGAAAACTAACTAAAGCAAAACTATCTCTTAAATAATAAAGTGCTGAGAAATTGTCATATCAATAGTGTTTATTGATATTGGGTTGAGTGCACACATATTGTAAATCCTTCCCCAAGTGAAATTGTAACTTGTGCACATTCTTGTTGTGAGAGTGTCTTTTTTTTTTGTAATTATTCATTGTAATTGAGAGTTCTTGATTTGAGTACAAGATTGAGAAAGATATAAAATACAACTTTCATCACATTATTCTAGAGATTTTGATGTTGACAATCATTTATTAAAGTTTGACATATACTATGAAATATTTACATTTTGTTATTTCTAAACAAGGTATACTTGTGTCTACAAAATATTTGTGTCTATTACACGAAGCACATTTTAAACAACACTTCAATTGTTCAACCACTGGGTCTGTTAGGATACACTGGATCCTTTTTGTCTAATGTGATAAAACTGTTTTACACTTATTTATTTAAATCCACACTAAAAATTAATTGAAGGGTTTGTTGAATTTGGATCAAATAATATCCCCTTTCTTATGACGATTAAAATAATAAAGTTTAAACATATATTTTTCAAAACACATTTTCAACATATTAACTTTACATAAAAGATTTCATAAATAAAGAGGATGAAGTATAAAGTAGAAGAAACAAAGAAATTTAAAGTTTTGACCATTTTCTTCTTCTTGGAAGCTCATCCTTAAACCCAACATCATATGTTGAAGTATGTGAAAACTGTTGAGAATCCAAGTGTGAGTCTAAGTCCCACATTGAATAGAAATGAGAAAGTAGAGTCGTATATAAAAATGAAAAACCCATTAATCCATTGCCTTAAGGTTTTGGGTAGAGAGTGATGTCGATCCCTTATATAGTTGGCTCAGATGTTATTGGTGTTTGTGTAACCCACAGGGAACCTCCTCCTCGATAGACCCAACATTGGTATCAGAGTCGATGGTTTGTCTTGGTGACAGACTCGGATGAGTATAATGATCCCTATACCGAAAGTCTTCCTGGCAAAGGGTATTCAGGTAAGCAAGTCCCGTTAAGATGAACAACGGTTGAAAATGGTTACTCGTGGTTGTGGTTGGTTGGGAATGCTTCCGTTGGAAGGGGATTGTACCTATGTGGAAGGGACTCATCCTTGAGGGGGAGATGTTGGGAATCCAAGTGTGAGTCTAAGTCTCACATTGGATAGAAATGAGAAAGGTAGAGCAGTATATAAAGATGAAAGACCTATTAACCCATTGCTTTAAGGTTTTGGGTAGAGAGTAGTATCGATCCCTTATATAGTTGACTCATATGTTATTGGTGTTTGTGTAACCCACAGGGAACCTCCTCCTCGATAGACCCAACATTTTTTTCCCTGAAATTGAGTCTTACTATTCATTGATAATTGAAAGACTTTAAATAGCCATAACACTTACAATATTACGGGGAATAAAAATAAAATATCAATTATCTTTAAAATAAAATCTGTTTAATCTATCATAAAATAATATTGTACCTAGATAAACCGAAAATCATAACTACATATCCTTATTTTATCTCTATCAAATCAAACTAAATATTACTATAACTAAAAACTCATAAAATAAGATTTAAACAAAATTAGTAATAAAACCCTAAAATTTATGTTTATTCCAACAAACTCCCTCATAAACTTAAATCCTTCCTTCCTTTGTTCGACTTTCCATGTGCATCATCCCACTCCGTGTTTGCATCTTCTCTCCAAGATTTTCAACTCCAATTCATACAACCGGTTCTTCTTGACTTTTACCTGGGTTGTTAGACGACCATGCTTATCCTTTAAATACAGTACCTGATTTTTCATAAAAACTTAATTACCTTTTTCAATTATCTGACCCATGCTTAAAATAATGCTCTTCAGTTCCGGAACATAGTAAACATCCCTAATCTCTCCAACTCGTCCATTCTTTTACATACGTCGGATATTTCCAAGCCCTTTCACGGCCACCTTGGAGTCATCTCCAAAAGACATAAATTTGGCCTCCACCTTGGTGAGTTTATAAAAGAAATTCTTGTTTCCACACATATGATTGCTTGCCCCAGTATCTAGATACAATACCGAGTTGGTAGAAATCTCATCAGCCTTCATCTCTTCTTCATCTTCTTCCCTATTTTTATCTGGTTCAAGAACGTTAGATGCTTTCTCTTCCTTTTCAAGAGTCGCCTTCTTCAGTTTCTCAAGCTCAACCTTCTGTTTATTCATAATTTCATTAGCTTCATCTAGAAGCCTCCCTAACCATTGAATCTCTTCATCTTTTTGTTTGAGTTCTTTCTCCGGGTTTTCCTTCTCCACAATTGTTACATCCTTTACTAAGATCACTTCATCCATTGTTGGGATTGGGCTCTCCATGTCCATTGCATCCGAGCTCTTTGCCATCAACAAGATTCCACACTGTTCTTCAATATCTTCAGTAACGAAATTCGTCTCCCCCTTTGTCTCACTCTTGCAATACTTTGCAATATGACCAACCTTGCCACAGTTGTAGCACTTGCTTGATCTACACTCGTTTGCATAGTGACCATACTTGCCACACTTAAAACACTCAACTCCTGATCGATCACCTCGGCCATGTCCACCTCGTCCTCGACTTCCTCGCCCTCTACCGCCAGGACCTCGGCTCTGAGTAATTCGAGATTTATTCGAGTCAAACTGTACCTACAAAAACATCATCTAAATTTTCTAGTAATCACATTTTTACTCACATTTAAAATATTTAATTTTTTTTCTTGGATTATTTTTTAGATTAAATCAACTATTTTATTTAGAATTTGTCTAATTGAGATTATCTGAACTTTAATTGAAATTATTAATTAAAATTAGTTCTTAACCCTAATAGACATTCTAGTGGACCTATGGACGAACTAGAAGTTTATAATTTGGTGATTTGAATTGAATAAATGACTATGCTCACTTTGAATTGTAATCTTATTTGCAATATTGTTTGATTTGTTGCAATATAAAGATGAAGATACAACCTAATAATGCTAATTTTGATTAATTCAATTCTATTTAGAAATTGAACGAATACTAATTACATAATAACTGATGAAGAATTCAATTGAGTATATGCGTCTTTAATTGTTTTATTTTCATTATTTTAGCATTGTTGGCAAGAACCTCATTTTTACTTTACTATTCTTTCTAATTTATGATTATGTAAACATTCTTAAAATTTGATTTACCAAGAGTGTAGTTGAATTCATTTGAAGAAGACTTTGAATTGATCTCACAATGAACAATCTATTCTTTTATTAGATGATCTAGTCTTTTAATTTGATGGAAAACGACTATGATGAATTTGTCTCAAGGTAGACTTCTCTTCTATTTCTTTTCCTTTTGTACCCTCTAAACATCATCAACCTTTAAATTCTATCCTTAACTTCCCTTAAAGACCATGAAAAGATGACTTTAGAAGAAAGGATGCATGATTTATGCTCCTTGACTAGAAGTTTCTTCTTCCTATAAAGAGTACTTGCATTTGATTATCGTCTAAAATTTTAGTTGCATAGAGTTAGAACAACAATTAGTGACATTGACATTTATATAAAATGTTTGTTTAAGTAAAAAGGTCCTACTGTATAAAGGATCTGGTTTCACTTGGGGGATCTTATACATGTGATTTTCGTCTATTGCCTTGTTCATTGTACATGCAAGAGGATATATCAACTCTTTGGTACCAACATTTTCTTGGATCCTTTCTTGTTACTTTTATATGATTGCCTTTTATATTTACATAACGACCTTAACATGCTATTAAATATGTGTTTTACCTCTTTACATTCATAAATTCTTTTGATCATGGTTCTAGTGGTGGGTCTCTTAACCCATGCTCTTCCAACAAGTTTTTTCTAAATTCCAGATTACATAATTGAAAATATATTGCTAAATCTAGAAAACATATCAAATTATATAATACAATATATTTGTAGATTTGAAAATGTATTATTTTTTAAAATTGAGTGGGAAGTGTGCAGTCCGATTTGAAATGTACATTATTTGATCTTCTTGGTTGCTTAATCCCCTTCGTCTTCATACATTCACCATCCTCTCACCCAAATCCCCTATGCTTCCCACCACCATTTTAGCAAAAACTATGACCTCTTATCTTCCTTTTCCCACTACCAACCGCCCCTTTCCCTTTGCTGCACATTCCACCATGTAATTTTTTGCCTAAATTATATGAATATAAAAGCTCCGCTATGAAAATTTTTCTGAAGCAATCCATCTTAAAAACCTCCGTTCATTTATATTAACAGAAGGTGAGGTGAAGAGGAAAACCCAATGCAAATCAGTTTTTGATCAGAGGTAATTGAATGATGCATAAGGAAAAGTAATCTTTTCCTTTTAACACAAAGAAGTACGGTACCCAAAACTAAGGTGAAAGGCACAAGGGAAAATTTACATGTTAGCCCTGGCAAAAGCATTAGACATTTCCCCATCCTATCGAAGCCTCACTGACTGAAGGAAATGAAAATCCCACAATGGTGCAGTGGGCCAAAGGAAAGAGTTAACTATAACTATATTCCTATACCTTTTATACAAAAACCAGCCCCAAAATATTATGTACCAAAATAGAAAGGGACCATCATACCCAATCTCTTAACCACCAAAGATTTGTTTGCTCAAGACGTGTTTAAATCCCTATTGGAGGCTAAACCTCCGGTAAAAAAATTGAGACTACCCTGAAGAAGATTGGTAGCTTCTCAACATTCCCTGTTACCTTCACACCACTTCAAGTACAGCTGACATACAAAATTGACTTATCAAAATGAAACATGTTTCTAAACATGGATTTTTACTGCCTTCTCGTATGGGTGACGATTCTGCAAAATTAATAAATAATCATATAGTAGGCTTCTGAAACCAGTAATAAAATTAATTCCAGTAACATTACAAGCATCTATATCTACTTTTGCTGTTAACATTTAGGGGGCAGATAGTTCGCTGCAAAGGTCAATCGTGGAATGCTTGGAAAGTAAAATAGGATATCTTATTTGTACCAAGTACATGCCGTTTATTTAAATTTTAAAATTCAAGTTTCTATAGTTGTAACAAATTTCCTCTTTTCATTTATGCACCATTGACCATGTATACCTATTTTACGACAAGGAGCACAAACTCACCAACCCCCATTCCTCTAAAAAAAATGAAGAGCTTCATGATAATACTATACCTGATTCGCTGCATTCGATCTTTTAGGAGTATTGTCAGTGTGTTCCAGTCCGAGATACTGCTCCCATGCGCCATATATATCCCTTCTCTGAACAATAACAAATAAAATGAATTAATTTTGCACAAAAACAGGCATTTTTTCTGGATTCCGCACGGTAATATTCATAACCAAAAGGGAAAAGAAGATTGGCAGACCTGAAACCGAGTGGAAACAATATCTGAATCTTGAAGATACTCTGGACGACCAAATGACAAAAATGCAAATCTCCACTAAAGGAAGAAAGAAGAAATACATTAATCATTGAAGCTAGAATCTTTCCTACCAAAAGACTTTGGTTAAAAATGACAGAAAATTTTTACGAAGTATATTAAAATTCAATTACTTGACATATATGCAATTTTGTGAACCTGTCCGATTAGACGAAACATGACGCAAGTAATACATAATACACCCAGATATGATGTGATGAGAGCAAAGAAGTAGGAAACAGTGGTTTTTAATAAAAAAGATGGTTGTGTAAAATCACTCGGTGATAAAACTGCAATAATGTTTAAAAAATAAGTAGCATGCTTTAGTATCGCACAGCAAAATGACAACAAACTTAAAGTTTAACCACAGCAAAATAGTGTTGTGAAGTCAAAACTGTTTCCAAACCAACTAAACAAAATTTGCAGATATTATTAGTTCCATTTGATATGACTAGCTAACATGCACATATATGCATCGAATGCAGAGTGTTTGGAGGATGAAAAGTTTTAATAGATAATTTGAAATGCATTATAACAAAATATGTTGCTTTGATAGAGAATTTAAAAATAACTTGAAATTCTAAAACTTTAAGAATATTTTGATTATTTAAATAGAATTTCAAATTTTACCTAAAGTTCGGATTTGAAAATTTTCATTCTCTTTTTCTCTCTTACATCTGTCTTTTCGTACTCTCCTCGGTTTGGCAAAAGTTTAAACATTATCACGTCAACCTCAACCTAGATGTCCTCATCTCATTATAAATGCAACTTCGCTTTTTCAAATGATGCCAACCATCACCTTTTAAGCCCAAATCAATCATATTATTTGCTGTCAACCTCAACCTAGATGTCCTCATCTCATTATAAATCCAACTTCGCTTTTTCAAATAATGCCAGCCATCACCTTTTAAGCCCAAATCAATCATTAATGATTGATTAATTTGCTGTCAATCTCGTCAAGAATTGTTTTTTTTTTCAAATTGAAGCTGATCATGAGATTTCTAGTGTTGACTACGGAAACATTCTATCACTAATGATTGGGATTGTTTTTGACCAATGTTAGCCAGGGGAATTTTTCAGCTGACACTAACCAAAAAGTTGGTAATAAAATAATCTCGACCAACAATGTTCAAAAGTATAATACAGGTTTTTCTTTATTGTCATTGGCCAAGGTAATTTTAGCTAATGCCAGCCAGAATTATTTCAGCAGGGATTAGTAAATTACCAATTGACAACTTTGAATTTTTAAATATTTTTTAATACTAAAATAAATTTTTGTATATGGTAATAGTTGAAATACTCTATCTAAACAAGAAAACTAAAATTCAATAAATTTGAATTGTATTTTCTAAACAAAACATTAAAAAATGAAACAGTTATTCATTGTATTTTAATGTCCTTGAAATTGTAAATTCCCTATATTTATAAACACATGGTAAAAGCAAGAGCGCATAATTCAGTCACGTTAGCAATATGTACCTTGGAAAACTCCTCATCTGGAACTTGCAACTTGCTCTGTATTCGCAATTTGACTTCAGCCAATGTCTCACCCTCATGGATCACCAAGAAAAAAGGATGTCCGAAGTTCTGAACTTGCTGTTATTTTCAAGTCACACCAATACATAAGAAAACAAAAATGTTAGAAAATTCAAGGGTAGTAATTTCACAAAAATAATTTTATATTAGACTGGGGGCAAAGCACCTGATTTTGATTTGTGTCTTTCAAGAAATGATAAACATGGATCAACCGATGTTGAGGGCCAAGGTTTTTCTCCTCCTCTGGAATCTAAATCAAAAGGAATTTGAAAATGCAGCTTGTAAAATTAAGAATAATGTGCTAGGAGAAAAAGGCATAGCCCCATATCAAGAATGAAAATAACATCGAAGACAAAAGGTTTGGAAATTTAGGAACAGCCAAAATTGAAAGGTCTGGGATGGTAGACTTCAATCGTTCAAATTCAACCTAAGACTCCGTAACACCTGTCCTGTTTTCCACAAATCTGTCATGGGATTGGCAATTGTCATATTTCCCTAACAAATATTGTGTAGTAACAAATGAAGCCTAGGGTAGTATTCCCCCCATGGATAATATACCTTTGGTGAATCTTTTAAAGCATGCTTGGAAAATCTGTTCAAGACCATGCAAAGCGTTCTTCAGCTTGCACATCCTGTTCTTTCCACTATGAGGATAGAATCTAGGAAGACTATCCAAGTAGAACTCCACTTCTAGGTCTTAATGAACGAGCACATTTTTAACATCATGCTACAACAAATCCCAGCCAAAATGGATGGCTAGAAAAGAATGAATCTCACTTTATCCATTTTTTCTACTGTAGCATAAACTAGACCAAAACTTTTTATTTAAGTCTATTTGGCTAAGAAGCTCAAGCTCTGAGTCATTCAAAAATCCTTTCAGGTCTAAGAGACCAACTTATTTTAGTAAACATATATAATAAATTTTGTTTGCTACTTAGGAGAAGGTCTTTCCTTAATATGAACCTAGAATTCTTGGGAAGGAAAGACTTTCTTTTCTTTCTAAAGTCTTCTATATTGTTCAAAGTAACAAGGTTCATCAAATGTTCTCTGAGAAGGCTACCACCAAACCTGTTAATTTAAATCTTGAGAACATCAAACTCAACCCAAAAGGTAAGTGATTGGTGCTCTCGTTGTAATAAATCTAACCACACTAAGGAGACTGCTTTAAGCACAAGGAAAGTACAAAGTTATCATTCGTCTTGCAGAAGTAAAAGGTCAACCCCAAGGAAGGCTTATCGAGCAACTATAGATGTTGAAAATTCTTGCAAGACCCCTTTATCCTCTTTTGTTGAAGGAATGTTTGCACTACAAGCTAAAATTGAATGTTTAAAATCTCTCATGAATTTTATAAGTAAGCCGTTTTTTGATACTTGCTCTCTAACCATGATTGTGATAGGATATAATGTGTATGATAGGAGGAAACAAATCAAAAATTAGTTGTTAGTTGGGTTGTTAGGTTGAGTGAGACTTCCTTTATATAGTGGGGTGGGGGTGGGGGTTTTCTTTGTAGGCAGGGGATGTTTTTTGATGGTTTAGAGAATTGTTGACAGGATCATTGGCCTCTTGTGTGATGGGAACATTGTCCCTTGGAGGCATTCTTGCTATTCTCAGTGAGTTTGGGTGTTCTGCAGTGGTGTTCTTGGATTCCTCTATTTAGGAACTTAACAAAGTGGTCCGACCTGCCAGATCTCAGAAAAGGGAAAGGAATGGAAGGAAGAATCAGCGCAATAGAAAGGGCGATAGATGAGCTAAAGGAGGTTCATCAAGAACTCAAGGAGATGATCAAAGGTCTTATGAAAAATTCCAAGAATCTAGAGTCAAGGGTAGTGAATGGGGAAAGAATAGGAAAGAAAGAGGGAAAAACTGGATTGGATGTTGAAAAAGATAGTCTACAAAACAGAAAGAAAGGCAAGAAATTCTTTGAAGAAGGAGAGTACTTGGCTAATGATGAAGAGAAGAAGGAAGATTGATATACACAGAGTAGTAAACCAAATAAGGAGGGAGAAGAATTGTTGAGACCTGGGGTTAAAACAGTGGGGTCAGGGAGTGACCCAATTGAGGCCCTAGTGTCCAGGGGTGCATCCACTATAGCAGTTACAAATCCATATCCTGAATTTCCTGATGTTATAACACCTGCAAATCTTGTTTCTAGCAATGACCACAAAGGAATTTCTTGCAGAGTTGTTTTTAACTAGCCATCTTGAATTATTCAGAATGGAGGAAAGTAAATATGGTAGGAAAGAAACTTCAATAATGGAAGCAGTGCAAACAGTTTCAGAGCATACTAACACTTGTGCTTTATGGGGATGGCCAAGTAATTATGGAAGATCTAGAAGTAGAAATGAAAAAACCGAAAGATGCCGTGAAGAAAGATGTCATGAAGATATACTACAGAATTTTTAGTTGTGCAAGAAGTCACTGGTTTTCCAAGTCCTTTGGTTTGAAAAAGTCCTTTGGTTTGATCGAGTCATATCGACCACCACCCAAGCCTCAAAACCTGAATTGACGGGTAATAGCCAGTGGGTTTCCTTTTTATGATAACACGATGAATATGAGCCATCAGATCAAGATTCACTATTCCAACCTTGAGGACAAGGTTGTTCTGCAATGGTTTGTAATGATAGGATATAATGTATATGATAGGAGGAAACAAATTAGGGGGGGGGGGGGGGGGGGGGGGGGGGTTCTTTGTAGGCAGGGGATGTCTTATAGAATTGTTGACAGGATCATTGGCATCTTGTGTGAAGGGAACATTGTCCCTTGGAGGCATTCTTGTTGTTCTTGGTGCCTAGAATCAATAATACAGGATCTTTTCAGTGAGTTTGGGTGTTTTTGCAGTGGTGTTCTTGGATTCCTCTATCTCAGATTGGCAGTAAGAACGCTGATTCCTCCTTTAAGGTATTGTATTGCATTGAAAACTTGGGAACTAAGAATAGTATCAATAGACAAACAATTATCTCTTGTCTCCAATTTTGCACTACTTTTGAGTCCTCTCAAATTTGGCTTCTCCATGGTTTTGTAAGGCATTCATCCTGTTATGTTCCAAGGTTTATGTTTCCTTCTTTACTTTTCAATGAATGTAGAGTCATTCAAATTTGATGTATGTCAACTTGCAAAGCACCATCAAACCACATATCTCTTAGTAATACAAAAAGTGGTCATCCTATTGATTTGGTTCATGCTAACATTTGGGGACCTACATGAAGCTCTAGTCTATCACGTGCCAAATGATTTGTCACTTCTATTGATTATAGTACCCATCTCACATGGATATTCCCCATGAAAGAAAAATTTGAAGTTCTTACCCTATTTGTCAAACTAATTTGTGTGATAAAAACAAATTTTGGAAAGTTAATTAAATGCTTGCATTCTAATAATGAGAAAAAACGTAAACCATGTCATGTATAAATTTTTCCAAAAAGATATTGTTCATGAGTTAACATGTCGATAAAACACAATAAAATGGCATTGCTAAAAGAAAAATTACGTATAGGTGACACGATCACTTCTCTTTCAAAAGTATGTCCCTAAATCTTAATGGGGAGAGGTTATCCTTATTGCTACCTACCTTATCAACCAAACTATCCTCTCAAACTCTAGAGGTTATCCTTAGGGCCAAACGATATATACATCAATATCGAACAGTGGCTGCAAGGGAGGAGGGAGTGAAGGACCGAACGGTATAAAGTGATAATAGCAGAAAAGTTTGTTAGTTTGTGAGGGGGAGAGAGAGTATAAATAAAGACTGAGTTGGCTGAGGAGGGGATCAGATATTATTTTGGATTTAGACTGGACCTCTTGGCCAGTGGAGGAAGGGAGGCTTCCTTGAGAACATTTACTTGTATTTTCTTCTTTCTTTACAATACAGATTGAATAAAATACTTATACATATAGTATATCTTCTGCTGTTGAGTGTGTGTGTGAGAAGAGAGTATCGATTAGGTTATTTGCATAAAGTAACCTAACAGATGCACATAGGCTTATAATGTAAAAAAGAATTCTAAAGGCACATTGGATCGTTACAAAGAAGGTTAGTTTCTCAAAGGTGTTGGAAGTCCCACATCGACAAGAGATAAGGCCAATTCATAGTTTATAAGTGGGTGCAAACCTCACCCTACAAGCCGGTTTTGTGGGGTTGAGTTAGGCTTAAAGTCCACTTCTAATATGGTATCAGAGCCAGGTTAGAGCCTATCCTAGCGATATTTCTTGTTTCTTGGGCATTTCTATTCCACCCGCTATCGGGCCGTTATCGGACAACCCAATTTCTACTATCACGCACGAGATGTCTATACCTCGGCATGAAGGGGGTGTGTTGGAAGTCCCACATCGACTAGAGATAAGGCCAAATTATAATATATAAGTGAGATGCAAACCTCACCTTACAAGCCGGTTTTTTGGGGTTGAGTTAGGCTTAAAACCCACTTTCTAATAAAAGGTATACTCAATTTATGGTGTTGAATTGAGGAGACATTTGCTCTAGTGACAAATCAATAATGTCAGAATATTCTCAGACTCGCAGAGCATATTTTGGTCGGAAATTGCAATATTTTGATATGTAGAATGTTTTCTTGCATGGACATATAGAGTAAGAAGTCAAACATGGAGATTCCTCCAGGATTTAGGTCTAGAGGAAGAAGTGTATACATTGAAGAAAACCTTCTTCCATTGTTCTAAAAAATATATAATCAGGTCTCAATCTTGATCATCACTGTTTCTTGATATTCTATTTTAACAATAATCCCCATAACTACTCATTCAGACTTGAACATGCACTTTTTCCAGATAACTGAAGGTCTAACAAATTCTCAACAACATATCTAAAATATTAAAAAGAATTTTATAAAGCAGTATATGTACAAATATTTACCTCTTCTGCTCGGAGTGTCCAATACTGATCATTAATATTCTCAATCCGTTCATTGACATGGAATATCTGCAAAAGAGAAGACAATATTATTAATTGAACTATAAAAATTTAGAAATTTTCCCATGAATTAAAGTCAATAATTGTGGCAAGTGAATGACAACAAACAACAAAAGGGAAAGACTAATAAGGTATGAACTTGTGAATTAACCATTGGAACTCTCCGAGAAACCACATTCATTGTGCCAGATGCATTCTCAACAGAGAAGAGCAAATCCATGTTGACTCATCATTACAGTCTATTATTCAGTATTAAACTATCTAAAATCCTTAGTTATTTGATCATTATAGATAATCTCCAGTTAAAATGTGATCTACCCGTGGATTCTTGAGCCCCAGCCTTGCACTGGTATGGATATCAAGTATTGATTTAACCTGCGATGCATCTGGTTATAACTGTTGAAATGTAATATGTTTTTAGATATAGGCTCTGTAGGAGCCTATTGTTTACTGTTTATTGTTGATTACTGTTTTTCATTATTGTATAAGTATGTGTTTAGTGTGAAGATAATAATATGAAAAAGAGAGTTTCTTTCTCTTAATTCTCCAAAATGGTATCAAGAGCCAAGCACCGGGGCTCTCTTCTGTAGACGCCATCAACCACCAGCCGCCGCCGTCGCCGCCGTTTTCGCCGTCGCCGTCGCCGTCGCCGTCGTCGCCGCCGCCGGTACCCCATTTTCTCAGGAAAATTTAGGGGTTTTGTGCGCCTCCGTGAGCGCGACCCAACCCTGGTGGTCGCCGTCCCTGCAAAGCCCTCACGCGCTGCCACGCGCCGCCGCAGCCCGCCAGATCTCGCGCGCGTACTGTTCACGCGCCGCCCTACGCTGGTCGGAATTTCACCGCGCATCTAGGGTTCCGCTCGCCTCACTCTCCTGAGCCTATATCTGATCTTACTTCCCTGTTTCAGTGGGTGTAATTGATACCTAGGGTTTTCTCTCTCCCAATAGTTGAATATCTCTCCAAGTCTGGTTCTTTTTCCGATCTGTAATGGCATCTACTGCAATTAATTCCTCTCTATCTGCAACTCCTATCATTACATCTGCAAAACTCAACTGGAAAAATTATTTATCTTGGTCTTCTGCAGTGGAATTATGGTTTCTTGGTCAAGGACACCATGATCATCTAGAACAAGATATCTCTATGGTTCCAGATGAAGAAAAATCTCAATGGCAAAAATTGGATTTTCAGTTATGCGCAATTTTGTGGCAGTCAGTGGAGCAAGAGGTTTTAGATATCTTGAGACCCTATAAAACATGTTCATCATTCTGGAAGAGGGCAGAAGATATTTTTGCAAATGATGTACAACGTCTTTTTGATGCAACCCAAAGAGTAGCTTCTCTAAAACAAGTCAACCATGACATGGTTTCTCATATAGGAAAGGCTCGGGCTGCTGTAGAAGAATTAAAGAACTTCTTTGTAGCTGATTCATTAGAAGGGATCAATAAAAAGCTTGACAAGTTTTACATGGTCCTAATTCTGAGAAGCTTACACTCCGATTATGATCATGTACGTGATCAAGTTTTAGCTGGTGATCAAATCCCTTCAATGGATGGTTTGGTTACTCGACTTCTTCGAGTACCTCCATTGGTGAAAGATGAGAATTCAATCGATGTTATTGGAACATCAGCTATGATAATGCCACAAGGAAGAGGAGTGCCACAAGGAAGAGGAGGAGGCAGAAGCAACCGAGGACGTGGTGGTCGTAGCATACGTCCTCCTCCTCAATGCACATACTGTAAGAAACTAGGCCATACTCGAGACAAATGTTATGTTCTACATGGATATCCAGACAAAGTTGCTCATGTGTCTAAATCTGGTGATCTAGAATCCAGAATTTCAATTGAAGAATATGAAGAATTTTTACGTTACAAATCTGGAAAACCGTCTAATCCTGGCCAATCCTCTGTCATGACTAGTGTGCCTACAGCCAGCCTATCTCAATCTGTGGAAGGTCATAATCCATGGATTCTGGACTCAGGTGCCTCAGACCATATCTCTGGTAACATTCCTTCATTTTCTTCATTGTCTTCTCCAAGAATTCCTCATCTCATTACCGTTGCCAATGGATCAAAAGTGAAATCTCAGGGAATTGGAACAGTTTCCTTATCTCCTTCACTAAGTTTAAATTCTGTGTTATATGTTCCCAATTGTCCATACAATTTAATCTCTTTGAGTCAGTTGACTCGTACCTTAAATTGTTCCATAACCTTTACGGCCAATTCTTTTGTTATACAGGAACATGGGACAGGTCGTCTGATTGGAGAAGGACATGAGTCTCAAGGACTTTATTTCTTAAAACCTCATTCCTCAGTTTCCTGCTTTACCACTTCATCCCCCAAACTTCTGCATGATCGTCTAGGCCATCCAAGTTTGTTCAAGTTGAAGATGATGGTTCCAAGTCTCAAAAACATCCAAGTCTTAGATTGTGAATCTTGTCAATTAGGAAAACATGTTAGATCTTCCTATCCTAAAAGATCTGAGACACAGTGTGATTTTCCTTTCTCAATAATTCATTCAGATATTTGGGGACCAAGTCGTGTTACTTCATTTGGTTTTAATTATTTTGTAACCTTTATTGATGAATTCTCTCGATGTACTTGGGTTTATTTAATGAAAGAGAGATCTGAACTTTTGTCCATATTCAAGTCCTTTTTTATTGAAATTAAGAACCAATTTGGGAAGACAATTAAAATTCTTCGAAGTGATAATGCTAAGGAATACTTCTCTCTAGCATTTTCTTCATTCTTATCTTCCCAAGGAATTTTACACCAGTCAACCTGTCCTCACACTCCACAACAAAATGGCATTGCAGAAAGAAAGAATAGACATCTCATTGAAACTGCACGTTCCTTAATGTTGAATACTAATGTTCCTGTACATCATTGGGGCGATGCAGTCCTCACTGCCTGTTTTCTTATCAATAGGATGCCTTCTTCCTCTCTTAATAATAAAATTCCTCACTCTGTCATTTTTCCCAACGACACTTTATACCATGTTTCCCCACGTGTATTTGGGTGTATGTGTTTTGTTCATAATGTTTCTCCAGGTCTTGATAAGCTCTCAGCAAAAGCTATCAAGTGTGTTTTCTTAGGATACTCTCGTCTTCAGAAAGGGTATAGATGTTATTCTCCCTTCACAAAGAGATATTATATGTCAGCTGATGTCACATTCTTTGAGGATACACCTTTTTTTTCTTCCTCCATGGAGGATCGTTCCTCTGTTCAACAAATGTTTCCTTTACCAACATGTGATCCTCTAATTATTCCTGATTCAGTACCTCAAAATCAAAATCCAAATAACATTGTTCCTCCACCTCTTATCACATATCAACGTCGAACCCAATCTCGAACTCCTAACACTGACGATCCTCGAGACTCAGATCCTTCTGCATCAGATCCTCAGACCATGGATCCTTCATCATCTTCACCTTCTACTGATTCAGATGATAACTGGCCCATTGCCCTCCGTAAAGGTATTCGTTCTACTCGCAATCCATATCCTATTTATAATTTTGTGAGTTATCATAACTTGTCTCCTACATATTTCTCCTTTGTTTCCTCATTATCATCGACTAAGGTTCCTAATAATATTCATGAGGCACTTGTTCATTCTGGATGGCGACAAGCCATGGTTGATGAGATGAAGGCACTTGAACACAATGGCACTTGGGATCTTGTCCCTCTTCCTCCTGATAAGAAGCCTGTTGGTTGTAGATGGATTTATACTGTTAAAGTTGGTCCTACTGGTAAAATTGATCGCCTTAAAGCTCGACTGGTAGCTAAGGGCTATACTCAAGTTTATGGCCAAGACTATTGTGATACTTTTTCTCCTGTGGCTAAAACCAGTACCGTTCGTATTTTTCTTGCTATGGCTGCCATTCGTCATTGGCCTCTTTATCAGTTAGACATTAAAAATGCCTTCCTTCATGGTGATCTGGAAGAGGAGATATACATGGAGCAACCTCCTGGATTTGTTGCTCAGGGGGAGTCTGGATTAGTTTGTAAGTTGCGTCGTTCCCTTTATGGCTTAAAGCAATCACCTCGAGCTTGGTTTGGTAAATTTAGTCAGGTGGTGCAAAAATTTGGACTGAAACGTTGTGAGGCGGATCATTCAGTGTTTTATGGTCACTATTCTCCTGACAAATGTGTTTATCTCATGGTGTATGTTGATGATATTGTTATTACAGGGAATGACATCACTAGAATTAATCAGTTAAAGAATCATCTGTTCAATCACTTTCAAACTAAAGATCTGGGTCGTCTAAAATATTTTCTTGGTATTGAAGTGGCACAGTCAAAAGAAGGTGTCATTATTTCACAAAGGAAATATGCTCTTGACATTTTAGAGGAAACAGGTCTGACAAATTGCAAGCCCATTGACAATCCCATGGACCCAAATCAAAAGTTAATGACAGATCAGGGTGAACCTTTCTCAGACCCAGAGAGATATAGAAGACTAGTTGGAAAACTCATTTATCTTACCATAACAAGACCTGATCTTTCTTATCCAGTTGGAGTTGTGAGTCAATTTATGCAAAATCCACATGTTGATCATTGGAATGCAGTACTTCGCATTCTCAGATACATAAAAGGAAGTCCAGGACAGGGACTATTGTATGAGAACAAGGGAAACACTCGGATCGAAGGATATTGTGATGCAGATTGGGCTGGTAGTCCAATTGATCGAAGATCTACTACAGGATATTGTGTTTTACTTGGTGGGAACCTTGTATCTTGGAAAAGTAAGAAACAAAACGTTGTTGCTCGATCTAGTGCTGAAGCTGAATACCGATCTATGGCTCTGACTACATGTGAACTTGTGTGGATTAAACAACTTCTTCAAGAATTAAAGTTTTGTAAAAATGAGCAAATGAAACTGTACTGTGACAATCAAGCAGCTCTACACATTTCCTCCAATCCTGTGTTTCATGAGAGGACGAAACACATAGAAATTGACTGTCATTTTATTAGAGAGAAGTTGTTGTCAAAGGAACTGGTTACTGAATTTGTCAATTCTAATGAACAACTCGGAGACATGTTGACCAAATCTCTAAGGGGGCCTAGAATTCAATTTATATGTTCCAAGCTTGGGGCATATGACTTATATGCTCCAGCTTGAGGGGGAGTGTTGAAATGTAATATGTTTTTAGATATAGGCTCTGTAGGAGCCTATTGTTTACTGTTTATTGTTGATTACTGTTTTTCATTATTGTATAAGTATGTGTTTAGTGTGAAGATAATAATATGAAAAAGAGAGTTTCTTTCTCTTAATTCTCCAAAAATAACAACTCCAGTGTTTGAGTATTTACAGTTCATATTTTATATAACTATGTTTCAATCCATTTTTGGGGGTTTAAAGTATACCAATCAGGTATAGTTATTATTAAGTTATATTTCATAGATTAGACAACAAAGAGAAAACAAATTGCATGACCTAGTCATTAAAACTCATTATAATCGGCATGATAGAATAAACAAATTGCCACATCATAATGTGCAGGATTGTAATGAATGTATACTGGGAAAGCCAAAAACATCAGCACTGACTGATTTGATCTTTAGCACTAGGTGAAGGCTACAATAAACCAAATAAAGCCTTGGATAGTACAGGGTGCCCAAGTCTAACATGATTGCCCCCCATTCAAAACCAATTTTTTATGGAAGGGTTCTCCAAGTACTTGATATTTCATTTTTACCATGCTTTTCCACATTTATATTCCCATAAAATATGGTAAGTTATTGTCTATAATACAAATGCAACTTCAAGTTTTATTGCACCTACTTGTATACTAAAGTTTGGTTATATCTTTAGTTAACATGGGATCTCAAACACATCTCTTCACACTAAAGAATGAACATCTTGTGTGTTATAGCAACTAGATAGCATCCGACACAAAAGGCATAACAAACCATGTTCGGATAGATATTGATAACATCTTCGAAAGTAGACTTTTAGTCCAACTCAACTTCACAAAGTCAGTGTAAGAACTCCAACAACTCATTGTAACTATTTTTATTAGTAGGATATTAAGTGTATTGTTAGAAGATTCTAGAGATCTCTTCATAATCAATACTTTAGGGTTAGAATTATCTATATACAGGTTGATTTACTGGTTAAAATCAATCAATTGGACCAAATCTCCTCTTCTTCCACATTTCTTCTTTATTGTATTAGCTTAGGTTGCATCTTTATTTTAGGGTTGCCTCACATGCACCCATTTCCTTCTTTTCATTATTGTCCCTACTAATTCTATAGTCATTGTCGCAATCACAGTCACATCCACTGTTGTGGGATCCTTCAATCAGATTAATGATCCACCAAATGATTCATCGTCCTCCAATTTGCCCATGCATGCAACGTATTTCAGGCACATGCTGGCATGTTCGATAGTCATTCATGTTGCCACTTGCATCACCTCAGGTTGCATCTCTATCCTTGGAAAGGAGTTACGTTTAGGGGAGGCATTCTTTATTTATTTTAGCATGGCAACTCCCCTATGCTATGTTGATGATCCACACTTTCATGATAAGAGTCATCTGGTTGGATTTATCTCTAGTGGGCTAAATTTAGCATATGCTAGTTAAAGGTACAAGTAGGCTCAATAATATTGAAGAAGAGGCCACTAAAGATTAAAAAATAAAAATATATATATTAGAGTGCTTGAAAGGCCTTATGATCTCCTATTTATAATAATAGAAAATTGATACAATGACAACCGCCTTAGCCAAGGGTAAGTGTTCTTTCTTCTTACACCGTTGAACATTTGGAAAATTCCTTGAATAATAATTGTGAACATGACCTGAATGACCTACCCATTGCTCCGAGAAAAGGAACGCAATCTTGTACGAAGTATCCTATTTCTCATTTTTGTCACCACTAAACACCCTTTTACACAGCACCAAAGTTTCCTCTCAACCATTGATGAATCCATAGCAATAAAATTATCCTATTCTACCCTAATATCAAAATTTAATAATCAATGTATCTGAAAGCGAAATTAAAACAATACATTTTCTCACCTTATAGATCTTGTGATAAAAAACTTCAAGCAATCTAAGTTCTGCATCTGGATGTGATAAATCTACCTGTATAACAGGAAATAAATTCGGTTAACAAATTTCCCATAAGGCATATGTCAATATATAGAAGACAAGAGATTACAACCAACATACAATCCAAGACCATATGATTTTTTACTTATTTGTTTTATGGTAGGCTAATTTATACTTTAATGAAAAGAACATTTGGGGCATTTAAGACAAGCTTTTAGTACATTACAACAACATAGATTCTGCACAGATTTTAAGAGGTACGAGTTGCGGCTAACAAAGTATAGAAATCTCGAGAAAGTGAGTTTTGTGTAATGAGTAGCGCTATTGATGCATAGAAATTGAAGAACTTAATACTCTAATAAAATGATAAAAAAGGGCTTAAGAGATTAATTATCTATTGCTAATACCATGTTCAATATAGTAAAGTAAATTATATATGGGATTAATCTTCCGTTGTATTGAATATACACACAAGATATTGTATTTATAATAGAAAAAATAATGACTAAGCCCAAGATACTAATAAGGAATAATATATTTAAGATATCTAGTAATCTAATATATCTAGTCAATTTAGGATCTCCAACAGATTATGCATTAGAGACAAACATATTCCAATTTATGTACTAGCAATAAAGAGACAAATTTTGAAAGATCAGTTCCTCAACGTTTAAACACATTCTATACTATTCATTCATACTAATCCAAAAACTACAAAATTATGAAAGATATTTAAAAAATAAGAAGTTGGTGGGACTAACAAAGTATGTTTGAAAGATTGTAAAGGTATGACATAATTTCCTTGTGAAATAAATTTCCAAGAGTTGCAAGTGTAACATGTTTTGCTATACTGGATATTGTTTTTCTAAATATCTTGTCATTAAACTCATAACGCACTAAGTTATTCATGTGAGGATATATAATTACTACAATGTTTTGATGTTGTTACTAAAACCTTAAACACAGACTAATTTATACTAATCACAATTATAACTATTCAGAAGAACAAATCATAATAAACTAAGGAAACATGATGAGCCATAACAAGTAGAATAAATACAGATTAATACTCTAGATTTTATACACACATTAACCAATTATAATAATCCGATTACAAAATAGAATATTAAACAGCACCCCTCTTCTCTCAATTCCCTCCCCCTCAATAACACCATAATTTCAACAATTTCCACTGTGTATTTTCCTGTTCTTCTGTTTTTTCATACATGGAGAAGACAGAATTTATAAATTTAGTTACCTTCTGCATACAAATTTTAAGTAACTAATAAGTGCGATGCAGCTGTCAGTCTTAGGCTCTGTGACCAACAGGTCAAAAGATCAAGTCAAAGAATCGGTCTATTCCAAATGGTTCAGACCCTTCAGATAGTAAAAGATTTATAGAACTACGCTTCCAGTTTTGGCACGTGTTAAACATTTGTGCACAAATCATATACTATAAGCACAGCATATGAAAAAGTTCCAAATTTAATTGGTTTCACATACAAATTAGCATGGGTAAATTATATGATCTAAAAACTCTCTTGTAAATAATAATAAAAATACAATTAGACAGCCAAGCTCAAAAGACGTGTTTCTATTTGCCTGGAAATCTGTGTGGTGTTTCTATAATCAATGTGCATCAATAGGTAAACCAACTTTGATTATGTGGATTACTATCATACCTTTGATTTAAGATCATTAATTACATCTGACACAATACAATGCTTCTGTAATCTAATAGTATGAATCACCACCTGAACAAGAGTAAATCAGTTAGAAATATAGCACATGGCAAATAATTGTGTAAAAACTAAAAGTGAAACTAACAAAACTCACTTCATCCTTGGAAGCATGATGGAAAGCAATTTTAAGAGTTTTTAGGCATTGCAATTCTGGCAAAGGGATATCCAATACTTCGTAGTATAGAATATCAGAAGCCTAGAAACAAAACCAAAGAGACAATGATTTTAGCATATTGGAAACTTAAGCAAAACCCAAACAGTCTTTTTAGAATGAAACAGAATCTACTGAAAAATTTTGCACTGTGAAATGACACCTGATTATAGTGAATCAGCATGTCTGACAAATGTTCTATTCCTCTGTACTTTATAGAATGCGGTTTAGGTTGCTGGGAATAACAGTTATGACATGTGAGTCTGATTTTAGAAGGATCATTCAAACCAATATGTTGAGCAACTTCTTCTACAACATTGTCATAGGTGTCAAGCTTTGACCTGGCGCATTAAAGTAATAAGTTAAACTACCACATATACTTCACTAAAAATTACAATAGAGAGAGAACTAACAGCTCAAGACAAAATTCATCCTCCTTTGGTTTTTCCAAAATCCTAAAGCGAACAACCTGCAATCAAAACAAACTATTGAATGCACAAATAATCTCCAAACAGCAGGACAATTCAGTTTTGATTCTTTAACTTTTGCAAATAGAATTATAACAAAATTCATTAAACTATGAATTTGTTTGCCTTTTACTTTTAAGGTATTTGATAAAATAAAATGAGGAATGACCAAAAAAACTCCATTTAAACAATTTGATAAAATATGTAAAAATCCAAAAAAATATCCTATCATGACTTACAGTATCCTCTAGACTTAGTTTGCCCATTTCCATGTTATCTCTAAAGGATTAGTTACAATAAATCCTTAGTGTATCATAATATGTTTCCTTAATAGTTGAGATTGAAATTAGTGCACATAGCTTACTACTCCAGGTTTCATGATTATATCAAGCACCATTCCTTAATGTGAACAGTTAGAAAAAGACACAAAACAACAAATGAGTACAGTCGGAGATGATTAAATTAAATATACAAAGGGAAATAATAATATGTCCACTTGGATAAGAATTTATAATTCACAATCAATGCAATATACTTGCTTCTAATAGCAGGATATACTAAAATTGAGGAACAACATTTTAAAATAATATAGCAGTCAACAAGACGTTACATGCTAATTTAAACCGTTCATACCACACGGTTATGCACATATTCCAAGAAAGAAGGAACATCCGGATAGCGATATTGCTCTTTGTTTCTAGTTTTGTTGGACTTCTGAAAGCAAATAATGTCACCATCCTCAAGCTGCTCAAATTACAGCAGAGCAAGAGAAGTCAGCTATGAGTTGAAATATTTATTATTATTATTATTATAAAAACAAAACACTGATAAATGGCTGAAGTCAAAATATAAACTACCATAAACATGTTAGTCACCCATGATGCATACCTGACTCTCACGGAATGTGGAATTCTTGTCAACACGTTCACACATGACATTAGGTTCAAATTTTATCTCCTGATCATGGACAACAGAATGTAAACAGTGATTATAGGCAGTGCTATAGATAGGAAACTATAAGAGAGAAAGAATAATTCTTGTGTATATTATTCATGAATAAAAGATTTACATAAATAGGATAGGCTGTCAATTACATAAAAAATGTAGAAAGTAAAGTATATAAAAAGGATCAATTCAAATCAGAGTATTAGAGATATAAATGTAAACATCCAGTCATTCAACTGGATGTTAGTTTGTTACATTAGTAACCTCTATCTATGCTCAACTTGTATCTTCTTTTTCCTTCCGTGCAATAATAATTCCATTCTCTTTTGTTTATCTTTTCTCTGTTTTCTTTGATACCTAAAACTCTAATACAGAGAGATTTTACAATGACCCAAAGTACTGAAATCAGAAAAATCTGATTCTGACCCTAATCATTCCAAATCAGATGAAATTAGAATAATCTTACTTGAGATTAAAAAAGAAAAACATATTTCTAGAGGGCTTAAGAGATCTCTCTCACTATCTTCTATTTAGAATGAAAATACAAAAGTATATGGAATATTAAGGGACTGCATTAGACACCTAGATGCAGAACTAGGTACGACTAATAAATGATCCAGCGGACTACACTATGCTTAGGTTTAATGATGATACATAGTAGATGTAATTATTCTAACAATCTTATTAACTATTTAATTTTATAGAAAAAAAAGACCGGCTGTCTAATTAATTCCTAATAGATATATAGCTATCAATATGAACATTATTGCACGCCATTGATATTGCAATCGTGGAACATATCTGTGCATGAAATGAAGATTGGCTACCTCAAACATTTCTATCTCTTCATCAGGAGCATATCCAGCCATTTCATTTAGTTTTACCAATATATCTACTGGCTTCCCACTGAACATCACAAAGAGCCGTCCAACATACCTGAAGAAAGAAAGGAATAAACATTTCAATAATAAAATGTAGATTTACCTATGATAAGTAATAGGAATTGCACGCACCTAAGCTTTTCATTTGAAGGCTCATAAAGTTTAAAGAAAAGCAACAGATTCTCTTTTGACTTCTCAGGAGGAGGAATAGGCTGCAAATCCTGATTCATTGTGCAAGGTGCAGGTAATATATCCATGTCAGTTGTGACTCACTTAGAAGGGGATGGAAGAATATATAATATTTAGTGGTCACCACCACACTATCCAGGAAGATTAAATTACCAGAAGAACATTACCTTCCCTATTTCTAGTTCCAAAAACAACTTTAGCTCTGCATTATTTGATCTATTGGAAATTTCTCTTAAGAGTCCAACCTACAACAGTTACGGCACCACAGCACAAATAAATCTTTATTAGAAAAACATTGAAAAAGTAATCAGATGAAATTTTGAAAGAAAGAATACTATGTGTTCAAACTTCCATAAAATAGAAAAAACATGTCTCAAAAAATAAGAGAAATGCTAGCAACAAACTCTCGAACACATTCTTTTGAACACATTCTTTTGAAAACATCTCCCCTATTGGCTGAAATTTAATGAAAAAAAGAAAACTAATTTTAGT
Organism: Vigna angularis; assembly: GCF_016808095.1. Taxonomy (NCBI): domain Eukaryota; kingdom Viridiplantae; phylum Streptophyta; class Magnoliopsida; order Fabales; family Fabaceae; genus Vigna; species Vigna angularis. The sequence continues at coordinate 34,590,697 of NC_068972.1, forward strand.
GGATTTTGCAACTCTTTTAATGTCCCTTTCCTGATTTTGTAGTCTTCAATAAATTATAAAGAGTGTGTGGTAGAAAGAGTGTGTTAGAGAGTCTACTACTAGCACTCCTCATAAGATAAATAGGTTACATTTATAATACTACATCTTTAGAATTATAGTTAAAAGTTCTATAATTTAAAAAAAATAAAGTAAAAAAAGATAACACTAAATAGTTTTTAAACCACCCCCCTCCCCAACACACATCCGAGTATCAAATTACAGTAGCATTATTTTTGGAATAGCAGATACTGCAATAACCACTACAATAAAGAATGTAGATGAGATAAACATGAATGATTACAAAAAATGGGAAAAATAGATAAATACTCATAAATAAATGGCAGCTCCATAATTAATAGAATAAGAACAGATAAATGAAATAATAAAAATAAAATTAATAGATAAAAACAGAATACATTAGATTTTTTGGGTAAGTAGACCACATTACATATCTTTAACACTTCATAGAGACCAAAGGAGGGGGGGGGGGGGGGGGGGGGGGGGGGGGGGGGGGAAGTTAACAAAATACACAATTTTCATTAACAGTAAAACAAGAGCAGCATGAAATTAAATAAAACAGATGCACAAGCAACGGATGCAAACAGATAAGACACTAATGGAACTGTGTTGTGATGCATGAACAGACAACAAAGAAATATTTACAGCACAGACCAAAGGGAGAACAGAGGCCAGTGTTGACTAAACAATCATGCAACGAGGCCAGTAGCTGAAAACAAACTAGAGGTCACAGGGTGTTCTTCGGATCATAGCATAAATCCTAATTGTTTTGGAAAATAAAACCATCCCAAATTACAAAAATATTAAAAACTGAGAAACAAACAAATGGATTCTATAACTCAGAAAACAGGCGAGTAAGGAATAAATTTTTCCCACCAAGGTAACAGCTGCTATAATGACAATTTGCCAAGAAAGCAGCTGCTACCACAAGAGCTGAGAAACATTACACAATATAAGTTACGTAGCACTACAAGGTCACTCCACACCTATAGCACATTATTTATTCATAACACTACTCTTTCCTATTATATATTATCAGACATAAAAAATATATCTACATTTGAATTTTGCAAACATTACACATGTAGGGACACGTGTGGAGTATCCTAAACCAGCTTCCACAGTATTGAAGAAAACAGAAAGATCAGTCTTCAAAATCCCTAATTACTAAGCTTATAAATCAATATAATATACCTAACATTAAGCTAATAGAAACATGCCAGCCACCCAGCTATACACGAAAACAGCAGTGGAAGTCCTTTCAGTACTTACTGATTGTGCTTCTTCCTGAGGTGTCAGTGCTCTATTTGGCCTGTATGTGTTGTTTTGGCGCTTGGCCCACAACCAAAAACGTTGATACTGGATGGGTATACCAAATTCCTTGGCAACTTCTTCCTGATAAATTTGTTGTCAGAAAGATTCAAAGTAAATTGAAAATAAAAATTAGTTTGTGTTATAACAGATGCTAAATAGGACAATCATCAATTTCAATAGATGTCAGAAAGATTCAAAGTAAATTGAAAACAAAAATTAGTTTGTGTTATAAAAGATGCTAAACAGGACAATCATCAATTTCAATAGATGAGAAAGAACGCAATGAACATGATGCAACTCCACGCTGAAAAACACTTATTCAGCAAGGAACTGAATGAGACTAAAACCCTAAAACAACATAAATAACATCCACGACATGTAAGCAACAACAATTTAAATGTAACCATTTAGCTAACAAGCTAATCAAACAAACATATCAGTCCCTGATTTAGATAAACTTTTATCAGAAACCTAGCTCCAAACAAACTAAAGATGTCATATATGGAATGTGTCAACGTGACTTGTTATATTTCTGGTCCCAAGATAAAAAATTTGACAAAAGATTGTTCCCTGATTGATATGTTCCTGAATTGGGAACCTAATCAAAGACTCTCTCACTCACCAAGAAGACACAAGAAAGAGAGAAAACTGAATATTATTTCCAGTAAGAGTATTTGTACAGAAAGAATTCAGAGGCATAACCCTCTTCACAGGTCTAAGGCCTGTCAACAAACAATGTACTAAAAAAACCCCTTCTAACTATCCAATCAATCTATTTATACAATTCTTCTGCCTTCTATCCTAATCCTCTTTCCCATTATATCTGTTGAAATATAATGTATTTTTAGAGTGGGCTTTTCAGGAGCTCTCTGTTTTTCCTTTTTTATGTTGATCTACTATCCCTTAAATAGGGTAATATGTGTATTAGGAAAGGAGAGCAGTAATAATAAAAATATTTTCAGTTTCTCTCCTAATTTTAAGTTGGTATCGAGAGCAAATTAGGTTTTGCTGCCGCAGCCGTTCCGCTCCTCCGCTGCCGTTATCCGCTGCTTGTCCAGTGCCACTGTCCAGTGCCGCTTTCTATCGCCGCTGCCACCGCCGTCCGCCGCCACAGTTTTTTCTCCGGCGAAGTCAAGGGTTAGGTGCGCCTCGACGAGCCCGACCCATCCCTTGTGGTCGCCGCTTCTTTCTTCTCTTGACGCGCCGTCACGCGCCGCTTCTTTCTGGCCAGTCTTGAGTGTGTGGGCTTCACGCGCCGCCTTTTCCATGCTGGAACATCACCACGTCACTGCCGGTCGTTTTGCCTCAGTCTCCTGAGTGTGTTGTGGTCACTGTTTTGCCGTTCCGTTGACAGTAGCTCCAATTAGGGTTTCATCCCATAATCAGTTTTTCTCTCTTTTGTTTGGCATTAGAATGACTTCTGGTTTTGGAACACCTTCTCTGTCTGCTACCCCTACCATTACTTCTGCAAAACTAAATTGGAAAAACTATCTATCTTGGTCTTCTTCCGTGGAGTTATGGTTTCTTGGTCAAGGATACCATGATCATCTTGAACAAGATATTTCCACCGTACTTGATGAAGAGAAATCTCAATGGCAGAAGCTTGATTTTCAATTATGTGTTGTCCTATGGCAATCTGTTGAACAAGAGGTCTTAGAAATTTTGAGACCTTACAAAACGTGCTCCTCTTTTTGGAAAAAAGCACAGGATATCTTTGCTAATGATGTGCAACGTCTCTTTGACACAACTCAAAGAGTGACTTCCCTCAAACAAGCCAATCATGATATGGTTGCTCACATAGGAAAGGCTCGTGCTGCCGTAGAAGAATTGAAGAATTTCTTTGTGGCTGATTCTTTAGAAGGCATAAATAAGAAGCTTGATAAGTTTTACATGATCTTAATTCTAAGAAGTCTACACTCAGATTTTGATCATGTTCGTGATCAAATGTTAGCTGGTGATCAAGTCCCATCAATGGACAGCCTAGTTACTCGACTCCTTCGAGTACCTTCATTAGTTAAAGACGAAAATTCAATTGATGCTATTGAAACATTAGCAATGGTAGCACCACAAGGAAGAGGAGGAGGCAGAAGCAACCGAGGAGGACGTGGTGGTCATAGTATGCGTCCTCAATGCATATATTGTAAGAAAATAGGCCATACTCGAGAGAAATGTTATGCCTTACATGGATATCCAGACAAAGTTGCTCATGTTTCTAAATCTGATAATCTAGAATCCAAAATTTCAAATGAAGAGTACCAAGAATTTTTGAGGTACAAGTCTGGAAAATACTCTAATCCTGACCAATCCTCCTCCATGTCCAATGTGTCAACTGCCTGCATATCTCAGTCTGTGGAAGGTCACAGCCCATGGATCCTTGACTCAGGTGCCTTACACCATATCTCTGGTAATATTTCTTCATTTTCATCCATGTCCTCTCCGAAAACCCCTCATTTCATTACTGTTCCCAATGGATCCAAAGTTGCATCTCAAGGAATTGGCAGAGTTTCCTTATCTCCTTCACTAAATTTAAATTCTGTTTTGTATATTCCTCATTGTCCTTACAATTTAATCTCCTTGAGACAATTGACTTGTTCCTTAAATTGTTCTGTAACCTTTACTGCTAATTCCTTTTTTATACAGGAACATGGTACGGGTCGTCTGATTGGAGAAGGACATGAGTCTCGAGGACTTTCTTTCTTAAAACATAGCTCTTCAGTTTCCTGTTTTACAACTTCATCCCCAAAACTTATGCATGATCGTTTGGGCCATCCAAGTTGAAGATGATGGTTCCGAGTCTCAAGAACATTCAAGTCTTAGATTGTGAGTCTTGTCAGTTAGGAAAACATGTTAGATCTTCTTATCCTAAAAGGTCTAAGACACGATGTAATTTTCCTTTCTCAACTATTCACTCTAATATTTGGGGTCCAAGTCGTGTTACTTCGTTTGGTTTTAATTATTTTGTAACCTTCATAGATGAATTCTCTCGATGTACTTGGGTTTATTTAATGAAAGATAGATCTGAACTTTTGTCCATATTTATGTCCTTTTTTAATGAAATTAAGAACCAATTTGGGAAGACAATTAAAATACTCCGTAGTGATAATGCTAAGGAATATTTTTCTACAACGTTTTCTTCATTCTTATCTTCCCAAGGAATTTTACATCAATCAACATGTCCTCACACTCCACAGCAAAATGGTATTGCAGAGAGAAAGAATAGACATCTCATTGAAACTGCACGCTCCCTGATGTTGAATACTAATATTCCTGTGCATCACTGGGGCGATGCAGTCCTCACTGTATGTTTTCTAATCAATAGGATGCCTTCTTCCTCTCTTGAGAATAAAATTCCTCATTCTATCATTTTTCCAAATGACACTCTATACCATGTCTCCCCACGTGTATTTGGGTGTACGTGTTTTGTCCATAATGTTTCTCCAGGTCTTAATAAGCTCTCCGCAAAAGCTATTAAGTGTGTCTTCTTGGGATATTCTCGTCTTCGAAAGGGTATAAATGTTATTCTCCCTCCACCAAGAGATATTATATGTCTGCTGATGTCACATTCTTTGAGGATACACCTTTTTTCTTGTCCTCCGTGGAGGATTGTTCATTTGTTCAACAAATGTTTCCTCTACGATCATGTGATCCCTTGGTTATTCCTGCTTTTGTACCTCAAACTCAAAATGTGAATGACATTGTTCTTCCACCTCTTCTTAGTCGGAGACAATCTCAAACTCAGAACACTGAAGATCCTCGAGAATCAACTCCTCCTCCATCAGCTCCCCAGACCATGGATCCTTCATCCTCCTCGCCTTCTCTTGACTCAGATGATAGTTTGCCCATTGCCCTTCGGAAAGGTATTCGCTCTACTCGTAATCCATATCCTGTTTATAATTTTTTGAGTTATCATCGTTTGTCTCCTCCCTATTTCTCTTTTGTTTCCTCCTTATCCTCCCTTAAGATTCCTAATAATATTCATGAGGCACTTGATCATCCTGGATGGCGACAAGCCATGGTTGATGAAATGCAGGCCCTTGACCACAATGGTACTTGGGACCTTGTCCCTCTTCCTCCTGGTAAGAAGCCTGTTGGTTGTAGATGGGTTTATGCTATTAAAGTTGGTCCTACTGGTGAAATTGATCGTCTAAAAGCTCATCTAGTAGCTAAGGGATATACTCAAGTTTATGGCGTTGACTATTGTGATACTTTTTCTCCTGTGCCTAAAACCATTACAGTTCGTATTTTGCTTGCTATGGCTACCATTCGTCAGTGGCCACTATACATGGAGCAACCTCCTGGGTTTGTTGCTCATGGGGAGTCTGGGTTAGTTTGTAAGTTACGTCGTTCCCTCTATGGCTTGAAGCAATCACCTCGAGCTTGGTTTGGTAAATTTAGTCGGGTGGTGCAAAATTTTGGATTGAAAAGATGTGAGGCGGATAATTCAGTGTTTTATGGTCATTCTTCTCCTGACAAATGTGTTTATCTCATGGTGTATGTTGATGATATTGTTATTACAGGGAATGACGTCACTAGAATTACTCAATTAAAGAATCACTTGTTCAACCACTTTCAGACTAAAGATCTGGGTCATCTAAAATATTTTCTTGGTATTGAAGTGGCACAGTCAAAAGAAGGTGTCGTCATTTCACAAAGGAAATATGCTCTTGATATTTTAGAGGAAACAGGCCTGACAAATTGCAAGCCGATTGATAGTCCAATGGACTCAAATCAAAAGTTAATGAGAGATCAAGGTGAACCTTTCTCAGACCCAGAGAGATATAGAAGGCTGGTTGGAAAACTCATCTATCTTACAATAACAAGACCTGATCTTTCTTATCCAGTGGGAGTTGAGTCAATTTATGCAAAATCCACATGTTGACCATTGGAATGCAGTGATTCGCATTCTCAGATACGTAAAAGGAAACCCAGGACAGGGATTGTTGTATGAGAACAAGGGAAGCACTCGGATTGAAGGATATTGTGATGCAAATTGGGCTGGTTCTCCAATTGATCGAAGATCTACTACAGGATATTGTGTTTTACTTGGAGGGAACCTTGTATCTTGGAAAAGTAAGAAACAAAGTGTTGTTGCTCGATCTAGTGCTGAAGCTGAACACCGTTCTATGGCTTTAACTACATGCGAACTTGTGTGGATCAGACAACTTCAAGAATTGAAATTTTGTGAAAATGAGCCGTTGAAACTATACTGTGACAACCAAGCAGCCCTTCATATTGCCTCCAATCCAGTATTTCATGAGAGAACAAAACATATAGAAATTGATTGTCATTTTATTAGAGAGAAGTTGTTGTCCAAGGAACTTGTTACTGAGTTTGTCAACTCTAATGAACAACTCGGAGACATTCTGACCAAATCTCTAAGGGGGCCAAGAATTCAATTTATATGTTCCAAGCTTGGTGCATATGATCTATATGCTCCAGCTTGAGGGGGAGTGTTGAAATATAATGTATTTTTAGAGTGGGCTTTTCAGGAGCTTTCTGTTTTTCCCTTTTTATGTTGATCTACTATCCCTTAAATAGGGTAATATGTGTATTAGGAAAGGAGAGCAGTAATAATAAAAATATTTTCAATTTCTCTCCTAATTTTAAGTATATCCAAATACCCTATATCCTAACATTACACCCCCCTACAGAACAACCTTGTCCTCAAGGTTGGAATAGGGAAGCTTGGTCTCATGGCTCCTCTTCCTCATCGGGTTACCATATGAAGGGAACTCACTGGTTATGTCCTCCAATTCAAGTCAGGAGGCTTGGGTTCTTGTTCAGTCACACTCTCGTTTTCCTCCTCTTCTTCGGCCAGTATCAAAATTCTTAATCCCTTCTCTGGGCATCGGTGGTCGGGGCTGAAAAGCCCGCCGCCCCGGAAGCATCTTCCCTCCTCTCGCTGCTTTACGAACTCCGAGTACGATAGGTTGCGAGTATTCCATTCCCTCCCGTCGCCGGTGGTTCTCGCGGTACCGCCTCCTTGAGTCGCCTCCTTTACGGACCCAACACTCTCGGCGGCCCCTCCTCAATTCTGCATGTCTCGTTGGGTTTCCACTCGCGCAACTACCCCCGCCGTTCATCCCCACGAACTCTGACTTTTGGACGCCGATCCTCCTCCCGTCGTTGCGACCATGCATAATTTCTCCACATCACGCGCGACTCTCATGGTCGTCATCAGGTCTTGGGGGTCGTGCGGCCTAACATGGTCGACCACCTTCTCCCGGAGTCTCGCCATGAAGTAACCCAAAATGTGCTCCTCCGGAATCTGGGTCGTCTGTCCCACCAAGATTCGAATTCCCGAATATATTCTTCTACCGGCCCCGCCTGCTTAATGGCCGATAGTCTCTCATAAACCGTTCCTCGCGTTCCTCCCACGAATCTAATCCCCAACGCTCCTGTCAACCCATCCCAAGAATGGATCTTGGTCTTCTCCCTCCAAAATCGAAACCAACTCCCTGCGTACCCCTCCATACTAATGAAAGCTAATTGTAATTTTTCTTCATCTGCCACTCTCTGAACTTCGAAGAATTTCTCCGCCCTACTAATCCAGTTCCATGGTTCGCCTCCTTCAAATACAGGTAGCTCCACCTGTTTCCTCCAGTTCGTCAGTCCGTCCTCCTCGTCCGGTCCACCCTCGTTATCATTCACCGATGACTGGCTTCCCTCTTGGAGCTGGCCGTGTGGGTCGCGGTTGCGATCTCCTAACATCTTCAAGATCGTTTGGATATCTTGGCGCATTGCTTCGTAGTTCTGTCTTATGGCCCTTGTTTCATGCCGCAGAAACATCGTATCAGCCTTCGTCTCTGCTATTGCAATTTCCACCGCCTCCAACTGTCCTTCTACCGCCACCACTCTTCCCTCCATCGCTAACGAACGCTGCCTCACCGAAATTGATCCGGCAGGTCGGACCAATTGATAGGTTCCTGAATTGGGAACCTAATCAAAGACTCTCTCACTCACCAAGAAGACACAAGAAAGAGAGAAAACTGAATATTATTTCCAGTAAGAGTATCTGTACAGAAAGAATTCAGAGGCATAACCCTCTTCACAGGTCTAAGGCCTGTCAACAAACAATGTACTAAAAAAAACCCTTCTAACTATCCAATCAATTTATTTATACATTTCTTCTGCCTTCTATCCTAATCCCCTTTCCCATTATATCCAAATACCCTATATCCTAACACTGATACAGTTGCTGCACTATAAGAGAAAAATTTAAGAATCTCGTGAAAATCAAGTGTGGATCAAACAAATACAAACACATTACATAATATGTCACTCCAAAACTTTTGTTAAATATTGTAACATAAACGTATATCAAATGGGTGCCACTACACTCAAAGGGTTTTATGTGGCAAAAAGGAATCAATTTTTGAGATGTGTGTGTGTGTGTAATTTCTAACAATACCGTAATTCTAGAGATTCCCGAGACATAATTCACATGCACCATGCTTATTGCATATGACAAAATAAATTATAGCTCATACCTTGAAAAATAAAAACGGCATTTGTTTTTGAATACGAACACTTCGAACTTTATCATGATCCACAAGATCAAAGAATATATCATTTCCAATCTGCTCACGCAGATCTTCATCACAAGCAACCTGACACCAATGAATAAATAACTAGGCATTTATTCTCATCTTACAATGCATTTAATAAAGGGGCCAAAAATAATAGAGAAATAAAAATAGGGTTTTAACCTTTATGATGGTGTACAAGTGAGCCTCGGCCTTCTCCTTCCTCTTCAAATTTTTTTCCTCTTGTTGTCTCTTTAATCTCATCTAAAATGTACAGTTGAACCTTTAAAGGGAGTATCTTTACATTGAAAATAAGCATAAAAAATGGGCTTAGATTTTACCCTCTATTATCATTATTTCAGAAATTTGGTCCCTTCAAAACTTTTTACCAAAATACGATAATCCCATTTAATTAATAGTCCAACTTTGGTTCATTCATTACAAAAGTGTTCTATTAGACTATTTATTAGGGTATAAGGTGGGAGGTAATGAGAAGGAGAAGAAAGGTAGGAGGGAAGTGAGGCCGAACGGTATTGACCTTAAAGGCCGAATGGTAGAAGGCATAAAGAGGTTAGGCCGAACGGTGGACAAAAGGGTAAGCGAGGCCGAACGGTATTGACCGTAAAGGCCGAACGGTGGAAGGCATCGAGAGGTTAGGCCGAACGGTGGACAACGGGGAGCGACCAGGCCGAACGGTAGGAGGCGGGGAGCGACCAGACCGAACGGTGGAGAGCAGAGAGAATATTCAGTATAAGTTAATTAGAGTAAATAAATATAGTATAAGTTAATTAGAGTAAATAAATATATATTCAGGGAAATATTCAATATAAGATATTTATAATTAAGGATATATGCTAGGATAATATATGGGGAGATATTTATATTAAATATAGGGATATTTATATTAAATGCAGATATATTCTAGGGAAATATTTAATAAGGGATGTGCGGGAAATAATGAATATAAATAAAGTTAGAGTCTAGGGTTAAAGGTATGCTTTTGATTATTGAGTTTTGTGACAGACATTATTGTCTTGTGAGGGAGGTTATGCTCTCAAAGTAATTGAAGGAGGTTATGCTCCCAATTATTGTTTACCCTTGTTTATTCAGATATTACCATCAATAAAAGAGATTCATTCATCCATTGTTATTCATTTATTGTTCTATTACGTGTGAGAGAGTGTGAAAGGTTGTATTTGGCTAGTTTACGTACTCAAGAACGTAACACTATTGGTTAGTGTAACTGTTAGGAACCAATATTATCCTAAGAGCAGAACGAAGAAAAGAAAATTTCGACTTCTCTAATTTCACCAGTCATACAGCAAAAGATACAGAGGAGCCCTATCCTTCCCACTAGATTATTCCAGTTACAAAACCCAATTCTCAAAAACTGCCCCCCTTTCCCCCTAAACACTAAGCTGAAAAAACTACCTTATAACTGTATTCTTAGTTATTGTCTTTAAACTTCATTCTATAATAAACCTGCAACCCTGTCTTATTCTCAACATGTTGTACTTGCTTCTGCCTAACAGTAACCGTTTCACTAAACAGCTACAACTAACATGGGTTTGAGCTCTGTATAGTCTTATGTTAATAGTCTCATAATTCATCTTGGAAAGCGGATTTAGGTCTAACTCAATCTTACAAAATTAACATATAAGGTATCCAGAGCAAATTGATCCCTTTTCAAGGTTTCCTCCACAATTCTTAACAGAAATGTTTCTTCTCCAATCCGCTGCATCAGTTGTCAAACCTTGGAGGTTCCATCTGATTTCAGCAATATTGTCAATCTAATTCATCTCAGTGGAACTCTCATCCATAGAAATATGGCAATCCATATCAATGGAATCAATCTAGTTCCTCTCAGTTGCAACCACAACAACAGCAACAGTATAATCAAGGGAAACAACCTCAGGCTGTGTGGTGTTACATGTCCCTCATGACAATTATGTATATTTTTACTTTCATTCTAACAAGTGTTTTGTTAAAACTCAGGATTCCAATGACCTTCAAAAGTCATGTTGGTCCTGACAAGCTCAAACAGTTTTACAGTCTGTCCCTCTCCTCAGCTACAAATTTGTCCAATTCTCAGTACATTCCTTGTACAAAAATTGTTTCTGATTGTTATAATAATGTTGTCAGGTGCTGGCTATAATTCGCATCTCAGATTAGGACATTCTGGTTTGAATGTTCTAGGTCTTGTCTTTTGACAATGTAATATCAAATTTCCTAATAAAGTTCAGTTTCCTTTTTGTTTTGATTATGTGTGGGACAAACACATTGTTCACTCTCTCAATTGTCTCAAACTAAATATGACTTTCCTTTGGATTGCAATTGATATTCATTAACAGGTGTATTATGAAAAATAATATAAATAATAAAAATAACTCATACAAAATAATAATAACAATAATAATAATAAGTCTTAAGTACTAAAATTTAGTGCATAAGTCCTCCATAAAAACAACCAAGGCAACCATATCAGTAAAAGGAGCCCCAAAAGGAAGAGAGGCGGGAGCAAAGTAAAAAGTAGAAGAACAAAGGCTAAGAATCGCTAGCCACGAGGCAACCCAGCATCGGTGACTACAAAGGCAAAGAGCATCAGAGACTGTGAGGGTTGTCAACAATGGTCAGCACTCTTGAAACACTCTTTATGTGGGTCTTCTCCTCTGATTATGTGTGCAAAGGTAACCCTAGCAGAAAAAAGGTAAGAGTGTTGGGCTTCTCATAGGTTGGGTCAATCCGAGGACCAAAAGGATCGAGACAGCCCACAATCCCCAATTCAGTAAGCATCTTCACAAACTCGCTGTGATCCGCACCGTTTACAATCCACCCTCCACATCAATTCACATGGTGATCCAAACTCACAAGATCATGCGAGTTTGCCATTTTAACAAGACTGCATGATAAAGCTAAACATAACAAAGTGGACAAACACTTTATTAAGAAATAGCTAGACAGTGGCTTAATTTGCTCCCCCATGAATCTAGTAAGAGTCAACTTACCAACAGACTCACCAAAGGGATGGCGAAAATGCTTGCTCATGAGCTTCAAGAGAGAATCAAAATCGAAGTGCTAATTGTGTATTTTAGGAAGTTTTATAATTTATCCTAGTTGTAATTTAATTATTTATCAAAGTCTATCTCTATTAATACTGGGTTTATGTACTTAGAAACAATCCATAATCAAAGGGATTGGTCTCATTAGAATTAGTGTTCCATATTTCCTTAATAACTTGCAGAGTTGTGTATTTATAGGTCTAACTACCTCATAATTGATATAATAAAGTAGAATGATATTCCTCCAAATCCGAGAATAATAAATCAATGTATAAGTTTTGTACATAGTAGTATCATATGATTTACTATACAAATAGTGCGATACAATATGATACCACACCTGCACGAAACGAATCGCTTGAAGACTCGTTTTCGCACCCGTATCATGTTCGTATGCCCCAAATCGTAGCATCCATGGGAAGGGATGTTACTCACAATGGCACCTCTCACAGTAGCATCTCTTACCCTGGCACCTCTTGTCGTGGCACCTCTAGTTGCCTCGTGGTACAATCCCATCCAGCAAGGAGGGAGAAGAAGCCAACAGACCATGCCATAATGACAACTCTTTCGGTGGCTATTGCGTCGGCGACTCTCACAGTACCTAGCAGTGGCACAGCCTCGAAGCTAGCCTCGAGTACATATGTGAGCAATGACAGACAACCCTAGGGCTTTTAGGGGGTTGGAGTTGGGCCCGTTTTTAATCTAAATTTTAGCCTATTTTGTTTAAAACATTTTAAAGCCCAATTAGTAAATGTGACTTCCACTAATACCAGTATTGCACAGAAAAAAAGTGACTCTGGAAACTGTCACTGCACCCAAAAAGTAAAAAAAGGGGATAATTCACGATAAATAAGCTATCATATACGTGATATGATTCATGATTCCACTACCATGGTTTTATAACACCATACAACACTATAGATCTACCAAATCAGCACATCTATGCTGAAGCAACATTCTACTAAACACCACATCAACATTTCTGTTAAATATTAGATTTCAAATTAATCGATGAACCAAAATTGACCAATTAAAATAGTAAGGGATTATCACATATACAGGGAGATAAAATTTGTAAAAAATAATGATAATTAGTTAACAAATGCAAATATATAACATCAATAAATCAAACATCTTACTCTAAGGTGTTCAGCAATGTCAAGCTCATCCACATCACAAATTATTTTATCCTTGTCACTTTCCCGTACATAGACAAGCATATATGCATTTGAGTATTTTGTAAATTTAAAGGAAGAGTTGTTGAACCCAGGATTAGTATGAGGTAACTGTTGACAAAAGAAAAGTAGAATGAAGCACAGAAAAACTGTCATGCAAAATACACAAGAGAAGCCCAACAAAGGCATTCAAAATATTACCTCCTCTTCACTGCCATACTGTTCTTCTAAAGCCCTCTTTTCATCCTCTTTTGTTACACGTTCGTCATCAAACTTAAACCTGATGCAAATATTTTATAAGATTGGATCACATACACAAGCAAGTTATGTTTTCCTCTAATTCCATATAAATACATCAAAGTGTGTGGTCAAGACACGGAAACTTTCAAAAAAGCATTATATCAAAAAATCATAAACATAGTTGTTGAAAATTTTACCAACTAATCACAGATTTACACAGCTTTATACTGTGTAGATGTTAAAACTGTATGATCTTAATCTGATTTTAGAAGAAAAACATCATCTTAAAAGGAAATATTTAAATTGTGAATGTACCAGCAACTGTGAATGACAATTCCAATATTGACAAGACATAATTGAAAAAGAAGCAAAGAAAGAATAAAAAAGGAAATCAAATATCAATGCCCTCTTATACTACCATATCACAAAGAAAAATAAAATATTGATTATTGACATCCAGCAAATCATCTAAATAATCTTAGAAAACCATAATAAATCCCTAGTGCTGAATCTGAAAGTTTATTTCACATTTTTCTGTATCATATAACAGCATTACTAGTTATAGTACAAAGGGACTTAGTTAACTTTCCACTAACATACAACACTAAGTGAATTATCTACAACACCTTCAAACGTCTAAAAATTTGATTTAACCAACATGATAAACTTCCGATGGAATAAATTTGACAATAATGAAATTGAATGAGTTGAAGAGATTAAATAGTGATGTTTACTGTTCTAGCATCACTAGCACGGTAGGATGCCAATACAAGTAAAGGATATGTTTGATCTTAGTAATTAAAGAAATATGTACAGCTATAATTAGGGATATTCTTCGTTATTATCCATATTAGGTTCCCCTACATTGAATGATTACAAATAATAGACTTACAAGTGTGATTAAAAACATAATTCACAACAGAAAAGCTCTTTTAAACATGACTCTGATTTTCCTGTTTCATAGTGGCAAATATTACCCTTGATAATAATCAATTTCATCACATTACTTGTTTTATGACAATAAACAAGTGCACAATGAATAGTAAGATGAACATTATAATAAATATACAAATACTGAAAGATTAAAAAGAGTGTACCACTGGTTTGATAGCGTTGGCCTAATGTAAGCATAGTAGTGTCCACCATTCACCCCACTACTGTGCACCAAAACACTGCAAACAAAAAAGTGCAGACAAGGTTTTTAGAGATGTTAACAATGAGGCAAACCTATAGTAACAGCAAACTACATCATAATTCAGGGCTAGCCCACCTCATAAACTAATGCAATAACAAGTAAAGTCAATATCAATCATGCAAATATAGATCAATTATAAATTTAGTCCTAAACAAATTGCACCTCTAAAAACAAATTCCACGTTCGAGAAGTTTCCTTGCTTGTCAGACCATCACCAGCAATCAATATTTATCCTAATATTTATCGTCCACTCTACCTCCTCAATGCCTTATTCAGAACCTCATTGCATTTATCAACCAACCTATTGACTTATTAAATACCACAGTTTTGATTATAGCCCTTGCCACAGTTTTCCTCATGCCATCCACATACAATGATAATTAAAAAGCTTTAGATATTTAAAAAGATGGGTGTTTGGAGATATTAGGGTTATTGGTCTAATTAGCAGTGACCTAATTGATAGTATAGATGCGCAAACTAAGTTGCTACAATTTCTCTAAAAGTTGTAAGAGCCTAGGAGGTAATAATTTTTACAAAAAAAAAAAATTCAATGATGTCTAGATAACAAATTACTTAAAGACCTTTAGTTAATAATTAATTAAAGGGTAAACGGTCAATTAATAAATATTGGCATATATGATTTTAATACAATTTTAATACAAAAAATTAAACTATGTTAACCTTGTTTGAACTCTGTAAATAGTAGAAATAATTAAAACGGGTGCTTGTTAAAGGAAAAGATTAACGTTAATATGCAATTAACCTTCAGTAACGGAGCTATAAGGTTGACCTAGTGGTAAAAGTTGGAAGAGAAGGTGGAAGAGGTTGTGGGTTCAATTCCCTCCACTAATATTTGAGAGATACAAGGTTAGTTTCAAGGGTTAGGAAGGGAGGGTGGGAGAGTTTGTGGGTTCAACTCCCCAACGAACAAAAACTAACAACTAACATGTACTGATCAAAACAAAACAAAAAAAAAAAGAAACTTCCATTAATCTGCAGTAAAAGCTTGTTGTATTGAATCAACTATTTGCCCTTAACTAAATGAATTATAAAGAATAGAAAGCAAAGGAACAAAGAGTGGATAGCACAATCTATATGAAATTAATAACATGAGCAACATTATCTTTAAAGTAGCCTGACTTTGCAAGGCAAATCAGAATATCTACAACACAACTATGTAAAAGTTCAAATTTTAAATCAGCATACAGCCTATTGCCAGTAAAATCCACACACTGCTTGAAATATATCCTCAAAACTCCACTAAGATCAAATAACACCAATTATACTTCTATCTAATAAGTTGAACGTCAAAGATGAAAAGAATAAATGAAGGCACCAGTTGTGACCTTTTAAAGAGTGTATGTACTGTAGACTAATGGTAAGAAAAACTATACATACAGTTCTGTTCTGCCAGTCCTAACTTATGGACAGTTACTAATGCTTACAAACCAGTGTATGTAACCTCCGAGAATTACAAAATAAATTAAACATGAAACTAGACAAAGTCATGATAGGACAATTAAAACATACATGTAACACTACTATCACCCCCTCAAACTCAAGGTGAAGAATTGAGGTGAACGAAATCTATCACATTAAGTTTGCTTCTAAGCAACTGAAAGCGAGAACAGGAGAGTGGTTTGGTGAGAACATCGACCCACTTATAAGATTGGGAATGAGCGACACCACGAGTTGCTGGAATGGCATCTGTTCAAGAACAGAAAAGACATCAGTCTCCATATGCTTGGTCTTGTAGTGAAAATCAGGATTAAGAGTGATAGCAACAACACCCTGGTTGTCACAGAGAATGACAAGAATGTGTAATTCTGTCAACAGCACTCAGATCCATGAAAGCTCAGTAGAGGCTTCAGCTAAGCTGTGGTAATCATCTTTTTTTTTTATAGAACGAGCAATGACATGTTTGTGAGATCACCAGCAAATCAGGTTAAGACCTAGAAAAATTTTAGCACCAAAGGTGGATTTTCAGTCATCAACATTGGACGCCTAATTAGCATCAAATATGGAGGTGTTAGTGAAAGGGGTGGAAGGAGAGGCAGCATGCAGATGAAGACCATAGGAAGTAGTGCCCTTCAGATAGAGGAGAATGTATTTGGCAACAATCCAGTGAGATTCAAATGGGTGATAAAGAAATTGGCAAACCTTGTTCACAGCATAGCTAATGTCAGGCTTGGTGACAGTAGTATACTGAAGAGAACCAACCACAGGGCGATATAGTGTAGGACCTGAAAATGGGGTTGACCCAACCTTAGAGAGTTTGTAGGAAGAGGCCATAGGAGCGAAGACTAAGTGGGCATCAATCATCATAGTTTTGAGCAAGAGGTCAAAAATATATTTGCCTTGAGTGAGAACTACTAAAGTGGGGGAATGATAACTAATCTCAATACCTAAGAAGTAGTCTAGGTGGCCAAGTTGTTTGAGGGAGAAAGTGGCATTCCATTGATGAGTAAGGGGTTGAATAAGAGATGTAGAGGTGCGTGTGATAAGAATGTCATCAATATAGACCAAGATGTAAACCGTGTGACCATGTTGATAGTAGAAAAATAAGTCCCATCCATGTATCAAATCCAAAGTGAGGATAATACGAATGGTAACAAGCTTAATAACTGGAGGAGAGAAGGTTTTCTTAAAACCAAGGCCTGGAACCTGATTATATCTCGTAGTAACCAAACGAGCTTTCTACTCGTTAACACTGCCATTAGGGTTCTGTTTAATGTGAAAAACCCATTTACAACCAACAACCTTTCGACCAGGTAAAGACACCAAATCATATATATTGATGAAGGAAAGCCTAATCTTCAAATTTCATAGTGGGAGAGGAAGACTCAAGAGAAGGATGTCAAGGGGGAGTGGTGAATGGGGGAGACAAATTAGGATTAAGATCAAAATATTGGTTGGGGAGAGAAGTAGAGGCAGTGGCTGCAGGAAAAAGGAAAGTATAGGGATACATGGTACAAGTAATCAGCAGTAGAGGGGACATGTGATGGTCCCCACAGATCACTAAAAAATAATTGAAGTGGTTGTGTGTAAACATTAGTAGAAGAAGGTCAACAATGACACTTGCCAACACAACATGATAAACAGAAATCCAAATTTTTATTACGAAATGGGACATTTCACTGAGTCATTACAAGTTTTAATACATGAACTTCGGCTAATCTAGAATGTTATAAATGAGAGACTTGTAAGGAGATGCAGCAGTTGCAAAAGACAAAGCAACAACAGGAGTGTTGGTGGACAAAGAGGAAGGACTCAATGAGAGAGGAGCAGAACAGTGATGAATCTGAAGATTGGGGAAGGAATATAAGCCATGAGCTCCAACAACACCTTGGAGAAGGATTTCATGATTGGCTTGAGATTTGACTGAACAATAGTAAAGAAAAAAAAAACACAAACACATTATCACGAGCAAATTGACAAACACAACGAAGATTTTTGGTGATAAATGGAACAAGTAGTAAATGATGAAGATTAAAAATACCAGACGAGTGGGTAGAAGGACAAAGAGAAGTGGAACCTAATGCCAGAACATTCAAACCTTCACCATTGCCCACATAAATGTGATCAGGACCATCAAAATGTTTAAACTACTGAATATTTTGGGAGTCACTAACAACATGAAAAAAAGCTCAAGAGTCAAGGATCTAAGAAGTGGTAACAGGAGTGGAGGAAGAAGCAAGCATGGCACTGGGAAGAGTGGAGGCAAACCAGGGAGGGGTTGTTGCAGGAGCAGGAGGTGCGGAGGACTAAGGAGTGGTGGATGTGGGAGGAAAGTGCAGAGGTTGATTGGTGGCTGGATTATAGAGGACCAAGGACTCATACGGTTGAAAAGAGGGATCAGCATGGAAATGGCAGACATTAGAAGCGTGACCATATTTGAGGCAACTCTGGCAATGGAGTTTGTGAGCCTTGATGACAGGTTCAACATGTTGCTTCTAGTGAAGATAACAGTCATCAAGTTTTTCAGCAACAGAGATTGGAAAAATATGGCAGGGAGATGGGAGGGAATTGGAACTAGGAATGGCATTGTGGATCATCAACCAGTTCTTCATACCATAATGGAGTTTGAACGAGAAAGATAAAAAGAACAAATGAAGGCACCAGTCGTGTGACTGTTTAAAGTGTGTACTGTATATTATTGGTAAGAAAAACCGTAGATACAGTTTTGTTTTGCTAGTCAGAACTAATAGAAAAACAAAAGAGTTACGGGTCAGTTATGGACAGAGTTATTCATGGTTACAAACCAGTGTAACCTCTGAGAATTACAAAATAAATTAAAAAAGAAAATAAACAAAGCCATGATGGAACAATTAAAACAAACAACAAACATAACACTAATACTATCAATTCTTTCAACAACAAAAAATCCCAAATGCTTAGACTGTAGGATAAATACATGTAAATGATTCTAACAACTCTAAACAAATTCCTCACAAACGCTATTTGGATATGAAGCACAAAAAATGAACATGCCCAATTAGTTCAACTTCAATTTAGAAGAACAGAATTCCTCACCACAATGCCAGAATGCATTGATTCCATGTCAAGAGCCAAAAATAAGATAGATTATACTAACAAGAAAAAGCACATAATCGTTTATAGACTTAAGAAAAAGAAATATGTTTATATATCTCTTGACTTTATCCACTAATAGAATTAGATAAAGGATGTGCTAAAAGCCAAGTCATACAGAACATGCAACCAAAATTGCAAGTTGATGATAAATAACTTTATATCCTTTTGATACAACAGTTAGTTGGTAAGTTAATAGACAAATATATCATTTCAACACAATTAGCTTTAACTCTCCCATTTCAACACAATTAGCTTTAACTCTCAAATTAGCTTTAGTTCTGCCCGCATTCTTTTCAAGCTTAAATGAGAACTCCACCACTAAATATTTGTTTTTAGGTTATACATGTCTAAAAACATATTAACAAAAAATACAAGGCAAGAAAGCTTTTATTTTCTTTCATTGAGTCAAATCATCCAAATATCATAGTGGTACTGAGTATGAAGTGGTTTTCTTTTCAAATCATCTACCTTCCCAGTTTCACCACTTCAAGCAGAAGCACAAATGTAGTTTCATGATCCAGCATAGCATGTAGTTCAAATGCAGGCATTGCATAGAAAAAAATTGCAACCATAGCATGCACTATCGAAGATACCTGTGAAGTGAATAAAGATTCCGAATACTTCTGTCTGCTTCAGGTGATAGATACTTGCCATTATCCCTATCAAGATCTAGTTGCAAAGGAAACTCATAGCGATCATTGATCTGATGCCAACCAATTACCAAGTTAAAAAGAGGTGTCAGTAGTAATAGAAATATTACAAATGGAATAATAAACATAAAATATTATTATAATAGTATCACTAGAAAGAATTAATTTGAAAGAAGATTTTTATTCAATTGATTCATTTGAAACAGTAAATTAGTCTCTATATATAGAGAACGTTGACCCTAAAGTAACAATTACAAGGAAATCTCTAGAATCTTCTAACAACTTATATTAGCTTCTAGTAATACATTCAATATTCAATCAACTTCTAGTAATACATTTAATATCCTCTTACAACATTCCCTCTCAAGCTAGTGAATGGATATCTATCATTCCCAGCTTGCATGTGAGATCATGAAATATCGCTCATTGGGAAGACCTCTTGTAAACAAATTTCCTAGCTGAATCCCAAATGGGCCCTAAGAAGTAGTGATAAGACCACTATCTAGTCTCTCTTTAAAAAAATGTCAGTCTATCTCTATTTGTTTGGTCCTTTCATGCCGAACTGGATTGTGAGCAATGCTAATAGCTGACTTATTATCACAGTTAGCATAGGTTCTTCACATACCACATTAACATCATTTAGAATCATTCTTAGCCATAACAATTCACACACCCCTTGTGCCATAGTTTGGAACCTAGCCTATGCACTAGACCTTGCAACGACATTTTGTTTCTTACTTCTCCAAGTCACCAAATTTCCACCCAAGAACATGGAATATACTATGGTAGCTTTCCTATCTGTGACTGACCCTACATAATCTACATCAGTATATACTTCATTTTTTAATTTTTCATTCTCTTCAACAATAATCCCCTTTCTAACCTTCTCTTCAAATATTGAAGGATTTTGTTTTTAGTTTGTAAATGTCTCTCATTTGGATCATGCATGAACTAACTAACGACACCACAGCATAGGATATATCAAGTCTAGTGTGAGCTAAGTAAATGAGCTTCTCAACAAGTCTTTATTCACAAAAGAACTACCTTCATCACTCCCAATTTTATGGTTTTGTTCTATTGGAATTCAAGTAGTCTTTCAATCAATCATACTTGTTTCTTTAAGAAGATCAATAACATACTTTCTTTGGGAGATAAAGATGCCTTTCTTTGAGTAAGCTACTTCTATCCCAAGGAAGTGCTTCAACTTTCCTAGATCCTTGATTTCAACTTGACCAAAAAGTTTTTCTTTCAAAATTTGTTTCTCATGTTCATCATCTCGTGCAACAATTATACCATCAACATAGACTAAGAGTAGTGTAAGTTGACCTTTTGGGGAATGCTTAATGAACAAGGTGTGGTCACCTTGACTCTGTTGATACCCAATGGAGATCATAGCAGGAGTGAGCCGACCAAACCAATCATGGGCTGACAGCTTGAGTCCATACAAGGCTTTCTTCAACCTACATACTTTATTCCCTTCTTCATAAGGCCTAAAACCTTGGGGAATTTCCATATAGACCTATTCCTCTAATTGTCCATGCAAGAAAGCATTTTTAAAATCAAATTGTTGCATTTCCCAACCAAAATAAGTTGCCTATTAGAGAATGATTCTAACTGTATTCATCTTTTCCACTAGAGCAAATGTCTCCCCGTAATCAACACCATAAGTCTAAGTAAATAATCCTTTAGCAACTAACCTTGTTTTGTAACATTCTAATGTGCCATCAGATTTTTACTTTACATTATAAACCCATCTGCAACCTACTGCCGTTTTATCAAGTGCCATGTTAACAATTTCCATTTTTGGTTCTTTTCTAAGGTACTCATCTTTCCATTCATGGTGTGAACCCGTCCTTCAATGCTTCTTGAACCGAAGTAGGGACTCTAATTTCATCAATGAAAGAGAGGAAACTAGATGTTTCATACATAGGTTTTTTGTAGTCACAAAATGAGAAATAGGATAGTTGGTACAAGATCAAGTTCCTTTCCTCAAAGCAATGGGCAAGTCATCAAGGTTTCTCTACACGACTAATTTCTAGAGTTGACCCTATTTCAAGAACAGAGTTTCCCTTTTGAGGAGCAGCTTCATAAACATGGCTAACTTTTGGAGCTGACCTTGACTCTCGGCCTTGTTAGGAGCAGCTTCAGAGATGTCCATACGAGATGTTTCAAGCATACCAAGAGTAGTACGAGATGGTTCTTATATGAAAGAGGTAAAAGATGACTCAAAAGATTCAAAAGACTCAGCTTCAAAATAACTCTCCCCCTAAAGCTGAGAATGTTTGTAAAAAAGATTCAGTTTCATCAAAAGTAACCTTCATGGAGGTAAAAAAACCTTCACATTGTAGGATGATAGCAACGATATCCCCTTCTATTAGAAGCATAGCCAACAAATACACATTTAATAGTCTAGGATCTAACTTTCCACGAAATTAACTATGAATATGGACAAACACAACACATCCAAACACTCAACTATGAAGACTAAAGAGAAAAGGAACAAATGGAAAGAAGGAAGATATGAACTCAATAGGACTCAGACCATCTAGGACTCGAGAGGGTAGTTGGTTAATAAGATAGGCTGCAACGAGGACAGCCACAATAAGATTTTGGGACATGCATTTGGAAACGAAGTGTTTGTGTTACCTCAAGAAGATGCCTATTTTTTTTATTTCAACAATGCCCTTTTGTTAGGATGTATTCACACAAGTAATTCATGAACAACACCATTTTCAGAAAGGAATTTAGACATGTCATGATTTACATATTCCCTCCCATTATCAAAACGCAAACGTTTAATTGACTTCCCAAATTGTGTTTTTACCATATGGTAGAATTTGACCAATAAAGTAAAAACTTCATATTTTTCTTTCATGGGGAAAATCCATTGAACACAAGTACAATCATCAATAAACGTAACAAACCATTTAGCACTAGAAATACTATTGTTTCATGCAAGCCCCCAGCCATCATAATGAATTAAGTCAAAAGGTTGGACACTCTTTGTATTACTAGGAGTATATGTGGCACAATGGTGTTTTCCAAGTTGGCATACATCACATTTACATGACTTAACAAACTCTTTAGAAAATAAGGAAGGGATCATAAACCATAGAACCGAAAAGGAGGGATGTCCTAGACAACGATGGAGAAGCCAAATTTGAGAGGACTCAAAAGTAGCGCAAGATTGGAGTAAGGGGTACCTATTTGTGTACTAATATTATCTTTAGATCCCTAGTTGTTAAAACAATACAACCCTCCCAGTTCCTTAACAGTTCCAATCGTGCTCCTTATGGCAAGATCCTGGAAAACACAATGAGTAGGAAAGAATGTTACAAAACACTTTAGGTCATGCGCAAGTTTCTTAATGGAAATAAGATTATTAGAAAGGTTTGGAACATAAAGAACGTCTTTAAGGTTGAGGGATGGTAAAAGGGAAACATTACCATGTCCAGTTAATGAGATATGAGTCCCATTGGCAACAATAATGTGGTTACCGAAAAGAGAAACAAATGATGTTAAAAGAGATGAATGAGAGGACATATGGTCTGTGGCCCCAGAGTCTAGAGCCTAAGAGTCCATACATAAAGTTTTAGAAACGTTAAAGATGAATTTAAGTTCTTACTAGTCATAGCTAGAGACCAAGACGAGAAGGTGACTTATTGGTGGACTCCATCCGAGATTTCAAACTTCAATTTCATCACGTATTGCATGAATCTCTGAAGTTAGAAGCTCAACATTGCTTAGTGGAGCTGCCATGCTGAAGTAAATAATAGAATCCCCTCTTAATTAAAAGAGAACAATAAGACAAAAGAGCTCCAGATGTGGCAGCAGTGGCAATAACGACAATTCTGATGATAGCAATGGTGAAAGCTCTAACAAGATAGCCCGACGACGACTCCGACAACAACTCCAGCAAGGGTACAGTGACAAGGTCTGCCAACAGCACTGGTGGATAGCGGGGTGCAACAACAAACAAAACCACAAGTTGGGTGCACTTCAGGATATCCAATCCCAATATTTAAAGGACATGGGTGCACTTCAGGCAACCCTAAAAGGAACTGTAACTAAGATGGTAAAGAAGAAATGAAGCAAGACTCCCAAGATCGGGAGCTTATACCAACTAGAAAGAATTAATTTGAAAGAAGATTTTTATTCAATTGATTCATTTGAAATAGTACATTAGTCTCTATATATAGAGAACTTTAACCCTAAAGTAATAATTACAAGGAGATCTCTAGAATCTTCTAACAACTTATATTAGCTTCTAGTCATACATTTAATATTCTACCAACTTCTAGTAATGCATTTAATATCACAAAAGTATCTGTCCAATGGGGGAAAAATCAAGGGAAGACAGAGAAAAGCACGTCTCAGACAGAAACAACTATATAGAATGTTTCAAACTTCAACTAACTACTAGTTAAACTGACTTCACTTTAAGTATTAAACAAAGTATACAACAGGATATGGTACAAAAATTCCTGGACAAGCAAGAGAGAAAGCTTACAATAACAATAGAAACTTTGTGAGAAATGTTGAATATAGTAAAAACTATGTATGAGATTAATTTCTCTTATGCTAAATATATATATATATATATAGGGTTTTCTATTTATAATAGAAGAAATATGGGATAAGCTCAAAATACAAGTAAAAAATCATAACAAACTAACTAAAGATAAAACATAACTATAAAATAAATATAATATATCTAACACTCCCTCTAAAGCTAGTGCATACAAATCGAATGTATCAAGTTTATTACTAATATAATCCATAAAAACTTAGTAAAAATATTTGTTTCTGCACTCGAGTGACACCAAATTGCTAATGATTTGCAAAATGAGATAGAAGACGAAATACAAACTAACTAAAAATAAAAGATAATTATAAAATAAAGATAATATATCTAACAAGAAAAAAAGATTAGTGGATAAAAATCAAAGACAACCCAATCAAGGCATTTAGTCTTAGAATCCAATCAATGAGTACTGGTGCATCATTCATTTAATAAAAAGCAAAAGGTCTTTAACTGATAATTTATAATAGAAAAGCTTATCTGTAACTGCAACCAGCAAAGAAAGAATGGTAAAAAGTCCTATCGGAATATAATATTATAAAGTGAAGAAAAAGAAAATATGACAGAGTCACAAAGTAAGGAATATTTTGTTGCTTATTGAATTAAATACCAACCTTTACCATAGTGTCTCGCATAAAATCATACTCAAACCGTTTTAACTGAAGCTGTAGAACAGGTGGGAAATCAATGAACAATACACCCTTCCTAGCATCCTGAAAGAGTAATCATAATCACATTCCACGAAAACAATCATCCAGATAATGAACACAAAAACGATAATAATAACAGCTTCAGAAATCATTCAAGTGAAACTGTAACTACTAAGCAAATACAGTTAACAAAATAGAAGAAGATCAGTACAAAAGAGATGTTTATCTATAAAACAATGCAATTAGTGAAGTTCAGCCTGATAATAAAAGGCAAATAAAAAAGCACAAGGGTTCAGATTTTACCTGCAACCCATGGTGCTCGGCATGATATTTGTTATCACCCTCAAGCCGTTCCACTTCCACAAACTTATCAAAAGAAGCATACACATCCTTACAGCCTTTGACATCAAGCTGAAGATCTGTAATCAAATATCCAATATTCCATAAGGTCCAATAACATGGAATAGTGTGGTAAATAGCAGCATCCTAAAAGAAAAATGCATACCATAAAATGACTCCTTTCTTGTTGATTTATAATCCTCATTGATGCATTCAATATAGTTCATATGGTGGCCTTCAAATAATTTCTGTATAGTGCCTTCCACAACAGTTCCCTGTCAAAGACAAAATCTCAAGAACATAATAGGAGCACACAAATCCAGAGTAAAAGCTACTTTAACAAGACATAACAATAAAACACTATTATAAATAACTAAATACCTTCATTTTGTCTTCTAGCTTCTCACAAAGAACCCTATTAAGTTCTTGGACATCATGCTGCATGAATGAATCATATGTATCCCATCCAAAAGACTTGGTTAACTCTTTCGTTGCTACACTAGTGTCACTGTACTGCAATTTGTAAAACAAACTCTGTAATGCAAGATGTATGCTCCTCGATGGCAAATCACTTTCAGTCGTGGGCATATGGTACACAGCCTGCAAAAGCAATTCTATACATGAGCTGATTTCAAATATAAATGCTGGCCCTTTTTAAAAAATAAGACCTTACAAATGTATATAAATCAGCTAACCTTTCGAAAATAAGAAATGTGGTACAGTGTTTGAAGCAGGGAATTCATATAACAAGTAGCTCCTTGGTTTTTTAATCCAACATAACCAGTTTCCTTTTTTGAGTCATATGACCAATCCATGTCTTTACGCACAGTAATGTCAGCCTCAACTATACATGTATCATTCACAAGATAACCTCTAGCAGAATCATACAATTGAGCAAGTGGCATGAAATGAAGAAAACCCCAATCACACTCACGCGCATGGAACTGATGATGACATTCTGGAATATGGAAAAGCAATCAACTTTATTTTTCTTAATAAGAAAATGACAGGGAGCTAAAGTGTAGATGATAAGACATTATGGATAACACAAAACAAGTTAAAATTAGAGAACTAAGAAACAAAATCCAACATAACTGTGTGATAGATTTGGATTTTTCAGGGAACCAAGAAAAAATCCTATGTTGTAAACGGAAGCCCAATTGTAGAATAAACTTGATGCAGAGAATTAGTTACAGACAGAATATATTTTCTGAATGATGATAATTTCCTTTTTTATCTGCCCCGTAGACCTACTAATATGCACAGGAATTACATCCTACCAATACAATCTAGAATATTCTACCAACCCATGTCAACTTTTAGTAACAGAATAACCTAACAAGCTTAGCACAAACTCACCCAGAGAAACTTCTAACATAGTAAAAATACAAAATTACGGTGGTATTTGAAATGAAAATAACACATACAGAATGAAATACTTAGTGATTGTTACAGTAAGTAATTAACTGTCTAACCTCCCTAAGTATCAGAAAAAGAAATCTGGTAAAGAAACAATGTTTTCAGAAGACTGGATTGTTTTTAAAGATTATTTCAATAATCTATAATACTTACTGTCGTTATAATTGAATATGTGAAAATAGGTTTTTTTTTTGGTTTTATATGTGAAGATAAATTATTTTCCTAGAATTGTCAGAAATAGTTGTTTCTTTTATAGTAAAATTAAAAAAAAAAAAAGTGATGCCCATAGTGATAGTAGCGACAAGAGTAATGATAATGGTGACAATGACAAAACTTAAAAATTGAATTTAAGTTTAACTAAACCTCACAAAATTAACTTACATAATGAGGTTTACACTCATTTATATACTTGGTCATATCTTTAGTTAACATGGGATCTATGGTCTAATAAGGGGAGTACAATAGGCTCACCAAATCTTATTAGGATAGGTTTTGATACCATCTTTAATAATAGATTTAGACTTAATTCAACTCCAAAAAACTAAATTCTAAAGTGTGGTACTCTAGTTAATACAGGCTCTTCGAAAAAATTGACCATAATAAGATGGTAGCACTAAAAATGGTGGTAGTTGTTATGACAAAGATGACAATGAGGGTGGCGAAAAAGGAACAGTGATGACAAGGAAGGTGGTGGCAGTGGTTATAATGGAGGTCAAGTGGTGAGATAGTAAGAAAGAGATCAACTACTCTATCATGCTGCCTTCTAATCCCCCGCCCCCCTCTTGGAGATAGAAAATATGCTACATAAGAGAATAGGTAGGCAATTGGATAAAGAAATCATAGCATATCACCACCCCAAACAATTTAATACAAGATATGGTAGTCATTCTTTCATCATCACTGACCCTAAAGTTTATTTAAATAGAAGAAACACCAGTTGCTTCATCTTCTATTTATATTTCTTGAAAAAGATTTTCACTTTTAGATTTTCTATTTCGACAAAACCATGTTTAGTTGTCAAATTTAAGAAAAATACTACTTCTATTGAAAAATATATAAAACATGTTAGACAACTAGAGAATATTTTGAATAATGTTGGTAAAATCTAGACAGGATCGCAAATGGTGAGATGACTATTATTCTAATAATTTTATACACATTCATTACTCTTATTCATATATATATATATATATATATGAATAATATATATGAATAATATATAAATCTCGTCCACTAATAATCATTAGTAATAAAATGTAATTTGACTTTAAAAAACATAAATTCGATCATAGTAGTCAATAGAAGTAGCAGGATAACCACTTCTGAATTTTTTTACCAGTTCAAAGAACCTCTAATATATATTAGCTTTCAAATATACGTATATAAATATTTAGTTTGTATTATATAACTATAACTATATTATTGCTTAACAATATTTTATATTTTTTTTAATTTATTATTTTATTATATTTATATATATATATATATTAATATTTTTTAAAATAAGAATGGTAAAACAGAACTTTTATTTTACTAACTCATAAGATTTTCATGTATACTAATACATTATTTATAATTTTCTATAATTTAGCTTATTGTATTATATATTATGTTTTAGTTAGTTTTTATTACTAGTACTAAGTGGTTTATTATACATTTTCATTACTATTATTTTTCATTTTAATTTTTAATTTATCATATTAGATAATATGTTTTATTAAGTTTACTAGATTATTTAGTTTACTATATACTATATTATGCTTTAAGTAGTTTCTTTCTATTTTTTTAATGTTATTATTTTTATTATTATTATTAATATTATTATGTTATTATTATATCATAAATAATTAAAAACAATTCTTAAGTAACAAGTGAAAAACCCACCCATGTTGGAATGAAATTGGACAGAACTTCAAACAAATCAGAAAGGAGAGAAACACATCCAATAACCATAAGGACCAGACCCATCATGTTCTCCATAATGCCTATAACATTTGAAAAATAGAAGTGTGGGAAGTGTTGAGCATAGTGGATTTCACTTGGGCTTCAGAGTCGCAGTACCAAATCTCCAAAACATTAAAGATATAAAAATAAAATCATAAGATATTTCTCAGATTTTTTTATACTCTCCCTTGACCCGCAAATAAAAAACATAAAAATTGAGCTACGCCAAAAACAATAGTTGGAAAAACAACTCAGGGATATTAGAGAAGTAAAAGAGAATTGCTAGAAAGATAGCTAAGTCACACAGCCAGAAAGGCCATCAGCTGAGAGGAATTTCTTGGCAAGAAAAGCACGGTCTCGTCAAGAGTCTTGACTACACAAGAGAGACAGTTTTATAATTGAATGATCGACCCTAGAGCTATGAAACCATAAACCAGGAATGATTAATCAATTACAAACAATTCATATTTCAATTGATCGTCTCTTCTTCCACCAAATTATCTTATCAGGGTGACCTGATTAAATTATAATCTGCAATAACTTCAAACAAACAATTAAAAAATAAATGATTTTATTGCCTGCCTACAATCCCTAGGTCCATCAGTTTGCTTCTTAAATGAAATTGAAAAACAGGAACTTCATTCACATCAAATAATTAATATGAATTAAATGAATAATTCTGAGATGGCATCAATTTGACAAAAACCCAATCCCCAATATTTTTTAGGTCTGCAACAGAGATCTCTACCTTAAATTATTAACTGCCCACAACAGAACCACTATGCTAGTTCTCACAAACATAATATCCCATATTAGAAAGAGGAATATAAATTTTGTTATTTTACTTATTCAACTTGGAAAAGAGAAAAATTTTCAAAGAATACGGTCGGTAGCGATATTACCTCTTCTTATTGAAAAGTTACTGTGAATTTGATTAACAACAGTCAAACTGAGTTGGGCATGTTTACTCCAACCATAAGGCAAATTAGCTGCATCTGCAACATCTACATACATTGAAAGATGGTCAACACTGTTCCCCTTTGAAAAGATAAGTACCCGCCTGCTCATTTAAACTAATGCCAGTTAGAACAACATTCATAATAAGGATAACTTGACACGCACACACATGTAATTAACATTAGACATCGATGGATAAGGGTAGAAATGGACATACCAGTTAAAGCCCCCTACACAGAAAACATCAGAGAAGACTTTGTGAGGAAGTTTTGAAAAATTGTCAATGGTCCAGGTGAATTTCGCAGATGGTGTATCATCCATTGTTGGAGCAGCCACTATACTCGTGCTTTCTGCTGCTGAAATTGAAAAAGTAAAGAAACACTATACAAAATAATAAGAATATAAACCAACATGATGACTAATCAGTTAGACCAAATATTAATAAAAATAAATAAATAAAAGTTTGTTAATTTCACAAACCACGTGGAAGAAAGAGTCCCAAAAATTACCTTACCCATCCATCCCAAACAAAAGGAAGCACCACTTAAAATAAAGCTTATACTCAAACCTCAAAAAACATAGCAACTTCAATGCTACCTCACAACACATAACATTAGTCCTAATAACAAAATCAACACAAGACATCAAAATCACCATAGGTCACTGCTTGAATTTTCATAACGTTCATTCATTCAACCTAACCAACCTTTACGCACTCACACTAACCTTAGTGCATGTAGCTCTATCGTCACCAGCCCCACTATAAGAAAATAATTTTCCATTTCATTGCTCATTACAAAAATGCCGCCCTATTTCACTCGAATTCCTTTTTCTAAACATTCATAAAGAATTGCAACAGCCAATTCCCACAAGTTCACACATTATGATTAAATAACAAATTCAATGTGATGCAACCACTCATTCACTGAGTCTTCAACAATGAGCATTATCGAAATTCAAGAATTACCTTCCATAGGTTGAGGATCAGGAGGAACCTCAATCTCATCATGTGGCTGCTGCGGGGACTCAGGCTGCTGCTGCGGCTCTGGCTGCGGTTGCGGCTGCGGTTTTTGGCGCTTCATGCAACGCAACAAAATGAAACATGTACGTCAAAACCCTAGCAATCTTCCAACAGACAAACCGCAAAATAAAAAAGAAAAGAAATAGAACCAAAAACAAGATAAAGAATGCAATCGAATTGAATTGAAAAGTAAAAGAAAAAAAAAAAAAGAAATAATTCCTTTACATCAAATGGAGGCGTAGTCATTAGAGTCATGTTGAAAGAAAGAGATGCAAAAAATCATAAACCAAGAATTGTAATGTATATAAAGGAGAGGGGGAAGAAGACGAGTGATGGAAAGAAGCAAACAGTAACTTCAGTAAGATGGGTTGCTTTAGCACGGAAGGGGATGTTTACGGAATTTCGTAGCAATAAACCCCATTCTGAGTTTTACAGAGGGTACAGTATTTGTACACTTACTTTCTTTTTCTTTTTGTAAGTTTTAAGATATTTTTATTTATAGAATCACATACATTTGCTTTTATATAACTAAAATTTATGATAATTAAATATAATATATAGATGGCGTTTCAATATCCCTAATTTATAACAATTAATAATGAGAATTATATTTTACAGCTATTTCTTGTTATATACTTTTGTTATCTCAGCTTACCTTTTACATCTTTATATTTATTAATCAAATTTTTAGTTTTTATTGTCTAAAATAACTGCTTATAAAAATTGAAATTATTTTATTTTATAATTAAAATTATGATTTTTGTGAAAAAATTAAAATATCATATAACTAGTTGTATAGATATTTTATCTTCATTTTAAGGTTGTATTTTTATAATTACTTTTTACATACCCTTTTCACCTCTCTTACTTTTCTTTCTTTACATTCATTAATTAACTTTTTAATTTCCATTAAAACCATCCATAGAAATTGAAATGCTTTTATTTTATAGTTATAATCATAATTTTAAATAAAAATTAAAATTTGTATTATGATTTTTCTTTTATTTTGATCAAAATTTAGAATCCCTATTATTTAATTATAATATAATAAAATTCATAAAATTTATTTATAATTGACTTTATATATATATATATATATATATATATATATATATATATATATTTCTTTATAAATTCAATATAAATTTTAATAATATATTTTAATTAATTTTACCACAAAAAAAAAGTGAAAATCGCAACATTTCCAGTAGCGTCAATAATAAGTGTTTATTTCATTTTATTTAAACAAATTTTATAATCAAAATGTTTTCGAATTTATAAATTAAAAGTACACGAAATAAGTATGCTGACAACTAAAAACAATTGTATAATTATCAAGAACGACATATAATATGGTAAAAAAGATATTTTCTTTTGTGTTTAAAATATAAGATATTTTAATTATTATTTTTTAAATAAAATATTTTTAAAATATAAAGAATTCAATTATAAGCAATTTAAATGTTATATATTTTAATTTTTTAGAATTGTAAAAATCTTTTATCCACAATTTATATGAGTGTGTACTATCTTGATTAGTCTCTCTGGAACATCATAAAATGAAAATAATATATTTAACGTAAATTGAAAACAAAGTTTTGTAAATGTAAAATAGAAAAACTTTAACAAAAATAAATAATATAAATCAAGATCAGGACTGGGTTTTTCCATTTTTTATCAAAATATTTCAAATTGCTCTCCTAATTTTGTATTTATTCAATTAGATCTTAATTTTTAAAAATTAATTTAATTTAATCGGTTCGTAGTTTTGTTTTTTGTTATAATTTTATTTTTATTTTTATTTAATTCATAAAACAAATTGTCTATATATCAAGTTAAATGCCGTAGTGATAATGTTGTATCTCAATGTTTGGGCTATGATTATCTTATATTTACTATAATTTAACTGTTTTTTTATTTGATTCAGTTTTATTTTTTTTAAATTAAAATAATTTTAAATTAAAATCAAATTAAGTTTTATATAAATATTATATTGATATTTTAATTAAATACTTTTAAAATTATTTTTAAACTAACTCTGGCTATATTATTAATAGGGATCACAATAGATACATATTTGTCTCATCTTAGCTCTCATGTTCACTCTCATACACATTCCATCCTTATTCTCGTTTCATTTAAATTATTAAAATAGTCAATGGTAATTTAATATTTTTCTATTGTTTGACATGTCATAAAATCAATTCATATCTTCAAAATAATTTTTCAACGGTTAGAAATTTTATGTAATTATGTTTAAATTATGTACGTAAAATAAACATTTTTTATGTATTATATTTGAATGTTGTTTCTCCTCTTTTTTTAATATTTTTATAATTTGATATTTTTTTCAAATGAAAATATCTAAATCTTATTTAATAACTTAAACCCTTCACTTACCAGGTGATATAAAAAATTTCTTTTATTCTTATTCTTACTTTTTTTTTTCATTTGAAAAATCCTTTTTGTTTTTGCCAAAACAATATTAATTATCTCTTAAGAATTTGACTAGTTTGATATTTGAAAAGTTTATTTAGATTTTTATGTTGTATTTGGATGAGGCAATTTATAAGAGTAATTCATTTATTTGTAGAATTTAAAATTCTTTGAAGTAAAATAACTTGTCTAAACGAGGAAAATAAAAGAGAATTGAAATTAGGAAATTTTAAGACAGTATTTCAAATAATTAAAATAATAAAATTTTAAGAATAACTAAATTAATAAAATTTGAAATTCACTCAAAAAAAAAAGAAGAAAGTTGAAATTCTACAAAGATATGGAATTCCTTGTTAGTCAAAAGGAAAATAGTCCATAAATCCAAAAATTCAACTTATATCAATCTTTAACTAAAACCGAATCATCTCAACATCTAGCACGAGCCGACTTGGCTCAACTATAAGATGAGATTGACTTGACTTGACCTTTGGTCAAAGCCAAAGGTTGAGTCAACTAGGCTTGGGCCAATGATTGAGCTGAAATTTGACCCAAGTCACCTCAACCTGAAGGTTAAGTCATGTCAGTATGTAGCAATATGACATAAACCAAAGGTTGTGTCAATTCAGAATAAATCGAATATAAAATTCAACTTGGCATAAATCAAAAGTCGAACTGAATGAAAGGTCGAGTCAAGCCCACTCGAGACGAAGATTAGGTTTAGATGGACTAAACTAAAAGGTCGAGGCGAGGTGGCCAAAGCCAAAGGTCGAATCACGGTGACCTAGGTTGAAGGTTAAGCTGACGAGGTTGAGACCAAGATCGAACCAAGTCAGTTGGGCTCAAGATCATGCTGAATTGAAGGTTGGGTCGAGTTGGTCCAAGCAAAAAGTTAAACCGAGTTAATCAAGGCGGAAACTCAAGTCTAGTTGGTTGGGATGAAGGTCAAGTTGAGTCTACCCAAACTAAATGTCAAGCAAACTCAATTTGAGCCGAATATCAAGTCCAATCGATTCAGGCTTAAGTTAAGTCGAGATTAATCATCCTATATCAAAATTCAAACTAACTCAAATCAAACTCAAGAATAGAGTCGAAGGCTTAAATAAAAATTAAATTGTTTTATAAAAAAAATTAAGATATAAAAATTATTCCATCCAAACAAAAGAAAGAAAATTTAATTAAAAGTAATTTATATATTATGTATTTTCAATTTTTTGGAATTATTGAATTTTTTTTTCAAACACAAGGTTAAGATATCTTTTTATTTCATGTACTTTAATTATATATTTATTTTACTTTGTACCATTTTATTCCAAATTGTATTAAATTATTTTTAAGTTACACATATTACTTCTTTTTAATATTTTTGTTTTTGTTTATCTTTTTAATGTAAAATAATATTTTGATGTTTTTATATAATGGGGACGTTGAAGAAAAAAAGAAAGGAAAATGTGGAGAAGAAAAAATTAAATAAGAGCAAGACCTACATACATACACATTTAAAGTGCACGTCTCATATCATAAACAAAAAAAAAGAAGTTAAATATATGTCATAATAGCCGATCAAAGTCATCGCTGAGCGCCCACAATCAACCCAGCCTTGCTGCCAGCACTTACACTGTTAAGACGGTTTTGTAGTTCATTTAGTTCTCTTTTTCAAGCATGTATATATGCCTCGTTTTCTCCCTTTTGTAAACACAAAAAATGTTTATCTCCCAAAATAATCAGTTTTCTTTCTTCCTTCATGTTCACGATGTCCACCATCATTCATCCCTTATGCTGCATCATCAATCACGCTCTTGCTGATTAGAATCAGGTTTATTAAGATGGTATCAGAGCTCTACAGTGCATCACTCTGATTTATTTTCTTCTTTCTTCTTCCTTTCTTTCTCCTTTTTCTTGTTTTTTTTCTTCTTCCCCTTTCATTCTTCCCATTTCAAAGTTATTTTCTTATGTGGTTTTGCAGGAGAGGCAGATTGCTGGAAACAGTTTTCTGAGTGGAACTGAGGTTAAGATCAACAGCACCACTATTACATGCAGCTATTGCAAAAGTACTGGTCATACCGAGTCTGTGTACTTCAGAAAGCATGGTTTCCTAGGAAATAACAACACTGACAGCAAGAATGCAAAATACGTTAAGAAGGTTTGTTCTTTTTGTGGTCGGAATGGTCACACTATTGATATTTGTTACAAAAAGCATGGCTTCCCACCTGGATATAAGACATATAACAAGGGACCACTGTGAACAATGTTGACACAACTCAAGAATCAAAGCGTGATTCTGTTGCAGAAGAACAAGATTTTAGACTGCCACAACAACAATACCAGGCTTTGATGAATCTTTTGAAACAAACTAATGGTAATGACAGTGATAATGTCTCTGCCAATCAGTTTGGTTCCATTATATCTTGCAGCATAGA
Organism: Vigna angularis; assembly: GCF_016808095.1. Lineage (NCBI taxonomy): Eukaryota > Viridiplantae > Streptophyta > Magnoliopsida > Fabales > Fabaceae > Vigna > Vigna angularis. The sequence continues at coordinate 34,626,271 of NC_068972.1, forward strand.
TAAGGGTAAGAATCATGTCTCTTTGATTAGTTTCAATTCTCATAATAATTGGATCATTGATTCGGGTGCCAAGGATCATATATGCTGCTTGTTTTCAAACTTAATTTGCTTTAAAGAAATATCAACTAAGGTTTAAGCTACTCATTCGGGCACTGCAAAGATTTTTTAAAACTTATGCATACAAGATGTTCTTTTTCAAACTTAATTTCTCATTTCAATTGCACCATTATCTTCACTACTAATGGGTGTCTTATCCAGGACAAGATATCCACCAAGAGGATTGGTACAGCTAGCCTTCAGTCAGGATTATACGTGATTAAGACTAACACTCAAACTAAAGGAGGCCTTTCTACACGGATTTGCAAAAGTGCTGTAAATAACAATGTTTGGCACATCCGCCTTGCCCACCCCTTTCGTTAAAGGATGGCAATTCTCAATGAAAGGTTTCCTTATATAATGCTTCCTATAAACTCCAACTGTGTGTGTCATTTAGCTAAGCAACGAAAGTTGCCATTTCCGAATAGTACATCTTATGCAAATTCTACTTTTGATTTGATACATAAAGATATTTGAGGACCTTGACTTGTTAATTCATGAATGGTGATAAGTATGTCCTTACCATTGTTGATGATCACTCTAGATTCACTTGGCTGTATGTTATGAAAAGTAAAGTTGAGACTCGTGTTCATTTAGTCAATTTTGTAACCATGATTAAAACCCAACTTCAGATAAAGATTAAGATAATTAGAACAGATAATGGCTTAGAATTTAATATGATTCAATTCTTTAGTACTAAAGATATCATTCACCAAACTAGCGGTATAGAAACCCCTAAACAAAATGACTTGGTTGAAAGGAAACATCAACAAATTGTCAATGTCACCCGTACTTTACTTTTCCAGTCAAGTATGTCTCAGAATTTTTGGAACTTCGTTGTTCAATATGCTGTTACTTTAATAAATTGCTTGCTTACACCCTTTCTTAAGAATTCCACTTCTTTTGAGATTTTGTATGGTCGTCTCTTTGATACGAAGCAATTGCATGTTTTCGGATGCTTGTGTCAGAGAAAATACGCTCTTGACATTTTGAAGGAAGCTGGAATTCTTGGATCAGCTCCTACATTAACACCCATGAACTTTTCCAGACACAAGACCACAGAACCAGGGGAGACTCTTCAGATCCTGCTCCTTTAAGGCTTCTGGGTCGTCACTCACACAAGACCAGACATTACCTTTGTTGTAGATCATCTGAGTCACTTCATTGCAACACCTATCGATCAACCATCGGGCTTGCATGAGAATCCTCGCTACTTAAAACAGCAGCCGGGCAAGGCATCTTCTTTGACTCCAACAGCAGTTTACAGTTGAAGGCTTTTCTGGATTCAGACAGAGTTGGATGCCCCATCACCAGAAAATCCGTCACTGGTTACATCATCTATATTGGTAATTCTCATATTTGCTGGATATCCAAGAAACAACAAACCGTGTCTAGAAGCTCATCACGAGGCCGAATACCGTGCTATCAATTCCACAACATGTGAAATCCAATGGCTTCATCACCTCATGCAAGATCTCAGGATTATCATCAACAACCTTTTCTTCTATACAGCGACAATCTCTCTGCAATTCAAATAACTTCCAATCAAGTTTTTCATGAAAAGACCAAACATACAGAAAAAGATTGCCACATGATAAGAGAAAAGGTCAAACAATGTATCATCAAACTCGTTCACATCAGCAAGCTGACATTATGACAAAAGCTTCTTATGTCCAAGTTGGGGATTCTTAACATTTACGCCCAGCTTGAGGGGCTGTCAAAATAGCCAATCAGAGTCATGCTCAGCGCCCACGATCAACCCAGCCTTGCTATCAGTGCTTATATTAAGACAATTTTTTAGTTTTTTTAGTTGTTCTCTTTTTCAGGCATGTATATATGCATCGTTTTCTCCCATTTGTAAACACAGAGAAAGTTCATCTCCCAAAATAATATCAGTTTTCTTTCTTCCTTCATGTTCACGATGTCCACCATCATTCATCCTTTCTGCTGCATCAATCACGCTCTTGATGAGAATCAGGTTTATCGAGAATATAGTTTAATAACACATCAAGTTGTACGTAGGAGTGCAGTGTACATTAAACATTTTCTTAAAGTATCGAAAAATGTAGGAAGACGAAATGTGAGAGCTTGTTAACAAACGCTGTCAAACGACTTTAATTGCTGGTTAGAATAACGAATGATTTTATTTAATGAAAATATAATTTGAATTTTGATCATAGGAATTGATTTAATCCACTTATTTTTACAATATATTCTTGTCGTTTTTTATTATTTTAACTTTGAATGTGATGATCGGATATCCAAATTAATCATTATTAATTATTATTAATTCTTTTAATCTAAATTGAGTTATTTAAATCGGTTTGAGAAAAGAAACGTACCATCGATATAATATAAAAATGAAAAAATATTTATTTATTGTGAAGTATTATAATTATATAAAATTAGAATATTATATTGTATATATATATAGAAAGTATTTGGATAATCAATACCATAAACACAGTATTATAATTACGAAAATGTTTTTTTATTAACAATTTTTTTACAACTGTGATTTATGATTAATTAGTTTCAAATATATTTTTAAAATAAATTGAAACAGGTCAATAAAATATTTATATTTAATCTATTATAAAAAGTTGTTATAAAAAATTATTAAAATATCGTCCTTTTATTATTATCCTGAGCGTCATAGGTCTATTGACACACATGCATGTATTACAACGCTCCTACGTTCTATCCCGTTCCTTCCGATTTCAACGCTCCCACCGTTCAAATTCTCAACCAACAGTGGTTGAGAAGTTATAAATACCCTCTTTGGAACCCTCATCATCTTCATCTCCCTCCCAAGAACCCCACCATGGCAACCCTTGCCGGAAGCTCGCGTTTCCCTTCCCACCATGCACTTCTCGTCGTGCTCTCTCTACTCTCTCTGTCCTTCTGCTCCTTCGCCCTCGACATGTCCATCATCGACTACGACGAGGCCCTCCTGCAGAAAACGTACGAGGCATGGCTGGTGAAGCACGCCAAGGCCTACAACGCCATTGGTGAGAAGGAGAGAAGGTTCCTCATTTTTAAGGACAATTGGAAGTTCGTTCAGGAGCACAACAATGGGGCGGGGAACAAGGAGTTCAGGCTTGGGTTGAACAAGTTCGCGGATCTCACCAACGAAGAGTACAGGGCCATGTTCTTGGGCACCCGGAAGAAGCTCACGTCGAGGAAGAGTGGTCGCTACGCTTTTCGCGACGGAGAGACGCTGCCTGCCATGGTGGATTGGAGGGAGAAGGGTGCCGTTGCCCCCGTCAAAGATCAGGGCCAGTGTGGTGAGTTTTGTTCAATTCTGTTGCTGCAAATCTTTGTTTGATTGTGTGAGAAATTACTGCATCAATATTAACTTCTTGACTATAGAAGAAGATACTGATATCTTATCTTATTACATGACAATACAAAGTTTCAAGCTTTTCTATGAAAACTGAGGATTATAACATTAAACTGTGACAATTCAACATAGGATGTATGTTTTTTTTTCTTAAATCTTTCAATGCTCCTTGAATAAAGGAAGAATGGTTCATTTTGTTGTCATGTGTGATATATATGAAAAGTGTTTGGTGGTGATTGATTAGAAATTGATGTGTTAATTGACTTTGATCTCCATGAAGGGAGTTGCTGGGCATTCTCAACGGTGGCAGCTGTGGAAGGAATCAATCAAATTGTAACTGGCAATCTGACCACTCTATCAGAGCAAGAATTGGTGGACTGTGACAGAAGCTACAACATGGGGTGCAATGGAGGTCTCATGGATTATGCTTTTGAGTTTATAATACAAAATGGTGGCATTGACACAGAAGAGGATTACCCCTATACAGCACGTGATAATATGTGTGATACAAACAGGGTATATGTCTGTCTTGTTCTTTTTGTCTTTATTTAATTAAGATGTGTCATGGTTAGCCTACTTTTTTAGAAAGTATTATATCATGCAAAAATGTCATTAAAAACATTTACAATTAATTCAAAGGAGTCTTATATATTGATGAAAGAAAATGTGAGAAATCATAGTTAACTTTCCTGATTTTTATTTGTTCAGAAAAGTGCTCGCGTTGTTAGCATTGATGGGTATGAAGATGTCCCAAGCAATGATGAGAAATCTTTGATGAAGGCTGTTGCAAATCAACCAGTTAGTGTTGCCATTGAAGCTGGTGGCAGGGAATTTCAACTTTATGAATCGGTAACACAAGGGAAAAGCATTTCACTATGGGGTAAAAGTCATTCTTCCAGATCATAACACATGCTAACACAGTGATTTGTTTGTTATGCAGGGTGTTTTCACTGGGCGATGTGGCACAGAGCTAGATCATGGTGTTGCAGTAGTTGGATATGGAACAGAAAACGGTACTGATTACTGGATAGTGAGGAATTCTTGGGGTCCAGGATGGGGTGAAAATGGTTACATTAAGCTAGAGAGAAATTTGTTGAACAGTGAGAATGGTAAGTGTGGTATTGCTATGGAGGCATCCTACCCCACAAAGAGTGGTACCAACCCTCCAAATCCTGGCCCTTCTCCCCCAACTCCTGCAACCCCTTCAACAGTGTGTGATGAATACTACACTTGCTCCCCTGGAACCACATGCTGCTGCCTTTTTGATTATAAAGGTTTCTGCTTTGGATGGGGATGCTGCCCCATTGAGTCTGCAACATGCTGTGATGACAAGTCCAGTTGCTGCCCCCCTGAGTTCCCTGTCTGTGATACCTTGTCTGGTTCTTGCTTATTGGTAATTTATCCTCTTTCATTAACATCTTATAATCATATCAAACAACCTTTTTTCCTACTACCACTAAGCCACTCTTATGGATGTTTTGATGTTCAATTTCATTTTGTGCATGCAACAGAGCCGAGATAACCCATTTGGGGTAAAAGCTTTGAAAAGGGAGCCAGCTACATGTACTTGGACCCAAAGGAAAGCTTCCATGAAGAGTAACTAAGGGACAGAGTAATGATTTAGGCGCAACAAACTTTAATGTGCTGGAAAAATGCTTGAACATGGCATCCTCTGGAACTTTTAATTTTATCAGTTGGAATTAGGTTCCACTAATGTCTAGATAGAACTGAAACCCAACTTTTCTTTTCCAAACTCGTTGCTGTAAATTTCTCCGCAACTACTCAACTGGTATTGCAATTTGAATATTCATTCTTCTATTAAATTGTATATATACTTGGTTACAATCTCTGCTTTATGTTTGAATATTTCTTTTCATAATTATCAGTAAAAAAGGAAATAAAAAGATACAATTAATTGAGTTATTTTATGAATAAATTAGTTGAAGAAAGCTTGAATAAAATGTATTTAAACTTTTATAGGTCTTGGTAAATATTCAAGAATTAACAAATTATGATTTATGATAGTGGTAAAATTTGTAATTTTTTTTCATATATGGAAACTCATAATGTTCTAATTTTGAATTAATAATGATGTAAGATTTCTCCTTACTATTTCCAACAAAAAGATTATATATATATATATATATATATATATATATATATATATATATATATATATATATATATATATATATATATATATATAATTTGCTAATTTATATAACCTTTTTAAAAGTGTATCAAATTTTAGTTGATAAAAAAAATTCTTATTCATAAAAAAAGACATATTTTAAACAAAGGAGTATTTTAATAATTTTTATTTTTAATTTAAAATAATTTTTTTTTATTAAAATACCCTTAATTTTAAAACTTAAAATTCATAATATATAAAATTATTTTTGTCAATTATAATTTAGTACAACACTTTAAGGTTACATAAGCAAATTCTTGTATATATTCTATCAAATAAATTAAGCATTATAAACTATAGATTATCTTAAAATTAAATCTTATTGTAATTAGGTAAGTTATTTTTACGATTAAAAAAATAAATATTATGTAAATATTGATCACAGTTTATAAGAAGAACTCACTAATATAAACTTATAGGCAAAACTGAAAATATTGTTTACCTTGAAAAAAAAAATTAAAGTAATTTTTAAAGTCTCAAAATTAACCATTATACTCCTATCTCACTAATACTATATTTAAGACTCAGTTAATTTTTAATCTTATTATCACATGAGCATGAAAACCTTTGAATTAAAGAATTGATACGTGAAGTAACTAAATATAGATACAATATTAATAATAATAAATATATCTAAAATAACTAAAAATAATTAATAGTGATAAGAAAAAAACTCCTTTGTATCACAACCATTTACTATAGATGCACCATTTATTCTTCATCACTCACATAAAAAAAGTGATCATCACAAAAAAAACAACAAGATAAGTTAATGTGCAAAAAAGTTTTCATAAAACAAACATAGAGATATTATCATACATTAATCATCCATAGAAACAATCATATCACATATGTATACTCATATTAGACTCAATTATCCGGATAAAACATTGATGTAAAATCTTGAGGGGTCTTGCACTTGTGGTGACCTATAGTACTATGTAGAGTCATTGTCAATGGGTTTCACCCTAATACAGACAAGGTTGGTCCATTAATATCTTTGGTCAAAGTAAAGCTCCTAGATAGACCCTATTGCACCTCTTACCACATACTTCGTTCTACTCTACCTAAACTTGAATGATTGTTAGAGCAACAAGATAACCTCGAATATCTGAGCTCTCACATCAATGCATACACTAATGGAACACCACCATAGAATCTCCCCACGAGATCCATGGAATTATGCATCATTAAAGTATCATACATCATTATTCACATGCATATTTATCCATAAATCTATTTTTCATAAAACAAACATAGAGATATTATCATACATCACACATTCATAAAAACAATCATATCACATATGAAGACTCGTGCTAGACTCAATTATCCGTTTATAACATTGATGTAAAATCTCGAGGGGTCTTGCATTTGTGGTGACCTATAGTACTCTATAGAGTCATTGCCAATGGGTTTCACTCTGACATAGACAAGGTTAGTCCATTAACATCTTTGGCCAAAGTAAAGCCCCTAGATTAGGCCCTACTGCACCTCTCACCACGTACTTCATTCTACTATACTTGAGCTTGAATGATTGTTAGAGCAATAGGATAACCTCCAACATCTGAGCTTCCACATTAATGCATACACTAATGGAACACTACCATAGAATCTCCCCACGAGATCTATGAAATTACGCATCATTACAATATCATACATGATTATTCGCATGCATATTTATCCATAAATCTATCAATCATTCTCGAATTAACTTTATAAACCAATTATCATTTTAACATCACATAGTCCTACATTAAACATACAAAAAAAGTACATGTAAATAGAGTTAGACTCTATTAATTTCGCTCAGCGAGAATATCTACTTGCTCAACGAGTAATGCTTGAAAGTACACTCATCCAACAACCATATAACTCGTCCATCGAGATTATCACTACAATTCATCCAATGAGTTTGCATAATTTTGTAGAACTTACAGATTTTTGTCATTCCAACCCTGCACGTTCAATCCAACAACTAACACAAATGTCAAAACATACCAAATTCAAATTACACAATCTTCAGTAACTCAAATAATCTCATTTGCAATACCAATTAGACAACATTCTCAAATTTCATCATACAATCAATTCATGCAATTTAAGAACCTAACCACATTTCAATAAATCACACTTATCACACAAATCAATCATTCACTCAATTCACCATACAATCATAAAATTAGAAATTTCAAGGTATTAATAACTTAATATAGTGAAATTAGCTTCACTTACATGATCAACAACCCATAAGACACTAATCAGTGAAATTCCTCCCAACTAGAAGATACTTTATGTGAACAAAGACATTGATTAGTACAAATTGAAGAGTTCGCTGCAAGGATCAATCCTACAGTCTCGATTTTTCAATCAGACAAGCAAAGAAAAAAAAATTTAGAAAAAAAATCAAAAAACTCTAAAAAAGTGATTCTTATAAATAATGTATTTTAAAATAATAAAATTCGTTCATAATCAAACTATTTATATTTTAATATTAAAACCATCAAGATTATTTTTAAACCACTTCTAAAATGTCATTGAGGTTTTTAATGACATGAAAATTATCATTTAACTAATTTATCTTTATATTTTCCATAGGTGTCTCTTGATTATAAAATGTGTTTTTTTCACGTTGGATTTTTATGGTATAATTATTTACATATTCCAATTTTAGAACAATAAAAAATTATAATAAACTTAATTACATTAATTTTATTTGAGTTGTGTTAATAATTAAAATAACTAAATATGTGTTTTATATTTAGTAATCGTAATGATGAGTTTATTAAAAAACAAGATTAATATAAAAACAACCTTAAAGAGATACTTTTGTTGTTTACTTTTTACAAATATTTAATGAGTTTTTCAACGTTAATTATACATTAACGTGTTAATTTTTTCCTTAATAAACTTACATGAAAATTACAATTACTTTTACTTAACTATATTAACAATTAATAAAATTTATACGAAATTAGCGAAATTAAAATTAGTATAATATATATATCATATTTAAAAATGTATCAATACTTACATTATTCATCCTACATAGTACATTAAAGAATAACTTAGCATTACTTATAAAATAAAAATTAATAGTGTAAAAATAAATAATGATGGTTTATAAAAAAAATTAGGTTAAAAATGACAGGCTTTTTTTCATGAATAGAATTCTAATGGATCAAACACTTATGTACAACGAAACAAAACTCAATTGTGATTTATTTACATTACACAAAAGAAAAATAGTTTTTAATAAAATCATACATGTATTACTCAAATCATCTATATATTACATTGATTATATTTCGACTAACTTAAGCCTCATTATTAGCGAATCAACATTTAAATACTTACCAAAAAAACTGTTCGTATTTAATACCTATGTGCATTACTTTAAAAGTTAATACATATGAAAAGAATTCATGTTAAAAAGTATCAGTATTTTAAAATAGTTAACTATAAGTTTTATTAATCAATTATAATTATTTCATTAATTTTACTATTTAAGATTTTTTTTTCACACATTTTACTATCTAGTTTTTAATTTATTTTCTTATAATTTATTAGCATACTAAATATGTATCTTTCAATTGATATTTGCAGTGTATTCTTTAAAAGAAAATTGTTTTTAAGATATTAATACATTGTCACTACATTTATTTCAATTTAAGGGGTTGAGAATCAGTCTCCTTACTCCACTATTTTGTCCTTCTACATCTTGATTACCAAATAATTTGTAATTGTTCTTGAGTTGTTCTTTAAAAGAAAATTGTTTTTAAGATATTAATACATTGTCACTACATTTATTTCAATTTAAGGGGTTGAGAATCAGTCTTCTTACTCCACTATTTTGTCCTTCTACATCTTGATTACCAAATAATTTGTAATTGCTCTCGAGTTGTTCAGTCTGTCCGAAAAGCGTGTTTTATCTCAATGTCAAACTTATATTTATAAACTTGGTAATGATCTTCTAATAAAATCAGACCTATTAATTACAAATTAATAGTTGTTATTATTCTCACCAATCATTAATCAATGACTTTTATTATTCCAATTAGTTATCTTAATTATGGTTCAACAGCCGATCGACTATTAGGTTATTGGCGTTAGTCAATCCATAGACCGAACAGGTGGTCTACAACACTTAACTTGTCTATAAAATATATAAAACGCAAAATGATATGACAATAAAATGTTAAAAAGATAAAGTGTTAAAATTCATAAAACAAATATAATAAAATAATAAAATAAGACTAATTGTTATTTTAATCTTTTATACGGATTGAAAGTTCTATATTAACTAGAAATAACATTAATTTAAAATATATAAATGGATATAAATTTTATTTTACAAATAAATTGTATTGACCCGAGTTAGGTTTAAAGTATCAAGTTAATACCATATTCTATGTATTTATTTTTTTTATAAAAGTTCATTCTTATCTTTTAAAAAAACATTAAATAGATTAAAAATAACATTTACCCATATAATAAAATACATAAAAAAAATAAGTAATGAACTTTTTTTTTTTAATTTCTTTGATTTTTACCTTCTTCTTCTGAGTACCAATCAATTCCATTCCATATGAGTCCCACCATGAAGTACTCACCACCAACCTCTTGTGATTGAAAGAAAAGCACTTGTTTTTGTGGTTCCCACTCTCTTTTTTTGCATCTCACTTCTCTATTCAAACAAACCAAAAATAGACCAAAACAATAGAACACAACCTCACCCTTCTATAAAGAACTCACCCTAATTTATGTCTCTTATACTCTCACTTTTTCTCCTTTCCTTTCTCGTTATTTTATTCATATATGTATACTTATCTGCTTACCCTAGAATAAGGGTGGTCCTCTTCTCCTTTATGCATCATAACACTCATACCTTTCTAAATCAACACTCCTACCCTTTCAATTATTGTCAACGTTTTTACTTTTTACATTTAGTTTCTTATGTTTTCAAAAGTTTTACATTCTGAAAAGAACAAGAAGAAAGAGTCTACCTTTAATTTTTATCATTATCGATTAATTTGCAACCGTAATGTTTCGTGCGATAGGGGTAGAACAGATTTTTAATTTAGTAAAGGAAATAAACTTTTTAATAAAAGAATATAAAAAATGAGTTATTTTCTTTTCTTTAAAGTTAAATTAACGTACATAAAAGTTTAAAATAAAAAATTTAGAAAAACTATATTAATAAAAACTTCTGTGTGTATAGTTAATCTTACATCTAGGATTAAATACCTTGTTTTTTTAGGTGACATTATTACTCAAAGAGTCTTCTATGTGTGCGTTGTCACGTAGAGTACTAGGAGTACAATTGAGTTCCTCCTCTTCAATCTCTATATTTCTTAGACTATAAAGTTTAATCACATTGTTTAAATATTTGAAAGTAGGTGTTGAATAATGAATTTTGCACGATGAGTTTTGAAAATAAATTTGAGAATGTTAAACTATTGATATTTGCCATGTATTTAATGAATTAGAATTTGCATGAGAAATTAATAGTATTATTGTGTTAGATGCTTAAAATTTTAGTTGAGATAGGTTAGAGAATTGTATTTGAGTTGGAGATTGTATTAATTTCAATACAAGAAAATATTTAAATAATGAACAATTTTGATGACAAAACAAAATAAATAATCATCAATTTAGATAAATTTATAAATTAAAAAGTATTGATAAATAAAATACTTTCTAAATTGGTCATTATAGTGAATTAGTCTCTAAAATTAACTAATAAAGTTTTGACTACCAATGAAATTGGTCTCTAAATAGGTATATTACAATAACTAATTTAGAAACCAATTTTTTTATAGTCAAAACTTTATAGTCAATATTAATGATGAATTTATTATAATAACTTCAAACCAATTTAAAAATTATTTTAATTATCAATAATTCTTAATTTATAAATTGATATCTAATTTGATTATTATAAGGGTTAAATATGTTTTTAGTCCCTAAACTATCAATTGAATTTGTTTTTAGTTCCTCTTTCAAAGTAAACTACAGTTTAGTCCTTTTCCTTAATAAAACCTTAATTTTTAGTCCTCCAAAACTAAAAGCGTTAAAAAAAGCTCAGGTGGCTAACATCTGGCCATGTGTGTTCACAACTTTCCTTCCTAACTGTTGCCACGTGTGATAACACCTTGGGATCCACCCTCAACATCATGACCCGTCCCACCTCCATCTACCTCCTCGACTTCTCCTGCTACCGTCCCCCAAATCACGTCACTGTCCACTCCAAAAAGTTCATCCACCACTCCACTTTTACCGGCGACTTCCTCCCATCCTTCCTCGATTTCCAATGCAAGATTCTCCTCCGCTCTAGCCTCGGCGAGGAAACCTACCGTCAGGGAAGAGGCCGAGTAGGTCATATTCGGCGCCCTCGACAACCTCTTTACCAACACTCGTGTCAAACCCAAGGACATCAGAATCCTCATCGTCAACCTCACACTCTCCCTTTTCACCATGATCGTCAACAAGTACAAGCTCTGTGGTAATGTCAAAGCTTCAACCTTGGCGGCATGGACTGCAGCACCGGCATCATCGCCATCGATATCGCTAAAGGCATGTTTCAGGTTCTGTCTTCGTCATCAGCACCAAGAACATCACTCAGAATTGGTACTTTGGGAACAAGAAGGCCATGTTGATACCCAATTGCCTCTTCCGCGTCGGTGGGGCCGTCATTCTCCTCTCCAACAAAAGCTTTGATAAAAGGCGAGCCAAATACAAGCTTTAGCACGTGGTGAGGACTCACAAAGGGGCGGATGACAAGGCCTTTCGGTGCGTGTACCAGAAACAAGACAATGCCGAAAAAACCGAGAATATAAGCATAATATGCTCTCGGTTTTGATATGTAAAACGAGAAATTTACCCATTTCCAGTGAAGTCAAACCGGAAAGAACTGATGCCTGCATTCTCTAGAACAACTGCAAGATTTGTCATGATAAAGTTTTCCTAGAGATAGAAAAAAATAACTAAACAATGACAGAAACTGAATCAAGGCTTTCTTATTATGGAATCAGATGTCATATTAATTTCTAATATCATTTGCATCATAATAGAAAAAAATTGTGAGTTCATAATTTACAAATCAGGAAAAGTAACCTTCGAAGCTCGACCCCCATGGCATAGGAGAACAATCTCTTCGGTTTCAGATTCATGTAAGATGCCCACTAGATAGAGTGATTGTGAATATTTCCATTCCATTGCATGTTATTTCTTTTGGTATGTGAAGGCTAATACTTGGCTTAAAATTAGCTCAAATAACGGACCTTTATCAGATTTTTCCTAGCTAGTGATGATTTGTTGCCCTTTTAATTTCTACTAATGAATTGATAATCTTAGAGAGCTGGTGTAAATCTAGAAAGAATTTTCTCTAAATAGTAACCTACCTTGGTTGATCTCATCAACAACTCTAAATGGGCAGGAGGTTGAGTTTCACGGTGGCGGAGATGAAGGACTTCAAGATCCGGCTCCAGGAGACGGCCATGGGAAGGAAGGGGCGGCTCGTGATCATGGCAAAGGTGTTCAAGGTGGCGTCGGAGTGGCTGTGGTGGAGTCACAGGAAGAGAGAGGGAGAGGAGTTGGGAAAGATTGACTAGTGTCAGAAAAGAAAAATGACGTGGCACAACACACCTCAGTTGATTTTTAACGCTGTTGGTTTTGGAGGATGAAAAATCATGGTTTCATTAAGGAAAATGACCAAAATGTAGCTTAGTTTAAAAGAGTGACTAAAAACAAATTCGCTTGATAGTCTAGAGACTAAAAACATATTTAACTCTTATTATAATAATAATTTATTTTTTGTTATGTGTTTTTCAATTCAAATAAGAGTGTCATTGTGGACCCATAGAATGACATAAAATAAACAATTTTTTTAATTTACAAAAAATATGTTTTCTCTTTTACTATCTTAGGTTTAGGCTTTTCATTTTTTTTTTTTCAATACCATTCACATTGTAGTATTTATGGAGTCCAATATGGAAGTTTAAACATCTTAGTATTAATTTGTAAGGCCTCGTTAAATGCACCCAAAACCCCTCCTGTCAGACTCATTAAAAACGCACCCAAAACCATCTGCGCGGACCAAGGTGTCAATCAACGAAGATTCAAAAATCAGATAGTGGAATGCAGGTGTCAGCAGACGAGCGACGTTCGTTTTAAACAAAACTGATTTCTCTGAAAATCGCGTCACACTCTCTGCATGCACTCATCTTCTCCAAAAATCCTGATCTTTCGAATTCTCCTTCTTCTCTCTAAAGGTTCTTCCTTCTCTCTACAGAAACTCACCAATTCTCTACTCCAATCTCCGTTCAGGCACCGTAGAAGCACTCCCGGCGTCCCAAGCTTCAATTTGAACCGAACAGATTAGAGTTCTGAAACTGGTAAGTTTCCTTGTCCTTAGCCGTTCGTTCTCTGGTACATGCAAACCAAGTACCGGTTGCATGTTGTTATCCTGTCTGAACCACTTTTGGTTTTTGGCTGTTTGGTTAGTTTAAAGAGTTGTGGAATGTAAGGGTAGAAGGAATTTCAGTCAAGCGAAGCGTATTCTGTCTTTAGGACGTTCGTTCACGCTAGAGGTAAGGGAAGCTTATCTAATTTAATTGTATGTTGTTTGCACGTTCGTTGATAATGAATGCATGTAGCTGAGTGGTTGAATGTATGCATAAAGTATGAATACTGATTTGGTTGTTGATGTGGAATATGATTTCTTAGTATGATATGGATTGTACGAAGTAAGCAAACTGATTATGATATGAATTTTATAAAGTTATGAAAGTATGTATTGAGAAACGAGTCGAATATAAAGGAAAGATGAATATGAATTACCCTATGATAGTGTACGTTCGTCATTGAACGGTCCTTGACCGTTCGGTGTTTATAGTAAATTTGTTTGAAATTGAATTCTTTCATTTGGAAAGAATTCTAGTTGAGGACGAGCGTCTTCTTGTGATAGTACTGTGCTTGAGCGTTCGGCCGAGCGTAGTTGCACCTGAGTATCCGGTGATAAACTTAAACCTTGTAAATATATGTAGTTGTATATGATAGTTATTCTTAAACACAATTTCGATAATATCTTACTTATTAATCTTTCTTTTATAAGTAGTAGTGCTTGGTCTCATACCAAGCTCTTGTAATGAGTGGTGCTCGGTCTTATACCAAGCGCTTGTACTCGTTTGTAATTGATCCATCTTGATGAAATAGCGTTCGTCCAACTTCAGTAGAATTTTCCTTTACCATGTCCGGTCATTGACTGGCATTGGATTCCTATATATGAATTAATCTAAGTATGATTCTTTAACGTCTTGACGTGTCTACATTCATTGAATCCGACCTAGAGCCTCCGTACTTGAGATATTCTTTAAATATTGGTTTGAGTTCATGAGAGTCAGTTCATTTAACTGATTCACATTGTAAGTAACGTTCGTCGTATATTGTATAGTTGTACTAGGTTTATTCCTAAATAACAGTAACTCTCTCGGTCTTATTCTATTCTAGAACGGGAGATTTCTCGGTCTCGTTCCTAGTGTTCATCCTCGTTCTGAGTGAGGACTGAACGTTCGGTATTTGATGTTTTTAAAATTTGGGATAAAGATGAAATTAAAATGATGGGTAATAAAAGATGAAGAGTATATGAGATGGATGAAATGTTGTGAAATGTGAACGAGCATTCCGGGGAGGAACGACTCATGAGTGAATATTGGAATTTGTAAAGCATGACTGTGGTAATGCTAAGCTGTCAATTCATCCTGATGTTCCGTGAGTACTCGTCGTCATGTAGAGGAGGGTAAGTCATGTGTGGGAACGACATGAGGTCCTAGTCCTTAGGGGTACTTTGGACAGATAGGATTAACCTCGGGTGGCAGCTGATGAGAGTATTCCAGTTACTACATCACCCGGGTACACGAACGTCGTAGCTACACAGATGTCATACAGTCCGGACGGTCAGTCTAGTGATAGGCTTTGTATGTTACGTACGTTGAAATTATCTTATGTGTTGGATTGTTTAACATATATGTTTATGCATGAATTAAATTACGTAAGCTTACCCTGTATTTCTTGTGTTGTCTGGTTTTGTACGTCCGTCCTTGTCATTCCAATGATCATCCGTGTGGATGTGAGCAGAAAGAGACGAGCTGCTAGAAGAGGCGCTGGAAGAAGAAAACTTGGTAGAAGTCGAAGTTAAGACCGAACAGTAGGACGTTCGGTCAGTAGAGTAGTTTTGTAATGAGGTGGTCTTTCACCTCTTTCTCATCTTAGTAGGTATGATCGATCGGTATTTGACTTTTGTAAGTCGTTCGGCCAGACTCGTACTTATATTTTGATTATTTATATTGTAACTCTCTGTAAGGTCGTTCAGCCATGCGCGTACGTTTTCTTAATGTAAAACTGAACTGAAATATTATTAAATGTAATTATTCGATTATATGGTTTATTGCTGTATTTTTTGGATGTTACATAATTGCTTACAATTATTCCATATATTAGATTTAGAATTGTTAAATTTGTTTTGGAATTGATGAGATTTGATGTAATAATTATTATGATTTAAAAGGATTATTTGACTAAACCTTAATCCTAGTTTAATGTCATATTAATCAATTTAATTAGTGATAATTGATCGTTTAATCAGAATAAATAATTGATTTTATTTTATTTAATCTCATTCTTAATTCTATGGCTTTTTTTAGTTTAGTTTTGGTTTTATTTAATTGTATTTTTAAGTATTTTTTTTAAACAAACCCTAATTTTTTAGTACATTTTTAATTGTTTGATGTAGGTGTTTGATAAATTAATAGTAAATTAGTTTTATGAAATTGATTTAGGATTGAACAAAACCTAACTATATTTTGTTTTTAATTGTTAAAATGTTTCATGTATAGTATAACTTAAACATTGTCATCTTTGAAAAGGAGGTACTCACTTGCAATATCTGTTTTAGTGGAAAATATTGCTCAAACAAGAAAACTTCGGTAAAACAATGTTTTTGTATTTTTATAACATGTTTTCTTGTTTAAAATTGTTGTAATTCTTATATATGCTATATGTTCTTAATTATTTAATTCTTATATTATTAATTTGAGTTGATGATGAATATTGTGAAATGAGATAAATAAATAATGTCTTGTGAGATGAAAGAAAATGGTATGGAATTACCGTCAGGTAATCCCATTTGCATAGTATGAATTGCAAATTTTGAAAAAATTCCGACAAGGAAAGTTGGAACGGTGGTATTCACATTTTCATATTCAATTTTAATGAATACGAATTTTTTGTCTTATCTTCTTTTTTAGCTAATAACGGTATACATTTGTATTTGTGCTCGTATCATTGCTTTTTTAATATCAAATAGTGGTATTTAAATTAAAGTATTAAATAAAATTTTATGAAACCAAAACATATATTAAACATTAATTAAAGTTGATACAATTTAAAAATATTTTTAAAAAATTACAAAATAAAAATAAATATTCAAATTTATAAATATTTTTCTCTCATCCTTTAATTTCCCAATGAAATATATTTTTATATACACTAAGAAAAATTATAATAAATTACTTGAATGAATGAAAGCACCCAAAAAATAAATATTAAACTAATAATAATTAGAATTTATTTTAAAATAATTAAATGATAATGATATTAAATTATTATATTATAATAATTGATTTTGTTTTATACAATTGTAGTTCTAAAATTGCACTTATGACAATGAGTTAAAAAATAAAAATAATTATATAAAAAATATCAAAAGATTAATCTATATGATAAAAATATTAAAAAGAAATAAAATTAATCAAATGTCTGTTTTAGAAACTATTTGATACATTATTGAACAAAATTGCATAAAGGAAAACTAATATATAATTAAGGGTACGATAAGATAAAAAATATCTTAAAATCTAAGAAAGTTAAATTGTTGAAAGATAATGAAAATTGTTTTTTAAAACAAAAATAGTTATTCAAATAAAACAAAATATAAGATTAAGAAAATTAAAAAGATAATTTTTTTTATATAACATATTAAATAAAAGGGTTTATGCAACTAAACACTTAAATTGAGAGTTAAGTATTCTAATGTGAAAAAAATAAAAAATAAAAAAATATTTAAAAGGGTAAAAATATTTAAATATGAGACAAAAAATATTTAATTTATCTATATCATTTTAACAAAACTGCACAAAAGTTCTGATAAGAGATAAAATATCTTGGACATGGGTGAGCAAAACAATTATAATAGGAAAAAAAAAGTGTACCTAAAAGAAATAAAATTATAAAACTAAAATTAAGAATAATAAAAATAATATATATATATATATATAACTTATAATAACTATGAGAATTTTAGTAATTTAAACGGGATGGAGATGAGGACAGGATGAGTATTTTGGTATGTATGTGGTAGATATGTACATACTCATTCTCATACCCAATTGAAAAAATAGAGTATTACCCATAGTCATATCGAATCAATGCGAAGATTTTCCATCTAAATAGGACGAGTTCGAACAATACACACAAGAACAAATTTATTTATCAACTCTAGTTGGGACAACTTCATGATGGATTCCCACTGTTGTATTACATTTATCATGTTGCATCTAATTTCAACAAATGGTTAACAAATGCGGAGTTGAAGAAATAGTTAATAAACATGGGTACTTATATTAATTACTTTGCAATTTGCATATATTATAAACACTATTACATGTTTAGCTAATTCTAATTATTACATTGTCACAAATTATAAAATGAAACAACCCACCTTTCAACCAAAGTTATTCATTATGAGAGTCAAATTTCAACAAGTGACTTCTTCTTAGACCAGCTACCATTGGAAAAGTGGACCCAGACAACAAATCTAGTCAAATGTGTGGACTTCATTTAGAAGGAAGCAAGATCATTATCAATTTATGCTCTTATTAAGATAATTTTCAAAAGAACCAAAACATGGTTTGTGGAACGAAAGACAAAAACTAAATGCATGTTACAAGTTAATCACCAATATCCAGAGGATATTTATGCTTTATTAAGGAAAAATGAACAATAATCAATCATGTGCCGTGTCTCGTGATATAATCGACATAATTCAGTGTTTGATGTTAAGGAGATTGTCACTCCCCAATTTGAATACACCCCAATGTCATATATCGTTAAGTTAAATGATTGGTGGTGTGATTGCGGAAAGTTTCAAGCTCTTCGCTTATCTTTCCCTCATGTAATGGTTGTTTGCTCGTGATGACATTTGTAGATCTTGACTATAGTCTTCATAATATTTTCAAGGTTTATGAGGTGCAATTTCATCCTATTCAAAATGAATATTATTGGTTTACTTATACAAATGCAAATTTAATTTCTTACACCCCACATGCAACGCAAAGAATCGAGAAGACCAACTACAAGTCATATCCACAATAAAATGGACCAATCAATTCCAAACAATCCAAATAAATGTTCCTATTGTAAAAGTATTGATCATAACAAAAGCAACTATCCAAGACTAAAATTTTATTTTGTGTAACTCCCACCACTGCGTTACATCAACTTTGTTTACTTTAGTTTTAATATATGTTATTTTTTCTTTACCAAGGATGTTATTAAATGTACTTCTTATTTTGTGAAAGTATTTTTTTCCTTCTCTTTTATTATCTTTTATTTAACAAATATTTAACTTTTATTCAATGTATTTAGTACTAAAAATATTAAAACAAAAAGAACAAGCATTAACAGAAATAAGTCATACAAATCTTTACGATTTCAACACATATCACATTATACAAATGTCGTGCTAAACTCGGACAACTTTAATTCCATATAAAGTCATGCCTACACGATTTTATTTTTGTCCAGAATTGCAATTAATTTAACTAAACTAGTGTGTGATTGCGACAACTTCACCAAATATACTAAAGTCTCCAAAAAAAAAATAGCATGACTTCTTGTCATTCTAAATAAAATTGTGATATCTTCACACGACTTCTTTATAATGAAGTCATCATCTATTTACGACTTACTCTTATTATAAATGTTTTTTAAAAATGCATCGTTTTTTTTATTACGATTTTAAATTACATTGGTAAAAAAAAATCTATAATTATGTGACTATAATATGACTTTTGAATTATAAATTCATCAAAGACAATTTAAATTAATGATCAAAATCATATAGATCGATGTATAAAGTAAAGAAAAAGTGATGAAAGTTATTGAACGTAATTTTGTGAAACTAACATAAAAAACAATCCTAACATGATGTTGGTTGCTAAATGAGAATAAATTTGTGGCTTTGATTGATGCCCTTATACCTTACTCAAGTGTGAAATTTCTTTATGCCTTTGTTGAGGTAAAAAAATGTATTTGATATATGAATGGGTTGTATAAGTTCTGCCTATTCAAACTTTTGAGATTTCATATTTGAACATTTTCCAACAATATTATTTTATGATATGTTTTGTTGTGTAAATAATAGCGTGTTCACGTGTAAATAACTAATAATAAAAGTTTAGGACAATTATAAAAGCTAACATAAAAATATTTATTATAAATATTTTTGTATTTTTTATAAGTTAAAATATGTGTTTTTTTATAAGTAGTATCTGAAATTAATGGTATGGATTAAATATGTTTTCAACGTTTTAATTTTTATACAAAATTCATCTTTCATTTGTTTAAAAGTTTGATATATTTTAGTTTCTAAAATTTAAAAATAAATGAATATAATTTTTTTAATTTAATTAAATTAAATTATTTTAATATATTAAATATGTATCATGTTAGTGTTTAAGTTAGTTGATTCCTTTTCAATTTAATGTTAACTAAAAAAACATGTTTGACACATCGAAAATATAAAATAATTAGATTAAAACTATATCTATTTATTTCAAAATTTGAAAACCAAAATATATTAAAATTAAAAAACAATAAATTTCATGTGAAAATTGAAAAACTAAAATCATAATACGCATTTATAATCTCTTAATGAACACGAAACTTGACTAATGGTCGGTATTATACCGTTAGGAGGGTCGGTATAATACCATTAGGAGGTTATAGATGTAATTATCACTTTTTATTTTAAAGCTAATTTAACTGTTCTATACAATCTTATGAAATAAATTACTTGATACTTTTTTTCGGAACTATTTGATTGTTTTATTTATTCCAGAGACACATTAAATTATATATTCCAAATTTGAAGTTTGTCGTCT
This sequence comes from Vigna angularis, assembly GCF_016808095.1. NCBI lineage: Eukaryota > Viridiplantae > Streptophyta > Magnoliopsida > Fabales > Fabaceae > Vigna > Vigna angularis. Next base: position 34,647,122 of record NC_068972.1, read on the forward strand.
TTAATTTTTTTGTCGTAAATTTAACCCACCATGTTTAATCACGTAACCTTCCTCAATCAATTATCATGATGTTTAATATTTGATAAAACACGAACACGAAAAAACAGATAAATCAAAATATTGAACATCAAACTAGCAGGTAAACCAAAATTACGTAATTAAAGTAATAAACAAACTAAACAAAAAAATTAAAAAAATGGTAATTATCTTGAAGCATATAATGAAATTATGTAAACCTTTTTATCCTTTCCATAAAAATTCATGTGATAAAATTCGACGAAACAAGTTTTATCTTGTTTTCTCATTTAGTTTACTCATGTGATAAAATTCATGAGAGTGAATTATTTTGTTATTATTAAAAAAGTTTAATATCATTGTTGGTCTCAATTTTTGTTAGTTTTATTCGAAATGATCCTAATTTTTTTAAAATGTTAAATGTAGTCCTAGTAATTTGTTTTAATTTAGTTCTTTTTGCAAACACCGTTTAAATTGTTAACGACCAAATGTCCAGCGGTACAATTAGTGAATGAAATGTAATTTATTAGCTGACCTAGACACTTTAAGTCATAGTGAGGTGGATTTATGTTTTGTTTAAAATGTATTTCTGATATTTAATGAAACTCATCAATCTCCCTCTTTCCCCTGTAAGAGTCTGAGTATCATCCCTATGTGTGGAGCTATGAGGAGCCCAAGCAATGACATTCACACTCCCACGATGCCTCTTTAATTTCGCCACAAGAGTAGTGAGGGATTTAATATCCAATATCACAACTTTATTACTATCCAACAAATTGGTAGCCATGTACCTGAGATCCTTGCTTATTCCAAGCCAAACAAAGCAAAGGGGTATCAAGATGGGGGCTTTCATAGATAATGGTGGAGTGTTCTTTGTCACACAAATCGAAGATTCGTGTACGGAGCCGCCGGCGGACACGAAGGCAAAGACTCTTGCCTCGCCCCAAGCGATGTCGTAGACCTCCTTGTCGTGGACGATGAGTTGTGTCTTGACGACGGTGCGCTTAATGTCCTAGATGGTGCAGGTGGTGTCGATGCTGGAGGTGCCGATGCGGTTGTGATCGATGTCGTTCCAGTCGAAGGAGGTGAGGGACGAATATAACTCGTTGGTCTTACTGTTGTTGAAGAGGGAGAAGGGCTCGATGGAGTTTTCACGGACGTCCCAAAGGCATAGATAGTCGCCAGAGGTGGCTAGAAGGTCGGTGGAGGAAGAGGGAGAAGGTTTGCGAGGATGGAACATTAGCTTGGTTAGAGGGTAAGGGTGATCGAAGGAGATGGAAGGGTGTGGGGAGATTGAGAGGGTTTTAGGGTGGAAGGATAGGATGTGGACGCGGTTGGTGTATTCTTCAATGAAGCTTCCAAGGGCAAGACGTTGGGGGTGGGAGGGTGAGAAAGCCATGGCGTAAATTGGGTATGGTGATTCATAGGTGACGGAGTTCTCCGATCGCATAAGAGAATCTTGGGTGGAATTGTCCATTTTGTTTGGAAGAGAATTGGACGTGGGATTAATGATATTGTTTGATGTTTTTGATGATTGAGATTTGAGGTTTGTGGTGTTTGGTTTTTGATGGTGTCGCAGGAAGGTGAATTGAAATGCTAGGTAAGAGTGGAGCATAAGAGACCGAAGAATTGGGGTTTGGTGAGTACAGGGAAGAGAGGGAGAGTGATGAGTTTCATTAAATATCATAAATACATTTTCAAAAAAACATAAATTTACTTCATTATGCCTCGTTATGCCTTAAAGTGTCCACCTCAGTCAATAAATTACATCTCATTCAATGATTGCACTGCTGGACATTTGGTCCTTAACGATTTAAACGACATTTGCAAAAATGACTAAATTGAACACAAATTACGATCTTTAGAACTACATTTTAAAAAAATTAGAACCTTTTTGAACAAAATTGACAAAAATTGGGACAAACATTAGTATTAAGTGTATTAAAAATGAACAAAACTCATCTCCTTTATTACTAGAAATCTCATTGTGAGTTTGGTTTACTAAGTATTTTTTTTAAAAAAATTTTCGGAGAATGACTTTAAAGGAAAAGCGAAGTGAGAATGAAATTATTTGAAATAAGAAAAAAATGATTAAACTTAATAAATTTGAGATGAAAGTTTATAAATATTAATGATGTAATGAATTTAATAAATTAAAAAATTGATAAATTGATCGGTTATTATTAATATTATTTATATTATTATTATTAATACTGGTATTATTATTAATATTATTATTGTAATTAATGTTATTATAATTTGTATTAATTGTTATAATTTTATTATTATTATTTTAATAATAATAATTTATATTTTATCATTTTAGTCATGTTATATTATTTTATTATAAAAATATAATAAAAACTAATTATATAAAAACAAATATATATATATATATATATATATATATATATATATATATATATATATATATATATATATATACTTTATTTTTTTATACATCTTCTCATCAGTGCAAACAAAGTCTAAAATAAACTGTCTCGTTTTATGTGTTTTATTACATTAAAAGTTGAAGCTCATTGTAAATCTGTATTTGTTATATTTCTATTGCTGAAAAAAAATATAATAATAGTAAAATAAGAAAGTTAAACATAGAAAAATTTATAATTTTATTATCTTAAAATTTTTAATTAAAAATAATATTAATATCTTATATGTAGTTTTGATTCATATATAATTATTATTGTCTTTTTATAACCCTAGATGAGAAACTCATCACTCATTACTTATTTAACGATATTAATATTGTTATAAAACATATTTTTAACAACAAAAATTACTTATGGTTTTACACAATATTTCATCCCGTTAACTATATGACCTTTTACACTTATAAATAAATACAAATAAACATGATCAACATACAATATAACAATCACATTACTTAACTAATAAAAAAGTAAATATTGAGGAACTCAATTAAGACTATACATTTTTTAAATAGTTAGCATAGTAATAAATATTAAAGTAAATATTTTACTTTAATAGTAAAATATTAAGTCTAGTTAAAGTTAAAATATTTAATAGATTTATATAAAAAATGTAAACTATAAGAACTATTGATGAATAGCAAAACACTATTGCCCACATAAATAATTTAACATTAAAGGGAGTGGTTACACAATCATATTATTGTAATAATAAAGAAATTTTCTTTAAAAATGGTTGAAAAGGGAAATGAAAATCAGAGGCTTTTGACTATGGGAAGAAAAAAGTAAAGAAGTGTTAGAAAGAAGAGAGGAGAAGTGAAGTGAAGAAGAAAGAGAAAATGAAAAACGAAAGCTTTGTTTTTTCTCAAACACTCTAACGCTCTTCTTCTCTTATCTTTCACCAATGTTGACATCTCCATTCTTGCTCTCTCTCACCCTCTTACTCTCCCTCCCTCTCCTCCTCCTCCTCTCCCCTCACCTCCTCTTCTCACCACCCGACGCCGACGACCTCGCCCTCTTCCGCCGCGCCGCCGCCCCACACACCACCTCCCACCTCTCCTCCACCCCCAAAATCGCCTTCCTCTTCCTCACCAACTCCAACCTCACCTTCTCCCCTCTCTGGGAAACCTTCTTTTCACACTCCCACACCCACCTCTTCAACATCTACATCCACGCCCACCCCCCAATCCAACCGCCCGGCGGCCCCTTCCCCCGCTCCCGCTTCATCCCTTCAAAACCCACCTCCCGTGCCTCCCCATCTCTCATCGCCGCCGCCCGCCGCCTCATCGCCGCCGCACTCCTCCACGACCCCCTCAACCTCTACTTCGCCCTCATCTCCCAGCACTGCATCCCCCTCCACTCCCTCCCCTTCACCCACAACTACCTCTTCAAAAACCCCACCTTTCTCCACCGCAGCTTCATCGAGATCCTCTCCCACGACCCCAACCTCGAAGCGCGCTACGACGCGCGTCCTCCCATGCTCCCCGAAGTCCCCTTCTCCTCCTTCCGCGTCGGCTCCCAGTTCTTCATCCTCACCCGCCGCCACGCGCGCATCGTCGTCCGTGATCGCCGCCTCTGGAACAAGTTCCGCCTCCCCTGCCTCACCCCAGAACCCTGCTACCCCGAAGAACATTACTTCCCCACTCTCCTCTCCATGGAGGATCCGAATGGCTCTACCGGGTTCACCCTCACCCGGGTCAACTGGACCGGCTCCTGGGACGGCCACCCCCATACCTACACCGCGCCGGAGATCTCGCCGGAACTTATCCACCGCCTGAGGCGCTCCAACTCCAGCTATGTTTACCTCTTCGCCAGGAAGTTTGCGCCGGAGTGCCTCCAACCGTTGATGGAAATAGCCCATGACGTCATTTTCCGGGATTGAAAACAGGTGGTAAGTTAGTGCGAACTTTCCGGTTTCTGCTTCTACTACTGCTACTGAGCACTCTGTGCCGACGTCACTCTTTCTTTTTCTAGAAAAAAAAATCGTATTTTGTAGAATAAAAGATAAAGAGTAAATAAATATTCGTCCTTATTTGGTGTCCAGAAAAACAAAAGTGAAAATGTATTATATTATACAACCTATTTTGTTGAGTTAGAACTAGATTCATGTTTTAAAGTAGAATAATCTTTTAATTAATTTAGAATATTTATACAAAAAGGGTAATAGAAATATTGGTCAGTGTTTGTTATGGTGATGTCGCTTTCGAACTTTGGGGGATTCGGTTTTCGGTGTTTTATTAATTTTATCTTTGGACATTTTTGTGAGAGGAAAAGTCAGGGGGCATCTACCTTCTAGTGGGATGAAGTGTGAAATGATAATTAGGATATTGAAATTCAGACCACTAATTTATTTGGGCCACAATGTTTGTTACAGGATTTTCTTTTGATGGGGTTAGCTGAATTTAACAGTCATGTGAAATACTATAAACTCTTATTCTTAGTACAATAATAATGACTAATATTACATGAATTGATGAAGAAAGTAATCTATATTAAACAGTTGTTTATTTGCTTTGAAGTGATGTGACCACTTATTCTCTTGTTTTTTGCTTTTGGTGTTTGTTGCTTGATATGGGTCAGGAAAAACCTTATTTTAATTTGCCAAGGGTTATGAGTTGTGATTAAAAAAGTGATTTTGTTGTGATTGAGACGTTAGATTAGTGATTGGGGTAGGTATGAGCATTTGTTTTATTGCCAAGTTAGAAGAGAAAAAGACACTTAAGAGACTCTAACATCAGCAAATATCTGATTAGGAAGATGCACTCTGATGTTCAACAACACTTGTATGTTGTGTGATTAGGTCCTTCTCTTCATAATGTAATGTTTCTTTCAGTTTGTTTGAACACTACCCAGGTTGTCTGATAGTGACATAGGTCTCAACATGATATGATGATAAGAGAACCAACCTACATAAACATTTTTCTAGTATCATACAAGTCTATTTCATCCCTAGTTATTCCTGCCTCATATGATTACTAGATCTTAGAACAGCTATGCACAAATCCGGTCAGAACAAATTAGACTAGTTTCACCAATTAAAAATTCTGAACAAAATTCAGTTATTTTACATTACCACTCATTTAATCAAGGACGACCACACAACTGCAATCACGATGCTTCTTGACCATACCCTCTTTCTTATTTTTATTTAATTACAAATATTAACTCTTAATCTAAAAAAAGTACACAAAATTCACAGAAGAAACATCATGTACATAAAGTCTTAAAGTTAATGGATCTATGTTTTCTGCAATACAATCTGTAGGAACCCTTTTATTGGTACTTTGACTTCATCTTTTACCTCTAATATTCTCTGATCCTCTGATGAGTTGAAAGAGATCTTAGCAATTCATGAGTTATCCAATGGGTAATCTTTGAAGGGTCCTACATACAGTTACAAGATATGGCCAAATCTTTGAGTACTGATCACTAGCAGCAAGTTGCAGCATCTTTTGTATAATAATACTGCCAAATGGTTGAAATTCTGTACTGAGGTCACGTGGTTGAGAATGTGAACTTCATTACATTACATCCAACCATAAGAAAACTATGGCAGTGATTGATATAATATACATGTGTGCATATATGTGGCAATGGACTTTTATTCTCACGTGAATTTGAGTTTTATATATGTTTTCAGGGCATCTTTGGGAAGAGAAAGGCTTGTGTTGATGATGTTGAATGCAAATGTGTGTACAGAAGATCTGATTTCTTTAATTGTAAATGTTGTTTGTGAACGGACTAGGGACATAGAGAGAGCCAAAATGGTCTCCAAAGGAGGCCACATGGTAGAATGTTGAGAACTGTATTGTTAAAAGTTGAAAGTTTGTAAGATTGATCTATAGATTATCTATTCTGTGCTGTGCTTGCCAAATTTTGAGTGCAACACAGAGAAAACAGTCAATAGTAATTGTTTTCTTTTTTCAGTTCTTTGGAAACGAAGTGTATAATGTTTTTACCCATCCGCGTAGAATGAAAAGAGATGAATAAAAGAAGAGATATCTGTAATTCTAGCATGTCTGTAGAAAAGATTGCCTTTATAAAATAATAAGTGGATTAAAATTCTGAACTCTTGAAAGTTAAAAATGTATGATGAATAAAAGATATATTAAAGTATATCAAGATTATTTTCTTAGTAAATTTATGCTGGTACTTTTAATTATACAAACTATAACAGAGGATTATAATAGTAATAAAAGACATAGCATATACATGTCTGAGCATATTTCAATAAAAGATTCTCAATGGTACATTGCATTGTTGGTAGTGTTGTTGTAGGTCACTCCAAATTTGTTTAGTTGAAAGGGAGTTCAAAAACCATGAAACATTGATGTTCTCATTCTGAAGCCGAATAGAATGTGTAATGAATCTAATAATAGGTTCATTTTAGCATAAGTATGACATCTTATGAAACATTTTATCAAAGAAAATGTAGAAAACCTTTGTGCTGATTGAAGAAAATCTAATCTTATATCCTAACATGATTCAGAAAAACTATGAAGAAAACCAAAATGATTACGAAAAAATTAAGAACAACTCAAAGGGACTTTAAAAATGGACTGACAAGAGAGATAACATTTCAAAGGGACTTATTCCTTAATTTGTTAGTCCTTATCAAATTCCCAGAAAATAGATCTTGTTGTATATCTAATTTCTTTATCTATTTTTCTTTCCAATTTTCGCAATATCTTTCATGTGTCTTAATGAAGAAAATATATTTTTAACATTTCTCATATAATAAATATATAGTAGAATTAAGTGATAACTTCACATTTGAAACGCAATATTTCTATTAAAGAGAGAGAATCGAACAATTGAAAGGCAGATAAATTCCACTAGTAAAAGTTAATTGGAATGAAGTCCTTAGACATGGAACTCAAAAGAATAAACATGAGAATTTTGCCATCATTTATTTTAGTCAATAATTTTTTTGAAATAACTTTACTAAATATATTGAAAAGGATATACGATTATTTCAGAAATATGTTAAAAATGATAGGTAAAGTTTGATAAATAATAAAACTCTATATGAATTATAAAATTAAAAGGAAAAAAAAGTCGATAAATTATAAAATTATATAAGTCTATATGAATTATAAATTATATGTTTTCATTCCTTTTTAATATATTTAGTTTGTAAGCTTTTACAAATTAAATAATCCGTTTTCATTTTTATCCCCACCCAATAATGGGTATAGTCATATTTATGTTCGTATCCATTTCTTACTTTTTATTATTAATTAAATAATTTTTATAAAAATTCATAACAAATGAAAGGTGATATTATCAAATAGTTAGTATAAAAAAATGTATTCTTATTTTTTTAATATCCAATATTTAGAAAAAATATAATTATATACATTTTAAATTAGAATATTATGTGAACCAAAATATTTATTAAATTTGTAAATATTAATGAAACAAAGTTGATAAAATTAAAAAATATTTTTAAAAGATTATAAAAAACAATTACCAAAGTTTAAAAATATTTTAAATATTGTTTACTTTCTTTCACTGTTTCGGTTGAATTGGTTCGATGATCAATCGTTCAAGACATTCTGACGCTCAAGTCAGATATGTTTCATAAAGAGGTCTATATTTTATTATAATAAATTAAGATAAATAAGATAGAAAAGAATAGAAAAAAATGTCTTTACTGAAATCTTTTTCTTTTTTTACATATTAATAAAGATTATAATATACCATTTGAACGAAACCGCATAAAGAACAAAAGTTAAACTCGTTGAAATTTAACATACATATTTCATTTTTCAAAATTTTAATTTATGTTAGATAATAATAAACAAGTTTCGTGACAATAATATTAAGTTATTATATTATAATAAATAAAATGTTTATACAATTACAGTAATAAAATTATATTTATGATAACAAGTTATAAAAATTAATTATATAAAAAAACATTAAGATAATACTCTATGTGATAAACATAAACAACAAATAAAAATATTAAAAAAAATTAAAATATCAAATATGTGTCTTAGAAATAATTTGATACACCATTCAACAAAATGATAGAAAGGAAAATAAATGCATAATTAGAGATGAAAATTATAGTGAAGATTTAAGATAAAATTTTACATGTCAAACTAGTTCAACTGTTAAGAGATGATGATCATTGTTTTAACGATATCCAATGATAAGTTTTTTTACATGACTTAGACTTGTTAAATGAAAGGTTTATGTAATTGAATACTTGAAATTGAGAGTCAAATATTTTATATGAAAAAAACAATAAATAAAACATTGAAAATGAATGAAAATATTTAAATATGAGATATAAAAACTATTTGAGTCACCTATAATACATTATTTGAATATAAGTTTTAAAGGTACAAACATAAAAGTTAAAACATATTGGAGATATAAGTGAATTTCATAATATAAAACAAGTCAAACAATTAGGAGAGAGAGAAAAAGGGTGTAATGAGAAAGAAAAAGAAGTTATAAAACTAAAAAGTAAATACATATATATTCTTAAGAATTAGGACGAGTATGAAAACTGTAACACCCCTGATAGGATGCTACTTATAAAAGAATAATATACAAATTGTATAACATGTTCTTGTCCAATTTTTTTTTCGTTTAAAAATGTGAAAGCAAATCAGAAACATATCATATGTTCGTACACTTTATTAAAACAAATATTAATTGTCTTTTACAATACCAATATCAACACACTTAAAGAAACCACTTTAAATTAAAAAGAAATCTCGACAAATTTTATTCTTCATCTCTCTTGTCAAGCTATTCCAAACCAGCTTCATCTACAATACCATTTATTCCCGTACAAGTACATGTATAATACAGTATAAACACATTATACACAGACTATAACAATCTATAACATCATATTTTGATGCAAAACATAACATCACAATCATGCTTTTCATAAACTAATGTCATTTCTTTGTATTTCGTCGTCATAACTTGTTCTTAATAACAGTCGATTGTCCTTTGATGAACTAATCATTTCTTTGCATTTCGTCATCAAAACATATTCTCAATAACATGTGATTCGAGTCATCTTCTATCGCAACTTCAGACTTATCTCTCCTGACTCCTCAAAGACTAACGAGTAAAAAACATCAATACTACACGTATTAGTGCACTATACTTAGCACGGGCCGAAGTCATTAGGCGAGACGTCCACCCATTTATTTCTTCGCATAGAAGGAAAGGTAACACTCGAATCTCTATCTCACATGAGACTCGAACTTGTACTCATATTGAAATGCTCACATGTCAGACGAAATTACAAGCAAATGACCAACAATTCAATAATTGTTTAAAACAACTTTACTGAGGCACCCCTCTAAAATGAATAAATTCCCCCACTGAAAAATAAAATTACTATCACACCAACATGGGCCCCACGCGGGTTCATAAGTTATAATTCTCCAGAATTACTAACTCTTCTCAATCTTTCTCATTTTCCACCTTTTCTCCTGTTTACTCTATCAATCATTCAAACATTCATTTTCCTCTCTTTTCAAACTTAACTTAACCCTTTCTCTTCTTTACTTCTGGTCTCCACCAATTCATCCTTCTCTTCAACTCAAAGAAAGAGAAACACTCATCTTTTTCGTCAAAGCCTAAGTGCTTGTGTAAAATAGGATGTTGTCAACTTTGACTTTTGCTTACTATTTTGTTCATAACTCTTTGTACATAAGTCCAAATGAGTTGATTTTTTTTTATTGAAAACTAGACTCAAAGAGCCTTAATTTGACTATCTATATGTATGTTTTTTTACCTTGGGAAGGGTCTCAAATAAATCGGGAAAAATTGTAAAAGGTTTATTTTGAGTTTTAATGTGGTAATCTATTACCACTTATTTTAATCTATTAATATTAATCGATTAACACTTAATGTAATTAATTACTCAAAAGAGGAATTCGTGTTTTTGGACCTCTAAGCTTGAAATAATTGATTACCACCTATTTTAATTTATTATTTACGTCAAAAATATGGAGACAAGACAACTTGGAACACGTTTTCTTGTGTAAAAAGGTGGGAATACTCCTCCAAATCTAGTTTCTTACTAAACTTCATGCATAACCACCGCTATTTTCTCTGTAAAATAGAGATCTAATCTATACCCAAAAACTCGTAAACTCACAACCATAATCACCTTTCTAACACTTTCATATACTCACTCATCTCTTTCACTAAAAGAAAGAGAAAACTCAACCCTACACACCCTAAAAACTCTAGATTTAGAGTGTAGGAATGTACCCCACATGCAAACTATAAAAACATAACATGAAGAGTTCCAAAAATAACAAGAAAACACAATATGTACATTCAAACGTGAAACACCGCAAGAAAACCAAAACATGCACACTTTCACATCCACCACAAGCTTTGAAATACTCATGATACATATTTTGCTCATGAACATGGTTACATCCTTTACATGCAACATCAAAATGCAACCCATGCAAGCATCCCATCTTACACACACACACACACACACACACACACACACACACACACACACACACACACACACACACACACACACACACACACACACACACACACACACACACACACACACACACACACACACACACACACACACACACACACACACACACACACACACACACACACACACACACACACACACACACACACACACACACACACACACACACACACACACACACACACACACACACACACACACACACACACACACACACACACACACACACACACACACACACACACACACACACACACACACACACACACACACACACACACACACACACACACACACACACACACACACACACACACACACACACACACACACACACACACACACACACACACACACACACACACACACACACACACACACACACACACACACACACACACACACACACACACATATAACATGACTTTAAAGAAAAACTCACCCTTCTCAAAATATATATACATACCCATGGTTCCCCTTTCACATACATCAACAAAACATATACCCATGAAAAACATATTTCATATTTATACCCCTTACATGCAACAACAAATCAAAAGCTCGTGTAAAACATATTTCATACATGTTAAAGATTGAAACTAACCCCCACCACATGCAAAACATATTTCAAGGCTACTCCCCTTACCTCTAGGTTTAGAGAATTTTCCAAGGGGTTCTTTGGTTGCTATAAGGTTTGAAGAGCCCTCTCCTCTAGTCCTTTGCTTCTCACTCACACCTCACTTAATTATAAGAGCAAATGGTTCTTTTTCTAAGAGTAATTAAGACTACAAGGATGAAAATGATGTTTTAAAGAGTAACCACGGTGGTTATTTTGAAGCCTACATGGAGACAAGTGAGCCCCTCTCAAGAAACCCAAAAACTTCCATATTCACTACCAACGAAAATGCAACATGCAGTGAAGAAATAGGAAGCAATAAGACCAAACACTTTGCCAAATTACCATGGCAAGAAAAACAAAGCTTTCTCAAGCTTTTCTACCTCAAAAGCCAATAATTAAAAGCAAACAAAGGAGGCTTAAACTTCTAAAGCAATCCACGTGCCCATGGACAAAACTTCACACAAATTTTTCTCTCTCTTCTACATCAAGTGGATCTCACATGTCCACCAATCACAAATATGCAAAAGTAGAGCTAATGAAGGTCTTGGGTAAGAATTGAACTCATGGTCTCTAACACTCTTAGACATGCACTCACTACAACACCATTTCATTTTTGTGATAATATAGTGCAAATAATACCACTTAAGTCTTATTTTGAAAATTAATATAAAAGCTAACATATATTCACTTTCTTAATACTTTCTACACACCAATACAAACTATAATTAATTATTTAAGACCACAAGATATAAAATAAAATAGAAAATATTTTTATTTTTTGCGGGTCTTACAAAAACGTTGATGGATGGGTTTGTATATATTTATCCCCGCCCCGATATAAAATTGAAAAAAGAAAATATTAATCGAGAAAATCCACGTATCGAGATAAGAGAATTCGAAGCTAAGGTTGAAGTTGAAGACATACACCTCGCTCAGCCCAAGCAGAGAAAGACCAACACAAAGCATTTGAAAATCCATGAACAGTGAAGCTTGTGGTACAACAAAATGAAGATTGTTGTGCAGGCAAGGGACTTGGGAGAAATCGAGAAAGGATTAGGGTTTTGAAAAAAATAATTAAGGATGCAAAAAGAATGAAAGTACGAGAGAAATATTTAGAATAATATATAAATCTTATTTTATTTAAAAGAAAAAAGTTAACTACAATTTAGTCATAAACCATCATAAATTACTCGAAATTTATAAAACTGCCGAAAAATAACTCTTACTAAAACGTATTATTTTTGTAGTATACATGAACCCAAAGTATTTCATCGTTAATTATTTTATACAAAATTAACATATACAAATATGGTATTTTGGTAACTTTGAAAATATATTAAAATGTTATTTATATCCCATTGTTGAAAGACATGTAATCGTGATTATCCAAAATTTCCACACACAAAAAAAAGAAAAATCAAAGATACTTAAGTTTTAATTATTTTATAACTTGGCTTTTAAAACATAAAGTTTCTGTCATAAATATTCATTTTGCCCCACAAAAAATTTTGTGACAATGAAATGTTCAAATTATTCTTTATAGTTTAACTTTCCACATCCTCCTCATTTAACTTCGTTTGAGGATAGAACTTTCCACATCCTCTTCCTTTTGTATGTTTTTATTCTTATATCTATTTATTTTGTTACCAAATCCCAATCAACAATAATATTTTAGATATTATTTTATTTTAAATTAATTGTACGGCAAAAAAAGTGTATAAATAAAAACATATTTAGTTATATTTATAGTTTTGTTTTGTTTTCTGTTGCCTTTTTATTTTTTTCTTCAACCCAACTCTTATGAATCCTATCTCAAAAAATGAATCTGATGTGACGGTGAAGGAATTCTTATGTATGATTAGAACGTTTTTTCTTCTTTATTCCTCTTTCTAGTTGTTTGTCACATTTTCAGTAATGAATCTTTTCTTTATTCCTCTCATCAATACAGCCCTAATTTGACTTCTCCAATTAAATATGTGCAAATGAGTTTTACACATTTAGACATATTCTCTGTTTCAAAAGAAACAACTCAAACTTAAAAGAAGATATTATAAACTTTAATTACATAATTAAGAAAATTTATATGAATTGAAAATTTGAACAATTTAATAAAACGGGAGGTTTTTTTTAGGTTAAATTATTTCATTAGTATCCATTTTTGTAGTGAAATTATAAATCGGTATTCTTATTTGTTTCAATTTAATTTTTAATTTTAAAAAATTGATGTAATTAGGTAATTTTTGTAACATCTCAAAAATATAGCATAACACCATATCTAGAATATTCACATATTAACAATATTACAGTTCAGTTTTTTTTTTAGAATAAGAAATACAGTTTTGACCAAACGACCTTACGAAAATACTACAGAATTCAGACTTTACACAAACCAAAGTCTAGACTGAACGGTTTCCAGAACTACCCTTACACCGAACGGTTATAAAACATACAAGCCAACTTAATTGACCGAACGGTCCTATGTTTCAGCTTTCACTTCTACTTCTTCTAGGGCCTCTTCCAACAACTCTTCTCCTTCTGCTCACATCCACAAGATGATCATTGCAACAGGAACAGACAACCGAACGACAAAACAGACAAGACAAAAATAGGGTAAGCTTATGTAATTTAATTAACTCAGTAAAACTTATACTTCACATAAATCTTAACATAATTCATTATACAATCATGTAACGTACAATCATACACTTCCAATCAAAGTTATAAGTCAAAGCATGCAATGACCGACCACTTTACTCTAACTGTCCGGATTGTATGAATTTTGTGTAGCTACGACGTTTTTGCACCCGGGTGATGTAATAGTTGGGATGCCCTCAACAGCTGTCACCCGAGGTTAGTCCGTTCCGTCCAAGTTCACCTTATGGACTAGGACCTCCTACCATCCTCACACATGACTTACTCCTCTCTACTTGAGAATGAGTAATCACAAAATATCAGAATAACCGCCAGCTAAGCATAACCACATTCATACTCTACCATTCAATAACCACTCATGAGATATTCCTCCCCGGAATACTCTTTCATTTCCATATTATTTCATTCATATACCACAATACAATCAAACCGAACCAATAGAAACAGATCCCATCTGAAACCAAACTGAATACTAACATCCACCCCAAAGACAAGACCGAACGTTTTGAATACATTCTAGAAAACACAATTGAACACTTAGTGTAAGACCGAGCAGTCTTCCACTTATACACAGAACAGGACCGAACGGTCCTTTCTAGACAAGACTCATCATAAGCCGAACACTCATGGTACTATTTGGACTTTTACTGGTTACTCAACAGTTACTTATAGAACATATTTTTACTAGACAAAACTTCTAAGGATGTACTGAATGCTAAAGAATACCTATATTTTATACTTAACTGGAAATCATACTAACTATTGATGAAACCTAAGAATGTAAACCAAACTCTACAAGCTTAAACCGAAACCATTGACTTGGACCGAACACTCTTAGTTCAAATACAATGCTCACTGGAGTATAATAAAATACCGAACGCTTGGTTAAAGACCAATCACTATGGAGATCGAGTGCTTGGTTTAAGACCAACCATTACTGAGACCGAGCGCTTGGTTCAAAACCGAGCACTACTGGAACCGAGCCCTACTAGAACCTAGCCCTACTGAACTTATATTAAAATGAAGGAGAATAAATATACAATTACACAACACTTATTTTCAATGAAGAATAAAGATAATGTCTATGACTTTAAATATTATAGAATATATTAACTAACTGATTAAGAATCATAAATGGGAAACTATATTTAGACCGAACACTTACTTACAATTATGTTAAGAGAAAACTGATCGGTCACTAACTGAAATTCTCCATAGAAGAAGAATCCAGTCCAGACCGAATACTCAAGGATAACCTGAATAGTCAATAATGACTCTCGGTAACAACACATAATTACTCATAATACTGCAACTCAAATTCAAACCCTACACCAATCCAGTTCACATTATTCATAAATCATCCACACCTTCAGGTAAACATGCAGTAGCATCAATAGTTCACATCCATCAAATAACCAAACAAAACATCATTCAACATACACCCATTCAAAACAGAGAATCATAATCAAATTATATAAGCTTCCCTTACCTCTAAAGCTTATCCGAACGCTCACAGTTCGCAGAGAATAGTTCACCACCAGAATTCTTAGAAGTCTATGGTTCACGATTTATGAAACTAAACAAATCAAAAGACCATATGTATGTTCAGAATGAGATGATAACTCATGAAACTAGAAACTTGGTTTGCATGTACCGGAAAACACAGTGCTCTGAGAGTGATAAACTTACCAACTCAAACCAGCAACTTGATCGATGCAAAAGAAAGCTCTTGACACCAGGAAGACTTAAACGTGATCTAATTGTTGATCAGGAGAAGGAAAAGGTGAGAATTCTTAGATAGAAGTAGGGGATTTGTAGAGAGAAGGAGGAGAAAATGAGGTTCAACAGTTTGGAGAAGAAAGATGCATGCAGAAAGTGGAACCGAATCTCAAAATTCCAACTTAAATACTTCCTGTCGAAAACCGATCGGTCCACTCTCCTGCAGCCACCTGTCTTCCACTCCCTGAAAATCTGAACCCTTTCCTTGACACCTGGCTTCCACTACTTGGGGTTTTTAATGGATTTTGACAATTTTGGTTAGTATTACATTAATATAGTTAAAAAGATATCATGTGTCAGTTTGTTGTTTATTTTTTTAATATTTTTAATTTTTATTATTTTTATTTTTTATATTTTATGAAAATAAAAATATGTTACATGTTAATATCATACCATACCATGTGAGACAATGTCATTTGTCACTATCATACAAGATATCATAACCTTAGCTTTAGTGTTATATTTTTATTTTGTCTTAATTTTTAAAATTAATCAATTTTGTTCCTATTTAAATAGAAACGAATTTTAATTTCTATATAAACATTATATAAATATTTATATTAAAATTAATATTTTTATTAAATATTTTTAATAATATTAAATTTATTTATATTTTACATTAAATTTTATTTAAAACGGTTTTAAAGTTTTTAACAAAAAAGAAATGTTAATAACAAAATTCAAAATTAATTTCATAAAATAAATTTATCAATTTTTTTAATATATTGTTAAAACATGTAATTTCAGTAATTTTCAATTTAATAGTTCATAATTTTTTATTGTTTTGAACATTTAATAAAACGCATGATATTAAAGAGTAAAAGTAGCATGAGTTTTTTATTAAATATAATTTGACAGTAAAAGTGAAAATTGAATAAGGTTACATAATATTAACAATTAAGGGATCCAAATGATATAAAAATAAACTCAAAGACCAACGTTATAAATAATTAGAAGTTAAAGACTAAAATTACAAGTGAACAAAGACCAAATTAAAAGAAAATATGTTAACTCAAAGAGGGTGAGCTTATAAAAAAATTTGGAAAACTTTTCAAAATAATTATATTAGTTGCTATAGGTGGTTGTATGATAGTTTTTAAAACATTTTCACAATATTTTCGAAAATGTGTACACAATAGTTAAAATAGTTAACTTGTATGAAAGAAAACAGTAATTAGGTTTATTTATATCACTCCCTACAATATTAACAAAATTTAATCTCAAGTATTATCACTACCACTTTTGGCTTATGGCTTACAATGAGTATATAAAGTTACTTCTAATTATCTGCTAATTTTCCTTTTAGATTAAACATAAATACACAACACCACTTTTACTTAAAGACACAAAAGTCACTTCTGATAAATTGTCTCTTATCTATAAATGTATTTATGTATTATGCATACTTCAATTTAATTTCCATTCAGACTTTATTTATGACTCTTATATATAAGAGGAAAATTGAATACAACTTAAAAACACTTGAAATTTTTTACAAAAAAGAACCTATTCGACAAATGTTAAAGGGTCACGTAATATACAAAAATGATTATATCATGTTCCCCTTTACAAACTACAAAAAGATTTACTAATCAATAAAAATTACAACTATTATCAATAATTTCAACTTAAGACAAATACGTAAATTTCTCAACTTAGACTCAATATGCAAAATCTTCAAATTACATTAAAATCTCTCCTGAAATAAAATACTCAGTATATAATATCTATTTAAACTAAATATACAAAGTCTTTTCACAATTCAAAATTTTCAAATTGTATTAGTAGAATACATGGGTTGATGTTACAACGTGAATCCCCTCCTGACAGGGGTTAGCCGATTGATCGAAGCAATCGTGTTATGTGGTTAAAGACTGATTAATAGTGTAACTGACATTTATAAACAATTAATAGGTATATTAACATGCATTAATGGTTAGTTAATAGATTTGATTGCTATAAATTATAAATATACCATTAATATTAAGGTAAAAATATTTTTTTTTAAAATTTAATCAATTCTTAAAATTATATTTAACTTGAACGTTAGACAGATCAAAATATTAGGTAAAATAAGAAAGAACACCCGACTCTCGACTCTTTTAACTGAAACACAGATAAAATATTGAAAAAAAATTAAATATGCACAACTAGCTCATATAATATTATTATTTTAAAATATTATTGTATTAGTCGGGATCGGGTATCGAACAGATCGGACGTCCGCATAACCATAATGGTCCAATCACGCTACCTTGCCGCTCCTCATCAGGAGGGGTCGGGCAGTGATAGGCCGGACATCCGTAGGTCCATGATTATCCAATTACGCAACCATGCCGCTTGCCATCTGGATGAACAACAACTCATATGAGGTCGGCTGGTCATATCGCTAATTAACCAGATTGCCTATATGGGCCGGCCGGTCATAGGACCAAACTTCGGGAGGCCGGCCGACCACATCGCTAATTAACCATGATTAAGATTAAGGTAAGTAATCGCTAAAAGCTATTGGGCTGAATTTGGGTCGTGATTAACTTTTCACTAATCCCAAGCCCATCACAAAAACTATAAATACAGATCCAGGGTGAGTGGTAGATAGGTTGCATTTACTGCACATTTATTACTGTTCCATTGAAAACGCTGTTACTCAAACTGACTTTGGCATCGGAGAATCTTTGACAGGTCTCCCACCCACACACAGAGGAGGAAATCGAGGAGTAAGGAACGAGAACCGGACGGACGAGAAACGAGAAGAGGAAGACGTGGAGGTATTAGACGACTCAGCTCCTACCACCGAAATAATTATAAAATAATAAACTTATTATTATACTTAGTTATGATTGAATCGTCATAATATAAAGTTTTACACTTATTCATTAAGCATATAAATTACATTGCCGTACTGACTTTTAACTTATTTTAATACATGTTACCTTTAAAACCTGCACGTCCTTATCCTATCCTAGTAACTCCACGACACATCCATGATTTTCAAATTGGGTTTCTTTCCACGTAGCAATTTCATATAAATTTTGGACAACCATGTTTCAAAGAAAGAGAAAATTCTAACACCTTTTTCAAATATACTTTTACTATTAATTAAATTTTAAAAAAATAAGAAAATGTTAGTCTCTTCTCTGTCTTAATTTTATAACTTTAACCAATTTTAATTAATCGAAGAAATTAAATCCTGGTTAAGTCAAGAGCAATTTGTTGTCAGAAAATTGAAAATTTTGGAACTTGTTTGGACGATGATGTAACGCGCACACAGAGTTAATGGTAAATCTGTGAAACAGGCAAAGATGCCATTGTCCGCACTTGAAACACGCGCGGGTATAAATAGAGCGAAACTCGAAACCGTAAAATCACATCTTACTCACTCTTTCACTTTACTTAAAAGGGAAAGAAAAGAACTGAACAACGTAAGAGCGTTCCAAAACATGGCGCAGGAAGTTGTGGAGGGGTTCAAGTTCGAGCAGAGGCACGGAAAAGAGCGCGTGAGAGTTGCGCGCGTGTGGAAGACGCCCCAGGGTCGTCACTTCGTTGTGGAGTGGCGCGTGGGTATTAGTCTCTTCTCTGATTGCGTCAATTCCTATCTCCGCGATGATAACTCTGACATAGTTGCCACTGATACCATGAAAAACACGGTAATAACAAGTACCACCTTGTAAATATCAACTCGTATCTCTGATTTCTTCTTCTTCTACTTTTTCTTTTTTTTTACATTTTAACTCTGAAGTTTGTACTTTTTCTGATTGATGATTTCTATTGGAAGGGGTTAGTCCTCAGAACTTGAGGAATCAAAGTTTTGAAATCTCTTTGAAAAAAGCGTTTACATTTTCACATAGTTTACGTGGAAAGATTTGCGAGGAAAGTGGAAAACGAAAAATAGAGAATCTGAATCTGTTTTCAACTTGTTCTGCAAGTGAGATCAGGTGTTTGGGTGTGTGGAGTTTAAGGTTTTGATTCGTTGAGCTCTTTAATGGGGCTGATATCATACCAGTTAGTTGATATCTGGTTGTGAATTTTTTTAATCCGTCAACCCCTTTGATCTGAATGCATACTCCTTGCTTAAGATCTATTTTCAATGGTTTACTCATTTAGTTGAGCTTAAACATGAATAATAATTTGAACTTTTCAAGTTTAGATCGTATACATGAATGACAATCTTATTTTCTTGTTATGGTACATGTTTCTCGAAAGTTGAATTTGTATAGAACATGAATATGTTTGTCTGATCTTCAGTTCACTAAGTTTTTAGCTTTTATCTAATGTTGAATTAGGTGTATGCGAAAGCAAAGGAATGCTCGGACATACTTTCTGTCGAGGACTTTGCTATTCTACTTGCCAAGCACTTTGTATCATTTTACCAAAAGGTTGGTGACTGAAAATCTTTTATCAGTATCTCTACTTCATGCTCTCTGTTTGTTTTTGTCGTTCCTTTATCCTGTTGTAGTTTTTCTAATCTGTTTTGAGCTGAACATTTTGTTCTGAACCGTCTTATAACGAGTCATCTACCATATTATTCACGCACCAAGTGCAATGGTTTTGAGCGTGAGCAAGTATATAAGTTCAAATTTTCTGTCAGATCTTTGGTGTTGTTCTTCTGCTTTGCCTTCATGAATCTAAATTCGAAGTATACTGGGAAAGAACTCAAGTCCCATATTGACGAGAGATTTGGAAGTACCGTTTACCATTTTATCAGCTAAAATGAGAGAAATAGTTGTCTATTTTTGCTTGCCTCTGAAACGAGATTTTAAAAGATTAGGGATCATTTACCATGAAAAATCATGGCAGAAAGAAAATTCTTACATGTTTTTCTTATTATGCCAAAGAAATTCTTACTTGCTTTTCTGTAGGTTACTGGTGCTATTGTGAATATTGTGGAAAAACCATGGGAGCGTGTCATTGTGGATGGTCAACCTCATGAACATGGTTAGTCAAACTACTATAGATTTCAAAATTGTCTGTTTTAGAATGTGCTTGTATATATCGTACTATGTTCCATTCAATTTCTGTTACAGTTGAAGATTCTTTGTTTGATCTTGGTTATAAAATCTGAAATATTTAAGGGAGTTTTAGCTACCCTTTCTTTTGTTCAAACTTTTATTTTTCATCTTGAACTATGCAGTTTTTATCATTGGCACTATTGATATCACTTAATCATTTTTTTGGTTTCTTCCCTTTTGTTTAAGTACTTATTGTTGAAACAGAATATACTGAAAAATTCTTGATTTAGTGAAACAAATCTGACTTATAAACTGCAGTTTGTATCTTTTCTGAATCCTTGGTTTTATTTCTGTAAGGTTTCAAACTTGGATCTGAGAAGCATACAGCAGAGGCAATAGTACAGAAGTCTGGTTCACTACAACTGACTTCTGGTATTGAAGGATTGTCGGTGTTGAAAACAACCCAGGCAAGCTTTCCACATATAATTTTCGTGTCGTTTTTCCAATTTCTGTAACTGTAATACACAAGTTCTGGTAAAAAAATAATGTTGTTAGTACAACTGGAGATAACAGTATATAGTAGAGAACTGGTTTTTGGACTGTGTTGCATAGTTTTTTGCTACAAAGATATATTCTTCTGAAAATAAATGTTGATGCTGGTTTCCTTCTCTGTTTTTCTTGCAACTTTTGGGCAGTCTGGTTTTGTGAATTTCATAAGAGACAAGTACACAGCACTTCCTGATACCCGTGATAGGATTTTGGCAACAGAAGTAACTGCTCTGTGGAGGTAAGTTTTGTCCCTATATAATTTAAATTGAACTCCTTAATCCTATATACCAGTTCTGTAGGCACAATATGAACAATTTCATTAGTATTTCTTGAAAATTTTCTTGTCATTGATTAATTGTAAAATGAAAGAGTTCACACTGCTTCATCCAGGTAAGGATTTTTAGCTTGAGAAGTTTTCTCATAGATGTAACAGGCTTAGGTCCATCTCTTTGTATTTTCTCATTTACAACTACATAACATCATGTGTTTCATACACATTAAAGATTCATCGTATGTCTCTTTGTCTTTTATTTCAACAACTTGTATTTGGTTGTAGGTATTCATACGATTCGCTATACACCCTCCCTCAGAAGCCACTTTACTTCACAGACAAGTATCTGGAAGTGAAAACAGTTCTGGCTGACACATTTTTTGGGCCACCAAATAGGGGAGTCTATAGCCCTTCTGTTCAAAACACACTCTACCTGATGGCGAAGGCCACACTGAACAGGTTATTTGTCTCTCTATTGTCTCTGCATTTGACAGACATTTTAGGTTGTCCCCTAAATGCCACAAGTTCAATGCATTTGTTTCAATCATTGAGGGAATAACAAGACTTTCATGCTTTTATGCTTCAGATTTCCTGACATTGCTTATGTCCATCTAAAGATGCCAAATCTTCATTTCTTACCAGTCAACATCTCAAACAAGGATGGTCCAATTGTGAAGGTATTGATTCTTTTCCCTAAAAAGCTTGCACAAGTTAGACATGTTCACCAATTGACTATCCTTAGAGCATCCCCAATAATAAACACAGTTGGAAATTTTAACTCTTTTTTTATTACCCTTACTTACTATTGGAAGTCTCACATCCATTAAAGGCCAATTTATAATATATAAATGGGTACAAACCTCACCTTATAAGTTGGTTTTGTAGGGTTGAGTTAGTGGGTTTGTTGTTTGTTGGGCATTCCACCCTCTATCTTTAAAGTCCATTTCTGGCATAATGGGTTTTACATTGTTATCTTTTTCCATTGAACTTGCTCTTAACCTTTGAAAACCTACTTAGGATTTGGTTTGGTATGAAACTGTTTGGTTAACCATTTTACACATATTCATGCATGAGCATGGATAGATTTTGCAAAGAATCTGATCGAACCACTTTCATATTGTGGTTTGTTTTGAACCAGAAATGTTTTGTGCAAATGATCCTAGTCAGACTTTCTAAAATGGTTCCATTTTTCATTAATTAGAATTTGAAACGGTTTGGTTCAAAGTTGCTGTTATGCTCTCACGTATTCAATTTGTCTCATATCCGTATATGATATTTCAAGATATTTTACTTATATTTATGAATGAAATATCCATCTATGAAACACCAATATTTTTATGATAACAATAATTTATTACTTTTTATTTTGATAATTTGCAATTATATATTTATTATGTTTCAAGAGTTTTTATACATTTTTAAGTACGCATTTCACGGGTAGTATCCTACCATTTTCAAAATAAGCTTTGAATACACATCAGACCCAATACATGTAGATGTGCATCATAGCTATTACGTTGAAAGTATAAGTTATTCAAATAATTATCTCAAATCAACTAGAGACAGAGCCAAATTATAATAAAGACGAAACCAAATTATAATATATAAGTGGGATGCAAACTTCATTTAAAACCCTAATTTTGAGGGTATTAGGCATAAACTCACTTTTTAAGATAATATCCGATGTTATCCAAACTCATGTCATTATCAAGTTCTCTCCTAGTCTAATGCTCGAGATGTCTAGTCTTTTGTTTGAGAGGATGTGATGAGGAGTCTACATCGACTAGAGATAAAGTTAAATTATACTATATGAATAGATGTCAACTCTGGTTTTACAAAATTAGTTTTGTAGGGTTGAGTTGGATTTAAAATCATCATGTGTTTTCTAAATTTTAGGATCTGTTGTATCATTGATGTCTTACCAGTGTTGAATGACACTTATGCAGTTTGAGGATGATGTGTATTTACCAACGGATGAGCCTCATGGCTCAATTCAAGCAAGCTTGAGCCGTCTTTGGTCGAAGCTGTAGAAACTGCAGAAGCTATTTGTGGTGCTCATCCCTTCTTGTGGATTTTCCAGTGCAGCCTAAACAAGCAAACCTGGCCTCAGTGATACTGCTTTCTTTCCATATTGATGCGTGTGTCATGTAGTTCTGGTTTTTGTTATCTTTGTATTTTGTTTAATGGAGAAACTAATATGCATGAATAACTTCCACAAGGGATATTCTGTAGGTTCCAATAAATTTCCTAGTGACCTTTATCAATAAAATGTTCTTATTATGAGGTTGATGCAATGCTTCTTTATTCTCATGCATGCATTGTTTATAGTAAAAAAATTTGAAGCAAACTTATGAAATAAGTTTATTTAAATATTATTTTTTGTTTAACTAGACCCTATGAGTTGGTTTGACTCAAACTACTTTTGGTTCAATTAAATATTATTTTCTATTGAAATAAGTTTATTATCACTATGTTTTATATCTATTTTACTTTTTAAATAAAAAATAATTTAAGGTAATTATTGTTTTAACTTTTTTAAGTAGTTTTAAAGTATTACTTGAGGGTATGCATGATTTATATCTAATACTATAGTCTAATTTAATTCTCTCTACTTTTTAAGCGTCTGGTAGAGTGTGGATAAGACATGATTATTTCATATCTTTTCATCATAACAAATAATCAGTTTTTATGAATTAATGTTTCTATCTAAAATATTATAATAATTAATGACTATGTTTTTTTATAAGAGTCATCAAACTTCTCATTATAAAAGTAATTTAGTATCATAAAATACTTGTTCTTTTATCTCATAAGGACATGAAGAGGATAATACCTGATAAGAGTAATTAAACCCTCATAAGAGTAATTAAACCCTCATCATAAAAGTAACTTCAAAAGTACTCATAGTGTTTTAAATATCTCTAGAAGATAAAAAAAAAACAATAAGTAATATTATGTACTTGTGTAATTCAAAATAATAGTACGAAAATTTGTATACATTTATTTTATTTATAGTAAAATCTTTTAGAAGTTGTCTTGTAGCACGAATAGTAATTTAGTTTAAGTCAACATGCGTAAGAAAAGCCTCGTTACTATTCTATTATACATTTATATTATATTTTGTGAAAATACTTGTAAACTTGTATGTGATTACATCATATCGTTTACTCATATTTATCTTTTGAGAAATCTTTAAAAAAAAATAAACTATTGTTATTTCTTTCCTAACCATTCTAAAGATAAAGTAACTTATTAAATTTTTATATTATTGAGAAAATGCAATTATAAGGGCAATGTAAAAGTTATTAGCTTTTTTCATTAATCGATGGCATTATCGTTTACTCAACATACATAATATACTTTTCTTGTTCTCTATTTTCTTATGCATCCTACTTTTCCCTTTGATTTTCATTGGCAAATCAACACGTAATAATTAGAGAAGCAAAAAGGATTCAAGTTTGAGATTTTTTGTTTGAATTATTCTTTGTAAACTAAAATAAAAAGAAGCTGAATTTTATGAAAGAGTTAATGAGAGGGATTAAAAATGAACACTTATTAATTGAAATAGTGAAAGAAGAATAAATCAAAAATTAAAAATATCTATCCAGTTTCAAAAGAATTGTTAAGATTAAAAAAAAATATGCAAAAGGGTGAACCAAATAAAACAGAGGATAAACATGTTCTGATACCAAATGAAATAGATTTATATTACAGATTCAATAAATCTAAATATGTCAACCAAACATATTTAAGCATATTCAAGTTATAAGAAAAGCGGAAGCAAAAAGACAAACCTCTAGTCATTGTTGTATGTTTTCTTAACTTCTAGTTTCTGAACCCTTACTCTTAAAATATGATGATGATGTATATGAAGTAAAGAGTAGACTCATTGGCCAAATTATTCAAATTTATGTCGAACTCTAAAACCATCAAGTCTTTTAATGTTAGAAGAGTTTGTTGTTGGAATCATAGCACATTCCACACATGTTTGGAAACGATTTGAAAAATGGATATTTTCATAAAGATTCTAACTGAAATTTAAAAAAAGAGAGGAGAAGATAAAGTCATAAAGAACGAACACATTCTATTGTAACCTCTTTGTTGTGTAAAAGCTAACACGTCATTGTCTCAACTCAAAAACATCTAAATATACTTTAAATAGAAAGTCTTATTTATTCTTTTTCACATTAAAAAATCTTTTGAAAACTCGCCTTCGGTAACATGGTTGTTGAAAAACAAAAATTTTTTTAATTATAAAAATGGTAAAAGTAATAGATATCAATTCATTGTATAATTTTGTTCAAATCTCAATCTAGCATTTCTATATTTGAAACAGCACATTCATTTTAAATAAAACCATAAAATATTTCACACCTAAGAAAAAAATAATATTTTGAAATATATGTACTATAGAAATAAATAAATGAGAATGAAAATTAGTGTTAATGAGAAATATACTTTAAAATTGTGTACTCATGATCCGAGACAGATCTAGAAATTTGCTTAACAAAGATAAAAAAAAATTATAGTATTTTTTTTTATCTAAGGAATAATCTAAAAAATCTAATTATTTTCATATTTTAAAAATATTATATCACTTCTTTATTCTCAATACTATAATTATTTTCCCTATATGAACCAAACAACGATTAAACCATTTATCTCCAAATAATTGCACATTGATGATGTATTTTTATGTCATAATAATATTATTTGAAAAACAATTAAAATTAGAAGAAAATATAATAAAATCAGTATCAATTCATTTTTCACATTTATTTATTGTATTAAAGATTGTTGAGACAATTGTTCTTAGATGATAAAAAATCTACACCTGTTGATAAAATTTGTGACAGATAATATCTGTTGATAAAATTTGTGACAGATAATTGATATATATAGATATTTATTATCTGCGAGTTGCGGGTATTTTTAATACCTGCTTATAAACGGATCCGGTGTGAGATTATACTATCTATACCCATAGATATTCGTTACTCGTAAAAAATAAAAATTTAATTTTTTAAGTTAAATTTAATTAAAATTAAAATTAAAATTAATTTATATTTTATAAGATAAAATTTAATTAAAATTAAATTTTAATTTATACTATATTTTATATACTTTTTGTAATTTTATTTTAATAATTTATAAAAATATATTTTTTAAATATTTGCAGAGGTATATGCAAAAATATATATATATATATATATATATATATATATATATATATATGATTATCCGTAAATATTAAAATATCTATGAATATTTTTTAAGTGGTCTTCGTGTAAGTAATGAATGAGATAGCGAGTTATTTTTTATTCTTTTTTTCAGGTCGGGTTTAGATACTATCCGTGTTATCTCCCTAATTGCTCCACTCATTTTCTAGACCAATATTATTAATATTTAAAATTAAAATGTAATATAAAGGTTGACCGGTCAGAATCATATATAGGGGAATGTAAAATATTAATGTATGACTACTATTATTTCTTTTCCCCCACACGTTTTCATCCTTCATCTGGGTTGAAAAGAATTAAGGGTCAAATTTTAGAAAATGAAAGAACCAAAACATGTATAAATTCCTAGGTAGTATCAAAGTTCCTTTTGTCCTTTCTCATATTTGCATGTACCATTGTACCTTATGAGACCCCACTTACCAACTTCCAAATAAATCAACAAGAAGCATATTTTTGGTCCAAAGTCAACTTATCTGTAAAGTAAAACTCATGAGTGCTACTCTGGCTTTGCTCACTTCTCTCAACAATAACAACACAACATTCAAAACACAAGAAAAACTTCACCACCACATTCTACATATACATTCACAGGTACACCAAACATGGAGCAAGTGAAAAAGGAAAAAGGAAAAAGGAAAAAACCCTTCTAAGTTATTTCAAGGTTGAGCATGCACAACACAACAACCATGTTGATCATGCTTTTGGTGTTCATCAACTTGCTGATACAAACTCAACTTGGAGCAAGCACTGTGGTTGACCACAACACTTTCTCCTTTGTAACTTTCACTTCTGAGAGTTGCACCAATGGTGAGCTGCTTTGCATGGGTTCAGCCACTGCTGGCAATGGGTATTTGAGTCTCACCCCAGAGCCACAACAAAGCAGCAACTCAAGTTCAACACTGTCTAACACAACCAGAAATGTTGGACGGGTTTTGTACCCTCACCCTGTGAATGTTTGGCCTGCAATTATCTCCACCACTTTCACTCTTAGGATCACTCCTTTTTCAGAAAATTCAACCAGCTATGGGGATGGAGTGGCACTGGTGTTTGCTAACGATAATAGGCCCTCACCAAATGGCTCATATCTTGGCATCTTTGATCAGTCTTCACCAGGTAAAAACACTTTTATGTTAGTACATGATATACATGAAAATAGTTAAGTTATAAGACTTTGATTCATTAATTTTGATGAATGTTGTGCAGGTGGGGGTTTTCAACAGCTAGCTGTAGAGATGAACACTGTCATGAATGAATTTGATCAAGATGGAAGCCACATTGGGATAGTGACGACAAGCATCACAAATCCACTTGCATCTGAGAGTCTGAATAGCACTGGCATTGACCTCAGAAGTGGAAGAGACATTGAGGTCAAAGTAGACTATGATGGATGGAGTAAAATGATTTTTGTCTCTGTGGGATACCCAGAAAGCCAATTGAAGAATGTCCTCAACCATTCAATTGACCTACCTGATATACTTCCAAGCTCCATTTATGTTGGTTTCACAGCCTCCACAGGCAACACTTTTCCTGAAAGCCACCAGGTCCTCAACTGGGTATTCACATCAGTGCCACTTCCTTTTCTTTCTGTTCAACACAGTAGAGTTGGCACCATCAAGACCTTGTTGGTAATTGCCCTGGTGTGCTTATTTCCTTTTATTTCGATAGTTGTTTGGAGAAGATATGTGAGGGGTAAAAAGAAGGGTGATATAGAAAGCCTATCAAAGAAGGCTGCAGATATCCCCAAGGTGTTCACCTACAAGCAATTATCAAGAGCCACATGCAACTTCAGCCAGGAAAATCTTCTGGGTAAAGGTGCATTTGGCAGTGTTTATAAAGGAATCATATCATACTCTGGAAAAACTGTTGCAGTAAAGAAGATTTCAGCAACTTCTAAACAAGGTATGTTTTGGCAAATAACACACACCTTAACAAAGTACTCTAACAACTGCAAGGGATAATGTTACCATTTAAAAGACTGAGAAACTGGTCTGGTAATGTTCATTATTTAAAGTTAGAATGCAAGTGAAGTGTGTAAAAGTCCAATTGATAATGGATAACTTGATCTGCATACAAAATAACAAGGATTTGGAAATCTAATGTATCTTAAATTTACCTGGGTTTGAATGATCTATGACTTGTATTCCATTCAATAGGAGCAAAAAACTATATGCATGGATATGTACTCCATATCTTTGAACCTATAATTAAAGAAGTTGCTTCTTATTTGTTTACACCTTCCATAATTTCCCTTTGATTTTGATTGTTCTTCTATTCTTAACCATTTTTTGCCCCTTGTTTCTTTGGGTGTGTACACAGGTGAAAGAGAGTTCTTAGCTGAAATATGTACCATAGGGCGTCTTAGCCACAAAAACTTAGTGAAGCTCCAAGGCTGGTGCATTGAAGGCAAGAATCTTCTCTTGGTTTATGAATACATGCAAAATGGAAGCCTTGATTACTTCATAGCCAAAGGCAGTCTGAACTGGCAACTGAGGCACAGAGTATTGACAGGATTGGCATCAGCATTACTCTACCTTCATGAAGAGAGTGGAAACCCTTTTGTTCACAGAGATGTTAAGCCAAACAATGTCATGTTGGACTCAAATCACGATGCTCATTTAGGAGATTTTGGGCTAGCAAGACTACTCAAAGGTGAAGGCTCAGTGACCACAAATCTAAATGGAACTCTAGGATATTTGGCTCCTGAACTAAGCTTCACAGGGAGAGCTACACCAGAATCAGACGTGTATAGCTTTGGCATGGTAGTTCTTGAAGTGATATGTGGGAAAAGGTTAAACTGGATCAAGCAAGGGAACAGTTTTGTGGATTCTGTGTGGAATTTGCACGCAGAAAATGATTTGGTTGAGTGTGTTGACAAAAAACTAGAGAACAAATTTGATGAGGAAGAAGCTAAAAGGGCACTGATAGTTGGTTTGGCATGTTTGCATCCTGATTCCATGTTGAGGCCAAGGATGAGAAAAGTGGTGAACATTTTTCAGAACCCAAATGAACCTTTGATGCAGTTACCAAAAGTGAGGCCAGCAGGAGTTTATGTATCAGTTTCTTGCAGTTCATCATCCTCAAACACTACCTCTAAAACTGAGATGCAGCTCCAATCATCCACAACATCATCACATGAAAAATTCAACAGTATATGAAGAATGATCAGCAGTGACAACATTTGCAACTGTCTACGATTACTTTCCTATGAAACACAAACATGACTCTTCAATAGCTTGTCTCAAGAATCTTAAAAGACCTTTTTTGCAGCTTCAGAACAATTTTGGATTTTGGGTAGAGAGATTTTTGTAGAAGTTAGAAAATCTTGTGTTATGATTATATACATTAGGAGTCAATTTTATATAATCTAAAATATTTAGATTATATATTTATTGTTAGGAATATTTTTGTGTGTAGTCTTTTATTGTATATGTATTCTTTTATTCTATTTTCATATATTATAAATTTTTTTAAGTTAAATAATTCCATTTGTCGAAAATTTCAAATAATTTTTTTTTCAAATTAGTTCTTGGAAAAATAGTTGCAATTAGATCATTAATGGTGTCAATTAGTGTTAAATAAAAAGTGACTAAGAATGCTTATGTGCAATTTTTTTAATTAAGTAGCTTAAGAAACAATTCATGATAAAATTTTGTTTTTTAAATAGATAAGGGGAATATTTGATAAAAGAAAGTTTGTGGCCCAATTAGGAATTAAAATTGTGGGTTCATTTAGTGAAAGAATTCCTGGTCGTCAGGAGTTAATTCGTTGGAATACTGAGTTGTTGGAATAGAAGGGCATTGAAAGTCAATAAATATTCTGTGTGGTTTAAAATTATCTTATTTATTCAAAGATGAATATTTAAATATTTTGATATTGATAAATTTTAATATTTTCTCAAAATTATTATACCATATTAAGCTTAAAAATATATTTTATTTTGATTTATTATGATTATATTTGTTTAAGAATAATTATGATATCATTATTTAAATCTTTTATTTATATAATAAGGTATCCGGTCTAGAAAAGTTTCACCTCAATAAAAAAAATCTTTTACTTCAAATTAGAAGTTCTCCATTCAATTTTTGTTTATACATTTCTTCTTACGAAGATGACGAATATGATTATTAAGAGCAATTTGAGGTATTTTATCATTGAATTGATTTTAGGATTTGTGTTTCTTTAAAAGATTGTTCTTATGCATTTTTGGATGTTAAATGATATTTCTAAGGACTGATTGGGGATCTTTAAGGTTAAAACCTTTAAAGAAAATTTGAAATTTAAGAAAAAATGGAGAACAAAACTTTCAAAACGTAAATATCTTGAGCTATAAAATTTTGGGGGTGTTTTCAAAATGGTGTGAAAAATCACGTTTTGAATTACAAAATAAGCTAAAAAACACTCAATTTGGATGTGTAGAACGCAAGTTATTACTATGAGATAAACTAGAAAGAATTTGAGATTCTATAAATCAAGAAGGAGAAAAAACAACAAAGAAACAAAGATAAATAAGAGGAAAGAATCACTCTTCCATTGAAGGTAACACACAAAGAATGGAAAGTCCTCCAAGGATTCTTAAACCACTCAAGAACTTAGGATAATCACCCTCAGTAAGATAGAAGGGATACAATCCTAATTTCTCTGTATAAAAACTTGACTTGTGCATTTGATGAAAATACATAATTTATGTCTAAGTTTTCAAATTGAGTCATTATTACAACTTGAAAATAAAGTCAAACTAAAAACCGCTAATTGATTGACCCAAAGAAATAACTTGGTCAACCAATTTTACAAAGAGATTGGGCTATTTTAAAAACAAACTAACTTATAAAATAAAAGAGCAGTAAAATAGTGTTTTAGTTCTCCTCCATTTGGGCCATAATGCAATTCACTTTCTTGGTCTTTTCTCCTCAAAATTTGGGCGTGTATTAAATTAATATGGACGACATCTGTTGAAGAGATTCCTTTGCTTTCCTTACTCTAGTCCTTGTCATAGGTCATCCAAGTCCTTTAAGTGAATAATTTCCCTTGCTCTTGGTTATTTCCTCATCATTATCTTCATCTGTTGACGTCGAAATCTTAAATATCAGACATCCTATGTCCACCAAACATTTTAATGAATTCATAAACATATAAGGTCTAAAAGGTGAAACTCCAACATCAATCAATTAACGTCACAATTTCACTTTTCAAATATGTAATTGTTTTATTGAAAGCCAAAAATCACTTATGTGCATATTGAAATAATTCATGAAATTATATAACATCTAGAAAATGAGATTCCAACGTGTAAAGTTGTCACATTCCAACATCAAATAATAATATAACAACGAAATTCGAGCATTTCTTATGTCTAATTTAAATATTTATTAATCATTTTTAATTTAGTTTTTTTCAATACTGACCTTGAACAATGTAAAAAACTTATTTCATAATGTATTCAATTATATATTTGCAACGTTAATTTCCATACTGAAACTTCACAAGTTAGTCAAATATACATGGAGAAATAAATTAGTATAAAAACTCTTTCAGTAAATACTTTTTATTTTTAATCTGTTTTATTTTGCATGTTATCAAACCTAAACTAAGTAAAAGGAAGAGTTTATTTTGATATATATATCACTTGTTTTCTTACTTCTAAAGACCAAAGTTACTTTCTCTTGATAGTGTAATTGCTTTGATAAACACAATTATATCAAAATATTATTTTATCAAAACTTAATGATGTTGTTATGATATAAATGATAAGGTTTTTTGTCAAGACTATTCTATTCTATGAATATTAAAATATCATCTGTGAAACTATTAAAATAACTTAATTAGATTGTTTATGAATAAATTATTTTTGTCTAACAAATTAATATTGTCCTTTGAAACAACGTGAGAAGTATCTATAACCGAATTGCATTAATTGGCTTAACATTTTGGCTAAATGTGGTTTGAAATCACATTATCCTCCACAATAACCCAACTTATTAAATTAACCTTTTACGTTAACATGTTTAGTCACTGGTTAGAATTAACATAACCATTGTACCTTATTGTTAACACATAATAACTAGGAGGATTAGTGATAAACATGACAAATCATTCTAAATATAGTTTATGGATTTTTTTTTTCAAATACTTCTTTATATAGAACACATCCAATTAACTTTTCCGTAGTTGTATAATATTGTTGGAACAGAAGAAGAACGAGGGTTTGGATCGAGCGCTAATCGAATGGTTTGTGATGCCAAGTGTATCTGACCGAGCGGTAACGCTTCAGCACCGAATGCTATGGACACACTAGCAGAACACTGCAGCACAGACGATCGAGAACGACCCAGCAAGAACACGAACAACACCGAACGACCAAGGAGGTGAGCAGAGAAAGAAAGAGTAAAACTCAAACACATAGAAATTTTTGTATATTCACACTGATCTCAAAATCAACTATTTACAAGTACAGAGGTCCAACATTTATAAAATGAAAAGCAACTGCCAAGGACAGTTAATCAACAGTTGTCCTGACCAACTAACTAACTAACACTCGGCTTAACTCTAACACTCCCCTCTAAGCCGATCACTTAGAGGTAGCACCCATCCTTGCCAGCTTATCTCGCGCACCACGTTGAGACCGAATGGTGTGTGATCGAATGGTGTGTTTAGGACTCATAGAACTCACACTTGCCAGTCCATTGAGCAACTGTTTCTGCCAATCACGTGACGAAGGCGAATGCCAACTTGCGCGAGCTGTGCGACCAAGACCGAACGGTTCGAAAGACCGACTGAGTGACATGACCGAACGATTTGAGTGCGGTTGCCAGTTTGACGCTCTTGAGTGACGCCTTGCTAGGTTGAATGAATGTTGTGGTCAGGTGTGGCTGAATGACGTGACCGAACGGTGTTCGCCATGTCTCGGTTCACCAGTGACTCCCCATGCTTCTTTGACAGCATTCCCTTCAACGTTTTTCTTCTTCTTCCCAGCTGGAATGTTAACTAGCTTCCAAATTCCATTCTTCCTAACTGAATCAACTTCTTCTCTCATTGGATCCTTCCACACGGATTTCTTCAAGGTCTCAGTTTGACCGTTAGGTTCTACGCCTGCTATATTCAAGGCTTCTGCTTGACCGAACAGTTTTGCACCTGCAAACATAGCTACGTGCACCAGACATTCCTCATTACCAGTCCGTGTATCAGTATTCATCTTGCCAATTCTTCACACATTGCAGACTTCACTAGGTTGATCTGAAATGTTTTATCCTTCGAGATCTTGCTCCTCAAGATCAGGTTTTTCTTTTTATCAAACACTTCAACCTTATTGAAGCCTCCCATTACTACCGTAAAACCCTTTTGAATTAACTGTCCAATACTCAGAAGATTGTACCTTATTGCAGGCACAAACAACACACCAGTTAGAATGGCACGCAAGCCATTCTTCCTTCTGATAACAACATCACCAACTCCCTCTACCTTTGAAGTGTTGTCATCA
Source organism: Vigna angularis (assembly GCF_016808095.1). Lineage (NCBI taxonomy): Eukaryota > Viridiplantae > Streptophyta > Magnoliopsida > Fabales > Fabaceae > Vigna > Vigna angularis. Next base: position 34,681,635 of record NC_068972.1, read on the forward strand.
ACAAATTTCACCTTACTCTTCTTGGTTTTATCAAAATTTACCAACCATTCTCTGTGGCAAGTCATATGATTCGAACATATCGAATCCAAATACCAAAGTTTATCTTGAGAATGTGAACTTACTTTAGATGTAGTTGTCATCAATATGATGGATTCTTCTGAATCAGACTCCACTTGAGCTGCGTATGCCTCCTTTCCTTGACTCTTCTTCTGTTCTTCCTTTTCAACATAACACTCACCAGTGTAATGCCCATACCTATGACAATTAAAACACTCAATATTCCTCTTGTCCTTCTTGTGGAAATTCTTCTCAGATTTGCCTTCCTCCTTTGTTGAAGACTCATTCTGGTCATCTTTGTTCCTATCTTTTCTCCACTTCCCTTTACCATGTTTCCCTTTCCATTTTTTGGTTGTCTTCTTCTCTTCATTTTTTACGTGTTGAACTTTCAACGCCTGCTCATCGGTTTTTATAGGATTTCTTTCCCGCATCCTCATTTCATACGCCTCTAGAGAGCTTTACAGTTCCTCTATCTTGAGTTTTTCAAGATCTCTAGACTCCTCTATTGCCACCACAATATGATCAAACGTTGGAGGCAATGACCGCATGATTTTCTCAATTACCATGAGATCTAACAGTGTCACCACAACTATTCATCTGGTTAGCAATTGAGAGTATTTTATTGAAAAACTCACTTACCTTATCACCATCCTCCATCAGTAGGTGCTTGTACTGTCTCCTCAACGCCTGAAGCTTTACCTTTTTCACTTTTTCTCCTCCGACATGGCAACCCACCAAGATGTTCCATGCTTCTCTTGCTGAAGCCGCATTTTGTATCTTCTCAAAATGCATATCATCCACACACTGATGGATAATGAGCAAGGCTCTATCATCTTTCTCTTAAATTCCTCTTTCTCTGTGCCGCGCAAATCAGACGCAGACACCACTCCCTCCATCACGCTGCTGACATCTTGAACACGAAACAAGACACGCATCTATGTGCTCCACATGCTCCAATTCTTGTCTGTGAGAACAGGTAGATTAACAAACATATCTCTGCTGGCCATTCTTTACACCCTTGATCTTTCACCAAGAAACACAATCTTGATCTTCTTCACGCTTCAATCACCTTTCTTCCAAGCCTCCACCAAGCCCTTGATGATTTCTGAAGCTCCCAAGTCACAAACCTGAAGGTCTGGATACCACTGTTCGAACAGAAGAAGAACGAGGGTTTGGACCGAGCGCCTAACCGAATGGTTTGTGATGCCAAGTGTATCTGACCAAACGCTATGGACACACCAGTAGAACACTACATCATAGACGACCGAGAACGACCCAGCAAGAACATGTACAACACCGAACGACCAAGGAGGTAAGTAGAGAAAGAAAGAATAAAACTCAAACGCATAGAAATTTTCGTATATTCACACTAATCTCAAAATCAACTATTTACAAGTATAGAGGTCCAATATTTATAAAATGAAAAACAACTGCCAAGGACAATTAATCGACCGCTGTCCTGGCCAACTAACTAACTAACTAACACTCGGCTTAACTCTAACAAATATAAATAATCATAATCAGCTTTTCTAAAACTTGAAATGCTAAATTAAACTTCCTAAAAGTTAGAAGTAAAGTCCAAACGTAAAATAAAAGAACAAAAAGTAGAGTATACTCTTTATAATTAAATGATATTGTAAGGCCATGCGGATTCATTAAGCTTATATTTATTTATTTTATTTAACTTGCTTTTAATTTTTATGTGCTGTATACTTATGATATTTATACTAAATAAATAAGCTAATTTTTCCTACTAATAACAGGAGTGAAAATTTGGATCAATAACAAAATCACTCATTAATTCATAAGTTCAATACTTTTAAAAATTTAATTATATTGTCTATTATAAATTTTTTTTTATTGGAATATGCAAAATCATACAAAGTTCAAATTATGGAGACCAATCACCAATACAAAGCAAGATATACGACTGGTACTTTTACTAGTCATACATAGGACCATTTCAACTTTTTTTTAATCCTTATTCAAGATATAATTTTTTGTGAGGAAATCAAAATCCATCACTTGTATAAATATGAAAATTGTTACAAATTATTTTCATTTTTAAATGATAAAAAATATAATAGAAATATATCTTTTTTAAGCATTCTGTTAATGATTAAAACCACGTTTATTTAATATATTGAAATAATAAATGGATGGCCAGTCAACACTTTATTTATTTATTTACTTATCTCTTCTACGTTTTCTTTTTCATTTTTAAATCAAATATCTTTAATTTATTTTAACCCTTTTTTATTTATAATAATTATTTATTTATTTTATTATACTTTTTAAACAAACCGAACATTTAACTTATGTATTTTTTTTGAGTTTCTAAAATCGATTTTTAACAATTTAATTCCTTAATTTTTAAAACTTATGTATTTTTTTTGAGTTTCTAAAATCGATTTTTAACAATTTAATTCCTTAATTTTTAATTATCTATATTTTTTATTTTGAATTATTCATAATTTTGTTAACTTTAGATATAACACGATATTAGAAAAGCAAATATAATACCCATATGGCTATTTCCAATGATTGAAAGGGTGGGCACTACGTAAATCTTTACAAAATGTATAAATATAAAAATGTAAATAAAATTATATTAGAATAAAAACATTTTTTTTTCATTACTTCTTAAACAAACGATTTTCCTTTCCACTATACTATTCTATTTTTTTTTTCTTTGAATTCGGTTTCTTTGCTGTAAAATGTACTGAGCTTCTGCTGGGATAATAAATACGGCACCGTTTCTAGTTTTAACTTATTGAAACGACATAATTTTATATTGGATTTATTACTTTTTATGTTATATGTATAATTTGAGGCATTTAGAAGAAGAAGTGAAATAAAAAGTAAAGGGTAGTTTTGTTAACTATGAAGTTGGAGGACATTCCTAATTATGTGCTGCCTCAATCTTTATAAATGCAACATTTAAAGTATCACTAAATTCTAATAATTGATTTGATGCAATATTGCAACTATATTGAACATTCTCAAACAATAAAATAATATATATGTTAGTAACTTCAATAAACGTGTTAGTTATTCTAGTAAGTTATTGTTAATTCGAAAATAAATGATATATTATAAGCATGTTAGTAAAGTTTATTCGATATAGTTGAGACAAAGAATGCAGTGGATATAACTTTAATGGAACTGAAGTTGATGACCCTAATAAATATACATATCGTAAGTATATTAGTGAAGCTCATTTGATATTCTTGAAAGAGAGAATGTACTGGATATTATTCAATTAATGCTTTCACTTAGTTGTGTGCTTCTCATTCAAGGTAAAAACATTTTTCATATAATATGTTATTCATTTCTCTTTTTTCAGATATATTGAATTTAACCATGTATTTTCTTCAACATTATATTTCACTAATAAATCTCTCCATGAATTTTCAAAATATATTTCTTCTTTATAATCATACACATACTTGAAATCTTATGTGAGTTATCCTTCTAAGACATTTTACTTATTGTACTATATAAAATATACCGGAGTTAATGGTCATTTATGGACAATTATCATATATTAATAGGTCATATTACTTTATGCTTTACAAATATACGGTATTAATTATTGATTATTGGATTTGATTCCGTAAAAATATACTGATAAGTAATCGAAGTTTGTCACAAACCCTATAAATAATACAACTGATGTCAGGTATAATGATCTTAATCTATCCTAGTAAAATATATACTTTTTTAAAAAACTGACTTGAGAGTGGTTAATCTCTCGTCAAAATGGATTAAGTTTAAAAAAAAAACAGAAAAAAAAGGAAGACCAAAATACTTATTATATGTCATGTGCATAAACATAATTTCCTCTAATAACCATATGAAAAACTCAATGGTCTCGTCATACAATGATATGTTTCAATTATCTATTAATGATACGTTTCAATTATCTATTAAAAGTTAAAAATGAAAACGATGCCGTATTATTATTACCCAGCAGAAAAGGCTCACTACGCTTTATACAGGAGAGAAACCGAACTCCCTTATTTTTCTGCGATGTGTATAAAAAGTGGTGGCAAACGTGACAAAGCACGAAAATTGAAATTTCACCGAAAGTCAAAAACAGACAAAGTGCGTAAAACTGGTGACAGCAGTCTTCACAGGTGACGCTGTTTTCCATTTCAACTTTCAATTGTTTTCAAGTTAGCAAAAGAAAAAATCCAAATCAAAATTCAGAAGTAGAAGAAGAATAATTCAGAAGAAGAAGAAGAAAGGATGGTAATGGCTGTGGCTAGTGGTGACTTGCTGGGTGAGAAAGCTTCGGCGATGAGAGCGTCTCTGGAGAGAAGCCAGACCATCACGGACGACGTCGTTTCGATTCTGGGCTCCTTCGACCACCGCCTTTCCGCCCTGGAAACCGCCATGCGACCTACCCAGGTCACTCATTCGACTCAAAATCCTTTTTTTTTTCTCAATTGGGTCTTTCAGTTTTTGCAAGGTTTTTTAAAAAGTTTGCTGTTTTTATTTCTGCTGTAACGTCAAGGATTTGGAGGTCTTCATGCCTTTAATTAAGGCTGCACGGTCGCGTTTGTCTCTAATTTCTCACAATATCAGAGATCGCGACGAAATTGAGACCACAGCTGGAAACAGAGACTTTGTTTGGAATCTTGTAATGGAAACTGTGTTCACATTTGTCTGGAGTTCTTACAACATTAGAGATCGCTAACCACAGTAGCGAACAGAGACTTTATTTGGGGTCTGATATTAATTTGTTACGGTCTGATAATTTCAGAAATCTTTTACAATGGATGGAAGACTCATTTGACTAAAGCTAGACCCAAAATAGTTAATTTTTTTTGTTCAGATTCATATCAGGGTCTCTGTGACTGCAAGTGTGGTCGGATTTGTCTGAAATTTTCCACGTTACCAAAGATCGCGAGGAAATCAGATTACAGTAGCGAACAGAGACCTTATTTAGGGTCATACAACTGCAACTGTGGTTGCAGTTGTGTACAATTTCCTACAATATCAAAAATTTGTGACTGCCGTAGCAAACAGAGACCTAATTTGGGGTCTATGCGACTGCAACTGTGGTTAAATTTGTCTGCAATTTACTATATTATCAAAGATAGCAACAAAATGGTAACTTAAGTCAAACAGAGGACCTTATCTGGGTCCTCTGGGACTGTAAGTGCTGTCATATTTGTCTGCACTGTACCCCAATACAAAGGATGGCGATGAAACTGTATCTGTGACTACAAGCAAAGACCCTACTTGTGGTTATGCAATCCCAATTTTGGCGGCATTTGTTTGCAATTTCTGACAATGTCAAAGATCACAGCAAAGTCTGACTGTGTTCACAAATGAATACCTTACCTGGGGTGTTTGTCACTGTAATTGTCACTGCAATTGTCTGTAATTTCTTGCAACACAATGAAACTGTGATTATAAACAAAGACCTTATGTTCTTTGTGATTGCAACTGTGCCTGCATCTGTCAGCAATTTCCCACTGTATCAAGGACTGAATATTATTTCTTGCTTAGCTTTTAAGGAACTTCTGGGTTTTGCCTTTTCTTCTTTTTCAAGATACTCCCATGTGCTGATGAATGTGTGGTTGCTTTCCTTTTCTTCTTTTGTGTTTGGTTTTGCAGATCAGAACACATTCTATTCGGAAAGCTCACGAGAACATTGATAGGACTTTGAAGACTGCAGAGGCCATATTGGTCCACTTTGATCAATATTATCAGGTTCATGGTGGTTACAATTGTTAATCATTAACTGTTTGAAATTTTGAATCACATCATGATCTGCTTCATTCTATACAGTATTCTATTTCTTTTGAAAATTGTTCCATCCTTTGATCTGGTTAAGATGCTGATCTGGGTATAAAAGGCTTTAGAATTTAATTTTATTTGCCTATGCTTTGTCATGGCTCCCTTCACAGTGCTAATATGTTGTCAAATGAAATGCAAGTGTTTGTGAATGAATCTGATACTAGCTTCTGTGTCATACAAGTTTCTAAAAAATCAAAGCAGAAAATTCTGAGAGAAGTTGGATGAAGAGGAAGATTAAAAATGACAAACAAATGGCCTGACATCCCTCTTTCATTTGAAGTTGGAATTGGCTGTGTAAAGATTTGCTAAAAAGCACGACAAAGGCAATTACTGCAAATATATAATGATTATATTATATGTAATGCAATGATACAATTCTTGACTCTTAATTTCGTTGCAACATCATGATGCAATAACCTAAATAATAATTCCAATTGTAGGTTAATACACATTTTCAGATTTAGTGGGAAGAAAAAGTTTCACTGTTTTTCAGTTTATCATGTAAGTTTTATGAGGAAATGTCCTGCCCCGGATAGAACCTCTTTTAGTGCCTGATAACATTGAAGTTGATTGTCATTTTATTAGAGAAAAAATCATATCCGGAGATATCGAGACTGAGTTCGTTAACTCAAGCAACCAGTTGGCAGACATATTCACCAAGTCCTTATGAGGACCTAGAATTGACTATCTTTGTAACAAGCTTGGAACATATGATTTATATGCTCCAGCTTGAGGGGGAGTGTTAGATGTTAAGTTGTGTGTTTATGTTAATTGGGCTCAGCCCATTCTGTATTTAGGGTTTAACCCTTATCTTACATTATAAATAAATCTCACGGCGACGACTGCGGTGGCGATGGGTACCGGAGACTGTGGAACTGGCTTGTAAGAAGTGGACTTAAGCCTAACTCAACCCCACAAAACCGGCTTGTAAGGTGAGGTTTGCACCTCACTTATATATATATATATATATATATATATATTATAATTTGGCCTTTTCTCTAGTCGATGTGAGACTTCCAACACACCCCCTTCACGCCGAGTTATAGACATCTCGTGTGTGATAGTAGAAATTGGGTGGTCCGATAACGGCCCGATAGCGGGTGGAATAGAAGAATAGAATGCCCACTTAGAACTCGCTGGGATAGGCTCTAAACCATGGCTCTAATACCATATGAAATAGTAGAGAAGATTAGGAGAAATCTCCCTTATGTGTTTAGCATACACATAGGATAGTTTATTTATAATGTAAAATAAGGGTTAAACCCTAAATAGAATGGGCTGAGCCCAATTAACATAAACACACAACTTAACATCTAACAAGGTGCGAGTGTTATCGAGTGAAAACTTAATCAAATCGAAGGGATGTTCAGAAATATTAGTGTTTGTTTTATTTATATTTTTTATTTTGCATCTTGCTAATCATATTCTTGTGTGCTTCTTCATATCATTATTTCATCATTCTTTTAGTCTTATATGATGTGTTAAAGTACTACCCTAGTCATGGGTATTTTGAAATCAGTTTTCATTTATCCTTCTTCTGCTTCTGCTTTACAAGCTTAAGGAATTTCCTTCGACTGTCATATATATGGTGTTCCTATTTGTTTAATATGCAGGCAGAAGCAAAAATAATTAAAGGACCACATGAAGATGTGAAGAGCTATCTTGAAGCAATTGATCAGCTGAGACGAAACATTAGATTTTTTAACAATAAAAAGGGTTTTAAGAATGATGATGGTATTGCCATCCGTGCCAATAATTTGATAGCCGAAGCTATTTCTAAGCTAGAAGAAGAGTTCGAGCGGCTATTATTATCTTACAGGTTTGTGTTTATTTTCTTAATGTTGTTGATTTTTTACATTTCAACCCAAAGTTCATTTTCTTGCATAAATTAAATCACCATTGTGGTTCCTTCTCTCAGATAAATGATGTTTCATTAGATAAATCAACCTTAAATAAAAAAAGTAATCTGGTAACGGTCAGGTCCTTTAACTTCTAGCTGCTAACATATGAGCCACTTTTCTGTCATTATTTAGTTATTTATGTATAATATGAATTTGGTTTTTTAGTGAGCCCAATGTCAACTGATGATCCATGTAGCTAAACTCCTTCTTGTGGGATATTGTTGTTGTATAATATGAATGGGGGTAGGTCTTATGAATAATACTTAATATGGGGCAGGTCTTATGAATAGTACTTTATAATATTTGAAATACAACTTTTATGAAATGAATTTAATCCATTTTGAAGTGTATGCTGATGTTGCTCTCTTGTATCATCCACCTGATTGTTATATTTATATAAAGGTTTGGTATTTTTGTTGTAGTAGGTCTTGTGCTTATAACTTTCAACAGTCTATTGTGTGACCAAGATTATAGGGTTGGTAACGACTTGATGATGTCCTTGATAATATTAATCGTAGAAATATGTTTAAATTATGTAGGAAAATGATTACCTGGTGTAGAATCACAGTTTTATTCTTGAGGAACCTTTGACATTTTGCTTGACAAAATAGTTCAGTTTGTTTTTCAATGAAAAATATATTATGTTATTTAGCACCATGCCTTGTTCTCTGTTTACAGCAAACCTGTGGAGCCTGAACGCCTCTTTAGTTCTCTTCCAAACACAATGCGACCTTCATCAGCATCACCAGGTCATGATGATGATTCCAGCAGCAAGAATCATTCTTCTTATATCCATTCTGAGCCACATAAAAATAATGCTGATACTGTTGTATACACACCTCCTGTTCTTATACCACCAAGAATATTGCCGTTGCTCAATAATTTAACAGAGCAAATGGTTCAAGCTGGTCACCAACAACAGTTGCTCAAAATATACAGGTAGAGCTTCTTCTATTGACATTTTCACAGTGAAAGGAAAAAGAAATTGCATTGTTTTGTTCTAGTTATGCATATTGCAAAACAATCCGGAACTGCAAAGTGAGCTTTTTTAATGCTTTTTATTAAGGAGCTTTTTTTGAATGAAGCTTTGAGCTTAGGTGATTAACTTGTGATTGATTCCAGGTGATTGATTGACAATTCAATTGTATATTGATATTAGATGTGGGTGAGATGCCATACATGTTTCAATCTACATTCTTCTAGGCAATTTCTGGTTGGGGAGCTTTGTATTCTTTTTAAGTATGATTGGTGCATCTATGCGAGCTTTGTTTCTTTCTTTGTGTGGTTTGGTGAAGTTGCTGTATAGTTCTTTTGTGTGATCCACAGCCGGTTGGGTTGCATTAGGGACATGAAGGGACAAAGTTGTAATTTGTTATGTTAGGAATAGTGACAGGACTGTAAAGAGGTGGGAACGACCTTTAGAGGTCTATCATAGAAGGAAAAAAGGTGTTAAATTATAATTAGTTGTAATTTGGTAGTTAGTTATGCCTTTTGGGATTAAGGACCTCATAGGTAAGTCCTCAATTGTATTTGGTGGTTTTTAGCTTTCTTTTTTTAACATTGGTGTATATGGTTTTTCAGAGTAAAAGTGAGAGTGCTCTTTTTAAGTCTAATTTTGTTTATCCTGTTGTTTTGGTTGCTATAAGTTTTAGTTTCTATAATTCCTTTGAGTTATGTTGTTCTGTAACAGAGAAAGCGATACTGGCAGATCTTAAGGAAATATTTAATATTTAATATTTGAAGAAATTATTTTCAGACAAAATAGCCAGAAATTAGTCAGTGGAAGGAGTCAATTCACTGAATCTTGGTTGTCAAGAATCAGAAGGAGAGGCAGTAGAAGATGATGAAAGGTATGAAAAAGGAGTTTACAAGAAGATGTTGGACCAAGAAAGTAGAATTACACTTTTGAGGGTCAAGATCCTTTAGGATGGTTGGCATAAGAAAATTTGTTTTTGAAGTTCAACCAATTAGACCTACAGAACGGTTATATTTGGCCTTGATAAGTTATGGAGGGTACTGCTGCTGCTGTACACTGATTTTAATATTGAAAAAAACCAAGAATCTTTCTTTAAAGGGTTTTCTGGAGGTTTTGATAAGGAGATTTGGAGCGAATGGTTTGGGTTTGGTTTATGAAAGATTAGCCTTGTTGAGACAAATTGATGGTATAAAAGAGTACACACTAGCTAATCCAAACGAGAACAAGAAATTGTTGGGGTTTTTCTTTGATTGGGTTGTGCATGATATCAGGAGTTTGTTGTCCACATAACCCTCACGAATTGACATAACCCTCTAAAAATTCAAGGATCTCCAATCAAAGCAACAAGGCCAGACCTAGAGAGAGGAGGCCACATCAAGTCAAGTGATGGTGATCAGAATAGGAGAGCGTCCCCACACGCTGTTGGAAAAAATGGCATCTGTAAACTTTGACCAACGCATGGGAGCGTGTCTGGATTTCGATGGCTGCGATCTCGACGACGTTGGGGTTGCCTGACTGAGATGAGGAGAACCGTGTGGTTGTTGGTTGAAACTAAAGCCTCAGTGACGGTGACATTGGCGGATGGCGACAACAGTTGCAATGGACAGAGGCGACAACATTTTTTCAAAAGAACCTTAGGCTCTTGATACCATATTGAATGTAGTGAAAAATTATGTATGAGATTAATCTTCCTTGTGTAGAAAATACACATAGTGTACTGTATTTATAAGAAAGGAAATATGGGTTAAGGTTAAAATACAAATAAAGGATAATAGTAAAGTAACTGAAGATAAAAGATAAAGATAAGATATCTATCTAAGATATCTAATAATCTAATATATTTAACAATGGTTAATAAAGGCAGTTGAGAAACAACCCCTTTAAGAGGTTTGGCAATCTTACCATATCCTTACACAAATCTTCTATAGTTTTCTGTTAATTCCAGAGCCCTCTCAAAGCCTTAGTATCCTTGGGGCACTTCCCTTAAATCTGGAATGAACCCTTGACACTCCCTTGGCATTATACCTTGTGGTCATCCCCCACCTGAACCACGTAAGGACAAATTGCTTCCTGTTTCAGCCCAAATTTAGTTATCAAATCCTGCTAAATGAAATAATGTGAAGCACCACAATATATCAAAACCACCACTTCCTCCTTCCCAATTGTGCCCTAAAGTTTCCAAGACTTCTTGGTAGTAAGGCTACCCATGGAACACGTAGATAATTGTAAGACCTGTCATTCCTCCATTTCTTATTCCTGATTAAGATCGTTGTTATGTAAATCTTCAAATCCCGAGAAGTTCTTTAAGACATAAGCAACATATGTAATTGTTTAATTCTGCACATATGATTGGGTCCAAATTTCTCATCACAACAAAAACATAAGCCTTTTTTTTGATTTTATCTTGCAATTATTCTTGGGTCAATTTTTGAAAAGGAGCTCCCCTTGTTTGTTGCATTCAGTGCTTCCGGTGGTCGGAACTTCACCCGTTCTCTCCTTTTCCTTTACTAGGGCCATCCACACCCATAGAATTTTCAACTTCTTTCAGATGACTTCTAGTTAACGAAAAAGGTTTGAAGGTGTTACTAGTTTAGTTAACACCTTGAGGTGTTGCTTTTGTTTTTACTCTAACCTTTCCTTCTACCATTTGAGCCTTCATCATTAACTCAACAAGATTGGTAGGTTCATACAACTTTACCTCTGCCCTCGTTTTTCAACCCGTTCAAGAAGATACCTACCAAGTAATCTTGATCAATTCCCTTTAAGAACCCAACATATTGTTCAAATTGCTCAATATAATCATGCACACATCCTGTTTGTCTTAACCCAATCAGAATTTCAAAAGGGTTTTTTAACAAGGTTGGTTGAAATCTGTGCACAACAACCACCTTGAATGCATCCCATGTCGGATTGGGATTACATGTTTCCCATCACTGAAACTAATTTAATGCTTTCTCTTGTAAAGCAATCATGTCAGCCTACATTCTTTCCTCATCACTGACTTCTTTCAATCTGAAATACAGTTGAAAATAAGACTGATTTATTATTCTCAATCATAAAAAATACATTCTGATACTCTCTATTTGTAGTAATCTAATTTTCCTAAAAAGGGAAATAGGGAAACTAGGAAATTAAAATAAAATAAAATATTATATATCTATTTCCTCTAATTAGGAAGATTCTAAAGATATTATCTCAAATTACAACACTCTCCCTCAAGCTGCATCATATAAGATTGTATGAATCAAGCTTGGAATAACAAACCCAATCAGAGATAATGTCAATAAACCAAATTGCACACACAAACAAATGTAGCCCAAGAGACTCCTCAGCATCATATGGAGAATAATGGACAACAATGGACAACCGTGAACTTGCACCATGAAACTTCAACTTGGACAATAATGGACAAGAGGATGATGACTTGCAGCAGCAAACTGCAAGAATGGATGAAGGCTTGTAGTGGTGGATTGCAACAAACTACAGGGACTAGATTGCCATCAATAGTTCGAATAGCAACAAAGCTTCAAGAACTTGATTTCCATGAGTAACATATGGGAGGCCTTCAAAGGCTAAGAACAACGAACCTTTAGGGACTTAACTGCCCTAACAACAACGAACCTTTAAGGACTTAACTGCCCTAACAACAACGAACCTTCAAGGACTTAACTGTCCTGAACAACAACAAACCTTTAGGGACTTAACTGCCCTGAACAACAATAAACCTTTAGGGACTTTAACTGCCCTAAACAACAACTGAAACTTTTCTTTCCTTCACGATTGGACACACGTCAATGACGTGAAGGTGAAAGAACGGGTGAGAACCGATCCATACATGGGGACAAATCTGAAACCCCTAACATCAAACGAGTCAAATCAGCGGGTGGTCTCATAGAACAACTCTCAGTGAGCTGTTACAACAAGGCATTGGCGGTGCAAGGATCCTTTCACCTAGCAGAAAGAACTGACGTAGTGGTGTCGTGAGTGGACATTTGTGGTCCTCAAGATTCTGAACAGAATGATGGTGGAGACAAGCTTGGCCACAGGTGCCGGTGCATTTGGTGGCACAAGCGGCGGAGACGACGACAAGAAGGACCGCCATTGTATATCAGTGAAACAAAGGGAAGAAGAAACCCATTGGGTGTGGCAGAGAACCCTTCACATTGGTGAAGGCAGAGAGCCTTTCTCAATGGAGAAGAAGATGATGGAAGCGGGAGAAGTAGTACTAGGAGCCGGCGCATCAGTGACATCAGTAGCAGAGATGAAGCACTGTTGCTCGAGAAACAAAAACAAATTTAGTGAGAAAGGGAGAAACCTAGTGGTGGAGCAAGAAAGGTCCTGGTCATGAAACGTGAGGTGAAACCCCCTACGGCAGAGCTGGAGGATGACGAAAGCGGAAGAGGATGGTGTGAACTTGAGAAGAAGTCAAAGGGTCAAAAGAAGCTCAGGAGAGTGAGGCGAACAGAAGCCAGTGGCGCGGTGATCTTCCGACTAGGGAAGGGCGGCGCGTGAACAGTACACGCTCGAGATCTACCGGAGAGAGGAGGAGTGTGACGGCGCGTTCGGACGAGACAGAGATGGCGACCACCAGGGTTAGGTCGAGCTTGAAGAGACGATCCAGATCCGCTGGTCACCGATCAGATCTACGACGGTGACTGACGGCGGACGGTAGGCGACGACTTACGGAGGCCGGGGGCGGACGGTGGCCAGCGGCGGTGCACAGCGGAGTAAGCATCGAAGGCAGTGGCCTTTCTTGGGTTCTCCAAAGAAGAGACTTTCAGTCTCTTTGATTCAGCTGGCAGTCAATAAGAATGCCAAAAGGAGCCATAATTGATTGGGCATCAACAGATCTAAAGCACCAGTTTCAGCTATTGGTCCGAAAGGGAATGGGTTCGAATCTCATTCTGATCATACTCAAACAAACTTTGTATTTGGTAATACTGAAAAAAAAAGGCCAGAATTCTAAGGCAGAACTTGACTAGGGCAATTGAAAAGCATTAAAAACACATGTTAAAGAAGAGACTTTAAGGGGGCCGCTGGCGCAAAGACAGCGGAAGCGGATCAGACAAGCTCTGATTCCAAGTTGAAAATAAGACTGATTTATTATTATTCTCAATCATAAAAAATATATTCTGATACTCTCTATTTGTAATAATCTAATTCTCCTAAAAAGAGAAATAGGGAAACTAGGAAAGTAAAATAAAATAAAAGATCATATATGTATTTCCTCTAATTAGGAAGATTCTAAAGATATTATCTCAAATTACAACAAATACCTTCCCATCCTATTAGTCCACCCATAAGCCTCTTCTCCAGCGAACACTGGGATATCCAATTTCCTCCATTTTGATGAAAAATTGGATGTCTCGTTTTGCTCTTCCCCCGTTGCCCACTACCTTCATTCAGTGCTAACACATTTTCGGTGCTTTTCTCTTTGCAAGGAATCTTTTCCACCACAGTGGTGAGCCCTTGAATGAGATCTTCCAATTGTTGAAACAGCTTGTGATACCCATTTTCTTGTTTATCTCGATCTTGCATGATTTCTTGCATCATCTTTTCCATAGTATCCATTCTTGCCTCCATTCTTGTATGCATCATCTGCAAATCCGCCCCACAAAACAAGATTTGGGCTTTGGATACTAGTTTATAAGATCAAAATTACCCAGCTATATAAACTGTTAGGTTTATTCCTCTGCTGCCTATCTCGGACCAATGTAGTAGGAGATTAGACCAAGCAATCAATTACAATTGAGGTGTTTTGAGAAACCTCACCCTCCACTGTGTTTTCCACTTCCCTAGGAAAAACATCATAACCTTCCCACACCTAAAAACAGACTATTTATAATGTCTATATACACCTAACTATCCTAACACTTATTTTTTTCTTCTGCTATATACAATGCCAAACCTATCTTAATTCCATGAGTGATTTAGGCAGTATTCATGCGAGCAACATGTTAGATGTGGTGGAAGAGGAAAAACTGGATTCCTCAAAGGGATAAAAAAGAAAAGAAAATGAGGCAGATTTTTATCATGGTCTTGAAAATTCCATTATTTGGTTGATTAATTTTATGGAACTGGGCCATTCCTCTTCTTATTGAAAAGCAAGTGTAAGACTGTCCAAGACCAACTCTGACTTTGAAAAAAAATCATTTGATACTTGAGTATAATTTTCAGAAAAGTGTTTTCTACAGCAAAATTTGTAAGTATATCTTGTTCTGATACTTCCTTACTGGTGTTTCATTCAGAATGCAGCTGATGGTAACTTTCACACTGCATTTATGGGTTTGTGTTCCAATCAAAATAGAGTTTATGCATGGCTTATCAATTTCCACCCTTTAGTTGAGATAATTAAAGTAGTGATAATTACTTAAGTAGTAATTCTAATTGGTAGAAACGTTGACCTTCTACATCTCATCGTATGTTTCTAGAGCTACTCCTTAAAGGCATATTCTGTTTATACACAAGGAATATCCTTTTGGAATATTCTTAAAACAAATTTCTCTATTCTTTAAGCTTTATGTTTTTTGTATCCTTTTATGTTCTTTTGAGGTCCTCATCAGATATGTATATAACATATACACAATCACAATTGTTCTCCTGCATAACAATTATGTGTAATTAGTTGCTTATGTCCTTGTGCTAACAGACAATTTAAGTCCTCTATGAATTGTATGCCTCCCATCACCTGTTTCAACTGTGTATTAATCATTTGAATAAATAGTACTGTAGTTGTAATTATGATTATCACCATCTTCATCATCATCATTGTTCAGAGATACCCGTTCTAAAGTATTAGAAGAAAGCCTACAAAAGCTTGGAGTTGAGAAGCTCAACAAAGATGATGTTCAAAAGCTACAATGGGAGGTTTTGGAAGCCAAAATTGGAAACTGGATTCATTTCATGCGTATTGCTGTAAGATCACTGCCAAATTTGTTCATATGCTTTTATATATTTTTGGTTAAATATGCAATTGTACATGAACAGGTCAAATTGTTGTTTGCTGCTGAACGGAAAGTCTGTGATCAGATATTTGAAGGATTTGATTCGCTTAGTGATCAGTGTTTTGCTGAAGTAACTACAAACAGTATTTCCATGCTGCTTAGTTTTGGAGAAGCTATTGCCAAAAGCAAGAGATCACCTGAGAAGTTATTTGTGCTTTTGGACATGTATGAAATATTGCAAGAAATCCATTCGGAGGTATTTTCTTTTAAAATCCATTCAGAAAAAGCTTATAAACATTGCCAGACTCGATATTTTTTTGACCTTTGTTTCCATACGACTTCACTATTTATTTTCACGACTAAGAGATATGTTTATTAAAATTCTATTGTTAGAGTCAAACTCATGGGGTAAATTGTAAAACTTTGCAAATTTGTTATGACAGTGTGAATTACATAAATCTTAATTCTCAATTAAAATTTTCATTTTAACTATATATATTATTGGTGTCTTTGCGTCCCATATTTTTGACATTAGACGTGTTATGTTAT
Source organism: Vigna angularis (assembly GCF_016808095.1). NCBI lineage: Eukaryota > Viridiplantae > Streptophyta > Magnoliopsida > Fabales > Fabaceae > Vigna > Vigna angularis. The sequence continues at coordinate 34,697,873 of NC_068972.1, forward strand.
CTGTCAAATTTGGTGCTTCGTAATTTATGATTTTCTTTAACTTTATTCCCCATAGAGCAATATATATTTTCACGAAGGAATTTTCAAGAAATCCCGTAAGATTAGTGTGTCACACCCAATTCATCTATTTTCCTTCTAACACATAACAAATAGCTTATTCCCCAACAAAATTGCCTAAATTGTACTCTAGTTCATTCATAACAAATTGGTTTATTGTTCTTCAATCAATAATTATGATTAATGTTTTGCTTCATCTCAAGTTTAGAAGAAAATAATTTCTCTCTTATTTAGTCTCTTACATACATGTGATATATATATATATATATATATATATATATATATATATATATATATATATATATATATATAGATATATAATACACATTAATTGGATAAATTTAGAAATAAGCACGGTCTATTCTAGGAAACACATCCCTAAGATTGTGTGATTGATATGCTAGTAATAAAATCAAGATGCAACCAATGTACAAAATAAAAAACAATAGGAATCAAATCTAAAACTTCCTAAAATATCTCAACACACTCCCTCAAGTTGGTGAATAAGTGTTTTCTATTCGTAGTTTAGATATAATTCTCTCAAAAGTTAGTGCTATTCATCCCCTTGGTGAGTATGTGTTCAAACTGTCCTTGATTAGACACATGGGGTGCAAATCAAGCTTTTCTTTGATAAATTTTCTGTCCACTTCAATGTGTTCAGTTCCATCGTGCTCTAGAGGGTTGTGAGCTATGCTGATTGCAGATTTATTGTCACAATATAACCCCATAAGTTCACTGCACTTTATCTTTTAAGTCTTCCAGTATAATCATTAGTCATAACAATTCACATATTCCTTAAGCCATTGCTTGAAATTCTGATTGCAGATTTATTGTCACAATATAACCCCATAAGTTCGTTGCACTTTATCTTTAAGTCTTCCAGTCATAACAATTCATATATTCCTTGAGCTATTGCTTGAAATTCTACTTCACTTCGGCATTAGATAAGGGGGAGTAACAGTTCTATTGTTGTATGTGGATGATATCATTGTTACTGGAAATGATGAAAAAGAGCAATAAAGGTTGAACCAGTGCCTTGCCAAAGAGTTTGAAATCAAGACTTGGCTCTTATACCATCTCAAATTTAGAAGAAAATAATTTCTCTCTTATTTTGTCCTGATACATACATCTGATATATATATATATATATATATATATATATATATATGTATACACACACACATACGTTAGTTGGATATATTTGGAAATAAGCATTGCCTATTCTGGGAAACAAATTCCTAAGATTGTGGGATAGATATGCTAGTAGTAAGTAATCAAATCAAGATACAACCAATATACAAAATTAAAAAAAATAGAATCAAATTTAAAACTTCCTAAATATCTCAACACTTCAATATAAACATAATAATTCCATGTTTCTCAGGACAATAAATTGGCACTTGGCTTGTCATCTGTTTTGTAGTTTTTCTTATAAAGTGCACCTTGAACCTAATTTAACTTCACAAATTTCTCTTGCTGGAGAATAGTAAGAAGAGCTAAACTTAATTAGGTTATTTTAAATAAGTAGCCCTTAACCGAAGTATCAAAACTGGAAGCCAGCAACTTGCAAATGGACCAACCACAACCTTCTAGCCTGTGTGCAACCCAGGGATTAAGGAGGTGTGCCTTGAGCCATTGACTGCCTTCATATTGTATTATTAAAACTGAAACCTGCATGTCCAAACCGTAAGGCCAGCAACCCTCTTCTCTGTTACTTTATTTTTGTCATTGTCAGTTAATTAGGTTTTGTTATTTGTTATTATTGAAAGGTTAACAGATCTGTGTACTTTTTGAACATATATGAACTGAAAATTGAGATGTCTATAACTTATATCGTTCAGAATGCATGGGCTATCTTATGTTATCTCTATGGTATGCTGTATTGTAAAGCTGGAACTTTATTATGGCTATGTATTCAAAATATTATCATGGTGTAAGGCAAACCCTTACTAGTTATGAGTCATATTTACTGCTCTTACTTGAGTTTACAGAAGCTTGAGTTTGTCACAACTAAATAATAATGTCCTTTTGAGTATATATGAAAAGCGGCTCACATGTGCTTTAAGGGATGGAATTTAGTTTATTATCTGTCAAAGTTAGTCTCTTTCTAGGTTTTACTCCCAGCAATTTTCTTCAACCGGTTATACTATTTTGCCTCAACCATGGTAGTTATGGTGTCTATTCCAAGATCTCTGATATATTTTGTGTTCAGCTCATGCAATGTAGGTTTTTACGGCTGTTATGTGGTTAGGAGGCATAGTTCAATGGTTATAACATATTATCTACCTTTTCTATGGACAAATTTACAGATTGAAATACTCTTTAAAGGAAGAGCTTGCTCCAAAATAAGAGAAGCTGTACTGGGTTTGACAAAACAGCTTGCACGAACAGCCCAGGAGACCTTTGGAGATTTTGAAGAAGCAGTTGAAAAAGATGCTACAAAGACTGCAGTAACTGATGGAACTGTCCATCCTTTGACAAGCTATGTGATTAACTATGTGAAGTTTTTATTTGAGTAAGTTCACATGTGCTGCATTCTGCTTCAAATTCTCTAGCATATTCTTGAAATTGTGTCATTTTATATTGTTTTCATGGGGAGAAAGCTACATCTACATTTCCTAAGGATTTGTAGAATTTATTTTAGGTTTTCTTAATCTTTTTGTGGGTACAGCACAGCTTTCTTCAATTTCTTTTGCTAGTTTTCTTCATTTGTTTTATTTATTTATTTGTAAGGTACACTAAAAATTAGTTATTCACTTAAGGGTGTTGGTTCATGAGTCCGAAAACACCTTTTTCTGGAGTTAATAACATTTTGCTAGTTGGAAGTATAAAAAAATTGTGTTTTGGTAATTGGTACAGGTTTGGGGAAAGATTTAGCTTGCATGTGCTAGAAAGATGGTTCCTTGAATGTATATCATTAATAATTTTATGTATGGTCTCCTGCAAGAATAAGCAGGGAGATACTGAATTTGCATCAAATTTCACTATGCTGACAAGATCATTTGTGACTGTGAAGGGTACTATGCTGCAGTATACCTGTACTTTCACTAATTTGTTGTGTTCAACTATGTCTGATCTTTACCAAATCATCCTGATGATTTTTCTTTTGTACTAGTTTGAGTTTTGTTTTCCAAACCTATTGATGCTCAAGTGCAGGAATTGGGATGGGAAATCTCATGCTTTTAATTCTAAGTGAAATTACATATCAACCATTCAATTTCTCACACTTTATGTGAGGATAATGCTTAAAATACTTTCCTCCTTTTTAGTGTGATTGTAAATAATGCCTCTATCTATACTTGAGATCTTGGAATATTTAACCATACTCAAATTCACTAAATATTTGCAGCTATCGATCTACCTTAAACCAACTTTTCCAAGGGATTGAAGGTGAAAGTGATTCTTCACAGCTAGCTTCTGTGACCATGAGAATATTGCAAGCTCTTCAAACCAATTTAGATGGGAAATCTAAGCAATATAGAGACCCTGCTTTGACACACCTATTTCTCATGAACAATATTCATTATATTGTCAGATCAGTTCGAAGGTATATCATCCAAATGTCCTTTATAATTTCACTTAAACATGAGAATTTTACTGCATCTTCTGTCATTTCAAAATTGTTGTTCTCTTAATTCTTTTCTAATTTAGGTCTGAAGCGAAGGATTTGATGGGGGATGATTGGATACAACGACATAGGAAAATTGTGCAACAGCATGCTAATCAATACAAAAGAAATGCTTGGGCAAAGGTGATTTTATTATTGATTGAGATGACCACTTTATGCCTTGCAGTTGCAACTATCATGGATGCTACCTCAGTTTTTTGTTATATCCAAGGATTATTATTATGAAAGGAAGAAAGTAGTGAGGGATTCATTCTTTAGTAGATTTAAATATATTAAATTATAGGAAAGAGGGAGAAAATGAGCTGAAACTATATGTTTCTTAGGTAACATGAATTCTTTATTTATAATATGAAAATGGATTCAATATAATAGAGAGAAGATTCAATATCCTCTAATAATAAAAATATGATAGGAAAATAAATGAAAACGTTCCTAATAATAAACTAAAGAAATATGTACTGAGTTTATTGGGTCAAACGATCAACTCGTAGATGTATTGACCAAGTCATTAAGGGGTCCTCATATTGAGTTTATTTGTTCCAAGCTTGGTACATACAATTTGTATGTTCCAGCTTGAGGGGGAGTGTTAGAATATTTATCCTATTTTATCATCATTATATTGTGTTAAGGGTTACCTTATTTATCATGATTATATTGTGTCTAGGGTTACCCTATTTATCATGTACTTTTGTATCAATTTATTCTTATAAATAGAAGAGTATGAGAGGGATCAATTAAGCCCTCTAGAATTATTTTACAGTTTAATTCTCAAGTTGGTATCAGAGCGGGCCCGCTCTGGTTTATGTCTCGTAATATCTGTCCGGCGTCACCGTCGTCCGTCGCCAGCCACCGTCGTCCATCGCTGTCACAATTTCGTTCGTCTAAACCCTTAGGGTTTTCTTGTTCCTCGCTGGTACTATTCGTCTTCTTCAGAAATGGCATCTGGCAGTACTCTTTCCTTCTCTGGAAGTCCATTAATTACCTCCGACAAGCTAAATGGAAAAAATGATCTATCATGGTCTGCTGCCGTTGAAATGTGGTTCCTTGGCCAAGGGCATTATGACCACCTTGAGCGAGATGGAAGCCATGTGCCTACTGAAAAAGCTGATCAGTGGAAACAAGCAGATTTCCAGCTGTGTGCCCTGTTATGGCAATCTGTGGAACCCAAACTTCTTGTATCTTTGAGGGCTTTCAAAACTTGTCACTCCTTTTGGAAGAAAGCCCAAAGCATTTATGCCAACGATATTCAACGTCTCTATGACACTACGAACAAGCTTGCATCTCTTAAAATGGCAGACCATGATATGGTGTCCTTCATGGCTGAAGCCCAATCTCCTGTCGAAGAACTTAGGATGTTTTTGGAAGCGGACCCATTAGAGGATATAAAAAAGAAACTAGACAAATTTTACATGGTGTTGATCCTTCGTGCCCTACATCCCGATTTTGATCATCTCAGAGATCAACTTCTAACTAGTTATGAGGTCCCTTCCATGGAAACATTGACCACTCGCCTTCTGCGTGTCCCGGTACCTCAAACTCAAGAAGCGCATGAACTAGTGGAACCATCTGTCATGGTTGCCACACGAGGAAGAGGAGGACGTGGCACTAGAGGAGGAGGAGGAGGACGAGGAGGTCGGGGACTTCCTCAATGCACATACTGTAAAAGGATGGGTCATACTCAAGAGAATTGCTACTCCTTACATGGTTTCCCTTCCAAAACCGCCAATATTTCGAAGACTGAAACTTCCACTTCGAAGAATGAAACTTGCACTTCGAAGACTGAAACTTCCACTTCTATGTTTTCTGAGGATAAATATCAAGAGTATTTAAGGTTAAAGTCTAACAGCTTGGCACAACCATCTCAATCTCTCAGTACATCAACAACCTGCGTTTCTCAATCTATGGAAGGTCAAAATTCATGGGTAATTGACTCAGGTGCTTCTGATCACATTTCTGGTAATACCTCTTTGTTCTCATCTATTTCCTTTCGAGAAAAACCTCATTTCATAACCCTTGCAAATGGATCTAAAACTTCCTCCAAAGGAGTCGATCATGTTTCTTTGTCTCCCTCCCTCAATCTCAACTCAGTCCTTTTTGTCCTTAATTGTCTTTTTAATTTAGTTTCCCTAAGCCAGTTGACCAAAATGTTAAATTGTTCAATAACCTTTGATCATAAATCTTTTGTTATACAGGAGCATGGTTCGGGGAGACAGATTGGAGAAGGATATGAAACTGGCGGATTATACCATTTTGGATCTCGTCCAAGGGTGTCCAGTGTTGCTGCTCCTAATCCTAAAGTGCTACATGATCGACTTGGCCATCCTCATTTGTCCAAATTAAAAAAGATGTGTCCTGAACTTAGTGGTCTCCAAACCTTAGAATGTGAGTCATGTCAATTAGGAAAACATGTTAGATCTTCCTTTCCTAAAAGGTCTCAATCAATATGTAATTCTAGTTTTTCCATCATCCATTCTGATATATGGGGACCTAGTCGTATCTCCTCCTTTGGTTTTAGATATTTTGTTACTTTTATTGATGAATATTTAAGATGTACTTGGGTTTATATTATGAAAAATCGTTCTAAATTGTTAGCTATCTTTACATCTTTTTGAATGAAATCAAGAATCAATTTGGTCAAGTAATCAAAATATTAAGAAGTGATAATGCAAAAGAGTATTTCTCATCCTCCTTTTCTGCCATCTTGAGTTCCCATGGTATCTTACATCAGTCTACTTGTCCTCATACACCGCAACAAAATGGTATAGCAGAACGAAAAAATAGACACTTGGTTGAAACTGCTCGTACCCTTTTGCTTGGTGCCTATATTCCTGTCCATCACTGGGGGACGCCATCTTAACTGCATGTTATCTTATTAATAGGATGCCCTCCTCCTCTCTTGATAATAAAGTCCCTTTCTCCATTAATTTCCTAATGATCATCTCTTTCATACATCTCCCCGAGTGTTTGGCTGTGTATGTTTTGTTCATGACATGTCTCCAGGTCTAGACAAACTCTCCGCTCGCGCTCTCAAATGTGTCTTCTTAGGCTATTCTCGACTTCAAAAAGGATATCGGTGTTACTCTCCTGAAACTAAGAAGTATTACATGTCTGCCAATGTCACATTCTTTGAACAAACTCCTTACTTCTCTTCATCTGTTCAGGATGTTTCTATCCTCCAACAGGTCCTTCCTATTCCAATGGCTGAGTCAAATAGCTCCACTGTCTCTGTCATTCCAAGTCTTGATCACAATCCTTCTACACCCGTTTCTCCACATACTGAGATCATCCCACACAGGGTCCCAATGGATAGTCCACCTCCCCAAGACAATGGTGAATCTCCTACTTCAGATTCTTCTCCCTCGTCACCTCCTCCTACGCTTCCTGGTGAAAATGATTCAGCATGGCTTATTGTCCTCAGAAAAGGTACTCGTTCCATTCAAAACCCTCATCCCATTTATAATTTTCTAAGCTATCATCGATTGTCGCCCTCCTATTTTTCTCTTTTATCCTCAGTGTCCCTGTTGTTATACCCAAGAATGTGAAATAAGCACTTGATCATCCTAGATGGCGACAAGCTATGATTGCAGAAATGCAGGCTCTTGACCACAGTAATACTTGGGAGTTGGTACCCCTTCCCGCAGGCAAAAAGGCGATTGGTTGTCGATGGATGTATGTAGTCAAAGTCGGCCTTGATGGTGAAATTGATCGGCTCAAAGCTCGGCTTGTTGGAAAAGGTTACACTCAGGTTTATGGTCTTGATTATTGTGACACTTTTTCTCCTGTAGCCAAGATGACTACTATTCACCTCTTCTTTGCCATGTAGTCATTCGTCACTGGCCACTTCGTCAATTGGATATCAAGAATGCCTTCCTACATGGTGATCTTGAGGAAGAAGTTTATATGGAGTAATCTCCTAGGTTTGTTGCTCAGGGGAGTCTAGTATGGTATGCAAATTGCATCGATCTCTATATGGGCTCAAGCAATCCCCATGTGCTTGGTTTGGAAAGTTTAGCTCCATTGTTCAAAAATTTGGGCTAAAACATAGTGAAGCAGACCATTCAGTTTTTTACTGTCATTCTTCTCTCGGGAAATGTGTTTACTTAATAGTATATGTTGATGATATTGTCATTACAGGAAGTGATGCTGTTGGAATATCGCAAGTACTTGTGTAGACATTTTCAAACCAAGGATCTTGGAAGTCTCAAATACTTTTTAGGCATTGAAGTAGCGCAATCAAAAGATGGAGTTGTAATCTCCCAAAGGAAGTATGCTAGATATATTACAAGAAACATGCATGATTGATTGTAGATCGGTAGACAGTCTCATGGACCCAAACTAGAAATTAAGGACAGAAGAAGGTGAATTATTCTCCGATCCAGAGAGGTATAGGAGGCTGGTTGGAAAACTGATTTATCTCACTATTACAAGGCCAGATCTATCCTTTGCAGTTGGAGTGGTTAGTCAGTTCTTGCAGGCTCCATGTGTTGACCATTGGAATGCTCTCATTTGCATTTTAAGGTATGTAAAGAAGGCTCTCGGGCAAGGATTGTTATATGAAGATAAAGGAAGCATTCAGGTCTCTGGGTATTGTGATGCAGATTGGGCAGGATCACCTATTGATAGACGGTCTACTACATGATATTGTGTTTTTCTGGGAGGAAACATTATTTCATGGAAAAGTAAGAAACATAATGTAGTAGCTCGATCAACTGCTGAAGCCGAGTATAGGGCAATGACATCACTAACATGTGAACTTATATGGGTGAAACAATTCCTTCAAGAGGTTAAATTCTGTGACATCCATACTATGAAGATGTATTGCGACAATCAAGCTGCTCTCCACATTGCATCAAATCTAGTGTTTCACGAGAGGACTAAACATATAGAAATTGATTGTCATTTTGTTCGTGAAAAGTTGTTGACTGAAGAAATATGTACTGAGTTTATTGGGTCAAACGATCAACTCGCAGATGTATTGACCAAGTCATTAAGGGGTCCTCGGATTGAGTTTATTTGTTCTGAGCTTGGTACATACAATTTGTATGCTCCAACTTGAGGGGGAGTGTTAGGATATTTATCCTATTTTATCATCATTATATTATGTCAAGGGTTACCCTATTTATCATAATTATATTGTGTCTAGGGTTACCCTATTTATCATGATTATATTGTGTTTAGGGTTATTCTATTTATCATGTATTTTTGTATCAATTTATTCTTATAAATAGAAGATTATGAGAGGGATCAATTAAGCCCTCTAGAATTATTTTATAGTTTAATTCTCAAGTGATAATAATACATATATAATTTAGACAGTCTAGATTATATAGGATCTACTCCTGAGTAGTTGCAGCAATATAGGTTTGTAAGGGTGTCACCTGAGTAGTTGCAAGCAGTGGAGGGGAAGGAGGTGGAACATGTTATGAAGCCATTGATCACTACCATATTGAATGAAAAACTGATATTAAAACTGAATGCGTATATTCAAAAAATTGTTTTAGTTCTCTATTACCAAAACATATAGATAGATAAGAGAATTACAACTGTTATGAAGGAAAAACAGCATAGTTAGTTATAACTTACTGTAAACAAGAAAGACACATAAATACCCTTCAAATTTGGACACTATGAGAAGTTGTTTAGCCATGAGTTTAGAAGTTACCAAAGCCATGACACGGTATTTTGCTTCAACACTTGATCCCGCCATAACAATTTGGTTTTGACTTTTTTGAGATATGATTTTTCCTCCAACACACAATACCCAAAAGTGAATTTCATATCATTGGATGAGTCGGCCTAGTTGGCATGTAAAGAAAAAAAATTTAATATCAAGTTGGAAGAGAGGCTATTAGAAAATGCTAACCATGCAAAATAGTAGTGTGACAGAAGAACTTGGGTGTAACCGTTTGTTACATTGTAGGCCTCATTGATCATTCTCCCAAAAGGGCCAACTTAAAGGGTGTAAAACCAATGACACTGTTCCAAGTAAAATGGAACCAAATCTCAAGTACCTGTACCACTACTTTCAGAGTGCACATATCTTAATTACTGTTTGCCTCCATTTTGCATGAGATTACACTGAAGACAAAAGAGAGGCAAGTCTAATCTGAAGAAGAATTATATGATGAGTAAGGTTAACATGATGAGGAGATGGGTTGTCCGTGGTTCAAAACCTTCTCATAAAGTAACAGACTAATCAATTTAGGGCTGGGTGCAAATTCAATAAAGAAAATGGCATTTGGTAAGAGACTAGCATGACCTTTTCCATATCACCACGAGCTCTGCCACAATCTTAATTTATAGGAAACAGGAGATATTGAACTGAAACTATGCGTCTGTGAGACATCACAAATGTTTTATTTATACTGAGAAAATGGAATCAATACAATAAATAGAGGAAGTTTGATATCCTCTAATAAATAAGAAATGTTCTTAATAGTACATGTATAATCTAGATATTCTTGACTATATAGGATGTGATCCTTATCTTTATAATTATAACATACAAATTTGTTCATTTAGCATCCTACCTTTTCTACAAGAAATAAATTGTGTATTTAGCATGAGTACACAATCAGAGCCATTATGTTTGTCTTTTTATCAAATTTCTTCCTGAGAAGTAATATCTTTCTGTTTTGTTGAACTCTATGCCCATGATTTAGAGCACAATGTCACCCAATTCTCCATTGATTTGCAATTACTTTAGAAGAAGCTATTGTACCATTTCTGACCTCTTTCTTTATATTGGCAGATTCTTCAATCCCTCTCAATTCAGGGGCTCATCTCATCAAGTGGTGGGGGTAGTACTGCTGGTGGTGATGGGGGCAGTAGTGGTGCTTCAAGAGCAGTTGTTAAAGAAAGGTAGCTTTTTTGTTGCTTCCTTTTGGTTGTTATTTAACAAGTAAAGCCTCTGTCATTTGTTTTCTCACATGTCAGTGTGTCTGTGTTCTCAGGTTTAAGGCATTCAATACTATGTTTGAGGAACTCCATCAGAAACAATCTCAGTGGACAGTACCAGACACAGAGTTGCGAGAATCTCTCATTCTTGCAGTTGCTGAAGTCTTGTTGCCTGCCTATAGATCATTTGTGAAACGTTTCGGGTGCGTATTCTCCTTTTAACGAAGTCTAGCAATACATTCTTTAGTATATACTCTTTTTAAAGTGGAAGCTACAATATCATGATAGACTCATTATGCTAGTTAGACCCACTTAATTTTGTGATTCTCAACAGTTCCATTCCATCCAATAGTTAAGAATGTGTTCAGAGAGTATTGTTAACATTTTTGTAACTATTTTTTATGATTGCTTAGTTTACTAAATTGAATTGGACTTCCCTTCCTTCATCGATTAGTCCAATTTAGTGTGAACTTTTTCTTCTTTGAGACACATTTTCCCCTCCTGATTCTCAGCATCATTGACAGCAGTTTTAATATCAACCCTTTTTATTACAAACGAAGATTTTTGGGGATGTCAAAAAGTTAGACAAAGACAAAAACAATTGGCAATGATAGTGTATCCATGCATGTGAAAATCAATAGACTTTTCCTCTCACGAGAATAGAGCACATAAATTTTCGGACAGTTTTGTATAGTTACCAATTCACTTTTTGAATAGCTCAAGGGTTGTATTCTATGTCTTGTGGTTTTGGTATTGTGGCATTGTTTAGCTATAAATCATAACTGAGATTGTTCTTTACAGGCCTCTGGTGGAGAATGTGAAGAGCAGTCAGAGGTACATCAAATACAGTGCTGAAGATCTAGAGCGAATCCTAGGTGAATTTTTTGAAGGAAAAAACATGAATGATTCCAAGCGGTAATAGTGTGAAGATTTCAATGTCTTAATTTTATCCCTTTTGAGATGCATATATGTAATAATGCATACCTTTTCAAAATTCAAGAGGGAGTTTCTTCCATTTTTCATTTTTTCATGACACTAACTTAATGTCATTATGTTCCAAGTAGAGAACAAAAATAATCCGCACAATAGATACAAGCTATATATGCACACAAGTAATCGGATCTATAAGTAACATAATCAGAAATGATAGCAATAAATAACAAACTAAACCTGTGCTCAATCCTTGCTACGCAATTCTCATTTTCAAGAGATGTTTGGTAGAAACAAAGTCTTCTCGTTTTCGTAAGTTCAGTTTTTGGAATCATGATTTCTGGAAATAATAAAAATATCTTTTTGGTTGATCATAAATATATCTGAAGATATATATATATATATATATATATATATATATATATATATATATATATATATATATATATATATATATATATTTCCTAATAAACACACTAGAGTGATGGTATTTTGGATTTCTTTCCAGAATGGTATAATTTTCTATGAGATTTATTGCATACATAAGTCGTATTTTGTGAGAACGATTTTAAGTGAAAGAAATAATCCTTTTCAGAATCGATTTTAAACGAATAAACATAAGCCTTTAATTTTTAAAAATCGTCTTGTAGACACATTATTTCCATTTACTATTTTTTTTATAGAAATAGTGTATTTTACCAACGACTTCTTCTAAATTTTTAGCTTCCCTATGTTTTTTCTTTACATTTATATGTTTTTAATTTATTTATTTTAGATTTTAGAAGTCGTTATGTTACCACACGATCTATCTTCACATTTACTTTTTAAAATTGGATAATTTTTAGGTTTTTTCAAATTTTTTTGTGAATATATTTTTATTTTTAGATTATTTTTAGTAATTTGATTAATTAATTTTTATTTTTTTTATCTCTTAGTTTTTTATATGATCGAATTAAAAATAATATTTTTTATTTCTTTTACTCTTTAAAATTTGTTATTCTTTTATCTTTAATTTTATGCAAAGATAATTTATATTTTGGAATTTTTGGATAATTTAATTACTAAAGTTATATATGTAAAATGTATTTATTAAAAATATATATGTCAATATTATTTTAAAAATATATGAAAATATTATTTTTATTTTGAAACATTTTTTGATATTTTGATTAATAAATTAAATTTAAAAAATTCTAATAATATTTTAAAAATATATGATAATATTTTATTATTTTAATTTAATAATTAAAAATTAAAATACTGTTTGTCCGAAAAGAAAAAAACAGATTTTTAATATAAAACAATTAAAAATGTATTTCATACAACTTTACTAAAAAAAAATAAAAACATAAAAGTCGTTAATTTATTTATAAGACGACTTGTATGTAAACGTGCAGGATTTCACCTTTTAAAATCATGACTCCGTCTTAAAGTCTTGGTTCTAAAACATAATTTATCCCATTTTTCTAATTTTTTAAAAATTTATCCATATCTATATTTAAATAAAAATTAATCACTTTTGATATTAGAAACTTATTTATTTATTATATTAAATTAAATTATTTGTTAGAAGCATGAGATAAAACTCATTTATAATATATAAGTGATGGAAATATCATTTAATAATTGTGAGGTTAAATTAATTTAAAATTTATTTTTTAATAGTGTAAAACAACTCATCTCATATAAATAGTTTTGTGAGAACTACGTACAAAAATGTTCCTGAAAAACATTATTTATTGATATTTTTCTTTTTCTTTTACATAAATATGTTGAACTTTAGGGTACATTGGCAGTCTTAGCAGTGTAAGAAAATTATCCTATTATGATCTAATTATCCTCGATAGCATCATTTTATATTTTCTTAATTAAGTGTTTAGGAAAGTATTTCATCCATACTACCCATTATCATGAAATGTATCTGAGAACGAGGATAAAATGGTTATTTGATCTAGTCTATAGAGGCGTATAAAGAGAAAAGGGGATGTAGAAAGAAAGACCCTTAATTATAATTATCATCATTCCGACCAATCTTAGCTCTTACTTTTCATGCACCCATCAGAATGACATTTTTTCTTTTCTGGAAAAGTGATTTTCGGATTACATATTTCGGAAGCTTTTCGAAATAACTTTATTGGAATTTCAATAGAATTTTCAAAATACATGAAATATGTTCTAATATTAAATATTTTATTTCCAAATGATAACTTAAACCAATATTATTTTTTTAATTATTCTAACTTTTTATTATTAAAATATACAACATGACTCATTTAAAATATATTTACTCAAATTATATAAATTTTATCTCAAACACTTTCCATTATTTAATATTTCAAACATACCATACATATATACTTACTAGATTGTTGAAAAAAACATTTAACATCTTCAACATATTCATCTCAAAATTCAAACAATTTTAATATTTTCAAAAAATATATAATTCCTACGTAAAATCAAATATTATTGTTACATCACTTGTGCATCCAAATAATCTACAGTAAAGTATTATCAAAATTTAACTGATTTTCCTTATTTACTACAACTTTTTTAAAATTAAAGTCAAATTTTTGACTTCTCTTATCATCCAGAAAAGCTAAACTTGTATACAAAATATTCTCATAAATTATTTAAACATATGCTACGTTTGTCCTAAAAAAAACCACGTGATGCATGAAATACTTTCCAACACAATTCAAGAAAATGGTTAAAGAGAAATTTACTCCGAAAGAAATTCTAATTAAACATACTTACTCTGTTAGGTTTACTTCAGTAGGCTCTGATCTATGAAAAAAAAGAGAATAAAATTATATAATTGGGATTTATTCGATTTAATTCACATGGTGGCACAATGCAATGTGCTTATTATGATTATCTTTTCATGGAAAATTCTCTTTTTGACTGGTCATATATCCTTTGCCTCTGCCCTTAGATCAGAGGGCACCCCCCCTACAAATTATTTTAAAGGTCACATTGAGGAACTTTATAGATACTTCATATTACCTCCACCTTTCGTTATCACTTTTTAATAATTGTTTCATTTTTATCATCTATTATTTTCAAACACTTTAATATCACATTTTCTTTTCCAATTATACACTTGTCAAAGAAAAATAATAATAATGTCGAAATGCCAAAAAATAAATGGGATAACATACATTTATAAAATTATTAATATTTTATTAAAAATAAAAGAAATTAATTACTTTTATTAATTATTTATTATAATATTAAATAGAAAACGGAAAGATAAACTATTCAATGTTTTCTCTCTTTTCACCTACTTGTCTCGTCCTATGTTTTAAATATAAATATCCTAAAGAATTTTTTTTAAATAATTCTAAATAAAGTCATGTTAGTTATAATTAATTTCATCAATAATTTATCATTACATAAAAATTTATTAAAAAGAAAAATAATTAAAGAATACAAAATATAAAAGACCACGTCAAACTCACCATAAAATTTATATTTTATGAAACATAGACAAATTATTCTTTATTATGAAAAAAATGTAAATAAATATATTGATTAAAACATTAAATCATTTATGTTATTCAAGAAAATTATTTAACTTATCAGTACAATTATTTCCGTCACAAAAAAATACATTAGTAGAAAAAAATGATTCTATCATAAAATTTTGATGTGTGAAATCAACTTGTTATAATAAGTTGATCAATGACATTTTCGTAAGAAAAGTAAAAGTTATTATGATGTGACCTATTATAATAGGTGGACACTGTTACAAAATTGAAATTATGCTCAAAATGTATTATAATATATGTGTAGGAAGATCTGTCATAGACTTTTATTATGACGGTTAATTCACCATTTGTTATAAGAAGCTCTGAATCCCTAATTCTTCAGATCATTTTCTTGTTATGTTTCATGTCTTCACGAATTCTCTCTTCCTTAGTTAATCTTCGTTTCTCTCTTTCACAATAATATGTCTCTTCTTCTCTTCACTTGTTGGCCTCCTCACATTGCGTCGACGTGGCCTCCCGCCATCATCTCCATGTTGTCGTATTTGAGACGCCTTCTCTGAACTGTGTACAATCAAGTTTTCTCTCCTTCCTTCATTAGGGTCGTACATTTTGCTTATTGCCATTCAATATTTACTCCAATGTATTTGTTGTTGTTACCCATTTCCCTCTATATACTAGTTAGATGCTTTTGGAAAATAATGCTTTAGGCTACTATGTATTGGGATTGCATTAGTGTCAATGGAAAAAACATGAAATTGGTGTTGTTGTGGAGGAACAATTGTTGTATTGAACCTGAAGACACATAAGTTGAGTTTTTTTGTTTTCTTCTTAGGGTGTTTTGTATCGATAAAAAGAATTTAGGGGGATTCTTCTATTTGGAGGACGTTTTTGTTTTGTTTTCTTCTTTTTCTCCTTTGGCTTTCGATTTTCTCTTCTTGTCTTAATTTTCTTTTTTGGTAGAGTAAGCATAGATGTTAAGAGAGTGAACATTTGGGGTAGAGGATTTCAGTGTAAAGAATACTTTGTACCTTTTCAATTGCCAAAATTCAATACAATTGAGTGATTCATTTTGCTTTAACTTTACATTCTTTCAATTTGTCTCTTGATTCATTTTTTTATTATTTAAGATTTTCGTGCAAAGTTTTATTGATATCATAAAAACTCTCTTGTAACAAACATTTTAAAGATAGATAAAAATTATTATGAAGGATAGGTCTCTTTCTTTCAATTAGAGTGTAGTGATTTCATTAGCAACATAACAAAGGACAATAAGATATCAAAATAAATAGTAGTTATACTATAGACGAATAAACAAGTTGGAAAATATTTTTAATTTAAAATAAATTCGGTTCAATTTTTTTACTTTTAAGAGTTTATTAAAATATAATTCTATTTTTAAATATTATATTTAAAACATTTCAATTCGATCTTCTTTTAATAATTATATAAAATTTCAGTTATTTTATTTTTTTGTTTTATGTGTTACACGTCAATCTTATTTTTCAAGTAATAATTTAAATAAAGACATTCTTTTCATTTATGTTATTTTTCTCTTATATTTTAAGAAACAATTTGTTGATTTAAAAAATCATAATAAACTAAAGAAGAATTACTTTTCAATCGAAGACTTCTGAATATCATTTTTTCAAACATATTCCAAAACATAAATGATCTCCATAAACTTAGCATAAATAGAAGACTGTACCCCTAAAAGATCTAGAAAAACTACCTACATATTAACTCCAACTTCCTCTAATAATACTAGCACTTAAAATCATGACAAACCCTAACTATATTCATCTTAAGCCAATTAGCAAATAAAACTTTTCATATTACATCCATAAATGAAACCATTCTACCCTTTCATATTTTGAATATTAAAAAATTTAGCACCAAAAAATCAAAAGCACTATTACTCAAATGCTTCTTAGATTTATTCTCAATCAAACGCATTAACTCCTTAATTTAAAAAATAACATAAAATAATTGAATCATAAAATCTACTATGATTTCTCATCCTCTAAATAATCAAGATACCTATATATATATATACATATATATATATATATATACATATATATATATATATATATATATGTACATATATACATATGTATATATATATGTATATATATATATATATATGTGTATATGTACATATATATATGTGTATATATACATATATATGTATATATACACATATATATACATACATATACACATATATATACATACATATATACATATATATACATACATATATACATATATATACATACATATATACATATATATATAGTAATGACAACCATTTTAATCACTTTAAGTGTATAGTGATACTTCATAACCCGAACAACCAAATCCAAAGAATACAAATTTTTAAAAACTTTCCTCAACCATTCTCACAACCTTATAGCAATAGAACAATGAAGAACAAATTAGAGAAAGACTCAACATTATTACCACACAAAGAACACATAGGCTTAACATTATTACCACAGAACAAATAGAGCATAAAATCACTCCTTATTTTTGGAACCTCCAAATCAATATGTAAACAACCATACAACAATTTTTAAAGAACTAAAGTTTTAGCTGGTGACATATCATCTAACCAAATGAAGTTCCCTCAATCCACATGTTACATACTAGATGGGAATTTTTTTTTGCAACACTGTGAAAAAGCACACCAATATCATCTAATCTAAAGTCCAATTAAGCACATCCTCGTATTCATTAACCATTAAAGAAGAAAAATCACATAAACTGACAACAAACGAAGGAAAGTTTCAGTGAGTCTTTGGCCAAGCCAAACTAACAACAGAGTATAACATTACTATGTTAGAATAAGGAATTCTAGTCAATTTAGGTATGCAAATGTCAGAATACTAACAAAGATTAATACAATCATCTTTACCTAGTGTCCAAAAAGTATTTCTAGAATAACATCATATGCATCCTTAATATCATGCCAAATTGATGATGATTTAAAGAACATACATTTTTTAAAATTAGACTTAAAAAATCAAATATGCATGAGTTTAGTCCAAGTCATTTTATCATAAGCAAATTCTCAAGCTAAACATAATATATAGACTTTATTCTCCAACTAACTAAATATTAGTAACTTGTAAACTACCATTCAACTTAGAACCACACAAGATAGATCATTTTGTTCCATTTAAAAAATAAGTTTAATGAGCCATTTATAAATCTGAAAACTATAAGACTTGCAAATCTATAATTATTGAATTTACAAACTGAATTTTTTTCATCATTCTAAACAACTTCCTTTTTTCTTTTTAAGGAAAACCATGTTTTATTTTGAAGAATAATTCTTATAAATGAGATTTTTTTTAAGTTAAACTCACTTATTTAGTCCCAGCTTTTACGCTATCATGTATTAATTATTTCTCTCTTCTTTCAATAGGCTATTTACCTATTTTTATTCTTTCACGCATTTTAAGAAAAAATATCTTTAATATTTTAAAAAAATATCATGGTTTAAAAATATGTTTGTATCACAATAAATTATTTAAATTCATAATATAGTTTATATATTCAATTATTCATTATTATGATATTGTAGTTTATAATATGATTTACATTTTAAAAATATTTATTCATAACATTTTTAATTATGTAAAGAATAAAATTGAGTATATATTACACAAACTAAAATACTAATCATAATGTTACCAGCTTGTATAATATAAATTTCAGGATATTCAAACGTAATTTGTGAATCAGGTTACAACGAATAAATACTTCATTTAATTTTTAAAATTGTAGCATTTCGTCGTATTATTTTCTGAAAAAATAAAATTTAATACTATGAAACATTCTAGATTCAATTTAAATTTCAAAAATTAACTTTTCGATTTTAATTTCTAAATATGCATTGTCATTATTATCACTTAATTATAGAAGGAATGGGACTAAAAGAATTAATTGATGTTAGAAATTTAATGAAACGATATAAGAAAAAAAAAGTTTCAAAGTAGATTAATAACTTTTTAATTAAGTATGAAATATCTAACAGCTTTACTAATAATTAACTTTTCCATGTAACCCTAACACCTTTAAACGATATCTTTATAAGAAAAGTTATTGTATAATGTATTCATTTATTTTTTAAGTTTTGCTGTATCATTCTGAAAACCTTGTTTCAGTTTCTTTTACTATAGTGGAAAAATAATGTAAAATTCATACTTTAATTCTTATTTTTTATTTAATTATTGATATTTAGAAAAAAAGTATTTTTTTATTTCTATTATTCAAATTTTTAAATTTTATGTAATATCAATTTATCCTAATAAAAACAACTGTATATTAGAATTAATTAATAAATTTGAATAATTTCAATGGAGTTTCTACTAATTTTTTTATTGAATATTTAATTTTTATTTTTTCCTATTATCTTTAAAAAATATTTAAAAAGTATAATGTTATATAATTAATATAAAATGATATTATAATTAATATAAAATAATAATTAAATTTTATTATTTTCATTACATTTAACTAAAATGATTCTATCAATGGGGACAATCTCTAGATTATGATAGGTAATGATGTAAAAGTGATATAAAAATTCAACGATCTTCATATCTAACATGTTTTTCATTCGTCATTTTATATTAATAATACCACTTTTATATTAACTATAATCTTACATTCTTTTGACAGATGAATAAAAGCAAGCAAGATTATGGGATAAAATAATATCTACACCACCTAATTAACAGAAAAGGAAAACAATAAAAACTCAGTTTAAAAAATACAATCTTTTTTATAAATTTAATTAAAAATACTCAAATTTATAATAAATTTAAATGAATTAAATATAAATATTATAAAAAAAAGGATTTTTAAGATATGATTATATGTAAAAGAGTTAATATAATTAATGATTTTGTTGTTTACGTAGTTGATATGGTTGGCATAGTTAGTTAAGAATCCAAGGTGATATTGCAGAAAAGATAGTATGACTGTGTAAGACAGTGATGGCACAATTATATAGTATTTATTATTGAGAGTTGGAGATCCAAGAAATCCCTTACTTTCATGCAATGGAAAGAAGAAAAAAAAGTATATAAAACAGCCATTTTGGTATTTATTTTTCCTAAAGACTGCAAAAGCTGAATGCGTGGAAACCTTGTCTCCATGCCAAACCTTCACTCAAAAGAGGAAAAGTTGCATTGCCTTTTGATGAGTAGTGTGAACATTTTGAATGTTAATTTCTTTTGTTTTCAAATATATAAAAAAGCTTTAGTGAGCCCTAAAAAGAAGAAAACTAGTGGGCTCATCTTCTTTTCAAATTCTCTTTTCCTACTATTCTTATGATCTTTGATCGTCTTCTTTCACTATCTTCATATATTTATCCAACCTTTTTTCTCCTCTCGGGATGAACACTTCAATCATAACTTCCACACTAACAACTACATTTTCATTTCAAAACATTTTTCAGACACCATATGGACTTTATGAACCCAACATCGTTTTTTTATGGTTAAATCATATCATTTGTTTTCATTTTTTTAAGACAATCCTAAATTTGTTTTTTTATGTCTCAATTTAATTTAGTTTTTGTAATTTAAAGATGTCACGTGTCAATTCATAAATTTTTTAAACTTTTATTTATTTTTTAAAATTGACATGTGTCAAGCTGAGGCTAGCATGTTGTGATAATGAAAATATCACGTGTCACTATCACACTAAATGCCATCTTGTCTAAAGTTGTTGCCCATGGTAGTGAAGCAATTAGGGTTTTCTGGTTTCCTATGGCAGTGAAGTAGTTAGAGTTTGCACGTTGTTGTTGTTTCGCGATGGTTCTGTGTTGCAGATGTGTGGAAGAGACGCGATTTTTTGGTGGTCTTCTCTGGTGATGCTACGAAGTGTTGAACTCGCAATTTGAGATTTTCTGGTTTGGAGAAGATGACAAATGACGTTGTGCGTGGTGAATGCAATTAGGTTTCGTCACAGTTTTGAAAGGGAGATTTGCGCTGGTGTAAACTAGCATGACGATTTGGGATTGCAGGTTCGAAATGTGATTCACGATTTTGGGTGCTAGCGATTTTGGGGTTTTGGTTTCTTTTCAGATTTAGGGCTTAGTGTTTGATAAGTGTGATAATTACCTAGTATTTTCACTTATTATAATCTCTTTTGCATGTGTTTATGTGTCAATTCTCACGAAAATATGTAAAAATTGTATATAATTGTTTCTAGATGAGTATGATTGTTTTTGTGTGTTTATTTTGTAGGAAAATAAGGATTGGAGAAGAATAAATGTCTCTTCCTACATCATTCGCTCAAGCCAATAGTCAAATTCGCTCAAGCTACTTAAATTAACCCATTCGCCCAAGCCAGCACAAAATCTGGCCAAGCTAAGCAAAAGGTCCATTCGCTCAAGCGAATGATGCTACTCGCCCAAGCGAGTTGTATTATTTTTGTATTATTTTAACTCGCTCAGTGAGTTGACTTATTTTGGGCACTCATTAAATAAGTCAAGAGCGAATAGCAGAGTTAGTTTTTGACAGTGGGAACACTGCATAAGCTCTCTAGCTCGAGTTTAGGTGCTTCCAAGGTACAAGGACACCATCTTTCATGATCCACTCCACCATTTCCACTCCATCTTGCTTCCTAGATGTATATGAGTAGTTAAAACTCCATTTCATTGGGGTTGAAAGTAATGTATCGAAACTCTATGTAAACTTCTCTGATTAATGCATAATCTTTGATGAATCTTGTGTTCTATTTTGGTTATTCACACATATGATGGGAATCTGAGCTATTTGAGTGGTTTTAATCATAAGAAAATGTTGAGATCATGGACATAGGTAGAATAACCAAGGGAATTTAATTCTAGACATAGATTAAAGCTTTTGGCCATCATAAACATCATGCTTAATGCAAATCTTATGTTTGAAACAACTAAGGGATTAGTGTTTTTGCATGAAGGTTTAGAACTTGTCATCTAAGGGATTAGAAACTTGTATGCTCATGATGTTCATGTATGATTCTAGAAGAACTGTATTTTGTAGAGAAGAACATTGAGTTTTGAACATGAAATCCAACTCTAATGAATCTAAACTGGACTATTTTTATTAATATGTAAATCTGAAATTTTTATTTAAGTTGTTTATAAAAGCATTTGATGTTCATAATTGTAGCCAAATTAGTAAATAATCATAATTAGCCAATTTGATACAAATCTCTTGGAAAAACGATACTTGAACTTACCATTTATATTACTTGTGCAATTCGGTGCACTTGGTGAAGATAATGCCTAACACTTTGTAGGTTGAGATTTCGAACAATGATGGCTTGTAGTGTGTTGCTATGTGGTGGTTGACGAAGACAGAAGGTGTAAGGATGGCGAATCATCGGTGATGGTGGAAGGAAACCATTGTGATTTGATGGTGAGAGGTGAAAAAAGACCATAGGCAGCTACGTTAGAAAAAATGGGTCATGTCATTCACTGAGGCTCACATGGACACTGTGTCGTTAACGATTTATATGCCATGAAGGAAAAAGACTAAAAATACAAAAATTATGACCACTTTGAACGCCAAAAAAAGTCGATGACCATTTCGAATAGAAGTTACGAAAGTAGGGACCAAAATAGGTATTAAGTTTTTAATTTTTGTATAAATGTTATACAAATATGTTTATTAAAATTAATATTTTTATTAAATATTTTTAACAAAATTAAGTTTAGTTATATTTATATTTTACATTCAACTTTATTTGAAATTGTTTCCAAGTTTTAAATTTATTTAGTTTAAATTATTGTAAAATTGTTTAAAATTATTTAAAAAATTTACATTTGAATTTATAAAATTGTTATTTTTAAACGAACTCACATATTTGAATAAAGATTGTTGAATTTTATACAATTTAAAAATATACAATTATTTAGAAGAATTGAAAAAATTGATAAATTTATTTTATATTATGGGATACAATTGATAAACAAGTTTAACATATTTGTTAATTAAAATTAATTTTACATTATTTTCTATTAATGTGAAATCCCAGAAAATGGTGTTTTAGAAGTGGTGGTAGTCTAAAAATAGTGAGACTCGATTATTTTAAATATTAAACCGGTTTTATTATAAATAGTTTTGTTATAAACAAGTTTCATTATTTTAAGGGATGCTAGAGTTTTCTTCAATTGATGCTAATTGTGTATGTTAGAGGATGCATGAATATGGAACTGCGTGAGTAAAATTATGTTCTATGATTGAATGTAGAGAAATCAATTAGGTGTTTGACGTTTTGTGTGTTGATGAATGATGTATAATATGTTGAATCTATTTATATATGAGATTGATGTTGAATTTAGTGTTGATAAAGTGAATTGTGATGATGGAATTATTGGGAGTTAGGGTTACTCTTGGTTATAGGTTATTTTGGTCTAGGAATGAGGTCTTAGAAAGTGAAAACTGTGAGAGAAGTCTTGTGAACTGGTTTGGAGTATGTGAAGTCTGTTTTGAGTGTGTTGTGAGTGATTAAGATGTTTAAAATGGATGAAATCTGTGGGGAGAAAGTTTGGTGATAGATAAGGTAGAGTTCTACTTGGTTTAGAACTCAATTTGAGGAAGTGAACTAGTGAAAACTTGAGTTAGAGGTTCTATGCTAAAATGGTCAGTTTGGAGAGTTTTGGTAAGTTAATTGGGACTTGCTTGAGTCCTTAACTTGCTTGAAATTGTGCCAAAAGTGATAGATTGTGATTTGGGTCCCTAAGTTGATAAATTTGATGTTCTAGAGTAGGAATTGATCCATAAACACTTTAGATTGATGTTAGAAAGGTTTAGGAACGTTTAGTCAAGTCTAATTAGGTATATAACACAATTTAGGAGTGTTAGAAGTTAGGAAAAATAGTTAAAATTGGTAAACTTGGGTTGGGTTGCTTAATTCTGCAGAATTCGTGTTGCATAATTATGCAGACTCGTTGTGCGAATGGATTCGCACAACAAGTGATCTTGGAGAGCTGCTATCTGTTTGAGCAATTTGCACAGTGAGGGGGTGCGCTGTGCGAATGGCTATGGGGTTTGCTCTCTGTTTGATGATTCGCACAACGAATCATTTAGCTGAGCGACTGGAGGTGGTTTGGGGTCACTGCCAAATTAATTCGAATAGCGAAAGGTGGTGCGTAGTGAGTGTTTAAGGGGTTTGGGCCACTGTCTAGACTTTCATATAGCGAGTTGGGCCGCTATGCGAAGGGGGTTGAGGTCTGGTACTACTGGAAGTTTATTCGCACAGCGAGATTGGGTCGCTGTGCGAGAAATCTCGGGTTTCGCTATGCGAGAGGGTGCGCTGAGCGAATGGTTCATGTTTTAATTTCCTCTTTAATTCTTTGTTCCTGTTTGATTTAAATGAAGTTTTCAGATCCATTAGGAAGCATGTATGAATGTGTATTAAGTTATATGATTGATCATGATCTAAGTTATGTTACAAATCAAAGTATATGGTTTCAAAGTATGGTTGATGGACGTAATTCCATGATCCTCACGGAGAGGTTATATGGTGGTTCCCTGTGTATGTTTAGAATGATTGCAGGAAGCTCAGTCTTGGGGGTTATCCTGAAACTCCAATGGTTTTTCACTCTCACGTATGCTTTGTTCTTTTGTAGTGATTTGGGGGAGATGATTTAGGGGAGATGATTTGAATGGATTTGAGTGGATTTGTGGGTAATTGAGAATGGATTTGGAAGTAAAGTTTGTGAGAATTAGTGTAGGATTTGATTGATGTGACAGATTTAAAAAATTTATTTAATTGGTAGAAATTAAAGATTATCAAAAAACCCCTAGTTATTAAAATAATATAAAATGATAATTGTTAATGTTATATTTAATTTCAAAAATGTTTATAAAGAGTAAAAAATTAAAATTAATTATTAAAATTATTTTTTAAAATGTAAAGAAATTGTAATTTAATAAATTAAAATAATTATTTTTAATCATGAGAAAAAAAAATTAAAATAATTATTTTTATAAGACAACATATTAAAGTAAAATTTTAATTCTTGTATTTTTTATATCATATTTTAATTCTTATAATAATTAAAATACTAATAATGTAATAATATTACTACTGTATTCACAGTAACAACAATATTCACAGTAACAGCAATGTAATAGTAATTTGCTGTCAACATAATAAAAAACGAGGTCCATGTGTTGATGAGGGAAGAGCTACACATAACAACTCACATCTCCCTCTATGCAATTGAAAATTTTCATTCCCTAGGGACTCTTGTTGCACTAACCAACAGGGATTTGAATATGAAAATTTTATCTTCAATTTTGCGGCTTTCATCAATGCAGCGACGAAAGTCGAAGTGGGGGTGGTGAAATTTCTATTGGGTTCCAAATTTGGATTCAAAGTTGATAAATTTCAGTGGTTTTTGTTGGTGGGGTGGGGAAACTATGGAGTTGTCGGCTTCGCCATGTTCCTTGGCGAGAAGCTCGCTGGAGCAGATGCTGGATTCACTTCGGCGGAGGGACGAGGAGGAGAAGAAGAAGGATGCGCCACCGACCTTGCCTTCGACGCTGACCTCGCGCAAGGCTTCCTCTGACACGACAGTCGCTGTCGAACAATTTTAATGAGGAGAAGTAGTGAGCGCCGTGTCGTGCTGGAGAACGAAGTTGCTTCTAATGAGGAGAGTGAAGTGAAGGAGATGGATTTGGGGCAGAAGATGAGAAAGTGTGGTTTTGGGAGCAAGAGGTTGAAGAAGGATGTGGAGTCTCCTTATATGGCAATTTCTTCCAGTTCATCTGGGAAGGTTTGGGAATTAGATGGTGATGATCTCTCTTCTTCGTCTTATTCACCTTCTTCACGCTGAACTCGTTCTCTGCTTCGTCTTCTTCATCTTCAACGTCTCTCATCTTCATCCTCAACCTCCATTCTTCTTCACAGTGAACCGATTATATTAAGTATAAAAAATCATCTGGGAATTATTTTGAGTTATAGGGGCATTTAAGAGAATTTGCATTCCATCCCTCCAAATCTCACCACAACCGCGAGTGAGTGAACAGTACAAGCATCCCGCATTTCACTTCAACCGAACGCGTAATGAGCTTACTTCCTCGCTCGCAAAACTGTGTGAACAGTTAAATTGCTTCAAACGAACATAGCGGTAGAGAAGATTGATCCATATTGTGAGGAGTAGCAGGAGGTTCTAGTCTTGGGTGCTTTCAGTATGATCCAAGGTGAGTGATAACGGACTAACCACGTGGTAGGGTGAAACCCATCTGCAATGGCTTTGCAAAGCAGTAGAGGCCACCACGAGTGCACGACCCACCATAGCTCGACAATCATTCTAAGTCCGGACAGTCGGTTTAGGTCTTTGCATGTTAAGATGTTTGGATTGGATTAAATTATACATGATTCTTATATGAAAGGCTTTAAACTTATGATGTATTGTTTTCTATCTAGCTTACCCTTGTTTTTTTGTGTCTGTCTTTGTATGTTGTTTCTCTATTGTGATGATCACCTAATGGTGTGAGCTTAGGGATCCACCTTTTCAGTTGTTCCAGCTAGAGTTGGGAGAAGATACATATGAGTTGTTAGATAGATCTACAAAAGTAGATCTCTTCTTTGAGCGATGTTTGTTTTATCTAGTTTTTCTTTTAGCATCTATGTAACGTTTCATTTGTGGTAGTTTTATACTATTAAAATGGGATGTTACCATTAACATTACTTTTTATTTTATGAAATGCAATCTTTGTTTAAAATATTTTTTATATTTACAATTTACCAAAACCTAAAAACCAGAAAATGCTCCAAAACCATTCAGAAAACTTTTAGCACATATTATATTTCAAAATTAAAATTATTAAAATACAAAATATAACTACTAACATTAAAGCTATCAAAACTAAAACTATTAAAACAAAACTAAAACTAAAATAGATTATGTGACATATTTAATTAAGACAACAAAGAGAAGAACAAAAATATGTCTCCTTCACAAACATTGAATGTTACTCAGTATATTGTAAGAACTTATAAATCCCCTTTTCATAATGTGACATTCATTCATGTAACTTTCATCTATACTATGTTCATAACAAACTCCATCAATCTCAGTCTTTTAACTCTCACAAGGTAAGACACTACCCATTTAGAAAAAAAATATTATTAATAATTTGTTAACACGTATACGAAGAAGTCTAACATCATAACTTTGATAAAATTTTGACAGCATTTTGCATTGGTCTCTGAAGTACACGAAATGAAAGTTATCACTCATAACCACAATCGTCTCAACTGAAATGGTCTCAACTGAAATTTTATCAAATTTATGCATAAACTTCAATGTACACGTTATAGCGAATTATGAAAAATAATTTATCCAAACTGTCCAATTAAACAATTCGAGATTTAATACAAACTATTAAAAGTTTAATCATTTGCACATAATTTTAAATCAGAACTAAGGTTCGCCCAATGTTTAACTAAAATTATAATAAATCTAAAAAAAACTAAAATTATATAAATATACAACATCTAATAAATCTAAAATTAATCAACTTACTAATACAAACTAAAAATATAATTTAATCAATCACTTAATAATTAATCAAACATCATCAATAAAACTAAATTTGAGTGTGAAAATATTCTACAAAGTTAAATGAAACAAACATGTTAACAAAACTAAGAAATAAAGCGGTGAGAAAAACTTCTCATAACAAAGTTTCTCAAATCCCTAAAAAATTTGGTCAAGATAAATAAAATAATAGGAAACATAATGGAAAAAATCACATGCAAATTAAGTCATATCCAAAATTGCTAACATGTATACGAAATATTCATTCAATATTTAGTGTACATAACAAACCTTGAACAAAGTTGGAAGATGGTAGAGGAGTCGTCGCCGCCATTGTGGATGAGTCCTCGCTGGTGAGGGAGAAATGAGAACTCTTCTCGTTGCTTGAAGGTGTTCAAAACACAGTTCCTACACGAAAACAATCAAGGAAAACAAAAGAAAATCATACCCAAGGAAATCAAGCAACATTCATTTGTATTAAATGAAAGAAAAATTGTCTTTGATGTGGTCGCACTTGTCACCACAATTGTTGGGAGGCCTGAGAAAAGAAAGCACGAAGAAACAATGAAAGAGAAATGTTATATTGTGGGCAATCGTCTAATGAGTATAGGAAAATGACTTTTGTGCTAGATTTTTTAATGTTTTAAACATCATATGACGTTGGCCACTCTTACAATCTAATGTCTAATGAGATATGATGTTGGCCCGCATAGAATTTGACTTCTAAAAGATACAAGAAAGTCCATTTCTAGTTGGGTTTTTTAATATCTTAAATATCATTAAACGTCAACTCCTTCACTATTTGACATCTAAAGAGATATGACGTCGGACCCCTAACTATCTGACGTCAAACTCTTCTAGAACATTGTCTTTCAGTTGAGTTTTTAAAATTTTAAAAACCATATGACATCGGTCTCCCTCCAAACATACGTCTAAAGGTAATATGACATTGACCTCCAAATTATCCAACAATAAAATCTTCGATAACATGAGTTCCAACTAACTTTTTTATATGTTTAAAACCATATGTGGTCAGTCCCCCCTCCATATAGTCGTCTAAATGTGATATGACATCATTCTCACTTAAACTCTTCATTTTATTTACAAAAAATTCACCAATTATTTTTAACATTAGTTTTTTTATAAGCTGATGTTGAATGAAAGAAGTTATAACCACATTTTGTACTAGTGATTTTTTTAAAATAATAAATAATTTGTTTTAAAACAATTAAAAATTAAAAAAAATAAAAAAGCATAGACACATGACATTTCTTTAATATTGTTAATACAATACTAACATAAAAAACTTGATTTTATCATTTTTTAAAATAAGGATAAAATTGAGATGTATAGAAAAAAAGAAGACTCATTTGATATTTTCTTATAAAAAATAAAGACGAAAAACATGATTTATTTATTTTTATTGATGTTAATGAGAAGTCTATTTCGAGTTAAGTAGACCATTGAATCAAATATATAAATTTAAATTTAATCAATTAACTGATTCAATCAGTTAATTAATTCAATCGAACTAATTAACTTAATTAATATTTGTTCGTATGAAAAAAATTAAATATTGTAAATCAGTAAAATAATGTCGAGAAGGTGATTAAAAATAGTTATTTATACTTTTTAATAAAAATTGTTTTCTTAATAATGTTAGTAATATTGTATAGTAATAAAATACAAAATTATGTTTTAATATATGAAATTTCAACATAATTTTTATTCATTGAGGTATATGGTTTTTCCAAAATTGACAAAATGAAATTACATTGAATCAAACAGTTAAAACTTCTTCTGAACCAAAAAAGTAATTTGTTAAAATTTAACTAAACTGAAAATTAGTTTAGAGTTTTTATTTTATCAAACTCTATAACATTAAAATGTACTCAAAATGGTCAAATTATGTTTTAACACCCAATGTCAAATTCAGCCACTAGACTAAATTTTTGTCGAGGTCAATTGGGTCAAATTTAGATGAAATTTGGTTGGATAAACTAGATCAAATTCGACCAAATTTTAGTCATTCAACTAAATTAAATTAAATTTCAGTCCGAGCCAACTCAATTGAATTCGACCAAATTTTGGTTATAGCTAACTTGGTTAAATTTGACCAAATTTTCACAGGGGGCAACTCAATCCAATTCAACCAAATTTTGGTTGTGACCGATTTAGTCGAATTCAACCAAATTTCGACTAGAGCCGACTCGTTCAAATTTCATTTGGTAATGAATATCAAATATTCTAGAAGATAAACTAGTAATTCTAAAATTTAAAAGCGAAATTTAATAACAATCAAAAGGAAAAACATATAACACAACCCTCCAATCAAAATTCAACATCAATATCATCAATTATTTTATTAAAGTGGAAAACAAATGAACGAAGAGCAAGAACAACAAATTGCGGTGTCGCGAGTTGTTTTGTGTGGATGTGAGAGAGGATGGAGATGAGAGAAAAACAATTTGGATAAGTGAGAAAGGTGAATTAAGGTTAAGTAATTGTTTCTGATTTTTTTATTTGAGACTACTAGAGGGATGACAAAAAGAATGTTGGAGTGAGAAAGATGAAGGAGAAATGGTTGAGAGGGATGAGAGAGAGATGAGTAAGGGTTGATGTTTTTTGTTTTATTAATTTTGAGAATGAAAATTATTGAAACATCGTTGACTTTAAAACTTAAAATCCATAATATATAAGAGTATTTTGTTTTTACTATAAAACCTGATAAATCAGCACCTGCATATTTAATTTTTAATGAAACCAATATTTTAAAACTATTTTTGTTGACAAAAACCACAGTGAATCATTACAAATAATAATTATTATTAGAAGAGATAATCAATTAAAATGATCATTAGTTTTTTAAAAAAATAATTTTGAAAGCATTTAAAGATTCTGTCACAGTTATGATGGTTCATATTATTGTCTTGAATAAAACTTTCCTCTATATAAATTATTCACGTATCCAATTAGAAAGAAGTATAATACACAATACAATTTAGTTTCTTCGTCAAACATATTGAAATGAGAACTCTTCAAATATGATCACGTTGCTGACGAACTTAATCAATAGGTTATATAATTTAAACGTATCTAAATATAAGAGTTGGAAAAATATTGTATAATTAATGTATGTTTAAAAGTAAATATGTATGTTAGGAATATTAGTTTATATAAATGAGCGAATATTAATTTTATTATTTTTCACAAGTTGAAATAGTTAACAAGGAAAATAATTTTGTTTTTTTTATTTCGCTGAGGCATATATTTCTTTATTTTTATTTCTTCAAATTCTAAAATTATTATTTTAGTTTCTATAATTATTTTAAGAGAATAAGTAACAATTATTTTATAATTTTAAAATAATAAATCTATTAGATATTGACATGGTGCCACACAATTAATAAGGGTTACTTGAAATGATCACTTTATCTTTTATTAAAAAAACAAGTAAATAAGGAATATCCCATAATAATAAAAATACAATTAAACATTTTAACTTTCTTAATAATGAATAAATGTTTTGAAATGAATAAAATCAAATTTATTTTTAAAATTAAAAATATATTTAATATTTTAAAAAATTAGAAATAAAAGTGTCTCAATTGATGGTAATGAAGACTCATAAGTCAGAAGCTGCGTCCTTTTCTATTTTTATTTTTGACCTATTTTGCAGTTGTTAATTTTAAACAAATGAGACAAGGTTTTATCCAAAAATGAATCTTTTTTATTTTTGATGACCTTTTGTGTGTATAATGATAATTTCCCTTTTAGTGTTTTTATTAACTAAATTTTACATAATATGATTACTAACAACGATAATAAATATTTATATATAAATTTATTAAATTGTTAATTGTTATATGCTCATGTATACATAAGTGTGTCTCTTTTTTTACATGGTTTTATACGGTTTTGGTCATTTAATTTTGCTGAACACTAATTATACCTTAAATTACCAAATTTATCACTTTTGATTTTTCAATTCTCAACTTTTCAGTTTTAATGATTTTTTCAATTCTCAACTTTTAAGTTTTAATGAATTTTCAATTTGTACTCATTTTTTCAATTAAATACAACAAATAAAGCCTAAATAAATTTCCCAATGGAAAATTTACTTTATATTTGAGTCATAGATATAAATAAATATATTCATATTGTTGTCGAAAATTTTAATAAACCTTAGAATATTGAATTGAGAAGTTCCACAATCTTCGGGAAAAAGGAAGGTATAGGTTTCTTGTAAGGTGGGTAAGGAACTTACCTTTGGATTAAATTATGGAAAATTTAAAAGCTTAAAGATCATTTTTTTTAATTTTATGTCATTTCTTTTCCCCTTTTTGTCTCTTAACCACGAAGGATTAAATAATTAAATATTTTGGTTAATGCATGCTAGTAATTACGATAATTCGTGTTTTTTATTCTTTTACTTGTTAAAGTAACTTAAAGGGTGATTTTAAAAAGAGGAAAGAGGAATTATACTTTGTATGTGGTAGATTTTTCCAAATTAGTTAAAGAAAGTTCTTATGCATAGTAAAAAAAGTGTCTAAGAAGCATGTTATGATAATGTTCTGGTTCAAATCCTGTAACAATTATTGTCCACAATCATATTATAGTGTTTCTTTAACATAGTCTTCTTTTACAAATGCAAAGATAAATAAATATTTTCATATTTAGTTAGAGTCTATAAAAATATATCTTCAAATATGTATTCAAAGATAACTTAATAATATTTTCATGTTTTAAAAATTTTATATTCTTAAGTGAAAGAGGAAAATATCTCATATGTAATATAGTAAGGACCATTAATGTTTAATATAGATACTTTTTTCATACAAACGTTTTTTTATTATTAATTTTATTTTATTACTTTTGTTTAATTTTTCAAAAAATTATAATATATCAGTCACTCTTATATAAGTACATGGCGTCTATTAGTCTAACCATTAGGTTAATCCATCTTTATACCATAAATTTAATTACAAATAGGTTTTTATTAGGAATTTAATACACAATTAAAAGATTATATGCTATGAATCACTAATAATTTATTATTTTATTCGGTAAGACATTCAATTATACAAGTTATACAAGTTTGTTTTGAAGAAAGTATGAGATGATTGTACATTAATTAAGTGTACACAAGGTTTACACTAATGAATGTAAAGTAAACCTTTTAATAAGTTTTCTTGGAATATTGATTATATAATATCAAATATTATACTGATATGTTGTTCATTCAAATAAAATTCAATTCAATAATGAAATGATAAAATAAATAAATAAATTATATAAAGTGAACTGTTGTAATTAAGTGTAAGAATTTGTAATTTGTTTTGAGATGTTTCGAGTTATAATAAAAAGAGTCCTTACTATTTTTCTTAATGTAAGTAACTTGTGTGGTAGGAGAGTTTCTTACTTGTTTAGAGAAATTTAAACAATGACTCAATAATGTGAAAGTTATTCTTTATTTATTTTTTATATACAAGTAATGGTTTTCATTAGTATTAGTGTAGATAAATGAAATGATTATGCAAATAGATTACAATTATAATAAAAAAGATAAAAGATAGTATATGTTCAAACAGTAACATTTTTAAAATTATTGGTAAAGAATAGATTAAGTTTAGTTAAATTTGTAGTCTATCTCATTATACACTACAATTCTCTGAAAGAATTGTAGTTTATATAGAGAAATAAATTATAATTTTATGTAAATCATATTTAATTTAGTTTGGTACCATCCCATTTTCATTTGTTTAGGTTAGTGTCTCCTTTCTTCTCATTTTTTTTTCTTTTCTATTTTGTTTTTTTCCTTTCATTTGACCTTAAGCCCTAAATCCTTATTCGTGTTTAGTTTTTTTGTCATAGTGACCATACACATTATTGTTATCCTTGTGTATGATTGTGTTATTATCTATATTAGTGTTATTTACGTTCTCGTTTAAACATGCTCTTAAGTTTATATTCCTTTCTTCAATTATTTTGTTGCGTTTAAAAAGACTGTATATGATAATATTATTTTATTATCTAAATTATTATACATTATTTAGATTATTTTTTGTTTGAATATATTGTTTGTATAATTATTCTATAATCAGTTTATTATATGCACAAATTTAGTTTTTTTGACGTTGAGATTACATTGTTGTGATTTTGATTCTATGTTGCTTAGTTAAGAGTAAAAAAAAAATAAAACAAAATAGAAATTAAAAAAATCAAAAGAATAATAGATTGTAATTAAAAGAACCGTAATCTAGAAGTGATTTTTAGAATACAGTTCCCAATATCTATTTTTAATTGTCACATCATCCCTGTTTTAAATTATTAAAACAAATTTAATTTATTTAGTATCCTATAATAATCTTATATTAATTTTCTTTTTTTTGTTTGTAACTTCTAACGTCCCAAAATCTCACACTTGATAATTCATAATTGATATATAGTAACATTACATTTAAGGTAACATCCCTTGATCTTACGCTTGATAATTCATAGTTGATATATATATATATATATATATATATATATTTTAAACTCAGATTTCAACTATAAACTCATAAATATAACTCGAATTCTTCTAATTTATTCTTCTATCTCTTTCTTCATTGGTACCGAATCAGACGACATTCCTTCATCTGCTCCCGTATAACGAATTATACGATCATCGCACATACACAAACACAAACACAAACAAGTAGGGTGAGCTAACATGCAACCAATCATTTATAAAACATGCATAATTACTTTGATACACTCAACAAACCTAATATAATAATTATGTCAGACACCCTCATACCATCATACAACAATCACATCATCCATTACTTTGATACACTCAACAAACCTCATATAATAATTATGTCAGACACCCTCATACCATCTTACAACAATCACATCATAGATATTCATCCATTACTTTGATACACTCAACAAACCTCATATAATAATTATGTCAGACATCCTCATATCATCATACAACAATCGCATCATAGATATTCATACCATCATACAACAATCGCATCATAGATACTCATACCATCATACAACAATCACATCATAGATACTCATACCACAATACCACAATTACTAATAGACACTCATCCCACAATACCCAATAGACACTCACTTCCACAATACCCAATAGACACTTATTCCAATGATATGTTGATGAGCGGTCACGGGAGGTTATGCACTTGTGATGACTTCTACTTCTTCTTACAAATACACTTTCAAAATACTCCATACCATCCACAAGGTTAGTCCTCAACACTATGTCCAAAACCGGCACATAGACCAGGACCTCCTGCCCTCCATACCATCCACAAGGTTAGTCCTCAACACTATGTCCAAAATCGGCACATAGACCAGAACCTCCTGCCCCTCTCACCACATAATTCATCCTTCTCTACTTGAGACTGGATGATTATTAGAGTATCAGGATAACCTCCAACATCAGGACCCTCACTAGTAAAAAAAGTGGTATCTAACGCGCCAAATACGCTTCGGTTAAACAAAAACCGAAGTATACAAACTTATATAACTCGGTTACTGGATGATCCGAAGAAGAATGCAAATATAGCCTCGGTTACTGGATGACCCGAGACCTATACCTCTACACATAGCACTGCAAATCAAACTGACAGCCTTTTGAAAAGCACTACTGCCTCAATTGCCTCGATTGGCTACAAAACCGATGCCTATACACGTTTCGACTTCGGGTGTAGATTTTAACCGGTGCCATATGCTATTACTTCGGGTATAGCTTTCATTTTCTGACCTTAACACGTTTCGTCGCTCAGCAGCTTCCTCTTCCCTCTCGTGCTGTCCCATTCCTATGCGCAACATCTTCTTCGTCGTGCACTCCCATTCTTCCTCTGTCACTCCTTACCTCGCCGCGCCGGTCATTGTGCTGTCGATGGTCTTGCCTGCCTCCTCCCTTCGTCGTCGCGCCAGTGCTCGCGCCTGCCGCTTGTGGTTGGCGTTCTTTGTCGCGCCTCCTCCCGTCGTCGCGCCAGTGCTCGTGCCTCCTCTGTATCTTCATCTTCATCCACCACTCCAGATCCGTCGCTTCAGACCTGCCGCTCCAGATCCACCGCCGCTGCCTCCCCGCTTCATCCACAACGTCACCGCTGCTGCCTCCCCGCTACCGTCTCTGTTGCCGCCATGCCGCGTTGTCCTGGGTTTTTGGATCTTGTTCTTGGTCTTCTTTTGGATCCAGAGACATTGGAAACACCGTTTTCAAATAAAATTCTCCACTGTCAATCTTGTTCTTGGTTTTGTTCTTGATCCAGAGACATTTTTGTTGTTCAATTTTTCAATGATGGGGACTCTTTCATGGACTCTTCGAAACGGTGGGAGAGTATAGCAGGGGATTAATAAAAAAAAAACCAAAACCTTATGACATCGGTTACAGTGACTCGAGACGTAATCCTATCCCTTTACGCCTCGGTTCATAACCGAGGCATAAAACCTACCCCTTTTTACCTCGTTCGTATACGCCTCGGTCGTAGAACCGGTGCATATAAACAATAATAACCAGTGTCATTTCCTCTTATTGCACTAGTGCCTCAACATCAACATATACACAAATACCATATCATTACAGAATCTCTCCACGAGACTCATACCATGCTCACATTCCTCAATTCATATTATACCATTACGAAATCTCCCCATAATACTCATATCATGTTCAGATGCATAAATTCAAATCTAATATAATAAATTACAATCATCACAGAAATAATACAAAATGAATATATCACAAAATAAATTAACAATACTAAAATATCACCATAAATGGTCACCGGAGAAGAATCAAATATTTAACGAATCAAACTCACCATAAACGCCAGTACATATGACTAGTCACAACTTTCTGGATTTGACCAGGGTTGCTCTATGATCAGGGATGTACCAACTTCGGTTTTTAAGATTCCTCTATCCTACCATCACAATTATAATTCATAATTCCATATCTACCACAATAACATGAATTCATCAGACATTTTCATTCCAACGAGATATATTGCACAATAATTTAACAATACATAATCTGTTCAACAAGATTTAAGTTAAAAACTTGTCGAGTAGACTTCCAGGAAAGAGAGGTGCGTCACAATGGACAACTTAAGTACCAAGTCTTTCCTTAGCCAAAGTGTTCCTCAACTAGTTTTAACAAATTTCTTATTTACAGATTCAAAACAACAACATATAATATTAGCATAGAAATTCACTATAGATAGATATACAATAAGCACCTATGTTTTTCATTAATAGTATTCACACAGAATTTCAAGACATGAATAGTAATAAAACAATACTAAATCATAATATAAAAGCTTAGAAAGGTTAGCTCCCCTACCTCTATTCCAGACTTCTCTTGCTCCGAATTTGTTTCCCCAAAAACCCTCTAGAGCCTCTACTCTTCTTGTAACTAAAAATTTCTTCCTAACTCTTTCTTTTCTATTTCTCAAGGTTTCTCACTTGATTCTTCCTCTCTTTGTGCAAAATAGCCTCCCCTCTCATGTCTATTTATAGTCCAAAAATTTTACTATTCAATAATTTTTTAATATTATTTATTATTTTAATATTATTTTATTATATTAATATCTTAATCACCACTTACATAATGGAATTCTCAATAATGCCTTAAAACATGGAGTGCTTTATCCAGTATCAATATTTTAATTTTTTTTTAACAAAAAGGTAGAAAAGAGTTTGAACCCATGTTCTTGAAATCACCACAATTTTCTACCAATTAAGCTACCAAAATTTCTTATTTAGCTTTCCACATTTTCTTTTTACATAAACTTATCATATTTTCCATTCACAAAGAAATTTATTACTACTAGTAATAAAATTGTTACTATTAAGGTAAATATTTTTCATGGGTCTTACATAACTTATTTTTAAGATATAAATTTGATCACTTTCATTTTTTCTATAATTATTTAATATTTATTTTATTATTACTTGATACATGAATGTAATTATAATTTTTTTCTTTGACATTTGAAAAAAAATATGTATCATTTTAATATTGACATTGAATACTTAATAATATCAATTTTTTTATTATGATTTTTCTTTAAATGATATAATTAATATTTAAACTAGTAAATAGATATAAACATAGATACATATATGTCTATTCTACATATACAAAATATAATGAATTTTCTTTTATACTTATTAAATGTAGAAATGAAAATAAATTTATATTTTAAAACTAAGGATGTGATAATAAACATTTACCATCTTATTTCCTTGTCATACGTAGTTGTTACTCTTAGATGATCACAATCAATGGAAATTTGATGCATACCCTTCAACATAAGATTTGAAACTTTATAGTATTTATTTTCTTTTTATATGTAATTTTTTTATTTAGTAACGAATAGAGGGTACTTTTGGCAATTTCCATAAAGTAGAGCACTCAGCACCAAAGGAAAATTGAGTTAATTTAGGTACATCAAGAATAATAAAGGACGAGGTGTCATTAAGCCCTCATGGTTGAATGGCTAACCTTTCTCAACATGCTCTCTGCTTTGACTCAAGGAACATTGGTACGGAATGGTTCTCTCACTAAAATAGACAAAAATGCATCATAAAATGCATCATAATATCTTCTCCTACTTTTTGTTCTTTTCTGTTTTGCTGCCAATCCTTCTTTTTTCTTTCATTTTCTTTCCTTAATTGCTTCTATTAATGAGTTTTTTTTTCTTTTTTCACTTTACAAATTGTTTTTATCTCATCTTCATCTTTTAATAATTTTTTAAAGATTTTCAAACATTTAAGCAAGTACTTAGAGTCAAAGATTTGATCAAATTATGATGAGTGCAAAAGGTAAAGTCAAAATTTGATTAAAATTATATTTATAAGAATATTTTATAAGAATTCAATTATGAAATCATTGAACCATTGATCCAATGATCATTTTACCTACCATGATGTACAACCAGTTTTGGTTAAGTTATATGTTTTATTAACATATTCGATAGGTACAGATAGTACCCAACTCGAGTAAAGAACGTGTCTATCAACAAATGAGACTTGTTCTTTGGTTAGGGGAACATGGTACTTGACATCTGACACTCAACACTTTATATATCGTATTGTGCTTACTCTTTTGGCGGACGGAACAAACATTTGGTGAACAATCATCAATCTTCAATAGCTAGCTTAACATTTACAAAGTATCCAGGAATCGACATGCAACCTCTACTAAGCATAGATATCCAATATTTATTATTCACACACGTGAGAGATTAATAATTAACTTTTTGGAGAAGATCCATGAAATAATAACGATTACTTTTAACATAAAGAAAATATGTTATTAAAAATATAAATAAAAGTTGCAAAAGAAATCTATTACCAAGATGTTGGGGTAGATCACATTAATGATCCACTCATTCTTAAAAAATAACTAATACACATATAACTATAAAGTCATAGATGATAAATAACTACCTTTTATTATATTTTTTATTTTGAAAAATAATTAATACACGTGACAACAACTATAAAGTCATGATGATAAATAATTACTGTCAGACCTCGGAAAAACGCACCCAAACCCCTGTCAGAGTCATTTAAAACGCACCCAAAACCCTCTGCGCGGACGCCAAGTGTCAAGCGAAGAGGATCCGAAAATCAGTTAGTGGAAAACAGGTGTCGACGGAAGGGGGGGCGTTCGTTTTGACGTGTGATGCAAAACTTGGATTTTCAGAAAATCTACTCCACTCTCTGCATGCACCCTCTTTTCAGATTTCTGAAGAAACTCATTCTCTCCTCCTTCTCTCTACATCCTCTTCATCTTCTCTCTGAGAAAACACTTACTCTCTCCTCCGATCACTATTCTGGCACCGTAGGATCACTTCCGGCGTCCTAAGCTTTAGTTTGATCCGATTGGTTTCAAATTCTGAACGAGTAAGTTTTTCTTGTCTTAACCGTTCGTTCTTGTAAACATGCAAACCAAGTTCTGGTTGCATGAGCCCTTAGTTTTCTTCTGAACGAGTTTGGTCTGTTGTTTTACTTTGGATCGAAGAGTCGTTGAGCATTGAGGGTAGAAAGGATCGTAGTTCAGCTAACTGAGTCCCAGTCTGGAAACGTTCGTTCACGCTCAGAGGTAAGGGAAGCTTATTTAATTTAATTTGTATGCTGTTGAAATGTTTGAACGTTCGTTTAGTTGATTGAATGATTTTGATGCATGATGGTTGATATGATTGGATTGAATGAACGTTCGTTTATTTAATGAGATGAAATGAAATATGGCTGAGTTATATTATAATGTATGAAATATATGAAACTTATATGATATGGATTGTATGAAGTATGAAAGTCGATTATGATATGAATGTATAAAGTTATGAAACTATATGTTTAGAAATGAGACAGATATAAATGAATTCTGAATATGAAATTTCTCATATAAAATTGTACGTTCGTTACTGAACGGTCCTCGACCGTTCGGTTTTCTAGTGAATTTGGTTAGTGTTGGATTCTTTCATTTGGGAAGAATCCTATTTGAGAACGAGCGTTTGTATTTCAAGCCACTATGCTTGAGCGTTCGGCCAAGTATAGCTGTATATTGTTGGCCTGTTATAAATACGATCCTAGTAGTATATAAGTATAACTATCAAGCCTTTTCTCTTTCAGTATTAGTAGCATTTGGTTTCATACCAAGTGTTCGTCCTAAATAAGTGTTCGGTCTTACACCTAGCGCTCGTACTGAGTAGTGCCCGGTCTTACACCAAGCGCTCGTACTGAGTAGTGTTCGGTCTTACACCAAGCGCTCGTGCTCGTTTCCTTATATAACCTATCTTGATGAAAAATAACGTTCATCTAACTTCAATAGAATTTTCTTCTCTACCGTGCCCGGTCTTGGACTGGCATTCGGATTTCTTGATGTAAATTCAAATAAGCTAAACATTCTTAAGCGTTCGTTTTCTTCAGGTGAATCCTTCTAAAGTATTCTTCTATGAAAGTCTTGAAGTATATACGTCCATTTGGTTCCGGCTTAGAGCTTTAGTATTTGGCCTAGTTCTTTTTGCGTTCGGTTAGAACTCTCAAGGGACAGTTCATCTAATTGACTCACTTTGTAAGTACCGTTCTAGTCCTTTTTGCGGTATGCAGTTGACCTCGGTTTCTTTTGTAATCCGATAGTAACCCTCTCGGTCTTACTCTATTCTGGAACTGGAGACCTCTCTGTCTCGTTCCAAGCGTTCGTCCTCGTTCTGGGTGAGGATAGAACGTTCGGTATTTGGTGTCTTTATAAACCTTTGAACAAAGATGAAATTTAACTTATTGGCAATAAAGATGAATTTGAGAAAAGTGATAATGAAAGATGGAATTGAGAATGATTATGAATGAAATAAGAAGAGAATGTGATATGAATGAAATGATGTGAAGTTGAACGAGCGTTCCAGCGAGGAATGACTCATGGATGAATGTTGGAATTTGTAAAGTATGATTGTGGGAAGCTAATGCTAGCTGTTCATCCTGATGTTTCGTGGGTACTCGTCCTTACGTAGAGGAGGGTAGGTCATGTGTGGAAACGGCAGGAGGTCCCGTCCTTAGGGGTACTTTGGATGAATAGGATTAACCTCGGGTGGCAGCTGATGATGAGTATTCCAGTTACTACATCACCCGGGTGCACGAACGCCTGTAGCTACGCATATTTCATACAATCCGGACAGTCAGTCTAGTGATAGGCTTTGTATGATAC
Organism: Vigna angularis; assembly: GCF_016808095.1. Lineage (NCBI taxonomy): Eukaryota > Viridiplantae > Streptophyta > Magnoliopsida > Fabales > Fabaceae > Vigna > Vigna angularis. The sequence goes on from NC_068972.1 coordinate 34,739,173, forward strand.
GTACGTTGAAATTTATTTGGTGTTGGATTATTTGAAATGTATGTTTATGCATGAATTAAATTACATAAGCTTACCCTGCGTTTTCCTGTCGTGTCTGGTTTTGTACGTCCGTCCTTGTCATTGCAATGATCATCCGTGTGGATGTGAGCAGAAGGAGACGAGCGGTTGGAAGAGGCGCTGGAAGAAGAAAATTTGGAAGAAGTTGAAGCAAAGATAGAATAGTAGAACGTTCGGTCCTTTGTCTAATTAATGAGGTGGTCGTTCAATCACCTTCCCTTTCGTTAAGAATGACCGTTCGGTATTTTTTCTTTTGTAAACCGTTCGGTCAGGTTTACTCATCTTGTACTGCTTAAATTTGTAAATCCTTTTAGTAAGGCCGTTCGGCCATGAGCGGACGCTCGACTCTAGTGTAAGATTGATTCTAGATTATTATTAATGTGATTATTCTAATATATAGTTTATTGCTGTATTTTTGGGATGTTACAATTACCTTTCATTTTTTTTATTTTAAATTAAATTTTAAAATTATTAAAATATCTTTAGATTTAAAGTATATTTTTTTAATGGAAATTTTTTTTAACTTAAAACTTGGTACACTTTACTAAAATGTAGTAACTAAAACAAATACCTTACATAAATTAGCAAATCATATATATATATATATATTCATGCATGTGAATTAAGATACAGTACGAAATCATGAAAAACGCACTCATTTCTTATTCTTAACGATGCACCTACAACTTAATTCTCCAATTTGCTTCGTATTTGAAGTATTAGATCCTCATGCATGAGCTTTAAACGAATTTAACTTTTGACTTATTGATTGTGAAAAGTGCTTTTTTTTTATGTACTTTGAGAAGTTAACAACCCTTTTCCTTTGCTGAATGCTTACGCTATGAATCATTCTTTGATGCATATACCCTTGGATAAACCTTTAACCTTTTGACAAGTCTCATTTCCTTAAAAGACTTGTTTGAACTGTCTATAATATAAAGTGGGAAGGAATAACATGGGCTTGCATATCTCATCTGCCCACTTACGTGGAGTAAATAATCTTAGTTTAGAGCTTAATAATTAACACATCTTACTCATTTTACCAACACATAGGAATATGTTCCTAGTGTGTTCAAGACTTGTCAAAGTTCTTCTAGTCTTCCTTATTCACTATTTTTATCAACAAATTACATTATTAATCATTTAATGAAAGAATCTTCCACTTTTATAACTATTTTTCTTAAAACTTTTAATATATTAATTGCTAGACAATGAATTCCATGCCGTGCTTTGTTTGGGAAAAAAAATTTACTTGCCAGAAAAAGAACAGGAAAAACACAATATAAAATGAAAATGACATTTTTTTTTAGCTTAATATGTTTTAATCTTTTCATAGGTATTTTCAATTAAATTCATATTAAACTTTTTTGTTTTATCAAGTATTAAAAAAATTTATATTTTTATTTGAATATTTGTTGTTTAATTTTTCCGTTAATTGTATGACATGATTGTTGTATTAATATATGAGATTTTATGAAGGTTTAATACCCAATTTTGTCCCTAGTTTGGTTTGCAAATCTCAATTTAGTCCCTCTTTAAAAAATTGTTTGAAATTGGTTCTTACTTTTAAATTTTTGAGTCAAAATAGTCCCTTCCGTTAAGTATAACTAAACGGAGTTAATGGGTTAATGATGTGGCACTATTTATTGATTACGTGTCAAAAAATATGCTTACGTGTTGGTTAATTAGGAAATAAATTAGGGAAGAAAGCATTTTATTCAGAAATGATTTTTTAATTGGGGAACAGATCCAGATCCAGCCCTCTGCCAAACCGGCCACCGCGCCTCTTCCGCTGCCTTCTCTTCTTCGCGCGCGAGGCCGACACACTCTCCTTCTGTCTACCGCGAAAAGCCCTCCGCCAAACCGGCCACGGCGCCTCTTCTGCGCCACTGCTTCGTCAACTCCAGCCACCGTGCCACTGCTTCTCCGATCCCGTCTGCTCTCTCCGACACCGGCAACCCAGGGAGGGGTTCGTCTTCATCGCACGTCCAAACCTCCACCCGACTGGCAGCCGCAAGCCACCGGAGCCGTCGCCAGTCGAGGCGAAATCTCTCCTCCTCCGTCGCTCGTCACACGCGGGAAGTTCTCTCCCTTCTCCGTCCGTATGTCTCCCCCACCTCCACAAATTCCAAACTCATTCATCACTCCACATACAAATACTTCATCACCTCCGTTCACCCAAACCCCAAACTCACAAAGCACCTCCATAGCCACCAATCAAAGCTGCAGATCAGATTGAGAACCTGTGCCGTTCCCGCGCCCTCGAGGCCTTCCATCTCGATCCCTCCTGGTGGCCACCTCACCCACGGCTACTACACTTTCGGTGGGAAGAAGATCTGTCTAGGTTCAGAAATTTTCTAGGTTTGGATTTAGGGGAAGCTGAAAGAGAAGGTTCCCAAATTGGGAAGTGAATCAAAGACAAAATTTGACTCCCCATCTTCCCAGGACAAATTCAGTGAACGTCATGTAAGCGAGGTCGAACGGAGGCAGAGGCGAAAAGGGAGTGGGTGGTGGCTACAGTGTGATGAAAGTGGGGCGAACGGAGTAACAGACAATATAATTTTTCACAATTTAAAAATGACAATATCCAGCTCAACCTTTGACAACTTAACATGTCAACGTATACAATATAAAAATAATATAAAAATGACACGTTATCACTGCATTATGCCAGATAATCACTCTCTTAACTCCGTTTGATTATATTTAACGGAAGGGACTAATTTGACTCAAAAATTTAAAAATAAGAACCTATTTCAAACACTTTTGTAACGAGGGATTAAATTGAGATTTGCCAACGAAACTAGGGACAAAATTGGGTATTAAACCTTTTATAAATGACTTTTACATCATTACTAAAATTGAACATGAACAAATGTTAATCTCATCATTGATATAAATGTATTAATTACAAAATCTCATAGTTTTTAACATGTAAAAATAAGTCAATAACGATGTAAAATAATCCTCACGTCATCTAATTAATGACAAAATTTAAATGACACATGCCCAATTAAAATATATAAAATTTTAAATAATGAATACATCAAAATAATTTAATAGAGAGTATATTAAAAATACCCAAAATTTATGTGGGACTTAAAATTTAATTAAGCATTTCTTATTTTTAATTTTTAACTTGGTTTTAAAATATTTTTAAAAAAATGTTCAACTTCTTTTAATTATATATAATTTAAAAAAAAAAACAGAAAATACTAAATTAGTAGTTCGAAATGTATCTTGGCTAGTAAATAATTATCTCTTCTTTACAAACACACAAACACTATCAAGAAGGTATTTTTTATCTTAGACAGTATTTTCTTTTCATCTTTTTTCTCTTACAATAACGGATCTTAGCATAATAAATCTTATTTTTTATATCACCTATTAATTTTTCTCACATATTGAGGATAATGTTTATCAATATAGATTACACATGTGAACGTAAAAGCTCATCTTTTTGTTATTCGAACACGTTAATAATTAAAACTTATCTAAGCCATATATGTAAGATTAAATAATCAAAATTATGCCTTCACATGCTGAAGCACTCTGAATATATAATACTATAAAATGAACATGTTTTAATAATATTGAATTTTTCTTTTTTAAACTTTCTGTGCATGCTAATTAACACCAATGGTTACATACGATCATACACTTAATTTGCTTAAAATTGTGATCTTTAACTTTCTGTGTCATGCTTAATCGCCAATGTTATAAATGATCATTTATTAATTCATTTATACGTATATATATACAAAGTAAGAATGCAATTAAATGATAAGATAAATGAAAATACATAATTTACATAAGTTATTAACATAAAACAATAGACACACTCTTGCATGAAAAGTTAAGATAAGATTACTTAACATATATATACAGATGCATCCCCTAAGTTTACCATTCAAAAGTGAAAATTACACATTAAACTGTACCTATATTGCTTTAGTTTCCCTCACCAGTGTCTAACTAAGCATCACTAAACAAGTGGAAAATATATGTAGAACAAAAGTATGCACCCAAAAAATAAAAACATAGAAAATTATTTCTCATTCATACTTGAAACTTAATTTGGTTATCAACTAACTCCAGGATCTCAGCAGTGACTTCATCTAGATGCACATTTTTTTGCGCATCAACTTCAATGGCCATGTTCAGATCCAAAGAAAGGCATGGAATTTTCTCTTCTGAGTTATTAAGATTATCTTTTTCCATGTTTTCATCAGAAGATGGAGAAGTAGTTCTTGCAGGAGAAGAGGCTTTTGACGCTGAACTAAAGTTTTCACAGCTGAAAATGACAATGGCATCCTTGAGAGGCACAGATTCACCACAAGGAAGGGTTATAGTTCCATTTTCAATTGCTTTCTTAACACCCTTTTTTGAAAAGTGATCAACTTGCTCCAAATCTTCCATGAAGAACACCCTGTGAGGATTCTCATTCACAGCTTCTCCAAATCTCTGAAGATAACTGCCACCAAACTCATCTCGTGGTCTTTTATTTTTGGACTCCTCGTTCGTGGAATCACCACCTCTTGAGGTAGAAAAACTGCTTACACCAATGGGGACAAAGTTGCTGTAAGAGCCAAAGACAACTTTAGCTAGCTCTTTTGAGACCATTTCTTTTGCTCGAGAATCCATACCTAGAAAGAAAAACCAAGTTTCTTGTCTATCTTCTCTCTTCACCAAGTGATTCTCTCCTTTTCTCATTCCTGACCTGGAAAGAAGCACACTGCTTGCAATCTCCTTAGCCATTTCTTTATTTTGTGGAACCTTTTTCTGCAATGCATCGCTGAGAATCTTTAGATTCTCGTCATTATGCTCTTTGAACATTTGAGTGCTATCCAAACCTTCAGCTGCCTCACTTGAAGAAGCAGAATTGGGACTAGAATTGGGATTGGACAAAAGATCTGGCCTAGGAATGTTTCTCTCTGGCATGAACATTATCAAGTTACCTTCATAACACTCATCACTGACAGTAGTCTCAGTGTATAACTGACATTCTTTAGGCACTTCTTTTGGTTCAGAAATGACTGGCCAATTTAGGTGGGTGAGATTGAAGCTAGACTTTCTTTCATGTGAAGAGGCTGAAGTAGGGGATGAAGGCGATGATGAAATGAACAAAAATTGTTTCTCAAGATTGGAGGGATAACCATGTGCTGAACTGCAGAAAGAGTTCCATTTCTTGCCTATTTCCTTAAGCTTAGAATTTTCCTGGTTCAAAACAAAAACACATAAACGTCAGTGCCAAGACTTTTGCTCATCAATTATAATACCTTATCATTGAGTATTTGGAATCAAGAATGATTAACTAATTGTGATAATAACCTGATCATCCATCACGTGACTTCTCTCTTCCTTGCAATTTTTGAGCCATGTTGGCAAGCTAGTAGTGCAGTCTCTCTTGCTTATAGTAATACTATTGGCGATGCTTTTAGCTTCTTTTTCAAAATTCAATGAGCAATCTCTGCAGCAAGTTAAATGTTTGCGCACTTTGGCCCGTTCTTCAAAAGATTCCTTGAATGTTGCCTTGCTTCTCTCCTGAACTTGAAAATCACTGAAACAAAGAAAAACAAAAACCAAATAGTATCACTACGAGGCATTCACTAGTAATAATAGTAACAGTAAGAGAATTCCAAGCAGAGAAATGTAGAATATATAAGAATGATAGTTAGTTACCTATCAAAATTTAAACCCAGGCTCAGGCTACCAACTGGAACTGTGAAAGGGTGAAGATCCCAAATAGTTTCAAGGGAAGGGTGACATGCTTTGCCCTTCATGTATGTTCTAAAAGTTGCAATCCCCATAAGCCACAATCTACCATTCTCCCCATTTCCACCGATTAATTTTTTAAGCTCCATCACCATATGCTCCACAGAACTGTAGTAGTTTGTTCTTTGCTCACAATAACTTGACCAGAACTCAAACAACCACTTGAGATCACCCAAGTATAGAATGAAGCCTCTTCCCACGTGACTTTTTACCAGGCTTCTAAGCTCTAGCAGTTTCCTTTCAACCTCCTCCTTGCTAATGTTCCTGAAGGAGAAAAGAGGAAGACTCACAAATTGCACAAACCTCAACTCTCCTTGAGGATTCTCCAACCTTTGCATCACTCCCCTAGCTACTCCCTCAGCACTAGCAAGACTCTCCCCAACAATTACCGTGTTTCTCCTCTTGCTCACAAGTGAATTCAAAGCACTTGTTACATCATCTACACCAGCAGTTTCATCATTAACATGGTCCACAGACTTGATAAATGAGCCCCCGAATTGACTAAAAGATCTTGGTGGGGACGTGTTCCTACCACCAAGAACTTGAAGCTTGGTGGTGTTTTCCTGGGAAGCTTGTTCTTGTGAACAAACGTCCATTGAAACAGCTTGTTCAACCCTGGTTTTGACAAGGGCACTGGAGAAACCAGCTTCTCTCATGACCCTGCTAATGCTAGGGTCATCAAGGATAGAGACTATGAGCTGCTCCACCTCAATCTTCAAGGCCAAAATGGGTTGCTGCTGGTTCTCAATGGAACCACGGCGTTGGTGAGCCTGAGCTCGCTTGAAGGCTGCAACCAAGGCATTGGAGAGTGAGGGAGTGGCGGAATATGAAGCACTCAGAAGAGGGCTTGGTGTGGAGGCTGGCAAACGGTTGAGGGAAACATTGAAGCAAAGTTCTAATGCCTTGTATTGGAGAGGATGAGAGTGGCACTGAAGGCAAGCTTTGCGGAGAAGGCCAGTGGAAGTAGCAAGCATGACAGTAGCAATATGAAGAGGTGTAACTTGAGCATGTCCTCTTCTTGTGGCAAGAGTAACAGCTTGCTTAACTAGGGTTGCAGCCTCTGGTGTCAAAGCCTGTAGCTGTATGCTGCAAACTCCTGCTCTCATCTTTCCAAAACTTTGCTTCTACCACAAAGAGAATTTGGAGTTTTGATTAAACCTAAAACTTGATGGATCTCAGTATTTTGGTTATGTTTAGAAGAAATAACTTAAATGGGGTTTGGTTCAAAGAGGTTCATAAAATTTTGGGTTGAAAGCAATAATAAGAGTTTAATGCTAAGATAGTGGTAGTATGAGGAAGAGGCAGATATATATTTATATATAGTGGTAGCTCATAGTAGTGCATTTGAGGACACCAAGACTAGTGTCTGCGCCATTGATATGATGAGGGTTTTGTGCCTTTCTTGTTGCTGAGGGAAATTTTGGCTTTGCATGTGAAAGTGGATTGCATGTGATGAAACTTTCTCTCTCTCTCTCTCTCTTTGGTATATAGGTAAAAGTTATTTGGATTATCAAAAGCTGCTTCTATTCAATCTTGTGGTACTATAAAATATGTTGCAAAGCAACAAGCTAGCTTTAATCACAGTGAATGGAATAATTGCTTTTGTCACAAATAAGCTCAAAACTTGATGATGGAAAGACAAAGAGAAAAGAAGGTGAAAAAAAGAAAAGAGGGAAGTGTATAAAAGGAGGATGTTCTGCCAATAACGAGGTAGTGAGGAAAAAGAGGAGAGGACGGTCTGTCTGTTTGAATGGACAGTGAACAGTGGTTGTTGATTGGCTTTTCTTTTGTCTAATCTCGAGGAGATCAAGAATAATCCTTGAATGATTGATGGAATAATGCTTCACTAGATCGAATAAAATACTAGCAAGTTTAGTATGACAGCATGTGAATGTTCTTCAAATGTGTCTCTTTGTGTTTCTCTTCTAACTTCTAATTCATTCCAAAAGTTGGCTTTCTTATACATTTAATATGTCCAAATCATGCTTGCATAAATAGATAGTCCTATAATAAGCTCACAAATTCGAAGAATGATATATATAGCACACGGAAAATGGCTCATATACATATTTAAAATCATGGGTTTTCTGTTGACTGATACACTGATAAATAAGATGACAAAATAGATGATATAGTTCATACAATTTGTCGGCTTTCAGAAATGCAACAAAAGATCGCTAAAAGATGAAGTGGCATTTTATTGAATTTTAAACATGCTGTGCCAGAATTTTGCAAGTGAGAAGATTCATCGAACAACAACATAGGAGAAATATAATTTAGGGTTATCACTCCCGTTAAAAACTAGATCATTTATATCAAACTTTCCATATTGGTTGGTAAAAAATACCAAAGGAATGCATTATAATATTTAGATAAATAATATTTAAAGTCCATTATATAAGAAATTCACACAAAAAGTATTTTTTGTGTCGATAGATCATTATTGCATCTAACGTAAGAGTAAAATTTTATATTGCTTACAAAGAATCTATATATAAAAAGTCTATTTTTTCTTTTTAAATCTCCTTTTTTTTTTGGTTTTATGGTTTGTGTTGTCGTAGTTGTATGCTCTGGAGTTCATTGTCATCTTTATCCACCTTCATCATTTTCTTCCTATTGTGTGACAACCCCTGCCTAGCTAGTCGCACGTTAGTAATCGCATCAAGTTGTGCTCACATCTTGCTCTATGACTACTACTGCCCGGAGTTGCATTGAGTGATTTTTATTGGAGATTTTACATAGTTTAGATAAAGTAAATTTATGATATATAAGAAGGTGGAAATTGTAATTTATACAAGCGAATTTATGGTCTAAGTTAAACTTTATTTTTTTAGGTCATATCAAATTATCTAAAGTCTTAGCTAAATTTTTTATTATTTGTTGGACCTATAATGTTCACTCTTATAGAAACTTTCATTAATATACAATCTCACGTTTGAGATATATATCTCTCGGAATGAGGGGATGTGTTGGTGATCATTCCTTTGATCCACGGTAGTAAAGAGTGTAGGATAGATTTTTTCATAATTTATTGATTCTGACTTTATTTTGGTGGAGGCACTAACAATTGGATGTCAATAATGCCTTTTTACATGGTGACTTAAATGAAGAGGTTTACATGCAAATACTACTGGGGTCCTTGCAACAGGTAAAAATCAAGTATGTCTCCTTCATAAATCTCTTTATGGTTTGAAACAAGCTATCAGATACTGGTATGACAAGTTATCATCTTTTCTTCTCTCTCACAACTTTTCACAAGCATTTGGAGACCACTCTCTTTTTGCAAAGCATACTGGGAATAACATTACTATAATTCTTGTTTATGTTGATGATATCATACTCACTGGAAATAATATTCATGATATTGATCAAATAACTAACCTTCTTAATGACAATTTTAAAATAAAAAATCTTGGTAATCTATCTTACTTTCTGGGCTTTGATGTTTCTAGAAGAAGTGTAGGAATCCTTTTAACCAAGAGGAAATATGTCATTGATCTTCTCACAGAAACAAGGATTCTTGATGCAGCTCCTGTCAACACCCCTATGAACTTCTCCACCAAAGTCTCTTCTGATGGTGTTCCTCTTGATGACCCCGTTGCGTTCATGAGGCTAATAGGAATACTTATCTACCTCACCAACACCCGTCGAGATATCACTTACGCTGTACATCGTCTCAGCCAATTTGTTGCTGCTCCAACCACGCTCCATCACCAAGCTGCCTTTAGAATCTTACGCTATATCAAACAAACTCCTGACCAAGGTATTTTTCCAATCGCAAATAATAACCATCAATTAAAAGCTTACAGTGATTTCGACTGGGCCGACTGCCCTAACTCTCGCAAATCCACCACTAGCTACATTGTTTACTTGGGGTACTCGCCAATATCATGGAAATCAAACAAGCAAAACACGGTCTCTAGCAGCTCGTCCGAAGCAGAATATCGCGCTCTTGCCCATACCATTTGTGAGCTCCAGTGGCTTAACAATGTTATGAACGATCTCTATCTTCCTCTCACACAACCTGCCACCATATTCCATGAACGAATAAAGCACATAGAAATTGACTGCCATCTCATTCGGGAAAAAGTCTAACAACAGGGCATTGTGAAGCTCCTCCCCATACACACTACTCTACAACTTGCTGATATATTGACCAAGCCTCTTCCTCCTTCAACCTTTCATAACATAAATTCCAAGCTTGGCACTCTCAACATCTACGCCAAGCTTGAGGGGGGCTGTCAGAATCCTCCTCCATAATTTAGACATAATATATATTTTATATTCACATAATAACATTGTGTAGAAAGTTCTTTCTCCCTCCTATGCTCTGTAAGTCTCTTTTTGCTTATCACGACACACACAATCTCACACATGGATCACCCACTTCATAGACATGATCCTTCAAGAGCATCCTTTGCCGCTCTTCCATGAAAACTTATTATATTTTATGAGGTTTTTCTTTGTTTGCTATGTAAACTTTATAGGTTCTTTTGTTACTCTAATATCATACTAGTTGTTCATTATGTATTGATAACGATTGATTTCACCGTTATTTAAGAGTAAATTTTGATATCAAATGAACCCTTTTTAACTTAGAAACTTGTTTGTTCTCTTGATTTTGGTTTATTTTGGGAAATAATAGAGTTGAGGTTACACTTGAAGATTTTATCACTAAATCCCCTTGGTTTTGTAGGAAATTGGGATGAATTGGAAGATGAGTTATGTTGTCAAGAAGTTGGAACTCATAAAGGATAGAAAGAGCACCAGAAGAGAAGGTTGCAGAAGGTCGCATTCACGCTTGGGCGCCCTTTTCATGACCCTCAGCGCTAGAGCCTCGCAGTCACGCCTGGGCGCCCTTTTTGGGGCGCTGAGTGCCATCTTTCCTGCAACGTTTCACGCCTGAGCGCCCTCCATTGGACATTTCTCGCAAGCACGCCTGAGCGCCTAAGTAGGGGCGCTGAGCGGTGGCAATATTGGCCCATGACCCAATTCAGTCGTATTTAAGGATTAGCTCGACCTAGAGAGGGTATCTCTTGATAGAATTAACACAAATTCAGATTTTCTTCAATTCTTTGGAGACAGAAGTGGATGCGGAAGCTCTCCTCTTCAGTTTTTAGGGTTTTTCTATCTTTTTCATTCCATTATTCTTCTAGTTTCCCCATGATGATGGGGAACTAAACATTATTTGTTGTTGGGGGATGATGTAAGCTTGTGAACTCTCATGTATTTGAATTGATCTTAATTATATATGCTTCTTTCATCAATTGTTAGGGTAATTCTTCTTTACTCAATTCTCGTTATGTTTAACTCATTCATGGCATGATGTATGATTTGCATGAGTACCGGGAGATATCTTACAATTCATGTTCTCAAGGATTGCTCCCAAAAGCAGTATTGCTCAGGGATGGGGATATGAGTTTTGGTCATCTTAAGCTCCTAATCGTAATGCAGAATTAATTATTAGGGATGCAAGGGATTGTGGTCTAGTAATTAAGGATAGACTTTCTTCACCGAGAAATCGGATTTTAAGTAATTTAGAGAGTGATGTTAACAATTGAATGAAGAAGATAAATTCATATATGCATGAGAGTAAACTAGGTGAAATCTAAACCCCAACAACATATTCATCTCATATTCAAGATCATCCATTCACGTTGTGTTTTTCTTTCAATTGGTCAAAAGTGCATTCATATTTACTTTCTTGTTTTGCATACAAAATTTCAAATTATTCTTCGAAAGTCTTAATTAGTTGAGTAATCACATAACTGTTTAATGTCGTGAGTCTTTTGGGATACGATACTTGGTCTTACCATTTTATATTACTTGATACGATTCGGTACACTTGCCGACATCTTAACACATATCTAGATGGGTAGATTATTCAATGTCATTTTTGAAATCAAATATTCTACTCTCTTTTTTGTTCAAAAAATTGTAATATATCTAGGTCAATTATCAGAAAATACATATTGCTTGCTTTCAGTTTTTCAAACTTTTATACAAATTAATGTGGAGATTTTTTAAGCAAAATAACTATCGAAACAAATTGAGAACGTAAAATATAATATGCAATGGATTGAGGAAAACAAAATAAAAGAAGATGAAAAGTGAATTCACGTATTCAAGAAACAAAAGTAGAAGATGAAAAGTGAATTCACATATTCAAGAAGTAAAAGATTCCTCTTATCACATATTTATGAAGATTCATATCCAAGTTTGAATAATTAATTGACTTAATTTATCAATTTAATCATACAGATCAAACAAAAATATTATAGAATATTATATATATTAATTATCAAATCAAGATTCAATCAGTTTTTAATTTAATTTTAAAATAAAAAACACAAATTATAATCATAAAGTGCAAATCTAAAATTATAGAAAAGAACAAACTCAAAATATTAAACCATTAGTGCAAAACTTAATTTGGACTATCTGATCATGATTTTATGACACTACAAAAAAGAAGGGCATTACCGAAGGCCAGAAGCCCTCGGAAACAGCCCAAAACCGTCGGTAAAAGGTAATTATCGAAGGCTTATCGACGGCCAAAGAGTCCTCGGTAAATCCCTTGTCGCTAACATTTACCGAGGGCTTTCGCCCTTCGGTAATTTCCGAGGGTCAGAAGCCTTCGGTAATTTCCGAAGGGCAAAAGCCTTCGGTAATTACCTAACGTGGGTATTTAGCGAAGGGCAAAAGCCTTCGGTAAGTTGGAGGGAAATGTAAAAGACAATTGTATTTCTTATGAAACCAACAACATAAATAGACCTGCATAACAGTTTTCAAGCACAAACAGACCTGCATAACAGTTTTCAAGCACATACAGACCTGCATAATGTGCATCTCAAAGATGCAATCATTGATCAATATCCATACAACATCCATTAATTAATCCATAGAACATCCATTAATGCATAGAACATGTATTTATATTAATAACATATAACAATGTAACATAATGATGTTCTAACATCCAAATCATCCAACTGATCTAACATCCAAATCATGTAAACTCCAAATACTAAAATATCCAATTGTTTATATAACAACTAATAACAAAATGAAACTAATATTGTACATAGTTATCATCAGAATGATCTTCATCATCCTACTCCTGTATAGATGGTTGAACTGCTGTGGGTTGGACTGATGAGGGTTGGACTGATGAGGGTTGGACTGATGTGGGCTGCTGAGGGACAGTGGGTGACGAGGAGGGTTGTGGCTGGGTCGGAGGGATATTGAATTCATCCTGTGAAGTACCAGGCAACACTCTCATGACCAGGCCTTAAAGTTTGTAAACTCTGCTCTCAAATCAGTGATTTCCTGGTCACGTTGCTGCAGTGCCTGCGTGAGGCGGACAACAACCTCGTCAGGAGTAGTGGTGGAAGAAGAAGGTTGGTGCTTCAGAGTACCTCCTCTCGATGCTGTATAGTTTGCAGCAAGTTGTCCTGCACCGTACACTCGTCCCTTTTTCTTCCCACCAACGATGTCGATCCAACACTGTGTCCTACGGATGTCATCTTCTGCATTACTGGCATCATCCGGTGTAGGAGCTGACTCATGTTCAGATCTAACCTGTGAAAGTCTCGTAGAAAATTCTTCCTGTTGAAACATTAAAAGCAATGTTAGGGAATAATAAAATAACATAAATGAAAAATTAGTAATAATAATAGTGTTATTTGCTTACATGAGTCTTCCGAGATCTTTCATCAACGAATTGATTAGTGCCCTTCCTTACATGAGTCTGTGCAAAGACCTCATCAACATGGACCGCCCGTCCCAGAGCTTGTGCCTGTAAAATTCTGGTTGGTAAGAAGTCAGATGATCTCAGCCAAGAAGTCAGAGGATTTATATTCTCTAAAATTCTGGTTGGTAAAATTTCACCTATATTTCTTTTTGTAGTTGACTCCCCTAAATTGAGGTGTACATTAGGGAACTCATAATCCTTAATTTAAGGTTAATAATTGCGATAAAATCAAAGACATATATACTAAATTTTGAAGTTAATTACAATGTCAACAGGTTATGTTGTAATCAATGGCTATTAAAATCATATTTTTAGGCACTATCAATTAATTTTGTTATTTGTATCAAATTAAATTACAAAGAAATGTCTGTAGGTGCCAGATTCTATAGTGCAACATACCTATATGTCCATTCTCCTGTTACATTTAGTTTGACGAAAATTAACCAGACAAAGTGGTTTATAACCACTATATGCTAATTCTGTTATTATCATGGGATCTATTTAGTGAACCTCACTTTGTGGCATAAGGCTTTTGTTGTTGTTGTTGTTGTAAGTGTCCAAGGATAGCCTTTAGTACATTAGATGTTTACATTGTAGCCTTTGCAGGGTCCAGAAAAAAAAATGAGAGAAAGGAATGAAGAAGTGAAAAAGATAACAACAAAAGCATAACCGGAATATACCGGATGCATGACAACTGCATCACACTGGAGTCTGGAGAATAAATTGGAAAATTGCCTTGTGCTAGTTTGTTTTCATTATGAAACTATGCTGACCACTACTGTTAACCTAATACTTTATACTTGGGATGACTTGTCTAGAATTGATAGTTTGCCCAGACATGCTAATATGCTCTAACCATTCATGTCATGCTAGCTATTTTAATTTTAAGACATTTGTAGCTTCCTCTCAATTATTATGCTTTATTATTCCTGCTTTCTTATTCAGGGTACACAATGTTACTTTGGTTTTACATTTTTTTGAAAAGTGATGATGACATTTTCTATTAAATATGTCTAATATCAATGGATTGACATACAGATTTAAAATTTTGTTTTTTGTGCATATGAATTTAACTGTTTGTATTATGTACAGGAGCTTTTGCCAATCCAGAAATGAAATTCAAAGATTGGAAATATCAAACAGCACAAAAATAAGCAAACTGCACCAGAAAATGACACTTAAAGTGGTGCTTGCAGTGGCAAAAATGAATGGCAGGGTGTCTAACGCTTAATTGAGACCTCAAGCAAGTTTATATCATCAATTTGGATGTGTGTAAACACTTAAACAGCAAAGGAAAAGACTACACCAGAAAATCACTAATCCACTTCCAATTTAAAGCAAATTTGATGGTTTGGATGGTGATTTTCCATATAGGATTGTAAATGACTATTTGAACAGTGCACACAAGTTTGAAATGGTCAAATAAACTTGTGCAAACATATACAAATCACAGAAACATCCACACTCAACAATTCAAAGCAGTTGTAGCCAATTATGCAACACTTTTAATCAAAGTTGTACCAGAAAATGTGGTTGGAAAATGGAAAAATCAGTGTCCAAAATGAATGGTACTGTGTTTAAAGCTCAACTGAGACTTCCAGCAAGTTTAGATGATGAAATGGAATGTGTACAATCACTTAGGCAATAAAGAAAGTAACCACATCAGAAATTCACTGGTTCACTTCCCAAAATTTAACAAAATGTGAGTATTTAAAATGTGAAGTTGCACCAAAGCTGGAAATTGACCAATTGAACAGTGCAGACAAGTTTGAAATGGCCAATTATACTTGCACAAACGGTCAAACAGTACAAAAGCACACTAATTCTCAAAATCACCTTCTAAGTTGGCAACTATGCAGTAAAAATGGCCAAACAACGCCAGGAATTAAAAATATAACAGAGTCAATGCTGGATGGATCAACAAACATGTAAGAAAGGTCCTAAGCAACTAAATTCTAGCTGGAACATGTTAGCTAGGAGATGTTAAATGGCCTAAGACACAACAAAGAAGTCAAGCACGGTGCAGAAGCTTGGATAAAACAGTAACAGTGTTTTGAAACCAGATTTCAAGCAACTCAACTATGCAGCCAATTATGCAGCATTTTTTACACCAAATTTGCACCAGAATTGAAAACAAATACTACAATCAAACTGTACAACACAAACAAAGCTTATGGAAGTCCTAATTCACTAGATCTAGCTGCAGAATATTAGTTACGAGATATTTAAAGACATAAAACACATGCAAGGATATCAATCACGGTGAAAAGATTGATTAAAATATGTGACAACACTTTGCTAATGGATTTGAAGCAACTTAGATATGCTTTTTGCATTTTATGGATTAATACAAGTTGCCACTACTTGAGACATGTGTAATAACATCAAATGAACGTGTTCAAATCTTGAGAACAACAAAATATGCACTGGAACAGGTTTTGGATATTGCACCAGATTTGAAAATTATGTGCAGACTTTGAAAAACAAAATAACTTTTTTTATGCTTTAGCTTATATCATCCAGGCTAGACATTGCCTTATTGCCTTTTATGGATTGATATATTGCTACACATGCATCTAAACACAGATTTGCAAAGAAAACACAGAAATTAAAGGCTGGAACAGAATCAACACTTCATGAAAGAAATAACACTGCACATAAGGCACATGACTTTAGACAAAACTGGAAAATGAATATGCAAGCTGGAATTCAACTCAAGCAAACGAAATTCACTGATTAAAATGATGAAGAAACACTAAGGAACAATGGAAGTACAAGCACAACAAGTACAAACACGATTTAAACTAATTTCTCACCTTTTTAGTACACTCTTTTAGGTTCTAACTACTCAAAATTTGAGTTTTAGGTACTTGTTTGCTTTTGAGTAGTTTCCTAGTGTCATTTCCCAGTTTTGCTATTATATTAGGTGAATTTTGAAATTGTCACCTATTTAGAACACTTTTTATGTTTTAAGTACTTCAATTTTGAGACTTCACAATTGAAGTCCAAAATCATATGTTCAACTTTGACTTTAGAGTTCACTTTCACAATGAAAGTCTAAATTCATGACCAGGTTGTTGGAAACTTTAACAGACATATCTTTTAACATGTTGAAGGTCAAATTAATCACTGGAGTGCCCTTAACCACTACCAGTTGGAGCAAAGTTAATAAAGTTTAACCTAAGAGGTGGTCTACTTTAGCCTTAGTAAGGAATTTTAAGTTTTTTAGTTAATATATAAACTATAAAACAACTATAACTTTGGTTCCTCCTTCTAGTTTGGTAACTTTGGGGATTTAAGATAATATATAACCAACATATATGCATGTTGGTTTGTCCTTGTACTCTACATCATCCTTATAGTTACTCATTTTAAGTCTTACCCTGTATTGAAAGAAATTTTTAAGGGTGTTGTCACGGTCTTTTTCCAAGAGGGAATTTCGGTTGAAGGGTGGGGAACAAGGTGTCGAGATTATATATAAGAAGAATATGCAACACAGAGAACACAAGAGACAAGACAAAAGGCGAAACAGAAAGAGAGATAAAAGGCAAACAAAATTTTATTTACCAAAAGGAGGGGCCAGCATGTTTATTTATCAAATTGTTGCATGGCTATAAGCTTTTAGACAGATCAATCAGGAGCAAAATAAAGCAAGGCAAACAGAATAAGACTTCATTTACCTACCTGGAAATGATGAAGTCTTCGACACTTGAGTGTAGCCCTTAAACAATGACACTTTTGCAACTAACTTTAACCCACTCCGTTTGAAGCTTCCAAACGTTATGTGCTCCTAATTGAAACCCCAAAACCTTGTACAATAATGGACAATTTTAATTAGCAAAACGCAACAACAATAAAAGATTAATCATCAAACACCCTATATCCATCCCAAACCTAAACAACTTTAACTTTAAGGTTTCTGACAACATTTACTAGAATCTACTTATGCAAACAGTTGACTTGTCAAAGTAACATCTGTTTTCACTAACTCTGTCCGTGAATTAATTTGGTCCATGAGCCATGTTCATTTGGTTTTGTCATATAAGATAATTCTATTGTCCACTCACGGTTAGATTATAAACAAAGCTACTTACTTCTTCATCATACACAATTACCACTTCATATTATATATATATATATATATATATATATATATATATATATTCAGATTCCATGGTGGCTAATATTACTTGACTGTCATAGGCAGAGATTTCTACACCAACAAAATGAGACTTGTAGTCCACCATTTCAAATGATAATAAAACTAGTTCAGCTACTTTTTGAAAGGTCTCGAATTTAGCTCCTAGTAGGTCGAATTGTTAACTAATTAATCAAGCCCTTTAATTAAATAAAACACTTTAATAATTTGTGGAAGAGAAATAACAAAATAAGGATAAGATGGTCTTTCCTGTAATATTTTATCCATGAATAATTTACTTAATCATATAACTTCCAATTCAGAGACATTAAGTCATTTTCTCTTTTGCTCTTTAACCTATACTGCATTTTCCTCATTATTTACTCTAACCACACCTCATTATTTCATTTTTTATACATTATGTCTAGCATTTTTCACTTTTTAACATCAACTTATTCATATAAATATTTTCACTGTTTATTTAAAGATTTCTAATTAGATTTCAGAATCTAAATCATACCAAGAGAAGACTTAGTACTCTGGAAACGTAATCAAGAGGGAGGAGTATGATAGCAACGAGGACTCTACACATAGAAGGCATATAGCCTTAAATATGTTTGCACATCAGTATGTTAAGTATTTTGGCCAAAGGTAAACCTTTACGGTTACATTATCATTGTTCTAGTTCCAAATCGGTAAAGAAGGTTATAATTTGAATGTAATAGGTTGGCTATCAAAGAAGGAACATAACTCTCCCGGTTACAACTCTTGTGCAATTATACTACAAGGAAGAGTAACTCATGACCTCAAAGCTCATGCGACAGACAGTCCAAACAAAAATTCCTTTAAAAATCAAAACCAGATTCAAATGTTGCAATACTAAAACATTCAGCGGGTCCTTTTTTTAGTTTCCATTGGATTAAGCTACTGATTTCATGAGCTATTATGTTCTTCATGGATTTAAAATGACTGAGGGTAATAGCTCTGCATCTCAAGGCCGAAAACAAGTCTGCTCATTAAGGAAAACCCTGAAAAATCCACACTAAAAGAGAAGAAGGATTTTAATAGAACAAATTCACTCTCGGCTACTAAAGATTTGTAATTTCTGATTCAAATCTCATAAATCTGTTTTGGCTTCATTCACCCTCATCAGATTGGAATACAATTTAATGAGCAAAGGTGTCTTTGGTGACAACTAATTCCTCCATTTTTTCATGCTCACAAGGCCACGATTTTAAAGAAAAGAGAAATGAAGTAAAGCTTGGTTTTCCTTATGAAAATATCTGAAAAAATACAAACTAAGGAGGCTCCTTCACACAACTGAACCAACTAATAAGAGTGACAAATGAGGAAGGTCACCATACATGTTTGAGTGGAGACAAAACCAAGGACAAAGCTGTCCCAAACTTCAACCATCTAACGTCAAAACTAGAATAGGAGGCCACAGTTCTCTAGCTCATAAGCCCACTTTGAATTGGGTTCGTCTATAATCATGGATCAGTCATAAAAAAAATATTGATTATAAGGAATAATGAAAGCCAAGCCAACACCGTGACTAGAGGGATGACCAACATTGGTTAGTTTGAAGTCTTCAAATAAAATTTAGAGAAGGAAGGACGACCCACTAGCCCAGCCAACAACGTGAATAATTGAGGAGAATTGAGACGAAAACAAGTTACATTGGAAGACCAACTTTGTTCTAATTGACATCTGCCAAAGAGGAATCAGGTAGAAGAATACTACCCTACCTATGCTTATCTTATAATACAATTACGAAATTATTACTCTTATCCATGCTTATTTAAGGCAGAAAACGCACACAATGAAATATAAAATGTTCCTCTTCAACTTCAATTTATTCACAGTGGTTCCATCATATAAGCATAATCAAAAATAAATTCCTGACAATAGTAAACTATTCTGCACATCTAGGAGAATCGCTTCATCCAATCTAATTGTAAAAATAAATATAAGGCTTAGACAGACACAAAGAACATACCTCGACACAATGGTCTCCCAAGAGCCTCCCTTGACGAAGACAAGCACCCTCCTGACAGCAACGTCCACACACCGTGATGTTAACGGACCACCCTCCTCACGGCAACGCCAACGCAGTGGTGGAAGAAACACTCAAACACCACTACAGGGGAGGTTCGGCAAGTGAACCCTAGCAACACAATGCCACCGGACACAAGGGACAGAGAGAGGGAAAGGGAGAGAAACGTCAAACAGAAGTGAGAGGGAGAGAATGGGAAGCACAATGGGACGAGAAGGAGCGAAACACAATGGAGAGGGAAAGAATGGGAAACAAGACGAGATGGTAGGAAAGAGTTCTGTCTAACAAAATTGGGGACGACCTTAGTTTAAGAGTAGCGAAGGCCATAAACCCCTCGGTAATGCTCTTTTGACCTTCGGTAACTATATTTGACTATGCCCGTCTGTAATGCTCATTTTGGCCGTCGAGAACACACTTTTACCGAAGGCCCATAGGCCTTCAATAATAATCCGCCGGTAATAAGCCAAAATCTGATAGTGTGAATTGATCCTAGGAATTAATTATGTGTATGAAAAACAGTAAACAAAAATGAGAGAAAAAGACAAAGAGGAAATTCCAAACATAAGAAAAAAAGGAGATGAAGAAATAACTTAAATTATATATATATATATATATATATATATATATATATATATAGATTTAAATTAAACATGGATCTAATAGAATGTAATAAGGTCCACAAGTCCAGTTATAAAAAGTCTAAGCTAAAAAAAGAAAATCTACCTCATAGAAAAATAGAAAATGTATAAAAAGATTCCAAATCCAGTAAATAATATGTCTATTTTAAAGACCCATAAATGTAAAATACAATTAAATTGGAATCAACTGAATGTGATATCAACAAAAAAAAAATCATGGCAAAACAATAAACAAAGGTCATATTAGAATAAAAATATAAAAATCAAAATATATGTACATTATAAACTTAATCTATTACTATTAAAATGAAATAATTTAAAAACTGAAAATAAAACATATTATAAGTGTTTTTAAATGTAAAATAAAATTATAATTGTGTACAAAAAAATATGTGTCATTAGAAGCTAAGGCCACAAGAACTAAAGATGTTCTTTTTTCTTTCCCTTTATTTCTCTTATTTGTTTTATTAGTGAATTTTGTTTGTGAATTTTGGTTTTCTTGTTGTAGTAAATTCTTATATTGAATGATGGGTCTTTCGAGATGATACATTACATTGAGAAGATTTAACACCTATGAAACTTATTTAAATTTATACAAAGGATTTACATCACATTCAACTAAAAGTTTTAAACACTAAGTTATAAAACCAAATTTATCGATTAATTTTAAAAATATATGTCGATCAATCGGTAAGATTCATCGATAAATTAAAATTTGTATTACCAACTGATTTGATAGTGGTAGTTTATTTTTATTACTAATCTATTTTTAAGATACTAAATCCGTTAATAAAATGAATAGAAACTTTTTCACCAAGTTTGATGATTTTTTCTTATACATATTAAGGGAAGATGGGTGAGAAGAACAAGATAAGAAAAAGAGAAGATGAGAAGAGAAGTCAGAAAGTGTGGTGATGAAACGATAACAACGGTGAAGGGGAAATGAAAGAGGAAGAGAATATGAGAAGCAGAAGGAGGAGATGGTGATGATTAATGTCACTGATGGTGGTGGTAAAGGGTAAGGAAGTGAGGAGGAAGAAAAAAAACAGGAAAATAAGAAGAGTAAACATTGATGAATTTTAATGGCGACCATAATCTCTCAGTAGTTATCAACAAATTTGCATCGTGAGTAATTATCGAAAAATTTTACAATTCGTTGATAAAATTATCGACAACCATTTTACTGACAGATTTTTAGCTATTGGTGATTTGTCAGTGAACTCAAATTATCGACAAATTTTTGTTATTAGTAATGAATTGTGTTTGTGAGTAACTAGTGTTTTCTTGTAATGAAGGAAATGAATTTATGGATATTATTCATTATATATTGTTCAACTTTATCATTTATACTCAATACGAAACTTAGATTAACATTTGGGTTCCTAACAATCTCTCTTTCACAAGTGAGTCTCCTCCATATCATTAACACCTCACTAATAACCTTTACCTATATAATTATTCTTGATAACAATACACGCTTGGTTGAAACCTTCATTAGGATAATTAGTGTACTTATTTGAACTTGTTACTAGGACAAAACATCAATTATAATATCAAGGATGTCGCAACCAGGTTAGCAAAAATGAAAAACAAGTTGTTACCAATATTTAATATTTATCATGAAAATATTGAAAAAATCATTTAGAAAAAGCTTAGTATACAAAACTGAATTTTTGAGTGGAGTCAATCATGGCTAGACAAAGTGGTCGCACCTACAATCTCCATCTTAAAAATGGTTATATATAATTAATTGAGTATATTTATTTATATTTTTAAAATAATAATCTCACCTAAAAATAATTAAAATATTAATTTAAGTCTTAATCCATGTTTAATTATTTTTAAAAATTAAATTAGTTATTATTATTATGCAAAATTTGATGTAAGAGAAAGTTAGATTATTTTACATATTTAATTTGACCGAAGTAGATTAATCCAACATATTTTCAGTTATGATGAAGAATAAGAATTACAAAGTTCTTGTATAGAAAATTTATGTTGATAATTTTAAATTCTTATTATTTATTTAATTAAAAAATTATGAACTACCATAACTCATATATTATGAAAAAGATTAATAAATGTGTACATCTAAGTATACTAATAGATTACTATTATTATTTTACTACTTTGAAATATTTTAATCTATAGTTTAACAAAAATATTAAATGTTGATAGGAAGAACTATCTACAACTGAACCCATATTTCACATATGTGTTTTTGATGATAACAAAAGAAATGTTTTATAGTTTTTTACACAACAAAATGATAAAACAATTGCTTGATTTATATCAATGTTTGTGCTTGAAACTATTTGGTATGTGTATTAATTGATTGAGAATGAATCATAGAGTGAAATACTTTGCACATTGCATATCTCCATGAAATAATCGATTAACTGTATGCATAGTTTATTAAATTTAATCAAATATCAGCATATGCTTAACAGAAGCAAAACAACTATGTTTTAACCAATTACATTAATTGTATAATCGATTAAAACACATTGCTATGCCAGTACATGTTTGTTGAGTGCATTGAGGTGTTTTGAATGGAAAAAGTTTTCAAAATTGCTTAAGTATGGAACGTAACCGATTACATTATTTACCTAATCGGTTAAAATGCGTTTTATGTGAAAACCTTTTTCTTTGAAAGCCATAACTGTCAATAACGGTCATATTTTGAATATTGTAGCTTGTATGATATGTTTAATAGATTGCATGCGAATTTAATCTGTTAAATCATATGCAGATATATAATTGTTAAAGAAGAAGGAAAAACCTAACAGATTACATTAAATGCTTAATTGAATAAAATGCGTCAGAGTTGAAAAATCTATAAATAGACGCATTGCTCTCTGTCATTCAACAATTTTATGATTCAAATCGTTCATAACTAACTTGATTGTTGAGTTTAATTGTAGGAGTATCCTGATTTCTTGAAGAATAAAATATTCTTTGTAAGACTGAAGTGTTGTCATATTGTTGATCATTCTACACATTGAGGTGTACTCTTTCAGATCAGTGTTTATCTATAATCTTGTTGATTGTGTCCTTGTTGCTTCGCACCAGGAAGAAAGCTTTATGAAGTTCTATTACTTAGAGTTGTGATTGCTCCAAGGGGTGACAAAAAGTGTGTGATCTTTCTGGGTTTGTACTATAGTTGATATTGAGTTGGGAAAGGAGAATACATTTGAGAGGGTTGTTCTCTATATGTCTTGCTTGTAAAGCTCTATCAATATAGTGGATCCCTTCATCTTAGGTTGATTGAAGGAAGACTTGAAGTAGGCAGTGGGCCGAACCAGTGTAAATAACTGTGTTAATCTTTCTATCCCTTCTCTTTTACATTGTTCATATTCTTGTTTGATTGCATTCCAAGAAAATTTCAAAGATTTCAAAAAGCTTTAGAAAGAACAATCTCTTAAAGAGGAAAACCAATTCACCCCCCTCTTGGTTGAGATTATTGGCTTAACTTTTTCTACAATAAGATAAACATTTCTGCAACCCATTGAGAATTTAAAGAAGTCTTCTTTCACCTTTGGACTCTTGAGTTTTGTTGAAAATAATTGATCACCTCACATTAAATGGGAGAATAAAAATTCATGATCATTAGTATGATTCAAGTATGGGAAAACTATGAGGAATAAAGTTAGTTGTAGTTGATGTGGTGTAGCCTTGTAAATATATAATCCACAAAAGAAAAAAATAAAATAAAATGTGACTGCAAGATGATTTTTGGTTGTATTCTAGTTTTCAAATAGAAAAAAAGTAGAATGATAAGATTGATAATTTGATGTGATTGTTTTCTTTGCTCATTTATGCTACCTATAAACACCAATTCCCTTCCTAGCCTAGTCACAATTCACTAAATAAAGTCCTTGTTGATGTTTGCATGTTTGTGAAAATTATTAGTTCTTGAAATGAAAAGCAAAATTAAATTGTGTGCAATTAGTGGTAGAAGTAATAATAACACAGTCCTACACACTAGTATGTTTAAGTGAAACACTTTTTCTAGTTAGGATTGGATCCTTTGGTTGATCAATAAAAACATTTTGTGTCATGATTTCTAGTCACTTATAAAACATGTGTATTTAGTCTCATAATAGTTGCATTGCAAACACCATAGCTAAGGAATTGCAAGATTACACATACTCTCTTTGAATAGGTTTTGAAAGGAGAGTATTAATGAATTTTATCTAAATTGATTGTGTAGGTTTACTTCTTAGTTGTTTGACCATTTGTTGAGTAGATATCTTTCTATGTCAAGTTACCTTTCGCTTGAAGACAAGCAATGTTTTAAGTGTGGGGTATTTTGATAAGGTTATTTTCTACCTTTTAAGTGTGCTAAGTTTTGTGAATAAAATCAAGTTCTTTATAGCTTTTATCTTGCCTAATTAAAGTTTATCTTGTTTGGTATTGTTTTATGTTTTAGTTATTTTGTGCTTGTTTTACCTCTAATATCTATTTTGACTGTGTGAAATAAGTAAATAAGAAACAATTATGGTAGACGATAACAAGCAAGACTTTAAGGAAGCATAATTGAACAATAAAAGAAGGATTTTTAGGGAAATACCCGAGTTGGGCACCACTAGAATCGTGCTCAGCGCTACAAAATCAGAAAACAAAAACAGTTGCACGATTGCAACTTGATAGGAAACTAACATGGGTGTTGGGTGTCACCTCTCTCATTGGGTGAGCCAAGCTAGAACAACTAGCATCGAGTAGTGGTTCACCAGCACTAGGAATAATGAATAGGCGTGGGCAATGCATATTCAAAGAGCCCCCTTTTCGCGTTTTGATGGTTTTGAGATGGTGTCAGGTGGTGTCGACATTGAGATGTAAACAATTTGTATTTATCCATGCTTCTCACGAGGGTTTTGTCTCATTCCTCATTTTTCACAATAGAGAAATACTCTAGGTGCTTAGGAGAGGCTCCTAGAGGCTGTTAGGGGTGCTAGGAAGCTCTCTCTTCCCTTCTTAGATCTCCTCTTTCATTCATGGACAATTTTCACTTTTTAGGTTGAAGAAGATGATGGGCTACAGAAATGGAAGTGGAAATGCGATTAGGAGGTGCAATTGGAGCATGAATTAGTTGCGGAGGGCTTGAATCTTATCTTTGGTTTCCTTTTCTTCCCTTAACTCTTCATTTTTGTAAACTCTAAGTTCTCTACCATGGATAAGTAAACCTATTGTTGAGATTAAATTTATGAAATTGATTTCTTATGTATTTTGTGTTGTTAGTATATATGTTTTTCCATTTCTATGTTAGTATTTGATTTCTATGTTTAATGATTGTTGTGGCTTGATCACCTATGGCTTGATTGTTGATTCTTGAAGTGTTAGGAAATATCTTTTGAACCTGGAACTGAATTTAAATATCTAATAGAGATTGTATCTAGGGATAGAACATGATTCATTAGTAATCTTAAGACTCTTTAAGTTAATGTACAGTTTGCGTGATAAGGATTCAAAGAATTGAAACGTAATGAGTAATCATTAGCTCAAAGTGACTAGGAATAAGATTTGAGTATATTTGTGAGTTAATTTTGACATAAATATGGAATTGAGTTGATTGTGAATGCATAAGAATGAAGTGGATGAAATATAATCTTGACAATTGTAAATACTCTATGTTAAATTTCTATGCACACCAATTGTTTGATAAAAATACAAAAAGAACTTTTATTGTGTTTTTGTGAATTTTGTTGTCTGATTGAGTTGTGAATTGTAAGATTTGTCATGTGTTGCACAACTTCTTTAAGAGAGAATAATATTCATCACCTGTTACGTTGTGATCGTTACACTTACCATTTCATGCTAACATTGTTTCAACAACAACAACATAAGAGACGCAACATTTTAGACCACATCTTCTGTATCATTTACCATCTCATATTCACTATGTATATAACAGAATATCAAAATTATCTAATAATAATAATATACTTTTAAAACTATTGAAAAATACGTTATTCAATAAATTATGATGTTACAATTTGTAAAAACATTCAACACAATGTTTAATTCTATTCAAACTTCTTAGTTCTAAAGCTAATATTTTCTTTCATACATCTCAAATAATTTATAATTTATGAGATAGACTTTAGTGTATTACAAGATAAAGCTACTAAAAATTGGTAATAGAGACTAATATAGTTTAAGTGTTCGTCTATTTATTGAAAATACTTTATTTATATTATATTGATTACCCTTTTAGTTTGCTTAAGTTTTAGTTGTTTGTTTTAAAAGGGATTGTTAGTTTACCCTTGTTCTGGTTTAACTTTTTAGTTCCAGTTTAACTTTCTAGTTCCCTTTTTATATACATTGGTTATTTCTGGCTTTAGGATATAAGTCATTTTGATGATACTTCGACGATACTTCCCTTTTTTTTTTTACACTTGATAATAAGATTGGTTCTCCTCTGTATAAAGTTTTCCCTTCTTGTTTCATATCTGTGTGTACATTGTAATATCTGCAGAAGTGAGATCTTGATTCTCGTGCTACTATTTTTCTGCTTTTGTTGTCTTCCCTTATCTTTCTTGGTCATCTTCACCATCTTCCATGGCCACTGATGATTCTCCAATTTAGGAGCAATCACACCAGCACTGGTTCAATTGTAGTATCAAGTATCGTATCCACGTAAATTTGTTTAATTCTTATCAAAACTTGTGATTGTATTTGGATTTGTAAATTTAAATGTTTGATTGTAAAATAAAGATGATGATCTAGAAATCAAAGTTAAAATTGAAACTTAATGATATAAAGTGTGTTGGGATTAAACATCACTAGTCTATTCTCATGCTCGGTTACTAGTAATTGGATTAACATAGTTCATTCATTCTTCTTAGAAATACACTAATGTAATCTTAGACTCAATTTGTAGCTTAAGACCTAAAAACATTCAAACTCAATGCGATTTCTCCACTCATGATGAATGAACTCTTTGCATTATTGATTAAGACTCTTCAACCAACTACATCATATAGATGCATGTTTATCACCTAACATCCTTAGATGATTCAATTGGATCTATAAGATGAATTAGTTTTTTTCCTAACTTAATTTTATATGCAATTGATGATTAATTAGTTTATCACACGTGAAAAGCAAATTGAATCATTAACATATAAAAGAACACATGAATAAAGCAGTAAAAAAATTCCAGTACATAGGTTTAGAGACATCTAATCCCTACACTAGGAAATTCAACAACTCATGATGATCCTAACATTCAATCCTAGGAGTTGTTGTCCATTCCATGTGTCTTCTCTAAATCCTAAGAAAATATTATAAGTAAAGAGAAAGAGTCTAGAAAGAGACTAAGAATCTGGATATAGATTTCTAAATGCTAAAATATGGCGATTTGTCCCTTAATTTATAGAAAATTGGGGGGTTGGTTGTAGCTAGAGCTGTCAATTTTTTTCAAAGCCCCAAGGCCAACCCTGGCCTTTTCTACACTGAGGCCCATTTTGTTTGACCCACCTTTGAGGGGGCTTTTTCCAGAGCCCCTAGCCCCCAAAACCCCAGAAAATGGGTTGGGATTAAATTAGGGCCGGGTTAGCCCCTAGTCCCAAAACCCCATTTTTCTCTGTTGACCCTGGACATCCTGTTTTCTTGACAAACGTTTACCTTTAAGAGCTCCACAACAATCTACTGAGACGGCAGCGCATAGCAGTACAAGCGGCGACAACACAGCACTTGACGGCAACGCACGGTGGTATAGGCGGTGACGATATCAACGATCGAGTGGTTGAAAGAAGAATCGTGAACGAGGTTAGGTTTTCTTTCAAATACTTCTTCTCGTGCTTTTAGTTTCACCGTGATGTTCTAAGAACAGTTTACTCGGGTTCCCAAATGCACACATCTTTCATCTATCATAAACTTATTCTCTACATTTCTCAATCTGGGTTAATCATCTCTCCATTACTTTTCAACCTTTTCTATATCTAAAAGCAATGCATTTTTTCTGATTACTTAAACATGTGGGGTTTTATTCTTGCCCCCTTATCAAAGTCTCTCCGGATTTTTTTTTTCTTTTTTCTTGAGTGATTTATTTGTAATGTTACTAATTGTAAGTATTTATAGTTCTTCAATGTTAAGTGAGTTCATGGGAGAGTGGGTATGATGAGTTGACTCAATTTATCTCCTTCTAATTTAGAAACACTTTTAAAAATCTAATTATAATCCAAAAGAAATTGGATCTGAAAACGGAACATGCTTTAACAAATTCTGGAACTTCAAATTGAAAACCATCTTTGGAAGAACCAAACTGTACCTTCTTCTTCGCAGCTTCCTTAATACCAAGAACATACATAACGCTCTCATCATGTTTGCTTATCCCTTAAAAATACACCCAAAAGTATAATTCTTAAAAATATCACATAGGGTTGTTTTTACTATAAAGTTGGATAAGACTGCAAAATATTTGCTTCAACATGCAACTTTTCCCACTTTTTTGTAACATTTTTTCTCAATTGCTGTTGTTGGGGAATTGTAATACGCAATTTTTTGTGTGTAGAGCTTTGAAATTAAGGAAGCACTACCGGAGACAGTTGCAAGTTATGAAGGCATGTACTATAATTACTTCAGCATAGGTACTTCAATCTGTACATTAGTAGTGTTATACAGGTGACTTTAATGAAAATGTCTAGTAGTTGAGATTAATCATTGAGAAAGAAGTTACTACATTACATGTATATGTTGTGTTATTTTAAAACCAAATTGCTCCTTGAATGGTATTGATGCATCTTAGGAATATTGCAAGATGTTTCATTTGACTTTGTCTCAGGTAATTCCCTTTCACTCATTTCATTTTCTCCATGTTTTCACTGATTTGGGCTTTCCAAAAATCAATGAGTCACTCTATGATTAACTGCGTTTGATTGTTTTTGAAGTGAGAATGGTTTGGGAGGGTTTTGGTTCCTCCTGAAATTCTCTTGCTGTAATGATTTATCTATGCAAATATTTATATTTTATGATGCCCTCATAAAAATATCCAAAGAAGTTGAAAATGCAAAAGAATAAAATTGAAAGTTGGTATAGGGGAAGAGATTAAATGCTCTAAGATATCCCCGCATTTGGTGTAGGATTCAACTTCTATGGATAATGCAAATATTTATATTTTATGACTGCTGGAAGTTCATTTTAAGCTAATCTTGATTTAATATTGCATTATTTTGAAGCTGGAGATGGCTTTTAAAGGAGAGTTTGAAGAAGCCTCAAAAACTTCAAACATCAAGTTCTATTGCTTGTTGGTTTACCATTTACTTGCATGGATGTGAATATTATGTGGTGTTACAGCGCACATACTTCTTAATGGGACTTTATTGATTGAGTTTCTATTATATTTTTGATATAGTTTGATATGATGATTTTATATTTTTGTACATAAATTTTTGTAAAAAAAAGGTCCATGGGCTGGCCCTGACCCATAGGATTTTGGGGGCTTTTAGCCCTGGGGGCTTTTTCAATAAAAGATTTTTTTTGGCCCTGTGGGCTTTTTTGGCCCCAACCCACATGGGCTAGGGCCAAATCTTGTTAATGGGGCTGACTTGACAGTTCTAGTTGTAGCTCGAAACATGGTGGAAAATCCTTTGAGCTTTTCTTTCATGGAAGGTTTCCTTGTAATTTAGACTGTGATCTTGTTGTTCAATCACAAACCTTCCCTTATTGGTGGTTTTCCCCCATGGTTGAGCTTTAAAACTTGGTACTTCATACTGTTTCATGGTAAGTTTTTTTCATGTGGTTAGGCACTCTGTTATATTAATTGAGTTCTAGAAGCAAAATATGAATCTTCTAGAAACCACCATTGAGTGCTCAAGCTATGAATCTAGGGTTCCAATTGTTGTGCTCTGTTTCTCTTAAATCTACAAAAATTCATCAAAAAATTATATTAGTTTGTTTCTATCTGAATGCTTTTGCTAAATTCTTTAAATATAGAGGGAAAAATCTAAAGTATGTAGTAAAATAAAAAAGATAAGTGCTAAAATGCATGAGAAATACGAGTAAAATAAACACTTATCAGCTGCCTTGCATCAAGATCCAACTCACCTCCTATTCTTGTATGACTCCAACGATATTGGTCTTGTTCTCAGTTCACAACCTCTGGATCACAAGAACTACATCACATGGACCCACACCATGCGTGTGGACTTGTCTGTGAAAAGTAAGCTTCCTTTGGTCGATGACACTCTCTCACAACCCCATCCAACCAATCCTTTATTCACTACCAAGTTGTGAGCTAGCATTGTAGTATATCAACTTCATTAACAACTTGTTTCTCTTCAACAAGGATATGATCTTGTGAGCGCTTATTACACAAAGTTGAAGTCGATTTGGGAAGATCTCTTCAACTATCGTCCTCAGTTTCAATGCACCTGTGGCAGTCTTCAAAAAATTCAAGTGCTCATTGAATCGAAGTTTTTCATGACATTCCTTATGGGCTTAATGACACCTTTTCCCAAATATGCGATTAGATCCTTCTTTTTTACTTCCTACCTTTGATTAGTAACATTTTCCAAGAACAAGTGCAACATGAAATCTTTGATCAAAATCTTTCAACTAATATTTCTAATTATCTTGCGTTTTTTGTTAATGCAAATCAAAGACTAATCAATGGTAGCCTCAATCCTAAAAATACCAAGATAATTGTTAGTATTTTTGTAGCTTGATTTTAGTACCATTGCTTAGTATTATGAGATGGTGTCCTTCATTTTCATATATAAGCAACCTTATGTAAGGTTTGCAAATGTACCAAATAAACATACTTCCTAGTGTAGCCTGGACGTAGGCATACACATTGTAGCCGAACCATGTTAAACTCTTGTGTTGCTTATTTCTCTCTTCCTTTCTTTATTGTCATGTTCCTAACACAATATGCGAGCAAAATATAGTCATTGTGATTTATTTGGGTGCTACTTCTCACATTTGTTGCTTTAAACATCTTCATGATTCATATACTCTTGTTAATAACTCTCATGTGTTACCCCCAATTCTATGAAAGTAAAAGTTTAAGGTATTAGTATTAAGCTCAACGAGGATAATTTTCTTCATAATGTTCTTTACATACCTACCTTTTGATTCAATCTTTTATCTTTATATTTTTAATCACTACTTGTGAGTTTCGTTTTGTCATGGAACCAAATCACTGTGTTTTGCAGGACCTTCAAACACAAAGGATGATGGACACTACTAAACCTTTCAAAGGCCTTCCAACACAAAGGATGATGGACACTACTAAACCTTTCAAAGGCCTTCCAGTTGTTGATTTTATTTCTTGTTGTTCTTTTAAATTTGTCTTTTCATTTAATATTGTTTCATATGACACATGGTACAAATATTCAAGATACCTTCCTGTATCTTTTGAGTAATGATAGGGTCACTAGTGTAGAAAAGTCTTTTACGTCACCGTTTAAACATCCGACCCCTAAATATCCAACGTAAAAAATGACCGGTGACATTTTCGTAATTAAAACAAGTATTTAGACGTCGGTTATGGAGGGACCCCGACGTCTAAATACTTATATACGTGAGCTCCCCCCAAATGGACGCCAAAAAGATACGAAAAAGTAAAAAAAATCATTTTTTATTCCTATTTGGACGTCGGGGTGCGGGGGGGCTGACGTCTATAGTCTATTTAGACGTCAGCCACCTATATAACACGCCTAAAGGGTCAGCCCAGAATCCAAAAAGTCACTTTTTGACGTCATTTAGACGTTCGATCCCGCTAATCCGACGTCGATAGGCTATTTAAACGTCGGCCCCCCTTCCCAAACGCCAAATGGTCTATGAAAAGTGACTTTTCCTTTGCCATTAGGCGTTTGTCGATCAGCCCCAATGTTTGAATAGGGCTTAAACGTCGGCCACTCCCATCCCAGACGTCTAAAGTGTGCGCCAAAATTAATTTTTAAATGCTTTAAACGTCGGCTAGGCAGGGGAGCAGACCTTTAAAGGCATTTAGACGTCGGGGATAGGGGTGGCCGACATCTAAATGACTGCTACTACCAAACCCGCGTGCGAGGCAACAATTACGCGCACTCACTGTTCATCATCTTCCTCGCGTTTTCTCTCCACGGGCTACGTTTTTCAGGTTCGTTTTCTCACTTTTTGCACCGTTTAAAATTAATTTTACTCCGATTACATTACTCTTTGATGATTATCTTTCATTTGAACTGATTAAAATGCGTTTTCGTTGGGTTTTTGTGCAGTTTTCTCGTGTCCTTGGGCGGCGTTTTTGGGCGGCGATTTCTTGCGTTTTGCACTCCTCCATTTCCCTTCACTACGTTTTTAATCTGTTAAGAAGGTTAACATTCTTGTTTAAAAGTTTTTGTCTATGCATGTGGTTTATCCCGTTTTAAAAAGAAAAATGATAGAAACACTGTGATGAAGGTAATGATGGTGCACCTGCTAAGGTGATGTGGTATTTGCCTATAATACCTAGGTTGAAACGTATGTTCTCTGTTAAAGAAGATGCAAAGAACCTTAAAACATGCTTCGAGGGTAAGTGTTTCTCTTTTTATGTTTCAAATTCATGTTGACCTTCAATTTTTATGATAAATATAGTTATATTACTATTACATTGTGTTTTCAATGTAAATAGAGTTATGGGTAAATACCACGGTCAACTAGTTCAAATCCTGTATCTAAAGGTTGTAAGTCATTTATAGTTCTAATTCATTTTCTATGTTATTGAATTATCTAAATGTTTGACTATTTAGTTTTCCATTTTAGTGTAACAAGCAGCTAGATTCATGGGAATGTGGCTACCATGTCATGTCTTGGATTAAGACCATCATTCGAGTTGTCATTACAGATGACTGGAATGGGGTAATGATGCTTACCTTGAATACATTAAAAATCAAATTCATCTTTGAACATATATGAAAACATAATTAATCTTTCTTCATTTTGTAACGTTTCAAGAGTATATCTCCTATACCAGAGGACACAATTAAGCATATAAGACAGTAGTGGACAACTTATCTTTTGTAAAGATCGACCTATGAAGACTTCTATTTGTTATTGAACATTAATTACATTTTAATTTAGGTTTAATACCAATTTTGGTCCCTCGTTTTGTAGGTGTGTTCAAAGTTGTCCTCCTTTTTTTTGAAAGTTCACTAACGTCCTATATTTTACAAAAACGGTTCGCGTTAGTCCTTTTAGCTTATGACGTTAAAAAGGCTAACGACAAACTTGCTCCACAGGCAAAAACTTGATGACGTGTACAATTATTGTTAACATGGCACTGTGAGGTCATTTGAGGCCAATGAGAAGATGCTACTTTGAAAAAAAGGAGGACAACTTTAATATAAGTTTAACTTTTGATAGTTTAGGTTTTGGATTGTTTTTAGATTATTTAGATCTTTGTTTAGTTGAGACGCATATATATATAAGAAAGAGTAGTATGGGAAACCGAGCGAACAACCTCTAGTGATAACTGCCCTAAACATCGCTTTTAATCAAGATTATTAGTAAGAACTACTTAGCGAGTAATGGGTCGTGATTGGGTCGTGATTAGGATTTCACTAATCACAAGTTCATCTCAGAACCTATAAATAGAGGTCAAATGTAAGAAGGTATGTGATTGCATTTATTGCGAATTTAAGATTTTACTATAACTCCCAATCGGATTAATCACTGACTTGAGTGTAGGAGTGCCTTTGACAGGTACACCCAGACGATTTGGAGCGTAACACAGAAGGATTTTGACTAAAAAAATCCAGAACTACCTAAACTGACTCGAAGAAAAGTGTGAATGCGTATTTTGTAGAGATCCTACACCCGAAACAATTACCTTTTTATTTTTAAAAAGAGTTTAGTACTAATTGTTTTGATCTATACATGGACCCTTTTAAAACTGTTACGTATGGTAAATATCATTATTTTCACACTCTTGTTGATTATAAAAGTCGTTTTACTGTGTCCAAACACAAAAATTATTGTTTCCATCTTATTTCTATTTTTATTTTTCTTGTGAAACTCAATTTAACACTAAAATTAAAGTATTTAGCTTTGACAATGCTAAAGAATTATCCTTTAAAAAAAAATTCTCCCTTAAAGTGTGTTGTATCAATGTTCTTATGTGGAAAGACGTCAACAAAATATCATAGTTGAACACAAACATCTTCATATTTTTAATGTTTTTTTTCTTTGATGTTTCAATTAAATGTTCCTCTTATATGTTGGGGTGATTATGTAAAGACTGTTGTTTTCATTATGAATCGTACTCGTAATCCTATTTTAGGGAATAATCTCTATTGTTTGATAAAATTTCATATTATTCTGTTTACAGGATTTTATAAGTTTAGTCCGACTGCTACTGCTGCTGTTTTCATAGGGATACCCTCACAAGTCTATTCGCACTACTATTACTCCTAATTATCTTTCTGATGATCATTATTACAATGTAACTTCTGACTATTATTCATAGGGATACCCTCTACATTTATTTCTTGTTTTTCTTGCCTTTTAATTAAGTCAAATATTTTTATAATTAGTAAGCTAAAATGGATATGTTAAGTCTACCGTTCAATTAAATTAAAATAAATAAATAAAAATATGCAAAACTAATACCGTATATATTTATTAAAATTGAGGAAATGTTTCTCTTTAAAAAAACAATTAGGGAGATGGTATTGGTGGATGGAGTAAAATTTATCAAAATTGCATTTAAATAAAGATCGAACAATAAATATTTCTACATTTCAAAGAAGGAGTATAGTATACATTTATTGTTACATAATCTCATAACAATCTGGATAAAACTCGTTCGAGTATTCATTTAACACCTCATTTAATTTACTTTTCATAATGTTCATGAAATTTAATCAAATACTTAAATATATTTTATGAAGTCCGCAAGTCCAACAAAATTTAAAAAATAAAAAAATAAATAATTTGTTTCGTTCGCGACAACACTTCATTAATTAAATATTGTGTGTCTTAATAAATTTGTAATTCATGAAGATTTCTATAGCTTATTTTAAATATCTACCATAGTTAATAGGTTTATATACATGCAGCTCCCAAATAATGACACAATTTTGTTAGTGTTTGTACATTCTTTAACATTATATAGTTTGTTTTATTATAATTATTTGTAGTTCAAATTAAAGGGTTGAAAATTATTTATTACATCACAGGTTTTGAATTGATTAAAAAAATTAACTTATTTTAAAAAATGAGACATTTTTAGTTTGTCATGCAATAATCAGCGTAAAAAGTATTTTCTACATCCAGTTTCTATATCAACCGATATAAAATGTCTTGATTTTTTCATTTCTTATTTTAGGTATTAAAATGTATAAATAAACTTTTTAAATCACATAATTTTTAATATTGCATATATTTAGGTTAATTTTGATTACATAATTTGTTTAAAATAATTAATTTTAAAAAAGTTCATACTGTTTTACCATTAACAAAAAAAATTCCATAAAATTCAAATTTTGAATTTTGAATTTTTATAATGTTACATGTCACATAATAGGAAAAGATATTTTGACGGATTCTTTTGATAAATTTTGACATAACACATGTCAAATTTTTAATATTTCTGTTTATTATTATTGATATATTTTAAATTTAATAAGAAAATAATACATTTGTATCAAATTTTTTTTAAAGTTTTCGTATTAAATAAATTTTAAACTATAATTAATATTGTGTGAGACAATAATATGTTAATATAGATTTTTTTCACAAGTGTCTTTTCCTCATGAATTTAGACTAGGGCAATATAATATCAAATGAATAATGAATCTTGAAAAAATATCAGTATTCGAATGTTGTCAAGGAAAACATTTTTGTGTCAAAATTTTTTTTTGAAAAAAATGACGACATCTGTCTGAAATATAAAAATATAACTTATTATTAAAAAAAACTAATAATTACTATAGAAGTAGACAATAGCCACCTAAGTTCGATACTTTAAAATGTGTGCCATTGTCATTTTTTCTTTCAACTGTATCTGCAAAACTATAACAGGAGGGCACATTAGAATCTTTATTTCATAGAATGTATTTTTTATTTTATTAATATTTATTCTATATCTCAGTAAATTTATCTCGTTATTCGAGGAAATGGATTTGAGGAGATTTGAGAGGATTTGAAGATAAATTTTTTTATCATTTATTTGAGTAAATTTAGAGTTAAATGAGAATGAATTTAGAAATATATTTTTTTAATTTGTCACGTCAATACACTTCTATACTAATTCTCACAAATTTTATTTTCAAATTCACTCTCATTTACCTCCAAATTCACTCAAATAAACGACAAAAAAATTTATTTTCAAATCCTCTCAAATTCCCTCAAATTCACACCCTCAAATCCACTCAAAAGAACAAAATGACAGTTTAAGTAAAAACTTAACAAAGCAACATCTTCTTTCCTAGTATAAAGAATGTGGTTACGAGCTAATTGATTTCATTGCCAAAACAACTCTCTAAAAAAAAGGTAAAAACCTGTTTTAATGATGTTTTATTATAATTTCCATTCCTAACTTTTACATAAACTGTAAACATGAAAATTAACATTTTTTATATTAAGTAAAAATAAAAAGAGAGTAAAACTTTCTTAAAATTATTTAAAGGTGGGTAATGAAAGATCAAATCATGGTAAATTGAGAGTGCAATTAATGGGAAAAGAAAATGGACCAAGTATAAATATTGAAAGTATAAATATTGAGAGTACAGTTACCATTTTAACGTTTTGTGTATTTTCCTTATGAGTTTTCTTGGATTGTTGTTAGGTGGCAGACTTCCTTGGTCCATGTCGATTTATTGTTTGTTTGGACCAACATGTACATAATTAATGATTTAATAAAATTATTAATTTTCTCTCAATAAATATTTAAAGTTCATTTAGTATGTTTTATTAATAACAATAATTTATTATTGATGGAAAATATAAATTATATTCATTAATAATATAAAAAATTATTAAAAGAAATTAAATTCATTATAAATCATTTATTTCACTTAAACTTTAAAATAAAAAAATAATAATAAGGGAAACCCACATTGATCAACTTCTTAATACAACTAAACGTTATTATGAGAGGTATTGTATAATGTATACTACTATTTTATTTTAACAAATTATAAACCTAATAACATGTATTCTTGTTGAAAAATAATTGTCTGATGTTATTTCTTTTAAATATTATATAAAATCAAGTAAAATAAATTTAATTATGTTGAAGAGCCAAGTTAATATACAGTTAATTATAAACGAGTAAATATTCAAAATTTACAAATTTTAAATCATTTTTATTGATTGAATATATACTTTCATATATTTTTATATCAAAATATCTCTATAAAAATGGCTTTTCTTGCTTCATATGAATCATACTAATGTGGAATACTCACAACATTCGCATTATTATGTCTTATAAAACTAAACTGGAACCTTTTATTATTTACATGTCAAAGTTAATTATTTCCTTGGGTTTGCCATTTTAAAATCTAAATAATTATACAAAAATACTTAATAAATTACAACATTGACATAAAAGAAAATACAATTAACATAATTATTTTTAATAAAATATATATATAATATATTGAAAATATGAACTGTTTATAATAAATTATAAAGTAGAAAACTTTAGGTTATGCAGTGCATTTATTTTATAATTAAATAAAATGGTAAAATAATAACATAACACACCTTCTTTATTTATGATTTAGTAGTTCACGATACAAAAGTGTTCAACACAGTGTAGTAAGATACTACAGTGAACACAAACTTCTTGAAACATAAAAGAAAAACATTAAACATAAACTATGAGACACTGTCTCGAACTGAAAACAACGGTAGAAGGGAAAACAAAACATTAAACACTTGCATCATCATGACGTCTCTCTGCATGTATTAGTTTCATACCAGGACCATTGATCTTGTGAATGTAGCTGCATGCAGAAACACATTCACATATGATTATCATCAGCAGGTTTTGGATTAAGAAAAGGATCAAAATCATCATTAGGTTTTGGATTAACATAAGGATCAATGTTGGGAACAAATCCAGCTGATCTTGAAGAAGAAGCTATGGAGTGTGATGGATCATAGTCAAACATTCCAAAACCATGAGGAGGATAAGGTTGATAAGGTGGGTTCATCATCTCCATTGGAGGAACAGAAGTAGGAGCACGTCTCACAGACATACGGTCTCCTTCACTTTGGCGATAACGATTAAGGTAAATAGAAAGAGATTGAGCATAGTCATCAAAACCAAGTTTTCCCATAGCCCACAAAACATCTTCAGCAGTTACAGTCTTACGTTGTTCGCGCTGACATCGGTCATTTGCTTCAGCAGTGATGAAACTAATGTACTCCGACACACATTCTTGGATGGTCTCCTTCGCTTCATCGGAGATCTTTGCATGCGATGGTAAGATCTTTCGCATGATCCTTAACACATTTGCTATTGGCATGTACTGATCTTGTTCCCTCGCTCCAGCCATGGCACCTGAAATTACAAAAGCTAATTAAAGGAACATCCTTAAAAAAACATCATAGAAAGATAGATATGCATGCGATGGAAAAATAGATAATAGTTACATGAAGATGAAAGAAAAGAAAAGGTATGTTCACTTACTTCTCTTTCCTCTGGTATTTTTATAACCTAAATCGGTGTAAAAGGGTCTATTTATTGAAAGAGATGCATGTGTTTTTCTTGAACAGTGTAACAATAATGTGGACGATGGAGTGCCAGATAAGCATGCGAGTGGATTTATTCATCAGAAGAAACTGTTACATAATGACAAAAGATTTATGGAAGAAGGTACCATTTATTGTGAATTTTACTCGTCAATGAAGCGAAACAATTATTTAATATTTTATTACGCTTAGGAAGTCATGTGAATTCGTAACAGGGAAAACATTTATTAGTCTTGAAAATCTCAAACGTATTAATGATAGTTTAAATTTTATTTTAATATATATTAATTATTACTAATTCATTTTCATATAGATTACCTATTGTGGATCATGAAATTCATTTTTACATTTTTCAAGCAAAGATATTTGGAGTAACAACTCGATGATTACTGTTATCATTACCTGTTAAAGAGCCAAACTTCAAGACATTTAAGGTTAGATCCTTTTAACCATGATTACATATTTATACTTGGTCCATTTTCTTTCCCCACTAGTTCCACTCTCAATTTACCATGATTTGGTCTTTCATTTGAGAGTTTGTCTTTAACCTAAATAATTTTAAGAAAGTTTTACTCTTATTTATTTACAAATTAATATTTATGAGAACTTTTTATTTTTACTCAATATAAAAAATGTTAATTTTCATGTTTGTGCAAATGTTATGAATGGAAATTATAAGAAAAGATCATTAAAACATTTTTTACCTTTTTTTAGACAGGTGTTTTGACAGTGAAATCAAAAAGCTCGTAACCACATTCTTTATACGAGAAGATGTTGCTTTGTTAAGTTTTTATTTAAACCATAGTTAAATTTACTGAGATATAGAATGAATATTAATAAAATAAAAAATACATTTATGAAATAAAGATTCTAATGTGCGCCCTCGTGGTAGAGTTTCGCAGATACGGTTGAAAGAAAATATGACAATGGCACACATTTTAAGGAATCGATCTTACGTGGCTATTGTCTATTTCTATAATAATTATTAGCTTTTTCAGTAGTAAGTTTTACTTTCATATTTCAAATAGATGTTCTCCATTTTTACAATGCGGTCCAATAAAGAAAGTTTAAAATTACATATAAGTCTAAAATTTGAGTTTTATAAATTTTTTTTAAGTGAGGTAACACATGCTATCTAGATTCATTATTATTATGACAACATTAATTATTATATGATACATTCGACTAACTTGAGCGTCAAAAGTTTCTTTTACAAACACACTTCCATTCAGTTATGGAATGACGAGTACCGAGAGGAGGAAGGAAAAATGGTTTATCCAGGGAATATTAAAGAAGTTTGTGAAGTTAATCTTTACAGGGTATACTCGACTCCATAAGTACAATTGGCGTCCACCTTGGGATTGAGATATAAATTGTGAAGAAAGAGTTTCGTGACGCCTTAGAGAAGTAAGATAACGAGCAAAAGAAATCCCTTTGGTGAGATGGTCATGTTAATGTTAGTGCAATAGAGCTTACTCGACAGTCCTCGACCTTGTTTGGCCTCTCCAACTTTTGGTCATGTTCAGTCTTTGGCCTCTCCAAACTTTCATACTTTGTTCGGCCTTTTCAACTTTGGTCGTGTTCGGTCTTCAGCCATGTGTAGCCTCTACAACTTTTAGTGTTCTTTGAGCCTCTCCAGCTTTTAGTCGTGTTCGATCTTCGATCTTGTTTGACTTCTCCAGCTTTCAGCCTTTGTTCGACCTATCCAACTTTTAGTCGTGTTTGGTTTTCAACCTTGTTTGGCCTCTCCAACTTTCAACCTTTATTCGATTTCTCCAACTTTTGGCCATGTTCGATCTTCGGCCATGTTTGGCCTCTCCAAATTTTGATCGTGTTCGGTCTTCGGTCTTGTTTGGCCTCTCCAGCTATCAACCTTTATTCAACTTCTACAACTTTTGGCCATGTTTGTTCTTCGACCATGTTTGGCCTCTCCAACTTTTGATCGCGTTTGGTCTTCGACCTTGTTTGGCCTTTCCATCTTTCAGCCTTTGTTTGGCCTCTTCAATTTTTGGTTGTGTTTTATCTTCATCGTTGTTCATCCTCTCAAACTTTTGGTTGTGTTCCTCTTCCTCGGTATTTGGTCATATTTGGCCTCTTTAGCTTTCAACCTTTATTCAACCTCTCAAATTTTCAGCTTTTATTGGCCCTGGTACTCACCTTGTTTGGCCTCTACATACATCGGCCTTGTTTGGCCTCGAGGAATCTCGACCATGTTTAGGCTTCACGTCTCTCAGCCTTTGGCTATCAGCTTGCTCAATTCTCACCCTTTAACTCTCGACCATGTTTTTCTTTCGCATCTCTCGAATTTCAATTCTCAGCTTTCAACTCTCGACCACATTTGACTTTTGTGTCTCTCAGCTTTCGATTCTCGACCTTCGGCCCTCGACCATGTATGGCCTTTGCGTATCTCTACCTTCGGCTCTCAACCTGTTCAGTTATTGGCCTTCAGTTCTCTGCCATGTTTGGCTTTTATGTCTTTCAGCTTTTAGTTCTCGGCCTTCGATTCTCTACCATGTTTGGCTTCCACGTGTTTTGACATTCATCTCTCAACCTGATTAGTTCTCGGTCTTCAGTTGTCGACCTGTTCAACTTTTCAAGCTCAAAACATTTCATCCTTCTTTAGCATCAATGACACTTGACCTCAACGACACTCGGCTTGCTTTTCAGCCATAACATATCTCAACCATTAGAAATTTACTTAAAGATTCAACACATCTCAACTTGCGTCATCCTCGACATATCTCAGCCTTTATAGATCTGCCTCAACTTTTAAGCCATAACATATCATCCTTGTTCAGCCTCAACACCATTCTACCCTCTTCGACATCAGTGGCACTCGGCTTGCCTCATCCTCAACATATCTCGACCTTTGAAGATTTGACTAAGCCTTTTAGCCTTAACACATCTCGACGTTTTCAACCTCAACTACACTTGTCCTTCTTTGGCATCATCGACATTCGGCTTGCTTCAACCTCAACATATCTCGACCTTTGTATATCGTCCTCATCTTTTAAGCCTCAACACATCTCAGCTTGCCTCAACCTTAACATATCTCGATCTTTGCAGGTCTACCTCAGCTTTTAAGCCTTAACACATCTCGACCTTATTCAGCCTTTATGACACTCAACCTTCTTTGGCATCAACGACACTCGACTTGCCTCGTCCTCAACATATCTCGACCTTTGCAAATCTGACTCTACTTTTAAGTTTAACATCTCGACCTTGTTCAGCCTCAACGACACTTGACCCTCTTTTGTATCAACGACACTTGGCTTAACTCGTCCTCAACATATCTCGATCTTTGTATATCTACCTCAAAGTTTAAGCCTCAATACGTCTTGGCCTTCTTCAGCCTCAACGATATTCGACCTTCATTTGCATCAATGACACTCGGCATGTCTTAGTCTCAATATATCTCGACCTTTGTAGATCTGTCTCAACTTTTAAGCCTTAACGCATCTCGACTTGTCTCATCCTCAACATATTTTCTTCAACTTTTAAGCCTCAACACATCTCGGCCTTTTTTGGCCTCAACGACACTCGACCTTCTTCGGCCTGGACGACACTTGACTTGCTTCATCCTAACATATCTCGACCTTTGCATATTTGCCTTAGTTTTTCAGCCTCAACACATCTCAACCTTCTTCAACATCAACAAGATTCGGCCTACTTCGGCCTCGACGACACTTAACCTGCTTCGTCACGAACATATCCCGGCGTTTACATATGTGCCTCAACTTTTCAGCCTTAACATTGCGGCCTTACATCTCAGTCTTAACATCTCATCCTTTTTCTATCAGCCTCAACTCTTCATCTTTAACATTCCAGCCTCTACATGTAGGCCTATGTTGACTTGAAACATTTCACCATATAGTGGTCGTGCAAATCTTAGTCTATAATTACTGGAAATATCATGGCTTAAGATGGCTTGGAACATCTCGACTTGTGATGGATTTCTTTCAATGAGGCACTTCATCTATAAAATAAAGGTTCTTACTTTAAAACTTCTATTTGACTATTTTGCAGGCATAAAAGTCCATCAAGAAGACCTTTGGGGAACCTTCCATACAATTCTCTACCGTCTACCTAGGCGGTCCTAGTCAAACTTTCCATGTAGCTCATACACGATCCTTGTTGAACCTCCATATAGTTCCCTGCCACCTACTTAAGTGGTCTTGGTTGAACATATTGGAATCACACAACAAAATATTCGTGTATGACCAAAAAATCAAGAGGAAGGTGAATTTGTTTACTTAATAAAAATTGCACAAGTAGTTTTATACTAGTTTAGATCAAAAAAATATATGTCCAGTTGTTAATCTCCTTAAGGAGGAATTAACCAATCACTAACAAACAACCACAACTTATAATAATGAAGAATAAAGTTTAGGTTAGAAAGAACCTCTCTTGAAGACACAAAAGATGAATAACACCTACTTTGAAATAGACAAAGGATGAACAACTTCCCTAGAAACAACAACAACACTCAATCACTCAAGACACATTTAGTGAAAGTTATCGCTATACCCACACTAGGTTTTTAAAGTCCTTTTTCACTAATATGGAGAGTTTCTCTAGTAGTCACAAATCTAAACCTCTAAGTGAAAATTTATTTTGAAAGCTAGGTTTAGCTAAAATATATAAACTACCTCTTTTGAAAATTAAGTCAAGAAACTGAAGAGTCTGGTCGCAATTTTCAAAAAACATTTTCTCATTGTAATAATCGATTACCAGTGACAATCGATTATCAAAAAGACCCTTACAAAAACTTGATTTTAATTGAGTAATCGATTATC
This sequence comes from Vigna angularis, assembly GCF_016808095.1. Classification (NCBI taxonomy): domain Eukaryota; kingdom Viridiplantae; phylum Streptophyta; class Magnoliopsida; order Fabales; family Fabaceae; genus Vigna; species Vigna angularis. The sequence continues at coordinate 34,783,055 of NC_068972.1, forward strand.
AATAGTGATAATCAATTATCACAGAGAATTTTATGATAAATAAAACTTTTCCCTAAGTGCTTTGTTGCTTGGGTTTTGTCTTTTAACTCTTAACCTACTAACTTAAATAATATACACAAATTACAAGACTTCAACAACTAAATTTTAAGTCTTCAATATATCTCTTGAATTCAAGCATTCTTTAAGTCTTCAATGTATCTCTTGAAGAACTTTCTGTCTTTTCTATCTTCAATCTTCTTAACATTTAGATAGTTTGTTTTAACATGTCCCAATTCTCCATAATCGTGACACTTGAACTTTAAATAAGAACCTTGATTCTTCTTTTTATTTTTGAGATGCTTTTTCTCTTGATAAACTTTGTGCACATTTTTATCATTAGGTCCACATTTTCACGATCAGAGACATCATCTTCTTTAGGGCTTCTACTTTTCACGACCTCAAATTTTAAAATAATATTCTTTTTCCTTCTTTGATTATCTTATTCATTTAAACTTCCAAGTTAAAACTTGTGCTCTCTTAATTTACCAAAAAGAGTTGTCATGGACATGGTTTCAAGGTTTTGAGATTCAGTGATTGCCATGACCTTTGGTTGCCAAGACTTGTTCAAGGATTTCAATATTTTAATATCAATTTCATCAATATCAAAAATTTTCCCTAACCCAGAGAGATGATTGACTATGTGCGTGAAACGCTTCTGCACGTCATAGATTCTTTCTCCTAGTTACATTTGAAACATCTCGTATTCTTGAATCAATGAGTTTTTCAAGCATGCTTGATATCATTTGTGCCTTCATGGGTTACCTGAAAAACCTCCCTCATTTCTTGAGCACTTTTACAAACAAATATCATGTAAATCTAGGGTTAAAGTAGATGAAATAATATTTCTAGGCCTAACATCATATTGGGTCCTTTTATTTTCTTCCACAGTCCATTGTGAAAAAGGCTTTGGTTCCTACAAGTCATTAACAATTATAGTCGACAAATATGGACCATTCAAAACAGCATCCCACACATATCTATCAATAGACTCCAAAAATATTAGCATCCTTACTTTCTAGAAATGATAATTTTTTACCATAAAAAGAGGAGGTATGTCAATAGACACACCTTCTACAAAGTCTTGATTTTGTCCAACCATTTTCGAAATTTTTGAAAGACTATTAAAGCAAGCTCTGATACCAATTGTTAGAATTGTGCAGCAAAATATTCACGTATAGACGAAAGCCAAGAAGTGAGTGAATTGGATTACTTAATAAAATTGTGTCTTTTAAAATTTCTCTTTTTAAAACTGACTTTTCAAATAAAATTGATTCCATTAGAGAAAAATAAAGAGTATAGGGAAAGAGAGAATTGCACAAGTAGTTTTAAACTAATTTGGATCAAAAGACCCTATGTCAAATTATTAATCTCTCTAAGGAGGGATTAACCAATCACTAACAAACAACCATAACTTATAATAACAGAAAATAAAGTTTAGGTTAAAAAATATCTCTTGAAGATACAAGAGATGAACAATACCTTCTTTGAAACACACAAAGGATTGAGACCAATCAGGTAACTATGGTTTAAATTAAGTGTAAGGTTTTAAATGATAAAACTTGAATGGCTAAACCAATAGGCAAGTTAAATGACCATGTGAAGGATGAACGATCGGCTAACACTCTCCACTAGGTAACCCAATAAGTCGATAACTAGTAAATATTCTTCCTAAATTTCTTTTGTTGTAGACATTTTCTTCTAAGTCGTCCTGGAGCTTGTTGGATTGAGCGACATGAGTTCACAAATCAAATTTTCTTTAACTGGCTTGCGACTTGATCGGCAGAGGTTCACTTAGGTGAACTCTTCCTTCACCGAATTATGATTGTTTGGACCGACCAACAGAGGATCTTTATAGAACTCTTCCTTCACCGAATTGACGTGTGATCGATAGGGGCTCACTTAGGTGAACTCTTCCTTCACCGATTTTTGTTTGTACAGAATGACAGGGGTTCTTTGCAGAACTTTTCCTTCAGCAACTCCGCCCGTGATCAGCAATGGCTCACTTGGTTGAAATCTTCCTTCACCAATTTAGTGGTATAGTAAGGGTTCACTTAGGTGAGCTTTTCCCTTACCAACCGGTTATTTGATTACTTGGACTAAGTGACAGGGGTTCTTTGTAGATCTCCTCATTCACTACCTCAACATGTGATCGACAAAAGTTCACTTTGGTGAATTCTTCCTTCACCAAGTTTTGTTTGGACTGAGGGGCATAGGTCTTTTACAAAACTCTTCCTCAACCACCTCAGCGTGTAGTAGGGGTTATCTTAGGTGAACTCTTCCTTAAATATAACTTTATTGCATTCTTTGGGAGAAATATTACATCGAAATATGTTACAATTATTTAGCTAAAATAAAATTTCAAGTGTGAGGCGTTCCAAGTGTTGGGTACTCCCTTCTCGCTCGGAGAATCTAGCCGATATGCCTTATTCTTCATGTTTACCACAATTTTGAATGGCTCATCAAACTTTGGTGCGAGCTTTGAATGCACTGGTTTGTTTTGAGCTTCGCAAGTCTTTCTTTGTTAAAGATTCTTGGCTGAACTTTGGTGTTATATCTTCGTACTATCACCATTTTGCATTGTTAAGGACATATCTTGTACATTTCTTCTAAGTGAAGGTTCACTGACTTTACAAGCATCATGACATTAGTACCATATGTTATATTGATGGGCATCTCACCCATGGTGCTAACAATAAGTAGCGGTAAGCTCATAAGACTTCAGGTAGATCGTCCACCTAGGCTTCCTTTGCTTCATCCAAATGTCGCTTGATCTCAACCACTATAGTTTTCTTGACCACTTTTGCTTGGCTATTTGTTTGAGGATGCTCGAATGAGTTGGTGACGTGCTTAACGTCTAAGTTGTTTTAAAACTCAACCAACTTCTTATCAATGAGTTATTGACCATTATCTATTATGACCGTGTAGGGTAAACCAAAGCATAGATTATCTTCCACATAAACTTTTGCACTTGTTGAGTTGTGATAGTTACCAATAGTTTTGTCTCCACCCATTTAGTCAAGTAGTTAATGGAAACCAAGATGAATATCTTTTAAGCCCGGCCGATCCTGATGGGACCGACAATGTCCATCCACTATTGAGCACAGACAAAGGGAGGATATGTTAAGCAGCTCTAATGATAGAACGTTAACATAGTTTTCATGCTCTTGGCTATTTCTGCATTTTTTAACAAATACTTTGCAATCTTCCTACATGGTCGACCAATAATATATGGCTTGTAAGGTTCTCATTTTAAGTGTCCTTCGTCGATGTGGAGATCACATACACTATTGTGTAGCTCGTTCATTACATATTGGGTCTTCCTTTAAAAGGCATTTCAGTAAGGGGTGGAAAACCCTCCTCTGTATAAATCTTCTCCGACAAAAAGGAATTGAGCAATCTTTATTGCTTCAATCAAGCTAATGACTTCACCCTCATCTTGTTTCCTCATCAAGACCATGATGTTCTCCCTCAAGTCCTCCTACTCAGCTACGGACGTGGACATGCATTCCACGGTCAGATTCCTCAACAATTGCCTTATCATCGTGGCTAATTGGTCGTTCTCCTTATCGCTTGCTAGCTTGGACAATATATTTGCCCTTGCATTTTCTGCTTGAGGGATGCACCTTATGTTCATGGCTACAAAGCCCTTAATCAATTATGTAGCTTTGTGGAAGTAGTAAAGGATTTAATCTTCATAGATTTAGAATGTTCCGTTGACTTGCCCGACCACGAGTTGGGAGTTCGTTCGACAATCCACTCGGCCTGCTCCCACGTCTTTGGACAAGATAAGACTTGCAATTAAGTTTTCATACTCGACCTGGTTATTAGAAATTTTAAATTTGAATAATAACGAGTGTTGTATTACTGTACCATTCGACCTTTCTAGTACAATACTAGCTCATCCACCCCTTTTGTGAGATGATCTGTCAACGTACAACTTCGATGTTTGGTCTAGACAATTATCTAGTCTTGGGAGCTTGGTAGTGAACTCTACTAGGTTTTGTGCTCGGACTAAGCCACACATTTTGTATCAGAGGTTGAACTCTGATAGGTAAATTGACAAACTTACCATCTGTTTGGCCAGATCAGACTTCCTCAAACTCTTTACAACAAGATAATCATATAATTTACCTTTAAGTTAATCAGCATTAAGGTTAATGTGCTTTGATTCATGACCGACCTATTTGCCTTGTGGTCGGCCAGTTTGCTAGTGATACGCTTGATGATCTGAACTACGATTGATAGTTTGGTCTTTGATTGATCAGTCGGTCATACGATATAGTTCGAAAAATCCATTTGTAACCAATTATATTAGCATTAGCGGGTGGAGCAATTAAAGTCCACGTTTTATTTTTAGTTAAAGCATTATATTCGTCTTTCATTGCATCATACAGTGCTAGATCTTCTCTTTCATTGCATCATATTGTGTTGGATCTCGTCTTTCATTACATCATACTGTGTTAGATCTCAACTTTCATTGCAGATAAAAATACAGTGTTAAAAACTTTTAGTTTAAAAATGCTTGACTTAGCTCTAATGATCATAGGGTGATTATTAGGTGAAGATGGTAATGATACGTTGTTGTTCAAGCTATCAAATTAATTATACTTTACAACTAACTTTAGTATTGTCAAGTTAGTAGTCAACAAAATAGATAGGGTTAAAGTAACCATGAGTCATTTTCCCACGAATATGGAATTGGTTTTCAATAATTGATTCTTATGGAGACTTCGAAAGATTAGTAAATAATATGCAATACTTAAAAATAAGAATGAAAATCTATCCTAATGAATTTGATGTTGAAAAATGTTGTGAGTTTAATTGTAGAACAAACTTAAAACAAATTATAATGAAATAGGCTAATTCCACCACTAGTGCAAAAACTGCATATAATGTCACGCGTTCAACGTCCAACCACTCAATATCCAACTTTAAAAATGACCGGTGGCATTTTCGTAAATAAATTCAGTCGCTCCACGTCATTTACTAAAATAGTTCGCCGACTAAAATGTATTAACGTCAAACAAGACCCAGATAGACGTAAAACAATGACCTTAGAATCACATAACGTCAACTTAAGAAACATCTTACGTTCAATTCAAAATAAAAAGATACCGAAATAGTGGTTTGCTTCCAGTCAGTATTACTCCTACCCACATTTGATGTCAACCATGACAAATATGCGACGTTTTATATGCCATCAAGTGAATCCCTTTTTTATTGTTTATTTCTTTTCTCTTATAAACCAAACAGAACGTCGCCTACTTTATGGACTCGACGTTTAAACCAATATAGAACGTCGTTCGAGTTGGGGTTGGATGTGATGGTCGTAATCACATAACGTCCACAAGGAAACATATGATGTCCAATACAAAATAAATAAATACTAAATATTGATTTAATTAATATGACGTCCACCGTAACAAAAGAAGGACGTTGTATATTACAGCCAGTAGTTATACTTTTGTTTTTCTTTTAAATTAACCCATAAAACGTCATTTTATACTGGCTTGGACGTTTTATTATTTAGTTGCCTTTTTATTATTTTTTCTTTTTCGTTTAAACCAACCACAGAACTTCAGATTCTTCTTTGCGTTCGACTTTTTTTTGCCAGAAATTATGTTTTTAATTTTTTCTTTTAAACCATCCGATAAAACAACTCCAGGAAAACTTAAATGAATTATTCAAAAATGATAAAACTGTGCAATTTTATAGAGTTAAGCATTATATTTATAGAGTCAATTCAAAACCTCTAGTAACAGCACAAAATGAATTCTCACAAACCTTTCACGTAAAAGTCCCCTAGAGTTCGACGTTCTATGAGAATTTAAAAAGGAAAAAGAAAAAAAAGGAGCGACCTTTGCCTTCGAACTGCCGTTTATTATTGAAGCCAAAGGTGACCCTACATCAGGCCTTCCCCAACAATCAATCTTTTTTTCTATAAATACAGTTTCAGAGCCTTAGATAACCTGTAGACATCCATTTATAAAATTTCTGCTATGAACTCCATCTGTTAATTTTTTTCTTTGTGTTTTCTGTTATCTCCTTCAAGGACACAAAACATCTTGAAGGAGTATAGAAAACCAAAGGAAAAGGTTGATAGATTTGGATTTTTCATCCTTTCAAAATGCTACTCCTCCTTCACTAAACTACAGAACTTTCGTAAACAAATTCATGTTAACTTTTTCCTTTGGTTTGCTATTGTTTACTAAACGAAGACATTTCTTTGTTAACGATGAAGGCATGATAGAAAACCAGAGGAAAATGTTAACACTTATGAATTTAAAACAGACTCTATAGCGGACATCCAATTTTGTTAATAATTGACGTGAATATGCTCTTTCAAGGTGACACATTTATAAAATTTCTGCTATGAACTCCATCTGTTAATTTTTTTCTTTGTGTTTTCTGTTATCTCCTTCAAGGACACAAAAAAGCTTGAAGGAGTATAGAAAACCAAAGGAAAAGGTTGATATATTTGGATTTCACATCCTTTCAAAACGCTACTCCTCCTTCACTAAACTACAAAACTTCCGTAAACAATTTCATGTTAACTTTTTCCTTTGGTTTACTATCGATTCCTCTACTAAACGAAGACATTTCTTTGTTAACAATGAAGGCATGGTAGAAAACTAGAGGAAAATGTTAACACTTATGAATTTAAAACAGACTCTATAGCGAACGTCCAATTTTGTTAATAATTGACGTGAATCTGCTCTTTCAAGGTGACAAAAATGAGTCATTTCTTTGTGGTTTTGATTGTTTGTCCTGTTGAAAAGCTTGAAGGAGTGATAGAAACAAAAAGAAGAGGTTGATACATTTGGATTTCGCACCCTTTCAAAACACTACCACCTCCATTCACCAAAATCCTTCTATATTTTAACTATCCCGTGGATCTTTTCGTGGTTACATTTTCATATTTTTTCCTATGTTTAGTGTTATTATGCTTTTCTTTTCTTTTTTCCATGTAAAAGGAGTTTTACGTGGTACCCTTGTAGAACTCGACGTCCCACTGTATATTAACGTGAACCGCTTCCTAATTTGACGTGATTGGCATTGGAGTAGTTTGGCGCATTAATTTTGTAACAAAAGCAGTTATTCTTTTTTTTCTTCTAAAAATACAGTTTCAGAGACTTCGATAACCTATACATCATTCATAAAATTTCTCTTAACAATCTGTTAACTTCTTTTCTATGTTTTTCTATTATTTCTTCCAAGGTCACACAAACGAGTCATTTCTTTATTGTTTGATTCTTTGTGCAAAGCTTGAAAAAGTAATAGAAATCCAAAGAAAAAGGTTGAGAGATTTGGATTTCTCACCCTTTCAAAACGCTACAACCTCCATTCACCAAATATCTCGTAACAATCTCTTAACTTTCTTCTCTATTTCTCTATCATCTCTTTCAAGTTCACCAAAGCGAGTAATTTCCTTGTGGTTTGATCCTTGTCATGGCTAAGAGATTGAAAGAGTGCATCATGGCGAAGAGCTTGAAAGAGTGATAGAAAAACAAAGAAAAATGTTGAAAGATTTGGATTTTGCACCCTTTCAAAGCGCTACAACCTCCATTCACAAAAATCCTTCTACATTTTAACAATCCTCCGGATATTTTCGGCGTTTGATTTTCATTTTTTTCCTATGTTTAGTGTTATTATGTTTTTCCTTTGTTTCGTTTCCATTTATGAACCTATGTAATAATGGATTTCTTTTAGAAATCCTTCAAATAATTTTACGTCGAATACTGAAGGAAAATGACGTCCCTATGTATTTCCCAAATAACGTGGACGTCGAGTGGTGTCAATATTGGATGTGTATCTCTTCGTTTTAACGTAGCATTTATCATGCCTTTCCAACAGTCTTTTCCCATATACTTGGACGTCGAGTGGTGTCAGTATATGACGTGGATCTCTTCGTTTCTAACACACCATCTATCAAGCCCAACCAATTGCTTTTTTCCATATAAAAAGTTGGACGTTCTATTTGAATTTAAAAAGGATAAATAAAAAAAGGGAGCGACCTTTGGGTTTGGTTAACAAATAATATGTCACATGCCCAAGAAATTGGACGTTTATTGTTGGTTTAAAGGAAAAAGAAATAAAAAGGGAGTAATCTGGCTGACAATAATACGTCGAAGTTTGAAGAATGACGTTAACCTCTTCGTTTCAAAACCTTTTCTATTAATATTACGTGGAGTAGCTTTACCAATCGACGTACTATTGGTGTTCTAAAAGAAAAAAAAAACAAAAAGAGTGCAATGGTATATTCAATGTAATGATGTAACATTAAAATGTTCAATTACAATCATACAAGTGATTTAATCAATTTAAACAATTCAATCACCATTCACTAATGTTATTGCCGAAAGAGAATTTTATTAATATTCAAAAGATGATTACAACCAGCAAAACAAAAGATGGCTTAAGAAGCTACTAATTACAAAATTAAAATCAAATCACGAAAATCCATATTCTTCTGTTACAAAATTATTGTTGATCCCTTTCTGGTTGTTCACATCACCTTCCTTTCCATTTTGATCGGTGATTTTTCAATCCTTAGAGTCTTTTGTCAATGATTGTGTTAGCTTTCAATTTACTTGATTCCCAAGAATCTTTTTAGCGATTCTAACATACAATCTATTTTCACCGCATACCATTTAGCCCAACTTTTAATTTACTTGAGCCGTAAGAATCTTTTTAGCGATTCTGACATACAATCTATTTTCACTGCATACCATTTAGCCCACTCATCTTCTTCAGTTTTTGTCAAATCTGTTTTGTTTGCACTCCAAGATTCAGAGATGGGATAGACTTGCTGATGACCAATCCAAAACTTTATATCAACCCCCTTGATTGTGGAACAAAATGTTCTCATCACTCATATTTAAGTTGGAGTAGAACACCCTCACCAGTTTCAGATATCTGTGAGAAACCACGGTTTTAATCTTCCTTAGACTTAAAAGCTTCCCTCGAATGTCTTCATCACTAATCCTCCCTGTAGGATTAGCATTCCTTGCAATCCGGGCAACCTTCCCTTTTCGTCTTGATGATGATGAAGTCATTTCTGATCAGATTCTGGAACGTCTTTCACAGTTCTAGGGTTTGTAACTCTTCAGTTTAGAAAAAACTAAGTGCACAATAGGTTTTCAAATCTAGTATTTATAAAGGGTTGCATCAAATCTTATCAGTTTCAGGCCCAATTAAAATTTTCAAAAATAGAGAGCCCAATAATATAATTTCATCAACGTAAAATTTCTAAAGGGTTCGACGTTTTACTATGCGGTTGAAGCCAAAGGGTCACTCATATTAGGTCAAACTCTTAGGGGATAGGACGTCAATTGCTTCCTGCAGTTATTGAAGTAAGGCAAAGGCTTATGATTGACAATAATACGTCCAAGTATTACAACTATAGAATGTCGAATTTTTCGGGGCTTCAATGTTTGAGTTTTACAACTATGTCAAGTTGTCATGGTATTAGACGTGTTATTCTGAAGTTATATTGAAACTAAATCTATTCTCTAAATCTTATTCTCAAATGGCTTCTTCATCAAATCCCCTTCGCAGTCAGATTAAGTCAACAATAAAAAATAGTTATTCACACTCATTGATTTAAAAGGGAAATCTGATTTCATTCATATTCGTAATGATTACAATCAGATAGAAGCAAAAAGATGTGGCATATAATGCCAATAGCAAAACAAACACAAAACAAATAATAAACCAAAACAGACACAGAACAGAAACACAAAACAGACTTCATACTAAAATTCTAAGCCTCTATTCCGATTCAGAAAATTTCCATTGAATCCTCCTCACTAGACTCTTCACTTGAATCTTCAGTTGGAGAATCATTTTTATTCTTTTTCTGATGCAGAGCGTCTATCTTCTGCTCGAGTCTCCTGAGTTTTTCAACAACAAATATTTCAAAATTGCTTTTAGGGAAGAAGTTGGTGTGGTCTTCATTTAGTGCAAGTGTGCTTCCAGAACTTTGAACCATATTCTCTTCATCCTTGAAGCACAATCCCTTTGTGGTATTCACAAGGCCAATGGAAGTCAAGGTGTTTCAATTTATCACATTTGAGCAGTTACAAGAGCATTTCTTTTCACCACTAACATCCACACCTTGAAGGGTTAGGATTTTGCTGATAAACACAGCATATGGTAGATGTCGTGGATGTTTGGTTCCTACATCAATCATATGATCTTTTATTACTTCCACCCAATTGATAGGAACATCATTCTTGATGGCATACAGCAGAAAAACATCTTCAGTTGTCATTCTGTCTTGTAGAAGTCTAGTAGGTAAAATAACCCAAGCAAGAATGTGTGCTGTTATCTTTTCTTCTTTATTCAGTCCCTCATGCACATATAATCTTTCAATTGTGTATCTCCTAGGAAACTTTAACCAGTTATTGTACACGTCCTTTTTCTTCAGCCATCTATTTGTTACCAATGGGAGCATTGGTAAATTTGAAGATAAATGATTTTGATGATGCTGAAAGATGATAGACTGTTATAATTGTTTTAAAAGCACTTTGTAGATTATAAATGTATTAGGAAAAGCCTTAAACATGTAATACTTAGAAAAATTCGTATTTCTAGAATTGTTACGCATTTAATCGATTATTAGAAGCTATAATCGATTATCCTGAGCCCTTCTGAAAAACCTCGTTGCTCTGGAATAATCGATTATTACTCCAAATAATCGATTATCACTAGTTCTGATGAGAACTGCCAAAGTCTCTGGAATAATCGATTATTCCTCAGGATAATCGATTATCACTTTTGAAAAACCCTGTAATGGACTCAAATAATCGATTATCACTAACAATAATCGATTATCTATGGCAGTTATAATTCATCTCTGCGAACTTAAACCAGTTGGCTATATAAGGTAGTTCCAAAACCCTTAGAAGATAACTCTGAGCTTTTTAAGAATACAATTTGTCTGAGGAAGTTCTAAAAAGCTAGTTCAAGTGCTTTTCCTGGTTTCGTGAATAGGAGAAGCTCGCGTTTCGTGTGTCGATAATCAGGGCGGTTCTCTTCGACTTGGCAAGGTGGTCATCTTCTGGTTCGTTCGTCGAAGGAAGGTTTTATCTATCTGATTTTAGTGAAAACGTTAATAACTTTTTATCGTGATTAACAACTGGACGTAGATTCTTTTGAATCGAACCAGGATAAAAGTCCAGTGTGTCAATTTTTCTACTCCCTATACTCTTTACTGTTTTATGCACATCAACTGTTTGACAAATTTTCTCTAAGAAAATTAAATTTCTAAAACGGACCATCTTATTATGAGTTTGACCGAACACGCTTTCCGCTTTATTAATTTATTCCGCTGCACGACTCTATAACGGTACCGATTATTCCGACACTATTTGTTTCTGAGTACCATAAGTGAGAGAATAACCCTTCAGCTTTTAATCCTGCAACTTGAAACCAGACATCATTGTCAATGTGAACATTTACTCCTTTTACTCGAGAATGAAGGACACCATCTATGTTTCTCATATTGTTGTAGAAGACCCTTACTAAGTCAGGGTACCAATCACCCTTCATCTGGACAAGAGTAGAGAGACCTTGAGTTTCAATCCATTCCTGGAAGTGAAATCCCTCTTTATCAAATAAGTCGAGGTTCAAATATTTGTGAGGAACAATATGTTTAAACTTCGTCCACCTTAGAAACTCTAGACGAGTCTCCTCATTGTTGATCCACCTAGAGAGATCAGCATTTCTTGCAGCCACAACAGCCTTTCCTTTGTCTCTTGAAGGATGTGATGAAGAAGCCATTTGAATTTGGATACGAGATAATTTTCCTCAATATTAGGGTTTAGTATCTTTTTACTTATAGAATAATGAATCAGTGGATATGATTTCTGCCAGAAATCTTAAGTCACTCGTGCAATATAAAAACAACTCAGTGTACATAAGATTTTCAAATTAAATGTATATAAGGGTGCACAACGTCATGCGTTCAACGTCAAATAACATAACAACCAACGTTAACAATAATCGGTGGCATTGTTGTAAATAAATTCATTCGATTCACGTCGTGTGGTATCAATATTGGACGTGGATCTCTTCGTTTCAAATATTATGTCAAATCTCTTAGAGTTCGACGTACTCTTGGTGATTTAAAAGAAAAAAGAAAAAAGAATTAAAAAGAGAGTAACTCTTTTGTTTCTAGCTTATAATAACACATCAAGTGGCTTTAGAAGTGACGTAATATTGGTTTTTTAAAGTAAAAAAAGAATAAAAGAATGGCGCGCTTGTTTATATTGAAACTAAATCTATTACTGAACTTATATTGAAACCGTATCCTTCCTATAAATCTCTAAATCCTATTCTCAAATGGCTTCTTCATCTTCACCGCGTGGAAAGAAGGCTGCACAGGTTGTAAGAAATGCTAGTCCAAATGGTTGGATAAGTGATCATGAAGTACGATACAAATTTGGATGTTATAGAAAACTCTTCAAGGTGGTCCCTCACAAGTTCTTGGATCTGGAATTATTCAGAAGTGAAGGGTTTCTTTTTCAAGAATGGCTTGTAGATGTTGGTCTTGCAAAATGGTTTCTTTTGCATCAAATGATCTCAATATTCGACGTCAACTGTGTAAATAGATTCGAAATTTAAATTCTCTTGAAGTTGTTTCCACCAAAAGAAATCAGATAGCTCTGAAATCTAACGATAGAAAACAAATCCAAGACAATTTTAAAAAAGAATCATACATTGCCAAATGATGAAGTTAAACAATTTTTTTATAAATATATTTTAGTTCTCAAAATTGTTTCAGCATTAAACATATTGTGATACATATTTCTTTTTCCTAAGCACTTCCCTTTTAGTAAGATAACTTAACCATTTATGTACTATAAAAGGCATTTTGTTGGCTTCAATTTCAAAGGCCACCTTCATTTTGAAATTCAAGTCAACAAATTGTAATTTGAAGAACAGACGTGTTCGGAATCTAAGGGAAGAAAAACGCTCAGGAGATAAAAAACATGAATCCTAATATGTTCAATACGAAAACAGGAAGCAAGGCATTAAGTGAAATGCAAGCTATATTTATATATGAACCGATGACGTACATTAGATCGTGTAATTATGCTCAGTAACTTATATGAACATCGAATCCCAGCCGAATTCGATGTTCAAACATCATTCAGTGAAAAAGTAAAAAAAAAAATCTCTTTGGATACTGATAATAACTACTTTTGACGAAAAATAAGTCGAAGATCTATGAGGCTTGGACGTTAAAGTGAGAGTTTAAAAGAAAAAAGAAAAAATAATAAAAAATGGAGCGACCTTTGGCTTTTAGATGAAGATTAAAACGTCGAATACTAGCCGAATCCAACGTAATATTCTGGTCACACACTTAATGGTCCCAACCACTCCAATGCCCTTTACGTCGATAATCAAGTAGACCCTTTGAAAACCTATCCTACATAACTTCGGTAATCAAATTCATGTTAACTTTTTTCTTCTATTTTTCTTTTTTTCCTTCACTAAACGAAGACATTTCTTTGTTAACCATGAAGGCATGGGGAAACACAGAGGAAAGTGTTAACACTTATGAATTTCAAGTAGACCCTTTGAAAACCTATCCTACATAACTTCGGTAATCAAATTCATGTTTACTTTTTTCTTCTGTTTTTCTTCTTTTCCTTTACTAAACGAAGACATTTCTTTGTTAACCATGAAGGCATGGGGAAAAACAGAGGAAAAAGTTAACACTTATGAATTTCAAGTAGATTCTTTGAAAACCTATCCTACATAACTTCCACAACCAAATTCATGTTAACTTTTTCCTTTGGTTTTCCTTCAATTCCTCCTCTAAACGAAGTCATTTCTTTGTTATCCATGAAGGCATGGCGGAAAACCAGAGGAAAATGTTAACAGTTATGAATTTCAAAAACATTCTCCATTGTTTTGCTTGTTTTTTTTTAACTTCCTATTTTTGGTTATAATGTATTCCATCATCTTTGGTCTTCATTTTAGATGTTGTGTTTTTGTAAAAGGGGATTTCTTTTTGAAATCCTCTAAGATATAGGACGTCCGTGATCTAAAAAAAAAGATGTCAATCTCCAGGCCTTTGCATCGAATGCACTCAATATTCGACATCAACTGTATAAATTTAAAATATTTTGAAGTTGTTTCCACCATAGGAAATCAGATAGCTCAAAATTCTAATGGTAGAAAACAACTCCAAGACAATTTAAAAAATGAATCATACATCGTTAAATGATGAAGTTAACAACTTTTTTATATAGTTATTTTAGTTCTCAAAATTGTTTCAGCATTAAACATATTGTGATCCATATTTCTTTTTCCTAAGCACTTCCTTTTCAGTAAGATAACTTAGCCATTTATGTACTATAAAAAGCATTTTGTTGACTTCAACTTCAAAGGCCACCTTCATATGAACTGAGGCTTGAATGTGGCACTTTGAAATTCAAGTCAGCAAATTGCAATTTGAAGAACAAACATGTTTGGAATCTAAGGAAAGAAAAGCGCCAAGGAGATAAAAAAACATGAATCCTAATATGTTGAATACGGAAACAGGAAGCAAGGCATTACGTGAAATGCAAGCTATATTTATAGATGAACCGATGACGTACATCGTGTAATTATGCTTAGTAACTGCCATTCTCCACCATCTTGTAGGAATGTCGAAGCCCACCGAATGCGACGTTCAAACATCATTCAAAGAAAAAGTAATAAATCTCGTTTGTATTAGATAAGAACAAATTGACCCATAACATCCAAACCCTATGGGGTTCGACGTTATATTGGATGATTAAAAAGTAAAAATAAAAAAGAATAAAAAATGCATGACCTTTGTCTTCTGGTTGAAGAAGACATCGAATGCACTCGATATTCGATGTCAACTGTATAAATTTAACTTGTCTTGGAGTTGTTTCCACCATAGGAAATCAAATAACTCTGAAATCTAATGGTAGAAGACAACTCCAAGACAATTTAAAATACGATTCATACATTGTTGAATGATGAAGTTGAACAACTTTTTTATATAATTATTTTAGATCTTAAAATTGTTTCAGCATTAAACATATTGTGAACCATATTTCTTTTTCCTAAGCACTTCCCTTTCAATAAGATATGTTAACCATTTCTGTACTATAAAAACATTTTCTTAACTTGAACTTGAAAAGGCTCCTTCATATGAAATGACAATGAATGAACCACTTTCAAGTTCAAGTTATCAAATTGCAATGTCAAGAACAGAAATGCTTAGAAATCTAAGGAAAAGAAAATGCAAGGGAAATAAAAAACATGAATCCTAATATGTTGAATACGGAAGCAGGAAGCAAGGCATTACGTTAAATGCATGCTATATTTATAGATGAACCGATGACGTACATCGTGTAATTATGCTTAGTAACTGTCACACACCACCATCTTGTAGGAATGTCAAAGACCAGCCAAATTCGATGTTCAAACATCAATAAGATAAAAAGTAATAAATCTCGTTTGATTCAGATAAGAACAAATTGTCTACTTTTCAATCACCCGCGAAGAAGGTGAGATTTGGAGGGATTAATTGAAGCAAAAAGTTTGATTGCCCCTCTATATTCATATCATTCCACTTTCAATTTTGCTACGTTATAATATCATCCATTCTAAGTAATAAAGAATCGATTTGAAGC
This sequence comes from Vigna angularis, assembly GCF_016808095.1. NCBI lineage: Eukaryota > Viridiplantae > Streptophyta > Magnoliopsida > Fabales > Fabaceae > Vigna > Vigna angularis. Next base: position 34,798,756 of record NC_068972.1, read on the forward strand.
GTTATAAATTAAGAAATGCAAATGAGCTTTTACTGATTATTTATGGTGACATTAATGATAACATGGCTGGATATTGATACATGTTTGTTAAAATACTAAAAAGCAAAGAAATTATTTAAGAGAGGGGTCAAATTTGTTTTTCTAATAATGTTAATCATAGTATTTTTTAGATATCATAATCATTTATACTAATAACTTATTATAGTTATTAAATGTGACCAAACTTTTGGTCTAAGAGTTCGTTTGAATTTTTATCGTCGTATTCGACTTTTTAAATTTGACTTTTTATAACCGCTTATGTAGTTGCTGGTGATTGGTCCGTTTCAAATATACAGACCAATAAAATAGTGACACATAATCTATTGTCAAAAAGTTGTTAACATATGATGGTCCTTAACAAAATTTTGGTTGTGGTTGAATTCTGCCTAATTTCTATCATGACCTTGCTTGGCCGTCTCGACTATTTGCTTGGACTGGAGGTTGACAAGACAGAGATGTAGACGCCACAATCTAGCAGATTGATAAGTAAAGGAAGAATCGCCACAAAGATGTTAATCTTTATAAGAATCAGAGTTCTAAACCAATAACCAAGAGAATCCTTTCTCAAAAATGCAAATGCATATTATGACTTCCAAAGTGGCTACATATGTATTTGGTGCCCCTACATGTAAGTATAAATGTTGAAGGCACCTAAGAAACCCTAAAAGAAAGTCCAATGACATTGGGTCGACCTTCAACTTATACTTATGTTAGTTTGTCTCGACCTTTAGTCTGAATCACCCATCCCAACATTCATTTATGGTCAACCATTCTCGACCCTTAGTCAAACTTAACCTGCCTTAATCTTCGACCCAACCCATTTTGTCTTAATTTTTAATCGAGATCGGTTTGTCTTAACCTTTAATCCAGGACGAGTCTTGGACTTCGACACACCTTGACTATTCTCCATACACGTTTTCTCTTCTCGATCTTTGGCTTGGTTTGATGCTACTCAGTTTTTAACTTGTCTCAATCTTTTTTTCTAACTGACTTATCTCAATTTTTGTCCACAATAACCTATCTTAACCTTCAGTTTATCACTCAACTTAATTTTTTCTCAAATTTAAAGTATTATTTTTTAAAAATTAATCAAATCTTTTAGTATAATCATACCTATCTTTATCACTCAACATTGAAGACTTGATTTATGTTTTATCATACCTATCTTAATCATAAAACTTTTAAAGGAGAGGATAGAAATATAAAGTTTCAGAATGTTGTTGAATCTAATAAAAAAAGATATTTACGGTGTAGACTATTTTTCACTTTTGGTATGAAAAAGTTAGTTTGGATGTTAAAAAAACATTCATTTCAAATAACTTTTAATAATATAATATTATTTATTATGATTTTAATTATTCTTATGTATAACTAAAACTAAATTCTCATAATTGTTATTATTATTACTTTCCATATGAAATTAAAATAATATTTTAAAGAAATAAAGTTTTATTCTCTTTAAATTTCACCCATAAATATTTCTTATATTTTATAATATGTAAATATTACAAGAAAAATGTACACAAATTTATAATATAAAAATATAAAAAATAAATGTAAATATTATCTTAAAATATAATGGTAATGGGAGGTTATGGGAGGTTTTGTAATGGAAAATAGGTGGGAGGCTGAAGAAGAAAACGTCGTATATTCGTAGAATTCGACGTATCCTTTGTCTTTTGTCAAACTCTTTGTCTTCTGGCTGACAATTAGTATGTCGAAGCCCAGTAGAATTCAACGTATCCTTTGTATTTTTAAAGCTAAGAAGTTGAGAAGTTAAAAACTACTAGATTATGAAAGACGTTCCGAGAATTCTATTCAGACATGGCTTCTTCATCATCATCATCAAGAAGAAAAGAGAAGGTTGTCCGGGTTACAAGAAACGCAAACCCATCTGGATGGATAAGTGATGAAGAGATCCGAGGAAAGTTTTTATACTGGACAGAAGACCTTGGATTCACTTTAGTGGATCTTAACAAAATAAGTTACACAGATAAACCATTTATTATGGCTAGTCAAGCAAGAAAAATATTCAATGTCACTGACCCAGTGAATCATAAATGGTCAGTGGTATTGGAAGGCAGAGCCATGCACACAACTGATGATGAAGACTCTCTAGATATACTTGAGACAAGCTCCTTCTCATCAAGAACCATTGAAAATAAGGTTGATGATGTACCCGATGAAATACATGCAACTCGATGTGATCACAACGAAGGCATATGGGAGAAATAGGTGTCTTAACATTGTTTTAATTACTTGTACAATTTATTTATTTTGTCTGTTCTAACTATAATTTACTAACACTTTGTAAACAGGAATGACGAGCTCTGGATCAGGTCCGACGGGAGGAGGTGGTAGATCTGTGACTCGGATGCCTGATGTCACATCTCGTCGGGTTAATGATAAACCAGTGACGATGGAGTTTGATCCCCGAACATTTGTCCCTATTGGGGCACATGCAGCATCGTTTAGGAGTTACTTAGGCGTGATAGGAAAATATCATGTCCCTATTGTCGCTACCTGTTGGGATGATGTCCCACAGGTTGACAAAAATCTACTATAGTAGGATATTTTGGTATGTTTAAGATGTTTTACTTCCATCATTGACTTATTTTTGTTGAACATGCTTTAACATTAATTTTCTTTTTAACAGAAAAATTGGGATATTCCTAATGATGAGAGGATAAGGAAGAAGATTTTATCCCACATTGCAGTTCGGTGGAGGGACTTCAAGACGTGAATGACACGTCAATATGTCTTTGGCTCTAAACAGAACGACACTCCTTGTACAAAATATAAAATAATTGAGGAGGAGTGGGTGCAATTTAAAGAATCTAGACTTACTCCTGAGTGGCAGGTATGTTTTTTCATATTTTGCTCTAGTCACACAAGATGTTAATTTGTGATTTATGCTTAATGATTTTCATTTTTTCATAGCTGAAAAGGATAGCCGCCCAGCATAGGCAGAAGCTTAGTGATACACCACACGTACTGTCACGTGGTGGTTATGCATTGTTAGAGAAAAAGATGAGAAAACGTCGTGCTGAGGAGTTAGGTCTTGAGTCACCTAATCTAGCACCTCCACCAGCTAGACATGAATTGTGGAAGGTTGCACAGACAAAGTCCAATGGCCAGTTTGCATCTCAGTCTGCTCAGGAGATATCCTAGAGAATTGTAAGTGGAAACTTTTAAGTAATTACCATAGTTCATAAAAAAATTATGTAACAAACTTTTTAATCTGTCTAACTTCATTATGATGTGCAGGATGACTTGGTTGACCAACAGACTCAAGGCACATTTGTGGCACAAGGTAGGGAGAACCTCCTAGTAGCAGCCAAAGGTTGTCTAGACCGTCCAGGTCGTGTGCATGCTGTTGGAGGAGCTACTGCATTGAGGGACTACTTTGGCCCTAAACCAAGAAGCACAGAAGCGTGACTCAGGAAATGGTTAGTAGCATCAGGCAACAGGTGCAAGTCGAATTAGAGGAACGCATGGGTGAATGCTTAAGAACGCTCGAAGAAAAACTTGCGATGATCACCCAACAGCAACAGCAACAACAAAAACTTGTTGATGAATTGGCAAGTGTACCAAATCGCACAAGTAATATAAAATGGTAAGACTAAGTATCATATCCCAGAGGACTCTCGACACTAAACAGTCGTGTGATAACTTAATTAATTAACACTTAAAATAAACGAGATCATTGGTTTAAAATGCAAAGATAGAAAATTAAATATGAATGCAAATTGATCAATAGTAGAGTAACATAAAGATGAACGGATGTTGTTTAATATGAGATGAATATGTTGTTGGGGTTAGATTTCACCAAGTTCCCTCTCATGTATATAAGAATTCTTCTTTATGCATTAATGTTAACGTCACTCACTAAAGTACTTAGAACTCAATCCCTTGGCGCAATAAGCATGCCTTAATTCCTAGTTCGTGCAATTCCTAGCGTTCCTAGAAAATTAAGTCTGAAGATCAAGAGCTTAAGACGACCAAGTACTCATACCCTCATCCCTGAGAAATATTACCCTTGCGAGAATTCAACAAGAACCTGAATTGTAAGGAACCTCCCGGCACTCATGCAATTCATAAATCATGCACTAAATGAGTTAAATAGAGCAAGCATTAGAAACAGATGAATTCTTTGACAAATAATAAATAAAGCATATAAATTAAGAATCAATTCCAATACATGAGAGTTCACAAGGTTACATCTTTCCCCAACAACAATTAGAGTTTAGTTCCCCATAGACATGGAGAAACTATATGAATAATGGAAAAGCATGAGATAGTGAAACCCTAAGAGTAGAAGAGGAAGCTCCTGCCTCTAGATCTGCCTTTAGAGAGTAGAGAAGTGTGTTGTTGTGTATCTCCAGCCAAAGATACAAAACCTAGAGCGCCTGGGTCCTTTAAATAAAGTTGGAGAAGAGTAGAAACAAGACTCGGTCCAAAAGAGTCGAAACAGAGCAAAAACTAAGTCGGATCTGCGACGCACGACGCTCGGGCGCCCCATTTAGGGTGCCCGGGCGGTGAACGATCTCATGTAGGGCTTGAGCCTTCAGTTTCACCCAAGCTTCGGGGTTCGTCGCTTTTTCCACGCCCAAGCCTCCTGCAGCTCGTCCAAGCTTTGTGCGGTTCCCTCTTCTGGTGCTTTTCTAGGCCTTTCTGAGCTCTATATCCTTAGTACTTCATCTCTGCTTCCTTTATTAACTCATTTTCTATCAAAACAAAGGGAATTAGTCATAAAATCATCAAATTCAACTTCAACTCTCTTATTCACACAACTTAATGGAAAAGCATGAGTCCAAGCAAGTTTCTAAGTGAAAAAGGTTGCTTTTAGTATCAAAATTACATCACAGATAACACTATTTTAAACCGTTATCAATCACCCAACAACAACAATAGCAACAACAACAACAACAGTCACAGCAGGAGGACGCCCCTATAGATGATCCTACTGCACCTCGTGTGAGCACCAAAGGCTCATGCTCTATTGTAGATCGTCGTACTGATTACAATATTTAGTATGAGTTTTTGGTTTATGAGGATCCTCCGCGCGTAGTGGCCATGGGACGACAGATTACAGGAGGCCAAACCATTCATGGTGCTCCTTTATTGCCCACTCACGCGCGGGTAATGATTGATTATCCAAGAGACCCCCAGGCTCGAGTGCCAATGCCTACATCTGAAATCTAATTCGTGGGTAAGGTCTTAGGCATATTTATAGCTTGGCCTAAGGCTATGATGATGCCATATTTTGGCCCACCAGCGGTATTATATTCTTCTTTTTATTATCTTAAATCTTTAAGTTATAATTAAATGATTCCTAACTTTTGTAAATGTGAGTTGCAGGTCTACCGTCCTGAGAAACAACCAATGGCTCAACCTGTGAATGAGGCTCGTGAGGAAGCAGAAGACGATGATCATCTATCCATATTGACCTCTAGATTAAATAAGTTGAGAAAAGGACTGGCAAAGCTACTGTGGGAGTTAAGAACATTTGGCCTCGAGTGCCATGTTCCATTGTATATTAATTTCGATGATGCATTTGAGATCATTGATGGAGAAAAAATGTTGAACATTGCATGCATACAACTATGGTCCATGTAAGTTTTTTATTTGTTATTTTCCAATTTGTATATTAGTATTATTACTTTTTAATAAATATACTTAACTTTATTCATATAGGTACATGGACACCATCGTAGTGGAATCAGGTCGGCCGTCAGTTTATGGCTTTCTTGAACCTCAGACCATTCAACCATCTGGAAACACATTAGATTCCAGAAAATCATATATTCAAACATGGATGACTGAGTCTAACAGAGAGATATATATCGCGCCATACATTGATGCTTATGTGTTTCCCAATATTGTCAACTTTTATCAAATTTTAATCAATAAACTCACTAGGACTTGGTACATGATAGGGGCCATTGGCAACTCATGGTGATCATTCCAAAAAAAGCACAAGTTGTATGGTTTTGTTCTCTTCATAGGAAGGTGAAAGCGGAGTTGAAGTCCTTGATACAAACGTAAGTATTACATTCATTCTTATCAATTCATTATGATATTAATATACTAACTTATGTTTCAAATGTTTCAAATTTGTTTAGAGTTGTGACTAGGACCAGAGGACAACGACTTGAAATTATATATCCTAAGGTTGGAATTCGTTGATCTTTAACCTTTAATTTTTGTAGTCAAATTCAAACCATTACATTTGACTAAGTTCTTTCACATGTTTTGTGTAATAAGCAGAATGATTCCTGGGCATGTGGCTACTACATCATGTCATGGATGAAGGTAATCCGAGCAGAAATCAAAGGGGAATGGACTGAGGTAGAAATTTACATTTGAAAATATTACAAATATCAATAAACTTTTGACATTAAAATGAATATAATAGTAAAGTTTCCTTGATTTTGCAGCGGTTCAACACTACCTCTTCATTGTCCAATGTAGTAACAAAGACGATAAGAGAGGATTGAGCACGATATTTGAATAAACATTTTAAATAGCTATAGCTTTAGGTTTTTCCTTTCATGATAGTAGCATTTGCTTACTTGTGCAACTTTTAAATTGTGAATAGATGAATATTGTGAATAGATGAATGGAAAACTGGGTTCTTTTAGGTTTTGATGATAGCATTAGCGTCTTTTAGTTTTACTATTTAATTGGAATTGATGAATTAATGATAGCATGGTTTAAATTAATTAATTATGTGAATATATATGAATTTGAAAACTGGTTTCTGTATTTCAGATTTGGTTAAATAAGCTAAAACGAATCAAATCTAAAAAAAAAACACTGACGGTAACGTCGAATTATACATTGTTCGACATTTATATAGGTATCTTAATGTTGAACTATGCATTGAATGACGTTCATATAATGCAGTGAATAACAATAATAATGCAACGCTGGGCGAGAATCTCTACGGCTCAGCGATAGTAACATCACATATCGACAAGTTCAACGTCACATATCAACAACTACATGAGACGACAAATCTTACTATACATATAAATATTTATTCAAATATTGGACGTCACGTTCTTTACTAGTCGACGTAACGTCACGTTGTTGTACAAAATCGATGTTAAGATTACGTCAATTCTCTATCCATTCGACGTTAAGATTATGTCCTTTCCCCTTATACGTGACGTAAAATATTTCTTTAAATATAAATATTTATTCAAATATTACTCAAAAATTAACGTCCACTTTGAACTTCGACATGAACATTACGTCAAATATCTTCCACAGCGACGTCCATTTTACGTCAGTTCCCCCATACATGAGACGAAAAATCTTACTATAAATATAAATATTTATTCAAATATTGGACGTCACACTCTTTACTAATCGACGTAACGTCACGTCATTGTACAAAATCAACATTAAGATTACGTCAATTCTCTATCCATTCGACGTCAAATTGTTCGAGTAACGTTTCCCAGTAATGTTTGACGTAAAATTTACGTCACCAGATATGACGTCGGACTCGAATTCGTCGTTAAAAGCCAAAAATAACTGACGTAATACGCTATTTTTGTACTAGTGCACTGTTTTTCCTAGATAGATGCATCATCGATTATCCACAGATTATTGTTCAATTGATTATTGTTCGGGTTTCATATTAACTGAAGCACATTCTCAATTAATTTGAGATCGATCAAACAATTAACCAAAGTAGATTATCAATCGAATCCAAGACCTTTCTAGATTATTCACATTGAATTCAACCAAAGTACATTCTCAATCAAATCCTATTGTATTTAATTATGCCTATTCTTAAATCTCCAAACCAAATTAAAAGTTAATTAATCAAAGTAAATTCTCGAGTAATTATAGTTGAAATTCTTACCACCAATCATATTGGACGTTGAAGTTTGATAGCTCAATTGACCAAATTACCATCTCTGTTTGGTCAGATGAGGCTTCCTCAAAATCTTTCCAACAAGATAATCATACACTTTACCTTTAAGTTAATCAACATTAAGGTTAATGTGCTTTGATTCATGGTCGACCTGTTTGCCTTGTGGTCGACCAGTACGCTAGTGATACGCTTGATGATCTGAACTACGACTGATAGTTTGGTCTTTGATTGATCGATCGGTCATACGATACAGTTCGAAAAATCCATTTGTAACCAATTATATTAGCATTAGCAGGTCGAGAGTTAAAGTCCACGTTTTATTTTTAATTAAAGAATTATATTCGTCTTTCTTTGCATCATACAGTGTTAGATCTCGTCTTTCATTGCATCATAATGTACTGGATCTCGACTTTTATTACATCATACCGTATTGGATCTCATCTTTAATTGCAGATAAATATACAGTATTAAACACTTTCGGTTTAAAAACGCTTGTTTTAGCTCTTATGATTTTGGGGTCATTATTAAGTGGAGATGGTACCTGATACGCTGTCGTTGAAGCTATCAAATTAATTATACTTTACAAGGCAACTTCAAAATTGTCGAGTTAGTAGTCAACAAAATATATAGGGTTAAAGTAACCCTTAGTCAATTCCCAACGAATACGGAATTGTTTTTCAATACTTGATTCTTATAGAGGCTCTATAAGATTAGTAAATGATATGCAATGCTTAAAAATAAGAATGAAAATTTATCCTAATGAATTTAATGTTCAAAAATGTCGTGAGTTTAATTGAAGAACAAACTTAGAAACAATTATAATTGAATAGACTAATTCCACTATTTTGCCAAGATAGATTCATCATCGGTTATCCACAGATTTTTGTTCAATTGATTAATGTTCGGATTTCAAATTAACTAAAGCACATGCTCAATTAATTTGAGAGCGATCATACAATTAACCAAAGTAGATTCTCAATCAAATGCAAGACATTTCTAGATTATTCACATTGAATTCAACCAAAGTACATTCTCAATCAAATCCTATTGTGTTTAATCATGTATATTCTTAAATCTCCCAACAAAATTAAGAGTTAATTAGTTAAAGTAAATTCTCAATTAATTATAGTTGAAATTCTTACCACCAATTAAAGTACATTCTCAATTAGTACCAAAAACCTATTTAATCATTTGAAAGTTCCTAAATTCAATAAAGTTCATTCTCAATCAAACCTAGAAACCCTTGAACTCATATTATCAATATGCATGTAGATTCAAACACCTTATAATGCAAAAATCATGACTTTTAATGTGATTGAGAGATGAAAGACATAGAAAAGGATAACCCAAATCAATAATCAAAAGAAACAAATACATTAATTCAACTTAACCTCAGAATCCATAATGAAATTACACTAGAATAGCCCTAGAAGCCTAACCCTCCATGAATGGAGTAGAGTACATGGTAAAATAAAAGTGAGAGGAGTGGTGGATGATTGCTTCCAGTGTAAATAGGCTTGATTGGGCTTAGATTCTAAATATTGTGTTGATAAAATCTTTTATCTTATATTTTATATCTTTCAAATATTCAACAGATTTAATTAGTTTTTAAGAATATTTGATAGATATTTCCTGTTGATATTTTCAAATTAAATTAAGGTTTAATCATTTTTAGGTCCCTCTTTATGCAAAAATGTATCAAATAGGTCCTTCGTTTATTTTTATCTCAAATAGGTCTATATTCGTGTAAAATTGATTCAATTACGCCATTGCTGTTAATTTATGTGAATGGCATTAAAAATGCAGTTACGTGGCATGCTGACTTTGTAAACTTGAACCATGTAGCACATTAACGGTTTTAATAATGTAGGTTTTATAATTTTGAAGTAAAAAAAATTGGTATTTCATTAAATCCCTAATTTGAAAACGGGTGTTTAAGGTGTTCGAAGTTCTTTTGCGACGCTAGTGCCTGGGTTGTTTTTCTTCGTAAAAGTTAAAATTTTATGTTTTAAAAGACAAAAGCATAGATAGTTGGGAAGTTCATACTCTCTGATTAAATGACTAAATAAAAGAGAACCAAAAGAAATTGGTGTTTTGAGGTTCTTTCTATTTTGGCTATCGCGGGTTTTCGAACTCGTGGTGAGGTGGTTTTGATTTGAACTATGTTGGTGATTTGCAGCTTAAGGTTTCATGGTGGACGCACAACGAAGGAGATGGACGTTGGTTGATGAAGGTTGATCGAGGCTTTCTTCTAATCTGGGGTTTTGGGGTTTGCAATTAGAGTTTTTACGTTTTACGATTTAGGTCTCTAGTGGTTGCTGGTTGCAAGTTGCGTCCATGGCGGCGCGAAGGATAAGAATGAGGTGTTGCGTTCTACTTTGATTTGGGTGTTCTTGTTGTTCAGGTATGATAGTGGTACGGTGGTCCTGGTTTATGCGCGAGAAAGAAAAGGAATATAGTGGAGGCGAAGTCGCAACAGCTCGCGATCTATAGTTCTTGATTTTGTTTGCAAGTTGCGATTGGTTTGATGGAGAAGATTGAAGGAGGATTTCGTCGAGGAGATGCACTACTGGCAATGGCGCATCAAGATGACAGAGATTGGGGATGAAGGTTTGTGATTAATAATGGCCAGCGGTGGTTGAGGTGACCTGAAGTTGGACGAAGATTGACGACTAGCAGCGTCAAATGAGTTGGAAGACGAAGTGTCAGGCCAAATTTAATAAAAGTCAGCTTTGCAACTTAAGAATCAAAAACTATTACGCTTTACAAGATCAGTTTTTTTGTGTTCTCTTTTAATTGTTGTACATAGCAAGACGATTCCAATTATCAACATGAGTGCATTTTTATAGGATTCAATTACTGAAAAGTTTATAAATGTTGCTTCACATTCGTAATAATATAAAAGAATAAAACCTAACTTAAATCCAAGGATAAAAATGTAATTTTAATTTTTTTAGCGTGTAACGGGTACCTGCGGGTCGGGTAGTATAGTATCAGTACCCGACCCGTTTATAAGCAAGTATTAAAATACTCGTTACCCGCAACCCACGGGTAGTAAATACTCGCGAGTACTAACTGTCCATCGCAGATTTTATACGCGAATATCCGCGGGCGCGGATATTTTGTCATCCCTACGCTTCACTGAAGGAGATAAATGGATATATCCCTTATATTGAGAATGATATCCAAGAAAAAAGTCACATTCTAGAACAAAAAGAGAATTTATGTGAGTTATATAGTCGTGTTAAAAGGGTATATGAAATCAGGTTTAAAAGGCACACCCAAAAGCTTTAAAAAAACTTGTAATCAGGTTGCATATGAAATAGTTTATAAAAGGGATTACCATGATCAATAACAGGTGAAGGGTGTGTTTATTATGGAATCAACAAAAACAAAATGATTCACCCTAAAAAGATATAGATAAAGATGAACCTACAAGAAAAGTAAGACAAGTGCTTGCACTGTGATGGTGTTTTCTTTTGATAGACCCTTTTTGTTTATGTGTGTGGACAAATGAGACAATGTTAAATGGCATAAGAATGAATAACTTGTTTGAGACATAGAAATTCCTTGTTGTTGTCTATTTAAGTGCTTTTGAGTTTGTATCCAATTTGCATTTCAGAAACACTTTTGAAGAGCATGAAAACAAAAGATACTTGTGATTTGTTATGTCACAGATATAACCATGTATATTTAGAAAAGGTATTCATAAAAGAAATATAATATTAAGCTTCAATCATTGTTGGTATGGGTGAAGGACCCCAAACATGATATGATCCTCTCTAAGAAATAATACAATCTTTTTTTAATTTAAATCTTCAAGAGGCACAACAAAAATAAATCAGAGAAGAAAATGAATAAGACAGATATGGAGACGTTAAAATCTAGCATATTGATAAGATTTTCCACAAAGATGTTAATTTTATATAAGAATCAAAGTTCTAATCTAAGAACCAAGAGAATCCTCTCTCAAAAAAGCAAATGCATACATTATGACTCAAAAGTGTTTACATCAGCTTTTGGTACCTCTATATGTAGGCACATAAGTTTAAGAAAACTTAGAAACCCTAAAATAAGCCTAAAACACATAAAAATAACACAAAAATTACATATGTCTTTTCCCTAGCGAGGTCTGCTCGTTCAACAAACACAAATTGCCTCGTCCAACAAATAACATTTTGTAAAATTAAAAATAAAATTACTAATTATTTAATTTCCTAAATCATTTTTCAATTACACTCATGATCTTCATGTTCTTTAAATTCTCTCTTTCATAGAACATTATAATATTCAAGGAGACATGTTTCTATCTTGAACCTTATCATAAATCCTTTTAATTGCAAATTCTCAAGTTTTTCTCATATATGTTTCAGAAGATAGTCCTTTATCATACCTTCCTTGAAGAAAATTTATCCTCAAATTCGCACTACTTGAAGATTTTTTCTTAAAACATAAATGAAAACAAGTTAAAGTGGGTGAGTATACGCAGTATCAGATTTAACAAAAGGTAATTGGTGAGACTTAGCAAGTATACATAGTTCATAGAGGTCACGTTTTGTATTACATGTAATATTACAATTTTGAAGAACACGTTTAACTAAAGAACCATAACCATGACTTGATCTTGTATGCCAAATAAAAAAACATGAATTAAGCACAATGTTATTTACATGAACTTGATTCGGAGAAAAAGGAGGAAAAATGTAAATGTCATTGCTAACTTTTCCTTAAAGGAATATTTGTCTGCTTGCTTGAGATTTGACAATAACATGGTTAGAATAGAACTCAAAATATGCATCATTACCATGGGCAAATTTAGAGCCACTTAAAAGGTTTTTTGATGATAAATGAGATATTTTGCAGAACCAACATGGTTAAACCTACATCATTTCCAAGTTGCACCTTATCCGAGTCTATGTATTGTTGTTTATTAGTGAAAGAAGAAGGATTATACACCATGTGGTGTGATGCACCACTATCAGGAAACCAAACGTTATTTGCAATTGGACTTCTACGAATCGAGGATTCAAAATCATTCTATGAAAAAAAAGGAAAACATAAAAGCGTTAGCATGAGCACTTTGTGAATCTTAATCATATTGATGCCAGCATTTTGTGGCAACGTGACCAATTTTTTTGCAAATTTGGCATTGAAGATGTGTAGAAGGTGATGAAGAAGTCTAAGATCGATTAGCCTATTGTTAGCCTTAAGAACGTGCATTTTTGTAACTGTTTGAGTTGCAACTATTGAGCGTTATCTTCGGCAAGTGCACCAAATCATACAAGTAATATAAATGGTAAGTCCAAGTATCGTTTTCCCAAGAGACTCGTGTAATACTGAAGAATTGTACGATTAGCAACCCATTTAGACTTAAGAACAATACAGAGATTTACAAAACAAGATAAATATACAAGGTGGATTTTGGAAGTGAAGGCACTTAAGAATGTATAAAGGTCAAAAATGATATGGATCGACTTTGCTAAGGATAAGTTTCACCACTTTACTCTCATGCACAGAAAACTTCATCTCATCTACATGAAATACTAATGTCAACCCACAAAAACACTATAACCCTAATCCCTTAGGTGAAAGAGCCTAGATTTTCTTATTAAGCACAAATCCCTTGATCACTCAACAAGCAAATCCGCATTAAGATCTAGGGTCTAAGACAAAAAAATGGATCATGTTTCATCCCTAGAATCCATGTCCTCATTAGGTCTCTTGTTTCAAGTCTAGGTCACAAAAGATATGTCCCCATATCAAATGAACCATAGATCAAGTCATGAACGTCCCCATTACATGCAAGCATTAAGATCGGAAACAAGAAAACTAGCAATTAATGGCAAAAACATATATATATTCAAATCATTCAATAAATACACAAGAAGTTAGTAGCTACATCTATTCTTAACAAGATGGATTCAGTTCTCCATTTCCATGGAAAACCTCAACCTTACAAACATGAATGATGTAAGAAGAAGGAGAACTAAGGAGGAGAAAATGATGTTTCTACATGCCTCAAGCGGCCTTCATGAGCTCCTGAAGTGAAGTCGTGCCTCCATACCTCGTCCCTAAGCTTTGGCAATGTTCCCTCCTCAAAACTCCCCTCCATCTTCATTCTCGAGCCTATTAATGAGTTCCCAAAAAAAGTCAATTCGCTTGAGCGAATTGCATCATTCGTGTGAGTTAGAAATACTCGCTAGCTTGAGTGAATCACATCATTAGCTTGAGCGAGTGCATTTGTTTAGGCGGCTTGGGTGCATTTTCTTGCTAGCTTGAGCAAGTGGATTTGTTTAGGTGGCTTGAGTAAATGGTGCAGGTAGAGACCATTTCTTCCTATCCAATCCTTATTTTTCTGCAAAATAAACACACAAAGACAATTAAACTAATCTAAGAACGTTTAAACACAATTTTTACATCTTTCCATGATAATTATTACAAAAACACATGAAATAGAGATTGAAATAAGTGTGAATATTAGGTAAATATCACACTTATCAGCGACAACTCCTTGTTTGTTGTCCAAAGTATCCTTATTTGTAGAAGGAAGAGGTTGAACATAGATTTGCATCAAAACTTGTGGTTTTAGTATATTTGTGCTTCTCCATATGCTCTTCTTAAGCTAATAACAAAGCTACCATTTCGTCAACGGTGTAAAGATCGAGTCTTGAAGTGATGGAAATGACGAAGGGGTCATATTCTTAAGGGACACCATCCAAGAGATGCTCGATATGTTCGTTTGGTGTAATCGAAAAGCCTATGACAGCAAGAGAATCAGCTACTTCTTGAGATCAAGGAGATATACCGATATTGAATGATCTTTCTTTGGTTGCACTAGTCCAAAAAAATAAAATCTTTCAAGTCTCACGTTCAACATCGTAATACGAAAAGGTCAACGTAAAAACATGACCGGTGGCATTTTTTTAAATAAATGTTGAATTTTGACAATAGAATTTATATTTTCCAACGTCACATGATCATAGACGTCGAAATTCTCGATTTTCGACGTCATATTAAGGAAATTTGATGAAAAAGTTTGGTGCAAAAGTGAAAATATATCCATGTATGATGTTAAATGCCTTAGTTTCAAACGTCAAAGAGCTATAAGACGTTGGAATATCGCTTTACAAACATTATATGTTAGTGAATTCATTAAAACTTTGGACAGGAGGGTGAATATTTATTCAATTTATCTCTGCTCAAATTCAAACCCTTCTTGGATGAAGCTTTCGACGACCAACACATCAAATTTTTCTTTTATTTTACACAAATGCACGTTCAATAACAACTTTACGTATGATTTTCTTTCATTTTAACCGATTGATTTCGTGCACAAATACCTTTTGGAGCATAGGTGTGCTCTCATTTCTCCATTACTGGCAGAAATACTTTCTTTTGGCAACGAACCCACCTTCAAGAAGGTTAGTTTTGATTTGGGATTTTGATGAATTATTGTTTTCATTTTCATTTTTTATGGCTTATAAATTGGTTGAACTTGTTAGTATTGTTGAACTTGTTTGTTGTTCTTACACTGTATACATCCAAAGTTAGGATAAAATTGAGAGTATATTCAAATGAATTCCAAATTACTTGAAAATTTTTTGAAAGCACCAAAAAATCATGAGAAGCCCCCACAAAAAATTTTAGATGAAAATTCAAAGTCTAAGTATGTGAAATATTTTTGCAAAGTTTAAAACACAAAATAAATTGACGAAAAATAGAAAATAACCTTTGTTTGAAAATCTAGAAGGAACAATTGGTCAGGTAATTCGAAAATCTTTTCTACCCCAAATCGATATATAATACTGTTAAATCTACCAATAGGAGCAAAATTTATGGTCGTTTAAAAATATGTAACATATACTTTAGTTTATATTAGTTCATACAAATTTGAAAATGAGTTCTGAATATATGAAATGTCAAAATTGAGATACATTTATTGGTTTTCTACTTCTTAGGTTTCGTAAAACTCAAAATGATTCATTTATTAAAGAAACAAAGAAGATGGACGTCTAGAAGTGCATTTTTGGACGTCATTTAACTCATTTGATGTCAGAAATGGACATTTTCTGACATTAATTGACGTCGAAAATGGCCATTTTCAGAGGTTATTTGATGTCGAAAAATGGTAATTTTCCAACATTAATTAACATCTGAAAATGGACATTTCCAACGTCAATTAACGTCTTCTAATATGACATCGGTGTTTTTTTGGACGTTAAAGACCGAAAAACACTAACGTCATAGCCCATTTTTGTACTAGTGTTGGTAGAGTTGCATCTAAAAATTTATTGGCTTGAGCTCTTGTGTGCGATGCATAACAAGTTAGCCTAAGGTCAAACTGAGATAGGTTGAATTGAGATGATTGGACCCAGTTCAGCCTAGATGGGTAGAGCCATGGTAAGACCATTCAGGTCATGTTATGCCAGACACATGTTAGGTTTCGTCAAAGTAAGGAAAGATTGGATAGTTAGGCCTAAGTCATGCAATGTTGAGTTAAAATGAGCTCAAGTCAAGTTAGGTTGGACAAAATCCAAGTCACGTTGGATTAATCCAAACCTAGGTGAGATTGAGATGGTTTAGGTCAATGTCACGTTAGGTGTGTGCTTAACTCAATGGGTGAATTTTTAAGAATTTAGCCTAATACTCTCTCACTAAACTCCTCTTCCAGACTATTTTGTGCTAACTCCTTCCATATCTGGTTCTCCCTATATGTTGAGTTTCCCTATATGTTGAATTTCTTCATCTTTTTCTTTGAGTTTCTTCTTCAAAACCTCTTGTTTCACTTTCACTAACAATTCCAATTTCCTCACTCTTTGCTACTACTAGAGCTTCACCCACACTCTCTCAATGTGTTGCATGATGAAATCATTAATCTCTAATATATTATTGTGTTTTATCCTCGTTATTGCTATCTTGAAGTTTGTTAACCTCATCATCATAACCTCAGTCATCTTTCGAGCTAATCTTAGGATCCTCTGAAATAACTTTATCATTGATCAAGCTTATCTCATCCATCACCAAGCTCTACACGTCCCCTAGCACCTCCGAGCTCTTCAGTTCCTCTAGCACATTTAACTCATAATCAATCGAGCTACCCTCGTCCAATTTTCATCTCTTCATGTCCACGCTCTTTACAACAATTTCTAGGCTATTTAGGGATCCCATCAAGCTGGCCAAGCTTGTCACATACTCTATCAAGCTCCCTACATACTCTTCCAAGCATTGTAGAGGCATCATCAGCCTATTCAGATGTCTAACTGACTTATCTGAACTCTTCACTTGCTTTATTGGGCTTTCCAAGCTCTCCACCAAGCTCATTGTCAAGCTCTTTACATACTCTTCCAAGTTCTCCATAAAACTCTCCACAAAGATCTTCATTCTACTATCAAGAGACCTTCATGGATTGTTCGAGCTTATTTTTCTCCTCTTTGGGTTCTCAGTCATTTGGTCGACCATTCCATGATAGTCGGTTGCCTAGCCGAGTTCCTCTTGCTACCCAACTATTTTGTCGAGTTCCCTATACTTCCCATTAAGCTTTATGCCAAGCTCTTCACCAAACTCTCCATCGAGCTCTGCTCCAAGATCTCCATGCACAATGCCAACATGTCCATGTTAGTCGGCTATATAATCGACCTCTCCTTGCTACTCAACAATGTAGTCGATTTCTTCTTATCATTCAACACACTTATCGAGCTCTACCTTCTACTCGTTGTCATTGTCAGGCTCTGCTTTTTATTGATCAATGTTGTCAAGCTCTCTTTGTTTAAGCATACTTGTTTACGCAGGTCCGGATCTAGTTTCCCCATCATCACGAAACTCGGGTTGAACTCAGCAACTGGTATCTAATTCAGCGTCTGAGCTCTTTGTCATCAACAAAATTCCTATCTCTTCCTCCGCTTCTTTAGTAAGGAGTTTTGTCTCCCCCTTTGTCTCAGCCCGGTAATCCTTTGCAATGTGGTCAGCCTTACCACGGTTATAACATTTTATTCATCTGCACTCATTTGCATAATGGTCGTGCTTACCATATTTAAAGCATTCTACTCCTAACCAACCTTCCCGATGAAGTACTTAAAAACACTAAAAGGGGGGTTGAATAGCGTTATTGGAAAACTTTTTTGCAATCGATCTGATATAGCACTTTCGTCGAGTATAAAGATTTTACGTAAGTTGTTTAAATGCTCGACCTTGAGATTAGTTCAAACGATAAATTCTTTTCAAGTACTATTTAGAATGTTTACTGTAGTGTTTTAGTGAAACTTCCTTTTCAATGAATAGTTATTTAATATAGGAATCTTTTCTATTTGAAATGAAAATGCAGCTGCAGGTTTTTATAAGAGAAGAATTAGGAGAGAATAAAATAATAAGTGCACAAATATTTTTATACTAGTTCACTCCAACTAAGCTACTTATAGTCTCCTCTAACCTTAGAGGGTTCAACTATAATATTCAATAAGATTACAACTGAGTATTCTCACCACTCCTAGTATCCCTAGACAATCTTGGTATCAACCTGATACGTTTCCTAGTTGAGTTTCGCTTACTCCTGGTTGCACAATATTTTTCAGCACTCATGATATCCCTAAACGCTCATGGTATCCACCTGATACACCATTTAGTTGAGTTTCACTCACTCCTGGTTTCCACTAGACAATCTTGGTATCAATCTGATATGTTACCTAGTAATCCTTAACTCACCTGAGTTAAACAAAAGTGTTTGAATTCTCTTCAAAATTTGTAATCAATCTGATTGCATACAAGTTGTTAGAGGATTACTCTCATAGAGAGGATATATGTTTTATACAATATTGTCTACAAACTCGATAAGTGTTTTTCTTTCTTTTCTCTCTACTTAAAAATAGTATGGTAATATTACAATGAAGTTTGAGAGTGTTTCTTGACTTGGGCCTTTTCTTCTTAGATATTCTATCTTTGATCTTGTGCTCTTTTGTTCTTTTCTCTCAATGATATTTTCTTTTTTCTTTATAGGACGTATTCTTTGTAAGTTATTCTATTCAAAAATTATCCTCTTGATTCTTTCTTCGAATCATCTTCTATTTAAAGGTTTCTCAAAAGATATCCGTTAGACTGAGCTTTTGTCCGAGTCTTGTGTCTTCTTTATCTTGTCGTGTGAAACAGCTATTGGTTAAAATCAACTTATCATAGCAAGCTTGCTTTTTCAGTACTTTGATTAAAGTAAGTTGTACTATTTTTTCTAGCACGACTTTTGATGGAGAGAACATTTCGTGAATGTCTTCTTTGTTTTTAAGGTCCACTTTTGATATAATTTTGAATAGAGTAGGTGGATATTTGTAGTAGGTAATCTGCACAAAGTAGAGTAGATATGCATGCAGTAGATATGTCTTTTCTCTTATCACTTTTTTTTGTTTTTGAATGTTGACCATTTAATGTCATTTAATGTTTGTTTAGAACAACAAAGTTCTTTTTACGTTTTCTACCGTTCAGGTAGTATTTTATCATTTAGGTTTGTCTCTAAAATACCAATAGTTGATTAACGACTTCATCGTTGGACGAAGTGAAGGGTTTAGCTCATGGTATCGTCTAGTATGTTGTAAACGCTTTAATATTCCACTTCCTTCAGCTAGAGCGTTTGGCAAGTTTGTCTTCTACAAGTTTTTGGAATATTAATTGACACTCTTAAAGGCTTTACCAAAAACATTGTCTCAACACTTTTACATCCTTATCTATTTGAGAGTTTGACTGCTTACTTTTTGGTACAGTATAGTTTTTGCATTTAGCACAACTCTCATTGACGCTTTGACTTTGGGAATCGTTTAGTGTTGCGTCTAATTTAGGCCTAAGTGTTTTTCTAAGGCTTTCCTATGTTACTAAGTTATTAGAGATTTTGAGCTTAACACTTATGTGTTCGCTATCTTTATATTCTAGCGATAACATCTTCATGTTCTTATTTCGTTTAATGTTGTTTTGTTTAACTTCAAAACATATGAGAGTGTTTAGATATATAAGTCTTATAGACGATTTTATCTTAACACTCACGCTCTACCTTGTCCTTGGCCACGCCAATTCTGCTGATCAATTTGTTCTTCATTGTTTTCATGCTCATCTCGATCATGACCTACGCTTCCTCAGCCACCTCAGCCTCTACCTCTAGGACCTCGGCCTTAAGTGTTGTGTTTGTCCCTTCAAGTCGAATTGTGCTTGCAATGTTTGACCAAGGGACTCCTTATTCTTCCTCCTCCTTTCTCGTGCGCCTCAAGTGACCCAACAAGTTCTTCAATTAAGAGCACTAGCAAATCCTTTAACTCCTCAAGGGCACAAATTATGCTTTCGAAATCATTTGTTAATGATCTCAAAATTTTCTCCACAACCCAACTGCCTGACAATGGTTCTCCATTCCTGCCAAGTTAATTTACATCGTCTCTATCCGAGTTATGTACTCGGACACCCGTTCTTTGTCTTTCATCTTCAAATTTTCAAACTCTCCCCTAAAAGTTTGAGGTTGGACTTGTCTAACATGGTTATTCCTTATGTACGCAATTTTCAGGATCTCTCACCTTCTCTTGAAGATGCAACTTTTGCCATCTTCTTAAAGTCTGATTCGTTAGTTGCTTTGTACAATAGGTACAAGGCCGATTTTTCTTTCACTCGCATCTTTCTCAATGAATCAATTTGGGCCACTGTTTACTCTTCATTTTTCGCTAGTTCTTTGTACTCATTCTCTATTACATCCTATACGGCTTAGGATCCAAGAAGAGCCTTCATCTATAAACTCCAATTATCATAATTGACTTTCTTTGACAATTGTAGCCGGGACAAACTATTTACTAGATTTGTCATATCTCTCACCCTCTCCTTCTCTTAAACACTCGAGCACACTATTTCATTTTTTTCTTTATTTCTTCTCTCACTCAGACACTCAAAAACATAAAGCTTTGATGTCATGTAAACACAACACATACTATATAATTGTATCTTGTAATTTTGTATACTTCAATGATAAACGTCGCATAGTCATAGAACTAGGAATAAAAACAATAATCCTAATGGAGCAAGTATAAAAAAGAGTAAAAAAAAAAAAAACTAAATATGTAGAGTCAAAAATAATAACAGGAACTAAATATATAAAACTAAAACTAGTAACAAGAATAAAAAAAATACACTCAAAACGAAATTAATATAATTACAAAAACACCATAATTTAAGTTTATCCTACCATAAACCGCTTATCTGCAAATCTTCTCTGGCGTGACCTAGCCTCTCTACAAATCTTCATCTGTCTTCGAATTGCAGTCAACCGCAGCTTCCAATCGCAGTTAATCACGTGCCCTAGCTTTCTATTTCTCTCCATTTCTCTCTTTGGAGTGATCCAACGAGAGGATTGGGTGGAATATCAAAAAGTCCTAAACACAGTTGCTTTACTCTAAGATTAATTAATTGGTTTAATTCTTAATGATTTTGAGGCCATTGAGTGGTGGTACAGAGAAGACATGAAAGTAAATGAGACATTTATTAAGTGCATCGTCAAAAGTGTTGTTGGTTGAATGGTTAATCATGGCGTGTGAGCGTGAACGAATGAACATTGTTGTTGTGCTCTCTAAAACGGAAAATGAGAAATAGCACCAATGCTCACAGCGTTGTCATTTTCATCGTTTTCTTATTCCACTCAAACACACACAACTTCTCACTCAACAATGTCTGCGTCTCTCTAACCATTCCACCATCAGTGGATTATTTTGTGGAAGGGGATGGTCCCCCTCAAATTTTTACATTTTTTTAAATTCTATAAGGTATAATTTTTAATTTTTTTATATTCTATGTAGTGTATAATGAAAATTAAATTAGATAATTTTTTATTTTTTTTATAAGTACAGCATTTATTGTTAAAAAATAATAAAACATAAAATTAAGTACAATAAAAATATTTATTAAGATATGTTTTATTTTTCTTTTTATTATCTTTTGAGTTATTTCCCAACTGTATTTCTCTCTTATTTTTACATGTTTTTTTTCAAAGAAAAAATAAAGTTCGATAGAAATTTATTATTTATGCTCTTCTATCTTTTATATTCTAATCAGGGATGGTAAAAAAAATCAAGCCTAAGATGTTTATGAATAAAATCTACGATGGATAGTTATTATCCATAGATATTTATTATTTACGAGTAACCGGTAGCATGTATTTTAATACAAGTTTCTAAATGAGTCTGGTACGAATATTATATTATTCGACTCCCGGGTATCCGTTACCCACCAAAAATAATAATAATAATTTAATTTATATATTTTAAAGTTATTTTTTTTATTACTCTTAAAAAAAGAAAGTTTTTCAATTAAAAATTACGTAACCCTAATTAAAAATCCTAATTGTTCAATAATTAGTTTCTCTCAAAAACTTTATTTAGAGTTTTTTTCCCTAATATCTTCTTTTTTACATTTCTCGCGACCAAACCCAGAAGCTTCAAACTTCTTCTCTATCTCTATTCTCGCGCGAACAACTCAACTTGGGGAAAATCATTTGTAACTCGCACAAAGGAGTTGGTCTCGTGGTGGCAAAGACGGCAGTGCAGTGATGGTGTGACTTCGGCAACGTTATCATCTTCCCTGATGCCTCAAGGCATCATGCCCCTTCTTGTTCTTCTCCTTCCCTTCGTGCTAGTTTGTTGCGCAAGGAGGGAGGTTTCTTCTCACTTCATTTTTCCTAGTTCGTCTTGTAGAGGGAGGGAGCTTCTATGTTTTGCGGCAATTTTGCAACACAATGGTCCAATTCTCGTGTTTGGCTCACTATTTTGGTATTGAGTTTTCTTTGTTTTTCTTCTGCATGTGGTGGCAAAATATTGGGTTCTTATCTGGAATTGAGAGTCTTGAAATTGGGAATTTAAGGTTGTTGTTTCACGCAATTTAGGGTTAGGGTTCAGGCGATTGGGGTTTTTCCTAACATTGTTGAGTTTGGAGTTTTTTTATCTTCTTTTCTGGTTTGGGAATTTTTGGGATTCTTGGTCTTGTAATGTTTGGGGTTTTCTCTACGTTTCTGATGTTGGGGTTCTATGCATGCAATTTTGTTCTTCCAAATTGAAGGTTACGTTAAATTTAATTAAAAAATTAAATTAAATTTATATTATATTATATATATTTTGTAATTTTATTTTAAAAATGTATAAAATATATTTCTTTTAATTTTTGCGGGTACCTACAGGTTTTAAAATATCTGTGGATATTTTTAAGCGGATACCCGCACAGGTAGCGAATAGGCGCGGGTTGAATTTTTGTTTTACAAGTCGGGTTGCAGGTAGGCATTATCTGTGTCTAACCCGACCCATTGTCATCCATAGTTCTAATTCACTTTTAAAGAAAAAATGTATCTGTTTTGCCTTATTTGATCGTAAAATATTAATTTCATAATACTTTTTATCATGAGTCTTTTTTATAGTCATTTTTTTTATAAACATAAAAAGAAAGTTATCTCATGAGTCTTTTTAAAGTCATTTTAATTGTGGCTTAATTATCACATATTTTTCTTTTAATAATTACTTTCTCATTTTTTTATTAGATTTTGAGAAATTATTCTTTAGTCTTAAATGTAACATCCCAAAATATATAGTAAAAACTATATAAAATAGTAGTCATCATTATAATAGTATAGAACAGTTAAAGACTTATAGATAAAGAGTTAATCTTACAGTCATCCAAATGGCTATAAAATTTAAAATTTTATATACAATGGAGTATTTCAAAACTTATACAAAATAAAATAGACAGCCTAACTAAACTAGACAGCCGTATCATCACCCTCCAAGGCCTGCTCCAGGGGCACCTCATCTATCTCTACTCATATCCAAAAAGATGATCATGGAAAAAGAAAACATCACACAACAAACATACAAACACAAGCACAAGGGTGAGATAGATATACTAAATCATGTCATTAAAAATAGCATACAACATACAGGTTTAATTCAAGTAAAGTAAACTGAATCACACATCCTAACATGTTATACTCTAGACTTGACTCGTTCGGACTTAGAATGAATTGTCGAGTTATGGTGGGTTGTGCACTCATGGTGGCCTCTACTACTTTGCAAAGTCATTGCCAATGGGTTTCACCCTACCACACACACGAGGTTAGTTTGTTCCGGGCCTTGAGGCATACTGGAAGCCCCCAAGACTAAGACCTCCTCCTACTCTTCCCAACATGGTTCAATCCTCTCTATTTGAGAATGAAAGACCATTGGAGTTTCAAGATAACCCCCAAGACTAAGCTCCTGCATTCATTCAAAACAACTAAATCTCACCAAGAGATTCTACCTTAGAATATCCCTTTTACCACTTTGAATCACATACTTTTACTTGGCAACATCCTCAGTCATTTACATGTTATACACTTAATCATACTTCATATTTCAAAAAACATTCCACATAATTCAAATCAAGACAAAGAACAAGGAGCGCAAACTAGATACACACCTTTCGCTCAGCGCACCCCATTTTCAGAGCGAAACCAGGATTTTCTCGCACAGCGACACAACTTGTTGTGAGAATTAACTCGCAGAGGTACCAGACCTCAACCCCTCGCATAGTGCCCCAGGTCGCTATGCGGAAGCTCAGACAAAGACCAATCATCCCAACTCACTCGTTGTGTGCCCCTTTTCGCTATTCGAATAAAATGGCAGTATTCCCAAACCCCAACTAGTCGCATAGCACCCCAATTCGCCATACAGATCGTCAAACAGATAGCAACTCTCTCAAATCATTCGCACAACGCATCTATTCGTTGTGCGAATGCCCTGGCAGAGAGCATCTCAGTAGGGTGACTCATTATGCAAATAGATTCGTATAGCAAGTCTGCATAATCTGCATAACTAAAATCTGCAGAATTATACAACTCAAACCTCCATTACCCATTCTAACTATTTTTCCCAACTTTTAACACTCCTAGATTATATTATATACCTAATTAGACTTGTCTAAGTGATTCTAAACCTCACTAACACCAATCTAAAGTGATTATGAACCAAATCCTAGTCTAGAACATCAAATTTCTCAACTTAAAGACCCAAATTCAATTCTACCACTTTGTACATGTTTTTGACCATTTAAATGACTCAAACAAGTCACAAATAACTTACCTAAACTACCTCAATAGACCAAATGAGCCCTTGACCTCTAATTCTCAAATTCACTACCTCACTTCTTCTAAAATGCCCCCAAAACACCGTAATTCACTTAACCACCTACCTAATAACAATCATAACAGATTTCACATCTCTAACAACTCAATTACAGCAGTATATCTCATCCAAATCAATTCACAAACACCAATTCACAGTTTTACATTTAGACATTCACATACATACAATTCAATCCACTCCAAAAATCCAAATTGTGCTTCAAACAGTAGAATTCAGCATATACACATGTCATACAAATAATTTAAGAAAATATTTAACTCCCCTTACCTCAGAGATAAACTGCCCAGCTCACAAGATTACTTCAACAGTACCTTGCACTGCAAGGAAACTCGACAAAAACCTACAAATCACCAATCAGTGATAGAAAACAGCTCTTAGAACCTAAATTGAGCTGAGAATTGAAGAAGAAAGCTACAAGACACATGCAACAGCACAGTTTGCATGATCAAGACTCAAGAACATGCGGAGAAAGGGGAAAAACAGCTTACCAGCTAGAATCAAGAAATTGATCAGTCAGTTGTGTAGCCCTCTACGCCATGAACGTCTGGGCACCTCCTGATCATCAATCAAACAACTCAGTTGAGAGAAATCCTAGAGAGAAGGTAGAGAAAGAGTAGAGAATAGTGTCTTAGAGAGATGAAGTGTTTTAGATAATGAACCGAGCTTTAGAAAGTTCTATTTATTTTATAATATTATTTTTAAAGTAAAATGCTCGTCTCATTATTTTAATACATCTATCTACTCTATTACTCTATTTTCTAGGTTCTTACATTAAACTTTTTTTTTTAAATAGATATGTTGATAAAGAATAAAATAATAGATTATTTTTAAAAGTGATAAAAGAAAAATTGTCGTTGAAGATGAAACAACATTTTTTCATATATTCTTAAGCATGACACTAATGACCTAATTATTCAATTAAAAGAGTTCTTTCTTAAAATTCAAAGAATTATAGATGAGACACTAGCACAAAAATGTCGTATAATCATTATACTCATTTAGGTCAATCCATTAGAAGTCCAACATAAGACATGATCGATGATGTTTTTGTAAATAAGATATCAAAGTTTAAGTTGACTCAATCAAAGTTTAACATCAATGGACATCGGCCTCCTTATCCCCAACATTAAAATAAGGAATGACATCGACCCACTACATATTAGACGTCAATGGACATCGATGCAGGCATTCTTCGACATAAAATTGCATTTTAAATCAAACCTAGCGTATTTTTTAATCATTGTTCTTTCATGTCACCTTCGAACATTCATCCCTAGCAATGACGACAAGGAGCTTTATAGTTAAGTTTTTCTTCCTTTTCCACCATTGAACTTCTTTTACTTTCATTTATAGATTCATTTATGTGTAAAAAACCAATTGATTCTCCTTTCCCTCTCGTTCATCTTCATTTTCATTTTGAAAGAGAAAAGAGAGATGGCAATCGCATACTAGGCAAGCTTTGCAACGGTGGCGACAAGCCTATTCCACCATCCATCCAACTTCATTCTTGATTTTGCTAAGAATGACAGTTCCCGTTGCACTTTGTCCCTTGTTCCTTGTATGTGATACTGATTATTAGATTTTTTTTTTCTTTGTCATTATTGTTTTTATCTTAGACAATTTTTTAAGTTGGTTTTCTTTGTCATTTTTTTGTTTTAATTAAATTTTTAAAATATTTGTAGTATTAGATTTAGACTTATTATTAGATGTTGTATATTTAAAGAATTTTATATTTATTAAGATTTATTATAATTCTAGTTAATCATTAAGCTATCTTAGTTCTCGTTTGAGATTTAGTACAAATGATTGAATTTTTAATCATTTGTATTAAATCTTGAATTTTCCAATTAGACAGTTTGTAAAAAATATTTATCATAATTCCTTATAACTTGTACATTGAGGTTTACACCTAAATTTGATTATATTTTAGTTGAAACCATTTTTTTTTTGTTCTTCATATGTATACTTGATTATGGTCATGAGTGATCACTTTCATTTTTTGTACTTCAGAGACCAATGTGAAATGTTACTAAAATTTTGTCAAATTTATGATGTTTGATTTCTATTGTAGAAGTGTTAGAAAATTATGATAAATATTGTTCCTAAATGGGTAGGACATCACCTTGTTAAACTTAAAAATTCGAGATTGATCGAGTTTTTCATGAACATAATATGAATCAAAATTAAATGAATAAACACCACATTAGTAAAGAGTATGAAAATGAAGTTTTTAAATTCTTGCAATATGTTCAAGAACACAAAATCTCAATGAACACGATACATAATTTTGCCCTTATGTTTGTTATCTTAATCAAATACATCAGGACTTGGGCATAATGTGTGTTCATCTTCGGTATAGTGATGAGTTATACAGTTTAGACTTAAACATGAAAAAGTATTATACAAGCCTACAATATCACAAGGAACAAATTATGTTGATAAATCGATGAATAATCATTTAGAAGACATGGTATGCGATGTTGAGAAAATATTGAAAAAACTCATTTATACTATTCTCTTAATTAGGAAGAATTGTATCCAAAATGTGATAACTTTACACGACTATCAACAACTTTAAAATTGTTCAGTTTAAAAACGTAAACATTGTCCTCACTTCCTCTCTTATTCTCACAATAGTCTTAATTGTTGTAACATAAGGTTTTGGAAACTCTTCTCTTTGAAGAGTTGTCTCGTAGAACTAAACTTTCAATAAAAGGTGGGAAAAAATCCAAATCTTTAAATTTAATTTATAATTATCAAATTCATATTGTTTTGAATGTATTTTAATAGATTTATCTCAAGTTGAAATCAACATTTTTGGATATAAGTCCAACCCAACTAACTGGATTTGGATTAGATAATTGTTTCATTTTAAAAACTTACTATCAAAATGAAGTTAGGTCAATTTGAGTTATGTAAAAAATTAAGTAAATCAAACTTAGGGAAGTTAGGACCAAGATGGTTGAAACAACTTATGCAATGTTGAAAAAGATTGGGCTTGAGTCATGCAAAGTTAAACAAGGTTGGGCCTAAGAGAAAATAATTTGGGTGTTATTATCTCCACCACCACCACTTCTCCATCCACCTCCCAACCTTCTCTAAAAAAATTTTAATTACAAAAATAACTTTTTTTAATTACAAAAATAACCTTTATTTTATTTTCAATCATATTTATTTACTTTGAATTCAAATCCTATTTTTTTACGCACTCACTTTTCACTCAGCCCCACCACCAACTCTCCTTCTCTTTCTTTTAGATTCCCACCCCCAACTCCACCACATCCATTTCTTACAAATAATACATCAAAACATATAAATTACATTATTAAAATATCTTTAAAATTAATATAAAAAATAAACTAATAAAAATAATTGGAAAATAAACGTATAATCTTTAAACGGATATGTTAGGTTTAATTAGTTGATAACAAAAATATAAAATGAATAACAAAAAACATATTTCTTTTTCAATTTTTTAATATAATTTTATTTTTAACCGAAGTTAATTATAAAACTATTTATACCATTTATAATTTATCATTTCCAAGATAAAAACTGTTTTAACTGGGTTTTATTAATAGAGATTATAATAACTTCTGTGTTTCAATGGAGTTTATTAACAGAGGTTACAATAACTTCTAGTAGTAAAGTTCATTTCTCTCGTCTCTCTTTTTTCACAATCACCCTTTACTCGTTTTTTTATCCTCTGAAAACACTATTTGTACCTTCTCTGCAAATCTTCTCTAGTTTCGAATTTCTGAGTCATCCTACCAAAGGATTAGTTGCTTTACTCTAAATTAGTTGGATTAATTCTTAGTGATGTTTTTATGTATATATTATTGATGTTGATTCCACTGAGTGAAAGTAGGAGTGTAATAAATAGGAAAGTGATAAAAATAGAGTGAGAGCAGAATAAATAAAAGAGATGTTAAGTGTTGATTAAGTTAATCTGTCTCTGTCTCTTCAGCCATTCCATCTACTCACAACACAATCATTAAATTTCATGTACAAGGTATCACACATTTACATTTATTTATCTCCACTTTATCTTTAAGTGATTTCAAATAGGATTTTCATTTCATATAATAGTTAAAATCCATGACTAGATGTTTGATGAAATATGAATTTCATATCTATTTTTTAATGTAGTTTAAATCATTGAACAAACAATATTAACTCTCAATTTAGTGTATTTTAAGAGTGGTATCACTATTAAATTTTTGGGGATTATTATAGAAATTTGACGGATAATAAATGTGTGAAGACTAGTATTGCAACAATAACAACAAAGTGCAAAAGTTGTCTTAAAATTGCATATAATTTAATAATGGTTTATATAAACTCTTACAAAGATCAAAATTCATAACTCAAAATTATACAGATCTTGCAGATACGTCAGAGAAAAAGCAAAACCTTGTATCATCTTTAAATAATGAATATGCTGGCTTGTTCATCATTCATCAATTTGGATAGCAGACATAGGCACTTCAGAGTTGACTGGTTCATCATCACCATCCTCACTCTGGCTGTCTTCAGAATCCATGGAGGCTTCCTTTTGGAAGTAATCAGTTTTGAAATCGTAATCACCATCCATGGGATCCGAAGAGGCTGAAGCTTTCTTATCCTTTTTTCTTTTCTTCTTCTCTGCGCGCCTCAGTTTTGTATTAAGCATACCGTCTGCAGCATATAATTTTTCATTTTGCCTACTTGCAGCACTGTTATCCTTGTTCTTCCCACCACCATCTTCCATGGATTCATCCACCTCAGCCACATTTCCGGGATCTTCGCCTTGGTCAGCTGACTTGGTTTGTGTCTCATCCTACAAGAGAAGATAATGCTTTAATTAGTAAGTGTGAAAACACTAAAATTTCACGCATACAATTCACATCAACAATAGTCAACTCCCTAGGCATCTTCTCCTAAGTCTAAACGGTTTCAATTCAACAAACAAACCTCCAACATCATTTCAGTAAGATTGAGAGGGTGACTTGAAGGAACTTCAACAGCATTGAAGTCATCAACAGATTTAAGGCTCCCAATAAATGAAGATTCATTGTTGTAGACTTCATCAACGTTAAACTCTTTTGCAAATTCAGAAACTATCTTCGTCTCCGAAGGTTCACCTTGATCCCTATTTGGGGGCATGGTATAATACTGAATTTTACCTGAAATATACAAACAGAAAGAGAAATTTCAGTGTTTAGTTCTTCCTCAATTTTAACTTCAACCCAGAAAAGTAATCAGTTCTCTGATTATAATTTAAGAAATTCCATGTATCCGTACCCTCGTTCCAATCATGAAGAATGATTCTTGCAGCAGCAGCAACGTCAACTATTCCACCCTTTTTGAGTTTGCCCCTGACTGTAGCTACCTTCCGCAGAAAGTCATCAACATCACCTACATTGAAACTGGGAATCTTGTACAGAGTTACAAGCTGCTCGGGCATACAGAGCTTTAGAATTTCCTTCACTGCGTTGTCCAAGTTAAAAAGAAAAGGAATAAGTCTTTCAAATTTACTTAACAAGAGTAAGTACAGCTTAAATCAGGATTTTCCATAAATAACATAATTGTATCATGCAAACTTCTAAGCGTTTAGGAAATTAGAATTCTCATTACTAAATCAAACATTAATTTATATCTAAATAAAATGTAAAACAACCAGAGTTTTAAAACAAGATAATAGGAAACATAATCCAACAGCCCGTGCATAAAATAACCGAACGTTCCCCTACACCACCTATCAGTTGCATTTTTAAAACCGAACAGAAGTCTATTTTATAACCAGGATAAGGTTACAAGATTTAATGAAAGGGTGATTTTATCACGGACATCCTGACTCTGGTAGATCAAACCACACAAAACCATAATATTATATACAGCGCCCAATGACTACCCTCATTCACACTATCATTGTTAACACAAAAGTAAACGCAAGTTTGAAAATATTTCAAATAATTGAATTTATAACTGAAAGTCATTCTATTAGAGAAAATGGATGAATAGAGGATAAGAAATTTACACAAAACCAGATATTAAATAAAAATGCACCAAAAAATAGCAAAATCTACAAACTGTTGTAAAATTGATTAGTATTTCTTCAATGTCACGAGCTCATTTTCTTTTACTATTTTTTCATGTAAAATTCCTATAAATCTTCTACCATTCATTTCAACTAAATGCAAATAAACACATGAATAACCAGATAATAAGGAGGGAAATGACTTAGTATACCTGGGCTAATTGGATCCTCTAACTTCTCAATCCTCTTGCAATTTTTTAAGGCAATGGAAGCATCATTTTCTTGAGACTTCAGCATAACAACACCAGGGCAATCTAGCAACTTAACATTTTTGTCCAATTGAACCTCTTGCATTGATCTTGTTAACCCCGGAGTAGAGCCAACATTGACAACATGACACCTTTTTAAACTATTAATAAGGCTACTCTTACCCACATTGGGCAAGCCAATCAAACCCACAGTGATTGACTTTTTGATCTGTCAAGGCAAGGAAGCAAACCAACCAAAAAATGAATGATCTAAAATCAAAGGACAAAAGCATAAAAAACAAAACAATTAATGGATAAGCAATAGACATCATAAACTAAAAAAAGAAACTACACCGGGGAAAATAAAAAATCAGTCAAATGCGAAATTCCCAAAAGATAGGAATGATAACCCATGAAGATGCACACTAAAGCATACTCTTCCAACTTGAAATCTTTATATTTAGTTTTGCAGTGTGATTGGCAAAAGTCGGCACAATCATGCACAAGCAAACAAATGGATGTCAGAGATCAATGTCACCTACATGACTAAATAGAAAGTATGTATGTTTGTATGCATGTACACATGCATGTGTGTTGTGCAAACAAATGGATGTTCAGAGATCAATGTCACCTACATGACTAAATAGAAAGTATGTATGTTTGTATGCATGTACACATGCATGTGTGTTGTGCATGCTTTTAACTAGGTGCAAACTTCACTCTTTTGTGTAGATTTAAATTAGACCTAAACCGAAATATCTATATTTGGATAACAAAATCATTTTCAACAGAAAATAGCACCAACACCACAATGGTATGAAAAACATCCCTATTTAAAAAGATTGATACTTATCTTACACTAGAAGTGATGATTCAGAAAAAGGCATCAGCAATATAGTGAACATCAATGCCAACAATTCTCAAGTCCCAACTAGAGGTGATATCATTTTAGGAGCAAGTACGATAGACATAGGCTTTAGTAATAATTTAATTTCTACTAATATGTGAAAAAAAAAGTGTGATCTACCACTTTATTTTTCTTTTTGAGCTTGTGCACAATACACATCCACCTGCAAGCATTTCTTCAAATTGAATCCAAAAGTAAGTGACATAAAAAACATGAAAACCAACCCACTTAGGTTCTTCACTTCTCCCTATATTTATACTATAAATTTATTTGCAAAACCTTCCGATTTTATATTTGGTTCAACATTTAAGTTTGCCAATTTGTCAACATTCAAGTTTGTTTTTCCAGTAAAGGCATCCTTTACTGTGGAGTTTTCATGTTGAGCTAGTGTATCCAATGCACATTAGCAAGAATGCATGGAAACATATACACATATACACACCGGACAAAAAAAGACAGCAGCAAATACATGAAGGTTTCTCAATCATATATCAGATAATAATTCCATAGAGGGAAGCACAACACAGGAATCAAAATTGTAACTGTCAAATAATTCACATACAACTAATTCAGCACAAAAATTTTATTATGAAATTGCAATTTTACAAACAGTCATCACCATTAAATCTGTTACCTCATGACTTCTTGAGTAATTCTTCAACAATTTGAGTAGAGTATCAGCTCCAAGACAATCGCTTAGTTGCAAAATATCACTTGATTTGGCTTTGACTTTCTTAGAAGATATCCACCCTAAGTTTGATCTTTGTTGTTGTGTGCTACACTTGAAGGCCACAGTAGGTAATTCTTCTCTAAGGTACTTGAGCCACTTTTCTAAAGCTTCTTTAGGCACAAGATCTATTATAAGGATCAAATGATTAGCCAATGCAAAAATAAATATTCCAAAATGGAGAAAGGAGACAATATGAAATGTGATCAGTAAACTACCGATTTTATTTAAAAGCAACACGAGACGTTTATCAGGCCCCGATTTCATCACCATGTTTTCTATCTCGGGACAGCGAGTCCCCAGAGGATCCCGGGCATCAAGGACCTCCAGTAAGACATCAGAGGCGTCAATAACCTTAACAAGATCCTTGTAAAAGGCTCTATCTGAGCTATCTATGCAATAAAAGAAACCAAAAATAACAATTGTAAGAACATAGGCAAGCAAGCACCTGATAGTTCAACCAAACTGTCAGGAAATTACAAATAAATACACACCTCTGGTCTTCACGGCAGTACCAAAATCATTACTATTTTTTTTAGAATCCTCTGGCAACGTATCACCTTCCTCCTCTAGCAAGCCCAATTTCCTTTTACGAGCCTGAAACAAGTAATGAATAGTAAGTTCCTAACTGCAAGAGAAACAGAAACCACAAATGACTAATTTCTTCGTAGAATTCTTCTCTTTCCCACCCCAGTTTGAAGTAGACATCAATCAGCCCTGATATAATAATACAAAAAAAAAATACTTCAATGTACCAATAATCAAAACACCCTCATTATCATCTCTCTCTTTCTTCCTATTACATTACACCACCAATCATTCCTACACTTCTCTCACTAGGAACAATCAAAACCCAACTGTCCATGAATCACTTTCTACAAGAACAAGGTTTATATATTTATTTAATTTATGACGTAACATAACAAATCATAATCGATAATAAAAAAAATGCACGAAATGTGGAATTTAATAAATATAAAGCAATTACCCGTTCCTTGCGTTCAGCTTTCTTTTGCTCCAATTCCTCAATGGCCTTGGCTCTTCGAGCTTCAAGGGCTTTGAGTTCCTGTTCCTTAAAGGGCCAATCATTGGGAATACCAGGATCCTTCTCAACCTTTTTTTTTCCACTCAGCCGAAGCTTCTTAGCTTCCTTCGCCTTTTTTTTGTTGTGCTCCTTCACCTTCCGGATCACCTTGTACTTCTTCTTCAACGAAACCCTCTTACTCTTACTCTCTGCAACGCAACAGTTTCACCCCAATAATAAAAAAACAATTACATCATTGTACACTACTGGAATCAAAGAACAGGGATTAGGGTTTTCTTACTTTTGCTCTTCTTGACCATTTTGTGTTTTCTACCGTCACAGGATAAAAATGATAATCAGGTCAGAAGAAAAAACTGAGAGAAGAAGCCAAAAGATTTGAAGGGGGCGGTGGAGAGAATAGAGAAGAGGGTGAAGGAGTGTATTGTATAATTAGGGTTTTGGCCCAACTTTGGGGTTTATTGTTATTTAAAATTTAAAATGTAAAACTATATTAAATTTGAAATTCAATAAAATTTGTTCTTTTGATTTTATTATTAGTTATCAAATAGTGATATGAGATAATTTTTTATATGCTTATCTTTTGATATACTAAAACATGAATTTTAATATGCCTATATTTTTTTAATAAGAAAATATACTTAATTAAATATATTGTAATAAAACTATATAATGTAACAAAAAATTTAAAAGCGATTTTCTTAGGCTAACTTAAGCCAAATCTATTAATATTTTGTGCTTAAATAATTTCGCACGTGTTTCTGATAAATACTAATTAGGAGTAAGATTACAAATTATAATTTTATTATTATTATAATTTAGTACATATTTAGCTTCTACAATTGAATTTTATTAAAATATAAATTTATATATGTGTGTGTTGTGTAAATATTATTATATTTTAAAATTCTATTAATGAATAATTTATATATTTATTATATATGTGAATTCTTTATACTAATGAAAACACAATTCTAACCCTTCTACTTATTTATACTCATCGTTATAGAACTATATTAGTCTTTAATCGTTTATAAAATAAAATAAAACAAATCTCTTTTAACAGTCATAAACTTAAATAAAATAAAATGAACAAAAAATTATAAGATAGGATAACTATAAGAGTAAATATACAATAATGATTCACTTTTATATTTATTTGATATCTAATATAAAAGTAAAATAATTATAAAAATATAAATTTTTATATCTTTTTAAAAAAGAAATAAATAAAAAATAAGAAAGAATAATATTTAGAAGATTTATGTACGTGAAATAATCATGATTATAATTTTATGTTCCTTAAAAACTAATATTTTATTTCAGATTTTGTGTATAAAAAATATTTATTTACGTTATCATTATTCATCCAAAGTATTCTCATGAAAGCTATGTAACTGATATAATCAATATTAATTCAGTAGTATATAGAAGAACTTTTTTGTATTCATAAAATACGGTTTATGAAAGAATAAGAGAATAATAAAAATTAGAATAATAAGATCTTATAAATTATAACAATTATAAAAACATATAAACTGCATAAAATATTTTAGGTAAAAAATAATCAGTTTGTTAATTATAATTTAAAAAACTTATTAAACTTTGATAAGAGATAATGAAATATTTTAACAATATTTATAGTTAAAATATTATTAGAATGATATTTATATATAATATACTATAGATAATATATAATATAATACATAATATATAAACGTATATATAATCGATAATGTATAATATATAAATGTATAGATTTGAGACTGACATATGATGTAACATGTAAAATATTATTAAAATAAAATATTATATATATGATAATAAAATCTTATAAGATAACAAACCTTCAATATATACACCTCTATAATCATCTAGTCTCTTATCTACTTTCTCTCACATCTTACTGAAACAATCAAAAAAACTATTCCTAAGCACACTATTAAGATGATTACTGGAAAGAGAAAAGCAATGCCAAACAACACAAAGAAAGGATAATCTAGTGGTATAACAGATCATCATAACACAATAAACATTTCATTATACATTATATTACACACATAATAAACATTCATCCTAAACATGCCACAGACTTAGACTTGACCATTCGGATACAGAATGTCGAACTATGGTGGTTCCTGCACTTGTGGTGACCTCTACTGCTTTATAGAGCCCTTGCCAATAGGTTTTACCCTACCACTCACAAGGTTAGTCCTCAAACGCCCTTTTACCAATTAGAGAAAGGTCCATCAGGCTAAGACCTCTTGCTACTCTCCACGACATAATCATTCATCTCTATTTGAATTGGGGTTATTAAGAGTGTCAGGATAAACCACCAATACAAAGCTTCATACATTCATACAACAACAACACAAGGCACCACCATGTATCATCTCCACGAGAATCATGAAATTACGTCCATTAATCATTTACTTAATCAACCACATATCCATCATCAACATATCTCTCTCATAATCATATATATATATATATATATATATATATATATATATATATATATATATATATATATATATACACACACACATACATATACTTCACACAAACATTACATACTATCACATGAAACCTCGGATTATACATTAAACAACCAGAAACACCCATACAAGGCATCAAAAGTCACATAAAAATACAATTTTTTCATGGCATCTTGATTCTCATATTTAGGTAAGAAAAACAGCTTTGAAACCCTTACCGACAGCTCCGAAAGGGTCCCAAACCCCCAAAATGACCTAAAGACGTCTAAAACAGACATCCAGAACCCTGAAAACCCCCCGAAACAGGTGCAATGATGCTCAACTGCACCCAGTGGCACTCGGGCACCTAGGGTTGGCGCTCGGGCGCCCAAGGCTGGCACTCAGCACCTTGGCCACTACAAATGAGCGCTTAGGGTCCTGTTTGAGCGCTCAACGCTATTAGTAAAATCAAGACTCAATTTTTTCACTCTGAACACTTTACCCCCAACTTCTAAAGGCCTCTAGACCTTCCAAACCTTGTGAAAACTCTGAAAACACTGTTGTAACTTAAAATGACTCATTAAAACCTAATTTCTCTCCTATAAGCTACCCAAACTCAATTATACACTTTCTAACCTCCGTATCAGTTTACAAACTGCATGACGAAGTCTAAATACACTTTTTAGCATACTCCTACACCTCAAAATACTCACAGTCATTCTATTTCAAAATATCACCATGTAAAACCTCAATTTAGACCAAAAACACTCAAGAACTCACCCCAAGATGACACCAACTGTTCTACACCATATTTTTCTCACTTAACAACTTAGACAAGTCCTAATAGGTCTCATATCATCCTCCCAACTGCCCAAAACTGTTTACATTCATTACTTCAAAATCTTACTACTCAAAACCCCATTTTTACAATAAAAACACCTTAAAACTTCAATAAATCACTACCCCTTTCTTCTATAACAAATTTTAATCCACTAACACCTCTAACAAGTCTTAAATTACTTCATAACAGCCTCAAGTATCACCCTAGGTCATGTGTCTTTATGTGGTTCTGGATAATATTTTTACTGTTTTTATTGTGGAGTCTAGTTATATGTGTTTAGGGAGTTGTGGGAAATGGGTTTGTTCTATTTCTACTATGCATGGTCTTTTAGGGTTTGTGTTTATTTAACTAACTTTGTTTTAGTATTTCTCTTTAAGGTTTTGTTTATTTGAATGGATTTGGGGGAGAGTGATTGAGGGGATTTGATAGGATTTGAAGATAATTTTTGTTGTTGTTTATTTGAGTGGATTTGAAGGTAAGTGAGAATGGATTTGGAAATAAATTTTTTTAATCAGTCACATCAATTAAATCCTACACCAATTCTCACAAATTTTACTTTCAAATCCATTTTTACTTACCTCCAAATCTACTTAAGTAAACAACAACAAATTATCTTCAAATCCCCTCAATCACTCTCCGCTAAATTCATTCAAGTAAATAAAGCCTAAGTGATATTAGAGAAAGACATATGAAGAAGAAATCGTATCTTTTTACATGTAAGTACATTTTCGGAGACGAAATTTTTTGTGTGTGAGGAGAATGTGGCATCCTAAAAATTATAATAATTAGAAAAATATAAACATAAAGTTAAATATATAAAGTAAAAGATAAAATATTTATTAATTATAATTTCAAAGGTTTATTAGATTGTAATAAGAGATAATAGATATTTTAATGATATGTATAGTTAAAATAATATTTATATACAATATAATAAAGATAATATATAATATATAAACGTATATGTTATATATTATATTATATGTAAATTTTATAAAAATATATAATATAAACTTATATATTATAAATAGTAAGGATAATATAAAAACGTATATTTTTTAATGAGTTAGCATGTCTTGTGGTCACACGAATTGGCGAGTTAGACTAGATGAGTTCTTTGAATCAGGTTAAAATATGTAACCTAACCTACCTCTTTCTTGGAAGGTTGGCAGACTGGCCTGATTGGTTTGACACCATTAAAATTGAGATCCTTATGGTGGAGTCAACCCATGTATTTATATGATTGTTATTTGAGTTTATGACTTTTATTGAAAAATATTTTCAAACTTATAATGTGATAAAAATTACTCTCATGATAACTATAATTTATGTTAGTCTATCCTTCTATTTTGGTGTTGTAATTTTTATCAGTAATGATATTTTTTTTATATGAAAATAAATGATACAAGTATGGAAAAAGATGCATAATAGAGATGATAGTGGTAAAAACCTTTATCTACCATTCTTGATTTAATTGACGGAAGTTTACATTCACCACTCGTTCGGTTGTGCGTTTAGTTTCTATCAATTAAATTTATTGATCTTGCATTATAATTCATATTTTCACTTTGAATATCTATCTTTTTGGGATTTATAATTAGAATTACTATTCTGTGATGGTGTATTGAACAGTTGAATTCCTTATTGTCTTAATACTTTTTAGGCTTAATACCCTCTTTGGTCCCCAGTTTCAGTGGTTAATGTCAATTAAGTCCCCATTTATGAAAGTGCTTTTAATATGTCCAAAGTTACTAAAATTAGTATCAATTTTGTCCCTTCCGTTAACTACTACGAAACGGAGTTAACGCGTTGATGATGTGGCAGTAATTATTTGCAACGTGGATATAGTTTGTTGTGTGTGTGGTGACGTGTATGTTACTGATAGAAGTAACGTTGTTGTATTAAAGATTGGGTAGGGTAAAATTTGGGGAAAATCTGATTTAGGGCACTGATACGCGAGATTAGGGCAATTGGAAGTGTGAGAGAGTAGATAGAGTCATTGTCGCTGACGAAGATTGCGAGCACAGAAATCGTGGATACATCTATCTTCGTTGGATTTGGAAGGTGCGTTGAGACGTGTGTGGGTATTACGAAATTTGCGATTCGAAGGTGCGTTTACGGTAGCCTTTTATCTGTGTTTGGTTGCTTTCACCATGGTCCCCCCCCCCCTCCCCAAAAGTTTGTTTATGGTCTGTCTGTTTATTGTCCCCCATTATCTGTGCATGTCCTTTGTTTTTTCTTGCGCCATTGTGGTTGTGGTCCCCCCTGGTGGACCATATTTGATTATTTTTGTAATTATGGTTTTGTAATTGTTCTTTTGTAATAGTGTTTTTGCTTTGTTTTACTTGTTTTTTTGGGTAGATAACATTTGGGTTAAGCAATCATTAACTTTAGACAATTTTTATATTAGTTTAGATGGCCAACTCAGACGTTGAAATTGTGTTTCACCATGCGGGGAAATTTGAGAATAATGGAACATTTAGATACCACTATGGTCAAACCACAACTTTAAAAATTGATCCAGATCGATGGAGTTATTTTGAAATATTAAGCATTCTTAAGGAGATGGGTTATAGGAATGTAAAGGCTTTGTGGTATTCATTGGGTCGTGGTCCTGTGTTAGAAGATTGTATGGAACCTTTATTAGATGACAAAGGTGCATGTCATGTAGTGAATATTGCTATGTTGAATGGTCAAGGTCATGTTTATGTTATACACAAGGTGTGTGAGCCTGAGTATATTCTGGAGTTGGAATACTCTTCCCAACCAGATATTGTGGCACCTAGTGGTGAAGCAGAAGTTGGCAGAGAGAGTGTTGAATTGGGTGTTGAGATGGAGGTTGGTAAACCAGAGGTTCAACCAGTGGGTAATGTAGAGCCTAAGGTAGAGGCTGAAGTACAAGTAGAAGGTGTGGTAGAAGTTGAAGTAGAAGTTGAAGTAGAGGCAGTGGGTGATGTACATGTTGTGGTAGAAGGTGAGGTAGAAGTTGAAGTACAGGCAGTGGCTGATGTAGATGTTCTGGTAGAAGGTGAGGTAGAAGTTGACGTACAGGCAGTGGCTGATGTAGATGTTGCTGTTGAAGATTATGTAGAAGTTGAAGTTCAGGCAGTGACAGAAGTAGATGGTGCTGTAGAAGATTATGTAGAAGTTGAAGTTCAAGCAGTGGCTGATCTAGATGGTGTGATAGAAGGCGAGGTACAAGTTCAGGCTGAGGGAGTGGCTTATGTAGAGCCTCATGTACAAGTTGAGGGAGTGACTGAGGTAGATGGTAATGGTGTGGATGGACAGGGTGAGGGTGATGTACATGCTGATGAGTATGATGTTAGAAGTTGGACTGGGTCTGAACAGGATGTCTCCACTGACGATGGAGATGAAGTGGAATGTGATGTATTTGAAGCTAGTAACCAAATAGAAGTTGGGGGACCTCGAGGTTTATCAGAAAGTGATTGGGAATCTGAGAGTTTGAACAGTGTTGCTGAAAGTGATAACACAAATGATGATGATAGAGATGGGTATGGTGATTTCATTTCTTTTTCAATGCCCAAAAGTATGGACCAATATCAATGGGAAGTGGGCACCTATTTTGCTGAGAAAAAAGATTTTACAGAAGCTATAAGAACGTATGGAGTAGAGAATGGAAGGAAGTTAAAAGTTTACAAAAATGACAAAAGAAGAGTGTGTGTCAGATGTTGTGGGGCAAAAGGTAAATGTTCATGGTATGCATATTGTGCATATAAGGCAGCTGAAGATACATGGCAGCTGAGGAAGATTATAGACAAGCACACATGCAGTAAAGAATTTAACATCTGTTTAATGACTTCAAAATGGTTGAGTGGGAGGTTAGAAAAGACCATGAAAGAGAATCCGAATATTAATCTATATAACCTCCAAAACAAAGTTTCTAAGAAGTGGAACATTGGTGTTTCTAGGTCTACTACCTGTAGGGCAAAAGCAATGGCTTTAAAAAGAATTGAGGGTGATTTTAAAGAACAATATAAAAGAGTTTATGATTATGCAAATGAGTTGCTTCGGTCTAATCCTGGTTCAACTGTGAAAGTCAAGG
Source organism: Vigna angularis (assembly GCF_016808095.1). Lineage (NCBI taxonomy): Eukaryota > Viridiplantae > Streptophyta > Magnoliopsida > Fabales > Fabaceae > Vigna > Vigna angularis. The sequence goes on from NC_068972.1 coordinate 34,840,178, forward strand.
TTGAACCTAATGAGGACAATCCAATATTCAAGAGAATGTATGTGTGTTTGAAGGCCTGTAAAGACAGCTTTGTGTCTTGTAGGCCTATTATAGGTTTAGATGGTTGTTTCTTAAAAGGAAAATATGGAGGTGAGTTGTTAACTGCAGTTGCAAGAGATGGGAATGACCAAATGTGTCCTTTGGCATATGCTGTTGTTGAAGTGGAGAATAAGGACAGTTGGCATTGGTTTTTACAATTGCTCGTTGATGATCTTGGTGGTGTAGAGCTGTGTTCAACTAACACATTTATTTCAGATCAACAAAAAGTAAGTAACGTAGCCCAATGCTGTTATATATTCTTGTTTTGTATTATACCGTGTATAACTTGATGTTTGGAACTGTGATAGGGACTTCTGCCAGCATTACAAGAACTTCTCCCTGGTGTGGAGCAAAGATTTTGTGTTCGCCATATTTATGCAAATTTTAGGAAGAAATTTCCTGGCCAAATTCTAAGACGTCTATTATGGAAGGCAGCCTCATCTACACACCCTGCAGCATGGGAGGCAGTGATGAGAGATATTAAAGAAGTAAATCCAGATGCATTTAAACACTTGCTAGCAATTCCACCAAGGTAACATATATTGAAATCCATTCTTCTTGTTTGTTTGCCTAGCTGATTATATGTAACTGTTTTTTTTTATGTTAGATTTTGGTCACGTTCAAGGTTTACGGGTACAGCTGTATGTGACACCTTAGTCAATAATATGTCTGAAGCTTTTAACAGTGTCATATTACATGCAAGAGGTAAGCCCATAATTACAATGATGGAAGACATTCGTTTGTATCTCATGAAGAGATGGTCAACAAATAGACAGAAAATAACTACATTTGAAGGTCATCTTTGCCCAAAGATAAAAAAAAGATTTCAAAAGGAATTGCACATGACTCAATTTTGGCTACCTAGGTATGTCAACATCTGCACATAAGAATTTGGATTTAATGTTCATGTTATAATTTTTGTTTCTATATATAGTTATTTAAATTGGTTGTCATTGCAGTTGGGCAGGAGATAAAATATTTGAGGTCAGACACACTTCAATGATTGGTGAGAAGTATGTGGTTGACATAGACCAATTGGATTGTAGTTGCAGAAAGTGGACTTTAACAGGCATGTCATGCTGTCATGCATTAGCTGCAATGAATTTCTTAAACATCAATGGGGAAGACTACGTGCCAAATTGGTTTAGAAGGTCAACATACCAAGAAACATACATCCCAATCATATACCCTGTCAACGGTCATCAACTGTGGGAAATGACTTATCAGCCTGATGTTTTGCCCCCACCTAAAAGGACTTTACCTGGTAGACCAAAAAAGAAGAGAAGGCTAGAGGCTTGGGAACTGAAGAAGGATGAGACACAACTAAAGCAAAGTGGGACTCGTAAGAGATGTTCCATATGCAGACAACTTGGTCACAAAAGAAATACATGCCCACAACGTCATCCAACAAATCAATGTGAAGCAAGTCAGCAACCTCAAACCCAGCCAACTTCAGGACCAAGTCAGGCACCACAAACCCAGAACAGTACAGGACCAAGTCAGGAACCTCAAACCCAACAATCTACAACAGGACTTTAGAAGTTATATACAACTTCACTTGTATTTTGAACATTGACATCACAGTATGATCAACTTTAGCTTAAGTATTACAGCCATTATAGGCTTCTTTGTAAACATTCAGTTGTACTTTGAACTCCATTTTGAAGTGGCTATTTTGTTAGCTGTGATGTGGGTATGTAGTTAATTACAATATGTATTTGGATGCTTAAAATCTCAATGACAGTTTATCTTTTGGATGTCAATTTCATTTCCAATTTCTGATTATAATGTACACATTTCCAATTTCATTTCCAGTTTATCTTTTGGATGTAAACATTACAGGTACTCATATTTTTCAGTCCAGGTCACACTTATATTGTACTTATATTTTTCAGTCCAGGTCACCTCATCTACACTTATGAGGTGCTTAAACCACTTCTTCATGAATGTGCTTAAACCATGATTGTGCTTAAACCACTTCTTCCGTTTATTTTTATTTCAAATTAAACTTCACAGTGCTTATGTTGTATATATCAGACAACATTTCAATTCAGACCACAAATTAATATGCTCTTGACAATAAGGCCAAATTGTTCTTCTCATTCATTACAAAACATCATATTACAATAAACAATGATGATGTTCATCATAGTAGAACACATCATGGACGACTAAACAAAATACATACAACGATGATATTCATCAACCCCATCAAACATACCATCCCTAACCACATCTTCTCCCTTTTTTGACAACCCCTAAGAGATTTCTCCAGAGTATTTATCTTTCTCCTTTGCCAAGCAATAATATTACCACCATCATCTACATTATCATTATTACGCCATTTAAAGAAGTTGCATCCTTGAAATTCTTCATTTCTTGTCCGCTGTTCAAAGTATCCAACCATAAACATTTAGTTAATCACCAAAACAATTTATAACAAAAATTAAACTACAAACCTTGTAATTAGGGCAGCCCCAGAATTGCTTCCCCTGGTTCTTAACTGTTCTTGCCACTCTCAACACAGCAACCTCCCCATAATGGCATATTTGGTTTGCAACGAATCCCCTTGATGAAGCACCACCAGAGCTCCCCCATGAGCAAGACGAACAACCTTGATTGAAAGACATTGCCAATACGTCGCGAAGCTCAAAGCGAGACAACCACCAACGATGAACCACTTGTCCAACCAACTAGGAACGAGCAAACACGAACTCGGCCAACACGAACCGCGAAACACGAACCACAACCTTAATGCCAACTCAACATAAACATCCAAATCGTAAACAATAACAACACAGACGAAGAAGAAGAAAAATTTAAGGAAGAAGACCTCTGGCGTAATGGAGAAGAAGACCCTTATTGGTGTTTTATGTGCCCTAAATCACTGCCCTACCCAATCTTTAATACAGCAGAGTTACTTCTATCAGTAACATACACATCACCACACACACAACAAGCTATATCCACGTTGCAAATAATTACTGCCACATCATCAACGCGTTAACTCCGTTTCGTAGTAGTTAACGGAAGGGACAAAATTGATACTAATTTTAGTAACTTTGAACATATTAAAAGCACTTTCATAAATAGAGACTTAATTGACATTAACCACTGAAACTGGGGACCAAAGAGGGTATTAAGCCTAATTTTTAAAAGAATTTTCTTTTTCATTGTTAGTTGACAATTTTATATTTTTATAACCATAAAATAGTTTTTTTTAGTACCTGGTGAATAAATGTGTTTTCTGATATTGTTAACTAGTGGTATCATAGTTTATTTTTTTTTATAATTTTACTATAAGTATGAGATTATATTATTTTAGTATCATCCCTAAATGTTACGAGAACAAGTAATTAAAAAAATTGATATAGAATTTTACATGAATTATTTTTAAAATTATAATTTACATATAACTTTTAATTAATTAAAAAAATGGTATTCAACATTATATGTAGCTTTTAAAAATAGAATAAGGTAACTTTTTAACTTTTTTTTTCTATATTTTTTTCCAACTTCAAGTTTTTCTACCAAATTGAGAAAAATAAACTAATTAAACCTACTTTCAAACCTGTCACATACTGAAATTATATATGTTGTTTAAATTAATTTTACAGATAAAATTTAAATGAAAGAAAAATAAGGTCTTTATACAGATAAAATTACCAACTATACATTTATTTACAATCAGCATAAATCTTACAAGATCTTTTGATTTTGATTGAATACAAAATTAGTTAAAATCCACAGTAATTTCTGGATGCTGGGAAAGGGGTTCAGCAAAATTACTATTTTTCCTATTTCTATCAAAGAAAAAAAAAAGAATTCAATACCTAAAAGATTAGCACCAATCTTGGCATTCTCCCGATTCCCTTTACGATACATAATTCAAAACTATCAACTGTATGACTATGAAATAACATTATCATAATCTTCATCATCAGTGTCATCATCTTTATTGATTCCATTGGCACTATAATCTTCATCTTCTTCTTCATCTTCATCTTCATCTTCATCTTCATCTTCATCTTCATCTTCATCTTCATCATCAATCTCAAGATCTGCAGTTTCTGTTTGACTAGTGACATCAAGAATATTATGAGAGGTCCAATCAGGAGGAAAGGTCTTTTGTAGGGCTTCTGTAAGCTCCCCTCCTGTTCTTTCAATCTTGCGTAAATATCTTGACCAATGAACCGCAGTTCCCATGTCAACAGTCATCTCAGACTCTACCATCTCTCTACATATAGACAACAGGCCACTATATGCGTATGATTGAGCAAAGGTTGCCCTTGATAGCAAAGATGTCACAAGACAATGGTACACTGCTTTGTCTGGTTTCAATCCAGCTAGTTTCATCTCTTCAAAGCAACTCAAAGCTTTCTCAGGCATAGAGGCTCGTGCCCAACCATTTATTAGAGTGGTGTAGGTTTTAAGGTTTGGTTTTATATCAGATGCTTCCATTTCTTGGATAATCTCAGTTGCTTTCTGGCAGGAAGAAAATAAAAACTGACTAACAGGTGATATAAATAAATTACCATCCAAAACCATGCCCTAAGGTGGTTAGGGATAAACTTGGCAATAAACAGAAAATAAAATAAAAACGAAATTTTTTCTAAAGCTAAAATTTCATAAGCTAAAAACAAACTTTTGGAAAAGCTAATTTTAACTTCTTTTTCTTATTTTCTTCTTCCAAACTTGTTTATGAAGAAGTTCATCCAAACACATCAATGAAGATGCAAGGAATGAAACACTTGTATCTTTACTTTTAATCCCTTTTAAGTAAGTAATCACAAACTTAATAAGTTAAATTCATCATACCTGCATATCTCCAGCTTTACAACAAGCATTTATAAAAGACGTGTAGGTATGGATGTCTGGTCGAACTCCTTCTTTTTTCATTTGCTGCATCAAGTCTGCAGCCTCCCAGACATCACCTCTCCGAGCCCAACTAAAAAAGTCAAACAAGGTTACTAGAATACAGCGCAAGTTGTGAAGCCGCTAATGGATAAAAATATTAAATATTCCAAGCACGTACACATCGAAAAATATATCAACATAAAATGATAATTCAAGAATACACACACATAAATAAATGTTAGACAAAATGAAAACTTCAATTTTCATTCAGATGGAATTTATTCATACCCATCAATTAGTATGTTGTAGACAAAAGTGTTCCTTGGAATCTTTTTTGCACTCATTTCTTTTGTGACTGCAAGGGCACTCTGCATTCTGCCTGCCTTGCAACATGCCTTCAACAATGCCTCATAGGTATAGACATCAATCTCCAAACCCTCATTCCTCAACGCGGTAAAGTACTGAAAGGCCTTTTCAGTGTCACCCAGTGAAGCATAACCTTGCATAAGAGTTGTATATGTGTGTTCATTCGGTCTAATGCCTGCCAGATTCATTTCATCCAATATTGCTACAGCCTTGGCCATCTGCAAGAAATGTAACATTATTTACAGAAAGTGTTACATAATGTATGACCACTAAAACAACAAACCTAACAGAAACATCCCAGTATATCTATTGTAATCCAATCATACTAAGCAAGAACTTGTTAAGACAGAGACACTTTGATAAGTGAATAGACAACCTTTCGTGAAGAGTATAATCCTCATCGATTAATATAGTTTCATCTAGACAACCCATGGTTTGGATGATAAATAATGATACATTTTGATAAGCTATTCATAGTAACACAACCAAGAAAAAAAAAATGTTCCTATGATTAAAAGTGATTTGATCAGTTAAAGCAACATCGTGAAGAGTATGTACAATACAATGATTAAATGATGACCATCAGAGAAAGTCAACATGAAAGCAATAGACATTGAAACCACACATATGTACAACAATTAGACGATGACTATCAGAGAATGTTAATATAAAATCAATAGAAGCTATTGACACGTGTACAACACAAGATTCAAATTTTATTTGCTATTATTCAATCTTCACCAAATGCAGGTTGCAAATTCCCAGTGATTCTGAAACAGTAAATCAACATTTCCTATCTTTGTGTGATTAATTTGTTGATAGTAAGACAGAAAGATGTTCAAAAGAAAAGTAGTCCTTGCATATTAAGTTGAGTGCAACAGAAGATATCAACGAAAATGGTATCAACCTCTGCTAAAGAGTACTGACAAAGGATAAAATCAACATGCAAGCTTCAACTGTCTTTTTAAAGATACTTATAAATAGAAATTTCTCCGTGTAAAAAAACCAATGATCTTGCGTAAAAAATCAATGCGTTGTGCCTTTTTTGTTGCCAAATCATTTAAATGCTGATATATAGACAATCTAATAGGCAATAGACAGAGTGACATTTCTTTGTAAACCCTTCACTTTGTGAAATGTATTCTCTCAACAAACAGTGTCCTTAGGTCATATCCTCTCATAAAAGAATTTTCCTTATAATCTTTCAAACAACTTTGTTTTGTAGCCAAGAGTGGCAATAATAAAATACTCGGAAAAACCAGAAGTGACTTAGTGTTAAAGAACATCTGTGTAAGAAATGGCCCATGTGAATAAGTTCTTGGACCTGCTATCTTCAGTATGAATAAGAGATAGCACTTTTTATCGTCAATGGTTAGCCTTTATTTTAGTGTTTCCCCAATTCTTTCAAGTATGCAGAATTGTTGAAATCTTATAACAGTAAGAAGCAATGGAAGCCAGTGCATGCAGCAGCTCTGCCAATTTTAAATTCATAGCAATCAATTGAATTAAAAAAGTTTCCAGCTATCATAACTTCAAGAAAGAACTAATACTAAACAAATTCAAGCTAAATCCTTTCTAGAAACAGCATTATAAGTACTTAGTATACCACAGTTAGCTCCTTGGCTATTTATTTATTTTTTGAAAATCGAATAAATAAACATATTTTATAAGGAAAAGTAAAGACCAAGTCATGTCATTTGTTTATTATAATAAACAATTGTTTATCAACCACAGGTTACCTGGCGCTTCTCAACAAGGCCAAGAATCAGAGCATTATATGTGTGTACTGTGGGAATGCAACCACTCCTCCTCATCAGATCAAATACCTCCAGGGCTCTCCTCATCTCTCCAGCTCTTGCAAAACCATGTATAATGGGCAAAAATGTGCGTGTAGTAGGTCTATGTCTCTCCTTCTGCATTTGCTTCACCATACGAATAGCACGATCCATATTACCCATTCCACAAAAGGCTGTCACAATGTTATTGTAGAGAACTACATCGGGCTTCAAACCATCCTTAGTAAAATCTTCAAAAATGGAGAATGCATTAGCCCAATCTTTTAACTTCAAGAATCCATTGATCAACATAGAGTATGTCTTCATGTTATGTTCTATGCCACTCATTTTCATCGTTTTGCTTATCTCCATCGCTTTAGAGACTTTTCCTATCTGAAAAACAAAAGATAAAACAGATTAGGCATCAACAAGCTAGAACTACTAATGGCATATACATTTGCTTACTTGACCAAAATTGGGTATCAAATATAAACAGATTGGACATGATGGACAGTTTATTAGCTGGAAATGAATTGTCTATCAAGTATTGATTTCATGTGCTTTGCAAGGGATTTGATAAAGAATTGAAAACATTGATATTGGATCATGGTATTTCAAATATAGTATGACAGTCTTAAAAGCTGTTCTGACAAAATTAAAAGAAAAAAAATGTTTAACTTCTCAGAACTTTCATAGTTTTCAAAAGAGAATTCATGACAATGAAAACTAATTATAACAGAGTGCAAGGATCAAAGTGAGGATTAACAATTGATAAAAGAGACTTACTTAACAGATAAATAAATGGATTAATAATTGCAGGGGAGCTTATTTTTCTTCATGAGTGAACAACTTCTGTTCAAATTGGTAGATTGACGCTTGATGTTTAAACCTAAGAGCTCTTGTCAAATATCCAAACACTCACTGCTTCCCATTCCTAGTTTACTTATTTCCTTGTATTTTTTTATTCCCTAGAAAATCATTAAATAATTGATATTTCCATATATTTGAAATTTATACTAATCTCAATATGAAGGGTGCCTTAAATAATGTGAATTTTATTGGAATGATCCACATGATAAGACAAAAATATGAGGTTTTGGGCACTCATATCTTTAGGGAACTAGTGAGCGAATAAGCTTAGCCAATTTTGGTCTTGGTCCCAAGAGCTATGCTTGGTGGGATAATATACCTTCTTTTGTTATACCCCCACTCTTGCCTGCCAATTTCTAAATTCAGATTCTTTTCATAGATAGATATTAACTTCCTTATTATACCCCCACTATTGTTTTGATATCCTTTATTTTATGGCAAAATGTGTGCAACAAAATCAGGTAGTAAATACTGAATATATAAATGATCCAATTAATGTAGAATGTTATGTCTTACCTTGGTGTAAAGATTAATAAGACAGCCATAACTGACAACTGAAGGAGAGAAACCACATTCCTTCATCAAAACAAAGAAATAGTTTGACGTCATTTAATGAAGAGTGCAACCATGCATAGCAGTTTTACATACCAAATCCAAATAAATCAGTGATTATGTGAGTAATATAACACATGCTAAATTAAAGGGTACAATTTTTAAAAAACTAGAGACACTAGTGTAAACAAAACTTAAAGAAACATGTATATTTGATGCAATAACTCTCTAGAAATTGTTTACCACCTTTTTCTTTCAAAAACTACAGACATAATAAGAAAAACTATTAATATCTGCATAGCGACAGATAAATTCATTGAGAAACAAGCTGGAAAAAAAAATCTATAATAAATTTATTATGTTTGAAATCTAACATCAACTATAGACATAATCAACTATAGTATATCATTAAGTGTAAATCTCACTTTAGAAGCTGGTTTAGTAATGAGTTAGGCCTATAACTCATCTTCTAAGATGAGATCAAAATTTATCATAACAAGGTTTGTTAATATATCTTGTCACTCAGTATCGACATGTTAATGGACTACCTAGATATACCCCCTCTCATGCTCAATATGTCTAATTCTTGACTTGAGGGAGTGTATTGGAGATATGGTATAGATTACCAATATGTTAAATTATAGTATATAAGTGAGTCAAAACCGTATCTTGCATGCTAGTTTTGTGAGATTTAGTTAAGTATAAAACACACCTTCTAAGAGATTTGAAAACAGGTTGAATAGTCATATTTAACAGTGAAGTTGTCAATTTGACTCATAGTCCATGGATCAAATCAAACCCACTCCTAAAATAAGCCCTCTTTTATTAACCCACCAAATGAGTGGGTTGAAAAAGACCCAGCCCCCCAATAGTTTAGGATCAAGGCCAAAGTGGGTTTGACCCACTATAACATTAAAATAAGACTTCAATTAACTCCTGCATATTGTTATAATTGCACAAGTCCTTTAAATATTTCAAATTGCAAATGGATCCCCAAATATTTCACATTAATTGTAAATTGGTCCTTATTATTCATTATTTGTAACTTAATTTCAAGGTTGGGGCCCAGCCTAAATCATGCTCAAATCATTCTGACACGACCTGACATGGCTCAGACCTAATCCAACTAGGCCTTTCTTGACTTAAACCCAACCTCACATGGGTCCGACACAACTCAGCCTGACATCGATCCCACTTGAGCTCGGCCCAATCTGACCAAGCTTGACTTGAGCTTGACCAAGTCCCACTCATCTTGATCTGGGCTAGGCCTGACCCAGCCTAACATGGGGAGGGAGCTAATTGACAATGGTTTCCACCAACGGTGAGTGAAGATTCTCCATGACTTGCTCTGATGTGAAAACCCAGAGCTGGAGAGTGGAAAAAGCATGGCTGGCTGAGAGATTTTTTGTGAGATTTCAAGTCCAAAAATATCATTTGATTCAATACTGTAAGTGTTGAGAAACAGAGATGTACACAATCTGGAAGTTTTATGCTTAGGTCATCCTATTGTATTCAACATTCTTATGGTGTGAGACATTTTCTTTTAAAGATACAAATGATGACAGAAAAATAAACACATAACATGCCAAAAGTAGAAACTAGAAAGACTACAGTAACGGTGATGAAAATGATAAACTACAAAGGAGCTTATACCTTTAGTCTGCCAAACACAATCAAGCATTTTTCTTCATTACCAATCATTGTATAACCATCCATCATGGTATGATATATGTCAATAGGAGCATCTATCCCTTGTTCTTCCATCTCCCTCACCAAGGCTTCAGCTCTATCCATATTACAAGTTTGACTATAAAAGGTATCAGGATATAAAAAACAATGAGAAAAACGAAGGAAGAAAATTGAATAGAAACGGCAATCATTTGAAAATGAACACAAATTGGAAATTTACAGAAACAGAAATGTAATAATAATAGACAGAAACATTAAACACACTAGTGAATAATTGATGGTTTTGTTCAAATTTTTACCTAACATTGAATTAATTAACAACTTGATCAGCAAATTTTGTCATGGCAAATATTGATACTAACATTATGTTTATAGTCCTTCAAAATTTAGGATAAATCTGATATTGGTTCCCATTTAAAAGAAATCAGTTTAGTCTCTCAAACATAAAACAAATATGGTTATAGTTCCTAAATACTAAATTGGAGGGACTAAAATGATTTTTTTAGAACTGTTTTCAGTCCCTCAAATTTATTATTTAGTACTAAAACCATTTTGTTTTTCAAACTTGAGACATAAAAATCAACTTTATTTGGGGAACCACAACAGGGTTCACCCCAAATTTAAGGACTAAAAATTTAATTAAACCTATTAATATTTATTTCCCAGCTAAAGGTTTCACAATAAAAAAATGGAAATGAGAAGTAAATTTGGAGGACAATTCTCCATTTAGCAAGGTTCTACCCAATGCCTACAACACATACAATTAAAGGTCTATCATGCAAATAAAAATGAAACCTTGAAGGAAATATGAATGATTACCAGTGCGCATAAATTATGCTCCCGTAAATGACAGCATTTAAAGATGGCAGCTTCTCTTTTGCCTCCTTAAACCAATGATCTGCAGCACTTCCAAAACAACATCAACTAGTTATCTCCCTGAGATACAAACTGACAAACTGACGCATTGATTTGAACTCATTCATCAACAGGCCATCAAATTATTTCCCCATATAGAACTAATCAAAACTTTCACACAAGCACCAGGAAATGTGAGAGTGAGGTTATTTAAGTATGAAAAAACAGAAACCAGAAAATTCAAAGATAACCAAAATATCCAATCACTTAGACATCAGAGAAAAACAACAACCCAACCGTAGCAGTACACTTCAATCTTCACACTTTGGTGGTTGGGTATGAGAAGACCAAGGGAGTTCAACAAGTGTTGCAACGTTAAAGTTTACCAGGCTTTTATGGGGAAAAGTAGAAGGGCCAAACAAATGACGGAGTTACTGATGTCATCTAACCTACAAAAACAACTTTCACAATAAAGTTTATACAGGTCTATGGCTTCCTTAAAAACTGGCAAAAATAGGAATTGTATTTCTAAGGTCCATTGGCAATCAGCCGCTACATTCCATTCTGGAATTAGTTGACTGCAAGTTTTGAAAGTTTATTTTTTATTGTTTGGATTCAGTTTCTCCATTACACAATAAATACAATGCTTTTCCACTAAAAGAAAAAAAATGGTATAGAAACTATCCTTTCAAGATTCATCCCAGTGCACTGAACTGACCAAAATGATAGTTTTGGACTAGTCACACGAGATGCACAAGAATCATCCTTGGCACCTTTCATTTTTTTTCCCTTTGGCATGGTATAAGAGCTGAACAACAGAGTAGTCTGAATTCAAACCTTGCTGGCTACATTGTTCATAAATTTATGATAAAATTTAAAAATTCAGCACATTTAAAGTTGGCATGCGTACTAACCATACAGCAAGCCCAAGGTAATGGGGCAATTTAGAGAAAAAAAAACACCATATATAACTTCACCTAATAGCTTAATCTATAAGGATAATGGGTACATGACCAAAAGAAAGAAAGAAATAACTAAAAAGTAGAAACATTACATCAACAAAAAGATACAATAATGGGAGAAATTTATCTGGTTTACTTACTCAGCATTGCCCATTCTAGCAAATCCTCCCACAATTATACTGTATGTTACTATAGTCATTTCAATGCCCTCTTCCTTCATCTTTCTAACACAATGTAAAGCTTCTTCCATGTCTCTACCAACTGCATAAGCATGAATCAGACTGCAAACATTTAACAAGCATTAATAATTAAGGTCAGAAAAAACAGCAAATATTGTGCTTGTTAATTTAACTTTGAAAAAAAGAAAGAGTGAAAAAAATAGGGATATACTCTCCTTAAACCAAAGAACAAATTAAAAATGGAAAAACATAACAAATACAGAATTCCAAATAAAACCCCTAAAGAAAGTATTAGAGTTCTAGAGAGAGAGAGAACAAAAGAGAAACAGTAAAGGCAATTTGTATTGATGAAAAGTTACTTCTCTGATAACAAGGACACTCTTCATATAGAGAAAGAAAAGAAACAATGTGGAATTTCAAACACCATCTCACACCAAAAATTGGACATCTCAAGCATGAAACTAAATATTTGAGGTAGTTCAATAGCAACCCAATACTTGGTGACATGATAGACCCAATAAATTTCATTAAAATAGGCTTTGATACATCATAGCAAGTGGACTTTCAGTCTGATTCATCCTTACAAAAGTATTTGTAAAGTGAGGTTTGCACTCACTTATATATTATAATTTGACTATATCTTCAGTTGATGCGAAATCTCAACCAAGAAAACTGCTTGAAGGATGAAAATTAGAAATATCAGAGATTCAACAGTTAAATATTCTTTTTCCCCAATCAATATTCAATAATATTCAACTTTGAAAAGAAGAGTCAATGCATTCACATGCTCATCTCTAAAAAGATAACACTTCACAATCATAATGTGGGTATAGCTTAAAAGCTAAAAACAATTTTTTCTGATGTTGATATTTAAATTATACCCAGATCTAGAGCAAAATATTTAAAGAATTTACCTACTATACACATGAGAAGAAGGCTCTATTCCCCTTGCTCTCATACTCTCAAATGTTTGCCGTGCATGATGCATGTCCCCTCGTCGTGCATAATATTTAACCATTAAACCATATTCTTTTCTAGCAGGCTGAAAAATTAATGACAAAGAAATGAATCCAAGAACAAATACTTATAATTCAAATTACAGAAGGGGCACACTAAAATTTTCCTTCCAACCTTTATGGGTATGCACAAAAAAATGTTACTACCTTTTCTAAAAATAAAAGGAAGCATGTCACAAATCTAAAAGTATTGGCTTTGACCTAAAACATACATTTTTTTCCTTTAATTTCACACAAGAAATAGACAAACTTAATAATTAAGGTAAACAATAATTTTTAACCCATAACAAAAAAAAAGTAGCATTACTATAATGCTTTGTCTCAGTGATTTTTATGTTTATCATTAACTCTGAGACTTTAGACACATATTGCTGCATACATTAGTGTGCGAAAAATCAAACAGAACAGGCTGGCATAACTGAAGAAAATCAAGATACCTATTATCTATCCTCTCTAGCTACCCTCAAGAGTCCCACCTATTCAACAAGAAAAATACAAAATAAAATGTCTTAGCATTTGCCCTTCAGAAATTGAAACTAGATACCACAAAAAAATATCCATGTCTTTGAAACTGCACCTTTAATTCCATATTCATTTGAGTCTAATATCAAATTTTCTCTTTAATTTCTAAACCATCATATTCAAGCCCCCTTGTTTTAATATCACTTTTACCAATGTCACTTGTGTTATTATTTATGTACACAAGACACATAATTCATGGATGAACCTTGCGAATTACAATTGTGGGAAGTTTGTTTTCAGAAAACATTCTGTTTTTACTTTATTTCCTACTTTGAGAGGCATGTAAAGTAACACCGAATAACTCTTCATGATTTTCTACTGTCATTTTTACTGTTTTCACTGCTTCATATTGTAAAAATGTCAGTCAAGGTAGCAACTTAAAAATCAACCAATTTAACTTTTATGCCTTGTCCTTGTAATGCCAACAAACTATAAATCATAACAAGTTCTACTTTTAAGATGTCATTGAAAAAGGAAAAAGTTTCCTCAAAGTGAAATAGCTGTCCAGTCAGAAGTGTCTTCTGCAAGTAACTACTTATCCACTTTACTGAAAAAAAAAACTAGAGAAGTATCCAATGAATAAATCATCCATTTCATCACAAAAGTATTACTCTCTCTTGCATAATCCTTTAAATAAAAAAATTATAAAGAATCTCTTCAAATTAGAACATGGAGGTTCAAAAATTTACACTTTCTTGTATTTTTATTGTAATATGTCTCAAAGTCCTCTCTAATTATTTGCTTATATATATTTGAAAGGATTGATCTCTGGTAAAAGTGTTAAGTATTTATGATGTTGTAGGTGAGTATGGGGGAGAAGACTAAATTGATGGATATTCCTCTGAATGTGATAGGGAGAACATTTATCCCATGCTAGCTAGAAGATTATAAAAAATGATTTTTGGATATCTTTTATTTGCAGAAAAACTGGATTCTCATGCCTTCACACATTTTTTTCCTGTCAAAAGAACCTGTTACACAATATAGAGGACAACTTCGTCTTCTAAGCCAATTTTGTAAGATTAACTCTAAACTCCCATTCTAAGATGATATTAGAAACTAGTGGAGGAAAACATAAAAGAGACATTTCTATCTTCATAGTTAGGTAGGTCTAAATCTACATTCTAAGAATTCCTATACTAAAAGAATAGGAAAGTTATATTTCCATGGAAATGTAAAAGTTACCAACTAACCCCACTACGACATCTATTTTTAATTTTCCATTTTTAAGTATTTTAAAATACAAAATGTATTCCTAGCATCCTTAAATCCTATCAAAAACATTTTTAGACATATATAACAACCTTGAGAATGTAATTTGTCATAATGCAGCAGCATAACTTGAAGCAAACCCCTTTAGGAACTATTTATATAGGAAGTTTATATACATACAAGTATAAATTATATGTGTGTGTATAGAAGAAGATGATAAACCTTCTTAATTTTCTCGAAGGCTGTCACAACGGCCTGCCAATTCTCGGGCTGGGTTTCCAGAATCTTCTGGAACCCCTTCCTTGATCCGTCCCTCTCCTCATGCCACGTGGATGGATACTCTCCCTTGTCGCCATTCCCTTCCAACCACCGCGCCCGCTCTTGACTCTTCTCCCTCATCCTCTTACCGTCATCCAGCTTCACCGTTAGCACTCTCCCGTGAAACTCTACGCCGTCAAATTCCACAGCTCGCATCGCCGCCTTGTCCGCCGCCTCGTCCTCGCCGTCGTATATGACGAACGCGAAGCCCGCGTTCCGCGCCGTCTCGTGGTGCCCCTTGATCAAAATGACGCTACGTATCGCCCCGAACTGCCGGAAGAACTCCGCCACCTGAGGCTTCTTCACCCACGCCGGAAGGTTCCCCACG
Organism: Vigna angularis; assembly: GCF_016808095.1. Classification (NCBI taxonomy): domain Eukaryota; kingdom Viridiplantae; phylum Streptophyta; class Magnoliopsida; order Fabales; family Fabaceae; genus Vigna; species Vigna angularis. Next base: position 34,855,757 of record NC_068972.1, read on the forward strand.
AAGATCTTCCCCGGCTGCCGGAAATCGGTTTGGGAATCGGAATTCGAGCCCTCGTCGCCGCCGCTATCTTCCGCGACGGTTTCAGTTTCATTCACGGGCGGCGGCGGCGGAGGCGGAGGAGGGGGAGGGGAGAGTTTGCTTGTGAGCCATAGCTTGTTGGCGAGGGGGTTTGAGGTTGGAGTGGTTTTGAGGGATTTGGAGGGGCGGCGAGGGGTGGCGGAGTTACTGGAGTCTGAGGGAGGTTTGAGAGAGAAGGAGATGGTGGTGGTGGTGACGGTGGCGGTGGGAGGGTGGTGTTTGGGGGAGAAAATGGTGGTGTTGGTGGGTACGGATAAGTGTGAGGTGCTGAAAGAGAAGGGTTCCATTGTTATCGTTTAAGGTTTGTTTGTTGTACTGAGTACCTCAACCATAGAACCTCGCAACTCTCCACTGCAGTGGTAATACGTAAGATATTTATTATATTTTTTAGAAGGTAAAAATAATTATATAAATAAATATAATATATGGGTTAAAACTATAAATATTTGTTGGTTATTTGTAATTTTATTATTTATGTCTAAAAAAATGGTTTCTGTCTTTTCAACAATTTTAGTCTTTTAATTTCTAATTATCCATGATATCGATGATTAAATTTTTTTCTTCGCAATTTTAATCTTTATAATTTTGTTTAACGTTTACTTCAATTATCCTTTTTTTTCTTGTTACAGTCAAGATGCCATATTTAAATTTGGGAAAATGAATTATATTACTAATTTTTTTTATAAAATTGAAAACCTTAACAACGGACAAAGTCGGAGATGGTAATAATTTTTAAAAACTGAAAAAAATTAAATAAGGCTACGGATAACTAAATTATCAAAATTACGAATAACCAAAAAATAAATTAATAAAATTAAAATTGCAAAATCATATATGTAAAAGAACATATATAATAAAATTACAATCAAACCAAAGAATTTTTAATGCCTCTTTTCAACTATGGTAAAATTGTTAATTTTTTAATTATATTGATTTTAATGAAGTTTGGTTAGATAGTATTTGGTATTTTTAATTATATTGATTTTAATAGTTTTAAATTTAATTGTGAAATTTTACCAGAGTTAATTCGTATAATTTTTTATTAAAGTTTTAAAATAATATTTTTTAACATAAACATAAATTCATTTTATAGCATTATTTGAAAAATCAAAAGAGTTATATCGAGATGTTTCAACATGCTCTCTACTTTTCTGATATCCATCAAATTTGAAGTTCTTCCGAAGATTACACTCAGCCAAACTACTATTTCTTCCACCAAACTATCACATGCCTCTTGTACTCTACACCCTTCATTGGAATTATTCATAAGAAACTGCTACCATTAGCTCTAATTCAAACACTTATCCAAAAACCCTTACACCATAAAGACTTGATCTGTTCTTCTTCACATAATCATGTTAACTTCTTTTGATTCTCACAACTCCTTTTTCTTCACTTTTTAACTTTGATCAATGATAGATGTATAACCACTGACCTACCTTCTTGAAACACGAAACTTCTCTTGAAGACCACAAACCATCAGAGAACGATTTGAAAACAACTAAGTCACCCTTGTGTTCACACCCCAAACTGATGAAGGAACAACATCATTCCGTCTTCAGTTGTGTTTGTCAGACATCCCTGATTCATTTAACATTGATTTGTATCTATTGCTTAATCCAAACTTGATGCACCACCACTGCTTTTCCTTTTCTCAAAACGAGGAACACCCTTGGAAGACCAAAAATCTACTTAAACAAGGCGATCAAATCCCTTATAAGATTATGCTCTAAACTTGCTAAGAAACCAATTTATATAATCTTCAAACCTAAACCCTATGATCGGCTCCACAATCACCACATCAGTTAGTCATCTTCATGTACTTATCATTACCAGCTTAACTTAAAACCTTCTTCAAGAATCACCCCCTTCAACTCAAAATCTTTAGTAACACAACCCTGCCTTTAAACCTATAAACCTCATAATACTCTTAGCCCACAACTAGTGCTGTCAAAACGGGTCACCCGACCCAACCTGGCCCGGCCCATCACAGGTTGGTCACTTAGTGAGTCAATCCAACCCGACTCATTTATTAGTGAGGCAGAAAAATTCGAACCCAGCTCGACCCACCACGGGTTGGTGGGTTAAACCGGTTGGCTCACTAGCTCACTTAATTATAATTTTTTTAAATAAAAGAAATTACAAAATTTTTATAATTCAAATCTAAATAAATTTCACTCTCAAAATGATGTTATACTCAAGACAATTCAAAATAATAAAAAAAAAAGTACAATACAATCCACATATAATGAGCCGAATGGTATTTTTTGGGGTTTCATAAGATAATAAAATAAAATTAGGTGGGTTGGTGAGCCAACCCGGCTCACCATGAGTTCAACCCGGATGAGCCAGCTTTAAATGAGTCAAGTTGAAAATTGACCCGCATAAAAAAATTACATTTTTTTCAAATCCAACCTGAGATGAACCCATGGTGGGCCGGATTGACCCGCGGTTGTAACCCATTTTGACAGCTCTACCAACAACACCAACCCTTTGACCTAATCTGAACTCACAAACACATTGTCTTTTGTAGTCCAACATCCAACATCTACTTCTCTCTTAATTAAACTTAGTCGATCTATCAACACCGCCAGAAAACCACCCTAATGAATCTGACTTTAACATGGACTGCAACTTCATATCCTTAAACGTTTAACCAATCCAAATTCTTCGCTCATACTCGATAACCACTTTAGTCGATTATACTGTAGACACCCTTTTTCATCTATTTCAAGACCTTACTTCTCTTCTCCTCCTAGTTCTCTAACCTTACCTTTCTTTAACAATTGTCGTTTTTCATCTCAAACCGAGGTCAAACATTTCTTCTATGCAAACCACTGATCTTGAACTTTACTCCAAACTTGACACTATAGCACCCACTTGCGTATAAGACCTAAGCATCTCCTTCTAAATATCTACTTAGCTTTCTACCCTTACAACACTTCATTCTTCTAAAAGACTTCATTTCCTTTCAACTTAGAAACTTGGCCTTACACAGCTACTCATCAACCCCTTGGTCCAATTTCGAATTCTTATTCCTTTCTTAACTTAAGCTTCAAACCTTCCACCACTTTTGACCTTTGACATTATTGACACACAGAACCAAACTGATTTTTCAAACCTCGCTACACTGATGCTTACCCAAAACTCCTTTTATTCTGACTTTTAAACTCAATTCTTTTTGTGAAACGTATGATATATGATCACTTGAATCTGTTCTTGAAAACTCCCTTACCAAACTGATGCTTCTACCTTCCAACATCTTAATTCATCCTTCAGAACTCAAAAGCTCTGGTCTTCTAACTCCTTATCATCGAGGCAAGAATTTTTTTCTCAAAGGCTTTAACCAATTCTAATGAAAGTATGCATGTTAAGTTTTCCTTGAATCTGCATTCGTTTATCTATCATTATAGAGTACAATACACTACTACAAAGGCAAGAATAAGACAAGAATCACTATAGCCAACAATAGTGGAATCACAACCCTTTGTTTCCCCAAACCTTTAGAATTATGAACGGAAAATCATCTTTGATATGGTCATTAGTGTGCACCCTCACTACTTTTATAAAGATGTTTTCTGTTCTTAATACTTCCAGTTAGATACACAACTCTACTATCTATACTTGGAGAACATGGTAAACCATACCATTTAGACTCAACTTTCCACAAGAAAGGCAGGACAAACCCACAACTTATAAGTCATCCTAAGGACGAACTACTCTGATATCATTAATGTAACATCTCATTTTTAATAGTAAAATACTACTAAAATGAATATAACATATATGATATTGAAACTACCATAAGAAAACAAACTTACGAAAGACAAAGTCTACACATGTAGAATCATCTGACCTCCCAACTGTTTCACCCTCACCTCTCACTAGAGCAACCGTAAAGAATTTCTCCCTAAGCTCACACCATTAAGGTGATCATCGCAAAAGATAAAACATACACAAAGACAAACAACACAAAAACAAGGATAAGATAAAACACAAAAAATTAATGATATATATATATATATATATATATATATATATATATATAAACATTTAAATATTATACACATGATAACCAACTAAACACTTTATGCATGATCATATTTTGACTAGATTGTCCGGACTTAGAATGAATGTCGAGCTATGACGGGTTATGAACTTGTGGTGGCTTCTACTTCTTTGCAAAGTCATTGCCAATGAGTTTCCCCCTACCACACTCACAAGGTTAATATGTTCCACGCCTTGGATCATACTAGAAGCACCCAAGACTAAGACCTCCTGCTACTCTCACCACATATGTCAAACTTCTCTATTGGAGAATGTATGATCATTAGAGTGTCAGGAAAACCCTAAATATTGAGCTACCTGCATTCATTCTAACAACACTTGAATCACACCAGAGAGTTCTACCTTGGAACTAAATTCACCACTTTAACAACCTTTGAAACCATGAACATACATTCCTTTACTTTCACCTTGTATATTAACATATATAACATTTAAACATACTTCAAAAGACATCAAACAACTAAACCAATAATTGGAAAGTACTTAAAAACCTATTTATTTGAACCTCTAGAGTGGCGCCTAGTGGCACCACACCGTGCCGCCCAACAACATCCAACCAGGCAGTTGCCGCTCGACGGCCTCCCCACTATCCTACCCAGCGATGGGACAACAACCAAAAACCACTTCGAATTGGACTTTGGGGACCCTACCCTCAACTTCTAAAGACCCCTAAGACCCTCCAGAATTTAAGAAAACTTACACTACAAGAAAAAATTGAATTACATACAACCAAAATCCGTATATAAGACTCAAAATCCGTATATAACACTTGGTTACATATGGCTTACATACGGGTAAAAATCCATATATAAAACTGGCGTAGTTAAGTTATATACGGATATATCCGTATATAAGTTATATACGGATAAATCCATATATAAGTTATATACGGATAAATCTGTATATAATATTCGTAGATAAGTTATATATGGAAAAATCCGTATATAATATCTGTATATAAATTATATACGAATTTATCTGTATATAATTTATCTAAAAAATTCATATGTAGATTACATACGTAAAAATCCGTATATAACTTTATGACTTTATAAAAAAAATTAAATAATTCCATTTCTGCATCCAATAATTAGAAGCTTTATATATTTGATAAATGTCAAACACAACTGCCAAATTAACAAAAAATAGTATCAAATTATCAAATAATAACTGATTGTCTTTTACATAGTAGTAAACTAAATTACTTATACAATTGGCTATCGGTGAAAAACTGTCCAGGAATTGCTCCACCAATGTTTGAAGCTCCACCAACTAGCCATTTATCATCAAAGTGGTGGCTCTAAACCCCAAACCGAGAATCTTCAACTCTTGTATTGATGAATAGTTTAATAGCTAGTGTTAAATCCAATGAAATGACCTATCACAGAAATAATGAGAAACCAAGTTATAGAAAGAGTCATAATATTATAGTTAAAACTGCAAGGTTTATAAGAAAAATAAAGATAATTTATCTTGTTATAAAAAATGTATAGTAAATTGTAATAAGAAATTAACTCCTAAAAGTGAACAATAATAATTGAATATGAAAAGTAAAGTGTAATAATAAATTAACTCCTAAATTGTAATAATAAATTAATTGAGTTTGATTAGTTGAACATGAATTAGTATAATAATTCTAATAATAAGTATGAGCAATTTTAAAATTTCAAATAAAATAGAAAAGATAGCTACAATTGAAAAAATTTAGTACCAGCACAAACAAAGAGAGCAAGATGATGGGGCATTCAATACAAGAAAAGGAAAACAGATCAAGAAAGAAAAGCTATAAAATAAAAGAACATGCAGCTAAAATGAAAAGAAAAATAGAAACATGACGATTGAAATGATTCAATAGCAGTTTTAAAAATACAATCCAACACAACATTAGCATTAGTGATTAGAAGAAAGGAGCCATACACATACTGTTGTAAAAGATAATATCCTCTAAAATATAAAAACATTTTTTATTAACGTATATATCTTAGAAACCTTTACTTTATATCTTAGAAAAAAGATTTAATTTTCTTTCATAATTAATTGCTTTATATCAAGTAGTCCACATTCCATAATAATTTGGTTGCAAATAACTATGCCCTCTGAGATTGCTACATCGATCTGACCAGAAAAGCCAATAGAAAAAAACGCACCAGTCCAATTTGGAAGCCACATCCAAGGAAAATGTAGATTCAATTGGTGTCATGGCCTCCTCAGAAGTCTGCATAATGATGTAGAAATGTTTTCTATTATAAAATCAAGCCAATATAATAGATATATCTGGGTTAGGATTTATCTTGAAACTGAAACAGAGGATTCTCCTGAAAGAGTGGGTAAATTATAACATCCATAGACTACTATTACTGGGATTGTTACCATAAAACAATAAAGAGAACCCAGCTAAAGCTCTTCAGAACATGTCTAGTTGCTAAGTAAAGGAACTGGCATGGATGATGAAGCAATGACCATACATACAAATTTAGATTTAAAATTCGAAAAATCATGATAGTTACTTTGCCAGAAAAACATGCTCTCCTAACTTAGGCACTCATGATCTACAGCTTTAAACACAGCCAAAATATCATACATTTAGGGGCATAAATTGTCTCATTGGCACAATATATTTTCACTTTTCCTGGTATATCAGGAGCAAATTTCACGCCATTCATATATTCTGATGTAGGTAGTCTTTAAAGAAATGACAACTCTCAAATTCTTTGTAACATATAGATGGCAAGAGATAGAACTATCATAATGGCTTTCTCCAAGCCAACAGTAGCTATCTTCTCCGTGAGATCTAATGCTCCGCCGATAATTGTTGCCTCTTCATGAAAGCAACTTTCATGATCTAAAAAACTACATACAGGAGCCGAACTAAAATAAAAAGGGAAAAATTTAAAAAAAAAATCAAAATGAAAAACCATTAAATCTCAGAACGATTTGAAATGAAACAAGAACACAAGAAGACTGCTCACTTTCTATGTTGATCGTTTAGAATCTCCGCAGCAGATTTTGTCACCACTTCTTGCTTTTGGTTCAAAAACAATCCCAACAGCACCTTCAGTCTTCAATCCAGCCTCTTCTTTAGGTTTCAAAAGAGTAGCAGCGCTGAAACGCCGTCGGGTGTGATTGATTTTGCGGCCACTTGACGGAAGAGCCTCCGAGGAGATGACCAAAAGAGCGACGCGAACTCGACTCGAACTCCTTCAAAGCTTCCTTGATGAGCAAACGCAGCAAAATAATGAGACGAACTCAAGATCGAGAGCGAAACGGAGAATAAACGGAGAATGATTGGAAGAAAATGTTAAAAAACCCTAAACGAATGAATAGAAGCCAGAATGATTGAGGGAAAACTCCAAAATGGAGGAAGTACCCTATTCTGGACCGAAGGAACCCTAAAAATGGGGAGAAACTTAAAATGAACCGATTAATCGGTTCAAACACAAAATTGATCGGTACAAAAGTGTTTAAACGACACAAATGGAGGTTTAATTGGTGGAAATTGAAGAACAAAAGGGTTTTAATTAGTAGAAAAGTGGTTTTAATCAGTTAAAAATGAAGGAAAAGTGAAGAGGAGGATGAAACCCTAAGATTCGGAAGTGGTTCTGTATATGAAAGTGAAAATGGAGAAGGAGAGTGGAGAGTTAAAGTTAGGGTTGCAGAGAGATCTGAGAGTGTAGAGTTAGGGCTTGAGAGAGATTTGAGAGAACACACCTCGAGTGAGTGTTCTACCAAACCAACTTCGAATTAATGAAATATAATTTCAATTTTTTTTAAAATAATTAATTTCCAGTAAGACAACACTTGCTTTTACTTACGTACGGATTATAACACTTACATACAGATGTTATTTACAGAAAACTCTTCTGCCACCACGCACGAAAAGTACATACAGATTTTATATATGGATATATCCGTATGTAAAATTCGTATATAACTCTTTTTGTAGGATCCGTATATAATATCCGTATGTAATATTCATGTTATATACGAATCAAAATCCGTATGTAATTATCGGTGGATAATAACCATTTTTCTTGTAGTGTTAGAGAACCCTGTTGTAACTCAATTTGACACTTGAAAACCCATTTTCACTCCTACAAGCTACCCAATTTTATTTCTACACTTTTAAACCCTCAAACCAATTTACAACCTGCATAAACAAGTCAAAATACACTAGCTAATACACTCCAAAACCATAAAATACTCCCAGTTATCCTACTTTCCATTTCCAACCCTTAAACCCTCTAAATTGGACCAAAAACTCAACCTATGAAGTCATTTACAATTACAACACAAATTCTACTGGTTTTAGCACCTAGACAAGTCCTAATAGGTGTGATAACATACTACTAACTTTCTAAAACAGTGCATACCACTTACCTTAACATTTCACTACTCAACACCCTCTTTTTATACCAAAAACACTTGAAAACAACCCCTATATACTACCCATTTTATTACATACAGTTTTTTTAACCATCTAACCCTCCTAACAAGTTCTAAATTATCTCATGACGGTACCAAAACAGTTCCCATAACATTTCCATACCTATTTCTAAATTTCACTACCCAAAATCTCTCCTTTTTAAGCTTAAAATCTAAGTAACTTGATCCTTACTTTCACAACTTATTGAATTCTGTTTCAAACAATAAAATATCCTCATCACACACAATTAAAATAGTATACAACATCAATCATATCATCATGCAAATTACAATAACACTATATCATCAAAACACTAATTTAACATATGATAAATTTACCCAAACACACTAATTTTTTTTTACTAAAACGTCTATAATTTATATAATTACTAAATTTACACTACAAACACAATTAAACAAAGTTTAGCTTCCCTTACCTCAAAATAACAGCTCAACCCAAAGAAACGTTCCGCCAGTCGCTTGAAACGCAAGAAATTTCTAGACGAACTTGCTCTAAAACATAAATTGATCGGTTAGATTTGAAGACGTTGATGCCATGATCATATAGGCACCTCTTGATCGTCAAACATATGACTCAAGAGCAAGAACATTTAGAAAAAAAGTAGAGAATTTTAGAAAAGTGATTTCTAAGGAGATGATGCGTTTTAAAATAATAAAATTCTTTTATAACAAAACTAATTTATAACTAAATCATTTAATATTAAAATAATCGAGTTTCACTATTTTTAAACTATCCTCACTTCTAAAATACCATTTTATGAGGTTTTACAGTAATTATATAATATCATGATTAAATTTCAATTTTTTTTATAAATTTAAATATTTTTAATTATCTTTTTATTAAATTTTGTTAATTAAAATTTTTATATTTTTCAATTATTATTTTTTCTGAGGGAGGTGATGTTATCTTGCATTATTTTATTGTTTATTTGTATTCACATATTAAAAAAAATATATAAGTTTATGCTATTACTAATAACAACAAGTGACATTTTTTCTCACATTGAATAAAAGTCACCATCCTTCCTTATTTCCATCTTATCACCTATATAACTATCAAGAGTTCTATTAAATTGTCCATGTTATTTAAGAGAAAGTGAATGAGTTTAGGGAATCTGAATAACCAAAATATCAGAAAATAGAACCACAACAACTACTATTGCTCTTAATAGTATCAATTTCTTTACCAGAAAATTATTCTGTTTCACCAGAAACTATTGGTTAGAAACCAAATACATTAATTCATAATTAGACTTAGAAGAGTAATTTATAATAAGATATGTGAAGATAATAACAAATAAATAATAAATCAATAACAAAATGACACAATATCATATCAAAATATTACTAAAAAAACTGTCTCAAAATATTTATTTCCTCTTCTAATTAACCAGACACATCTTAGTACACTTCAAACTTAGTCAAGAAAATCCTATCATATGATCCTTAGCTTGAGAAGGTAGAAGCATGCTTAGCACATTTACGAACCTTAGCAGTGTTGCATTGAAGAAAGAAATAATTGATTTCTTCCTCAACTAATTCTCCTAATCTTTACTCTAAATCCTAAACCTTAGACCTTTAATTTTTATTCTAAATCCTAAACTTTAAATCAATTAAAAAAACATAAAGCTACTTAATTCTTATACGGCAAAACCAAGCTATGAACATAATCATAAGAGGAAAGATTAAATTTGTCCTTGTCGTAAATTTCACGACCCTCCATTCTATTGTCTCTGATGTTCCACCAAATAAATTCTGATTTTGATTCGAGACCTGTGTCTGCAAGCAGCACGACATCATCCTTCTCACGCATACAAATCATGTCTATGTAACGTGGACAGTAGTAACAAATTGAAGGACGATTCTTATAATGCAGCAACTTTGACCAAGATTTTTCATCCCTAAAGTCCCTCTTCAGCCACACAATAAAATCATTCTCATGATAATGAGAAAGACACAAACAACCATTCAAAACCTCAAGCGCAGCCTCATCAAGACTAACTTCTAAAATCCCATCAGGCATAGAGAAATAACTGCAACTCTCCTTCTTTAGATCGTAAGAAAATATTTCTAACTCGTTCATTTTAGTTTCATCATCACCAGCGCGGGATTTCGGATATGCTAACCAGTTTAAAGTACCACACACAAAAGCACCACAAATTCCACGAAGCCTACGGTCCATCAGAATGGGAACAGCATCACAAGTTAAAGTATTTCTCCAACAATTATCCTCTAAAGAACAAACTTTTACCTCCAGTTTCTGTGATTGATTCTTGTTATTATCCAATAACACAACTTGGTAAGTGTCACTCCATTCATCGTACCCAAACCCATACACCAACCAGAAAGGATATTCATAATCGCTGCGATTAACACGAATATGTGGGGACTCATTACTCATCACCCTTGTTGCGGGATTCCCCATCCAAAACCAGTATTCTTCAAATTCGAATTCATCGTCAACACAAGAATCTTGTAAGCACACCAAGCCGTTGCAGGAACCCAAAAAACTGTTCTTGCGGTTGAAGGGGAGATGTCTGTGAGGTAAAGTTTCGAGGGTGGATGATGGGTTTTCAAATAAATCTTGTATAGGACAAACGATGGCATAATGTTTTGTTCTATAGCTAGGGGAATCATCCAAAAAGGTCAATAACGTGTGAGTGTCTTTTACGGACCTTTGAAGGTGAAGTTTCACAAATGCAGAATCAGAGACAAGTTGGTTCCACCCTTTTGAAACGCACATGAATCGCAGAAGATCTTTCACCGGAAGCCACGACAGAATTTCCATGATCATATCTTGGGAAAGAACGCAACTAGTCTTGGAAGAAGACATTGATGAAGAAGGAGAAAACCTATTTTACACAAAGGTGCAAATATTTAACTGTTGAGGAAAATAAAAATGCAGATTGAATGAAGGAAAAAACAGAGAAGGAAAGACAAGTGATCACAGTGACGATGAAAAGTTGTTGCATGCTGCAAGATTTTGTAGACAGAATGTGGATCCAGAAGAAATACTATTGAAAATTATATTATCACATACCCAATAGTTTTTAACAAATCACTAATTTATTTTAAGAATACAACATTCTACTATTCACTCTTATAGATAATTTTTATTTTATTTTCTAGGAAAACAAAGAAATACGAAAGAACCTTTTTTTTGGATCTTACCAAATCTTCAACGTCGATTTTGGAATAAGTGGAGAAATCCTAAAGATGATTTGGTTGCTCGTTTTGAGTGGAAAACTCCTCCTGATTGACGAAAAAAAGAGATCTACCTACAAAATAAAAAATACTAATTTTCTCAAGAAGAAGAAAGAAATACGATTGAAAATGATATTATCACACACCCAACAAATTTTAACAAATAACTAATTTATTTTAATTATACAACATTCTTTTAATAATCCATAATTTTTTTATTTTGTAAAAATGTAAAGAGAATCAAAAGAACATTTTTTTCCATCTTACCGAATCTTGAACGTTGATTTTGGAATAAGTGGAGAAACCCTAAAGATGGTTTGGTTGCTCTTTTGGGTGGAAAACACCTCCTGCTTGATGAGAAAGAAAGCCCTGTCTCCACGAGAAGTTATTATGAAATGAATATTTTTCAAAATATTAATTGTATTTATATAATTAAAATACGTCATCTATTTTTCTATTAAAATAATAATAAAGAGTATAACAACATTATAATAATAGAAAAATAAATAATAATTAATATATAAGATTTAATTATAATATGTAAATATATAATCCAAATAGATATATGTTTGGACTACTTTACAATAAAATATTTTATCGGGTCGCTCTTAATATAATTGTGGAGAAAGAGTGTTTCATCTTCCACCTCCAACCTTTCACCTTATGAGTCGAAAGACCCACTAAATGGTGTCATATGATCAGTTGCACCTGAATCAAGAATCCAAATATCTTGAGACACTTGACCAACACTATTGAGACAAATCTTACCGATCTAGAGGGCTTACTCATTGATTCAACCATTGCTTCCAAGCGCTCTAGTTTCTCCTTATAAGCTTTCATATCAAGATCTAGTGGTTGTGGATTAGATTGTGAAGAACTAAATTGATTGGTGGCTTCCTGTTCTGAGGTAGTATGATTTACCCATATTTTAGTAGACCCTTTGTTGTTTCCCATGCGTTCGAGAACATTCTTTCTTCCATGGAGTTTGAAGCATATTTCCTTGGTATGTCCAGATCTTTTACAGTATGAACAATAGTCCCATGAGTACCTTTTTCAAACGTCTTTCCCCTAGCATTTGTTCCCTTGTGGACTCCCTTTCCAGTTGTCATGGCAGAGCCTGTGTTGGAGATCCCTCAATTTAGCATGACAGTTCTCTGAGTTTCTTCTCCTCTTACCATAAAAAAAACTTCTGACAAGGATGATAATTTTTCTCTTCCAAAAATCTGAACCCGGATTGGGTCATACTCATGATTCAAGCCCTGGAGAAATTTAAATATTCTTCCCCTTTCAATGAATTCAGCAAGAGCAGCAACATCTATTTTACACATCTTTATTGTTTGGTTCTGATCGAATTCCATCCAAAGACCACTCAGGATTCTGTGATATTCTGATATGGAAAGAGAGCCCTGTTTTGTATTAAATATCCTATTCTCAATGTCATAGTAAGCAGCAAGATCCTTTTTTAAAGAAAAAGTGCTTTGTAAATCATCCCATATTTCTTTTGCAGAAGAATGGAACATATAATTTCTTCTTATCTCAGGAATCATGGATTGTCACATCCAAGTCATAATTAATGAATCTTCATTGTCCCAAATTGAGAAATAAGTTTCATCTGGTCCTGGTCCTCCTCCATTTATGTGATCAAGTTTTGAACGACCCTTGAGAACCCTTCGAATAAATTGGCTCCATTGTAAGTAATTCTGACCATCCAACCGATCGGTACCTCCTATATATTGGTAGGTCATTAGGTACTCCCAAAGGAACCCTTTTTACTTCAGACATCGTGTAGAACGGAACTAGGAGTCTCTGGTGACCTTTTCCGAGACAACAACGGCATGTGGGCCACACCGAGAAGAGGAGCAAAACCTTCAAACTCAGATATGCTCAAATATAGGCCAAACGGGTCGTAATCGACCCCAGGAACGGACTCAAGAGGCTCCGGCGACCCTGTCTGTGGCGGAGGTGGGCGCGTGGGCTACACGCGCTGGCGACTATGGCGGCGCGTGGCGGCTCCTCTCACGGAGCGACTTTCGGCGTTGTGATCGCCGGTGTTGGGCACACCTTTCTGCCCTATCAATGACCCCAACCGGCGATGACGACAGAGACGGCGGTGGTCGAACAACGGCGGCGGTGCGACTGTTGCAGCGGAATGGAGCCCCAAGATATGGAGCTCTGACACCAAGTTGAAAATGAGACTAATTTATTATTCTCAATCATGAAAAATTCATTCTCATATCCTCTATTTGTAATAATCTAATTCTCCTAAAATGGGAAATAGGGAAACTAGGAAAACAAAATAAAATAAAAGATTATATATCTATATCTTCTAATTAAGAAGATTCTAAAGATATTTTCTCCAATTACAACAATTTTGAATACATATATCCTTCAACCCATTAAAAATTTGAAAACATTGGATTGAACCCTTAATTGAACTATCAAAAATAAGAAATGTAGATCCAAATATATTCGTCATCAATCGAGTCTTTTTTGCTTGATTGCAGAAATACAATCACAATCATATTTATGCGCCTCATATGTTGCGCCAAATCATTGTAGCTACTGAAAGCAGTAAATTGCAATACCCTAAAACGCCAAAACGGAAGATTCACTCCACTGCCGCGTCGGTCTCCCTCACAACGCCACCGTTGCAGGACGCCCTCGCCGCCAACATTGAGTCTGCTGCGGTGAAGAAAAAGAGCAATGGGTTCTTCCATTGAGTGAGGGTGTTTCTCTCTCACGCAGGAGGAGAATACGTAAAGGAGGCGGTCGCCGGCGATGAGTCTGTTGATGAGCGGCTTTGTCGGCGACGCCTTTGGCCGACTGAAGGGGGTTGCTAGCTCGGTGGGTGTTGTTGTTCTCACGGAGAAAGAAGAGGGGATGACCCCCGTTTTGTCTAAGGAAGAAGAAAAGAAGTTGCGGCGACTGCGGATAGAAGGAGACGCTGACCATTGAAAAAAATCCAACGTGGCAAATATTAAAAAGGAAAGATGTCATCACTACCTCAGCCAATTTTTAACGCCGTTAGTTTTGGGGGACGAAATATTATAGTTTTCTTAAGGAGAAGGATCAAAGCGTACCTTACTTTGAAAGAGGGACGAAAAACAATTGAGGGACTAAAAACAAATTTAACCCTTTTTATTATTATAATAGTTATATTAAAAGAAAAAATAAAAATAATTAAAATAAAAATAGGAATAATGAAAATAAAAATAGAAAAAAATATAAAAAAACAATAAAATAAAATCTTGTTTAATATATTTAAATATATAAAATTATATTAAAATAAAAAATTAAATAAAATAATTATTAAAAGTTAAATAAAAACAAAATTTTAAAAAAATTTGGTTAATCGAATATCCAAATCGGTTAAGATACTTTTCTAATTTTTTTATTTAAGATTTCATAATTATTTAATTTAATTAAAATTATAATGTTATTTAATATTTTAATAATAATTAAAATATAGTCATATTATAATAATAGTTATGTAAAAAATAAAATTAAAATAATTAAAATAAAAATAGTAATGATAAAAAAATAAGATTAATATAAAATTTGATTTAATATATTTCAATATATTAAAGGGTTAAATATGTTTTTAGTCCCTAAACTATTGGTCGTGTCTGGTTTTTGTCCCTATTTCAAAATAAGGTACAATTTGGTCCTCAATCTTTTCGAAACTTTGGTTTTAGTCCTCGAAAACTAACACCGTTAAATATGTGCTGATGTGTCTAACGTCTCTGTCCACGTGTTCTTGGTTTTTTGCTGACGTGTGTTAAGTCATCTGGGGATGGAACTGATTCCTCTTTAATCTGGAATGAAATTGGTACTCAAAATCAGTTACAATTGGTGTTGGTGTTGCTGTTCTTTGTTTGGGTTTGGTTCGTGGTTCATCTGCGCGTGCATTTTCGTGGTTCATGTGTTCGTTCTTTGCGTTTGGTTCGTGAAAGAAAGTGATTTCTTTGTGGTTTGTTGAGGTGGTTCGTTGAAGAAGAAAGGCGATTGTGTGTGGTTCATTGAGCAAGGTAATTTTTTAGTTCAAGTTTAACTTGTTTTCTCTGTGATTCGTTGAACAAGAAAAGCAATTGTGTGTGTAATGGGCATTTCACTGTGCATTGTCAGTCTAATGTGGGAAGTTTTCATTTGACCTTGTAGGAAAAATGGTTTTTGACGTGTGTTTGTATCATATGGGGAAGTTCATGAAGAACAAGGGTCTACAATATGTGGGAGGAGAGATACATGTTATTAGGGGAATCGATCCCGACATGTGGTCATACTTTGAAGCTGTGGGATTTGTTAGAGAATTCAAGTACTGTGGAGAGTTCAAACTTTGGTGGAAGGGTTCCAAAGGAAAGGCAATGAACAACCTCAGACCACTGACAGATGACAGAGAAGCCATTTTGTTGGCTAACTATGCAGAGGCAAATAAGGAGGAAGTTGAAATCTATGTTCAACATGGCCAACCCAGTCAGGCAGAGGAAATTACTTTTCTTACATTTGGTGAGGAGGCAGAGGAGGTAAGAGTACAGGAGATGGAGGAAGAGGTTGTTATGGATGAAGAAGATATTGGTGGGGTGGAGGGAAATGTTGAAGTAGAAGACTTGGTAGTAGATGACGAAGAGGGGAATGTTGAGGGAGAAATTGTGGAAGAGGAAGAGGAAGAGGGGAATGTTGAGGGAGATGAAGAAGAAGGTGAAGAAGAAGATGAAGAGCAAGATGAAGAAGAAGATGAAGAGGGCATTGTTCTTGAGGACGAAGGGGTGGAAAATGTTGATGACAGTGAAGAGGAGAGAATGGCAAATGGTGATGATGGGTTTGGGATGGACAATGTCACGGTGGAGGAAGAGAGAAGAAATATTAATCCAGTTTTGGATAGGTGGAAGAGAATGAAAAACAAAAATACAAGTGTTAGGAGCAGATTTGTAGATAGTGAGGGGGCATTTGTCATTAACGAAGAAGTTGGAGAGCATGAGATAAATGAAGTTTATGATACAGAAGAGTTGTCCTCAAATGTAGATAGTGATGAGGATGTGAGGGACAATAAAAGGCACTTTCCAAAGTATAAAGCAGAAGATATGACTAAGGGATTCAAATTTAGATTGGGAATGGAGTTTAAGTGTTTGAAGGATTTTAAGAGTGTCGTACAGGAGCATAGCGTTTTGAATGGAAAAGAAGTGAAGTTTGTGAAGAATGATTTGAAGAGGGTAAGGGCAGTTTGTAAGAAGGGGTGTGGTTTTGTTATTATGGCTAGCAAGGTAGGAAGTAGGCAAACCTTTAGAGTCAAAACTCTAGTTCGACACAAGTGTGGAAGGGGGTTTGGTAGCAAAAGTGCAAATGTAGAATGGATTGCACATGTTTTGGTTGCCAGATTTGTCAATGTTGCAGGTGTAACACCCAAATATAATAAAGGGTATTACTGGTAGTAGAGACTAAATTAATCTGATATAAACAATCAAATTTTATTTCAATTCCTCCAAAATACAATACCAAACTTACAAACTTTAAACAATATAGTCTTCACCACTTAACATAAATTTGAAATTTAACTTATAAGTCTTACACAACATATATTTTCCAATACAATTTATTCTTTTTACAAAAATCCCTAAAGTTTTTCCCCGCATCTCTCTCATCATCTCTAAGCTTTTTCAACCACATCTGCAACATTATCTATTCACATATAACATGAGTTATATTATCATAGCATAAACAAATAAGGGTAAGCCAACCATATCATACAATCATTAAACTTATAATATAAATGTTACAATCATGTATTTCTGCAATTTATAAATATCATTATCCCGATGTCATTAATTCATCATTTTTTTAATCATCTTTCTTATTTTCATAAACCTTACAAGTATACCATGCTTACTCACGAAGCCTTATGGTCAGACAGCTCTCTACCTACTTCCTTAAGCCTCACCTATATACTATGTCTTACTTTTTGAAGCCTTATGGTCAGACCTCTCTCTGCCTGCTTCTATAAAACTTACGAATCATATGTTTATGTCAAAGCCTTATGGTTAGACCACTTTCTGCCTGCTTTCATAAACCTCGGGTGTTACTTTGTTCATATCAAGCTCTCATGGTATAAACCAAACATACTACTCCCAGTAGTAAATATCATTTCATAAGTAATGATTTCTCATATCCAATCCAACATTTCATAAAATCAACAAATTATACCCTCTTATCCACCTAACTCAATCATGTTCATTCTTTAATTATAAATTGACAATAACCCGTTTTGATGTCAATACCCAAAATAAAGTAAACATATTGCCAGATATCATCCTTCATATTATAAACTCATTTTTTTTACAAGTATAACTCAACATATTTTCACCAATCAAAGGTCATAGATCAGCCAAAATACATCAACATGTCTTAGGAATTACATATTAAAGTTTGGGCTCAATGTAGCGGTAAATGAAATATATATATATATGAAGTTTTTACCATGATAACTTTATGCATCTACAATCAACTTGTTTTATTTTATTTTCATCCTAGTAGAGATCTTTCTTTACCCCAATTGGTCACCGGAGAGGACCCAGATGTCTGAACGCATCAAACTCACCTTCGACGCCAACACATATGACTAGTTACAACTGACTGGACCAGGCCAGGGCTGCTCTATGATCAGGGATGTGCCAACTCAGGTTTTTAAGGTTCCTCTATCCTACCAACAAAGGAGGGCCCTCAATAATTAACAATTGATTTATTTAAATTATCTACCATGTTCTCTTATGCTCTAAATCTGAAATGCCTAATTTTAATATTTTCACTTCCTCTCACAACAACCTCAAATAGTATCTGTACATCTATTTAATACCCATATACAAGCTATTACAGAACCCTTACTCTAGACCGTCCAACAAGATTAATTTCAGCCAACAAACTCATTCAAAACAGATTAAATTCATCACATCACAACATGTACAATTTCACAGTTTTAGTTATAACACCCAATATAATAAAAGTCATAAAACAATTTTACAAGAGGACACCAGTTCAACATTCATATGCATATATTTTTATAAAATAAATTCATACAAAAATAATTAGCTCCCCTTACCATTAAAATAATATTAATATAAAAATTCAGGGGAAACAAGAAGTTGAATCTGGCAGAGCCGGTTAGACAACTTCTCATCCTTCCAGAAAGATGGAATAAAAAAATAGATAAAATAGAAAAATTTCTGGGGAAACAAGAAGTTGAATCTGGCAGAGCCGGTTAGACAACTTCTCATCCTTCCAAAAATACAATATAAATAAGAAATAAAAGGTGTGGGGAAACAAGAAGTTGAATCTGGCAGATCCGGTTAGACAACTTCTCGTCCTTCTAAAAATACAATATAAAGAAGAAATAAAAGGTGTGGGGAAACAAGAAGTTGAATCTGGCAGAGCCGGTTAGACAATTTCTCGTCCTTCCAAAAATACAATATAAAGATATAAGAAACAACCAAAGCTTTGGGGAAACAAGAAGTTGAATCTGGCAGAGCCGGTTAGACAACTTCTCGTCCTTCCAAAAATACAAAAGAAACAAATAAATGTTCTCATTCAAAATTCAAGACCATACAGAAACAAAATACTACATATTCAAGATTTAGGATTAGAGAAAAGCAAAGTATAAGAGTGGCTTCCCTTACCTCTATTACATACTTAATTTCCTCGTTCTCTGAAAACTTACAGAATATCCCCTTTGCAATTTGAAATTCTTCCAACTCTCTTCTCTCAAAATTTTTCTAAGTTCTTTGGTGTAAATTTTCAGCCTCCCCCCTTGTCTATTTATAGCAAAAAAATTTACTATTCATTTTTACTATTCATTTTAACTATTCATTTTTTTATTCATTTTACTATTACAAAAATAATTTTTTATTTGCAATTTGATGAATTCTGATCCCAAAGCTACGTGGAACACTTATCCTTTCCAAAAATATTTTTTTTTACTATTCACAATTTACTATTCACTATTTACTCTTTTTTTTAATCTAGTATCGGACTTACAAATATTTTTAAGGATCTTACAACAGGCATGACAGTGAAACAAATCATAGATGAAATACAAAAGTCATATAGTGTTGGAATAAGTCATTGGAAGGCTGGAAGAGCTAAGAGAATTGCAATGGATTGTTTAATGGGTGATGGAGGACGACAATATGCTCGTCTGGTTGACTATGTGGCTGAGTTATTAAGAGTCATGGCTGGGACCTTCAAGATTAAGGTCAATCAACCCGAACCCACCCTGCAACCAAGGTTTGGGTCATTTTACATGTGTTTAGAGGGCTGTAAGCAGGGGTTTTTTGGTAGTTGCAGACCATTTATTGGTGTAGATGGTTGTCACTTGAAGACAAGTTATGGAGGTCAGTTGTTAGTTGCAGTAGGAAGAGACCCTAATGACCAGTATTTCCCACTAGCTTTTGCTGTGGTAGAAACAGAATGTAAAGACACATGGATGTGGTTTTTGACACAGCTGCTTGATGATATTGGAGGCATAGATTGTCAAAGGTGGATCTTTATTTCGGATCAGCAAAAGGTACATTAAAATATGTAGTTTAGTTAGAAATTTATTTTGAATATGTAATACTTATTGGTGTATTATGGTTGCAGGGATTAATGTCAGTTTTTGATGATATCTTGAATGGAGTGGAACACAGGCTGTGTTTACGCCATTTATACAACAATTACAAGAAAAAATTTGGGGGAGGTTTGCTCATTAGAGACCTCCTGATGGGGGCTGTGAAGGCAACATACTATAAGGAATGAGAGAAAAAAATGGGTGAGTTAAAAAATCTGAATGTTGATGCCTTTAATTGGTTAATGGGTATACCAACTAAAAGTTGGTGTAAGCATGCTTTTAGTGCTTATCCTAGGTGTGATGTGTTGATCAATAACTTGTCAGAATCATTTAATAGTACTATTTTAATGGCAAGGGACAAACCAATAATTTCAATGATGGAATGGATTAGATCATACATAATGAGTAGGTTTGCAAGCCTTAGAGAAAAAGTTGACTCATATCCTGGTGATGTTATGCCTAAACCGAGGAAAAGATTGGATATGGAGGTTGAAAAGAGTGGGAATTGGCTTCCGGTATGGGCAGGGGGTTCACAGTTTGAAGTAACTCATGGCTTTACCATGGACAAATTTGTTGTTGATTTAAGTAATCACACATGTACTTGTTACTTGTGGGATTTGGTAGGAATACCATGTAGACATGCAGTTGCTGCCATTCATTACAAATCAGAAAACCCAGAAAATTATGTTCATCCTTACTATAAGAAAGATGCCTATAGAACTTGTTATGCACCAATTATAAGTCCTATCAATGGACAACAACTTTGGCCTACATCTGACTCTCCACAACTACTACCTCCCATTTACAAAACACCTCCTGGGAGGCCAAAAAAATTAAGAAGACGAGAAGCTGATGAATATGTCAGCCATGCAAAATTGTCAAAGACCAATACTGCTATAAGATGTAGCACTTGCAATGCATATGGACACAATGTAAGGACATGTAAAAAGAGCCATAAAAGCAAGGTAAATCTTCTTGGTAATGTTATTTACAAGTTCATTTATTTACAACTATTTGTTATCTAACTATCTTACTCCTTTCATAGGACAAAAGGGGGGCTTCTACATCAACACCTGGATCTGCATCAAGAAGGGCTGCATCTGCATCTACATCAGAAGCTGGAAGGGGGGAATCTGCATCTGCATCACAAGCTCGAAGGGCTACATCAATTGCTGGAAAGGGGGCATCTGCATCTGCACCACAAGCTGGAAGGAGATCAGCCAGAGATGCAGGGGTTGGGGATGCATCAACATCACAAGCTGGAGGATCTGCAACTATGCGTCAAGGGGCAAGAAGAGCATCCTCAAGATTGGCTGCACAAATTGTAGGGTCTCAAGGAAGTTGTAATTGAAGGATGTAATTTCAGACAATTTGTAGTGGTTGTAGGGTCTCAAGCAAGTTGTAATTAAAGTAGTGGCTGTAGTGGACCACTTTTTTGTCTTGTAGTGACTGTAACCCTTTAAAGTATGCTGGGACCACTATTTGAACGACTTCTTATTAATCAATATGGACCACTTTGCTTTGCTTTTACTTATGCTGTAACTGGTTAAGCTACTGTCTGCTATTAGTCCCTCTACTGTCTGCTTTGCTTTGCTTTTTTTTATGCTGTAATTGCTTTTAAAGTAATTAAAGTTGTTGTCTGGGATTTTAAAAATTTGAGTGGTTTTAGTCCCTCTGCTGTCTGTAATTGCTTTGCTTTGCTTTTACTTATGCTGTATGGTTTTAGTCTCTTTGTTGGCTGCTGGAACAAGCTACAATTTGGTGGCAGTTTGTGGTTTTAGTCCCTCTGCGCATTTGCCATTCTAAACCACCACTTTTGGTGCTAAAGAGCAACTCATACAGTGATATTTTCATCTCGAAGCTTTTAGCCTCTGCTGGCAGTTACTACATGTCAAATTTGGTAAAACAAAGTTGCTAAAATCATCACATTAACATTCCAAACTCGTTTCTGCAAAATTCACATTTAAAACCCCCAAATTTTTAGCACTTTTTCTGATAAGTCTGCATTGTAAAGTTGGTAGTCAAAGAGCATAGTCTGCATTGTAAAATTGGTAGTCAAAGCTGCTAATATTTGCAAACTATATAACACAAATGCACATAACACAACCATCAGGGCACAATTGAACTGAACTTCCACATTTTATTCAATTTAAAACTTGCTTGTACATCCACAACACAACCTATCTAATTACAATTTACCTTCAACGCAAACAGAATACAAAACATGGCTGTTAATGCCCATGACAATACAAAAAACACCAACTTCATTTTGAAATATTTTTTCTCTCTTCCTCTAATTTCTTCTTCAACTTGTCCTTCTTCTTCCTTAGATCCAACACCACATTTTCAATACACACTTCAACTTCTTCACTCTTCCTTTGTAAGCTTCCTTCCATTTCGAAATCTCCTTCATCAACCCATTCAAAGAAGTTACAGCTTGAATTACTCTGCAAATGAAAATTACAAATCACCAATACAATATTCAACACAATAAATAAAGCTTTTATTCTCACTTACTGCCCAATTTCTACATCTATAAAATAGTCTCCCTTTGTTCTTCAATGTAGTTGCCTTCAACAACAACAATCTTTCCCCACAACCACAGTTTTTTGAAGCTAAGTGAGAGGATCCACATGTTTGGGACATTCCAGAACCTATGCTCCTTGGTGTGCAACCTCCTCTATCACCTTTCATTTCCCTTCAAAAGTGATTAACAAATAAACTCAAGTTCGAAACCCAAACCCTTCAACAAAACCCTATATCCCCAAATCCATCCATCATTTTAAACCAAAATAGAGACGAATATGAACTTACGTGCCCAACTCCACCAATGCCGAAGAAGGTGATATCCAAGCTTCAACCTTGACTTCGTCTTTGCTCAAATCCTTCAGACAACACTTTGCAGTGAAAGTAATAAACCAAACTTTATCAATGTTGGATTAACTTTGCATTTCAGCTGTAACAACACCTGGACAGAGACGTTAGAACACGTGGACAAAGACGTTAGACACATCAACACATATTTAACGGTGTTAGTTTTCGAGGACTAAAACTAAAGTTTCGAAAAGATTGAGGACCAAATTGTACCTTATTTTGAAAGAGGGACAAAAACCAGAAACGACCAATAGTGTAGGGACTAAAAACATATTTAACCCTATATTAAATTATATTAAAATATTAAATTAAATTAAATAATTATTAAATTTTAAATAGAAAACTAAATTTTAAAAGACTTTCGGGTATCAAAACCTGAGGTTAAAAATATTTCTTTTTTATTGGATATCAATATTCGATAAAGTTATTTTTTAAATTATTTTTATTTAAAGTTTAATAATTATTAAATTTAATTTAAAATTTTAATATTACTTATAGTATTTTTATATTTTAATAATGACTAAAATATGATTTATATTTTTATTAAAAAAGTAAAAAATAAAATAATTAAAATAAAAGTATTAATAATAAAAGAAAACTAAATTTCGAAAAACTTGCAGATTTTCGCGGTTAAAAATATTTCTTTACCGATATGAATATCCGATAAAGTTATTTTTTAAAATATTGTATTTTATTTAAAGTTTAATAATTATTTAATTTAATTTAAAATTTTAATGTTATTTATAGTATTTTTATATTTTAATAATTTTTAAAATATGATTTGTATTTTTAGAATTTTTTTTAAAAAAAATTAAAATTAAAATAATTAAAATAAAAGAATTAACAATAAAAGTAAAACAACAAAAATAAAAATAATAATTTTGAATCAGATTTAGTATATTTAATAAAAACATATATATATTAAAGTTAAAAATTGAATTTTTAAAAGTTAGAGATGCAGGTCAAGCACCCTGAACTAAAAGTGTTTAAAAATCTTTTATGAAACTTTTTAAATTTTCTACAAATTAAATGCATTTTTAATTAAGGACGAAATTAATATTTTTTTAAAATTTGAAAGTGAGGTTGAAGGTGTAGGGTGAAACACCTTTGGAGAAATCCTCCTCTTTGATGAGAATGGTTTAAATATATTTATTTATTTCTTGAAAAATATTTGTTGTTTTTATAATATCAACCTATATGTTTCCACTAAAATCGTGTTTATCTAAAAATAATAATAACGGTCTAATAAATAATAACATATGGAACAAGTAAGGGTTAAATATGATTTTGATCCCTTAACTTTTAGTGAAATTTGAAATTAGTCCCTTTTCAAAATTTCTAATTTAGTTCCCAAACTTTAAAAATGTGTGAATTTAGTCCTTTGAACTAAACTTTATTAGGTTTATTTGATGTTTCAAGTGCGTTTCATGATAGCATTTGAGTTGTTTATACCATTTGACAAATTTTTGCTTCAATGTTAACTGAGAAATGCGTTTGAAACATCAAATAAAGTTAATAAAATTTGGTTAAAAGGACTAACTTATTCACACATTTCTAAAGTTTGGGAGACTAAATTAGTCCAAAGTTTTGAAGAGGACTAATTCTAATTTTCACTAAAAGTTAAGGGATAAAAACATATTTAACCCAAGAAGTAATAATCAATGTTATAATTTATAACATGTGAATATAATCCAAATAAATGTAAGCTTAAACTATTTTATAATAATTATAAGACATTTTTAATATATCTTTTGAGTCCGTAGGATCATCACTTTTATTTTTTTAATTAATTCATTTAATATACTTTTTTCTCATAAGGAGAAAAGGATTAATAATATATTCTGTTAAAATACATGGTAAGAAGTTGCTTTGATTGTTTAAATTTGTGTTAAATACAAACGAAAATTTAATATTAACTTCCCAATACAAACTTTATAATTTATGTCATTATTAGTCTCTTTAATATAAATTGAGTGCATTAATTCCAATAACTAATGCCTTTAAAGAAATACTTTTTTAAAACAAATATTGAAAGTTTTAAGAAAGAATATTTTCTTCTTCCCACATAAAATTGTTTGTTTTTGAGAATGAATTTAGAGAGTAAATTTGAGGAGAATGAACGGTCATAATGGTGTTGTTTAGATTAAGAAAAAAAATAGTAAGAAAGGAAAAAAAATGATGAAAATTTATAAAAATTATTGGTGAAATAAGTTTAATAAATTGAAAAGATATATTCTAATAATAAAAATAAGATATTAACATTTTATCTTTAATCATAAAAATAATTTAAAATAAAATGTAATCAGTGTAAATTATATTAGAATAAAATATTAGTTATTATTTAAATTGATGATATTATATTAAGATAAAATGAGATTGATAGAATTACACTAGTAAAAAATATGCTTTTAAACTCGCACAATAGACCTCTTTTTACATCAAACCGCTGTCTATTCAGATACGGTGGCAGTTTCGTAATTAACGAGACCTTATAGGCCTCGGTTCAGACTAGACCGGTGTCAAAAAGAGCTATCACTTCGGTTGTGAAGGCAACCGGTGCCTAATTATCAGTGTTTGACGCAGTTTCTGACACGGTTAAGAGAAACTCGAGGTCAAAAAGTTATACAGCATCGGTTAGTAGGAAGGACTGAGGCATAAGCCTCTCCTGCCGCAGACCCGAGGCAAATAAGCCTCTCCTGCCGCACGCACAATAAGGACCCAAAATTTTCCAAGTTGAAGGAAAACCTAGCTCCCTCCTCGCTCTCGCCTCCGCTCGCTCTACCTCCCTCCCTCCCTCCCCTGGCTCTCGCCTCCCTCCCCTCGCTCTCGCCTCCCGCCCCTCGCTCTCGCCTCCCTTCCCTCGCTCTCGCCTCCCTCCCCTCGCTCTCGCCTCCAAAATCTCCTGCGAGTGCGTCGCCTCTGGACGAGCAACCGGTGGTCTCGCGTCAATGGTGGCGGCGATGCTAGGTGGTGATGAATGGAGTGTTTTCTGTGCTGGTGTGTCAATGGAGTTTTTTGGTGAAAAAGGTGAGTGCGATTGGGGTTTGATGTTGATGGTGGTGGTTGTAAGATCCTTGAAAATATTTGTAAGTTAAATGCTAAAAAAAAATGATGAATAGTAAATTGTGAATAGTAAATTGTGAATAGTAAATTGTGAATAGTAAATTGTGAATAGTAAAAAGTGAATAGTAAAAAAAAAAATAATAATAAATAATATTTGGAAAGGATAAGTGTTCCACGTAGCTTTGAGATCAGAATTCATCAAATTGCAAATAAAAAATTATTTTTGTAATAGTAAAATGAATAAAAAAATGAATAGTTAAAATGAATAGTAAAAAATGAATAGTAAATTTTTTTGCTATAAATAGCCAAGGGGGGAAGACTGAAAATTTACACCAAAGAACTTAGAAAATTTGTGAGAGAAGAGAGTTGGAAGAATTTCTAATTTCAAAGGGGATATTCTGGAAGTTTTCAGAGAGCGAGGAGATTAAGTCTGTAATAGAGGTAACGGAAGCTAACTTTGAGTATTTCCTCTTGTATTATCTTGAGTCTTGAATATGCTATATTTTGCTTTTGTCTGATCTTAAATCTTGAATTTTATTACTTGTTTCCCCAAACTTTTTATTTCTTTCCTTACTGAAGTACGAAGTTTTGTAGGATTAGCCGGATATTACCGACGTTTTGTCGAAGGGTTTTCCAAGATTGTAGGTCCTCTAACTCAGTTAACTCGTAAAGATCAACCATTTCTGTGAACTGACAAGTGCGAAGCCAGTTTTGAAAATATGAAGCAACGACTAACGTCAGCACCAGTATTAATCATTCCAGACTCTAGCAAATCTTTTGAGGTGTACTGCGATGCGTCATATCAAGGATTGGGGTGCGTTCTAATGCAAGGAAGGAGACCTGTAGCTTATGCATCTAGGTAGCTAAAGGCGCATGAGAAGAACTACCCAACGCATGACATAGAACTTGTAGCAGTAGTATTTGCATTAAAGACATGGAGACACTACCTCTATGGGGCAAGTTTCCAAGTTTTTAGTGACCATAAGAGTCTAAAGTATTTGTTCGATCAAAAGGAGTTGAACATGCGACAAAGAAGATGGATGGAATATATGAAGGACTATGACTTTGAGCTTTTATATCACCCAGGAAAAGCCAATGTGGTGGCAGATGCATTGAGTAGGAGACAAGCTCAGATAACAACAATGATGGTGAAAGAATTAGAACTGTTAGAAAAGTTACGTGATATGAACTTGGGGTTGCAGTTAAACCCAGATCACATATGGTGTAGTCATTTAGTAATCACTAGTGACTTCTTAGAACAGGTGAAGGTTGAGCAGTCGATGGATCAAGAGTTGCAGCAAAAGATCAGGTTGTTGGACACCGATCAAGCTAAGGAGTTCGTTCTAAGTAAAGATGGCATACTTCGATTTAAAAACAGAGTGTGTATACCTACAAAGAGTGAATTAAAACATTTAATTTTAGACGAAGGCCATAAAAGTCGTCTTAGCATACATCCAGGTATGACTAAGATGTATAAGGACCTGAAAGAGTCATTTTGGTGGAATGGAATGAAGAGGGATGTGGTCGAGTTTGTAGCAGCCTGCTTGGTGTGTCAAAAGGCAAAAGTGGAGCATCAAAAACCGGGAGGGATGTTACGACAGTTAGACATTCCTCAATGGAAGTGGGACAGTATCTCGATGGACTTTGTAACACATTTACCAAAATCATCAAAAGGTCACGATTCTATCTGGGTTATCATTGATAGACTAACCAAGAGCGCTCACTTTTTGCCCATTAATCAACGTATGTCACTAGAAAAGCTGACGGAGTTATACATCGGGGAAGTAGTGAGGTTGCATGGCATACCTACAAGCATTGTGTCAGACAGAGATCCAAGGTTTACTTCAAGGTTTTGGCAGACGCTACAGAAGGCTCTGGGAACACAATTGAAGATGAGTTTGGCTTATCACCCTCAGACTGATGGTCAAACAGAAAGGACTATTCAGTCTTTGGAGGATTTGCTGAGAACTTGTGTATTAGATCATCTTGGAAGTTGGAATGAGATACTACCATTAGTAGAATTTACTTACAACAACAGTTATCATTCCAGTATTGGTATGCCACCATATGAAGCTTTATATGGAAGAAGATGTAGAACACCGTTGTGTTGGTTTCAAGATGGGGAAGCACTGACAGTGGGACCCGAGCTATTACAACAAACCACAGAAAAAATAAAATTAGTCCAAGATCGGATGAAAGCAACTCAAAGTAGACAAAAGTCATATGCCGACAAAAGAAGAAGACCGTTAGAATTTGAAGAAGGAGATCATGTATTCTTACGAGTAACACCAACTACAGGAGTCGGGAGAGCTATCAAGATGAGGAAACTGACACCAAAATTTCTCGGACCGTATCAAATTCTCAAAAAGATTGGGCCAGTGGCTTATGAGATAGCACTACCACCTCGATTGACAAATTTGCATAACGTTTTTCATGTATCCCAACTGAGGAAGTATATTCCAGATCCAAAGCATGTGTTAGAAGTTGACGAAATTCAGGTCAAGGAAAATTTAACAATGGAAGTTGGCCCAGTGCGTATACTAGATGTTCAAATGAAAAAGTTAAGAGGGAAGGATATTCGCACGGTAAAGGTACTTTGGAATGAAGACACACAGGAAATGACTTGGGAATTGGAAGAATTTATGATAAAGGAATATCCATATCTCTTTTGTAAGTAATTTTTTTTTTGTTAAATAGTTTTTGTTCAAATAAATAATTTTCGAGGGCGAAAATAATTGTTGTTGGGGAGATTGTAAGATCCTTGAAAATATTTGTAAGTTAAATGCTAAAAAAAAATGATGAATAGTAAATGATGAATAGTAAATTGTGAATAGTAAAAAGTGAATAGTAAAAAAAAAATAATAATAAATAATATTTGGAAAGGATAAGTATTCCATGTAGCTTTGAGATTAGAATTCATCTAATTGCAAATAAAAAATTATTTTTGTAATAGTAAAATGAATAAAAAAATGAATAGTTAAAATGAGTAGTAAAAAATGAATAGTAAATTTTTTTGCTATAAATAGCCAAGGGGGGAAGGCTGAAAATTTACACCAAAGAACTTAGAAAATTTTTGAGAGAAGAGAGTTGGAAGAATTTCTAATTTCAAAGGGGATATTCTGGAAGTTTTCAGAGAGCGAGGAGATTAAGTCTGTAATAGAGGTAAGGGAAGCTAACTTTGAGTATTTCCTCTTGTATTATCTTGAGTCTTGAATATGCTATATTTTGCTTTTGTCTGATCTTAAATCTTGAATTTTAAATGAGAGTATGCTTTTGTGTTGATATCCAAGTGTGATAGTTGTAAAATGTGATGTTGATTATGTTATGCCATTTGTATGTTATTAGTTGTTTATTTTTGTGTTTTGGAAGGATTAGAAATTGTCTAACCGGCTCTGCCAGATTCAATTTCTTGTTTCCCCAAACTTTTTATTTCTTTCCTTACTTATTTTTATTACATTTTTGGAAGGATTAGAAGTTGTCTAACCGGCTCTGCCAGATTCAACTTCTTGTTTCCCCAAACTATTTATTGCTTTACTTAATTATTTTATTGCATTTTTGGAAGGATTAGAAGTTGTCTAACCGGCTATGCCAGATTCAACTTCTTATTTCCCCAAACATGTATTATTCTTGTTATTTAATTATATTGTATTTTTGGATGGATTAGAAGTTGTCTAACCGGCTCTGCCAGATTCAACTTCTTAATTCCCCAGACATGTATTGTTCTTGTTATTTAATTATATTGTATTTTTGGATGGATTAGAAGTTGTCTAACCGGCTCTGCCAGATTCAACTTCTTGTTTCCCCATGAATTTTTATATTAAGATTATTTTTATGATTATCCAATATTGTATTCTTCTATGACCATTTATAGTAATATTTTATTGTTGAATGTTTATAATTATTTTTGTATGAATTTATAAATATACGAATGTTGAACTGGTGTTCTCTTGCGAAACTGTTTTATGACTTTTATTATATTGGGTGTTATAACTGAAACTGTTAAATTGTACATGTTGTGATGTGATGAATTTATTGAAAGAGTTTGTTGGCTGAAATTGATCTTGTTGGAAGGTTTGGAGTAAGGGTTCTGTAATAGCTTGTATATGAGTATTAAATAGATATACAGACACTGGTTGAGGTTGTTGTGAGAGGAAGTAAAAATATTAAAATTAGGCATTTTAGATTTAGAGCATAAGACAACAAGGTAGATAAATTAAATAAATAAATTGTTAATTATTGAGGGCCTCCCTTTGTTGGTAGGATAGAGGAACCTTAAAAACCTGAGTTGGCACATCCCTGATCATAGAGCAGTCATGGCCTGGTCCAGTCAGTTGTGACTAGTCATATGTGTTGGCGTCGAAGGTGAGTTTGATGCGTTCAGACATTTGGGTCCTCTCCGGTGACCAATTGGGGTAAAGAAAGATCTCTAATAGGATGAAAATAAAATAAAATAAGTCAATTGTAGATGCATAAAGTTATCATGGTAAAAACTTCATATATATTTTATTTATCGTTACATTGAGCTTAGACTTTAATACGTAGTTGCTAAGATATGTTGAAATGTTTTGGCTGATTTATGAATTTTTGATTGGTGAAAATATGTTGAGTTATACTCGTTATGGGCAAAATGAGTTTATAATATGAAGTATGATATCTGGCAATATGTTTAATTTATTGACACCAAAATAGGTTATTGTCAAATTATGATTAAAGAATGAACATGATTGAGTTATGTGGAGAAGAGGTTATGAATTGTTGATTTGATGAAATGTTGGAGTGGATAAGAGGGTATGAAATGTTGATTTGATGAAATGTTGGAGTGGATATAAGAAATTATTGCTTATGAAATGATGTTTCCTACGGGAAGTAGTATGTTCGGTTTATACCATGAGAGCTTGATATGAGCAAAGTAACACCTGAGGTTTATGAAAGCAGGCAGCAAGTGGTCTGACCATAAGGCTTTGACATAAATATGTGGTTCATAAGTTTTATAGAAGCAGGCAGAGAGAGGTCTGACCATAAGGCTTTAGAGAGTAAGACATAGTATACAGGTGAAGGAAGCAGGCAGAGAGCGGTCTGACCATAAGGCTTCGTGAGTAAGCATGGTAAAATTGTAAGGTTTATGAAATTGAGGAAGATGATTTTGATAATGATGAATTAATGACATCGGGGTAATGATATTTTAGTAATTGTAGAAATACATGATTGAACTATTTTTATTACAAGTTTAATGATTGATATGATATGGTTGACTTACCCTTATTTATTTGTGCTATGATCATATAACTCATGTTATATGTGAATAGATAATGTTGCAGATGCGGTTGAAAAAGCTTAGAGATGAGAGAGATGCGGGGAAAAACTTTCAGGGATATTTTGTAAAAAGAATAAATTTGTATTGGAAAAATTATGTTGTGTAAAACATATAAGTTGAAATTTCGAATTTATGTTAAGTGGTGAAGACTATATTGTTTGAAGTTTGTAAGTTTGGTATTGTACTTTGGGAGAATTGAAATAAAGTTGGATTGTCTATAGAAGATATCAAGTTAATTTAGTCTCTACTAACAGTAATACTCTTTAAAATATTAGGGTATTACAGTGGTCGCTGGTGGGGAGGGCACTGGATGGTGTGATTAGGGTTTGATGACGGCGGAGGAGGAGGAGAAGCGGTGGAGGAGGAGAAGCGACTCTATTCGGTGGTCGGTGGTGTCTCTGTGGCGGAGAATGTCTCGGTTTGAGAAGGTGAGATTTGGATCTGTTCGCTGCGTATGGGTTTCTTTGAGAGCTTAGAGCTCGTTGCATCTCTGCTTCAGTAGACTCTTGGACTGGGGGCAGTAGATTGAGGGCACTGGATGACCGTGAGGTAGATTGAGAGCTTAGAGCTCGTTGCATCTCTGCTTCAGTAGACTCTTGGACTGGGGGCAGTAGATTGAGGGCACTGGATGACCGTGAGGTAGATTGAGAGCTTAGAGCTCGTTGCATATCTGCTTGAGTGCTTTCTGCAACTTCTGGAACATTTTCTGGAACATTTTCTGGAAAATCAAAAACCACTATACGCCTCGGTTCAGGTCCAAGCGGGACAGTAGAATCCAAGATATTGACTCGGTTCAGCAGAAACCGAGGCAAAATGCTATTATTTTTTGACTCGATTCCCAACCGAGGCAAAAAGAGGTAGATTTTTTATCTCGTCTGTATATACCTCGATTACGAAACCGGTGCCTATAACCGAAAATAACCGAGGCCATATCCCTTGAATGCACTAATGTTAAGTTGAAATAGATTATGGCTAAATAGTTTAAATAAATTATTATTATTATTATTATTATTATTTATGTTGAGTGGAAAGTGAAAAAGAATTGAGGTTAAAATGATACTTACGTTTCGACTGATTTGACAAATTTTTGTTATCTAACAAAAAGGAGTCACAATTGCACATTTCATACAAACAAAATATCCATCCTCATTTACTATACAACTGGAACTGGAAGCTAAATAATTTATACATATATTGATTTGTTTTGTATATGTGACGAGAAAAAAATACAACTATTTAATTGATTATTTTTTATTTTTATAAGTTAATCATAAAGGAAATAAAAATAGTTCAATATTAAATTAGTTACCATTAAAATAACATGTAATTTCTGTTTTTCCTTCAATTATATTTTAAAGTTAAATAAATTATGTATATATTAAAAGTAATTGTACATGTATAATATATAATTATGATTAAAATTTACTAACTTTTTTAACCATAATTATGATTAAAATTTTAAAAAATATATACAAACTTATTATTTTTTTTATATAAATTAATCTTAAAGAAACCGTGTATCTTCTAGTGATCTTATTATATCAGTGCATTGTTTTCAAACAATAAATTTAATCTTGGTGGTGATATAACAATTTATATCCAGATTCTCTCCTTAATAGCAGTTTTTGATATTTTCACAAACGCTGGTGGTACAGAGTATATAGGCTATGCATAAAAGAGTTTGAACACCTTAATTACTCTCTTTTCTTTAATTCATTTATTTTTTGTTGATAAAAGAAAATAAATTAATCTTATAAGTTTAATAAAAAACAATTTAATATTAAATTAGTTATAATTTGAATAACATATCAAATAATTGCTTAAAATATATAAATTACATAAATTCATTTTTTATCATTAATTATTCTTTTGTTATTACCTCATTTTCAATTAATTTACATATGCATTATTATTTATTATGATACATATATTTGTATTCCAAAACACCACTCTCACCCCACTGCTCATTCTTATATAATTCTTATATAGCAGTTGCACCTAAAATAACATTTGTTCTCCTGTATCTCATAATCATTGAAATTAAAACCAGCACAGATATAAGAAAAAATAAAGTAGTGATTTCTAAAATATCATAAAACTATAAAACTATAAGTTATCATAAATATTATTTCACAATATTGGAAATCAAATGCCATTGAAAAAAAATGATTTATCAATCGATAATTACAAAAAATTGATATAGACAGGGGTTTGTGTCAGCTATCTAAGAGTTTTTGCATGGGCAGAACAAAGATTCTACATTAGGCAACTTTATACAAAGTTTAGAAAAAGATTTTTTGATCAGGTATTGAAGAATTTGATGTGGAGGACTACCACAAGCACGTATCTTCAGGTTTGGGAAAGAGAAATGTTGAATATGAGAGAAGTCAATGAAGAAGCATATAAACACCTCATAGGCATGTTTTAGTCATTGGGAACAAGTTCACAGTGGACCTGGACAATGAAGAAAGTGGATGATCAGTGACATCCCATGTTGTCATGCAATTGCAACAATGAACTATTCAAATGTAGACCCATAAAATTTTATACCAACTTGCTTTAGAAAATTCACATATGAAGAGGCATATGCGTCCATCATTTATCCTTTAAATGGTCACCTCATATGGGAAAAAACAAGCTTCCGTGATGTACTGCCACCACTTAAGAGGAAGTTGACTAGGAGGCCAAAGAAAAAAAGAAGGTTGTAGCCATGGGAGCTAACTAAGGATGAGACTCAAATGAGTGTTGGTGGGCATAGAAAGAAATATAGCATCTGCCCTGAAGTGGGGCACAACAAAAAACACTGCCTTTTACATCCAGACATCATACCACCAACAGAACCAACACAACCATCACAACCACCAAGTCCCGAATCCCTTCACCCAACATAACCAAGTCAAGAATTCATCCCAGATTTAAGTTCGCCAATAAGAAGGAAAAAATTAGATGTTAGAAGAAAAGCTCCATAAATGTCAATTTATTGACTTCCATTCACAAAATTTGGATGTAGTTTGTACTCTTATTAAGCACTTTAATTATGTATTATGTAGTGATATTAAACACTTTAATTATGTATTTTGTAATGTTATTAAGCACTTTCATTAAATACTTTTTTTATGTATATGTAGTCATATTAAATGTCCGGATATTATGTTATTATATCTATTAGTATATTCTGCGAGCTATCCTTAATATGATGATAGCCATATACATTAGGGAGCAAATTGCACAATTTTTTAAAAAAAGGGGGACCACATTTAACATTTTTAAATCATAGGAGGGACTAAAACGAACTTTCTTACAAAAACCCATATTGTTCATTTCAATTACAAAATGAAACTGATAATCATCCTTTACATGAATAAAACATGAAGTTAAACACCTAAACCATTACATCAACAAAACATACATTACACATTGCTCACCTAACATCAACCTAAACACAATCACAATATGCTAATGTTCAACGCAATCAGAACAAACACAACTCCAACTAAGAACTTTATCCTTCTCTGCAAGTCTTTCGAGGTTACATATCCTCCTGCTTTGCCTTGCAATTGTACCATCTTTATCATCAGCGTTGTCTTCAGAACACCACTTGAAAAATTACATGACATCTCAGTTGAAAACTCACCCTATTATTCACCAAATTAGGCAGCAAAATAATGTCAAACACAGTGAATGTATGAACACATCGAATCCAATACACATAAAGTGACTAGGGTATTCAAAAAACCTTGTAATGAAGGCATCCCCAAAATTGTCTCCTAACATTCCTTGTAATTCTGATAACTTTTGTTACAACAATATCACCACAGTGGCAAATAAGGGTTATCTCAACTCCCCTCGAAACAACACCATGTGAGGAATGCGAAGATCCTTTGCCCCATATCTTCGAACAAGAAGAACAACTTTGTAAAGAAGTCATTCCTAACCTTAGTCTTTGCTTTTAAATTTAAGAACAACAACTTTGCTCACTACAACACGAATCACCCACAACCCTAACCCTTTGTAGTTCAATTTGGGAACAACAACTTTACTGACAAATCAACAATTCATTTTTATAAAATTTCCACATAATTTACTTTTATTCCCATAAATAACACCTCATATGACCTCACAGTGTGAGGCACGAAATAATTGTCCAACTCAACAAGTTTTTATCAGAAGACTGTAAGCAAAAAGGATTAACATGAACCGCCATTTTTGTAAAATATAGGAAGTTAATGAACTTAAAAAAAAAAAGATGACAACTTTGAACGCACCTTATAAATCAATGAACAAAAATAGATAATAACATAAATCTTAAACCTTAAATCTTGAAACAATTAAAAACACATAAAGCTACTTAATTCTTATACGGCAAAACCAAGCTATGAACATAATCATAAGAGGAAAGATTAAATTTGTCCTTGTCGTAAATTTCACGACCCTCCATTCTATTGTCTCTGATGTTCCACCAAATAAATTCTGATTTTGATGCGAAACCTGTGTCCGCAAGCAGCACGACATCATCATTCTCACGCATACAAATCATGTCCATGTAACGTGGACAGTGGTAACAACTCGAAGGACGATTCTTATAATTCAGCAATTTTGACCAAGATTTTTCATCACTAAAGTCCCTCTTCAGCCACACAAAAAAATCATTCTCATGATAATGAGAAATACACAAACAACCATTCAAAACCTCAAGCGCAGCCTCATCCGGACTAACTTCTAAAATCCCATCAGGCATAGAAAA
Source organism: Vigna angularis (assembly GCF_016808095.1). Taxonomy (NCBI): domain Eukaryota; kingdom Viridiplantae; phylum Streptophyta; class Magnoliopsida; order Fabales; family Fabaceae; genus Vigna; species Vigna angularis. The sequence goes on from NC_068972.1 coordinate 34,892,135, forward strand.
ATAACTGCAACTCTCCTTCTTTAGATCGTAAGAAAATATTTCTAACTCGTTCATTTTAGTTCGTTCATCACCACCAGCGCGGGATTTCGGATATGCTAACCAGTTTAAAGTACCACTCACTAAAGCACCAACAATTCCACGAAGCCTATGCTCAAATAGAAACGGAACAGCATCACAAGTTAAAGTATTTCTCCAACAATTATCCCCTAAAGAACAAACTTTTACCTCCAGTTTCTGTGATTGATTATTCTTATTATCCAATAACACAACTTGGTAAGTGTCACTCCATTCATCGTACCCAAACCCATACACCCACCAGAAAGGATATTCATAATCGCTCCGATTAAGACGAATATGTGGGGACTCATTACTCATCACCCTTGTTGCGGGATTCCACATCCAAAACCAGTATTCTTCAAATTCGAATTCATCGTCAACACAAGAATCTTGGAAGCACACCAAGCCGTTGCAGGAACCCAAACAACTGTTCTTGCGGTTGAAGGGGAGATGTCTGTGAGGTAAAGTTTCGAGGGTGGATGATGGGTTTTCAAATAAATCTTGTATAGGACAAACGGTGGCATAATGTCTTCTTCTATAGCTAGGGGAATAATCCAAAAAGGTCAATAACGTGTGAGTGTTTTTTGAGGACCTTTGAAGGTGAAGTTTCACAAATGCAGAATCAGAAACAAGTTGGTTCCACCCTTTTGAAACGCACTTGAATCGCAGGAGATCTTTCACCGGAAACCACGATAGAATTTCCATGATCATATCTTGGGAAAGAACGCAATTAGTCTTGGAAGAAGACATTGATGAAGAAGGAGAAAACCTATTTTACACAAAGGTGCAAATATTTAACCGTTAAGAAAAATAAAAATGCAGATTGAAGAAGGAAAAACAAGAGAAGGAAAGACAAGTGATCACAGTGACGATGAAAAGTTGTTGCGTGCTGCAAGATTTTATAGACAGAATGTGGATCCACACGCATTCAATTCTCTCAAGATGATGAAGAAATACGATTGAAAATTATATTATCACACACACCCAACAAATTTTAACAAATCACTAATTTATTTTAACAATATAACATTCTTTTAATAATCCATAATTTTTTTATTTTGTAAAAATGTAAAGAGAATCAAAAGAACATTCTTTTCCATCTTACCGAATCTTGAACGTTGATTTTGGAATAAGTGGAGAAACCCTAAAGATGGTTTGGTTGCTCCTTTTGGGTGGAAAAGACCTCCTGCTTGATGAGAAAAAAAGATCTGTCTCCACGAGAAGTTATTATGAAATAAATATTTTTCAAAATATTAGTTGTATTTATAAAAGTAAAATAGGTCATCTATGTTTCTCTTAGAATAATAAGGAAGAGTATAATAACATTATAATAATAGAAAAATAAATAATAATCAATATACTAAGAGTTAATTATAATATGTAAATATATAGTCTAAATAGATATATGTTTGGACTACTTTACAATAAAAGATCTTATTGAGTCGCTCTTAATACACATGAGAAATGGTGAATTCATCCTCCATCTCTAACCCTTTCACCTTAAAAAAATCTGGTCAAACATTCTTAAACAGTTTTAGGGTTTCATTATGTACTTCTAACTTTTCCAAAAAATTCAACTTTTAATCTTAAAAAACATATATTTTTTTAAAAAAATTCTCATTCTTATTAAAGTACCCCTTTAACACTACATCTCTTTAACAAATTTTAAAATCAGTAGATTTTGAAATCCCATTCATAATTTTTTTAAATTTTGTTTTTAGATTAAAAATTTCATAATAATATAATTTAATTTAAAATTTTAATATTATTTAATATACATTTTTATTTTAATAATTATTAAAATATAATTTTTATTATTATAATAGTTATATTAAAAGAAAAAATAAAAATAAGTAAAATAAAAATAGTAATAATGAAAATAAAAATAGAAAAATATAAAAAACAATAATATAAAATCTGGTTTAATATATTTAAATATATTAAATTATATTAAAATACTAAATTAAATAAAATAATTATTAAAATTTAAATAAAAATAAAATTTCAAAAAAAAATTGGTTAGTCGAATATCCAAATCGGTTAAGATATTTTTCTAATTTTTTTATTTAAATTTTCATAATTATTTAATTCAACTAAAATTCTAATATTATTTAATATATTTTAATATTTTAAGAATAATTAAAATATAATTATATTATAATAATAGTTATGTAAAAAATAAAATTAAAATAATTAAAATAAAAATAGTAATGATAAAAAAAAATAATATTAATATAAAATTTGATTTAATATATTTCAATATATTAAATTATATTAAAATATTAAATTAAATTAAATATTATTAAATTTTACATAGAAAACTAAATTTTAAAAAACTTTCGCATATCAAAACCTGAGGTTAAAAATATTTCTTTTTTATTGGATATCAATATTCGATAAAGATATTTTTTAAAATAATTTTTATTTAAAGTCTAATAATTATTAAATTTAATTTAAAATTTTAATATTATTTATAATATTTTTATATTTTAATAATTACTAAAATATGATTTATATTTTTAGAATATTTTTATTAAAAAAATAAAAAATAAAATAATTAAAATAAGAGTATTAATAATAAAAGAAAACTAAATTTTGAAAAAGTTGCGGATTTTGGCGGTTAAAAGTGTTTCTTTATCGGATATGAATATCCAATAAAGTTATTTTTTAAAATATTGTATTTTATTTAAAGTTTAATAATTATTTAATTTAATTTAATATTTTAATGTTATTTGTAAGTACTTAGAAAATAGAGTATTATAGAGCAAATAGGTGTATTAAATAATGAGACAGATTATTTTACTTTAAAATAATCTTATAATATAAATAGAATTTTATAAACACTTCTCATTATTCTAAGAACACTTAATCTCTCTAGAGATCTATTTCTCAGAGTTTTTTGACTTCTCTCTACAATCTCTCACTGCTGAGTTATCTGTTCGACGATTAGGAGGTGCCTAGGCGATCCTGGCGTTGAGAGCTTCAATCTTGACCGAATCAATTCTGTGATTCCAGCTGGTAAGCTGTTTGTCCCCTTTCTTCTCTTGTTCTTGATTCTGGATCATGTAGAGTAATGTTGTTGCATGTGCCTCGCAGTTTTCTTCTCAATTTTCAGCTCAATTTAGGTCCTAAGAGTTGTTTTTTATCACCAATTGGTGAGTTATAGGTTTCTGTTGAGTTCCCTTGCAGTGCAAGGTACGGTTGGAGCGATTATGTGTTCTGGACTGTTAATCTCTAAGATAACGGAAGCTAGGTTGTATTTCAGTTATTAGTTTGTTTTGTGTGTGATAAATTTTGTGTTATAGTGTTATTTGGTTGAAAATTTAGGTTGTGAGTGTATGCTCTTTGAATGTTAAATTGTGAAAATTGTGAAATGATGATTATGAACTGAATTGGATGTTGTGTGCTGTTGTAGTTGAATATAACATTGTGTGTAATCTGTTATAGTGGTGATCAAATAAAATGTGAAGTGAATTGTGTTTGTTTAAGTCAATTTAGAGGAAGTGAGGTAGTGAATTTTAACATTAGAGGTCAAGTGTTGTTAGAGTCTGCTGGGGTAGTTTAGATAAGTCATATGTGACTTGTTTGAGTCATCAAAATGGTCAAAAATAGGTTCAAGGTGGTAATTTGGAATTTGAGTCTCTAAGTTGAGGAAATTGAGGCTTTAGAGTAGGATTTGATGCATAAACACTTTAGGTTGATGTTAGGAAGGTTTAGAATCACTTAGTCAAGTTTAATTAAGTTTGTACAACAATCTAGGAGTGTTAGAATTTGGGAAAATTGAGCAGAATTGGTAAGTTGTGGTTGAGTTGCATAATTCTGCAGAATTTCATTCTGCAGATTATGCAAACTCGTTGTGCGAATGGATTCGCATATCGAGTCACCTTGGTGACGTGCTCTCTGCCAAGGCATTCGCACAGCGAATGGGTGCACTGTGCGAATGGATTGAGAGGGTTGCTCTCTGTTTGTCGATCTGCATAGCGAATCAAGTCGCTATGCTACTGGTTGGGTTTTGGAACTATTATTCTTTTTATTCAAACAACGAATGAGTTTCGCTCTACGAGTGCTTGAGGAGCATGAGCCACTGTTTGAGGTTCTCGCATAGCGAGCTGGGACGCTATGCGAGTGGTATGGGGTCTGATTCAAATCGCGATTTATTCACATAGCGAGAGTAACGCTATGCGAATGGTTTAGAGGGCGTGGTCTCTGTTTGAGGATTCGCACAGCGAGCTAGGTCGTTGTGCGAGAAGCCTCTAGTTTCGCTATGCGAATGTATACGTTGTGCGAGGGTTTCAGTTCTAGTTCGATTTTCTTTTGATCTTAAGTTGTTCTAAGTGAAACACTGAGTGCTGTATGAAGTAAGTTGAAGTTGTATCATGTAATATCATTAGTTATTGATGTATGTTGTATTTCAAAGTGTAAGTTGGTGGTTTCAAAGTGTAAAGTTCAAAGTATGGTTAATGGACGTAATTCCATGATCCTCAAGGAGAGGAGACATGGTGGTGCCCTATGTTGTGATTCAAAGTGAAATCTCTAGTTGAGATTCAAGTAGGTTTAGTATGAATGCAGGAGCTTAGTCTTGGGGGTTATCCTGAAACTCCAATGGTCTTTCATTCTCAAGTAGAGAGGATTGATCCATGTCGTGAGGAGTATCAGGAGGTCCTAGTCTTGGGTGCTTCCCGTATGGCCCAAGGTGAGTGATAACGGACTAACCTCGTGAGTGTGGTAGGGTGAAACCCATTGGCAATGGCTTTGCAAAGCAGTAGAAGCCACCATGAGTGTGCGACCCGCTATAGCTCGACAATCATTCTAAGTCCGGACAGTTAAAGTAGTGTGGTGTTATGTGTGAAGAGTTTATGTGATGTGAATGAATAGTATGATTGTATGAAGTTAAATAAATTCATGTATGATTAATCTTTGTTTAAACTAGTTTACCCTGTTGTGTGCTTGTATTTTGTATGTTTTGATGTTCTTCTTCTGCAATGATCATCCTTTGGATGTGAGCAGCGGAAGAAGAGGTTTCTCTGGAGCAAGCTTTGGATGGAGGTGATGTTGCTGAGTAGTTGGCTTAGTTTAGTAGATGTTTGTGTATAGTTTTGGAGCATCCTTCAGTATGTATATATAAAGTTTAAAATTTATAGTTGTTTTTGGATGACTAAAGATAACACTTTATATCTTAGATGGATAACTGTATACTTTATCATGCTTGTAGTTTCTCTTTAATATAGTTTATACTATATATTTTGGGATGTTACATTATTTATAGTATTTTTATATTTTAATAATTATTAAAATATGATTTATATTTTTAGAAAATTTTTATTAAAAAAATTAAAATTAAAATAATTAAAATAAAAATATTAATAATAAAAGTAAAAAAACAAAAATAAAAATAATAATTTTGAATCAGATTTAGTATATTTAATAAAAAATATTTATTAATGTTAAAAATTGAATTTTAAAAAAAAAGTTAGAGATGCATGTCAAACACCCTGAATTAAAAGTGTTTAAAAATCTTTGATCAGATTTTTTTTTTTAATTTTCTACAAAAATGCATTTTTAATTAAAAACGAAATTGATATTTTCTTAAAATTTGAAGGTACGTAGTGAAAGGATTGAAGTACAGAGTAAAACACCCGTGAAAAAATCTCCTCCTCGATAAGAGTGATTATCAAATATTAAATATGAAATAATTATTTCTTAAAAAAATATTTGTTGTATTTATAGTATCAACGTATATGTTTCCATTAAAATAGTACTAAAATAACGGTCTAATAAATAATAACAGATAGAAAAAGTAATAACCAATGTTATAATTTATAATATGTGAATATAATTTTAAATAAATGTAAGCTTAAATTATTTTATAATAATTATTAGACACTCTTAATATATCTTTTGAGTCCATAGGATTATCAGTTCTATTTTTTTAATTAATTCATTTAATATATTTTTCCCATAAAGAGAAAAAGATTATATTCTGTTAAAACTTGGAAATAAAAGTGGTTTAAAAAGGAAGAAAAATACATGGTAAGAAGTTGCTTTGATTGTTTAAATTTGTGTTGAATACAAACGAAAATTTAATATTAACTTCCCAATACAAACTTTCTAATTTATGTCGTTATTAGTCTCTTTAATATAAATTGAGTGCATTATTTCCAATAACTAATGCATTTAAAGAAATACTTTTTTAAAACAAATATTGAAAGTTTTAAGAAAGAATATTTTCTTCTTCCCACAAAAAATTGTTTGTTTTTGAGAATGAATTTAGAGAGTAAATTTGAGGAGAATGAATGGTCATAATAATGGTGTTGTTTAGATTAAGAAAAAAAAAATAGTAAGAAAGGAAAAAAATGATGAAAATTTATTAAAATTATTGGTGAAATAAGTTTAATAAATTGAAAAGATATATTCTAATAATAAAAATAAAATATTAACATTTTATCTTTAATCATAAAAATAATTTAAAATAAAAAGTAATTAGTGTAAATTATATTAGAATAACATATTAATTATTATTTAAATTGATGATATTATATTCAAATAAAATGAGATTGATAGAAATTAAGTTGAAATAGATTATGGCTAAATAGTTTAAATAAATTATTATTATTATTATTTATGTTAGTGGAAAGTAAAAAAGAATTGAGGATAAAATGATAATTTCGTTTCGACTGACTTAACTTTCCTCTCAAATTTTTGTTATCTACCACACTTCTTACAAACATAATATTCACCCTCATTTACTATACTAAACAACTGGAAACTAAATAATTTATACATATATGTGACGAGAAAAAAAAATACAACTATTTAATTAATTATTTTTTATTTTTATAAATTTATCATAAAGGAAATAAAAATAGTTAAATATTAAATTAGTTACTGTAACATCCCAAAATATAGTAATTACCACAGTCAGAATTAATTACATTAAGCTAATAAAACAGTGCAGCCTTACAAAACCGAACGGGCGTTAAAAGCCGAACGGTATAACATACAGAAATAACGTACGCGATAAAGATAGAAGTTCAGAGACGAACGGTCTTACAAAACTATGACCGAACGTCCACAATTAAACTTAACAAAACTAGTAAAATAAACATGCGAGCGCTCTAAGGCTCGGCTTTAACTTCAACTTCTACCAGGTTAACGTCCTCCAAATTTTCTTCTTCTAGCACCTCTTTAAGTGACGCCCCTTCATCTGCTCACATCCACACGGATGATCATTGCAATGACAGGACGGACGTACAAGGACGAGAGACAACACAAGGAAAAACGAAGGGTAAGCTTATATAGTTTAAGTTATACATCAACACATACAATATTTCATTCCATACAAACACATAGTTTAACATATAACATCATGTAGCATCTATACATATATATATGACGACCGTCCGGACTGTATGAACCGTGTAGCTACAGGCGTCCTTACACCCGAGTGGTGTAGTAACTGGGATACACTCAACAGCTGCCACTCGAGGTTAGTCCGTTCTTACGTCGCCCATGTTAACTTATGGACTAAGGACCTCCTGCCATTCCCACACATGAACTACTCTCCTCTACATGAAGATGAGTATCACGGAATATCAGGATGGACCAAGCCAGCATTAGCAATAGCCACAGTCATACTTTACCAATTTAATATTCAACATATATGAGACGTTCCTCCATGGAACGCTCGTTCAAATTCCATAATTTTACAATCACGTAATATAGTGTTCACACGTCTTAATAATTCATATTCATAACATTTCCATTCTATGTTCCACTTTCTTAAAAAGACGAACGTTCAACTTTCTGAAGGAAGAGGACGAACGTTAAAAGCCAGACTTAGGATAATCCATTATCAATCAGAAAGACTCTAGAGGAATACGACCATTTTCAGAATATTTTAAGTACCAAGAGGTCAGGTTGACTCAACTTGGACGAAGATACATCAAGAAGGATACTTAACTACGTTGGGAATCTTTTGTTTAAAAGGGGTCGACTGCCGGTCAATGACCGAACGCGCCAATGTAAATTTACTAATTATTTTGGACGAACGCTATTTACGTTCGTTAAGGAATCAAAGATAAGGACGAGCGTTCGATTTAAGACCGAACACTACGTTAAGACGTACGCTAGGTAGATGACCGAAAACCAATCATGACGAACGCTTGGTTCAAGACCGAGCGCTCTTTAGGACGAACGCTTGGTATAAGACCGAGCGCTATTTAGAACGAACGTTCGGTATAAGACCGAGCGCTATTTAGGACGAACGCTCAGTGTAAGACCGAACGTTACTTAATTCCGTACCATTTAATTTAAGGCGTACGACAACTCTATGCTGAGCCGAACGCTCAAACATAGTAATTCGAAATAAGGACGCTCGTTCTCAAATCGAATTCTTCCCAAATGAAAGAATTTTACTCTAAGTTATTTCCAGGGAACACGAACGGTATAAGACCGTACGGTGACGAGCGTAATTTATCATAGGGAGAATTATCATATCCAGATTTTTCAACTATCTTAACTTTAACATTTTTCATATGATTCATATCTCGTAACTTCATATCCATGCTTAATCCTCATACTATACAGATCTCATCAATTTAATACATCCATCCATACCATAGTCATACACCTTTCATACGTATCCAAATCAACATGCATTTCATCCAACAGAAAACATATACAATATCAGTGATCGCTCATAACAACTCAAACAGCATACTTTTCATACATCCAAATCAAATCATACAACATGCAAGTATAAATTAAACGTATAAGCTTCCCTTACCCGGATTCGTAAACAGCTTGACCTAGACGCAAGATTTGGCTTCGCCCACTAATGTTTTTCTACTCTCGGTATCACTTAACTCTTCCAAAACGAATCTAGCCATGAGGAAATCAAAATACTTAGACTATACATTTGCATGCAGCCCAAAAATCAGTTTCCAGAAAAAACCTAAGAACGAGCTACGGAAGGATAACTTACCAGTTTCAGCCCTTGAAACTGTTCGGTCCAATCTGTAGCTCACGGTTCCACGAACGTCCTTACGGTCTCTGAAAATTGATCGGAGAAAGGGGTGGTGAGTTGCAGTAGAGAGAAGTTGGGAGTTCTAGAGAGAAGATGGAGAAAAATGAAGTGTTAGATTCTGAGGAAGAAGATGAGTGGTGTAGGTGAGTGGAAGAATTTTTCGAAAAAGTCATTTTGTTCAATTCCACGTTCGTTCAGACAAACGTCTCCCAAGCCGACACCTGCACACCCACTCTGACTTCAGAAGCTTCCAACGTGACAAGTGGCGCTCGTGCATGCAGCGTTTAGTACGTTTTTAATGCACTGAACGTGTGGCGCGGTGCATTTATGGAAGCACCCAGGTGACTCAGCAGTGCAATAATGACAGATTTGACAGTATTACAGAGTTAATTATTTAGGGTCTCACAGTTACCATTTAAATAACATATAATTTCTGTTTTTCCATCAATTATATTTTAAAGTTAAATAAATTATGTAAATTTATGATATATTAAAAGTAATTGTATATGTATAATATATAATATATAATATATAATTATGATTAAAATTTACTAACTTTTTTAACCATAATTATGATTAAAATTTTAAAAAATATATACAAACTTATCATTTTCTTTATATAAATTAATCTTAAAGAAACTGTGTATCTTCTAGTGATCTTATTATATCAGTGCATTGTTTTCAAACAATAAATTTAATCTTGGTGGTGATATAACAATTTATATCCATATTCTCTCCTTAATAGTAGTTATTGATATTTTTACAAATGCTGGTAGTACGGGAAGTATATAGGCTATGCATAAAAGAGTTTGAAAACCTTAATTACTCTCTTTTCTTTAATTCATTTATTTTTTGTTGATAAAAGAAAATAAATTAATCTTATAAGATTAATAAAAAACAATTTTATATTAAATTAGTTATAATTTAATAACATATCAAATTCTTTTTTTAATAACATATTACATAAATTCAATTTGTATCATTAATTATTCTTTTTTTATTACCTCATTTTCAATCAATTTATATATGCATAATTATTTATTATGATACATATATTTGTATTCCAAAACACCACTCTCACCACTGCTCATTCTTATATAGCAGTTGCACCTAAAATAACATTTGTTCCCCTGTATCTCATATAATCATTAAAATTAAAACCAACACAGATATAAGAAAAAATAAATTAGTGATTTGTAAAATATCATAAAACTATAAGTTATCATAAATATTAATTCACAATATCGAAAATCAAATTCCACTGAAAAAATGAATTTACCAATAGTCACTATTCATCAATAATAGCAAAAATCTGTTGCTAATTACAAATTACTGGAGATTAAAAATTTGTTGATAAAAACAAAGTTGGTTTACTGACAAATAGATTTTTTTGATAATTATTGACAAATATATCTTTCAGTAATTATCGACGAATATATTTTTTAGTAATAACATGACTTAAGATATGTGATATTTATTGACAGATATGTCTGTTGATAAATGCACTACTACAAAAACAAGTTTTGATATCAGTTATTTTCGATATTTGAAGTTAATCCAAACTCTGATATCGTTTTTCAGAGACATCATAGAGACATCATTTTAATGTCCGACTCGAAAAACAAATGTCAAAGGACATTAACCCTCAATCCAACTGATGTTAATTGATTGCTAAGTAACAAGACCAACATTATTGAACGCAAGTTTTTGAAAATGGAAAAGGAAGAAAATTGACGTTGAACCTTGCCATAACATACGTCAATTGATGTCTGTTAATAACAGACATCAATAGACCCCGATTAATGTCATAACAAACGTCAATTCTTGTTTTTCTTTTAAAAACAAATTTATTTGTTTTTATACCAAACCTAAAAAACATAAAACCAATTTATCATTCTCTCGGTTTAAACCAAACCTATTTCTTTTTCTAACAACAATCCACGACATTCTAATTCAACCTCAGTACTCAACATTCAACAACCTAATTGTACCTTTCAATTCATTAAAACTAAACTTCTCTTAAGAAAAGAAAAATTAGGCTTTCTTCAACATCACATCATTAAATTAAAACACGATTATAAATTAACTAGCTTATTGTACTGGATTGGAGAATTCTAATTCAACTTTGTTCCTAACAATTCTAATGATGTATCTACACAAAGAAAACTCACATGAAGATATAAACATACCCTAATGATCATAAATAAACAAAGATTCTTTTTTAACTCTCTTGAGTAATATGTACACACTTAAATTTAAAATGTTTCAAATAACTCAAAAAAAGAGAAAAATTGAACTTATTTTAATCACAAATTTTGTTGAGTTAATTTTTTTCTACTCTTAATTAGGACTTTTATATAATATCTGATCTTTGAAAAGATGAAAGATACGAGATAGAAATCTAAAGAAAAGTTAAAAGATAATTTTAAGAGAAAATGTAACTTTTATACAATGAGACTCATTTTTTCTATTTATAGTTGAGCCTTAAAATAATAAAAGAAATGTAGTGTCATTTATAAAATTACTTCTACTCTTTAACTATTTTCTAAATTTTTACAAATTAAAAAAAAAATAATCTTCAAAAATTATATATCATATCGTCCAACGAGTCTTAGCTCGCTCAACAAATAAGACCACTCGAGCTCTCCAGATTTTCAAAGTTTCATATATCAAATGAGTTTACAGAAACTATAGATATATCATATAGCCAACTTGGACTATCTTAACAATTATACTCCTTTAGTTTAAGAATACCACTATTTAATTCAAAATATACCTTAGATAAAATAAATTGACGAAAATAATATATGTAAATCAATTCAAGATATCACATAATCATGCAATTATTGATATTCAACCTTCAGCTTTGAAGAAAGATGAAGAAAGATGATGTTGATAAAGATTCAAGAATATATATTAGCTTTCTTTGTGTTTATTGTTGTTATTCACACAAGGTACTTGTTGAAACTTTGGATCATATAGCGCGCAACACTTAAAATTGGGTTAAAATAAGCTAAAGTGTTTTTGTTTTTTTTCTTTCTAAAATCTTAAAATAAATTATAAACAAAAATTACTATTTTAATCAATTACATAATCTATTGAATTATTTTTCAGAGGTTTGAATAACAGTATAATCGATTATATAACCAATTATTTGCGAATAAGTTTTTTTAGCTCTTTTTGTTCTAGTTAAATAATCGGTTGCGATTTCGTTAAAGTGGTTTTTAGCATTTAATGAGAAATGTACTTAGTTGATTAAATGAACAAAATAGTCAATTATTTTTTAGAGGCGTTGGAACTCTCTTTTTAAATTAAGTTAGAATAATCGATTACAATTTAATATAAGTGATTAAATGCATTCTTTTTTCACTTTGCGAATTGGGTTTTGAGATATTTTAAATGGAAAACAAATGTCTTTGCTTAACAATTTTTACAAGCAATTATTCACTTGTTTTCTTCGATCAACACACCTTTTTTAAGAGCTCTAAAACAATTCAAAGATTTAAGTGTTGTGTTGTGTTGCGAATGAAGTTTCCAATGTGCTTCTCGTATGATAATTTCGCCAATAGGCAGCCAAGGCAAAAAAGAGTAGACTTTTTGCTTCGGTTCTGAATCGAGGCATAAAAGGGTAGGATTTTGTCTCAGTTCGTAGCTAACTGAAACAATATGCTTTTTGAATTTTTTTTTTCGCAGGGCTTTATGCCTTGGTTCTTCCTGAATCGAGGCCGTATGTCCGTCTCTACTGCCTCGGTTGGGACCATAACCGAGGCAGTATGGTCTTTTTTTATTTTATTTTTTGCTTCTTTCGTCAGCCTTTATGCCTCGATTGTGGCCTGAACCGATGCTATAGGGGGGTTTTCTACCTCGGTTATGGTCACAATCGAGGCATATTCCCTTTTTTTTTAAAGAACATGTCTGTTTCTGCAACATTCCCAACTGCAGAAACAGACTTGCATATAATTTCATAGCCATAACAGTCCAGAACAATCCAGAAGCATATATTTTGAATAGAAATTATATTAAAACATAAATACATTCAATGTAATCATAAATCAACTTTTTAGAAGCGTAAATCAATCCAATGTAATCATAAATGAACTTTGAAGCATAAATCAATCCAATGTACAAAGTTAAACTAATAATAATGTACAAAAGCATAAAACAACTTAGAAGCATAAACTTAGAACTTACTATATCCTAATATCTACTACATACTATTATATAGTTGAATTACATATTTAACAGTTTTCCTCACGAGTTTAAGTGACTTCTCTGGAATTGGAGTAGTCATATTGAATCTCTGCATAAAACACAATGATTTCAATTAGTATATATGAAATCTAAAGTATAGAGAAAATAAAATTCAAACCTAAATATTACCGTTTCCCATCCACTGGTGTAATGTGCACGAAAGTGGTCATCATCCAATACATGACGTAGTAACCACACTCATATGATCCGGTTTGTCTATTGCACTACAATATATCATCATAATTATAAAATGTTATGTAACATCATTGGAATGATACAAAATGTAACAAAGTATGGACTAAAATACCAAACCTTAAGGTTCACCCATCCAAGCTTTTTAGTTGTAGCAGTAGATCTCCCAGACAACATCATACATTATTAATCAATTTACATTATGATCCAATTTAAGACAAACAATTCAAACTTCTATTCCCCTAATTTCTATATCCCTAATTCAAAAATATATATCAATCAATTTACATTATCAAGTAATTTAACACAAACAATTTAAAATTTTATTCACCTAATTTTAATATTCTTAATACATTTGGCTAAACCCTCTATCCCCTTCCTTGGATTATCATCAACAAACACTACCATTGCTACTATAATCAATCTGAAAATGAAAAAAAAAATTAAAATGGTGGCAACAAAGACAACTTACCACGAGTAGGAAGAGAACCGTGGCTGCCACAATAGAGGCGAAGGCGCTGCAAGGAAGGTTGAGCCGCGAGAGAAGGAGACAAAGGTGTGGAAGGTTGAGGTTCGACGAGGGAGAGAAGAAGAAGAAATGGAGGCGGGGCAAGAACGACGACGGAGGTGGGTGGATAAAGAAGAGTGGCAGTGGCACAGAAGAAGAAGAAATATCGCGTGAACAAAACTGTTCACGATTCTGGAAATGTAACACTAGAAAACGATATTACCTCGGTTGATCCACTTAACTGAAGAAGAAAGGGCCTACTACCTCGGTTTTTGGCACAATCAATGCGTAAACATTTCAGTAAATGGCATTTTTGAAAATAATTTGACCATATATGCCTCGGTTAGGTGCCCAAGGGAAGCGAAAAGACTTTATGGCCTCGGTTCCCAACAACCAAGGCAGTATCAATTGATTTATATGAATTTAGAACGTTCTCTTTTACAGGGAGCAGGTTTGTGGCAGGATATACTGCTTTGGTTGCTTGCAGAACCGAGACAGTATGCTTCTTTAGTCAGTGGCAGTAGAGGGATTTGGCAGGAAGAGAGCTGAAAGGACAGAGTGTGTATGGGTATATGCCTCGGTTGCTTGTGATAACTGAGGTAATATCTTGGTCTCCAAAAAGGTGTCAGTTGAAAGGTCATATTTGGAGGGCTATATGCCTCGACTGGCCGTAAAAACCAAAGCAATATCGTTTTTAGGCATCAGTTTGCTTTTAACCGAGGCATATAGTGTGGTGAAAATTGCGGAATTACCACCGCTTTTTGATACGCTTCGATTTTCCTAAAACCAAAGCGTAATGTGCGAGTTATAATCTCCTTTTTTTACTAGTGAAAAAATATTTATAGAAAACAACTAAGTAAAATTACATTAAAACATAATTATTTGTGGTTGTGTTCCCTAAATGCATTACTTTGTTTGTCTAGGACTCTACAAAGTATGTACTGCATGAAATAATTCAAGTATGATTCACATATTCAAAGAATAAATGCCATGAACTAGAGACGTATTGAAGACGATTCACATAGTCACTAAACATGGTCGATTAGCATAATCCATCACATTTTCCATGCCCCCATCAACACATCCCATGCCTCAATAGAATCAACTAACATTTTGCATTTAGCTTTAACATTTTTAAGGATGTGGAACCAACATAACATCTGATATGACTTAGGGAATACATTTCAAGTGACATTCATCAAAGCCAAGCTCGGTCACTCACAATAACTTTAGGACCACCCTAAGATGTCAAAAATAAACCTTTCAGCCTTTCCAAAGCCCAAATGAAATTATTTTTCCTTTCACTTGACAAGAATGCAAATGCGACTGAGAAGGTTACTCCCACAAACGCGATGCCGACAACCTCAAGCAACAAAAGTCTATATTTGTTTGTTTTATACGTCAAATCCATCAAGAATACAATGTTAAATGCGTTTAACAGTTTCACCGCATCAGGATGTGTTCAAAAGAGGTCACTAACAACATCTAATTCGTCGACAAACCTACTACAATGAATGTACTTATCCGGATCCAACATCATCATAAGTTGTTGTAGTTCTATTCTGGATCCTCTTAATGATCGTTTATACGCATGTCTTGCGTTGTAAATTTGTTTAATCGTTGTGACATTATGCTCATTATTTTCTTTCAAGGTTAATAAAATATTTGCAGTTGTAACTTTACTCTTTGTCATATCAACGAGGAATGACTGTTCACTTAGATTTAACTTGCTAGCATATGGGTGATCAACTAAAGTTTCAGCGAAATCATGATTGTGATGTCTACACATCACTTTCAACACCCATTCGTCCTCATCAGAACATGGTTTACCTTTTAACCTAAACGAATACTCACATTTTTTAGTATCGTATACACTAGCCTCCACATTAGGTTTGTATTTTTTATATTTCCCACTTCCTTCACATGCAAGTAAGACGAATATCTTTCTTTTTCGTACACCAATAGCTATGTCAGATATAGCTATAACCATGACAAATATCAAATCATAAGCGATCCCTCTCACCCATTGAATTAAGTTGTAGAAAAAGTTAGGCCAATTATCTCAACCAAGAAGGGGAGGGGGCGGGGGGTGAATTGGTTTTCCCTTTTAAAAAATTGTTCTTTCATAACTTTTTCAAAATTTTTGAAGTTTTCTTGGAATGCAATCAAACAAGAATATGAACAAAAGTAAAAGACTAAGGATAGAAAGATCAACACATAAATTTATACTAGTTCAGCCAAGCCTACATTCAGTCTTTCTTCAACAACCTGAGTTGAAGGGAACCACTATATTGATAGAGTTATACAAGAAAGAAATACAGAGAACTACCCTCTCAAATGTACTCTCATTTCCCAACTCAATATCACCTATAGCATAAGACGTGAACACCTCACAGTCTCAACCCAGAAAGCTATCCCACTCTCTATTACCTTAGAGGAAATCCCAACTCTAAGAACTAGAACACACACGTTCTCTTCCTGGCTCACAAAAACAAGGACAAAAAATCTTCTTGATTGCAGATGAACATTGATCACAACAGAACACACCGGATGTGCTGAGTTGATCAACAATGTGAAAGCACTTCAATCTTGCAAGAATCTTTATGAATTTCCTTCCAAATGAGTAATCTTGATTCTCCAAGAAGATCATGATGCTCCTGTAATTAATTCTCAAGAAACCAATTAGTTATGAAAGTGTAAGATCATAAAATCATTGAGAGGCAGAGAGAAATGCGTCTATTTATAGATTTTCAACTCTAACACAGTTTAATCGATTAACCACTTAATGTAATCTATTAAGCTTTTCTCTCTGTTTTAACAGTTTTACACCAGTATAAGATTTAACAGATTAAGTGCAACATGTAATTAATTATATAATTCACACAAGCCAACAACAAACAAATATGACATTATAGGTAGTTATGACTTTTCAAGAAAAATGTTTTCACTTAAAACACATTTTAACCGATTAGAAAAATAATTTAATCAGTTAAGTTCCATATACTTAAGCAAATTTGAAAACATTTTTCATTCAAAACACTTCAATGCACTCAACAAACATATGTTGGCATAACAATGTGTTTTAATCGATTATACACTTAATGTAATTGGTTAAAACAAAGTTGTTTTGCCCCTGTTAAGCATAAACACAAATCTGAAGAAATTTAACAAATTATAAAACAATGTAATTGATTATTTCTATCAGATATGCAATGTGCAATGTGTTTCAACTTATGGTCCATTTCCAATCAATAAATACACATACCAAACAGTTCAAGCACAAACACATATATAATCAAGCAATTGTTTTGCCATTTTGTTGTGCAAGAAACTATAAAACATTTCTTTTGTTCATCATCAAAAACATATATGTGAGATGGGTTCAGCTATACACAGTCCTCCTATCAACATAAGTGATCGCGAAAAGGAAATATTTCATTTGTAGTAAAATTATTTGTGAAATCTCTCTTTTCAACTTTTCTTTTATGAAAGAAGAAAAATCTGATATAAAACTAGAATGAACTTGAGAATCCATATCATGACGATATTCTTCCATTTGCACCTGCGAATAGCTGCTCAAAGGCACCAACACCACCCACCACACCGCCGTGACGATCACTAGACCACCTTCTTCCACCAAACCTCTTCACCAGCACGAAAGCACACCACCACCACACACCAATACCAACCACACCATGCACAAACCACCACACACCAATACCAACCACACCATGCACAATAAGCAAGCAGAGAAGAGAAATGAAAGGATGAGAATGAGAAGAGCGGAGTCTCTACGGGGTGTGGCTTAAAATAGTGGGAATATATTTATTGGAGTGATTGAAAATTTAAAAATTAGGTGAAGAAATAAATTGTTTTAACCACAGTAGTTTAATTTTGACTGATAAATAATTGTGGAAGGGTGGTGGAGGAACAAACATGTGGTAGTGTAGGGAAAAATCCTCCTTCTCATTCTTGAAAGATGTTGTTAAATATTTGAGTGTAAATTATTTGATATTTATAAGATGTAAATGATGTTGATAAAAATATTTAAAAATCAATAAAGAGAGCAACTACATGTATTATTGACGCAGTCTCAATGTAAATCAAATTTAAAAAAAAAAAGAAAAATGTGGTTGAGTATCTCTTCATGATCACTTTATTTCTCTTTAAATATTTTTTTATTACATTTTCGCACGTATTTTTATAGCTACACATTAATTTTATCTATAAAGATCATCCATTCTTAATATTGTGGAGAAAATCAATGCAAACATTAGGATCATAGACATGATCATCATCCCTAATTTTTTTTTTCGGAAAACATCTCCCCCAGATCTCTTTGTTTCTTATGGGATTTACAATTTTTCTCTCCGACAACTAACGTTGGCACGTTTGCGTAAAGTAGGGTTTTTCACGTTCCTTCTTTTGTGTACATCTCATCACATATATGTCTTCTTTTCAACATTCTCCGGTTGTTCCTCAAGAACTCATGGCAGAAATTTTGTCGAGGCTTCCAGTGAAGGATCTGATGCGATTCAGGTGCGTTTCAACATGGTTGAACCACCTCGTATTCGATCCGACATTTGTTAAACTGCACCTTCAAAGGTCTTCCAAAAACACACACATCTTATTAACCTTCAGAGACTACGAGAACGATGAAAGCAGACACTGTGCAGCACCATGTTCCTTACAAAACTTACTTCACAACCCAACATCCACCGTTGACGTTTGTCACCGATTCAACCACGATTACACTATCTTGGGTGTATGCAACGGCTTAGTTTGCTTGCAAGATTCTTACCGTGGAGATGAATTTGAAGAATACTGGGTTCGGTTCTGGAATCCATCCACAAGGGTCATGTGCGAAGATTCTCCACACATACGTATTCGTTCCGGTGATTACAACTACCCTTATTTGTTTATGTTTGGGTTTGGCTACGATGATTGGAGTGACAGATACCAAGTTGTTTTTTTGGATAATAAATCACAGAAATTGGAGATTAGGGTTTATTCTTTAGGTGACACTTGTTGGAGAAACACTTTAACATGTGATGCTTTCCCTGCGTTGGGTCTTCATGGAGCTTATGCGTGTGGCCATTTAAACTGGTTAGCACTTCCCAAATGCGGTTCTGGTTATCGATGGGCAACTGTTACAATGAAGGACTTAGAAATTTTTTCTTACGATTTGAAGAATGAGAAATGCAGTTATTTGTCTATGCCTGATGGTCTTTCTGAAGTGCCTCCTGATGTGCCTGTGCTTGAGGTTTTGAAGGGTTGTTTGTGTCTTTCTCATCATCAAGGGACTTGTTTTGTTGTTTGGATGATGAAGGAGTTTGGAGTTGCAAAATCATGGACACTGTTGCTGAATGTAAGTTATGAACATCTTCGTATTCGTGATCTTCATGGATTGCCTGCTCTTCCAGTCATTTTGTGTTTGTCTGAGGATGATAATGTTATGCTGCTTGCAAGCTACGATACTGCGGAATTTATTCTATACAATAAGAAAGACAATAGAATAGATGATCGTGAACTTTTCAATGAAGACAAGTTTTATTTTTTCTCGTATGATTATGTTCAGAGTTTGGTTTTTCCGTATCGGAATTAAGTTGTCTTATGTTTTCTCAAATGAGTATGTTAAGTTGTGTCAGAGGTAGTTTGGGTGGTTCATTGAATTTATTACTTTGTTGCACTATTTTCTATTGATAATGTTGTCTGTTTTGGATTTCTTTTTGCTCCAATTTTTTTTCTTTGTTGATGTATTTCAGAGTCTCCTTAACTCCTTCACTTTTCTCTCATTAATCAGTAAATAAAAATATGTGAAATGTAAATAAGTAGGTTTTGGAACCTAGATCACTATTCCTAAATCCTAATCTTATTACAAAAATAAAATAATCTCCATTTAACAAACTTTATATTATGATATTTTATACGTTTAAAGGTAAATATGATTGTCTTATTATTAAAGTAGATAAAAAAATTTAAAATTACTTTTATAGGCAGAGTGCATGACTTTAATTTTGAACAATTTAAAAAGTGAAGTCTTACACCTTTACACGATTTCTCTAATCGATTACAAAACTTGTAATCGATTAAGTAATCTTAAGATTGTTAGAAGATATATGTGTACATATTTATTGTACCAATAAATTACCAGTAAGAAAAATAGATAAATTAAGATATAATAGATTATAATTTAAGTTTTAATTACAATGGATTATAATTAAAATAATTTATTATGATTATAAGGTATTTGTCCCTTTTTCCTAATTATAATTAAGATATAATTGATATATGATTTAAGTTTTAATAATCATAATCAATTATATCTTAATTATAGTTGATTGAAATTAAAACTTAAATCATAATCCTTCATAATCAATTATATCTTAATTATAATCAAGAAAATTAGTAGATACCTTCTAATCATAACCAATTATATCTTAATTATAATCAATTGCAATTAAAACTTCAATCATAATCACATATATCTTAATTATATCTTATTTTACCAATTTTTCTCAGTAATAAATGATTACAACTCGTACATCCTCCAAACGATTTCAGTATTATGTAAATGATTATAACGTTTTGTAATCAATTACAAATGTCAAAAAAACGTGAGAAATGCACAATTTCACCTTTAGATTGTTCAGAACTAAAGTCGTACACCTCCTTCAAAACTTCTTTAGTTGAAATCTTGTAAGGATGGCACGACTTACCTATAAGCGTAATTTTAAATTTTTTTGTCCACTTCTATAATAAGAGAATCAAATTTGCTTATAAAGTTAAAAAAAGCGTGTATTATGATACAACTTGTGATCTTTTGAAATCCTAAACATTACAAAATACTATCTAAATCCCTAGAGTCTATACATAACAAAAATAACATCATAGAGTATATCCAACATTTTATGAATAACATACTGCAGTAGATTTGGCTCACATCTATCAGTGGTAAAAAAAACTAATTTCCACCAACTTTTTTCATATAACATCCAAATTTTGTCCTCACCACCTTTCCCTCGTAATTCTGTTATTAGTAAAATTGATGTATATAAGCAAAGTCAAGCAAAATAAACTAGTACTCTATACACAAACTACACGAAATGTTGTATGTAAAATATTCACAAGTGTTTAGAACTTAGTTTGAAGATCATATGCTAAATGACTTAGAGGGAGTTATATTTGTAAATCTTCTACTTTTGTAAAACTATTCTCTAGTGTAAAGAATGTTTAGAGATTTTATATCTTTAAGAGTTTTCCTCTAACACTAGTGATTTTGTGCACTTGAAAGAACCAAGAATGATTTTGTGTACTAATCATCACAAAGATCCTGTCATCATTTTAAAGATTTCATCACAAAGTTTTATCTAAAACCAATTTAATCCTATATACATTTAACATGTAAAAACAAACTAAATATAATTGAAAATAGTACAAATTAAATAGTACTAACTTTGGTAATTGAGGAGAAGACCCAAGAGAAAGAGAAGAGAAGAGGAGAAGACCCAAGTGATAAAATGTCATCATTTCAAGTGTTCTCTCATGAGATTATTGCCAATTATCTTGTTTGATCAAACCACTACCATATTTACTAACATGCCTAGTCCTTGTCAATTTCAACTACTGGTGCCTAAGAGGGGAATGATACACGATATGGATATTTATGAAGTTCTTAGGTTTTATTTTTACTTAACAATACATTTGACTCAAACATATAAAAATTATTCGCAAATTGGTTTGAACTTAAACAAATAAAAGCAAACTAAACCAATTTTTGTGGTTTGGTTAGAATTTTCTATTTTCTGTATGAGTTTTTTTATAAGTACATGTATTTAGTTTTATTTTTTTTAACGTGATACCTTAATATATATTATATCATGATTTAATTATTTATTTCACTATAATTAAATATTTGTTTCTTTCAACATTATGTATAATATTAAATTATTTGTTATATTAAACAATTGGTTCATACATATTTCTTTTCTATCAGAAACACAATTAGAATAAAATATTAACGCATAAGAGTTATCTAGGTTTTTAGTAAAATGAAAAAAAAAGTGGATTATGTTGTATTCATACATTCATTAGTACATATATATGAAGCTTTTAACGATGGACGGCTAAAAAAGATTTTCAAATACAATCATAGAACGTCGTTAATTAAGTTGTTGTTATAAGTTTAAATAATTGACGAAAAGTGAATTAAACTATCATCATTTGGTATCAAACCGGTGGTGATGGTGATAGGCGATAACATCATTTAATAGTTCTTTTTTAAGTTGGTGGTTTGGTGAGCGATCAAAGACTACAATGTAAATATTATGTTGACTATAATTTAGTTATTATTATATTTTGTGTATATTTGTGCAGTTGTCATTTCTTTAATAGACGAGGAATTATAGGATATATATATATATATATATATATATATATATATATATATATTACCCTACTCTTTGACATAATAATCAGTATTTAATATGATATCAAGAGCCAAACACTAATATCCTCTACAATATAGGAATCAATGCTTCTTCTTTTTAATTGAATATTTCTGATAACTTCTTCCGATAAAAATCAATCGAAGAAACCTGATTCTGGGACACCCACGACTTTCAAGAATTATATATTTCTACTACTGCCGAATTTGTGATCAAGTCAAGTATATCTAACTTTTCCCTTAATCTTTCTGTTTTTGCTAAGGGTAGTGAGTGGATAATTGATTCAAGTGCCACTGACCATATGACTTGTGATCCTCATATATTTACTAATTTTTCCTCTAATTGTTCTAAAACTGTTATTATTAATGCCAATGAGATTTTATCTCTTATTGAAGTTGTAGGTATTATATCTCTCTCACCCTCATTATCAATTATTGATGTTTTATTTGTTCCTACATTAAACTATAATCTTATCTCCATCAGCAAGTTAACCAAATCACATTCTTGTGTTGCCTTGTTTTATCCAACCCATTATCTTTTTCAGAATATTCATTCCAAGGAGAAGATTGCCAGTAATTAAGAGAGTGAATGATCGTATTATCTTGAAAATATCTCATCACAACGAACCCATAAAAGAGCGTTGACTTGTCTTGAGAATGATCACATACAAGATAAAAACAAAAAGAAAATTTGGTATGGCATAGACAGTTAGGACATCCCTCTTTTGGTTATTTAAAAAAATTATTTCCATCATTATTTCATAAATGTAATATTTCTAATTTTCTTTGTGAAACTTGTGTTATGGAAAAAAGTCATCATGTTGTATTTCCTTTAAGCAATAAAACACTGATTTTTCTTTTTCATTAATTCACACAGATGTTTGGGGCCTTGCCCCACAATCTACACATAATGAAAAAAAATGGTTTATCAATTTTGTTGATGATTGTACTCGGATAACCTGGGTATATTTTCTTAACCATAAAAGTAATGTGTGTGATGTGGTTCGAAGTCCCATCTCATTTATGGGGTGAGGTTGTGAGCTCTGTCGTTTATTTAATTAAACGAACCCCTTGTAGTGTGCTTAACTTTCAAAGTCCTTTCGATGTTTTGTCTGATCATTGTATCCTTCCTTTCATAGTTCATTTACAACCTGATGTTTTTGGACATCAATGTACAAAGCTTGAAGAACGGGCTATCAAATGTGTTTTTGTTGGGTATGGATCAACTCAAAAAGGTTATCGTGCTTACCATCCACCATTAAAAAAATTTATATCTCTATGGATGTGATATTTAATGAGCATGAATTGTTTTATGTTGATTCTACACTTTAGGGAGGTAATGAAAGTGAAGTCTTTGGAGACAGACAATATGAGTCTCCATGTGACAAGTACATGATAACAGAGGAGGAGTGGATGCAGTTTCGTGCATCTAGAGAGTCTGAGGATTGACATGTTTGTTTCTAAACATATTTCTTTAATTAATTAATGGATTTTATTATGGTTTTACACTTATGAATATACATGGTTTCATAGGGTAAAAGGTTAGTCGTTTAAGAAAGACAAAGGCTAAATGATGCACCACACGTGTTATCACGATGTGGTTATGCATTACTTGAGAAGAAGATGAGAAAGAGTCGAGCGGAGACCTTAGGACTTGAGTCCCCCGACCTAGCACCTGCACCTGCTAGGTACGAAACGTGGAAGGCTGCTCGGACTAAGTCTGATGGGAACATGACATCTTCCTCAGCTGCCTTGATCTCCCAAAGAATTGTAAGTTCAAATTCTAAACATTGTTTGATTGTGTATTTATCATTGCATGTATTTTATGTAACAAAGTTTTTTTTTATATGCAGGATGAGTTGGTTGAGTAGCAGACTCAAGGAACATTTGTTGGCCAAGGTAGGGACGACATTCTAACAACAACCATTGGAAAGTCCGAGCACCAAAGACGTGTACGTTGAGTTGGTGGAGCGGTTGGTCTTCGTGACTACTTTGGCCCTCACAAAAAAAGCACTAAATCCATGAGTCAGGAGGCACTGAGGAAGATGGATCTTCAGTGGGAGGAAAGGCTCAAGCAAAGCACGAGATCTACGGAGCAACGATTCATGGAGCAGCTAGAAGAACAAAAACAAATCCAAAGAGCGCTTGAAGAGAAGCTGCATTCCATGACACAGGGCACCATGGGGATGCCCACTGAAGCTCCCACAGCACCTTGGGTAAGCACTAGAGGATAATGCTCTGCTGTAGACCCTACTAAGTATAATGGTCAATATGAGTTGTTGGTTGATGGAGATCCTCCACGCATTGTGGCTGTCAGATGAGTACTTGAGGGAGGCCAAACTATTCATGGTGTTCCCTTATTACCCCACCACGCGCTTCTGACGATTGCGAGGTTCGTGATCCCTAGGATCAGGTGTCTGTACCCACTTCAGAAATTCAGTTTGTGGCGGTGGCCATAGGAACATTTATAGCTTGGCCTAGAGCATTGATCATGTCACACATTGCTACACCACAAGTATAAGATTTTATTATTAATATTTCTATGTTAAATTTATAAACATTGATTGATAACTTTGAAAATTTTATCTTCGTATCATACGTCCTCAGAAGCAGCCGATGCATGAGCCAGTCATAGATGAAGATGATGAGATGGCTGAAGCGGAGGATGTCCTCTAGCAAAGATCATGACAAAATTACCCAAGTTGTCCAGAGGACCAGTAGAATTGCACTAAGATTTGAGAGTACACTAGTACAAAATGTGCTTTTAAACTCGCACAATAGACCTCTATTTACACCAAACCGGTGCCTATCCAAATGCGGTGGCAGTTCCGTAATTCAGGAGACCTTATAGGCCTCGGTTCAAAGAGGACTGGTGCACAACAGTGCTACCACTTCGGTTGCAAAGGGAACCAGTGCCTAAACATCACCTAACTTGCCAGGCTTTTCGTCTGAAACGGTCTGAAAGGTGTATGAAAAGGTGATAGGACACTGGTTGCACGCAGAACCGAAGCAGAAAGGCCTACAACACGTCTGACTCGCCTGCAACACGCCTGCAACACGTCAAGTCAGTCAACTCAGCAACACATTTTGAGAGTTCTGGCCAAGAGAAATGACCTCGGGTAGCACTGCAATCGAGGTCAAAAGGCATTTAGGCCTCGGTTCTTTTGATAACCGTGGCATATAAGCTTGAGTTTTTGTATTTCATTCTTGTTTTTTGTCTTTCTGCTTCCACTATAAGCCTTAGTTTCTTGAATAAATAAGGCCGTAGTGCCCTATTGCTTCGGTTATTCTTGACAACCGAGGTAGTATAATTTAATAAGTTCAAATTTCCAGCCCTTTTCAGTCGCGCTGCTTCCTTTTTCTTTTCTTCTTCGCTGCCTTGCGCCTGTGCACCATTTCTCTTCATTGCTTCTCCTTGCACCTTTGTCTTTCGCCTTTGCCGCCACCGCCATTATTCTCTCCAAGGCTGCCTCCACCACCGTCGTCGCCACTCCGTCGTGAGTCCTTCGTTTTGTTTGTGCCGCCGTCGTTGTTCTCACCTTTGGTGCTTCCTTCATCCCTGTCGTTCATTGCATTCGTAGCCTCTACTGTCGTCGTCGCCCCCATTGTCGTTGGTGTTGCCCATCACGGTAAGTTGTTCAAACCCTCTTTATCCTTGTCTTTGATAAAGGAGTTGATATATTGGTTGAATGAAAATGGTTTATACATCCTGTTGACATCTTGGTGAATGAAAATGATTGATATATTGGCTCAATGAAAATGGTTCATATCAATAGAAAGTGCAGGAACGTGGCGTGCAAGAATGAATGTGAGAAGAGAAATTAATAGATATATAGTAAAAAATGTTATGAATAAATATACAGTAAAGTATTTGGGTTTGATATACAGTAAAGTATTTGGGTTTGATATACAATAAAGTATTTGGGTTTGAATTGTTTGTCTTAAATTGGTTGATAATGTAAATTGGTTTATATTTTTTAATTAAATGGTGAGGGACATTCTTCATTGTTGATCGACTTTCACGCTTCGAGGTTCTTATTTTTAAATTTTTCCTTTTAATATGACCATGTAATTAATTGTTTGTTTGTATATATTGTTTGGTTGAATATATTGTTTGGTTGTATATATTGTAGGTTGCATATATAACTATTTCTTTGCTTAAATATATATTGTTGTTCTGAATTAGCCTTAGTTTCCCGTTTGAGATTCAATACAAAAATTATTTACTATCTCCAGAGATTTTTGAAGAAATGTACCTTTTAAAAATGAATAGAGAGGAGATGATAATAATAATTTAGAAGTATTGAATCTTGAATTTTCCGGTTGGACAGTTTAAGAAGAGTAATGACTTTTTCATAGTTTATTATACATATCAATTTTAATATACGTGTCTTAAATTTGATGAAATTTTGTAGTTGTGTTTTGTATTGATCTTCGGGTGCATATTTGATTGTGGTTTATAATCACTTTCATTTCGTGTAATCTGAAGACCAATGCGAAATGCTGGCAAAATTTCGTGAAATTTTAGATATGTTGTTTAAAATTGATATGTTTAATAAACTAAAAAAAGTTAAGCTTCTTGAATGGGATAGGGTCACACCTTGAATACAAACACGATCAAAGTGATCATTCAAGATTATTAAAATTGTGTAAATAATTTCAGTAAACATGCGTACGGATCGAGGGTGGATTAATTTACCACGCATCAACACTGAGTATGAGAGAGGGGTAGAAGAATTTATAGAGTTTGCGCAACGTAATGCGATTACAAGTAGTGATGATGAAGTCAAGTTTAGATGTCCCTGTGTGAACTGTTTGAATGGGAGGAAGTTGAACGCAACTGATATTAGGGAACATCTTAGCTGTGATGATTTCGTACGAAGTTATACAACATGGATATGGCACGACGAATTAACAGACGTTCCAACTGTCTCTCCAACTAAAAATATATATGATTCTACAATGGATATGGAAGATCGACTGGAAGGAGACAACTTAGATGACGTGATCCGCGATGTTGGCGCAGAAGCTTTTGCCCAAGCGCATGTGTATGAAACGATGTCCATTGATGCATAGACTCCTTTGTATGTCGGTTCAACTAAGTTCACACGGTTGTCAACGGTGTTAAGGTTCATGAATTTAAAGGCGAGCAATGGATGAACTGATAAGAGTTTTACAGAATTGTTATCGTTGTTGAATGAAATGCTACCAGATGGAAATACATTACCCACTTGTAATTATGATGCAAAAAAATTCATTGTCCGATGGGTAGGGAGTATAAACGGATACATGCATGTCCGAATGATTGCATATTATTTAGGAATGGGAATGAAGTTTTGATAAAGTGTCCAAAATGTGGGTTATCACGATACAAGTCAAAAAACAACGATGAAAATAGTGGTCACACAGAAAAGATTGGTTCTGCTTTGAAAGTAGTTTGGTACCTTCCACTCGTGGCTAGACTTAAGCGTTTGTTCGCGAATCCCAAAGACGCTAAAAACCTAAGATGACATGCAGATGAAAGAACAACTGATGGGCTGCTTCCTCATCCAACTTATTCAAAGCAATGGAAAAATATTGATCAAGAATTCCCCCAATTTGGTGAAGAATGTAGAAATCTTAGGTTTGGCTTAGCTACTGATGGAATGAACCCATTTGGTAATTTAAGTACCAATCACAGTTGTTGGCCCGTTATACTAATAATTTACAACTTATCTCCTGGATTGTGCATGAAAAGAAAGTACATGATGTTGTCAATGTTGATATCTGGTCCAAAGCAGCTTGGAAATGACATCGATGTTTATCTCAGGCCACTAGTTGAAGACTTGAAGTTGTTGTGGGTTGATGGGGTTGAAATATTTGATGTCTTTGCTTAAGAAAATTTCATGATGCATATCATGTTATTTTGCACCATTAATGACTTCCCAGCTTACGGTAATTTTTTGGGGTACAGTGTGAAGGGTCATAAAGCATGTCCTATATGTGAAGAAAACACTGCAGCTCATCAATTAAAACACGGAAGGAAGACAATGTATATGCGTCATCGGCAATTTTTACAATCTAATAATTCATATCGAAGGTTAAAGAAAGCATTCAATGGAGAACAAGAGAAAGATAATGCACCCATTCCACTTACTGGACTTGAAGTTCTTGAAAAAGTTAATAAAGTACATCATGTATTTGGGAAAACGTTGAAGAAGTCTTCTGTAACGACCCCTTGGAAGAAGAAATCAATATTCTTTGATCTTCCATATTGGTCAAAGTTAGATGTTAGACATTGCATAGATGTCATGCATGTAGAGAAAAATGTTTGTGATAGCTTGATTGGTACACTACTAAACATCCAGGGAAAAACAAAAGATGAAGTGAATGCGCATTTGGATTTGGTTGACATGAAGATCCGAGAAGAGTTGGCACCAAGAGAGATTGGTAAACGTACTTATTTGCCCCCTGCATGTTACAATGTCCAGACAAGAGAAGATAAGTTTTTGTCTTTGTTTAAAGAGTATCACGGTACCACAAGGATAGTCTTCAAATATCAATAGCTTAGTGTCAATGCAGGACTTAAACCTTGTTGGACTGCAGTCCCACGATTGTCACGTCTTAATGCAACAATTGTTACTAGTGACAATTCGTGGCATTTTGCCCAAAAAAGTTAGGCAGACCATAACTCGATTATGCTCATTTTTCTCGTCAATTTGATGTAAAGTCGTCGATCCTACAAAGTTAGATGAACTTTAAAGCGAAATTATCATCATCTTGTGTCAACTAGAAATGCTTTTCCGTCCATCCTTTTTTGACATCATGGTGCATTTACTTGTTCATTTGGTGAGAGAAATAAAGTTGTGTGGACCAGTATACTTAAGATGGATGTACCCTATTGAGCGATAGATGAAGATTTTGAAAGGCTACGTCAAAAATCAATATCGTCCAGAAGGTTTAATGATTGAAAGATATATTGCTGAAGAAAGTATTGAGTTTTGCTCTAATTATATGACTAAAGCAAATATGATAGGAGTCCCTCGGACATCATGGTTGAATAGATATTCTACAAGTAAAAGCATCCGAGGTGTGAATGTGGTGACGAAAAGTCGTGAAGAATTGATGCAAGCACATCTGTACATATTAAACAACACAGATGAAGTGATCCCATTTTTGGAAGCACACAAATGTTCTACCCGCTCCTTCTATTCCCGCTTCACTCTACGCGCATCTTCTTTTTTTCTCTTAGTTCTCTCTGCATTTCTTCATCTTTGCTTCACATCTTCTCTTAGTTCTCTCTGGCGCGTCTTCTTCTCCTCCACAAGCTCCTTTTCATTGAGGGTAGAGTTCAAAACCGCCAATGCTGCAACTCTTCCCGATCAATTGCTCGTCAAAACTCTCGTGCTCTTAGACCACGACTCCTCTAGAAGGTTAGATCCTTTCTTTTGCTATGTTTGGGCGATTAGGGTTTCACGACAACACAAGAATGAAATTTAATGTGTGCATATGCTCTGTTTTGTTATATCTGGCAATATAACCTACGTGTTGTGATGTTGCTAATTTTGATCAAATGTTAAATTCTAAGCAATTTGTTCTTGGGATGCCCTGGTACAGTGTATGTTCGTAATACTTAGACTGGCGAGTACTGTATTTTTTTAATGTATTTATTGTTTATTTCTTGTAGCTACATTGGATGAAGTGAATCCGATGAATATTTTTCTTTGATAAACGAGGCATGTTCAATGTTAGTGACACTGTAGAGTTTTCAGCTGTATTTTATGTTTGTGATAATATGATTGTTTAATGCACTGTTTGACAATTACTATCTACTTTGTATATTCTTCTAGATAGATGGATTTTTACATAGATTAGTGGTTTTGTAACTGATTAAAGTTTCTGTATACCTACTCCAAAGTACCTTAGTTTATTTGCTTTAGGAGCTGGGAGCATTATCAGTTTATGTATTTTGTTTCCTTATCGTCAATCTTGCTTCTGACTAAGATCTGGGCACTGTAGTAAGCTTTCCTTATTGTTTGTTTGAACTTGAAGAATATGAAAATATGACCTACATTTTCACTTCTTAAGATCTTTTCAGATTGTGGAAAATGGAATTGTATACACAATTTCACTTAAGGGTCAGAAGACAGGATTTTATGCAGACCAGCGTGAGAATCAGAAGTTTATATCAACAATTTCAGATGGTCTAAAGGTTCTTGATCTTTGCTGCTATAGTGGTGGTTTTGCTCTAAATTCCGTGCGTGGAGGTGCTTTAAATGTCACAGGTAGGTTATATATTTTTAGTTCTCATTTTTTTTCTAACAATTATCACTACTTACAATTGACATTATAATGTTGTTGATACTTTGTTGTTTTACTGTCTCATGATTGAAATTTGGAAAGGAAGGATGCATACACCTTACCATCCTTGAGCTAGTGATGTTAAGTATTCCTGACTCGAATCCAAACTTGGAACTAAAGTTATAACATTTATTGCTAAATTTTAACAGTTAAACCTATTAATAGTTAATCATTAATCAAGCCAGAGTCTTCCTCTATTGTGGACCATTGATCTGAATGACTTTGAGTCATCCAAATTGCCTGCATATCATATGTATATTGGCTGTGACTCATCCTGTTTGTTAGAGAAGAAGATTAAGAATAGGATGAAAACTTATGAGTAGGAATGACTGACTCTGTATAGTTTGTCTCCATACCAGATATATAGGCCCACCCTAGTGAGTTATAATAACCTAAGAACTATTCTGTATCACCGCTAATAGTTTTTTATTTTTAATGTTTTAAAGTAGGTGAATTTATTTTCCCTGGCTTGAAATACTATAAGTCTTCAAAAGTAGATTTGTCATTCATCAGTAACAATTGAGAATTTTCTTTTTATATTATAGTAATCTTTTAAAAAGTCTTTGCAGAAACAAATATATTCAGTGATTGAGATTTCAGCTGCCGAAGATTAGGGTTATTCGTTGGCTACGATTACAGCTGCAGTTGGTCAATGTATCTTTTCCTTGATTTCTCTTTTCTATTTTATCTTTGTTGTAAAACTGTATTGCAAAAGATCTTCCATAATTTGTGCGTGTTGCCAACGTCTTCCGCAAGCAAGGGGCTGCCAACGTTCATTTTGCAACGTTTCAATTAATT
This sequence comes from Vigna angularis, assembly GCF_016808095.1. Taxonomy (NCBI): domain Eukaryota; kingdom Viridiplantae; phylum Streptophyta; class Magnoliopsida; order Fabales; family Fabaceae; genus Vigna; species Vigna angularis. Next base: position 34,923,752 of record NC_068972.1, read on the forward strand.
AAAATATTATTTTTCTAAAAGATATTTTGGACTTTTGGATCATGGGCTTGATCCATGAACTCTATAAATAGGGAGCTCCTCCTCCATTCCAAAACACACAAAATTTCATTCTTTCTTATTCTTCTCTTTTCTGAGTTTCATTCTTTAGCTCTTTTTCTCTTCTAAAATTATTTTGGGTTATTCTTATACTCTGTTTAGAGTTTCTTGCTAGTTTTGAGATCCTCAGAAATATCTGAGAAGTTCCTGTTGTATCCTGGGGGGCTTGCGCAATACACCGCGGATAAGTCCTTAAGGACAGTGATCTACACGCCTCAGGAAGTATTTTGTTCGTGATCTTTATTCTACTTTTGTCAGCTTTTATAACAATCTTAAGGACTTATGGCTGACAACAACAACAACTCAATCCCAGAGAATCAGAATAATGTTTCCGGAACTCAGACGGTCTTCGCGAAACCTTTCCCGGATGTATCAAAAATTGAAGTCTTCTCTGGTCAGAATTTCCGGCGCTGGGAAGAACGCGTGTCAACCCTCTTAGACATGTACGGAGTCGCTTTTGCTCTTTCATCTTCAAAACCCGAATCCAGTCTCCCTCCAAATTCAAAACAAGTTGAAGATTGGGTTCATGCAAACAAGGTATGCCGTCATACTTTACTTAGTGCACTCTCTAACGATTTGTTCGATGTATATTGTTCCTATAAGGAAGCGAAAGAAATTTGAGATTCGTTGATTCTCAAATACACTGCTGAAGATATAGTCAGACAAAGATTCATCATTGGAAATTACTATCGCTGGGAAATGGTTGAAGATAAGGACATAAAGTCGTAAATTAATGAGTACCACAAGCTACTCGAAGATATCAAAGCGGAGAACGTTCTTCTTCCAGATGAGTTTGTTTCAGAGCTTCTGATCGAGAAACTGCCGCCTTCCTGGACTGATTACAAGCAACAACTAAAACATAGGCACAAGCAAATGTCACTTTCAGAGCTGATCACTCACATAATTATTGAAGATACCAACAGGAAAGAATGTGCTGCTGTAAGGGCTAAAGCATTGTCTGCAAAAGCAAACATGGTAGAAGACAAACCTGCTCCAAAAAGGTACGAACACAAACCTGATCACAATAAGAAAAATAATTTTCGAAAATTTCGCCCCAACACATCTAACCCCACCTTTAAGAAGAAAGGAAATTGCTTCGTATGTGGGAAGCCGGGCCATCATGCACTGCAGTGCAGACGCAGAGTAAGAAACGACAATCCTCCTAAGGCTAATATAGTCGAAGGAGATGACATTATTGCTGCGGTCGTTTCTCAAGTAAATATGATGACCAATGTGAGCAAGTGGGTGGTAGACTCTGGTGCTACTAGGCATATATGTGCAAACAGAAGTGCTTTTACCTCTTACACTAGTGTAGGGGATGGAGAAGAACACGTTTACCTCGGTGATTCCAGGACCACTCCTATTCTGGGAAAAGGGAAAGTTCTTCTCAAACTCACATCTGGAAAGACTCTGGCCTTGAGTGATGTGCTACATGTGCCATCAATCAGAGTTAATTTAATCTCTATAGCACTACTGGGAAAAGTGGGGGTTAAAGTGTCATTCGAGTCTGACAAGATTGTAATGACAAAAAATAATGTTTTTGTGGGAAAGGGATATTGTGATCAGGGTCTCTTTGTACTTAACATTTCTGAAAATATTAATGAATTATCTTCTTCTGCTTATATTATTGACTCATATGATATATGGCATGCTAGATTAGGACATCTAAATTCTTCATATGTTATGAAATTAAAACAACTAGGATTAATTAATATGCATGATAAACAGAGTAGTAAATGTGATATATGTGTAGAATCTAAAATAACAAAGAAAACATGTTTTACTGTAGAACGTCAATCTGAATTGTTAGGGTTAATTCATACTGATTTAGTTGATTTGAAACAAACAATGTCTAGAGGAGGTAAAAATTATTTTGTGACCTTTATAGATGATTATTCTAGATACACCAAAGTATACTTAATCAAACATAAAGATGAAGCCTTTGATGTGTTTCTTACCTATAAAGCAGAAGTAGAAAATCAATTGAATAAGAAAATTAAGAGGATTAGATCAGATAGAGGTGGTGAGTATGTGTTATTTAATGACTATTGTGTTAAAGAAGGTATCATCCATGAAGTAACCCCACCGTATTCACCTGAGTCTAATGGAGTAGCTGAGAGAAAGAATAGAACTCTTAAGGAGATGATGAATGCTATGCTTATTAGTTCTAGTGCACCTGATAACCTTTGGGGAGAAGCCGTGCTTACTGCGTGGTTTTTACAAAATAGAATACCTTATAAGAAAACTGGTAAAACTCCGTATGAGATGTGGAGAGGTTATCAACCAAACCTTAAATATTTAAGAGTGTGGGGGTGCCTAGCTAAGGTGATGTTACCCGATCCTAAGAAAAGGAAAATAGGCTCTAAAACCTCTGATTGTATGTTCTTAGGCTATGCTGAACATAGTGCTGCCTATAGGTTTCTAGTTCTTAAAAGTGATACACTTGAAAGAAATTCTATAATGGAGACGAAAAATGCTGAGTTTTTTGAACATGTTTTTCCTTTAAAGGTTAGTGAGACGTCTCAACCTATAGAAAATAATAATAATAATAGTGAAGCCATGTGTGAGGAATTAAGAAGAAGTAAAAGACAGAGGAAGGAAACTTCGTTTGGTAATGATTTCTATACCTATCTAGTTGATAATGATCCAAGTAACTTTGTAGAAGCCATTAGTGCTCCTGATGCAAAACAGTGGGATAAAGCCATTAAGACTGAAATTGAATCAATTCAGAAAAATAATACTTGGACCTTAGTAGATTTGCCTAAAGGAGCAAAACTCATTGGTTATAAGTGGATCTTTAAGAAAAAGTATCATCCTGATGGATCTATAGAGAAGTATAAGGCAAGATTAGTAGCAAAAGGTTTTACTCAAAAACCCAACATAGATTACTTTGATACTTTTGCTCCTATGACTAGGATTTCCTCTATTCGAGTTCTGTTAGCCTTAGCAGCAATCCATAAGCTAGTGATACACCAGATGGATGTTAAAACTGCCTTTCTAAATGGTGATTTAGAAGAGGAAATTTATATGACTCAACCTGAAGGGTGTGTTGTACCTGGTAATGAGAATAAGGTATGTAAACTTTTAAAATCTTTGTATGGATTGAAACAAGCACCAAAACAGTGGCATGAAGAACTAGATAATGTATTGTTATGTGATGATTTTTCACCTAATGATGCTGATAAATGTGTGTACTCTAAATTTGAAAATGGTGATTGTGTCATTATATGTTTGTATGTGGATGACATGTTAATTTTTGGTACATGCAATGAGATTGTTACTAGAACTAAATTATTTCTAGGATCGAATTTTGAAATGAAAGACATGGGTGAAGCCAACGTAATTTTAGGTGTTAGAATCATAAGGAAGGGAGATAGTATATTACTATCCCAAGAACAATACATTGAGAAACTTCTTAAGAAGTTTGGGTATTATGATTTCAAACCCGTGAGTACCCCTTATGATGCTAACTCTAAATTAATGAAAAATAGAGGAGAATCATTATCTCAGCCTCAGTATGCCCAGATAATTGGGAGCTTACTGCACTTGATGAGCTTTTCTAGACCCGATATTGCTTATGCAGTAGGTAGACTAAGTAGGTACACTCAATGTCCAAATTAAGAACATTGGGATGCACTTTCCAGGCTTATGAGATACTTAAGAGGTTCAATGGATTATGCCATTGAATATAGTGGATTTCCCGCTGTACTAGAAGGGTATAGTGATGCTAACTGGATCTCTGATTCAGATGAGACAAAATCCACTAATGGTTATGTATTCACACTTGGGGGTGGTGCGATTACATGGAGATCTTCGAGACAAACTATTATTGCAAGATCAACAATGGAATCTGAGTTTGTCGCTCTTGAGATGACTGGAAGTGAGGCTGAGTGGTTGAAAAACTTCTTAGCAAACATTCCACTAGGACTGAAACCAACCCCATCGGTGTCAATACACTGTGATTGCCAATCGGCAATAGCTATAGCTAAAAACAAGAATTACAATGGAAAGAATAGACATATTCAATTGAGACATAATTTGGTGAAGCAGCTGCTAAAGAGTGGAACTATTTCCATTGATTATGTGAAGTCAGAACGGAATCTAGCCGATCCTCTGACAAAACCCTTGGGAAGAAATATGATCTTAGAAACATCGAGGGGAATGGGACTTAAGCCACTAGCAAACAAACAAGTGATGGTAACCCAACCTTTGTGATTGGAGATCCCATGAATAAGGTTCATATGGGTAAAAACAAGTCATTTGTTAGTTCTGATAGCACTAATTTGATTTCAAATCAAATATGTCCATTCCTATGGTGTGTATGTGTGAAAGTTCTAGAGACTGCATAATTGAGAGGTTAAACTTTGTAATTAAACAAAGTTTTAATGATCTTCATATCCCTTACGGGTGGTGTATGACATGCAGCATACATTTGATGAAATCACCTATATGAGTGTCAAGTGGGGCCGCTTGCATGAGATCTTGGCATGATCTCTAGAGCACTCATGAATACCGGGCAAGCGCATGGCCTAGTAAGCGCAAAACAGCGATATCAGCAAGGATTGTGGGGGTGTAATGTGATTGATAAACCTCTAACATGCTTAAGTGTCTTTGGTTCATATAGCTTGCTATACCAACTACATTGTGTGTTAAGTTTCTTAATCTAGGACTGGCTCATATAGCTTGCTATACCAGCTCTGATGCATTACAACTTATAAAACCCAGGATTTTTTTTTCTTTCTTTCAATCATTGTTTCTTATCTTTTGCAATATGTGGGGGATTGTTGTAAAACTGTATTGCAAAAGATCTTCCATAATTTGTGCGTGCTGCCAACGTCTTCCGCAAGCAAGGGGCTGCCAACGTTCATTTTGCAACGTTTCAATTAATTAAAATATTATTTTTCTAAAAGATATTTTGGACTTTTGGATCATGGGCTTGATCCATGAACTCTATAAATAGGGAGCTCCTCCTCCATTCCAAAACACACAAAATTTCATTCTTTCTTATTCTTCTCTTTTCTGAGTTTCATTCTTTAGCTCTTTTTCTCTTCTAAAATTATTTTGGGTTATTCTTATACTCTGTTTAGAGTTTCTTGCTAGTTCTGAGATCCTCAGAAATATCTGAGAAGTTCCTGTTGTATCCTGGGGGGCTTGCGCAATACACCGCGGATAAGTCCTTAAGGACAGTGATCTACACGCCTCAGGAAGTATTTTGTTCGTGATCTTTATTCTACTTTTGTCAGCTTTTATAACAATCTTGGCTTTTAATAGTTGTAGTTTTGTCTTGTTAAATCTGCATTTGTTTTGAAGAAATAAAAGTTGAAAAGTCAGTCTTGATTGCTTATTTGTCAGCGTAGGAAACAATTGAAAGTCTTGTTGGATTTGGTTATATGAAAATTCTCTTCCAAATTAGAGGTAACTTTTCCAAAAGTTTTTTTTCAATCTTTTTAAAGAGCTTTTATTTACTTTTCTCTTCCAAATGTGTAACTCTTGCTATTGCTGCTTCATCCTTTATAATTAATGTGATATGTTGGAGCAAGTGAAGATTTGCTCAAGAACAGGATTTATGGTGCCTACTGAAAATGATGCAGAAAAGTTGGAGTCGAAACATTTTGTTATTTCATAACTTTATATTCCTTTCTTTGAATCTTGCAGTCTTGTTCTCTATTATTGTATCAGTGCAATTATTATTTTGAATACATGTTCATTAATTTTTCTTTCAAAACTGCATGTTGATTTTTTATTTGATCTTAATTTATTTACTTGTGCAACCTTTTTATTTGATCTTAATTTATTTTATCCAAAGGTATAAGCAACGTTCTCTGCGCATTATTTTTAAGGCTTTACTTTAATCTTATTATAGATGATACTACTTTCAACCTGACGCTTCAAATGTGTAACTTTTGAAACAGTTTCAGTTTTATAAATTTAAGAGTCCAAATTTAAAAAATTTAAATATTTTTTCTTTTTTTCATTTTTTAAAATAATTTTTAAGAACAAAACTGTGATTAAAAACGTATTTCTATACATACTTCTGTGGAACTAAGCCTTCTACACAATATAATATTATTTGAAATATTTTATATATCATTTGTGTATTATTTTCTAATTGACGTAAAAGTATTCTTCTCCAGTACCAAAAGAAAAAATAGTTTTAATTGTGTATCATAATGACCGTTGGATATCTAATCTTGAATTGAATAACATGACAACATTATATTTTAGAACTTTGGTTAGTTTCTGTCAATCGCAAAACCCTTCTCATGACCTTGTTAGATGCCGTCCTTGGAAGGGAAGGCAGTGGTACAACTTGAGAAACCTACACAAATGAGCATGTATTTAACGAAAGAACTTGCTCAGTGATAAAAAAAAAGGAGAAAAAATATTTCATTAGTTTATTGTTGTAGCTTTTGAATTAGACTATATTGTTATAAATATTATTATAAACTCAGTTTATTGTTATGATATTAATTTTACTATAACTAATTAGTGTATGTATAAGTATTTTTTAATTAGTTTAAAAATATACTAGAGTTTTGGTTCTTTTTTATATTCAAATTATAAAGATGTTTTTTAATTTTGGTTTTTCAGCGTTCAAGACTATCCAACAACAATGATTGTGGGTATTATGTGTGTTAATATATGAAGGAAATTATCACATACTGTGAAAGAGGAACAATTTCAACTAATATAAGTTATCTTTATTGTCATAATTAATTCGTAGTAAAATTTAATTAACTAATTTTATATTATTTTTCTTTCTTGCAGTATTTTTCTATATGCAAATGTCAACAATATCGTGAAAGTCAAATTATTGAAGTTAAGGAAAATTGGTGTTTACATGTAATTAGTACATGTTTATAGATTATATTATGGTGATGTACATGCCTATAAGTACTTATAGGATATATATGTTATGGTTGTATATATTTTGATGTGTTAATAGAAACATTATTGTTAGGTAAATCTTGTATATATTTTGATGTGTTAATAGAAACATTATTGTTAGGTAAATCTGAGATTGAATTTTTTGCAGGTCTGGATATGGATAGTAGCACATACAAATCAAATATTAAAAAAAATGTCACTTTTTATACCGGTTAAAGTCACATTAGGTATAAAAAATCTTGTTTGTTCACACCGGTTATAACATCATCCGCTATAAAAGTGAGTTCCTTTTATACCTATTATGTTACCAACAGGTATAAGAGTGAGTTTTTTTAAAATAAGAGAGGCGACTTTTTTATACCTGATCCGAGAATATTATGTGTAAATATCAAATTTTTATACCTGTTACAGAAATAATCAGTGTAAAAAAATTATACTTTTATACCAGTTCTAGAATCGGTGTAATATGACGAAAACTTTCTATACCCCTGCATCTATATCTACTAAAAAAAGGAATAAAAATCCTTTTTTAACAGGTATAAACAGCCTCTTTTGACATAGTGTTATCTTTCACTCTCCAGACCTGGAAACAGAGAAGGAACCAACATAGAAATCTTATTTAATTACATCACTGCGAGCTCCTTCATGCAATGGAAGAACCCGCAGCTATCGTAGATAAGGGTCGAAGACCCTGGTTCGAGAAGGAAAGAGTGTTTCTCCCGCCCCAGACACCATTCTCCAATTGTGCAAAATCCTAATTTGAAATGGAAAGAGATAGCCATGTGACAGTCCCTTATTGGCTGAGCTTGTCACATAATGAATAACTAAAAAAGACCAACTTGAACCACAAAATATAGGACAACTATAAACATATATAAATATGGTAAGAAAGTGAATAAATCACAAATTTAATCTATAAAATTATAGTTTATCAAATTTGTCTTCAAATTTAATAAAATAAAAAATCGAGCTTAAAATTGTATCATATTAATTAATTCACTCACTAAAATTCTAATTATCGAACAATCAACTTTTATAATAAATCAAAAAGTGAATGATTTCATTGAAAGTGTAATAGGTTTTAACTTAGTCTTAAAATGAACAAAAATTCCTATTTAGTTCATGAGTTTATAAAATGTGTAACAATTATTTCTTGCGTTTCGTTCTCGGTTTTATGTTCATATTTTATTTTTATTTATATGTTGATTACAAAGTTTAAGATTATATATTAATTATCATTTTTACTAATTATACTTTTTAAAAAAAAATGAGTAAAAAATGTAATTAAGCGTCACATTCATCCATAAATATTATAATAAAACTACTTTTCAAGAAACCGAAGGGCAAAATATATAACATAGTAACATTTGCACATTTAAAGAGCAATTAAATTTTTTTCTCTCTTCAATAAATTGAGTTATTACCACTTGTTAAAGGCATTCATTTAGGGTTTCTTCAATGACCATATTAATTTATAACGGTAACTAAGATCAATTCAAACTAATGAACACTTTTTTTTATCAACAATAACAAATAATGAAGTAAAAAAAATGAACCTATATACTGAAAACATCTGAAAGAAGCTAAATTAATCGACAATTTGTTATATTATATTATATATTAAGCAATAGAGCTACAAGGTGATAATCCAATCGAAACAAACTGAAGAAAGATTCAAAAATTAACATTCGATACATAAGAACTACCAGGTGTCCAGCCAGCAGGAATGACATTGCTAGCCTCAATAGTCTTGGACTCAAAGTTGGTTAGCCTTATAGAGAATGGTGCTTTGAGTTGTGACCGTTTGTTATATTTCCAAACTGCACCCCAAGATTTTTCCATGGCTTCCCATGACTCTGAAGATGCTTCCTTCACTTCAACTCTCTCAAGTTCACCATCTCCATCTTCATATTCAACCATCACTGCTAAATAATCTTGGTTCGATCCAGAGTCCACATGGAAAACTATTGACCTACCGTAGTTGCATGCAACCCTGCAAAAGAGATACATAAAAATATAAATTATATTAGTTTAGATTTATAACATCAATGAGATATATAAATTCAACCATATAAGAGATTGATATTACTCTCTATTCAAAACATTAAGACAATAGATTAACGATCGTTAGTATTCTATTTTTTTATTTATTTTATGTGAGATTTCCGATGATAATATAGAAATTAAGATACGTGACCTGTTGTATTGAATGGCTATTCTGCCAACATTGCGTAGTTGATCGGCTTGACCTGAAACTGCCATTTGACCAAAAGCAGCGCCACTCATATCAAAATGTGCGTCAGAACCACAATCAGGACAGTTATCTGTGATGACTACCCTCACAGGGTTGCCTGAGCATGCTTTATTCCCTGTGCACTTCACCTGCATATTAAAATTGAATGCTAAGTATTAATAACATGTTTAGTAATACATTTTCTGTTATGTTGTTTATAAATGATTATATATCTAAAATACACATGTTTTAATTGGTACCTCGTAACAAGAACCACAGCCTTTGCCTGAATCAAACAAAGGACGGCTTCCTGCAGCTATCATTGATGAGAATGGAGGCTCCCCAACAGTTCTGCCATAACCACAAGCACCACCTGCGTATATAATGCAAAAAAAATGTTATTTCACACATGTAATTACTATTTTACCACGCTTAATGAGAATAAAATGATCCTAGTAAAAGTGAAATTTTTAATTTCTAAAAAAAAATTTAAGGTTAATTATATTTTTAGTCTCTTAAATTTTAATAAAAATTAAAATTAATCCATCTTTAAAACTTTGACCCAATTTAGTATCTATCTTTAAAAATGAATGAATTTAGTTATTTAACTAAATTTTGTTAAATTTATTTGATGTTTCAAATTTGTTTTTCAATTACCATTGAAGTAAAAATGTGTCAAACGATTTAAACAATTCAAACGTGTTAAACACATTAAAACAAAAATTTATCAAACAGTATAAATAACTCAAATATGTCAAACGATATAAACAAGTAAAAGGCTACTATGAAACATGTTTACCTAACAAAATTTTGTTAAATGACTAAATCCACGAAGTTTTAAAGATTGAGAACAAAATTGTACCAAAGTTTTGAAGGTGAGTTAATTCTAATTTTTAGTTAAAAATTAAGATACCAAAAATATATTTAATCCAAAAAATAGTAAAAGATATGTCCAATGAAAATAAAAAAAAATTGGTATCAATGTACCATTGTCTCCAAATTTTTCTAATACCTTCACTTCCATCCCCATGGGAAGGTCCATACCAAGTAGCCACGGCAGATGACCATGAACCATCTGAAGAGTATGAATGAATTGAAGCATTCACAATCTTTTTGGGGTTGAAACAAGAAGAAGGGACCACTAAGAGTATTGAAAAGGAAGCTAGAAGAGTGAGTGAATGAGAGAATGCATGTTTAAGCGTATAAGACATGCTATCAGAGTATCACTGGGATGCTGTTACTTCCCTAGGTGGTGATAATTTGTGCTATATGTAAGAAATATGGCATCATAGTATGGTATTTATAGGACCAAACGAGGTAAACTGAACCGCAAAACAAGATTCCTCATAAATACTCATAATTAACTTCCGTACAAGGCGTAGCATTTCAAAATACATGCCTACAAACTGAAACAAGTGACAGTGTATTTACTCAGATTATTATCTTCTAGTTCTTACAAGACACATCTTTAACAAAGCAACTAGACCATTTATGAAACCTTTCAGTAAAATTTATGGCAGTGTATTCTACTTTAGCAGTTGACAAAATACCTATCTTTGGTAGACTGGTTTTCAAATTGATAGTAGTGTCATAAGTAATAAACACATAATTCATAAGAGATTTTCTACTATTTAAACGCTCAATATAGTTTGAATCAACAAATCTTTCTAGTGAAACATCTCTAACATATTATCTAGCTCTATAACAACTAACTAAATTGCAAGTGACTTCTACAAATATTGAAGAATCAACTTAAAAGTTTTTGAGTAAGCTCGTCCTAGATTGACATGAATTTGTTAACAACAACATAGGACATGCTAAGAAGACTAAAAATCATTGCATACACTACAAAAATTTCAAATTTTTCCAAGAGTTTATTTTTACATTAACAACGGTTTTAATCCCTACTAAATATATTTTTCACCATTACGAAAACCATAAGGAAAAACAACATTGATAAATAATTACAGGCAGTTTTTTGTTTAACTGTTGTTACCTGCAAGAATTTTCAGAATCCTCGTTACTATTATTGGGGTTCTCTAAGACCATCGGTAATTGTTGAAAGTTTTCAAAACTGTTGCTACTTGTTGGAATATTTTAAAAACCATCGCTAGGAGTTTCTCGAACTTCCGCTATTGGAGTTTTCAATCGCCAAGACTAAAAATCATTTAATTTTTTTTATATTATTGAAATTATTTAATTATCATAAAAATGTTTTAATAATAAAACATAATTAAATAATTTAAAATTAAAATTAAATATTATTATATAAAATAAATTGTAAATATTGTTCAATATATTTAATTATTCACCATAAAAAATAACATTTTCAACAATAAAAAATAAAAAAATAAAAAATGTTAATAACAATACTTAATTTTATTTTTATTCATTATATTATCATTTGATACATTTCTATAATCATATACCTATAATATAAAATAGTAGTTAGTCTATAATATATTAAAATAATTAATTCATAAATTTAACAATTATTAACATGATGAGTAACGTCCAATAGCATTTCCAATGAGCAAAACCCTTAAAAATTGATGTTCCTACACCACACAATCAAAAACAGCCATGGAAACACTTACCTCCAGCCTTGAACCACTAAACCGTGTGCATGGCTGCACCACACCAGTCTATACACCAATTTTCGTCGCCTCATTATTGATAAACAAAATATTTACAAACTTGAATTAATAGTGGAGTGCACGTGAGATTATTTTAGATGACAATGTAAATTATTTTATTAATGATTTGTTAACGTGTGTATTGTTGTGATAAAAGAAGGGAAAGAAGTGAATGGAATGAAAAGAAAAAAGTTTAAGGTACCGGTGGGTAAAAATACTCTGGGTATTATCGTTCTAGGCAAATTTTTTTAATTATTTATATATAGGCAAGTCATGCAATTCCCAAATGATTTTAAATGAAGAAGTCATGCACTCGCACACGATTTTAAATGAGATCGTCATACAGCTCCATACGATCTTAAATGAAGAAATCATACCGCAGATGCACGACTTCTGCATTACTTCAATAAAAAGGTAAAGTCGTGCACCTACACGTTTTCTATCTCTGGTAATCAATTACAAACATCTAAAGAAAAAATGGAGAAATTAAATATAATTAAGATATAATTTATTATATGATTTAAGTTTTAATTACAATTAATTGTAATTAAGATATAATTGATTATGATTATAAGGTATCTATCTATTTTTCCTGATTAAAATTAAGATATAATTGATTATGATTTCAGTTTTAATTATAAATGATTATAATTAAGATATAATTTATTATGGTTGATTATATATTAATTTATTATGTACAACACTTGCAAGTAATTATAACAAATAAATAACACAACAATACATACGTACCCAAACATTTTATTTAAGGAAGACAAAATTTATTAATTTTTTTTTTGTTTTGAAATAATATTTCAATCATTATCAAATATAGAAATATTAAATACAAAAATTGTCACAAAAAACATTGATAAAAATAATTCTGTAGACATTAATGAAAAATAATTATTACAAAAAATAATTTCAATATCACAAAAAATCTGAAAAATGTTATAAAAAATAGTTCAAATCTATATGAACCAATCAATGACTCTAGTCAATAAAAAACCATTCACAAAAGATCAGAAAAATGTTAGAAAAATAGTTCAAATATATATGGATCAATCAATGACTGTAATAATGTCAATAAAATCTGTTAACACTGAATAAGAAAAGATTTGAGAAATAAGTTCAGAGATAAAAAAAAATACTCTAACTAACATATGTGAGAAAATAATTCGGTCAATAAAAAATACTCTTGACATTTATCATACTTGACAGAATTTTTTTTTTTTTTGATAAATTAGTCAAATATGATAAAAAAAAGTTGGTAAAAAACGGTTTAATTTTCCAGAAATATTTTAAGATTTATCAATTTTTAAAATTATGGATATAATCAAAGCATAGAAAAGAAAACAAGAAAATGTAATTTAATAGGTTAATTAGCATTAATATATATATATATATATATATTCGGTTTAAATATTATATTATAAATGTTTTTTTATTATATTCTCATCATAAACAAAAGTCATATACTTATAAGAACAATTTTACTTTATCATTGGAATTATAAATTATAATATATAATAAATTAATATATAACCAAACATAATCAGTTATATCTTAATTATAATCAACTATAATTAAAACTTAAAATCATAATAATTCATAATCAATTATATCTTAATTGTAACTAAATCTTAAATCATAATTAATTATATTTTAATTTTCCCATTTTTCTCTTTGATAACTGATTAGGTAGAGGTATATGGTTCAAATTTATTTCGCTGCACAAAAGTGGTACATCCCCTACATGATTTTAACTCTGTCTAATCGATTACAAATGTTGATAATCAATTACCAATAAAATAAGAAAAAAGTATGACGTGTAAGACTTCACTTTTTTTATTGTAGCAATGCAAATATCATGCACGTCCTACACGACTTCTTCACTAGAAGAAGTATGAGAGCTACAGGACTTGTCCATATACACCTTTGTAGGTAAGGCTGCAAAATCCACCTTCCCTAAAAGACCTCACTTAGTGGGAGACTCATGCACCAGGTCTCCCAGTTTTCTCTTTTTGCTATAGTATCAGTTTTTCTGTTTCTTGAGCTATGTCTCCGATGGAGGAGACTTCTTGCTTCAATTTTGTCTGCTTTCAGGAATGAGGGTTTTCCCTAAACATGTGCTAGCTATCACGTCATGAAGCTGTATCATGGCATGCATCAGTATAGACACTAAAAGGACACTTCAAAAGACAACAAAAATATGTGAATTTGCTGAGGAAAGGTGAGACATCTAACTTCATATTTCAACCAGTGTTCCCTTGGAACACGCCAAGTTCATAACCAGAGAACAAAGTCACAAAGGAAAAAGGAGGGGTTACTTACCCATCTGTGTAAGCTTTGGTGTGACCCATCCACTGGTTTTCTACCAGAGATTACTTCCAGCAAGAACACACCAATGTCTTCCATCCACAACTCCATGCAAGTAGTACTCTGGGGCCAAATGTCTACAAAAGGTTCAAAAACTATCCATAACCATTCATGTATTTTATTCAAATTATATTATCCATTGAAGGGTCCATGGAAAGATGAGCACCCAAATGTCCCTTCTATTAGGGCAATAGAATGATGAGTCCACTCAGATGGAAGCCATTTTCCTAGTCCAAAATCAGATATCTACCACAATCATAAAACATCATGAATACTTTGGGTAAAATAAACCCATAAAATAACATTGTTTGAAATATTGATTCAACTAAAATAGAAAAAGTGACTATAATAATACAGATTAAAACAGGACCTGTGGCTCAAAATCCTTTGTTAACAAAACGTTTGATGCCTTAATGTCCCGGTGGATTATCCTCCTTTTGTAGGCCTTATGCAAGTAGTGGAGGCCGCGAGCAGTTTCAATAGCTATCTTGTGCCTCGTTTTCCAATCTAAAGGGGGCAACTTTTCATCTACAAAGAAAATCCACCCACCGATAAAAACCATTATTTTTATTTCGGTAAACCCAGAATGCATGCAACCAATTACATCATAAGTCCCAAGGTAACTTACACCAATTACACATAAACTTGAGAGCATGCTATTTTCTTCTTTGAATATGTAAACAAAAACCATTAGTAGATGAGGTATGAATTGAAGAGGATTAATTTAAATGATCAAGAGAAAGAAGCATATGCCACAAATAAAGAAAAAATCTTAAATTTGAATGAGATGACGTTTTCTAATTTCTAAGGTTTTCGGAAGTGGGTAGGGGAAGAGAAAGGGAATTGAGACGAGGTTCAGGCGAGGGAATTAGGGATTGCAGGAGAAGAGAAATTAAGGGTGAGAGACAAAGCTCAGGCAAAAATAGTAAAACAAGGATGGGTGAAGGACTAAGACTCAATAATGAAGGGTGAAAAGTAAGGAACGAATCAATTTCAGTGAAAAAGAGGTGAACTAAAGAAGAAAGACTAGTGAAGTGAAAAAAAGGTGAACTGAAGAAGAAGAACAAAAGATGAGCGCGATTCTGGAAGGAGAGAATTAGGGATTGCGTGAAACAAAATAATATTTCAACACTTACCAACGGTTTTATTCATAAACTGTCAAAAATTTCTTTAAAAAAATTCCAAACCTAATTAAGGTTTTATAAAAACTATCAAAAGGTTTTGGTGGTTTTCAAAACTGATACAAATAAACCCCTTCTATATTACATTATTTTTATAGTGATACATTAAAGAACCAACAATATTGTTTTCACATGAATTATCATCCATATAATTTTATTCCCCCACCATCTTAAGGAAAATGTACATTACTCAATATGTGAAACTAAAAGGTATGAAAACTAGTGTGAAGTTTCCCCTCCAAACTTGTTAAGAATTTTGTTTTCATAGTTCTTTTGAGATACATATAAATATTTCAAATCACATCATCTAATTATCACAATCTCTATAATCTCTTTTCATATTGAAATTTCCATTAAGAAGGTTTTTATCTCATTTTTTTCTTCTACAACTGTATAGTATGTCTTCTCCGTTCAACAAGTTGGTCAGATGATCAACCTTTCAATCAATGAAATAGGTGATTTTTGTTATAATTAATGGAGTGGTTAAGGCGGTATTTTTACTAGGAAGACCAAATGACCAAGGAGAAACGGTTTGAGACAGAAGACCATTATTATTAATTGCCTAATCAAAGTTAATGGAGTTTAGGCCATAATTAGGCCATTAGAAAAAACTATAAATAGAGATTAGTGCAGCGAGGGGCTTTTACCGCGGTTGATTTTCACTATACGTCGCGGTTCTTGAACCGCGGCATATCCAGCCGCGGTAGTAAGTCAGGCACTTTATGCCGCGGTTCTAACCGCGGTATATAGGCTGCGGAATATGCCGCGGTTGTCAAGGGAACCGCTACCTAAATTCATTTTTTTTAAAAAAAAAAATTAAAAAAAAAATTAAAAAATGCACTATATGCCGCGGTTAGTGTCAAAACCGCGGCCATATGTCTCGTTTTTAAAAAAAAAACGAAGCACTATATGCCGCGGTTGTGGTTAGAACCGCGGCATATTCCCCTGCAGTTTTTTAAAATTGCAGGTCTGTTTTTGTGATATCCACTACCACAAAAACAGACCTGCATATAAAAACATTTACAGAAATTCAATTTCAACATAACAAACACATGTTCAAATGTATTTCAACATCAAATAAAGTAGAGAGTCTAAGAAAATTCTATCTAATCAAATGCATTGTTTAAATCTAAATCTAAGAGCTATTGTATAATCTAACTATATACTTCGCAGCAGCGTTCCTAATGAATAGTAGTGACTTCTCAGGAACTGGTGTAGTAGTCTTGAATCTCTGCAAAAGACAATTCATTTTAATTAGTGTATATGAATTCAACATTTGTTAAAAAATCAAAATTTGTTAAAGTTAAATATTACCGTTTCCCAGCTTCTTGTGATGTGAGAACAAACAATATGGGTCATCCAATACATTACATAGTATCCACACTCATATGACCCATTTTGTCTGTTACACTACAATATATCATCACAGTTGATAATAGTTAGTGAATAACATTTGTTATAAAACAATTATAACAAAGTATGACTTTAGCATATGTCAAACCTTGAGAGAAATCCAAGCAATCTTTCTACTCTTAACAATTGATCTCCCGTCCATCATCATACTTGTTGGAATAGAACTGTATATAAAAAAATGTTTTAGCATTCAGTTATATAACAAAGAAAGTCCAAACATTGAGGTTCTTACCAATCAATTGCTTGTCTGAGTTGTGTGGGAGGAGGCCTGTGCAATGAGCAGAACCACAAAGCATAGTTGTCTTGCACAGACATAACAAGAAGTTGCCAATGGCGCCTGAAATTCATAATAACGTAACTATTAAATATTAAAATCACATATGGAACATTATTATGTTAACAAAGTTCACTTACCCGGATATATAAGGCAAAAAGTATATTTTCTTGCCCCTTCGAAAACTGCTTATCATTCTCGTGTTGATATGATCAAAATCATTTGATTCATGAATGTCTTGGGGATCAATGAATCCATAATCATCAGAACGCCCCAACTTATTAGTGACCCCAGACATATACCTGAAATCAAAAATTAACTTTGATATAAGGATACTTGATATATAAATCAATTTTATATATAAATAATTGGTCATAGACTTACATCGTCCATAGTTGAATAATTGAAATATTCAACTCTTGTGTTCCCGACGCAAGCTCACGGACATCTTGGCTATTAAGGTATATTGGGACCTCAGAGCCATGCCCAAATACATTAGCATCATACTGAACCTCCAAAGGCTTATCATCAAGGATGTCAGCAAGTAGATGCAATGAAGAAAGAGGGTCATCCTCAGATAGAGGAATCTTCTGTTGTTCCTGCGTCTGTTGTTACATGAAAAGATAAGATAAGTTTTGACATCAAAAACCTTTAAAATTGAGAAGTGTAAAGAAGAATTTCATACCGAGGGGTCAGAAACTGCTTTAACCAAAAATTTAGGCCAAGTGATAAACGACTTATATGCTTGTTCGACAGTGAAAATCTCTTCCGTGGACAGTGGAACCGAGGCATCTGGCATGATCATTTCATCCACTGAGACCTTCACCTCATCCTCTAATAGTTGCATACCATGACATACAGTCGCTGACCTAAACTCTGTTCCACGAGCTACCAGCACCATCTCAGTATCTTCTAAAATGTATAGCAGACATGGACTACCATCGTCCATGTCATCCTCTGGGATGGCTGATGCGGAACAACTTCCTTTGCCGCTTCTCCCTGTCAGAGTAAATGTTAGATTATACAAGAGATAGAAATAATTGCACATTAATGTTTATTAAGTTTACCTGTGGGAGGGGGAGGGATAACATGTTCCTCTATAGGAGACTGCACCGGGCGCATGCTCTGAAACTGCTCCTGGTATAGCATCTGGAATTCAGCCCTCACCTCGGCCCTGATCTCCTGCATAAGGTCTTGTCGGACCTTTTTTGTGATCTCTTCTGTCATCCTTTGTGTATCGCTGTATGAATATGAATGCTGATGAGAAGAGCTCCCAAAATAATCTGTAATTCCTACTCCAGGACCTGCAGCACGAACACGTCCAGGGTGCTCAGGTCGTCCAATTGCAGCAGCAAGAATATCCTGGCGACCCTCTGGAGTGAATTGGCCTTGGGAGCTCTGCTCAACCAAGGCGTCCTGTAACATTACAAAACACCATTATTCTTTAAATAGTTTAATGTAGTATGTATAATGACAATATTTATTATTTTAGGAACAGTGATAACTTACAATTTTTTCAGAAATCTCTCGTGCAGTGTCGGAAGAGTAGGTGCCCGATGGTCGCATACGGGCCAACTTCCATTTCTCATGTCTAGACGGTGGAGAAGGAGGCTGAGGAGGGCTACCACTCTGAGATGGTGGTATAGCATCTGCCTTTTGCTTGAGGATTTTTTCCTCAAGCTTCCTATACCCACCACGAGATAATAGGTGTGGGTTTTTGTTCTTAGCACTTGTTCCTTGTGCTTTGCTTCTAATTGCCTGTCACATACACATTAATTAATGAGTTCATATGATATATATTTGTTAATGAGGAATTGAATAATATGAACTACACTAACCTGCCATTCCTCTGACATCCGACTCTCTTTAAAAACCCGCCAAGTCTCCTTATCAATGGACTTATATGCATTACATGGACTTTTATGTTTAAGGTGTCCAAAGATGTACCTTGATGTCAACTTGCTTTTAAAGTTTCTGAAATTTTCTGCAACAGTTGACAAACACTTATTTCTAAGTGTTGGGACATTTGGAATGTCAAATGTCATCTGAAAAAAACATAATAAAGTTGTATTAGTACAAAATTATCAATATAAACAAATTATAATTCAAATGCTATTAACTAACTTACCAATATATCTTGCCAAATAATGTTCCGATCACCCTCGGACACATGATCAAAAGATGGAATGAGAATGCTAATCTTATCACGTGCCACTACTCCAAGGTATGATCGGAAGTCATCTGCATTGGGGCCAGTTGCCACACCCGTGGTGACATTCACATTCACCGGAGTTCTTTCACCACTATTTTTCCTGATTAATAGTTGTTTCATCCTAGTGGGTCCTCTAGTGGATCTGGGTGGGGGAGCCTCATCCCCTGAAGAATGTGGATGATCAGCCATATATCTGTCAAAATAAATAACAACATTAAATTTTCTTTCAAGACTTATGTAATATCATATAAATTAACAAAACATGTAATAGTACAGAAATTGAAAATTCATACATAAAGATATGGATTCATCATATGTATATTCCCTCATCATGATCTGACCGAATTGCATGTACATCATCGTCAACTACAGATTGGTCATCCAACTTTGTTGTAGTTTGAAATGAATGGTTGTCAGCAATATCAATATTAATCAGATTGTCTTCGTTAACTTCAATTTGTTTTTTGCCTTGAAGAGCAACATACCAATGGTCAGACGCAGGATCTTTGACATAAAAAACTTGAGATGCTTGATGTACCATGATAAACGGTTCGTCTCGATAACCCACCTTGCGAAAATCAACCAGTGTCATACCCGAGTCATCTATTTTCACACCACTCTTATTGTCAAACCACTTACACTTGAACAATGGAACGGAAAACTTGGTGTAATCAACCTCCCATATCTCTTCTATTATACCATAATATCTCATTGATCCAAGTATAGGAGATTGATCTTTTGATGTGGAAAATTGAAGTGACTCAGCTTCTAAACTGACTCCACTATTTTGTACTGTGCTTTTATCATCCAAAGTCTTCGTATAGAATGTGCAATTATTGACTTCATAACCTGTACAACACACGACATCAAACTTCAAACCATTTGCAAGCCACAATAAAGTTTCAGAAGAATGTGGCTCTTTGTCAATTTCAGATTTTAACCAAGACATAAATGTTTTGTTATGCTCCATCAATTGCCATTTCTCTGATTGTCTTGGATTTTTATTCTTAACAATGGCTTTGTGTGCTTCCAAAAAAGGGATCACCTCATCTGTGTTGTTCAATATATAAAGATGCGCTTGCAACAATTCTTCGCGATCTTTTGTCACCACATTGACACCTCGGATGCTTTTACTTGTAGAAAATTTATTCAACCATGCTGTGCGAGGAACTCCTATTGGATTCGTTGATGTCATGTAATCTGAACAAAACTCGATACTTTCTTCAGCAATATACCTTTCAATCATCGAACCTTCAGGATGATATGGATTTTTAACGTACCCTTTCAAAATCTTCATATAACGCTCAATAGGATACATCCATCTTAAGTATACCGGTCCGCACAACTTGATTTCTCTAACCAAATGAACAAGTAAATGTACCATGATGTCAAAAAAAGATGGAGGGAAAAACATCTCTAGTTGACACAAGATGATAACAATCTCGCCTTGAAGTTCATCTAACTTTGTAGGATCGATGGCTTTACTACATATTGACGAGAAAAATGAACACAACCTGTTTATGGTGTGCCTAACATTTTTGGGCAAAATTCCACGAATAGCCACCGGTAACAACTGTTGCATTAAGACGTGACAATCGTGAGACTTCATGCCAACAAGCTTTAAGTCCTGCATTGACACTAAACTCTTCATATTTGAAGAGTATCCTTGTGGTACTTTGATACTCTTTAAACATACACAAAAACTTATCTTCTCTTGTCTAGACATTGTGTAACATGCAGGGGGCAAATAAGTACGTTTACCAATCTCCTTGGGTGCCAACTCTTCTCGGATATTCATGTCAACCAAATCCAAACGAGCATTCACTCCATCTTTTGTCTTTCCCTGAATGTTGAGTAATGTACCAATCAAGCTATCACACACATTCTTTTCTACATGCATCACATCTATGCAATGTCGAACATCTAACTTTGACCAATATGGAAGATCAAAGAATATTGATTTCTTCTTCCAAGGGGTCGTTACAGATGACTTCTTCGATGTTTTCCCAAATACATGATGTATTTTATTAACTTTTTCAAGAACTTGAAGGCCAGTAAGTGGATTTGGTGCTTCGTCCCTCTCTTGATCTCCATTGAATGCTTTTTTTAACCTTCGATATGGATGATTACGTTTTAGAAATCTACGATGACGCAGATACACCGTCTTTCTTCCATGTTTCAATTGATGAGCTGCAGTGTTTTCTTCACATATAGGACACGCTTTATGACCCTTGACACTATATCCTGACAAATTACCATAAGCAGGAAAGTCATTAATGGTGCAAAATAACATTGCACGCATCATAAAAGTCTCTGAAGCGAATGCATCAAATATTTCAACCCCATCAACCCACAAAACCTTCAAGTCTTCAACTAGTGGGCTTAGATAAACATCTATGTCATTTCCAGGCTGCTTTGGACCAGATATCATCATAAACAACATCATGTACTTCCTCTTCATGCACAATGCAGGAGATAAGTTGTAAATTATCAATATAACTGGCCAACAACTGTGATTGGTACTCAGATTACCAAATGGGTTCATTCCATCAGTGGCTAAAGCAAGCCTAAGATTTCTACACTCTTTACCAAATTCGGGGAATTGTCGATCAATATTTTTCCATTGCTTTGAATCAGCTGGATGACGAAGCAGCCCGTCAATTTTTCTCTCATCTGCATGCCATCTAAGATTTTTAGCATCTTTGGGATTCGCAAACAAACGCTTAAGTCTGGGCACTATTGGAAGGTACCAAACTACTTTCAAAGCAGATCCATTTTTTTCTATCTGACCATTATCTTCACTATTGTTTTTTGACTTGTATCGTGATAAGCCACATTTTGGACACTTTGTCAAAAATTCAAACTCTTTCCTATACAAAATGCAGTCATTGGGACAAGCATGTATCCTTTTATACTCCATACCCATTGGACAAAGAATTTTTTTCGCATCATAATTACGAGTGGGCAATGTATTTCCATCTGGCAACATTTCATTCAACAACGTCAACAGTTCTGTAAAACTCTTATCAGTCCATCCATTGCTCGCTTTCAAATTCATGAGCCTTAACACCGCTGATAAACGTGTGAACTTAGTTGAACCGACATACAAAGGTGTTTCTGCATCAGTCGACATCGTCTCATACACATGAGCTTTGGAAAAATTTTCTGCTCCAACATCGCGGATCATGTCCTCCAATTTGTCTTCATCCGGTCGATCTTCTTCCATGGTGGAATCAGTAACATTTACACTTTGAGAGTCAGTGGGAAAATCAATTTCTTCGCCGTGCCAGATCCATGTTGTATAGCATCTTAGAAAACCATCACATATAAGATGTTCTCTAATTTGAGTTGCGTTCAACTTTCTCCCATTCAAACAGTTCACACAAGGACATCTAAACCTCACTTCATCATCAGTTCTCCCCTCATTACGTTGCGCAAATTGTATAAATTCCTCTACACCTCTCTCGTACTCAGCACTAATACGTGGTAAATTAATCCAATTTCGATCCATATTCCTAAATATTACATAAATAATATTTTAAGGTTTATAAATAATACAAGAACTACAACACACATTACCAAAACTATAGCAAAAATCATACCATACATTACCAAAACTATAACAATTTCATGCATTATCAAAATTAAAGCAAAAATTATACCATACATTACCAAAACTATAGAACCTTCATACATTACCAAAATTATAGCATTATGCAAAAACTAATGAAGAAATCATCTTAACAATGCAAAAGGGCATAAATACCTGGAAGAAGAACGGCGAAAACGCTTGGTGCAAAAAAAACGAAATCGCAGAGGAGTGGGAATGACGCGTTTCAAATGCTTTTGATCGGCCAAAAACTGTTGTTTATCGTCACAAATGAGAAAGAACCGAACAATTTGAAGTTTAAACGGAGAAAAATAGCGTATCGGAGATGATGGGAGTCGGAGGGAAAAGAGAAAACACGAAACAGAGGCTTGCGGGAAGAAGACGATCACTGTTCAAAGTTTTAATTTTTAACTCTGAACGGGGGAATCTACCGCGGTTCACTACTTAACCGCGGTATAATATGGGTATATGCCGCGGTTCTACGAGCAACCGCGGCATATACTGATTAAAAAAATAATACTAAATGGCATTTTTGAAATTATTTTCAAACTATATGCCGCGGTTGCCCGCTGAACCGCGGTATATACCTCGAAATATTTCAAATTAATATTAAATTAATTTCAGATAGCAGAATATGCCGCGGTTGCTCGTAGAACCGCGGCATATACCCCTGTAACGTACTCAACACAACTGCTTCCCAACTGCCTTCTGGGGAATTTCAGAAGTTACAGGGGTATATGCCGCGGTTCTATGGGGAACCGCGGCATATACCCCCTGTAACTTCTGAAATTCTCTGACTGGCAGGGAAGTTGAGACGTTACAGGGGGTATATGCCGCGGTTCCCCATAGAACCGCGGCATATACCCCTTTAACTTTTCAAGTTCTCTGACCCAGTCAGCACCTGCAATAAATTCGCAGGGGTATATGCCGCGGTTCTATGGGGAACCGCGGCATATACTCTGTTATTTAATTTTTTATTCATACGTGGCGTCAAAGGCAATGGTTGACTGAAGTATATGCCGCGGTTTGGAGCAGAACCGCGGCATATATGTTCGATTTATTTACAAAACTGCCACCGCGCACCATTATGCTGCGGTTTTCTTTGAACCGTGGCATAATGTGCGCTGTAAAAACCCATTTTTTTACTATGGTAAAGTGGAAGGTAACTCATTAATTACACATTTATTATTGTTGTTTTCGGAATCGAACTTGTAAAGACCTAGAAAATGGAATTTTATGAGTAATAGTGATTTAAAAATAGTGATATTATTTCCATGTTAATGTTTTAATATAAATAATTTTGTTATAAATGAGTTTAATTATTTTAAAACACATTAACTCTCTAGAAACCATTTTTGTAGACTTCTCTAACTTTTCTTTAAGAGTTTTTCTTCTCTGTTCGTCTAATTGAAGAGCCAAAATCGTAGGATTGATCCTTACAACGAGCTCTTTAATTTGGACCGGTCAGTTTCTTTGTTCATGTAAGTTGAGTTTCAACCCGTTTTTGTTATCTGATGCACATAAGTCTTCTTCCACTTGCATGCATTTTTTTAGTCATCTATATCAGTCTCTTCTAATCAGTGATCATAATGGTATGTAATGATTATTTTTTTGATGTTTCTATGTATAGATAGAACATCTTACAGGTTGAGAAGAGTTTTGTTGGTTAAGGTCGTCTTAGCTTGAAGGGATTTGAGATTCTTTAGAGTATGTTCATTTGTCTCTCAAGTGAAGGAAGTTAATTACACTGTTTTTAAGTTTTAAATACTTTGAAATTTCTAATTTTATGATTGTATAGATAATTGACTAAATGATTGATATGTATGATGAGTGTGATATGTTGAAATGTGAAAATGTTGTTTGATTTGTGTTTCAGATGAAATTATTGAGTTAGCGAAGATTGTAAAATCTAAAATTTGCATGTTTTAGCATATGTGATTTGAACATTTGATTCTTAGATGTGTGGCTGATTTGAACTTAGTTTTATGTGATTAAGAGGGCTTAAATCTAAATAATTTGACAAGTGGTACGAGCTTTCATGTTTAAAATTGTTTTGAACTCATACACTAAGAAAAGAGTACCAGTTTAATCAATTGAACGCGTATAAGTTCCCTTAAAAGTACAAAATATAAGTGTTGATGTCTAGTATAGCGCTAAGTGACACCAAGGTGACATTGAGCGTCCTATTTTGCGAATGGGATAGCGTTGAGGAGTGCCGAGGTGATGTTGAACGTCAAATTCTAAGAATGGTTTGACGTTGAGCAGCGGTAAGGTGTTGTTGAGCGTCATCCTTATACTACAGATCTAGAACATTTAATTCTAGGGCGCTAAACGCTAGAAAGTGTCATTGAGTATGACTTGTTGCGAGAAGAATGACGTTGAGTGCCACCTTTTGCGAAAAGTATTATGTTGGGCGCCATCTTTGAGCGCTAGAGTGTATGTTTGAAATTTTTTTCTTCTTTGATTTTTTGAGATAGAATGCAATGTAACTAATGCTTGTCTAAGAGTATCATGGTGTTTATTCATGTATGACATTATGATGATGATGATTTTTTTTATTGGATATGAGGAATAATTCTAGGGATCTCGTGGGGAGATTCTATGGTGGTGTTTCTTTAGTGTATATATTGATATATGGATTCAGTATTAGGAGTTATCATGTCACTCTAATAACCATCTAATCTTAAATATGTGATGAGAGCTGAAGAGATCATAGTTTAAGGGTTTTACCTTAGTCAAAGATGGTTGACGGACTAATCTTGTGTGTGGTATCTCGAATGGGCGAGCTATTCCACCACCACAAGTGCATATAATTCACCAGAGTTTGATATCAATATATATATTTAAATAATTGAGTACATAATGAATCTATATGTGTGATATGATCTTTTTATGAATGAGTGATTTATGATGATTATTTTTATGTTTGTTTATGAAAACTCTTTTTGTACATTAGCTTACCGTGCTGTGTATTTTGTGGTTGATGTGTTATGTTTTCTTTTTGCAATGATTACTTTATTGGTGTGAGCAAATAATTAAGGGATAAGTGTTGAAGCATCTTTAGTGAAAGATGATAACACTGCGAAATATATTTCCAGATCATCTAGTGGTTTTTTTTAATTGTTGTTGAAATATTTTATAATTATAGTTATTTTTTTTCTAAATAACTATATTAACATCATATATTTATATGTTTAGACAATTTCTTTTGTTTTATTAATATTATAATGTTTTATTTTATCAGTTTAAACTATTAAAAAATAGAATGTTACATGTATAACTAATTTTGACATAGAAAATCCTTTAATAAATATATCTCATGAGTGTTTACGAAGAAGAATTGAATTGAAAACAAAAATATTAGACAACTGACCACTTAAAAAAATATAACAAGTCGAGGAATGTTCTCTCATCTCATCCTCTAACTTCCCGGTAGAGGTGACTGTTATACCATCCCAGACGACCTTGACTCATCTGACAGTTCGTCCTCAATCCTTACTGGTTGCACTGGAGCAAACAAATCCTTTCTGGCTTGCACACTCTCAACCTCAAGCACTGTCCTAAGGTGATTTTCATGCTCAGGTGAAGGAGGTAAACCAAAAACTTCTTCAGGAAAAACATCTAAGAAGTCATTCGCAACTGCGAGGTTTACACTCCAATTCTCTTGTGTCGCAAGATCTGAAACTTGAGTCGCTTCCACAGGTGATAACACTAAGAAGCAACTATCATCTCTCAGGAGGTCTTGCCTCAAGACACCGATCTACATAGACATACCTTTGTCTTCATCATTTGAAACCTTTCATCTTAGCCCATGCTCAAACCTTTCTTTTGCGTTAACTACTAATCTTGAAACATCCAACTAAACTTGACTCTGAATCATCCACTTGTTGATAAAACTTAATCATCTCCTTCGAAATTTTTCACTTAACTTAAGATCCTTACTATGCTGCATTCTTCTTCAAAGACCTCATGTTCTGTCTTATCCGATTGCCTCTCAAAATCTTCCCCTTCTACTTCCTTTCTTGATACTTATTCCCCTTAATCCACTATAGAATTTCGTATTCATTTCTTAACTTAAACTTTAGGCCATCCACCATTTTCTTATTCAGATTCCAACCATCACTGATACCTAGATTCATGTTACCAAACTCTCACAGCGTCACTCTGTTTCTCACCAACACCTCCTTTTCTTCTGGCTGTTGACGTTACTGATATTCTAAACCCAACTCATTTCTCAAACCTTGATACAACCATGCTTATCCAAAGCTTCTCTTAATCTAACCTCTGAACTTCTTCCGAACGATATAAGATCTTTTGACTTTGTTTCTTGAAGTTTTCTTCACTCAAAACATCACTTCTAAACTCCAATACCTTCACTCCCCCTCCGAAGCTTAACTTTTAGTCTTCTAACTCCTATCTTTGAGGCAAGAACTTATCTCAAAGGCTTAAACCAATTCCAATAAAGGTATACAACCCAAGTTGTCCTTGAATATGCATTCCTCTACTACTAATATAAAGCACATTACACTACCACAAAAGCAAGAACAAGACAACAATTACTACAGGAAACAACACTGAAACTCTAACTCTTTCTTACCTTAAACCTTCAGAATTAAGAAAGGAAAATCATCTATGGTAAAAGTCATGAGTGTGCACTCTCATTACTCTTATCAAGACATTTTCTGTTCTCAAAACTTCTAGTTAGACACACACCTTACTATATAGACTCGGAGGAAATGGTAAATCATACCATTTACACTCAATTCTTCACAGAGAAGACATGACAAACCCACAACACAAAGGTCATCCTAAGGACGAACTGCTCTGATACCATTAATGTAACATCCCAAAAATTCTCCCTTTAAAATTCAAAATTTAAAATATTGTAATAATACAATTACATTAACACCATGTAACCACAAACTTAAATCTATACATAAGTTTTAAGCTCATAGTTGACTGCAAAGATATCATTGAATCCCTCTAATCTGTTCTTCCAAATCTTCCTTCATCTACACCAGATCATGCGACAATCCTTCCTCTGCTCCCGTATAACAAATACGTTATACGATCATCGCAAAAATATAATTTTCCGGCACAAACAAACAAGTAAGGGTGAGCTAACATGCAACACCACAATTATAAAACATGCATAAATGCTTTGATATAAACATCATATAAAATTTATGTCAGACATTCTCGTATAACATCATACCACAATTCCTACTAGACACTCATCCGGATGATACGTTGATGAGCGGTCACGGGAGGTTATGCACTTGTGATGACTTCTACTTTTCCTTACGAATACACTTCCAAAATACTTCATACCATTCACAAGGTTAGTCCCCTCACTATGTCCAAACCGGAACATAGACCAGGACCTCCTGCTCCTCTCACCACATAATTCATCCTTCTCTACATGAGACTGGATGATTATTAGAGTATCAGGATAACCTCCAACTACGGGACCCTCAACATCAACATACACACTAATAACATAATATTACATAATCTCTCCATGAGATTCATACCATACTCATATTCCTCAACTCACATTACACCTCTACAAAAATCTCCCCATAATAATCATTTCGTGATCAAATGCACAATTTCATATCAACATCATAAAGTACATTTATCACAGTAATTTTATCACATCTCATGCATTCACATATTTTCGTTTCACATGAATTTACCTTAGGGTATATATATATATATATAAAACACATTGCACACTTCAAATAAGAGCAGAAATAATCATGGAACCGAACCCTGTTTACCGAGCACTATTTGGACGAACACTATTTGGACGAATACTATTTGAACGAACACTATTTGAACGCACACTATTTGAACGAACACTATTTGAACGAACACTATTCAACAATATAAGGCCGACACCACTTGGACGAACGCTGTGCGACCTAACCCAATCCGGCCGAACATTCTATATTGATCACTATTTAAACGAGCGCCATCTGATCGAACACTATCGGCCGAACGCTACAACCGAACGTCTCACTTGATCAAACACTATTCAGCCGAGCGCTATAATCGAGTACATAGACCGAACGCTAAACAATGCTACCAGAGGATACTAAGTTAAACGATCGCTCACACTCACTAATATCCAAAAACGAACGCTTATGATCCAAACTTAAGAATAAGCAACTTATGACCGAACGCTAATTAATCCATCAAAACCGAACGCCCAATTTTGGACGAACGCTTTACGAAACACTAAGGACGAACGCTCAACGAAACACTTAAGGACGAACGCTCACAATAACACTAAGGACGAACGCTCATAATAACACTAAGGACGAACGCTCATAATAACACTCAGGACGAACGCTCAAAATAAATGGACGAACGCTCATAATAACACTAAGGACGAACGCTCATATAAACTTATCGACGAACGCTCACTATAACACTTAAGGATGAACGCTCAAATAAACTTATGGACGAACGCTAAAATAACACTTAAGGACGAACGCTCACAATAACACTAAGGACGAACGCTCATAATAACACTAAGGACGAACGCTCATAATAACACTCAGGACGAACGCTCAAAATAAATGGACGAACGTTCACTATAACGGACGCACGCTCACTATACTTTGGCCGACCACTATTTGGTCGAGGAAGAATTGGACGAACGTCCAATTTTGACTCAGCAAAATTGGACGAGCGTGCATTCTGCAGAATTTTGCAGAATCGCACAGAATGCAGAGAAAACCCAGAAACCCCTATCTTCATCCCCTTCTTTCCAAATTTTACCCAGATTTGCAGCAACCACAACATATCTCAAAAATCAAGGAAATAAATCAAACTCCCCTTACCTCTTGAAGACTTCCTTTGTAATATTTGTGATCCATCTCCTCCTAGACATGTAGCTCCAGATCTCCTAGCAAATTCAGCACCTCTCCACTTTCTCTCCAGATCTTGCTGTAAGAACTCCACTCTCACCAGATTCTCAACCCAGATCCTCCTCTCAGTCCTTCTAAAGTTGATATAACTTACCTTGGGTGCTCTTTGGACGGTTGAAAATGGAAGGAAGGAAGGGTTCCTTTCCTTTGGATGCTCTCCCCCATGCCAAAAGTGAGACCCTTCTTTTGCCCAGCTGCCCCGTAAATGCACCCCTCCCCTTTTTCTCCCTTCCCCCAATAATTGTACTCTAATCATTCAAGAAGTGGGTGTCCCCACCACTACGAAAATGAGGTCCTTACAGGAAGTGTTGAAAATGTTTCTAGGGTTGAAAGAAAAAGAGGGTAGAACATCAAGTGTTGAAAGTGAAGCTACAATGGTGAAAAAATGAGAGAATGTTCGTACAAGTGTAAGACCCATATTAACTCGTTAGCCTATATTTGGGTCAAACTAGATTGCTTGTGTCAATTTATTTTATCATAAAAATAATATTGCATTTATACAATTTGTTCTATAAAGTAGAGGTTCAGGCCAGTCAATCGAATTGTCTCATAAGTCTCAAAATACATCGTTCTCCTGAGCACCCCAAATTAATTAGCATATTTTAGATTTTAATAAGAATGGATAAATAATTTAAATTTTAAAATTCAATTTATAATAATGCAAATTTATATTATTTTAAGTCTATTTAAATTAACTCATTTTAAATTCTATTCATTTAATTGGATTTAGATTTAGATGGAATAACTTTTTGGATTTTCAAAATTTTAGTTTTAATTTATTTAATTGAATTTGGATTTTGAAAATCTAAATCTTAATTCATCTAATTGATTTAGATTGGATCATATTTTTTATTTTGAATATATAAAATTAAGGTGTGTCTAAGGTCTCCAAGGGCAAGTAAAAGTTGACCCTGCTTAAAAGTCAATCAATAATTGAGTTTGATCAAAATTTGACAGTGTTGGTCCAAATCAAAATTCAGTTAAGTCGATCTTGATTAAAATTTAATTGAGTTGACTCTAATTGGGATTCGGCCGAGTCAATTTCAATCAAAATTCAGCCAAATCAGTTCGACAAAAATTCTACTGTGTTGATCCCAATCAAAATTCGACCGAGTTGAGCTCGACCAAAATTTAACAAAGTCGAACTCAACTAAAATTCGACTTAGTCGTGCCCGACCAACATTGACCGAATTGGCCTAGGCCAAAACTCAATCATGTCGCCCCAAACCAAAATTCGATTGGCCTGGTCGAAATTTGGCGAGTCGACACCTAGTCGACCAAGGACGAAGGTTGGCCAAGTCGATTGTTAGAATTTCAAGTTTGAGTCTAAGTCCCACATTAAGTAGAGATGAGAAAGTATAGCACCTTATAAAGGTGAAGACTCATTAACCCATTGCTTTAAGGTTTTTGATAGAGAGTGATGTCAATCCCTTATGTGGTTCGACTTAGGTCTCATTGGTGTTGTGCCTCCCTAGTGAACCTCTTCCTCCTTTATAAACCTAAGAAGTGGTAGTACAACCTTATTAGGCTTAGCTAAGTATAAGGGTCCATGTATCAAAAGTCTTTTTTGCAAAGGGTTCTAAGTATGTCCCGTTAAGATGAACGGTAGTACAAAAATTGGTACTAGAAGACTTTCACTAGAAGGAAAGTCTACTAATGTAGAAGGGACTCACCCTTGAAGGGGAAGATTGTTAAAATTCCAAATGTGAGTCTAAGTCTCACATTGGACAAAAAATGAGAAAGTAGAGCACTATATAAAGGTGAAGACTCATTAACCCATTGTCTTAAAGTTTTTGGTATAAAGTGGTGTCAATCCTTTATGTGTTTTACCTCAAGTCTCATTAGTGTTGTGTCTTCAATGAACATCCCCTTCTATAAACCTAATATTGACCCACCGAAGGTCAATCGAATCTGTCTCAGTTGAAGGTCAATCGAATCTACCTCAGTCGAAGGTCGAGTCAAGTCAACTAATACCTAAGGTCAAGTCGAGTCGATCTAAGTCAAAGGATCTGACTTAATCAGCCTATGTCAAAGAGTCGAACCGAATCAACCCAACCATATCGATTAAACCTAATAGTTATCAATCTCATTGAATCTAATCTTATTAACAAAGTAAATTAAATCTAGTTTTAATCCAATTTAAATTTTATTGAAAACTAATTAAATTTAGTTAATCTAAGAAAAATAGATATTTAGTTAATCTAATTAAAATAGATATAAATTTTAATTCAAAACTATTTTAATTAAATCATTTGGATTGTAGATTCAATCCATTTTATTAGATATGGATTAGATATTGGAAAATCGAATCCATATCCATCCTCGATACCCAAACATAACGACATAAATTTTTCTTATAGAACATAATAATACAAAATTCCCCTACTCTTATATGTTAATATGCTTCCTTCTCAGCGTCTTTCATCTTTTACATTGCAAATTTCAAGTTTTATTTATTAAGAAACTACTTACAAAAAGAATATTTTACTTTATATTGGTAAGCAGTTTTTCTATAGTTAGCATTAAGAAAAAGTCTTAACAAACTTGGTGTCATTGATAAAAAAAATATCAATGGAAACATTAAAAAAAAACTACATAAATATCCACTTAAAAAATATCTAATTGGCATGTCAAAAAATAGCCGATGAGAAAAATCCAACTAATATCAAATAAGAAATACGACTAGTTAAAAAAGTATTTAACAACGTGAATAAAAATTAATCCATATTAACATTAATAAAAAAAATCATAGTCAATATCACCCTAAAAAGGTCTTTTTGGTGTTGGTCAGAAAATTTCTAATTAACATTAATAGAAAAATAATTTTAGCCTAACTTTAATTGATATTGGTTGAAAACCATCTCAAATGACATCAAATGAAAATAACCTCAAGTTACATAAATTTAAAAATAATGTGATTGACATCAATAATAATAAAAAAATATTATTAATGTTAAAGAAAATTTGAACTAGGGTTGATAGATAATGATGACCTAATATAGCATAACTTTTATAATATTGTCTAAAAAATAAATATATTCTACATTAATTTGAATTAATAAGTTTCATGGACATATATTGTCAGACCTCGTAATTATGCACCCAAAACCCACCTGTCTAATCTCATTTATTACCCTCAAAACCCTGTCGGATCTCATTAAAGAGCACTTAGAAACTCCTCTGAGCGGACGCCAGGTGTCAACAAACGAGGATCCAAAAATCAGTTAGTGGGATGCAGGTGTCAACAGGAGAACGGACGTTCGTTTTTAAACAAAAACTGAATTTTCTGAAATCCGCGTCACTCTTCTGCATGCACCTTCTCCATTCCAAAACTCTGACTTTCCATTTCTCCTTCTTCTCTCTAGAAAACCCTCCCTTCTCTCTACCAAAACTTACCATTTTTCTCCTCCGATCACATTTCAGAAATCGTAGAAGTGTTTCCAGCGGTATAAGCTTCAGTTTGAACCGATCCTTTCCGCGTTCTGAAACTGGTAAGTTTCTCGTCTCTAGTTGTTCGTTCATATGAGCATGCAAGTCAAGCTTTGGTTGCACGCGGTCACCTTATCTGAACCAATCTTGGTTTTCTGTAATTTGTTTAGTTTGAAGAGTTTGTTTGAGCGTTGTGGATAGAAGAAAATATCATTTCTGCGAGCTAAGTTTTAGTCTGATGGACGTACGTTCACTTTAAGAGGTAAGGGAAGCTTATTCAATTTAATTTGTATGTTTGTAGTGTACTGTATGGACGTTCTGTGAGTGGTATGAAGCATGAATTTGTGATATTTGATTTTTAGTATATGGTTATGGTTATGAGCTGATGTATGAAAATTATGGTAGGTGCTATGGTATGAGTATTTGAAAATACGAAATTGTATGTTGAGAAATGAGTTTAATGTAAATGAAACTTTGAATATAAATTCCCTATGATAATGAACGTTCGTCATTGAACGGTCCTTCACCGTTCGGTGATTACTAGTAAACTTCTTTGAAATTGAATTCTTTCATTTGGAAAGAATTCTAGTTGAGAACGAACGCCCTTTTATAATAGTTCTACGTTTGAGCGTTCGGCCAAGCGTAGGTTGCCTGAGTGCTATGTGAGGAATTGAGAAACTTGTAAACATATATCTGGACCCTTAGTCATTCTTCAATCCTTTCTTCACCATCCAGTATTATATTTATTAATATTAATATTTTATCACGAGTTCAAATCAGTGATGGGTTTCGACCCAAAGCGTTCGTCATGAGTGGCGCTCGGTCATATACCGAACGCTCGTACTCGTCTTTAATTATTAAACTTGTGGAAAATAGCGTTCGTCCAAATTACAATAAATCCTTTTACCGTGTTCGGTCATTGACTGGCAGTCGGTTTTCTGTAATCGAATTATTCTAAGTATAGTTCTTTAATCGTTTTGAGGGGCCTGTATCCATTGGATCCGGCCTAGAGCCTCTGTACTTAAACTATTCGTTGAGTATTGATCTGAACTTCCGAGAGTCAGTTCATTCACTGACTCAAGTGGTAAATGACGTCCGTCATATACGGTGTTCACTGTAATCGGTTTTATTCTGTTCTGGAACGGGGGATTTCTCGGTCTCGTTCTTAACGTCCGTCCTCGTTATGAAGAGGGCTGAACGTTCTTTATTTTATGCACTGGAAATGGATGACGAAAATGATATTAAATTGAAAGAGTATAAATGATGAACAGTATATGAGATGAATAAACAGTTGTTGATGTTGAACGAGCGTTCCGGGGAGGAACGACTCTTGGATGAAAGTTGAGATTTGTAAAGTATGAATGTGGACAAAACTTAGCTGGCGATTCATCCTGATGTTCCGTGAGTGCTCGTCCTCAAGTAGAGGGGGTATGTCATGTGTGGGAACGGCAGGAGGTCTTAGTCCATAAATGTAATTTGGACGGAACGAACTAACCTCGGGTGGTAGCTGATGAAAATTCCAGTTACTATATCACCGGGTGCACGAACGTCGTAGCTACACAGAATTCATACAGTCCGGACAGTCAGTCTAGTATCAGGAATTGATTGAATTGTATATTGGAATATATTTTATATGTTTGATATGTTGAGAAATGCATGTTATTACTTGAATTAAATTAAATAAGCTTACCCTGTGTTTTTCTTTGTGTTGTCCTGTATCTGTACGTCCGTCTTGTCCTTGCAATGATCATCCGTGTGGATGTGAGCAGATGGTGATGCGTTACTGGAGGAGACGCTGGAAGAAGGAATACTAGAGGAAGAGAATCTCGTTGATGTAGAAGTGAAGGCCGAACAGTAGTCCGTTCGGTTAATTGTTTAGTTAGTTATTTTAACGAGTTGTCTTAGAACGACCCTCCTTTCCCTTTTTCCTGACTTAACCGTTCGGTATTTCTGTTTTGTAAACCGTTCGGTCAAGTTAGCTTTTTGTACATCTCGCTATTTTTGTAACTCGCTTCTTGTAAGGCCGTTCGGCCAGAACCTGTGCTCTTGTTTTATTTAAGACTGATTTGGTTTATCATTAAATGTAATTAATTTTACTATATAGTGTTTATTATATTTTTGGGATGTTATATATATAAACATATTGTGAAATTATAACATTCAAACATCGATGAAGTTAATACTGTCTCAATTTTAATAAAGTCAACGATCTTCCAAGCAAAATTAAACCAAATTATAAAACAGAAGATACATTACTTTAAAAATGTTAAAGTTTCAAATTCTTATATTTTAGATCAATTTTAAAACTATATGATTTTAAGTAATTTAATTATTTTAATAAAATTTTAATTAATTATTTTAGATCAAATATTATTTTAAAATATTTGATAATACATTTATTTTTTAATTTAAATATTTGATAATATTATATTTTTTATAAAAATTAATTAATTAATATTAAAATAATAAAAAAGTGGATATGAATATAAATATAAATATAATAATTATTCAATGGGAATGGAGACGAGATAAAAGTTTCAAATCCAAAGATAGAGATGAATTTTTTCTTATGAAATGGGAGGAGATAATAACCCGTCCCTTCCATATACCATTTCTATAAGAGGTTTTAATTTCTATGGATTAAATTATAAAGTAAATT
This sequence comes from Vigna angularis, assembly GCF_016808095.1. NCBI lineage: Eukaryota > Viridiplantae > Streptophyta > Magnoliopsida > Fabales > Fabaceae > Vigna > Vigna angularis. Next base: position 34,959,697 of record NC_068972.1, read on the forward strand.
TTATGACAATACACTCTTCTTATCAGAAAACCTTAATACAATTCACAAGTCCTAATGAATTAAATATAACTAAGTATGTAATTAAAAACCTGAAAACTAGCAAAAAAATAAATTTGACGCGTATTTTCTCGGAAATTATAAACGTACGTCCAATTAGCATGCCGGATATTTTCTCGGAGATTTTGCAAATGAATAACTTCTACCATTTTGACATTGACATGTATTTTAGGAAATTAAAATTTTCAACTAAGGATTTTAAATTTATGATTTAATATTTTTTAATTTTAATGTTGATTAAATTTATCCATTGTGATTTTTCAATTTTTTTATTCTTAATTCAGATATTATTTTATTTAAAAGAAGTCGTTTCTTTTTATCACAATATAATATTGTAAACATTCAAAGTGATTTTTATTTTTAAATTTTATACTACATCGCATTCTCTCAATCACCTTAACATAAATGTAAAGAAAAATTACATTAATTCATTGTATATTAAATTAAAAATAAAAATTAAGGATGACTGACTAAATTTCACAAATATTTGGATAAAAAGTCAATTGATTCTAAATTTAAAGTAAAAGGTAAAAATTGACCCAAAGAGTAACAAAAAGAAATTAATGTTCCATATATAAATCTACTTTATTGTTTTGTGTCCAATTGCAACTAACATGGGTAACATGGGAGATTCCGAAAGTCTGGAACGGTTGTTAAATGATCATAATATATGGACATAGAAAAATAATTTTAGATTGAAGAACGATGTAACAGGTTCACTGTAAGTGGATGATTATTTTTAATTTATATTGATTATAAAGTGCAAGAATCTCACGTTATATAGAGTTGTAAAAACGGATTACCCGGTCCGGCCTATCACGGGTTGATCACTTAATAAGCCAACTCAATCTGACCCACCACGGGTTGATCCGTTTACCCACCAATTAGTGAGTCAGAAAAATTTGCACACGGCCCGACCCACCACGGGTGGATAAACAGGTTGGCTCACTAGCTCACTTAATTACAATTGTTTTTAAATAAAAAAAATTACAAACTTTCTATAACTCAAATCTAAACTTAAATAATTTTTTCAAGCAAAAAAAAATAAATATATTTTTATAAAATTAAAATTAAATTTTAATAAAATAAAATTAGATAGGTAGGCTGGTTGGCCAACCCGGCCCACCACGAGTTCAACCCACATGAATCGGGTTTAAATGAGCCGGATTTAAATGAGTCGGGTTTAAATCTGACCCGCATCGATACAATTTTTTCAAATACCATGATTCTTTTTTATGCCTTAATTATTTTTTTCAACACCTTCATTACTGGAGTTTAATTCTGTCGGTTATATTATATTTGTTATAATAACTTTTTGAAAATTTCTTGAATGGATTTCTTGAAAATTTCGATCTCATTAAATTTTTATCCAAGATATACAATTTAAAATTTATTTATTTTAAATGTTTTTATAATTGCTTCAATGACTAATTCTAATTAAGTCTTTAATAAAAAAAATTTAAAAAAATTATAAATAATAAAACACACACAAAATTAATTGAACTGCACTAAACTGTTAAAAATTGCACTGAACCAAAAAATAATTTGTCTAAATTAAACTAAACTATCTTTTTTCTAACAAACTGAACTGAATTATTATTTAAAAATCTTGAAAAAAAAAAAAGAAATATTAACTAAGTAGATTGGAAAATTTTGTCTTTACTCAATAATGTAGGTTCTCCGATAAATAATTAAATTAAAAAGTTTAGATGAGTCAGGTCAAACTAAAGGTTGAGACAGACCAAGTCGGGTAAAATGTTGAAACAAGTCGGGGCCGAAATTCAGTCGAATTCGGTTGGGACGGACATAGCTGAAAATCAGTCCAGGCAACCTTAGCCTGAAATCGACCAAATTAGACCAGAAAGGCCACAAATGAAACTCAGTAAAGTCGGTCTCAATCAAAATCTGACCGAATCGATATCAGTTGAAAATCAAACAATTTTTTATGGAACGACCACAATCGAAACTTGCTCAATTCAGTCCTGACCAAAAATTAGTCGAATTTGGCCGAGTTGGCCCGAATAAAAATTAGCTGAATTCAGTTAGGACAACCATGACCAAAACTTAGCCGAATTGGTATGATCAAAATTGGCCAAATTTGATTGAGTCAATACTAGTTGAAAATCAACGGAATTTGCCCAGGATGACCACGAATGGTCAAGACGGTGCCGATAAAAATCTAATCGAATTTGGTTGAGTCAGCCCCAACCAACAATTGGTCGAATTTGGTCGTGATGACCCATTTAGAAGTTGACTGAGGTCATGGCAGAATCACAAGCTAAGTAAAGCAGATAAGAAACTGTGATGCAGCGAAATTGTTGAAAGCTTATGGAAGAAGATGAGGTGAGTGCTTGGTGAATAAAGGTCTCTAGCTTAGATGGCCATCCATTACTGGAAGGAAGCTAGAGGGAAACAAGGATAAACAATAGCAGAAAGGTGACTCTCGGACAAAGGGGCTAAACTGAAATCAATAGTGTTTCTCTAACATTCCAAAAGTGATGATACAAGGGAATATGTGTTGATTTATAAAAGATTCAACAACCCAATTTGGTGCCCTATGCTAGGTTGATGATCAACCTTGTTTAGTGGATCAAAGGTCATGTGTACAGGTCTGAAGCATGTGCTGGAAAGGAAAGTTGCACCAAATACGCGTGCAATAAACTAATCTCCATGCGTTGCTGCTGGGCACTTGGCAAGGGGCATTGGGCACTCACAATTTGAATGCCTAAAGATGTCTCCAATCTTCATGGACTTGGGCTGAATCTTTTGGATCCATTAGCTACCAAGTGAAAGTGAGAAATAAGTCCTTGGGTTCTTTGGGTGACTCTTCTAACTTCTCTTGGAGCTTTCTGGCCATTCTTCTAGTAATTAGGCCTTGAATAGAGTATGGGCATGAGCCCCTGTCACCAAGCCGATTTGAGCATGACTGAAACTCGATCGAGTCAACCCCAAAAGAAATTTGACTAAGTCGTCCCTTGCCAAAAGTTGGCCGAATTCGAAGAGTCAACTCTAGCCGAAAATCGATCGAATTCAGTTAAGTCGACCTCGACCAAACTTTGGTCAAATCCATAGTTGGAAAATTAAACTGCAACTTTAGAGACTATCAAATAAGTAAAAATTATAAAAACAAATTAGTTTTAAGTTAATGAGTGGTTAACTGAATGATAACTTTAGAGATTCAGTTTTCTAAAACTGAACTATAAAATTGTACAATAGTTTTTATTGTAAATATTTCAGGTTTTTTGGTTTAATATAGTGCAATTAATTGATAGTTCAATGCAATTCAGTTAATTTTACTCATCCCTAAAGATTTTTGGTCGCATGAATGTAAGATATTGAAAGGCACCGACGAATTGGTGGTATAAAGAAGGATCATGAAACACAGTAGAAGAAATGAAAGCTTTAAAGAGGAAATCATGATTTTTCCATTTGCGTTAGCATTTGCCATTTGTGTTGTCAAAGATTTTGTGAATTTACTTTGTTTGCATTAGATGAAGGGCTCTAGTAGGGGTCCTATAAACTTCAACACCCAAGAAAAAATAAAGAGGACTGAGATTTTCAAAGGAAAGTATTGATGCAAAGATGAAACAAGGGTGTGAACAAAAGTAATGTTATTGCTTGTGATAAGAATATCGTCAACGTATATTAGAATAAAAAGTATAGAATGAGAAGTGAGCCTTGTGAGAAGAGAGGAGTCAATATTGGTGGAGAGAAAACCCATCTTTAACAGTGTTTTGCTCAATTTATGATATCAGGCATGAGGGGTTTGTGTCCGTATAGAGCTTTGTGAAGGTGGCAAACATGATCGGTGTTGGTAAAGGATACAAGTGATTGATCCATGAAACCACTTCATTGAGATCACCATTGAGATCACCATGAAGAAACACATTGTTGATGTCAATATGATAAAGAGGCCATTTGGAAAAAACAACAAGAGAAAGTATGATACAAATGGTTTGGTTTGACTATAGAGTTGCAAGTGTTTGTATAATCAATGCCTTCAATTTGATGATACCTACGAGCAACCTATCGAGCTTTACATCGTTCAAGGCTTCCATTTGGGTGATATTTGCTTTTAAAACCCATTTACATCTAATGATATATGTATTATGAGGAAGGGCAATGAGAGTCCACATATTGCTTTTTAGTAAGGCATCATATTCGATTTGCATGGCATTTTTCCAGTCAGAATGGAGAAGAGCTTCCTTGACTGTAGTTGGAATAGGGTTACAGACAATAGAAGAGAGAATTTTTTGGGTTTGTGAATACCTGATTTAGCATAAGTAGTCATAGTAAGTGTTGGTAATAAAAGGAATAAGAGGTAAAACATATGAGGTGTATGATGGTGGTAAAGAGGATGCATCATAATGTGTTAGAGGAGTGGAAATGTGTGGAGATGATGAGGGATCTGGAAGCACAAATGTAGGACCTACATTATCATTAGGTGAAGGAAAGCGGATGGAGGATCTTAAGATACAAATGTTGAAGTAAAATTGACATGAAGTTGAGACATCATAGACAATTTTGATAATATCCAAAATGTGTGCATCATGTGGATGAATGGTAGAAAAGGGGGGAGGAGTTAAAATGATGGAAGGCGGGCTTGGTGAAGACGTATTAATAGAGTTGTGTTGCTCGATTTGGTTTTGTTGCAACTTATATGGAAATTCCCGTTGGAAATAACATTCCGAGAGAAAAAGATTTCTCCATATGGGTGAAACAAATATTGTTAGGAACAAGACAATAAAGAAGGGAAAGAAATAAAGGACACAATAATTTAATGTGGTTCAACGTATAATGTGTATGCCTACGTCCACTATACTAGGAAGTATGTTTATTTTGGTGTGTCTTTCAAGCCTTACATAGGGTTTCTAATATAGCAAAGTTGAGAACAACATCCACACTACTAAGCAATATGGGATTAAATCAATCTACAAATACTGACAATTCTCCCACTTAGAGTTTGATTTACATCATCACCCAGTGTAGTTTCCTTCATAATCAATTATTCTTGAAGGCTAGTTAAGATAATTCAAAGCCTCAACTTATTAGTTGTGATAGTCTTGGTCAACATATTAGCTAGATTATCTGCACCTGGAAAGATAAGTCCCCATCATTTAGCAGGTTTTTAATAAAATGATACTTCAACTCAATCTACTTGCATTTAGAATGAAGAATTATATTTCTAGAAAGATATATATATATATATATATATATATATATATATATATATATATATTTAAAATGGGTCTTATCTCTAGTCGATGTGAGACTTCTAACAGATTGAGAAGAAGAAGAAAGAAAAGTAGTGCCAATATGCAAATAGGTAAACATGTACAATTTCCTAAGATTATGTGTTGGTTACTCGTGTATGTCGATTTGGAAGATAGATTGAAGGAGTCATTTGTTATATGATGTGAGGCACCGGTATTGGGGTACCAAAGAGGGTCGAGTAACATGTTGGTAGTAGAGAGTTGGTCAACGGGATTAAAGGTTTATGAGGAAACTTGAGAATTATAAGCCTAAGGAGGAGGAGGAGGTTGGTAATCTTGATCACAACAATGCCAACATTTAGAAGTTGTAAGACCATGTTTATAACAAATTAGACATTGAGGATTGGTCATGGTGTTTGAATATGATGATTTATGTTTCCTAAAGAGGATGAGCGAAAGCCTCGAAAGGATTGATGGTTTCTTGCAGATGAACGACCACCGAGAGTGTTGGTTGTGCCACAAGAATTAGAGTTAGTAGACCGAGAATAAGTTATGACATGAGCTTGAAAAACTGAACCAAAGAACTTGTATTTTTTTCAATCTTTCTTTTTGTACGACAAGTAAGGCTTCGATCTCCTCAAAGAAATAAGGATCAAGACGTGAGAGGATGGTAGTGACGAAAGCATCACACTCATCAGGTAAACCATCCAAGATTGCAGTGATGTGATTGTCTCCAATGATAGGAAAGCCTATAGCTACGAGAGAGTCGATAGTGCGTTTGATATCAAATTTCTAGGTTTTGAGTTGGATCTTTAATTTTTTTTATTTTTCCACAAGATTGACTTGTATAGTATGTTGCAAAAATTTAGGTTTTGATGCTGATAGGATTGGAGAAGATATGAGGTGTAAAGGATTGCATAGAAGGGGTGGAAGTGGATGTGGAAATATGGGAGTGTGTGGAAGTCATGGTTAGTTCTTTAGCTCTTGATACCATGTAAATGAAAGGAAAGAAATGAGAAATGGAAATTATATTGAAAGGAAGTGTTTACAAAAGCATAATACTATAAAGAGAAAGAATATATACACGTGATGCAATGCATGCATTGTAAGAAACAAAATATAGAGTTTGTTTAACAAATTATTTTATCACTAAGCAAAATGTGGCATGACTCACATTTCTCAAGGATAGTTCATTAAAACAGTTTGATTCTGAGCACTCTTATTAGAAGTGTTTAAGCTTTTTTGCATTCATATAAATGACTTGAGTCTTTTTTTTTTTCCTTGGGTCTCTTCCTTGATAAGTTTGAGACTTTCTTCCTCTGAAACCTCCTTTTTTTCTCCACATTTCATGATTTTTTTCTTAAAATGTAGAAAACTTCATTTTCTACTTCAAAGTCATTAATTTTTAAAGGGTTGTATACAGGTTCTTCCACATTTAAAGCTTTAGTGGGTGTATATCTCTTATTATGTGTATTAAGACTGGAAAATTTTCTTTCTTTCTTTTGATCACTTTGTCTTATTTCTTGAGCATGTGAATTTTAAGAATTCCACCATGCTCTTTAATGGACATTCCATCTGATTCCTTTGACATCTTAAATGTTGGCACCTATAATATCCATTGCTTGGGAAAAAAAATTTCAATATGATAATATAAATCATGATGCTTAATCACAAAATAAAACCCGTTCAATATAGTTTAGAATATAATGAACATAATTTTATGATATCATTTTCTTCCATATTAAACAACTTATATCTCCTTTGATTCTTTGTAGACATGTACTTTAGGATATTTGTCTTTTGAGAAAATGCGCATTAAAGCATTGCATACTTTGTAATTAAGAAAATATTACTTTTGCTTATTTGTTGAAAGGATCCTCAATATGGATTCATCATTTTCATGTACTAGAATATATTAATCATTCTCCACTATATCTATCATGGATTCATCATTTTCATGTACTAGAATATATTAATCATTCTCCACTATATCTATCATGTGTTGGGACAAACTTAAAGAAGGAAATCATACCTTATTTCTGGTAATTAAATTTTTCTCCCTTAAATAAGAACCATTTGTTTGCAGTTAACCTTTATTGTCCATTACAATTCACTACATATATTCCTCTTGTTCTACAAAGAACTAACCTTAATATATTAAGTATAATACTATCTTAAGTAAATGACTAGCTTTAAAAGAAAGAGGAAGGGGAGAGATGAGTTTGAATAGAGATTTAGAATACTTTTGAAAATAGTTAGTTAGATTATTCTATTATTTTAATTACAAATTAGATATTGTTGATTGTTTTCTTTACCTTTTAACAAGTGCATTAATTCAGTTAATTGAAGTATCAAAATAGTGTCATATCTACACGGACTTATATATATATGTAGAAATTCAAATAGCTTTAAATCTAGTATGACTTTCTATGAGATTACTCCAACCAATTTTGATGATGGTTGGTGGAAATGATTTAAACAAAGCTAGAACAAGATTGAAAATAATGACTATATGAATGTGTATTTAGATTGAATTCCACCTATCTTCTTCATTTGTACTTTTACCGACTCAATATATATCGATGTAGTTATTTAGTGTCAATGAAAGTTATTAGCTCATTTTAAATCAATCCCTTGAGTTTAGAATCTAAGGATTTCAATAACAACGATGATTCCTCAATCACTAATAAATTCTCCTTGCTTTAGATATGCATGACTCTTAACTCAACTAAAATATTTAAATATATTCCTAGAATTTATACGCATTATGTAAGTTGAGTAATCAATTCATCCAAACATTAAAGCATAAACCAAATCATTAACACATGAATAACAACAATGATATATATAAAACAGTAATAGTACAAATAATTATATTAGATTACATCTAACCTACAAGACACTCATGTTGACGATTATCACTACAAGTACAAGGTGTTATTGTCCCTCTCTTATAACTCTCTTAAAATGTTACAATGAATATAGAGAGAATATCCTAAAAAATGTATAAAAGAAGAGCTCATTAAAATAAAGTAGCACTATATTTTTATAGAAAATAAAGATTGACGTTCAACTCCAATCTTCAGTGCTTAATAGTAGAGGTTTCTTCTCGTGCAAGGTTTTCTTGTGACTCAGGCTTATGCTTTGGTGTTTAGCCTTGAAGTTTCCTCTCTAGGAAGGTTTCCTTTGGGTTGAAATCTTCCTCTTATGCTTAGGTTATTTAGATTTGATCAATTTAAGCTTCTTCATCAAGCAGTTTCTTTCGTGACTTAGTTTCTTGCTTTGATGTTTAGCTGCGTAAACATTATTTTGAATTTTTCTTAACCGCATCTCAACACTCAACATCTACTACAAAGTTTAATTCTATAGTTTTTCTAAAACTGAAAAAAAACAAACAAATATATATATATATATATATATATATATATATATATATATATATATATTATAATTTCATTAAAATCACACTTAACTAATTCTCGGTACCTTATTATTATTTTTAAGTTAAAAAGATTTTATTTACTTAACAATACATTAAATTCATATAATTTAAGTATAAAAAACATAAGTAAATTGGATACTTATAAGTTATACATTGTAATTACTCTATATAAATGTGCGTTTAACTAACTAGTATATTAATTTGACAAACCTATAATTATCATATACTTTACTCTTTCTTATTTGAGGGATAACACTTATCAATTATGCAATGTAATTACTCGATATAAGTGAGTTTAACTAACTAGTATATTAATTTGACAAACATATAATTATTATATACTTCCCTTTTTTTTTATTTGACTGAATCTTTATGATACATTATATTCATTCTTTGGTTCTTATCTCCTTCCATCAGCAATGTAATGGATAACTATATATATATATATATATATATATATTATTTTTCTTTAGACATTATTTTACGAGTATTTGATTATCTTTGTTAAGGTTTTTGTATTTATAATCATAAACTATTTTAGAGAATCTCTTTATTACCTAATTTTAACTTATAAATAAACTCATTGTAATTTATAAAGAAATTTATTTATTATTTTTCTAAATTTTTTTATAAAAAGTTTGTCTAAATATGTGCTAAAAATACATTTAATCTTTTATTCATTATTTTTATCTTCAATCATAAAATGTGATCTCAATCTATAGAATACGATACGGGCCAACAGGAGCATCAGTATCGTAATTGTGAACCGTTGGATGAACATGCAGACTAGTTGGTTTGACGGCCAATATCCTCCTTTCACGGCTACGTTAACGAAAGAACAGTGTAATTTTCTTTAACTAATTTCATTTTCACCAGGTTTCGCGGTGCATTTGATTTGAATTTCTTAAAACGGACGACGTCGTTCTCATACCGTCACTTTATCACCCAAATATCGCAGTGGGTCCTAAATATCCCATGTGCCTTTCCTCGTTTTCTATAGAGATAAGGATTTAATTTAAATAGTTTAAGATTGTAAAGATTTTCTATGATGTCAATGATTGACTTTTACCACAATTATATTTATATTTTGACTGCTTTATAGGGTAAAATAAATATAAAAGAAATGTAATATTATATGAACAAGAATGGACTTGTATATTTCATTTTAGATTTAATAGTTTATTTTGTCCTTAGTTTTGCTAAATAATATCAATTCTGTCTCTTATTTTAAAGCGTTTGAAATTAGTCTTTACTTATTAAATTTTATCAGATCATCAATTCATTTTTGTTTCTATTTAATAGAAGGAATAATATTGACTAATAAGCGAAGATCAATTTCAAACACTTTTAAAGACATTATTTAACAAAACTGTGGATAAAATAAGCTATTAAATATCCATTTTACCAGTGAAAAAAATGTAGTTTATTTCGTTTAAGATTGACAAACACTCCTTCAGTTTTTTATTTTATTTGTCATAATTTTTTTTTATAAACAATGCTTCCTTGATCTATTATACTCAAGAATTCAAGACATTCTTAATTATATCAATTATACTTTTACATTGACTTCAATTTTAATTATTTAATTTATTTATTAAAAAATTTCCATTTAAATTCATATTGAACCGTAAATTTGTTTTGATTCCAAAATAAATATTTTATGAGGGAAAACGATCTATATGTATTTGACTTTTTTCAATTGGAATTTGACTTTGTATTTACAACTGAGAGGAGTGAATCTATTTTTAAATATATTAAAAGAATTTTTTTAAGGCGAATATATCTTTTATGTATTTGAAATATTTGGTGAATGTTTTAATTACCAAATTTTGGAGAGACGAGTGAAATATTTAAATCTGTATTGTTTTTATATTGATTCAAGTGTTCTCACAACTTTAAGATTTTCTCTTATTTATTTATTTATTTTTGTTTAAGATGTTCTTTTTTTGCGCCTTATAATGTAATGTCATGCCACCAATAACCCCCTCGATAATAGCGTTTCTTGAATTCAAATTCATGACAGAGTGTAACACCTTTTTCTAATAAAGTGTCTTTATTAATTTAATTATTTTAAGAGGTAAATAATTCCTACCAAATTTTAACAAAATTAAGTTATGAGATAAAGGTTCGTGTGAATTATTATTATTTTGTATATAATAGTGTAAAATTAAGAAAAATTATGAGAAAAAAATATTTATATTCAATCAAAGAAGATATAAAATATAATATTAAGAAATAAATACATAAATATATATTGATATATTAAATAAGAAAAATTAAGTAGAATAAGTCAAAGACACTCCATCAATTAATATTGAGGTTAAATATGTTTTTAGTCCTATCAAAAGATTTTGGTTTTCGTCCATCTTCGAAAGGTTTGTTCATTTTAGTCCTTTTAGTTTTGAAACTCTTATGTTTAGTCCTTAAAATTGAGTGGCGTTAAGTTTTCTTTGATGTGGCAAACGGCGAATCCGCGTGTGATGCCACCTTCCCTTATATGTGTGTGCCACGTTGCTTTTCTTTCTTTTTTTTAAATGTCACCATCCCAGAAACGTTTACCTTTTCCAAACAGAAACCCTAATCCTCCTCTACCGTTAGTCATGTCGTGCCGCCGCAAGGCCGCCACTGTCGAAAAGCTGCCATCAACACCATGAATCCTTCAAGCTCACATCGTACCACTGCCATGAGCAACCATTCGCCGTCGTCGAGAGCTTCTACAGCCTCCATCATCATATCGCGCAAGCAACCCCCAAGTCGTCGCGAGTTCAGAGTTCCAGCACCCTTCTGCGTGAGCCATCCTTCATTGTCCTTCACCGTCAATGTCGCCGCAACCCGCTGTAGAGACCACCCAGAGCTCCTTCTTTGCGTCGCAAGCGACGCCGTTCAATCTCTTTCCACAACCAAAGGGGCAAATCACCACCATCATCAAGCAACATCATCTTCTTCCCAAATCACTAGCAACACGAGTTCTGAGGGGTAATCCGAGTACAAAATATGCATCTCCATCTGGAGGGATTCACAATTAACTACTACATAAATGTATGACATTTGGAAATACTTTTCTCTGTAGGCTCTAATGTTTTCTTTTCAGATTTTTATGGCAAGATCATTTTCTTTCTATCTTTCTTTTTCTTGATTAAAGGGGAGGTGGAGAGGTTTTCTTTATTTTTATGCGAGTAATTATTGTTGGCCAAGTATGTGCGGGTCAGTTTGACAGACGCAACACCAGAAGTTTCATGAACACATTTTACTATAGTAACCTGTAGTGGGTGGATTTTATTTTCCTGATTTGAATGAGGAATTTTAAATAATGTAGAATTTTCAACCATTTATGTTTCTCAGAAGCACTAGTACAAAAACAGTGTATAACGTCACGCGTTTAACGTCGAACCACTGAATAACTAACGTTAAAAATGAGCGGTGACATTTTTGTAAATAAATGCAATTATTAAACGTCGTTTATAATTGTAATTCGACGTAAAAGAATATAAAACGTCGAATGACTTTCAAATTCGACGTCAAAAGGTTAGTGAATTCAATAAAAATTTGAGCAGGAGATTGAAAATTCATTAACTTTATCATAGCGCACGATACCCTCTTCTCTTCTCAAACTTTTCTCGAATGAAGTTTGACGAACATCACATGTAATCTTTCTTTCATTTGATACAAATGCATGTTAATTAATTACTTTATGTATGATTTTTGTTTGTTTTAACCGATTATTTTCGTGCTCTTTTCCTTCATAGGCGCATTTTGCTTTCTCTCACACTGTGACGAAACTTTATTCCGACGAACCCACCTTTTGAAGGTTAGTTTTCGTTTTCGTTTTCGTTTTGAAGAACTTATTTGTTGAATTTTTTTGTTGTTTTTTTTGTTGAACTTGTTTGTTGTTGTTATTTAGTTGAACTTGTTTGTTGTTGTTGTTTGATTGAACTTGTTTGTTGTTGGTTATTATTGTTGATACTACGTACACTACATGTTCATAGTTCATGCTTTATAAAATATACCAAAAACAGAAATTTGTTATTTTTTTGCTTTTCAAGTCTCGTAGAGTTATAAAAAAGGATCACAATTAATTAAAAAAAATTGACTAACGTTGAATATTGACAAAATTCGACGTTAAGTTAACGTCGTATATTAATAAAATTCGACGTTAATTTAACGTCGAATTTTTTAAATTCGACGTAAATTTAACAATATGACGTCGTTCGTGAATTCGCAGTTAAAAGCCCAAAATATTCGACGTTGTACGCGATTTTTGTACTAGTGAAGGAACATTATAATATTGGAAGTGTAATTGAGCCATATTATTTCCATGTGGTTGATTGGATTGAACCTGCAATTGGTTTTACTAAAGATTTCAGTTTGTACCTTTGATTATTATGGTGGCATGTGCTCACAAAATGGACGAAAATGAAGACTTAGGGGAGAGAACAATGGTGGATGTGAAAGAGATGAGCGGAAGTTTTAAGTGATTAGGGGAGAAGAAGGAAGGGTTTGGAAAAAATGTGGCAAATACTTAATTTCATTTCAGAAAAAGAAAAGCAACGTGGCACAGGAAGGTGACATCACACGTGGGCTTGCCGTTTGCCACATCAAAGAAAACTTAACGTCGTTCAATTTTAAGGACTAAACATAAGAGTTTCAAAACTAAGAGGACTAAAATGAACAAACCTTTCGAAGAGGGACGAAAACCAAAATCGCTCGATAGTTTAGGGACACCTATCTATTCTAATACTCTATTTTCTAGGTTCTTACATAAATAACTCATTTTGACATATTAGAGACGCCACCGCTCAACACTATAATAGTATTGTTGAGCGCCATCAGTTAAAACATATAAGGAGTTCTCTATCAAACCACCACTCAATGTCATTTTCCACTGCTAAGATCTACCCTAGTGGTGACCAACCCTACTATTCCACCACGTAGCCCTAGGCAGTTTGAGAACACTTTGAATTTTAAGCATTAGTGTGATCCTAAAGGTGTCCAACGTAGGTATTTACTTCAAAATTGATCTTTTCTTGTCTCAAAACATGTTCCCTTGAGTTCTTTCTTATTTTCCTCCTCTATAATTGCTCCATATTAATTTATTTTACACTTATAAACAAAGACATTAAAGGTAAAACAAACATAAAACAACTAAAATACAAAATAATACAAAATACACTAACTTGAGGGTAAAACAAGATTAAAGCTATAAAAAAGTTGATTTATTCATGACAATAGACACACAAAAGCAGGTAAAAATGGACGTTATCACCGGGCACACCATGGTCGATAGGGAACAACATGGATGACTAACCAAAGTATGGTCAGATTAGCAATGATGATGAATTACCCATTTAATGAAGATTATGGTATGATTGGATCATCATTAGATCGACAAAAGGTAAAGACTCGTCCCTACTACTATAAATAAAGGTCTCAGGTATGACTTTGAGAGATCATGCACATAATATCATCATTTGCCAACCAATCATCCACTAACTTTAGCATCAGAGTATCTTATGCAGGTACTCTCCGAGCAATTCTGAATGAGTGGGAAACCTTGAAGAATGAGGTAGGACCACAACAGAGTCTATCCAGTCTACAATGAAGCTCATCTAGTCTACAATAGAGCTCGTCAGTTTACAAGAGCCCTTCCTTTAATGCTCACTATGAATCCGTCCAGTTTTCAACACAACTTGCCTAATTAAGGTACCTACCCATGAAACAATAGTAATTATTAAATAAAATTTAATGAGGTTAAAGGCATGTCAAACAACAAATATAACTATAAAGTAACGAAATAAATAAAATAAGGTTAGAACTCTTTAATGATAAAATATAAAATATAAATAAGATGATGTTAGAAACACTTAAACAAAAATAGTTGTAAGATTAACAAATAAATAAAGAGATGAAGTTAGGCATACCTTAATGAACAAAAATAATTATGAAATAAATAAGTAAATATTATGAGATTTGGAAGATAATTATAAAATAAATAAATAAATGTATAGAATATCTCATTCCCTTACCCGTGTATGGTACACTAAAATTAGATTAATAATATTTTAAAAAAATTTCTCTCTCTTTTTTTCTCCTTCTTTGCTACCTCTTTATATTTAACTTTTTACGCATATTTATAAAAAAAGAGTTATTTCTTATTTATTTCAGGCTTAATTGTGTTTCCTTCACAAATTTATAAACTTTCAATGAAATCCCTGATACATTTTTATGTTTATTAATTTTTTAATAAATTTATTTTTTAGTTGAGGTTTTGCTATTAATTTTTTCTGTTAACAAGGTGATAGAGCTATTAAGTGACTTATGTGGTTGCTGTTATGTCATGTTACCTGAATTGTTGTGTTATTTTATTATTTTAAAAATTTATAATTTATGATCTTATAATTTTAAAATTATAATTTTATAATTTTATATTCATAATTTTGTAATTTTGTAATTTAATAATTTATAAGTATAAATTATAAAGTTATAAATCACTATTTGATCCTTACTTTTGTTTTGCATGGAAGTGTATCCCTTGTCAAAGTTTTTTTTGAGCTTCATGTCTTGTTGTTGACATCCTCTGCTTAGGTAGTTGAAATAGACTATTTTATCTTTGTTATTTCCATCAATCATTGATAATACAAAAATGCTGATTGCTGATTGCTGATTGAAGGTTCGTACTATTTGTTAGGATCACCTTATAAGGTTGTTTTGAATCAACTTGTAGAAAATAAACATCATAAAAGATGGGTTTTCAAGTTGTCTATTCTTCTTAAACTTATTCTACCAACCTTGTCTACTCTTTTCTTTTAACGTATTTTCTAGCACTTCGTCTTCGATTTTTTCAAATGATGTATACCAAAGAGCTATGTCTAATGATAACATGTCATTTATTCATGTTTCATGATTTGTTTGTCACCAGTGAAAACACATTTAATCTTTTTAATTGATTTTTCATTACGATTTCTCTTACATGATTTTCATCCTGACCCGTATAAATTGAGATTAAAAAATTTTACAAAACTAAAATGTTCCTTAAGTGAAAAAAAGTTTATGAAATCAAAATATTCACATAATTCTTGTAGATCACCATCAGTTCATGATATTTCTTTTATAAAAAGTATTCATTTTAAAAAGAAAAAAAATACAATTAAATTCTAATAAGTCACAAAATATAAATATTTTTAATTTGACAAAAACCTATGTTAACATTTTAATCAGACTAAGAATATTTAATAAATTTGGTTGTTTTTTTATATAAGAAAAATACGCAACAATTTAAAATATTTAAATTTTAACTTACTAAACATATTTGACTTTTTTTAAGTGACTAAACATATTCTTAAGAATCATTTAATTTTTGTTATAGGAAAAATTTATATATATATTTTTACATATAAATAATAATATATTTCTCATATAAACATATTTAAGTAATTTTTTAATTTTAATGAACTTTTATCAAAATCAACAATAAATTATTTACAATATTAAGTGGTTTATAATGTATCATTTTTAATATTCATTAAATTTATTATTATTTGAATGAATATATGTTTACAATTTTTTAAACAAGTTGTTATTAGTTCAATTGTACAACATGTAGTTTATTTGTTTATCTATTTTTTACTCTTGTAATTTTTTTAATATGTATGAATAAAAGTATATATTATATTTAATTATATAACAATACGAATGATATTAAAATATTAATTTAAATATAATAAAATTATATTATTTAATAAAATATAGAGTTTTCATATGTATATAATTTATATTATTTATAAGAATTAATTAAAATTTTGTAATAAAGTTAAATCTATCTTAATTCTGATCTTAATTAATTTTAAAAGAGATTTTAGGAATTGAGTTTTTTTTTTTTTTTCTAAATCTCGTTTAGAAGAATCTTCTAAAAGAAAGTTTTCTAAAAAATAGGTTAGAAGTGACTCATGGAGAAGTTGAAATCTCTATTCTTTATTATTCATTTAATAAGCTTTTATCTTATTTCTAAGCTTTTATCTTATTTCTAAACAAGTTTCTTCCTATAGTTTTTAACGAGACTTCATGTGAATTTTTATGAAGCATTTTGTCATTAAGAGACTTCAAATTATTTTTCATACCAATCAAATTATTATATAAACCAAAACATAATATCATTTATTACTAAGTATATTAAAAGAACTCTGCGTTTAATAACATACAATTAATATATGCCTTAACATAGTATAGTATATATAAGAAACCGACATAATTAAGTTTACTTGAAAGGTGTTGGAAATTGTACCAAACTTGTCAACCTTATCATTTACACCTCTTGATAAAATGAAATAAAAGAAAAAAAATATAAATCATTTGAATAATTTAACCCCAAAAGTTCGAAGGTTGAATATATTTTTCATTAATTTATTTAAAGTGCTGGTTGCTTGCAAGCAAGAAGCTGGGAGAGAGAAAAAGAACCTTCTTTCCTTCTCTCTGTTAAGTTTATTTCATCCAAACCTAAAATCCCCGACAACCACCGATTACTGATTTCAATTACATAATAACGAATCAAGAAGATCCTTTTCGGAGAAATACACAAAAATGGTGTCGGCGAACCAGGAAATGGTTGTTTACTGCTTTGACACCCTCGTCGCTCACTACAACAACCAGGAACCTCCTCCTCCGGCCTTCGATCAGGCTCAGCAGTAATTCCTCTCTCGTTTTTTTTTTAAATAATTTATAATTTTTTTTTCTTTATTGACACAATATGTATTTTTCTTTGTAAATGGGAATAAAATCGTTGTGGTTTTTTCACGAGTTACTGTTTAAGTTTTGTGATGTTTAAAAGTTTCCTAATTTTTGCTCGTTCTACCATGGGAATATGCTCAAATAAGGTCATAAGTTTCTTAGTCACTTACCTGAGAAGGAAAAGGTGAAATGAATTGAGCTTTGTTCTGAGTTAAAAATCAATCCACGCACCTCTTGGAGAAGTTAGAGAAGAGAACTGCTGTAAAATTGAAGTGCATGGGTTGATTTTAACTTCTGGGAGCTTTTTTCTCTTGTTTATAGAGGAGTTTATCCAAACAGAACTTAATTACAAATGGGAATTGGAAATGGAGGAACAAATATCTTTGGTTTAAAGAAAGAAAATATTTGTTTAATGTTTAGTTAAGTCAGAATTTATAGCTGAGCTGTGTTATGGAGAGGAATATTTTACAAGACGTATTCGTTAAGAAATTTATTTGCATTGAAAGGGATTAATCTCTGATTTCTGATTGGAGATAGATATCCTTTTTCCAAACATAATTCTACTTGTGAGTTAACAACATGCCATGATATGGTGTCGTTGTTTGAAGCAACTGTGTTTTGTTTTTAGCCCATTGTTTGTTACATGGAAGAAAGTGGTGAATGGAGGAGATCCTCGACTTCGAGGATGCATTGGAACTCTGGAAGCACGCAGCTTGATCAGTGGGCTCAAAGATTATGCACTGACCAGGTTTGTTGATGTTATAGGTATCTCATGTTGTGTTGACACAAATTCCACTTGCATGCGTTTAATTGAACTAATTACGTTGCTCCTCATACTTGCATTATTAATATAGTACTTATGTGTTTGTGTTCTCTGCTTGCATCATCTTGTAGTGCCCTCAGGGACAGAAGGTTTCCACCCATACAGGCTAATGAGCTTCCGTTTTTGGAGTGTACAGTGTCTATTCTTACTGACTATGAAACTGCTAACAATTATCTAGATTGGGAGGTATGTGCTGATTTGCTTGTTTTGGTTTCTGGGCTATTTTTACCTTTGTCTTTATTTTGCCCCAACTTCTTTGAGCTTTTAAAACATGCCCACTATGTGATTTCTGCTATTTGCCTATAATGCTGTCGCTATCATGATGTAGCAAAGTTTAAGCTTTATGTGATTTTCCACCATCCACTATTGACAATATTGCTTTTGCAATGAGTACTCCATTCAAAGGAGATCTTAAGGTACTTGTGTTGTGGATTTTCCCTGTATTGGTGGGTAGTTTGGGTATTACTTTTAATATGTATACAACGTCTGACATTTAGGAACCAAATAATAAGAAATCCCCTTACCACTACTGTTAGGTAGATAAATACTTACGGAATGTAAAACAATGAACATACTGTACAGGAAGCACTTCAAGTGGTTGAAACCTCCATTCGAACTCAAATCCTCTCTTCCCTTTTTCTTAGACTTCCCCTCTATATTTAATTAACTCACCAATGACAAACTCCATTATCTTGTTTTATTATTCTGTTATGATCCATATTTCTACACATTCATACTTAAAAACATTTTGGTATAACAAGATAAATCTAATCCTATGTTATTCTTGTTCATCATTGTTCTTCCTCTTTCTCTACTTTCTCATGTGATTCTTGGATAATCGGACGTCTAGCATAACTCTCTTTGTTTTTTACGAACTATGTATTTGGATAACAAATCTGGGTTTGTAAATAAGTTTTGCCTTCTGTTAGAAGTTTGTGTAAATATTTATGAGTTGTAGTTATTCTCTGATCAGGTTGCCTTGGTTATTGTAACCAAATAATTATTTTCCCTTGGCTTTGATGTTTCTTTTGAAAGTTTTTGGCATTTTCAGTAGTTGACATAATCTGATTAAATGCAAGCATCATCCTTGTCCACAATAAATCTGTAAGAGAAAATATGTAGTAATGTTCTAATTAATCTTTGGTGATTTGTTTTGTAAAGAGAAGAACATTTGAGACTGCAAGAGAAAAGTGGATGAAGTAGAAAATAGTTTTATTTATAAAGGATAGAGGAAGACTGAAGTTTATTTCGAAGAAACTAAAAATGACCTTGATTTAAAAATGGATTTCTGGAACATTTGATGGGGCCTAGTAATGTTGTGTAAGAAAGGGAGCATTGGTGCACCAGATGGAACAGTTGTCAGGTGATCCAGAGGTTACAGATTCAAATTTTGGAATCAGCCAGCCTCTTATAGAGGCAAGGTAAGGATGCCTCCCAAAGACTCAAGCATTAGGTCTGATCCTTCCCTTTGAACAGAAGGAGATCTATAGAACCTAGCTGCCCTAATAGTGTCATGCAATGTTTTTTTTCTTGCAATAGACTTCTGATTTTAATGATTTGATAGGAGTTGCTGTTAGAATGTTCAAGAAGGTTTTATTACTTGCTGAAAAGGTGTCCTTTGCTGACCTGTCGTTTCTTATAAATTGGTTGTTTGCATATGAGTTTCTTATAAATTGGTTTTTTCAAATGTTTTGGTACGATCTATGATAGAAAACAGTATTGTGAATTTCAGAAGGAAAGTGAGAGAACTAGCAAGAAAATTTTGGAGAGAATTTGAAATTTCAATTACTGAGAAGGTAATGGATTGAATTGACTTAACAATGAAAATTGAATTATCAGGAGTTAGGAAAGCAACGTATAGCTTAACAACCTAAAGGCTGTAATGACAACCCTGCTAACTAATTTATTTCAAGTCTGGCAACAAACTCTAATAACTACTACTTGATTATAACAGAAACAGAAAAATGAAAATAAACTTGTAGAAGATGAAACTTCTCTATATTATTACAGAATGTAGGAATACATATAAACCTAGCTAGATGCTGACTCTGCAGTTTGTTGTAGAGAGGTTAATTATGTATTATAATTACCTGATTAACTAACTACCTGATAACTGAATGTAGATACAACATACTGTATATAGCTGGTAGTTGCTCTAACATTCCTGTCATTCTCAAGCAGAATGCAGTCATGAAAATTGGTTTGAGGCCCTAAGTTTGTCGTGTAACTCATGTTTTCCTGGATGACATAGTGAGAAACATCAATTGCTTAATTGACTGTTGATGACCATCGTTTGGATATAAAGCAAGTCTGGTTCCATGTGTACCTTCAGGTATCATTAGTATACAATTTACCACCTTCCAATTCCCTTCAAGGGCTGTTAAAGAATTACCGTATTCATGCCCGTAACTAATCTCATGTCTTGTGAGAGTGGCATATTGCAAGGAACCTACAGTGGACTATGTGTTTGTTATCTTCCATGTTTGCCTTGGCGAGTAGGTGATGAATATGCTTGTCTTAAAAGAGCAAAACTGCACCATTAGGAAGGTGCTTGACCTCAATACCTTAGTAGTCTGGCAACACTGCACTAATGTAAACTCATTCTGAACTTTAACATGGTAAAGATTAGTTTTACATTTGTGTTCATGAAGAAAGTAGTTCACTAATTTTGTTATTAGATTGCATTTTATTTATTTTCTGGGATTCTATGGGTAATGATATATACGGTTAACTTGTTCCATCAATGTCATGGAGCTAAAAGTTGTTTACTTTTTAATTGATGTTGAGTCTTTCAAACACGCAGATAATACTGACTTGCAAGATAATGTACAATTTTAAGTGATATAAAATATTAATTCTAGGACACTATTGTATTTATACTGTCTTTTTCACTTTTTGATTTTGTGTGTTTGTTTGCAGATAGAAAAGCATGGTATAATTATTGAATTTTCTGATCCTGTGTATAGCACAAGGCGTAGTGCTACATACCTGCCTGAAGTGGCAGCCAATGAAGGTAACTTATGTTCCCTATTGAATGTTGTTTTACATTTTGGAAATGACATCTAAGTTACCAAATTGAAATGCCACAAATAAAAGTTGCCGTGTATTCCTTAACACTAGACTCTCTAAAATTTATTAGGAAGAAAGTTCATGATAATCCTATAACGGAAGCAACAAGCAGGGAGAGGCAAATAATTCCTACAATTCTTGTACCATAGCAAGTTGAGGGTTTAGACGAGCAGTTCCTATCTACCCTGAGTGGATATCCCAATTGTGTATACTACATTTTAAAATTAATATAATGGTTTGCATTTAACAGAATCTAGTGAATTTGATAGGTTTCTGAACAAAAAAACCTAATCAATGAACACCCTCACACACTCTCACACCAGTATAAGGGAAAGAATGAGAGAAAACTTGTATTATTCACAGCAAAGAATAGTCTGTACAGTCAAGATACAGGGGCATAATCCCCTTCACAGGTCTAAGGCCTGTCAACAATCAAAGTTCCAAAAGCTCCCCTCCCAACTAAACCAACAAACTATTTATACAACCTCTTTCCCGCTCCCTCTAACTGTTAGAAACAGTTAGGTTATTAAAACTAATTATTCTTCTTTCTTGCGTATACTCTCCATTGCCTATCAGAATTATTGCATGCATTACTTTGTATGGCTTGGGTTTACTGCTAATATGTTAAGTAGAGAGATACCTTCAAACAAAGGCATTTCATTCTAACCAAATTCTGAAAGAGTGAACAACTACCTCAAGGTAAACATCTAATGTTAACTAAATACCCAAAACAATTATAAAAAGGCACCATATAGTGTAAACGCAAGTATCCTACTACTGGTGAACAAACAAAATTATTGGAACCTTTATACTTAAAGGATTTCCAGCCTTCAAAAAATAAAGTTATTTGCCCCTCACCTCTTCCCTATCAAACTAAATTTTACTATTCCTTCAAATGCAATTACTTGCCGCTCTTTTGTAACTGTTAATTCAAGTAATTAATACCGAACATTTTTAACCATATTTCAAAACAAAGCATAGTTGTACAAAGGTTTATATTATGTTTGTGATTAAAAAATTAGATTGATGATTTTTAATTGATAAAAAATCTATTTACAAACCTTGTGATTAATACGAAAATAAATTTTTACATAAATTGCATTTTTATCTAAATCACATGAAAGTATATGGTTGGGGTTTGAATATAAAAAAAAAGAGAAGCTAATATACAGCCTGAGGCTCCTCTCTATACAAAGGTATGAGAGAGGGTTATTGTATATATGCAAAGAGGTTATATTTGGTTCGAATCCATGACCAGCTGGTCACCAAGTGTGATAATATGGGTAAATATATCTGTCAAATGTAAATAATCCACTTTCAAATACTTAAGATTAAAAACAGAGAAATATATTTTGGAGGGCTTGAGAGATTCCTCTCATAATCTCTATTTATATTGAAAAACTGATACTAAGACATGGAAGATTAAGGGAGTGCACTAGACACCTAGGTGCAAAACACAACTAAACACACATGGAGAAATGTGAAAGAGAGGATCATTTGGAAAGAGAATTGAAAAGGGAACCTTATTATTGAGGGAGTAGGATGACATCCCCTTAATAAGAAAACATGATGTTAGGATGACATCCCCCAATGATGGACATGAATATTTGAACCAAGTAATAGGGTACGAATAGTCTCAACTAAGTATCTATTTTTCCTTTCTGCTAGCTATATCATTTTGCTGTGATGTGTGAGGACAAGTAGACTAATGTAATATACCATGTGAACTTAAGACAATAGAGAAATTAGATGAGAAATATTCTTTGGCATTATCATTTCTAAAATTTTTGATTATTTGACCGAATTGATTCTTGATCTCATTCCAGAAAGATGTAAAGATAGACAATGATTCAGAACAATCTTTCATAAGATAAACCCAATTACATCTTGAATATTCATGAATGAATGTAACAAAATACTTAAAACCAAAAGAAGAGACACAACTAGGTCCCCAAAAATCGGAATGGATAATACAAAAACTAGAATTACACCTTGATTTAGACCTTTTATGAAAGGTACATCTAACATGTTTTCCTAACTGACTGGACTTACATTCTAAGGTTTGGAGACTA
Organism: Vigna angularis; assembly: GCF_016808095.1. Taxonomy (NCBI): domain Eukaryota; kingdom Viridiplantae; phylum Streptophyta; class Magnoliopsida; order Fabales; family Fabaceae; genus Vigna; species Vigna angularis. Next base: position 34,983,094 of record NC_068972.1, read on the forward strand.
CTGAGCTCAGGGATCATTTTCTTTAGTTTTTACAAATGCGGATGACCTAACCAATCATGTAATAGTTTAGGACTTGGAGATGCAACCCAAGACACATGAGGACTAGATCCAATATTGTATAAACCTCCAGCTTCATATCCTTGTCCAATTCATCTCCTTGAACCACTCTCCTGTATAACAAAGGATTTGTTATCAAAGGTTATTAAGCAATTTAATTTTTGGTTAATTGGCTTAATGAAATTAGATTGAAAGGACAATTAGGAACAAAACAAACATATTTGAGATTTGGGGAAGGGGAAAGTGAAACTTGACCGACTCCCTTTGAGAAAGCTTTAGAGCCATTTGCCAAGGTTATGAAATGATGGTTTCTTTGAAAAGAAAGGGATGAGAATAAAGAAGCATTACCATAGATGTGATTAGAAACACCCTTGTCAATTACTCACGAATTTTGACCTTTCATGGATTGAGAAAAGCAAGTTGTTGATGTACTTGGAGTTTTAGATATTTGTGCCAAGCTATTAGACTTTAACCTTAGATACTCTTGATATTCATTTTTAGTGAATTTGGAGTTTGATGTTTCAACCTTAGAAACATTGGCTGTCTTGGCAAGAATACCATGTAGAGAGTAACAATTTTCTTGGGTATGGCCCATCCTTCTATAGTATGTGCATTGAGGATGCCCTCGACCTCCACATCCTTCTCCTCTAGTGCCACATCCTCGTCTTCCCCATGTGGCAATCATGACATATGCTTCCATTAGTTCATGAGCTTCCTTAGTTTGAGGCTTTGGGACTCAAAGAAGGCGTGTGGTCAAGCAACCCATGGAAGAGACTTCATGACTTGTCAGGAGTTGATTTCTAACATGATTAAAGTCTGAATGTAAAACACGAAGGATCATCACCATATAATATTTGTCAAGATTCTTCTTGATTTCCTCTAAATATTTGACTTCCAAGAACATCTTTAGTTCTTCCATAGTTGATTGGGCTTCAATCATTAAGGACACAATATCATGATGGTCAATCATTTTGAGAGATGCAAGTTTCTTTGTAGAATCATAGAGACATTAGATATCATTGGCATAGATGTTTTGAGTTTTTTTCCAAAAGGAGTTGCATGTTTTGAAAGCTCTAAGGGACATTAGAAGTCGTGGTTCCACATATTGCTACAACAGGGCACATAGCTGGAAATCTGCATGTTTCCATTGCTTAGCATTTTCAGCAGGCTCATGGCTTCCATCTTTCTCAATGTGGTCATGATGTCCTTAGCCAAGGAACCACATTTCAACAACCACATTTCAACAAATGCAGTCCACAATAGATAATTTTGTCCATTTAGCTTCTCGAAAGTAATGCGGGGGCTTCCAGAGAATGAAATAGCGTTTCTAGTAGCCATAATTGACCAAGGAGATGAAAACAGAAAGGAACCACGAGAAGGAGAGAAAACAACAAGGAAAAACAAAAGCCCTAGGGTGACTTCGAACCACATTGGAGCAAAGCTTTGAAGGCCAAAATGGAGACAACAAGGTCCGGTGAGACTGGAAACAGTGGTGCGACAGAGTTTTGCGAGAGGAAGGCAGCGTGTGGACGTCATATGCCTGGCAACACCAGACTTGGGTTAAGCGCATGGTGCTGCTTGGATGAGAATTAGCCTCCAGCATTGATGGGCATTAATGGGGTTGGCTGTTGCTTAAAGAGGCACTCCAGACCTAGTGGTCGTCGGCAAAAACTCTGTTGGCTGGCAGACAATAGTGGCAAAAATTGTGTCGGAGAGTGGCATAGAGGGATCAACTCACTCTGATACTAACTTAAGATTAAAAACTTAAGATTAAAAACAAGAGAAATATGTTTTGAAGGGATTGAGAGATCCCTCTCATAATCTTCTATTTATAATTAAAAACTGATACAAAAGTACATGGAAGATTAAGGGACTGTACTAGACACCAAGGTGTAGAATTAAGTATGACTATGTGTACAACTAATAATTGTCTAGCACACTACACCCTACTTAGGCTTAATGATGATACATAGATGTAATTATTCTAATAAATATTTCATATATTCCAAAACTCTCCTGCATGTTAAAGCTCATAAATTGAGAATGTAGAATGGAGGGAGTAGGATGATTCTTGAGAATTATCATGGGGCTAGCTGATACTTTCTGAATGAATGGTTAGTGATGACATGATGACAGTGGAGAAGATTAAAACACTAGAAAAATGCATGTTAGGAAAAGCTAATGAAGAAGATGGCCAGGATAGAGAGAACATGGCTGAAAACCTGAAACTAAACTTGCGGAAATTGAACGTGCCAGAAGGGTACAAAAATGGGGTCAGATTATAGGAGTTAAAGTTGATTTGAAGGAAGAACTATAAGTAGTGCTTCAAATTTTGGGAGCTCAATAGTCAACTAGTAGTAACAAGACTGGTTGGTATATAAGCATTGACAAAGATTGAAATTATGGAATTCTAGGTAATGAATGAAACACTGAATTAATGATATATATCCTTTCTTCTTACAACCTTGACCAATAAATTTATACTAATCATATTAGAGGGAAGTGAATCATGAAATGATGATATTTCAAACAATCCTAAGTGATAGTGAGGAATTAGGAAACTTATCTTAAAGAACAAACCAAGAAAACATTAAATATTTCCATATATTCTATAGACAGTTGATCTATAATGACATTTATGAGAGAACTGTTGAACTTGTAGCAATTTAATCTACATAATTACGATTTATGTTGACCAAAGGGTCCAACTTTTTTTTTGCTTATGCCCGTTTCCTATGTTTTTTTTTCAAACTGTAGGGTAATCTTGTATGCATTATTTTTAAAATTCTTCAGAGACAATTTTCTTGGAATTTATTTCATTTACGGTGGAAATGAACATGCATTCCTTGCTTCTCTTTGCTTCGGTTTCAGGTTGGACAAAAATAGAGGCCATTGATTCTTTGATACGTAAATCAGGATACAATGGTCCTATAACCGATGAACTTAGGATGCAATTACAGCTAACCAGATACCAAAGCACCTTATTTACCATGCACTATAGTGAATACGTCTCCTATGTGAAGGAGAGAAGAGGTGAAGCTCCTATTCTTGCAGCTAAATCACCTCACTACTAAATTCTCCAGCCAAACTTTCTAAAGGCTGCATATAATATATTTGCTGAAAAAATAATTCTATTTATCAATAGAGTTAAAAAAATAAAAAAGAGAAAGAACCCCACTTGCAAAGGGTTGGAACCAATGCTTGTCTAACCCTAACTACTGAAGTGTTGATGCAACTTTTCTATACTCTTCAAATTTGTGTGCTTTTAACTCATTTCATGTGACTTAATTCAGCAGTTTATGAAAGTTGTGTACGGTTGAACTGTTTTCTATCAATCTTATTGATAACAGGAACTAGTTAGTTTGTTTGAGCAATTGACTTAATTCTGTCACACTTATTTTAATTGTAATTATATTTTAAATCTCTAAAATAGTTATTGTGATGGAAAAGGTTAAAAACAGAATTCGTATTTTGCAATTCGCGTGGAATAAAAATAATTATATTTACAATGTTGAAAAATAAAAAGGACTATATTTTACGTCGATATATAATGAACATTAATGTATTATTATTTCAGTGCTTCTCAGGTTCAGTAAGTTTCTTGAAATTTTTTTTGTAGATCCGTTACTTTTGGATGTAATGTAATATATCTTTGCCTTTCAAAAAAGTAAACTGAAACTAACCTATTTATAAATATATAAAATGTGAATTTTCACATCGAATATCAAAATTAGTAATGACTGATATTGTTTTCTACAAATTCTAAAATCTGCATCATATAACAAGTGAATTCCACAATATTCGCATACATAATACTTCTATATATTCGATTTAATCATTATTGTAATTACTAAACTTTTTATATTAGTAAGCAACGAGTAATTCTTTCTACAAGTAATGCTAGGTGATTTACAATAAAAGTGCGATTTTAACACTTGAGTCTTGATTTTTTTTTAAATATTTGAAAGAGAGTTTCGCAAAAGGTATTTTGATTTTCCAATAAAAGTTTCAAATGTGTAAAAGACACACTTAAAAAACTATTTTAATTTATCTTAGAGACAATTAAAAATCAAAACCCAGTTTGTTAAGCTGATAAAAAGAACAAGTTGAAATCTATTTTAATTGATTGAAATATTGTAAAATGAGTTGCTAAAAAAATTTCAATCAATTGAATTTCAATTTAATTGATTAAATCACTTAAAATGACCTTTTAATGGTTTTATTAGATTGATTCACATTTTAATGGGTTGACATAGTGAGAATTTGGTTATGATTGAAAGCTCTACTATTTAAACTTTGTTTTAATCCTTTGAAATGTTTAAACTTGTGTTTCCAATAAGGTATGAATATTTAAACAAGTTAAAACTACTTTAAATCCTTTGAAATCCCTTAGTTTTTTGTTAAGTGATTTCAATCGATTGAATTGAAAAGCAATTTGTTGAAACAATGCAAATTGAAAATCATTAAACAATGTAAAACATATCCATTAAAGCTCAATGTAATGTTAGATATAAAGTGAAATTCAATCAAAGGTATAAACCATCAAACACTCCTAAAAAACTTATTTTCATATATTAGCATCAAATTCCCTTCATTGAGAAAAAAATGATAGTTGCTACCCTAAGATTAGCTTTTAAGAAATTATGAAACCTAAAATTTTGTCTTCAATCTTCATACCTCTTGAATGAAAACCTTTATGTTGGAGATTTTTTCCATCAAACAACTTTATGCATCTTACCTTAGTCACAACCACTAATAACAAAAAGTTCTTTTTGTATAGGTGTATTCCTTTTGACTTCATAACAATACCTTCAAAATCCATATTTGTATAAAATTTCTCCACAAGGTCTAGATAGGCAAATAAAACTATTCATTCTCTTTCTAAATGAATTATGGAAGAAGCCATGGTAAAATCACAAGACCAATGTAGAATTAGAGATATAGACTAATAACACTCGCATTCAAATATAAAGCAATAAAAACAAGAAAAATCAAGAAGAGAAAGCAAAGTAGTTTTTTATTCATGTAATAAAGCATGGTTTTATATGTTTTAATAGGGAGAGATAAAAATTCACAAATAAAAACATAACCAATTTCCAAGTTATTTTCATTTTCTCATAAACAATGCATTTTGATAGATTTTAATCAATTGAAATTGTAATTATAATTTCAAAAAATCGTATAAATTGCTTTTATAAACTCTTTAAAAGAACTAATTGAGAAGTAAAACACTGTACAATTGATCTTGAAATCTTACAAGATCCAACCACACTTGTGAAACCCTTCCACTAGCAAATGTTAATTTTTCTAATTAAGAAACTACTTAAAAATACAAAATAACAAAAGGGGAACAAAATGAACTGGATAACTAAAAATAAAAGAACTTCCTTTAGAAGCAATATTAAGTGATTTACAGTAAAAGTAAGAGAACACTTGAAATTTGAACTTTTTTTTTATCAATTCTTCACAAATGTGAGTTCCAAAAAAATCTTGCACAAGAACTCCTCAAGAAAATAATTGTAAACTTAAAAATATATCGAGTTTTCTATCTTAAAACAAGATATAGAAATTGATTTTGTTGAAATGATATATACAAGGTTAAATCCAATTTCAATATATTGAAGCTAGGAGAATTGAGTTCGTGAAGATTTTTCATTTGGTTGATTCACATTTCAATGATTGAAATCACATTAAATATATTCTCTTGCTTTAAATGATTTGATTCACATTTTAATCAATTAACACATAACAAAATGGTTTTCAAGGAAACATTTGAAAATAACTTTTGCTTATAATACTTCATTAATGCATTTTCCTTCCCCCTCCTCATATCCCTTCTACATTTAGAAAGAAAAAACATGCAATATCACATTTAACAAATTTTCTTCTTGCCATTAAGAATTTTAAGTCTCCCATGTCTAACTAAATAAAGACTTTAGTTATTCATTTGTTTTCACTTACCACTTTTGATTGCAAAGCTTATCTCTAGTATAGAAATGTATACATTTCTCCATTCTCTCAATGGTCTCATCAAGAGTTACCTCATACTAATATCAAGGAATTAACTATTAAATCGAAGCTTTAATGGTAGTTTTTGTACATTGTTAAATATAATCAAACTTAATTACTAGCCTCCCCATAAACTCTATTGATTTAACTATTCTTTCTTTTCTTTTTTTTTTATCTCTCTTATTGATTTAACTATTCTCTCTTTCCTTTTCCTGTTTATTTCTCTTGGATATAAGACGAGATTAACTTACCTTTTATATAACAAATATTAAAAAAAAAACCTTAATGTTAAAACATTATACCAAAATCCTGTTAGAAGTGGACTTGAGACCTAACTCATCCTCACAAAACCGGCTTGTAGGGTGAGGTTTGCATCCACTTATAAACTAAGAATTGACCTTATCTCTAGTCGATGTGGGACTTCCAACACACCCCCTTCACGCCGAAGTATAGACATCTCGTGCGTGATAGTAGAAATTGGGTGGTCCGATAACGGCCCGATAGCGGGTGGAATAGAAGAATAGAATGCCCACTCAGAACTCGCTAGGATAGGCTCTAACCTGGCTCTGATACCATGTTAGAAGTGGACTTGAGGCCTAACTCATCCTCACAAAATCGGTTTGTAAGGTGAGATCTGCACCCACTTATATACTTTAATTTGGCCTTATCTCTAGTCGATGTGGGACTTCCAACACACCCCCCTCACGCCGAGGTATATACATCTCGAGCGTGAGATTAGACATTAATGGGTGGTCCAATAGCGGCCCGATAATGGGTGGAACAATATGCCCAACAAACAACCAATAATGCTAGGATAGGCTCTAACCATAGCTCTGATACCATGTTAGAAGTGGACTTGAGGCCTAACTCATCCTCACAAAACCGGCTTGAGATACAAATGATGCATATGACTGAGATAACCTGTGAGATGACACATATTTACTAATGGGATATTTAACTTTGGCTTGGAGGTCTGGTTCATATTTAACTGGAGGTTGACCACGGTTAGAACGAGGTGAAAGAATATATTGAACAGTAGTAGACTCAGTGTTTGGTGTGCTGGTGGTCTCACGCAAACAAGAATCAATTCCATCTAAATTAGTATTATCAGAGATAGGATCAGAAGGTACCTCTGAAGAGTCAAGTGGAACCTGTGGAGAAGATTGAGCCAATTGGTTATGATCAGAAGACACTGTATTATCCAGAAAAGAAGGGTCCATATTTAGGATTGGCTCACTTCCTGCAGAATGATCCTCACACAATAATTTATCTTCACAATCAAACATACCAACATCATGATTATGCACTTCACTTTCATTGCCTCCCTGAAGTGGAGAATCAACATAAAAAAATTCATGCTCATTAAATGTCACATCCATAGAAATATAAAATTTCCTTGATGGTGGATGGTAAGCACGATAACCTTTTTGAGTTGATCCATACCCAACAAAAACACATTTGATCGCTCGTTCTTCAAGCTTTGTACGTTGATGTGGGTGTAAGTGAACATATATAACACATCCAAAAATATGAGGTGGTAAATAAACTATGGGAGGAAGGATACAATGATCAGACAACACATCAAAAGGCCTTCGAAAGTTAAGCACACTAGAAGGAGTTCGATTAATTAAATAAACGGCAGAGCTCACAGCCTCACCCCATAAATGAGATTGGACATTACCATCTATCAAAAGTGATCTTGTCACCCCTAATATATGTCTATTTTTCCTCTCAGCCACTCCATTTTGTTGTGGTGAATAAGGACATGTAGTTTGATGCAAGATGCCTTTAGAGTTCATGAACTCTATTAATTCAGTCTTAAAATATTCTCCTCCATTGTCTGATCGAATGACCTTAATAGATGTGTTAAATTGTGTAACAATAAAATGATAGAAGGAACGAATCACATCACACACATCACTTTTATATTTAAGCAAATATACCCAGGTTACCCGAGTACAATCATCAACAAAACTGATAAACCATTTTTTTCCATTATGTGTAGATTGCGGGGCAGGGCCCCAAACATCTGTGTGAATTAATGAAAAAGGAAAATTAGTTTTGTTATTGCTTAAAGGAAACACAACACGATGATTTTTTGCCAAAACACAAGTTTCACAAAAAAAATCAGAAATATTGCATTTATGAAATAGTGATGGAAATAATTTTTTTTAAATAACCAAAAGAGGGATGTCCCAACCGTCTATGCCACAACCAAATTTCTTTTTTATTTTTATCTTGTATGTGATCGTTCGCAAGACAAGTCAATCCTTTTTTATAGTTTGATTGTGAGACATTTTCAAGATAATACAGTCCTTCACTCTCTCTACCACTAGCAATCTTCTCCTTGGAATGGATGTTCTGAAAAAGACAATGGGTTGGGTAAAATAAGGCAATACAAGAATGTGATTTGATTAACTTGCTAACGGAGATAATATTACAGTTTAATGTAGGAACAAATAAAACATCAGGAATCGATAAGGAGGGTGAGAGGGATATAGTACCTATACCTTCAATAGGAGATGAGACCCCATTGGCATTAATAATAACAGTTTTAGAACAATTAGAGGAAAAATTAGTAAATATATGAGGATCACAAGTCATATGATAAAAAAGGCACTGATTCCTATATCTTAGAGGATATCAGTGTTGGCTCTTGATACCATGTTAGAAGTGGACTTGAGGCCTAACTCATCCTCACAAAACCGGCTTGTAAGGTGAGGTCTGCACCCGCTTATATACTTTAATTTGACCTTATCTCTAGTCGATGTGGGACTTCCAACAAATCCTTATTACACTAGTTTATTCAAATGAGTAAATAATGTATAAACTTGAAAGAATGACTCTTAAAAGATCTTTTATATTAGTCTAACTTATAATTATATTCAATGCCATTCTAATGTGTGCATGCATTGAACTCGATTTCACTTATCAAAACACTAAAATAGCATTATCAGACAAAATTAGACAAACAAAAATCCTCATTTCTACAAAGTAAGATCTCAACTCACTTCATATAATGTACATCACAACAATGTGCCTTTCAAAATATTATGAAATCTTATTTAAGTAAATGAATAAATTTAATTCTTTTCTTTCTTTCCTAATTTTTCCAAACATTCTACAGACATAATTAATTTAATCCTTTTAACTTGATCATACATTTGTTATACATTATATTTTTTATTATTAACTATATTTTTTTTATTATATTTTAGGTGTTTGGAGTATACAACCATCACACAACTTAATCAATCTTGAAATGATTCTCAACATAAATAAGACTATTTCTTTGTTATAAGTATTGACTTTTACATATTTTAGAAAAAATGAGTAGTTACTTGGATATGTTTTATCACATCTTTCAAGTTCGATGTGTAACAATGGTTTAATACTTTGATGACACTTGTTAGTTATTTGGTTATTAGTTTTGCATATTAATGATTTTAATTTGCTTTACTTTTGAAATATTTATGTAATTCATGATATTTTAGATGTAAAAATAGCATAAAATTTGATTTTTTATATAATAAACGCTACAATTAATTAAAGATAATAATAAAATTATAAAATTTATATAAATTTTGGAGAATTTTAGTATAATATGTTTGGTGAAGTTCTAACTTTATCACGAGCTAATACACGTTGACACAATTATGACTTTCTTTGTGAAAAAGGTAATGGGAGACATTTCTTCTCCTAAACTTTGTCTTCTTTAAATTCTAGTTAACAAAAAGTTTCTATGATTTATTATGGCAGGATATGTCACAATATTCACAGTGATATTTTCATAATAAAAGTAAGAGTTATTATGTCATATTTTATGAAATATGTTATAATAGGTGTAGTGATGACATTTTCGTAATAAAAATAACATCTATTATGATAGGTAAAAGCTATCTATTATAGTAAGTTGGATGCAATGATAAAATTGATATTGTGATCAAAATTTACTCTAATAGGTTTTAGAAGACCTATCATAGTAAGACTCTACTATGATTGTTGGTTCTTTACCTGTCATAATAGGTGTAAATCTCTGATTATAATCTCTCCACGTTCTCAACACATTTGCGCTGTCGTCTCCCACACGTCGTGTATGAAAGACGCTGTCATCTCCCAATGATCTCTATGTTCTATTTGTTCTTTGTTGAACTCTAAGGTAGTGTTTACTGAACTCCATGACATTGTCTATTTCTCCCATGGTTTTGGTTGAACTCCACAATATTTTCTATTTCTCCCTTTCAATCACAAGAATGATATGATTAGCCATACAATTTTCGTTTGGTCTACTATAGTGTTTTAAGAAACAAATAGATATCCTTTCTATTACTGCAATTTGTGGGAATAGGCATTAACGGGTTCATGTTGATTATTCCATCTAGAGTTTGGGGTTATGACTTGAAAACGGTAACATTGCGGGTGAAAATTTTGTGCCCTTCAAATTGAACAATCTTAAATTGCTCATCACACCACATGAAGGAATAGTTTGTCTCTCTTTTGGAGAAGAAATTTTTTTTTGCACGTATTGTTATTGGCACTAACCATCTCCAAGGACGTATAATTTGGTTGATGATATTATTACCTTGATATATTTTTTTCAAGTTCATGAGGATTTACCAACATTTTGAATTATTTGGTTTTGAAAATTGCCTAAATAACTTCTTTTCTTTGCAGGTTGGATTATAATCCTATAGGCAGTAAGTTCTGTAACCCTTCTACAACCGAGGTTGGTCAAATTCTTTGTTCTTCATTGTTAGTAATATGCATGTGATGTAATGTGTAACTATAGTTGTATCATGCAAATGAGTCAGATTAGGGTTGGATGGATAAAACTGATCCCTTTAGTAGGGGTGCAAGTGGCTTGGGTTGGTTCAAGTTCAATCTAATTTTCAATTGAACCCAATTAACAGTAATTGAGTTTGGTTGGGTTTAGTTTTATTAATTTAGCAACCTAATACAGTTATAATTGGGTTGGGTAATCAGGTTGAGTAATTTAAAAGAAAGATATAATCTATTAAGAAAATGTGTGGAGGACGAGCAAAGCACATATAAGTCTACAACAGGACAAAAGTTTAGAAACAAAAGTTGAACTTTCAATTATCAGACTGCAAAACTCTTGACATGTGCTATCTGCTCTGATACTATGACCAAAGAGAAGTTGTTGGTGAACAATGAAATGGATTTCCTTGACTACCAAACCTGGGAAATTCCTAAAGGCAAAACATTGCTGCAAACAACAAAAGAGATTATGAGCTTCAAGCTTGGCCATTACATTCTGCACAATGTTCCTTTGCATCTCAAACGTTACTCTGATAAGTACATCTTTTCCTGCAACTCTTACTTCAACCTTCGAACATTTCTTGGTAGCTTCGTCACCATCATAACAAGCATGAGAGGTCCATGAAAAGTCATAACCAACCATGTTGCTTTTGCTCACTTTCAAGCACCCTTCTGATTCTATCTTCCTCTTCTTATTCTCTATCTCCAAATCTTTCACACGCTGCTCAAGAGACTTCACGTATTCTATGGCCTTGTTAAGAACAGAAACCTTGTCCATCTACACACATCTTTAGAAATTACAAGTTTCTTACATCCATTTTTGGACTTCATGCAAAGCAAAATCATCTTTGCACCCATTGAACAATCTACATGAGCAGTAATAGGTGTAAAAATAGACAATGAAAATTTTTGGTGATATTCTCTCTGCTTTTTCTCTCAGCCATTATGTGATCAAGTGTCTGAGAAGAGTTTCTTTCCCTCTTGAGGGGTTTTCTGGTTTTTTCTTGTGTCTGCTTTAAGTGTTCACCAAGATGTTGGCATGTTTTCTTATCAAAATTGGCACTGAAGTGAAATTCTCAAATGACAGAACACAAGACTTTGGTCGTGGAGAAGCATGTTGTTGTGTGAGACTTGTCATGTCAAAGCCAGTGTTATTTTCCAAAGGTGAAAATTTGCTTAGAAGGATAATGCTGTTTTCTTTCAATGAGTCGTCTGCAGGCACCACTGAACTGTCCCCCTTAAATTCTTCTCCAACAGAGTTCATGTCAAAACCACTTAAAGTATGCCAATAATTGATTGATAGTGTGTGATTAGAGTATTGGTACTTTGAGAAAGACGATATGTGGCTGAGGCTAATGCCACGACCCTCTCACTTTTCCTCAACAAGTGGCATTGCAATTTGATTTTGTAATTATGCTGTAAATCAACATAAGAACATGTTGGAACCATTATAAGTGTTTAACTTGAGCAAGTTGAACTAGATTCTGGAGAAAAAGATTTCGAAGTTTAAATGATGAGATAAATTTGTATTAAAAAGGGTAAATTAGATTTGTTATATGCTTTTTTATATTTCAGGCAATCAAATTGTCAAGGGACAAATTATTCATACACTGTTATATCTCAGTGTGTAATGAGAGAAAAAGAGCTTGTCAAAAAGAAATAACATTGAATTTTAAAATTCTAAGCCACTTTTATAACATAAATCTAGACTTTAGGTAATTCATGTATTATAATAACCAAGATTTCAGTTATGTATTCTTAATTCATTTTAAATATATATTGTTATAAAAATACATTTTTAAAATTTAATAGGACAAATCATAAATTTAAGAAAACAAGTGAACGTAAAAAAAACATATGGAACTTTTTTATTTGTTTCGTAAGTTTGTTGCTATGATAAGATGTTTGTTCAATTGAGAGTCTCTTTTTAAGTGGAATTAATTAATATTTTTCACCATCAAAATTATATCATATTGCATTTATGTATTTATTTTAATATTATTATTTGTTCATATTAAAGTTATTTGCATTCCCTTTGTATCAAAAAAGATAATGCCACTATATTTCCTGACCATGTTATCATTTAAAGTATAGGAAATAAATAAGAGGGTTAAAAAATATTTGGCAAAGATGTTTGAAAAAACTAGTAAAAAAGTTTATTTAGCACCTTACTTACATAAGTAAGTAAAGTTTGAAAAAGCCAGTAAAGTTTGTTTTTTTGATTATATTTAAATTGTATGTTAATTTTTTTTTTATTTTGAATGGTCTTTGAAGTTTAACATTGTTTTTTATTTTGGATTTAAAAAAAACTTGTAATTAAGTGAGTCACTGAATCATATTCCGTGGTTAGTTAGGCAGGTTCAAATTTTTTCAGCTAGCTAATAAATAAGCTAGGTTGGGTTGACTCACTAAGTGGTCAACCTGTGATGAGACAGACTAGGTTGGGTTAGATGACCCATTTTGACAATACTAGTTATAATAGGTTAATTCTAAATAGCATGTATTTTGACAAGTAAACAATTACTTGTCATAATACATGGAAGATATTATGATAGGTGAAAATAACTACGTCGTAAAGTCCACGTATTATAATAGTTAAATTGAATTACGTCATAGTAAATTGACTATATTATACGGAAAGTTTATCATAATATACTAAATATAATATGACAAGTGATATAAAGTACGTCATAGTAGGCTGAACCTATTATAATGTTCTTTTTCGCTACATCATAAAATGCGCAAACCTATTATGATTGTCAGAACTATGACGTTAATCCACTTGTCATAATAGATCAATTTTACACATCATAAAAAATCATTTTTGTACTTATACCTATCTTTTATCCTTCAACCTCTATCTTGACCTAATTGAAGCCTCAAATGAAGGTTTAATTGTCTCTATAAAATCATAAAATTATAAGCAAATAATTACATATTTATAATTTTTTACACTATTGAGAAGAATAAATTTCTATTATCAACAAATTATTAATGACTAATGATCCGTTGATAAAATATATTTATCGACAAATTTACCGGTAGACTCATTGATAATGGACTTTGTTTTACTTATCGACAGAAATATCTACTAGTAATACTGTCGATACACGTCATCAGTCATTATCGACAAGTGATGACCATTAATAAATTCTTCTTTATAAAATCATAACCTAGTTTCCCTCTCCCATTTTCATTTTCTACCAAAAACCCTCTCCCAACCCCGAACCTTATTTTCTTAGTCATAATTATTTTCAAGGTTTCAATATATTCCTCGGTCTTCCATCAATTTGCTTGTATCATACTAGTGAACTTGTTTGTTTAATAAATAAAATACTTTTATGGAGAAACTGTATTTTATGCTACTATATATATGTCAAATATATTATCACATGGAAACTTTGTGAAATATGTCATCATAAAAAAAGACACATGGTTTATCAAGACTCGCAAGATTTAAACATTTTTAAAATATAATTTGTTTTTTTTATTATGTAACAATTAAGTGTGTAATTCTAGTTTTATGTCTAAATATGTGTGAATGGTCTATGTATTAGAATAGGTTTTGTTATGCATATTAATATTTATTTTATTTCCTTTGAGATAACCTTAAATATTTTTGAAATAGTTTGAAAATGTTTTATAAGCATCATAATCAATTAAAACATAAGTTATTTGTTTCAGCGAAAAATTTATAAATAATTGATTAGATCATGTTATAATTAATTATTAAATATAAGTAAGACAATCAATTATACTAATTAATAATTGAATATTTGGAGTCTAGTTTAAATAAAAATTTTGTTGATAAGATAACGAATTAGTCGGTTAGATCTATATTAAATCAACTATTATATATAAAAGCTTTCCTAAAGAATTTTGGAGTTAATTAGTTTTAATAATTTTGAATTGAATTTCCACCTTTTAAGAATTCTTCAAGATGAGTTAAAACTTTAATCCATAAATTTTTCTTAGAATTTGCACTCGAATGAAATAGGTGAAATAATTCAATATACTCATGGTCTTAATATTTTGAAAATTCACGAGAGGTCTTAATAGAGTTTTGCATGATTTTATAACTTTTTTTTATAGATTTTAAAGAAACTTATTTATTCTTATTGAGTTCATTACTTTTTATACGTGACATGATTACAATCCATCTTTTAAGATAGTGACTCGTTAAAGTTGTGATGATTGACATCTTTTTAACTCTTTATATTTTAAATTCTTTCATATTTTCATGTTAACATGTGATGTTATTTTTTATATTTTTAATTCCTTAATTCATTGTTGTAAGAAGGCTATTTGAAAATTTATTATTAAGTATTTTTTTTTTAAATACTAATCCATTCCCTTCTAAAACCTATGTTTGTAACTAACGTAAACTGATGAAAGAACAAAATCTTAGTTAATATTAAGACGCACTTACTTTTAAATGAAATATTTTGGAAAGTATTTGAAAAGAATAAATTAAAATTAAAATTTGTTAATATTCTCTTTTAAAAAATGTTTATACTTAGATAAATTCAAAATATTTCCTTGTTTAATTTGTTTTTTTGTAGTCGATGCTTTACCTGCAGCACCAAGCACTGTGATACTCACGGGTATAATAGCAATGTTCTCGAATGGAATGACATTCCCATGCACAGTGATAACACGTTATTTGTCAACAATAACAATTTAGGAAATTTGCTACAATATCCCCAGCCACTATTTATCAGTGTGATTCACAAAATGTGTTACGTGATAATCATTTTCGTGATTAGTGGTGACAAATGGTGATAAGTAAGTAGCCATTGTTGATGATTTGATCGTGATCGGTGATGATGTGATATAAACCAGATATTTACGCACAATAACTTCTTTTTCTATAAATCATAATAACCATTTCAATGGTAAAACAAAACTAGTTAATATTTTAATAACTCTTGCACATGTTTTCATTCTATATATATGATTGACTCTCTTTTTTTTTAATTCAAAAGTCTTGGAATTAATTCCCAGTGTAACTTATAATATTACTTAATAGTAAAGTTATATGAGTTTAATTAAATTAGGTCATCGATCAACAAATGAATATATGTTGGCAAAATATATTTATTTTAGAAGGTTCGAAAATTTTAAGGATTAAAATTAACGAACAAAGTTTAGGAGATTAAAAGTAAACTTAATATTATGAATCAACACAACAAAAGTATATTATTAAAAAACCATGTAAATTTGATTATATACCTTAGAGTAGAGACAACATAGGTCTATATATATTGGTCTTCTAAGTTTTGAGGTGTTTTTCAAGTTACAAAAATGTAAAATTATAGTCTAGGTTTATTTCCAACAATTTAACTAGTATTATATTCAGTAAAATTGAATAAAAAATGACAATTAAGATTATAAGGTTAGACATAATTATCTACATAATTAAATTAATCAAGAGATAATTAGTTAGTAGGTTAATATAGTTTCAACTAAAAATGTTCGTTAAAAATTTTATTAATGGATTAACATCTTCCAAGACAAACTCAATATTCATAATTTTTACATTGACTTGAACATTAACTTTTTTTTTTCATATAAGATAACCTCCTTAAAAAGTGAAAAAAAAAACTGTATAATTAGAGTAGATAAATGACTTGAGGGTATATATTATGATTATTATGGTGATGATGATGGTATGGAATACCTACCTGTACAAGATAAGACAGGAGCACAAAATGTAGGTTACAGTGTAACAAAAAAATAATTCAGATTGAGTCGTACGTTGTGCTTATAAATCACATATTCTTGCACTCTCTTTCTTCTCATTCATACTCCCTTCAATATCATCATCATCATCACCAATCATTCAGCAAAAACAACACTGCTTCACACTATTCATCAACAACACTCAGAGATGAAGAACAAAGTCATCAACTGCTGCATTTCCCATCTCTTTCACCCTTTCACGTCCTTTGCACACAGATGCAGTAAACTCGCTAAAGAGCAGAGGGCAAGATTCTATATCTTCCGAAAGTGTGTTGCAATGCTTGTTTGCTGGCAAGATTCAGGAGGTGACCTTTGAAACATCATATATATATATATATATATATATAGAGAGAGAGAGAGAGAGAGAGAGAGAGATAATTTTCCCATCATCTTATTCTGCATGAATATATGTCTATATGATTCTTATGTAACTGAGATAATAACTCAGTTACATGAATCAAGTACTATGTTAAATAAAGAAAGTTTTTTTGGGTGGTCCTAATTCATTTTCTTCTAGTTTCCTTTGTGTTTTGGACTCTCTTTTCTTCCAATTAGATTCCTTGTCAAGGTTCAAGATCAATTTAGGTTATTAATAGCAAGATTTTCCTATGGCCCCAAATACTTTTACCATTTTTGCATGTTTTAACAATTCTTCCTTTTTTCTAAATTGTTCATTTATATCGTACACTTCTCCTCTTTTCTTCTTTTCTTCTTTTCTCTCACCCTTATATACAAAATATAAAAGAATATATGTTTTATATGAAAGAGAGGAAACCATTGTAAAAAAACAATGATTGCTTCTAATTACTAGGGTTTCGTTTTTTGTTTCTTGTTATCTCCGAAATTTATTGGATTTGGGGATGCTCTTTCTTCGTGGCTAAGATCCTCTAATTTCAAATTTACTTTACAAGAAATGGGAATGGATTCAAAGAAATCAATGGTAAAGGAAATTAAAATAAATTTTCAAAGAGAAATAATTAAATCAACTGAATTTGTGGCATGTGGAATGGTAATTAGTTTTTGCCATAGTAAAGATATGTAAAGAAAACATTGTTTGATAATTTACCCAAATGATGTGTATTCAAAATCATATTTGGACATTTCATATTTAGAGAAAATACAAGGAAAAATAATTCTAAAGAATTTTTGGAAATTACCTTCAAATGAGTATCTAAAGATTAAATCATATCATTGGTAAGAAATAGTCCTTTGTTTTTATAAAATCAGAAACTTTTCAGACAACTACAATCACAAAAAGAGTTACGATTTATTTTAACAGTACAATTAACTTTTCTCTAAAAAGCTAAAATCTTAATGTTATAAAGTTATCTAGCAGTATGACGTACACTAATAATTGATGTCTTCACATTAATGCCAAGAAAAAAAGGCCAATTTCTCTTATAGATAGAATTTTGCTAATCATAATTATCATTTAACTAATACAAACTCAGTATTTATGTCGTCAATGATTTAATTTTTATTAGATAAAAGTTACAAGAAAGAAAAATTAACTCGTTTCCTAATTAAAGTGATACACTTTTACGTCACATTAGTGTAAAACTTGATATCATCACTTTATGGTCCGAAAAGGTGCTTTTGCACTTTTTGTCCCCACAGGACTTTTCAAGCATTCATATCCACATCAAGTATTAGAAAGAACTGTGCAAATATTCTAGCGTAAAAGTAACTAACTATTGGATAAAAAATTAAAAAGAAGCACTGCTCAAATTACCAAATTAAAATATTTAGTTACTTTATATTCTCTTAGGTCCGTTTTCCTTAGAGATTCTATATGAAAATGAATTTCCAAGTATAAATTTTATTTTATAAATCATTTTTATAAAATTA